>NC_088333.1:20882500-22330000 GCF_036884655.1 Musa acuminata AAA Group | reverse complement strand
TTGTTTCATGCACTAGTACTTATTTGATTTTTTAAGGCTTAGAAAGAACTTTAGAAACTGATGATATTTTAATAGAAGCTCTCTTGAAGTTCTCTCTTAAACTTTGTATCTCTTGGATGCTTTCTTGAGTGGTGAGTCTTTTATTTTTAGTTATGTATCATTGTTTAATTTCCTTAGGGTGGTGAACTTTATGTATCTCTTTGTGATTTTAAACTTGGTGGTGAGCTGCTTTTCGATATGATTGAAGTATTATCGTGAGTTCGTACATTTTCTATCCAAAAAATTATACAATCGATTTTCTTTCAAAATCTATTCTACTTTCCCCCCCCCCCCCCAAATTCTACGTTACACCGATATCAATTTGGTATTAGAGCTAAAAGCTAAAGATCATGACAAGGTCAAATGGAAAAGATATAGTTGGTGAAGGTAGTTGCCATGAAGATGATGTTGAGTCATTGAGGCTGCAACTATGAATATTGCTACGTGTTCTACAAGAAAAAAATAAAATAATCGAAGAACTTCAAAATAGACACAACTAGAATGAAAATGATGTCCGTGAATTTACTTCTGATGATGTTACACCTCCTCATCCAAGGGAGTCGAGAAGATTTCGGGCAAGACAAGTCCAAGATGTGTGGCAGAACAAATACAACCCAAGATTGGATATTCCAGAGTTTGAAAGTAAAATAAACGTTGACGACTTGATCAATTGGCTTAATACAGTAGAAAGATTTTTTATTTTCATGAACCACCAGAACAAAAGAAGGTAAAACTTGTGTCACTCAAACTTATACGGAATGTATCTTTTTGGTGAGAAAATATGAAGAAACAAAGAGAACTTGAGGGGAAGAGTAAGATCGTGACATGGGAAAAAATAAAAAGGGAGCTTAAGAGAAAATATTTACCTGACAATTATCTGTAAGAGATATTTCTTAAAATCCATGATTTTAAGCAAAAAGATCTTAGTGTGGAAGATTACATAGCATAATTTGATAATCTAATGTTAAAAGGAGAGCTTATGGAACCATAAGAGCAAACCATTGTAAGATTCTAGGAGGTTTTAAGTATGAGATTTCCTAAGTTGTTCAACTATAGTCATATTGATCTTTAAATGATATGAGCAAGCAAGCATTAAAGTTAACAAGCAACTGAAGTTTGAAAAGAGTTCTCAGTATGGTTCAAAAGAAGGCTATACAAAAAGAGGAAGTTTCAAGCCTACTGTCCAAAGCAAGGTGATATCGAAGGTGCAAGAAAAGGATGATGAATCTGTTGGCAGCAAAAAAACACCTAATTCTTCTACCCCAAGTGGCCGAAAATGCTTCAAATGTCATGGTTTTGGGCATATTGCTTCAAATTGTCAAAATATGAGGATTGTAACTTTGGTTGAAGATCATAGTGATGGAGGAGAAGATGAAGCCGACAACGAACCAAAATATGATGAAGATGAGGAATATATTACTTATGCAGATCATGGTTTGTCTGTTGTATTGCAACGTAGCTTACAACTGTCTCATATGGCTAAGGATGAAAGTTGGGTGAGAAAAAACATGTTTCACACTAAATGCACTTCCTTAGCAATGTGTGCTTGGTGATCATCGACAACGGTAGCTTTGAGAATGTGGTATCTTTGGAGATGGTGCAGAAGCTAAAGTTGGACACAATCCCTCATCTACATCCATACCAATTATGTTGGTTGCAAAAAAGAAATGGCAGCAAGGTAACTAAAAGATGTTTAGTTTCGTTTTCTATTGACAAGTATTATAAAGACGAAGTATGGTGTGATGTTGCTCCTATGGACGCTTATCATTTGCTATTGGGAAGACCTTAGCATTATGATAGATGGATGTTGTATGACGGCTACAAATATACTTATTCTTTTAAGGTGAAAGAAAAGAAGATTATCTTAGCTCTATTATAACCTTACGAAATCAGTAGTACACTAAAGAAGGAAGTTAGCACTTTTATGTCCTATGGTGAATGCAAAGGTGAATTAGACAAGGGTGGTTATGTTTTGGTCCTAGTGGTAGTAGAGGAGAATGAACAACATAAGGAGACACAAGCAATCATGAAACCAATCCTAGAGGAATTTCAAGATGTTATACCGGAAGAGATTCCACATGGCCTTCCACCTTTGAGAGACATCCAATATCACATTGATTTTATTCCGAGGGTTATTCTACCTAATAAGGTAGCATATAGAATGAGTCCCAAGGAGCATAAAAAACTTCAAAGGCAAGTTAATAAATTAGTGAAAAAGGGGTTAATTCGGGAGAGCATGAGTCCTTGTGTGGTTCCAACCTTGTTCTAAGAAGGATGTTCTTGGAGAATATGTGTGGATAGTCGCACCATCAACAAAATAATAGTGGATTATCGTTTTCCTATTCTAAGATTAGCTGATTTACTTGATCAATTATGTGATGTTTCTATTTTTTCTAAAATTAATTTAAGGAGTGACTATCACCAAATAAGAATGAGGCTTGAATATGAGTGGAAAACAATATTTAAAACTAGAGAAGGCTTATATGAATGATTAGTTATGCCATTTGGGCTATCTAATGCTCCTAGCACTTTCATGAAATTTATAAATCACATACTTAAGCCATGCATTGGAATATTTATTGTAGTTTATTTTGATGATATATTGGTATACAACAAGACCGAAGAAGAGCATATGACTCATCTTAAAGAGATCTTTTTTATTTTGAGATAGCAAAAGCTTTATACTAATATGAAGATGTGTGATTTTTTACTCATATTGTGGTGTTTTTGTGGTATGTTGTTTCGAAAAATGGAATCATGATGGATCAAAGCAAGGTAGAAGCTATTCTCAGTTAGCCATCACCTGCTTCATTGCTTGATGTGAGGAGTTTCCATAGCTTAACTTCTTTTTACAGAAGATTCATTAAGGGCTTCAGCTCTATTGTCACTTTAATCATCGAATGCCTAAAATGTGATAAATTCAAATAGACTAGTGAGGCTAATGATGCTTTTGAGCTTTTAAAAAGGAAGGTGACCGAAGCTCCTATCTTAGTTCTACTAAATTTTGACAATGTGTTCGAGGTTGAATGTGATGCCTGTAATGTGGGAATTGGTGTTGTTTTGAGTCAAGATAGAAAGCCTATAGTCTTTTTTAGTGAGAAGTTGAATGATACGAGAAGGAAATATTCTACCTATGGCAAAGAGTTTTATATTATTTATCGAGTTTTATCTCATTGGAGTCAGTATCTTCTTGCTAAGCCATTTGTCATATATTTTGATCATGAGGCATTAAAGTTCATTAATCACCAACATAAGTTAAACAAGAGGTATGCAGCTTCGGTGGAGTTCTTGCAATTTTATAACTTTACAAATTAAGCGTAAATCTAGTGTTCAAAATATAATTGAAATCTTTATTATCAGCAATGGAAGTCAAAGTGGTTGAATTTGAGACATTCAAATATCTCTATGAGAATGATTTAGATTTTGGCTCAATATGACAGAATTGTAAATTAGGTTCCTTTCAATAATTTTCTATCTTTGATGGTTTTCTTTTTTGTAATATCTCTCACTTTTGAAAATTATTAATAAAGATTTATTTATAAATTGGAGGACCTATATGTAAATATAGAAATTTCAAGGACTAAACTATTAAGTTGCAAAAAGAAAAAAATAAAGGAAAACCGAAAATTTCAGTTTTATCCCACCGCCTCCCACGCTCTCTGTTTCTCGAACAGAGAGAGGAGCGGTGGGGCGTGGGTCTGTTTCTCGAACAGAGAGAGGAGCAGTGGGGCGTGGGGAGATGAAGAGAGGAAGAAGAGTGAGAAGAGAAGAAGAAGAGAGGAGGGTAGCTGCGGCTAGGCTGCAGCGAGGAGGTGTGTGGCGTTGGGGAGGAAAAGGAGAAGAAGAGAAGGAGAAGAAGAGGGAAAAGAGAGGGAAGAGGGAGAGGAGCGAGAGGTGGCAGCAGCTATGGCTGCAGCACCTCTATTTCCTACAGGTGGAAATAGAGGAGAGGTGTGGGGTGCTCGAAGAGGAGAAGAAGAAGAAGAAGAAGAGAAGAAGAAGAGGTTGTGATACCTTTGTTTCCTGCAGAGGAAACAGAGGAGAGGGTGTGTGTGATGCCGGGGAGGAGGAGGGAAGAAGAAGAGGAGAAGAAGAGAAGGGAAAGGAGGAGCTGCGGCTACGGCGGTGGCAGCTGCAGTTGGAAGAGAAGGAGAAGAAGAGAAGGTGAGGAAGAAGAGAAGAAGAAGAAAGGAAGGAGAAGGAAGGAGAAGAAGAGGGAAAAGAGAGGGAAGAGGGAGAAGAGCGAGAGGTGGCAGTAGCTAGGGCTGCAGCACCTCTGTTTCCTGCAGGTGGAAATAGAGGAGAGGTGTGGGGCGTTCGAAGAGGAGAAGAAGAAGAAGAGGAAGAGAAGAAGAAGATGAAGCAGGAGAAGAGGTTGTGATACCTCTGTTTCCTGCAGAGGAAACAGAGGAGAGGGTGTGTGTGACGCTGGTGAGGAAGAAGAGAAGAAGAAGAAAGGAAGGAGAGGAAGAAGAGAAGGGGAAGAAGGGGCTGCGGCTGCGGCGATGGCAACTGCAGCAGGAAGAGAAGAAGGAGAGGAAGATGAGCAGGGGAGGAAGAAGAGGCTGCGGCCGTGGCTGAGGCTGCGATTGCAGCAGTGCAGCTGTTGGGAAATCATGGGGGCGACATCACATGCGCAACGGAAGAACAAGAAAACAAAATCCCCGATTCCCAAAAAGATGGTCGTCGTCGTGCGAAGATTGGTGCGCAAAAATCCGCGAAACATGAAACTGCATATAGAGTAGATTGTGTTACCTAGGGAGATCGTATATCCCTGTTTCCTTGCAGATCCTTAGGAGAGGGTAAAGGAGGTCAAGCGTCCTCCTCTCTAGCGGTGATCCACATAGCAGGGTTGCGACGACGCTCCTCAAAACTCCAGGCCTGATCTGAGGTGGAGAGGAAGAGGAGAATAGGAAAGGCAAGCAAAGGCTCTAGCCTATGAGGCTCTGAATCCCTCCTATTTATAGAGGTCCCCTGTCAAACCCTAATGGGTCCTCCACCTAGTGGGTATTGGATCTGCATCCAATAAGACAAGGGCTCCGTCGGATATCTCATATCCGAACCTCTACTCAGCGCAATGCCTACCATATGTGAGTGACCCTCTAGGCCCAATATCGAGCTGGCCGTGAGTCATACCAATCAGAACTCCTTCTAACTCGGTGAATTATTATCTCTGTAATAATTCACTCGACTCATCGATTACGGACGTACTAGGCCACTACGCCGTAGTCCCCATAAGATACAGGGGAATCCAATCTATTGGACCTGTCTATCCTCAGTTACCGTGTACCTATTGTCCCTCATCCATCTAATATCCCAAAGACCATATATCGAGCATGGTGCTGTCAGACCCATACGGTTTCTACTCAATAGCCCTCGTAAGGTCGACTACCACTCCCAATGACCAGCTGTACTAGATCTGGGACAGCCAAACCTATAAGTCTGGTATGAAAGAGTGGAGCACTCATACAGGACATCCTTGCCATCTCAAGACTAAGGACCAGATACACCACTAGGACTACGGAATCACTGTTTGACAATAAGGCATCATCAACCATCCAGCATTCCGTAAACGGATCAATCAGTGAACTCATTCTCCAATAAGCACCTGTACTGTATCCCTAGTGTCCCTACACGAGCAGCTATAAGACCAGCTGCATCCATCTTATGGATGGGTATACAGCACACCAGTCTATCCGGTTATCACGATGTCCCTCTCGAGTAACCTATGACCGAGATTATTTAGGATATGTGTTTAAAGGTGAATCGATCTCATTATCGTGATCTCATCACGATCCGATTCCCATTGCACAAATCCAAGGACATCACAATATATATATGCACATATGCAATAGTTATAAAGTGATATACGCCAAAATATAATAAGCAAAAAGATTTTGTATCAAGTCACATGTGCCATCACTCACGTGATTGGCTTGCTGGGCACCTATGACTAGCAATCTCCCACTTGACCTAAAGCCAATCACCTATGTGTCTGATCCCCATCAGACCCCTGTGACGCTCAAAGATAAAATGAGACAACGGCTTTGTCAATGGATATACAATGTTATCTTCGGAAGGAACTCTTTCCACTACTACATCTCCTCGGGTTACAATCTCTCTGATAAGCTGGAACCTCCTCAGAACACTTCTGATGAGACCCGGGTTCCCTTATTTGAGTAATCGCCCCGTAGTTGTCGCAATATAAAGAAGTCGACTTCTCACTATCCAGAACGACTCCCAAATCTGTGATGAACATATTAAACCAGACTCCCTCCTTTGCTGCATCTGATGCAGCAATATACTCCACCTTTGTGGTCGAGTCAGCAGTAGTATCTTGCTTGGAACTCTTCCAGCACACTGCTCCTCCATTCAAGGTGTACACATACCCTGAATTCGACTTGCTATTATCGACATCAGACTGAAAACTTGAGTTAGTGTAGCCTTCAATCTTAAGGCTATTACCTCCATATACTAGTAAAAGATCCTTAGTCATTCTTAAGTACTTAAGGATACACTTTACTGCTTTCTAGTGCTTCAAGCCTAGATCCGCCTGATACCTGTTCGTGACAGTCAGAGCATGCGCTATATCAGGCCTAGTACATAGCATGACATACATGATAGACCCTATTGCTGAGGCATAAGGTATCATATTCATGTTTGCCCTTTCTTCTGGAGTCTTTAGGGACATATACTCGTAGAAAGCGATATCCCATGTCTCATCGGTATGAGACCTCTCTTGGAATTTTCCATGCCAAACCTTTTGACAATGGTTTCTATGTACCTAGACTAGGACAAGCTAAGCATCATTTTGGATCTATCTCTATAGATTCTAATCCCCAAGATATAGGATGCTTCCCCTAAGTCCTTCATGGAGAAGTGTCTAGATAACCAAGTCTTTACTGTGGATTGCATTCCTATGTCATTCCCAATGATCAGGATGTCATCCACATATAACACCAAAAAGTTGATAGCACTCCCACTTACCTTTCTGTATGCACAAGGCTCATCTTCATTCTTAACGAAGTCATAAGATCTGATTGCCTCATCAAATCTTATGTTCCAACTTCGGGAAGCTTGCTTTAGTCCATAAATGGATCTAAGCAACCTACACACCTTATCTGGGCAGTTCTTAGACACGGATCCCTCTGGTTGCATCATATACACCTCCTCCTCAAGGTTCCCATTAAGGAATGTGGTTTTCACATCCATCTGCCAGATCTCTTAATCATTGTGTGCTGTAATAGCCAATAGAATTCTGATGGATTTTAGCATTGCTACGGGTGAGAAGGTTTCGACGTAGTCAAGACCTTGCCTTTGACGATACCCCTTAGCCACTAGCCTTGCTTTATAGGTCTCTACCTTTCCATCTACTCCGATCTTTTTCTTGAAGATCCACTTGCAACCGATGGGTACAATACCTTCGGGCGCATCAACTAGGTTCCAAATCTTATTGGAGTACATAGAATCCATCTCAGAATTCATGGCTTCTTGCCACTTCCCGGAGTCTATACTCATAATAACCTCCTCGTAGGTCTGAGGATCAATATCCTCAACATCCTCTCCTCTAATATGTCCCACATATCTCTCAAGAGGATGAGATACTCTATCAGACCTGCGTAAAGTTGAAAATTGTGTATTAGGTTCCTGAACAGACTCGGGCTATAGAGTGGTGCTTGAGCTTGGTTCTCCAACCTCGCTCAATTCTATCATTCTCCCACTATCACCGCCAAGAATGTGTTCCTTCTCAAGGAACACTGCTCTCTTAGCTACAAAGACCTTTTGGTCCTCGAGATGATAGAAATAATACCCACAAGTTTCCTTGGGGTGTCCCACAAATTTGCATCGCTTTGTCCTTGATTCTAACTTGTTGGGGTTGTGTCTTTTAATATGGGTAGGGCAGCCCCAAATCTTAACAACCTTAAGATCAGTCTTCTTCCCTTTCCATATCTCATATGGTGTAGACACTATCGACTTAGTTGGAACTCTGTTCAGAAGGTAAGCTACGGTCTCTAGGGCATATCCCTATAATAAGATGGGTAGGTCAACGAAACTCATCATGGACCGTACCATATCTAATAACGTACGATTTCTCCTTCTAGAGACACCATTGAGCTGAGGTGTATAAGGAGGTGTCCATTGGGATAATATCCCATGGTCCTTGAGGAACTGAGTAAACTCTGTACTTAAGTACTCACCTCCTCGATCTAATCGAAAGTTTTGATACTCTTTCCAATCTGGTTCTCCACCTCATTCTTATACTCTCTGAATTTCTCAAAAGCCTCGGACTTGTACTTCATTAAGTACACATATCCATATCTTGAGAAATCATCAGTAAATGTAATGAAGTAGGAGTAACCTCCAATGGCATGAGTTGACATGGGTCCACATACATCACTATGTATGAGTTCCAACAGTTGAGTGGCTCTCTCTCTAGTTCCACTAAATGGAGAGTTGGTCCATTTTCCACGAAGGCAATACTCGCAAGTTGCATATGACACATAGTCAAATAGATCTAGATATCCATCATTTAGCAACTTTTGAATCATTCCCTCATGGATATGACCTAGCCTACAATGCCATAGGTATACACTGTTCACCTCCTATCGTTTCCTCTTTGACACTTACATTCATTATAAGTGGAGTAGTGTCTTGCATAAACAAACCTTTATGCAATATTCCTCTCGTCAATCTTCCCTTAGCTTTGCTAGAATTTACAATAAATTGTAGATGTGATAAGCAATATTAGTATCCAATACCAATGCACTATCACAAAAATCTAACAATTGGAGATTGATCATGAATGTACCTGAAGCTTCACCAAGCTTCTTGTTTCGCCCTTTCTGCAATGTACTCTTTGCAGTTCCTCTTCCAGTGCCCATCTTTACTATAGTGGAAGCATTGGTCTTTGTCCTTTGCTGGGTCTTTCTTAGCAACCTTTGCTTTACCTGGTCTGCCCTTGCCCTTTTCCTTCTTAAGGGACCTTTCTGCTTTCCTTTTCTTTTTGGTCTCACCACTGTAGAGAACTGGCTTCTCTTTCTTAATAGTACTCTCTGCTTCCCTCAACATATTGAGGAGCTTTGGGAGAGTTACCTCAAGCTTGTTCATATTAAAATCCATTATGAACTATGAAAAAGAATCTGGTAGGGACTGAAGTACAATGTCCACACACAAGTTATCCTTTAGGACCATTCCTAGACCTGTGGGTTTCTCTCTCCACTCAATCATCTTTAGGACATGGTTCTGAACCAGTGTCCCCTCAGTCATCCTAGCGCGAAAGAGGCTCTTGGATATCTTATATCGTTGAGTCTTTTCCTGTTCCTCAAACAATTTACGGACATGTAGGAGAATGGATCTGGCATCCATCTTTTCATGTTGTCTCTATAACTCAGGAGTCATAGAGCCCAACATATAGCACTAAGCAAGAGTGGAGTCATCAATGTACTTCACCTAGCGAGCGATCTCATCCTCGTTTGCCCCTTCTTGGGCGTGGGCATAACTGTATCAAGGACGTACATGATTTTCTCCGCTGTGAGAACAATTCTCAAGTTACGGAGCCAATCCGTATAATTTGGACTAGTGAGGCAGTTGACATCAAGTATGTCACGTAAGGGATTTGAAAGCGACATTTTCTGAAAATAAAGATGCAGCAGAAATGAATAACATGCAGATTTTGCAAGAAATAAACTATCAAGATATGTACTTCTATCTTAATATGCTCCCACTATTTTTCTAGCGAGTCACGCGACATCCTCAGCACATGAAACGGAAGTCTCCGGTAGACTTCTAGTGGGGATCAGGATCCAATCAGCGTCTTAGTATAACCTTGAGGGACTCGACCAATCACACTAAGCCTAAAAGGTAGGCAACTCTTGCCGATCACAACTCCTTGTGATTCCCGTCCTGTTCGGCCTCCGAATCACCAAGGCCTCGAGGGACTCGACCAACCATGAAGCTCGGTTAAGTCAACACCTTCGTTACAAGATGAGTCTGATTTGATGATATACCCTCGAGGGACTCGACCATGTATACCATGCCCTCAGGTCACCGGTGACATCTCTATGTCGTAAGCAAGATAGCGAATCGCGATATAGGTGAGTCTCGAGGGACTCGACCAACTCAACCTACACCGGGAATCGGTTCCTACTCATAACGATGGAAGGCCACGTGGGTCAATCTAATTGCCTCACATTTACCGACTTAATATTATCGAGAGAGATGTTTTTATGATTTGGTCTCCTAATATGACATGTCACATATATACATATTTAATATATATCTACATCGCATGCAAATATATATACTTATCTAGTATGTGTATAATCAATTACACTAGATGATCATGGACCACAACATAATGTGATTAGGCCCGAGCTAGTAGGCTTAATCACTCACATCAAGATCTATATGTGCAACGGTGCATCTCCATGCCCTATGATCGTCCATCTCGTCCTCGTCGGTTCCATCAACATCTTGATGTATCTTCATGCATCGCGATCTTCCATCTCGTGGGTCCCGCTATCGCATCCACGCTCCCGCTGCGTATCCTCATGTGATTACAACTTAATCATAGGCACGCAGGCCCGATAATAAACGAAAAATATAATGGAGGCTCACAGACCTCAATAATAATAATCACAAGTACACGCATCACACGGTCTATGATCATCCGTCCACACATCATACATCATATGTATAAATAATCATCATCATGTAGGACTACTAGATAATAAGAAAAATAATAATCAACTAAACCTTTTAATTAATTAATATTTTCTGAAATCAGGGACATGTAGGGAATTTCTGAATTTATATGGGTATTTTCATAATTTGGACAAAAGACAGAAATTAGAATTTCTCAAATTTCGAGGGGCAAAACTATCTTTTGCCCAGAAAACCCTAATGCCCTACTCCCCTTTGCTGCTGCCGCCGCCGCCACCCTGCTAGCGGCGGCATGTGCGGCGGGGCAAGGGCGCTGCCCTCGCCTGCAGGCGGCATGCCCGCTGGTGGCGCTGCCGCTGTAGTGGGCTCCCCCGAGGGCACCGCCGCCTCCGCGGGTGGTTCTGCCGGCGGGGCAACGCCCGCAGGCGGTGCAGTCTCGCCGGGCGGCCGCCCCTGTGGGGGGGTTTCGCCCGCGTGAGGAGCGGCGGCAGGCGCCGCTGCCCTGCGGCGCCTCTGCCCGTGGGTTGTCAGTCCCGCCGGCAGCAAGCCTGCTACAAGCAGGCCGCCGGCCGGTTGCTGCAGACGCAGCCCCTGTGCTTCTCGCCTTCTGCTGTGCTTCACGCACGTAGATCGAGGGCAGCAACTGTTACTACCCTTTCTCGCTTTTGCGTCAACGATTTTGACGTCAATATTCTTCCTAAACACAACACACGCAGTTCAAAACCAATCATTTGCACGAAAAACCCGGCTCTGATACCACTGTTGGGAAATCATGGGGGCGACATCACATACGCAGCGGAAGAACAAGAAAACAAAATCTCCGATTCCCAAAAAGATGTTTGTCTTCATGCGAAGATTGGTGCGCAAAAATCCGCGAAACATAAAACTGCGTATAGAGTAGATTGTGTTACCTAGGGAGATCGTATATCCCTATTTCCTTGCAGATCCTTAGGAGAGGGTAAAGGAGGTCAATCGTCCTCCTCTCTAGCGGTGATCCACACAGTAGGGTTGCGACGATGCTCCTCAAAACTCCAGGCCTGATCTCAGGTGGAGAGGAAGAGGAGAATAGGAAAGGCAAGCAAAGGCTCTAGCCTATGAGGCTCTGAATCCCTCCTATTTATAGAGGTCCCCTGTCAAACTCTAATGGGTCCTCCCCTAGTGGGTATTGGATCTGCATCCAATAAGACAAGGGCTCCGTCGGATATCTCATATCCGAACCTCTACTCATCGCAATGCCTACCAATTGTGTGTGACCCTCTTGGCCCAATATCGAGCTGGCCGTGAGTCATACCTGTCAGAACTCCTTCTAACTCAGTGAATTATTATCTTTGTAATAATTCACTCGACTCATCGACTACGGACGTACTAGGCCACTACGCCGTAGTCCCCAGACGATACAGGGGAATCCAATCCATTGGACCAGTCTGTCCTCAGTTACCGTGTACCTATAGTCCCTCATCCATCTAATATCCCAGAGACCATATATCGAGCATGGTGCTGTCAGACCCATACGGTTTCTACTCGAGTCTCGCTCTAATCGGATTCGCCCGGAGAACTCTTTCTCTCTCAACCCGAATGACCCTGGCCAGGGCTTTGTCTGAGCAAGAACACATGGGATATTCCTCTCATGACGCCGAGAGTGGTTGATCCTCTATCGACACTCAATAGCCCTCGTAAGGTCGACTACCACTCCCAATGACCAGTTGTACTAGATCTGGGACAGCCAAACCTATAAGTCTGGTATCTAAGAGTGGAGCACTCATACAGGACATCCTTGGCATCTCAAGTCTAAGGACCAGATACACCACTAGGACTACGGAATCACTGTCTGACAATAAGGCATCATCAACCATCCAGCATTCTGTAAGCGGATCAATCAGTGAACTCATTCTCCAATGAGCACCTGTACTGTATCCCTAGTGTCCCTACACGAGCAGCTATGAGACCAGCTGCATCCATCATATGGATGGGTATACAGCACACCAGTCTATCCGGTTATCACGATGTCCCTCTCGAGTAACCTATGACCGGGATTATTTAGGATATGTGTTTAAAGGTGAATCGATCTCATTATCGTGATCTCATCACGATCCGATTCCCATTGCACAAATCCAAGGATATCACAATATATATATGCACATATGCAATAGTTATAAAGTGATATACGCCAAAATATAATAAGCAAAAAGATTCTGTATCAAGTCACATGTGCCATCACTCACGTGATTGGCTTGCTGGGCACCTATGACTAGCAATCTCCCACTTGACCTAAAGCCAATCACCTATGTGTCTGATCCCCATCAGACCCCTGTGATGCTCAAAGACAAAATGAGATAATGGCTTTGTCAGTGGATCTACAATGTTATCTTCAGATGAAACTCTTTCCACTACTACATCTCCTCGGGTTACAATCTCTTTGATAAGCTGGAACCTCCTCAGAACACTTATGATGAGACCCGGGTTCCCTTATTTGAGTAATCGCCCCATAGTTGTCGCAATATAAGGAAGTCGACTTCTCACTATTCAGAACGACTCCCAAATCTGTGATGAACATCTTTAACTAGACTCCCTCCTTTGCTGCATCTGATGTAGCAATATACTCCGCCTTTGTGGTCGACTCAGCAGTAGTATCTTGCTTGGAACTCTTCCAACACACTGCTCCTCCATTCAAGGTGTACACATACCCTGAATTCAACTTGCTATCATCGACATCAGACTGAAAACTTGAGTCATTGTAGCCTTCAATCTTAAGGCTATTATCTCCATATACTAGTAAAAGATCCTTAGTCCTTCTCAAGTACTTAAGGATACACTTTACTGCTTTCTAGTGCTCCAAGCCTGGATCCGCCTGATACCAGCTCGTGACACTCAGAGCATGCGTTATATCAGGCCTAGTACATAGCATGACATACATGATAGACCCTATTGCTGAGGCATAAGGTATCATATTCATGTTTGCCCTTTCTTCTGGAGTCTTTGGGGACATACTCGTAGAAAGCGATATCCCATGTCTCATCGGTATGAGACATCTCTTGGAATTTTCCATGCCAAACTTTTTGACAATGATTTCTATGTACCTGGACTAGGACAACCTAAGCATCCTTTTGGATCTATCTCTATAGATTCTAATCCCTAAGATATAGGATGCTTCCCCAAAGTCCTTCATGGAGAAGTGTCTAGATAACCAAGTCTTTACTGTGGATTGCATTCCTACGTCATTCCCAATGATCAGGATGTCATCCACATATAAAACCAAAAAGGTGATAGCACTCCCACTTACCTTTCTGTATACACAAGGCTCATCTTCATTCTTAACGAAGTCATAAGATCTGATTGCCTGATCAAATCTTATGTTCCAGCTTCGGGAAGCTTGCTTTAGTCCATAAATGGATCTAAGCAACCTACACACCTTATTTGGGCAGTTCTTGGAAACGAATCCCTCAGGTTGCATCATATACACCTCCTCCTCAAGGTTCCCATTAAGGAATGTGGTTTTCACATCCATCTGCCAGATCTCATAATCATAGTGTGCTGCAATAGCCAATAGAATTCTGATGGATTTTAGCATTGCTACGGGTGAGAAGGTTTCGTCGTAGTCAACACCTTGCCTTTGACGATACCCCTTAGCCACTAGCCTTGCTTTATAGGTCTCTACCTTTCCATCTACACCGATCTTTTTCTAGAAGATCCACTTGCAACCGATGGGTACAATACCTTCGGGCGCATCAACTAGGTTCCAAACCTTATTGGAGTACATAGAATCCATCTCAGAATTCATGGCTTCTTGCCACTTCCCGGAGTCTATACTTATAATAGCCTCCTCGTAGGTCTGAGGATCAATATCCTCAACATCCTCTCCTCTAATATGTCCCACATATCTCTCAAGAGGATGAGATACTCTATCAGACCTGCGTAAAGTTGAAAATTGTGTATTAGGTACCTAAACAGACTCGGGTTGTAGAGTGGTGCTTGAGCTTGGTTCTCCAATCTCGCTCAATTCTATCATTCTCCCACTGTCTCCGCCAAGAATGTGTTCCTTCTCAAGGAACACTGCTCTCTTAGCTACAATGACCTTTTGGTCCTCGAGATAATAGAAATAATACCCACAAGTTTCCTTGGGGTGTCCCACAAATTTGCATCGCTCTGTCCTTGATTCTAACTTGTCGGGGTTGTGTCTTTTAATGTGGGCAGGGCAGCCCCAAATCTTAACAACCTTAAGATCAGGCTTCTTCCCTTTCCATATCTCATATGGTGTAGACACTACCGACTTAGTTGGAACTCTGTTCAGAAGGTAAGCTGCGGTCTCTAGGGCATATCCCTATAATAAGATGGGTAGGTCAGCGAAACTCATCATGGACCATACCATATCTAATAACGTACGATTTCTCCTTCTAGAGACACATTGAGCTGAGGTGAATAAGGAGTTGTCCATTGGGATAATATCCCATGGTCCTTGAGGAACTGAGTAAACTCTGTACTTAAGTACGCATCTCCTCGATCTGATCGAAGGTGGCAGTTGCAGCTGGATGGAAGGAGAGGAAACAGAGTAGGGGAGGAAGAAGAGGCTGCGGCTATGGTGGCTACGGCCGTGGCTGCGACTGCGGCTGCGATGTTGGCTGCGGTAGCTGCGGCAGCGGTGGTGGCGGCAGTAGCTGCTTTTAGGAAAGAGAAAGATAGGAAAGGGAAAGAAAAAGGGGGCTGTGGCCGTGATTACGATTGCGATGGTGGCGGCTGCGTCTGCGGTAGCTGTGTTTGGGAAAGAAAAAGTAGGAACGAGAGAAGGGAGGAAGGAAGGTAGTGCGATGTAAGGGGCTGCGACTGTGGCAGCGGCAGCGGCGGTGGCTGTGGCAGCTGCGTTCGGAAAAGAAAACGGAGGAATAAGAGTAAGAGAGAGCAGGTGACTATGCCTCTATGTTCTGCATGAGCCACAGTTGTGAAGGAAAAAGAGAAGACATGTAGAAAATGAAACAGGGAGAGGACACAAAGGATAAGTAGAAGGATTTGGGCTGACACCTTCTTTGGATCTTCAAATCAAAATCTTTGAAAGGCAAGTGTTCCGATCCTTCTTATTGTAAACTTTCTAATCTTTCCTATTGCAAGTGTCCTGATCCTTCCTTACAGTAATTTTATCTCTACATTTGCTTTGAATATAAGGAACTTTGAATTGTTATAGCCTTGCATTTGATATATCTCCTGTTTAGATGTAACGATTCGAATCTGTGCAACTTTTGAGATTCTGACCATTCTACCTTTTTATGGTTATAACTTCATGTATTGACCTCTGATTTGGACAACACTTATTTGATCAGAATATAGACTCATTTTCTTTTGATAGCTTATTTTAAGAATTCGGAGTAAGTTTGCCTTCCCAAATTTCTATTTCAAATGAGCCTACAGATTCTGCAAAACAACGATCGTAATTTCTGACCTTTTGATACCGAGCTGCCTATAAGTCGATGTTGAAACTCCGATTTGTTCAAAACTGATTTCATTAGAAACTAGACTCGTAGATCTTTCTTTTGATATATGGATTAACAGATTTGGAGTCCAAACACCTGCTCAGTTATTTGTTGAATCTAACCTTATGAATTCTGCCAAACAGAGATTTTGTTTTGCGACCCTTGTTTACCAAACTATTTGTAACTCTCTCTGTTGGACAATTCAATTCATATGAAGCTTGTCTTATCTGAAAGTATAATCCAATGATATATTTCTGAGTAAATTGGAGCACGATTGATAGTTTGAATCATTTGTTCAATGTGCCTTTTGTATTCTGCAAGAAATCGAGCTTTGGTCGATTTCGCATATTCTGGTTTCATTCCTTTGGAAGTTGATATCCGTAGCTTTCTTATTCAATTAAGCTTTATATTTCTGCTTTGAATTCTTGTATGCTCTTGTCCTTGAAATTATTTACATTCTTGAAAACTATTGTGTAACGTTTATGCTATATTGTATTGACTCATATAGGCACATGTATATCCCATTGTTCCGCATTTGCTTTCGATATGTGCCTATTTCAGTTTCATTCCTTTGGACATTGAATTCATATAACTTTCGTATTTGAATTGAGTTATATATGATTGCTTGGAATCCGTGTATACTCTTGCTTTTATTTCTTTCCAAATCTGAATATATTTGTGAGAGATTGTTGCTTGCATTGTATTTGACTCGTAAAGGCACATCGTATATGCTATTTATTGTTCATACTGCCCTTTTCTACTCTGGTGTTTGTGGGATTTGTGAACCTTTGCTAGAAATGGTAAAGGGAGTTATGCATAGAGCTTGCGATGCTCTGCCGGCCCCCTCTGACTTCACCTAGACGTGGGTGGATGGAGCTCCCAAACGTGGAAGACTTCTGTCTGGTGGTTATTCAGAAATGGATGAATCACATTCTGTCTGTGGTCCCACTACACCTTCTGTATGTTTGATATGATATCTAGAGCTTTGGTTATGTGTTTCTATACATGCTTTGGATAAGAATGATATGAATGAAATGTTAAATACGACGTTTGAGCTTCTGTTTGGTATTTGTTATTGATATGTTCCGAAATGTTTCATTTGTTATTGATATGCTCCGAAATATTTCATACCTCATTGATATGCTCCGAAATATTCCATCTATTATTGTTACGCTTCGAAATGTTCCATGTCATTGATATGCTCCGGAACATTTCATACGACATTGATATGCTCCGAAATGCTTCATCTGCTATTGTCTCAAATTATTGTTCACAATACCCTTTTGTACTCTGGTGTTTGTGGGATTATTTGGACCTTTGCCAGAAATGGTAAAGGGTATGTGCTTAGGCCTGCGATGCTCTAGATTATGTTTGGTGGTCATTCAGAAATGGATGGACCATATTATGTTTGGAACCCCACTTCACCTTCTATCTGTTTCATCTGTTATTGTTACGCTTCGAAATGTTCCATATGTCATTGATATGCTCCGGAACATTTCATACGCTATTGATATGCTTCAATTACTCTATGGTCTATTTGATATGAACTGATATGTTCTGAAATGTCCTATTTACCATTTATATGCTCCGGAACATCTCGTACGCTATTGATATGCTTCAATTACTCTATGCTCCATTTGCTATGAACTGATATGTTCTGAAATGTCCTATTTGCCATTGATATGCTCCGGCACATCTCGTACGCTATTGATATGCTCCATTTGCTATGAACTGATATGTTCGGAATTGTCCTATTTGCAATTGATATACTCCGGAACATCTCGTACGCTGTTGAGATACTCCAATTACTCTATGCTCCATTTGTTATGAACCAAATATGTTATGAACGAAATGACATTTGCGATTCTGTATCTAATGAGATGATATCCTTGAATCTCTTGGAATCTGTCTTGCATTGTGATATCTTGTTTGTTTGAACTGTCCCTTCTCGTGCTAGATATGCTTTGTCACTTGCTGAGCTGTTTTTAGCTCACTCCGTTATTATATAAATCTTTCAGGTTAGCTTGTCACTCTTTGAGATGTTTGAATTGGGCTGAGGCAGTGGAGAGCTATTCAGAATTATGGGCAAGTCTTGTTGATTATTATGTTATTGTTGTATAAGCATATTTTGTATGTAATGAAATGTTGTCGATGAATCAAAATGAATATACTGTGTAAAAGTGTTAGTAGATCTCTCTTATTTGGAATTTCGGAATGTTAAGTCTAGTTTATGATGATATAAACTTGTGGTGAATAGTTGGAGTTCTGATTGTATAATTTATTTAGCTTGTGGATTTATAAATGTTGTTCTTGTTTGTCAAGTTGGCTTGGGTTGCCATAAATGTGAATTATCGAGTGATGTGATATATGATTATAAACTGCACAGGTTTTATATATGTGAATTTGAAAGAATGTTTTCAGTGTCCTCAAATGTTAGTTTGGATCCTCGATTGGTTTGTGATGAAAATTTAAAAAAAAATCATCGATATTATTTGAGGGGCGTGACATTTTTCGAGCTAATGCATTGTGTGTTTCATCTTGTTCTTTGAGACAAGTAATTCTAGCTGAAGCTCATGGCGGTGTTTTGGGAGGACATTTTAGTAGGGACAAGACTCTAGCTCTTGTTTAATCAAATTTCTATTGGCCTAAGTGTTAGGATCAAAATTCGGCACTAAGAGGAGGGGTGAATTAGTGCAGCGGTAAAATAATGTCGGTTTACAAACTTTGTTGCGATTAAAACTAATTTCGACAAAAATCGATTTCAGAAGCTTAATAACTTGGAAGCGTATGGAAGCGTAGTGACTAAGTAAAGTAGTTTGTAGTATGTAAATGGCAAGAATAAAATGCAAACTAAAGAACACAAAAGGTTTAGAGTGGTTCGGTCAACGTGACCTACATCCACTTTCGGCTTCCTCCTCCGATGAGTCACCAGCGTCCACTAGAAGCCTTCCTTCAATAGGCGAAGGTCAATCACCTTTTACACTCCTCTTCTCCTTTTATTGGGTTTAGGAGTCAACCCTTACAAGCACACACACTCCTCTCTAAACAGAATTCTAAAGTTGGAATGTAGGAGGGAAATTCTAAAGAGATTACAGTAGCGTTTTCTCACTACTAAAACTTTCCCATCCCGGATTCCCTGGGCACGGGCGCTACTACCGCCTGCGCTGGGTGATACCACCGCCCAGTGTCAATCGACACTAACATTGTCCTAGGCGGTACCACCGCCTAGGTCTGGCGGTACCACCACCTGAGGAGCAGTGCTGGGCGGTACCACCGCCTGACACACTGTTAGGGGTCGTACAATTGCCCAGACTGGCGGTACCACCGTCTGACATAGTCTCGAAGACTGTACCACGACGGTAAAACTTCTTGGGACACTATTTAGGCCTCTTATTGGGCCCAACATAGTTCTTACAAGGGCCTAGCTGGCCCCTAATTGAGTTGGCCCAAATCCAAGCCTAATTACGTGCTAACTACGAAATCTTAAGACATTTGCTAAGCTAAACATGTCCCTATGTTTATTCTTCCTGCGAGCTTCCAGTGAATTTTCGATGATCTCTCGGTAATGTTTCAGCGGACTCCCAGCCAGCTCCTGGACTTCACGACGATCTTCTTGGCGAGTTCCGATGAGCTTCTCTAGCAAGCTCCGAGACTTCTCGGCTGGTTTCGCCAGAACATCCGATAAACGTCCGGACTTCCGACGAACTCTCGAACTCCCAACGAAATTGCGTCCTTGACTCCGGGACTTCATTTTTCTTCATGCCTTGCTATCGTAGTTAATCCTGCACTGTAAAACATACTTTGATCTAGACAATTAATACTAAGTATTAATCAAGTTGTCCAGCATGCCATTGGTCCCTCGATGCTTCGTCTAATTCTTCGACGCATCGTCTTCTCTTACGGCCTATTACCCAATCGGCTAGTTGACTCCACAACTCTGATATCCTTGGCGCAATATCCGCTCTTCTTGGCTCGATGCCCGAATCCACGACTCGAAGCCTTCTGTTGATACATCGACCGATCCACCGGTCCGACGTCTAATCTTCTAACATGTTTTCCTCTGGCCCAACATGATTTTTCCTGCTTTAATTGTCTCATCCTGATCGAAGCATCCTGCGTCACTCAAAATGTAGATTAAAACATAAACACATATCAATTGGTTTCATCATCAAAATACGAGATTTAATAATCTCCCCCTTTTTGATGATGACAACCAATTGATGATAGAGTTAACTTTAACTCCCAGAGTTTAAACAAACTCCCCCTATTATGGCATATAACTCTTAGATTCAAAAATTCAAGCAACATGTCATGATCAAATCATGCATGACATCAACATACTTCTCCCCCTTTGTCATCAACAAAAAGGAGAAGTTCCAACTATCAAGGGTTTGAGATATCTAAGTTCAATACATTGCATAAAAAACATAATATCCAATTTTATCATGATGCAAGCTAGTAAACTAGAGATGTTCAAGAAGCAAGTTCTTTCTTCTCTTTTGAGAAGTGCAATTTTTGCTTTCTTTTTGAATTGTGTGAGCTAGCATCTTTTATCTCCCCCTTTGTCATTGTCAAAATGAAGGGAAGACCCTTTATATCAATTTTCATATTATGACAAAGGTAAAGTATTAATCCTTTTTCAATATGTTTGTGCATCATCCTAGTTTTAAATTAAAACATGCACAGTTCTAAAACTTTTCATATCATCATTACTTCATGCATTATACAAATAAATCAATCATCATCATGGGCATATCATACATGATATTCAAGCATTCATGATACATCATTTTGGCAACATGATATAGCTTTTCAAATGATGGTATCTAAATGTCAAAATTCATTACATCCTATCATGTATGATCATTAATATCTCATTTGTATTTCATGCATAATTTCATTTCATCACATTCAAAATATCAAGAGAATTTTCGTGATGAGATACATATTTCATGTATACAAGGAATTTTACATAATAAAATTCAAGTCATAAATTATCAAGATATCAAGTAGCATATCATGGTTAATTTGAATACATCCTTTTTAGTGAATACCAAGAAGAATCATAGTCTGAAAAATCTTGATTTATAGAAAAATCTCATGTATCGAATATTGAGAAATCAAGATGATGATTCATAAAAAAAATATTACAAGTTATATTTAAGAGAAAAATCATTATTCATTTTTCTTTCATTCAATTTATCAAATCAACATTTCTTGAGTATACATGTTATCAAAACATGGTTTCAAATCTTCAACATATAACATACATAATTTCAAAAATCGAAAGGAGAAGGGAAGAATTCAAAGGTACAAAGATTTCAACCATCTCATAAACAAATGAAGGATCAAGTCATAAATCCAAAATTTTTATGAATCATTTCAACAAATCTCCTTTTAAATAATCAAAATGATCATCAAAGGAACTCTCATGTTATTTCAAGAAATCAATATCATGATTTTGATAAAACTCATTTCAAATTCAAATCATCAAAATCATCAAAATCTAAACTTTACTTTCAAGATATTCAAAATGGCATAAATAATTTTATTGATCTCTTAGTGAAAAATCGATAAGGTAGGGATTTGAGAAGTTTTCAAGAAAATACATTCTTCTTTTTGTTTCAACTTATTGATTGATTTCATGCATGTATGTTCTTTTCTTTTATGTCAAATTCATGCATTATTCATTAATACCGAAAAAGAACTTTCAAAAGATTGCAAAGTTTGATAATCACAAAGATCATCATGCATAATTTACTTTAAAATCTCATGCATAGATAAAATTGTCAATCATGGTATTGAAACTTTTAATGTTTTCATCATTATGCTTCATTAAATCATTAAGCATGATTTCATTAAACATGAAGCATCTTCAATGAAAATCGAGAAATAATACGGAAATCAACATGATACACATTAATGCTTCTTAAAAACATTCATAGGATTTATCTTAAGCATTAGATTTAAGTCTAACATTTTGTTCCTTTATCATACAATTTTCATGATCATTTTCAAAAATTTACTAGAAGGATAAGCATGATTCCTAATTTTTTACATTTTCATTACATTTTTAAACATGTAATTTTTAAGAAAAATAATTATTTCAAACTAAATAAAAAAATACATCATAAAAAGCATCATGTAGTTTTGAAATAAATTAAGGGAGTTTCGATTACCTTATCGTTGAAAGTCGTTAAGGCGTATTTTGCCACCTCACCTTAGTTGATTTTCTCTTCGAATTTGGAGGAGCTTGATTCGTCTTTTGGCAACTTCTTCTTGCGTTCATAGCAAGTAGTTCCGTTCTTTATGTTCTTTAATTTTTGATTCATTAACTTTATAAATTTCTTAGTGAGTTCAAGTTCACCATCACTTGAGCTTATGCTCGAGTGTTCTTTAATTGTTCTAAGTACCAAATCCTTCTTGTTCTTTGAAATGTGGTTTTTTTCATCATGTGCATTGTGCACCATTTCATATGTTAACAATTAACCGATAAGTTCTTCAAATAGAAAAATATTTAAATCTTTTATTTCTTGTATTACCGTTACATTCGATTCCCAAATTTTAGAAAGTGATCTTAAGATCTTGTTAACGAGTTCAAAATTTGAAAAACTTTTACCAAGTGCTTTTAAACCATTGGCGACATCCATAAAATGGGTGTACATGTCAACAACAGTTTCGCTTGGTTTCATATGAAAAAGTTCAAAATCGTACATTAAAAGGTTAATCTTAGAGTCTTTAACTCTATTCGTGCCTTCGTGTTTGATTTCTAATGTGTGCTAAATCTCGAAAGTCATTTCACAAGTAGAAAGCTGATTAAATTTGTTCTTATCTAAGGCGCACAATAGAGCATTCATAGCTCTAGCATTTAAAGAAAACGTCTTCTTCTCCAAATCATTCCAATGGTTCATTGGAAGAGAAGACCTTTGAAAACCGGATTCGACTATGTGCCATAAATCGAGATTCAATGAAAGCAAGAAAACTCTCATTCGAGTTTTCCAATAAGTGTAGTCCGTCCCATTGAAAAAGGGAGGACGATTGAGAGAGTGACCCTCTTGAAAGTCGAAATGAACCATTTTTCTTGGGTGTTAAACCAAATGAGAAATCACGAGGGTATGATATCAATTGTTGGGATTAGGAGTTGACACTAAGGCGGGGGTGAATTAGTGCAACGATAAAATAACGTCGGTTTAAAAACTTTCATACGATAAAAATTGATTTTCATGAAATTCGATTTTGAAAGCTTAATAACTTGGAAGCGTATCGAAGCGTAATGACTAAGTAAAGTAGTTTGCAATATGTAAATGACAAGAATAAAATGCAAACTAGATAACACAGCACTTTTAGAGTGGTTCGGTCAACGTGACCTACATCCACTTTCGGCTTCCTCCTCCAACGAGGTCACCAGCATCCACTAGAGGCCTTCCTTCAATAGGCGAAGGCCAATCACCTTTTACACCCCTCTTCTCCTTTTATTGGGTTTAGGAGTCAACCCTTACAAGCACACACACTCCTCTCTAAATAGAATTCTAAAGTTAGAATGGAGGAGGAAAATTCTAAAGAGATTGCAGCAGCATTTTCTCACTATAAAACTCTCTATGCATGTGTGTTTTAACCAGGGATGAGAGGGGTATTTATGGGCTTCAAGTTGATTCAAACTTGGAGCCTAAAACTTTCACATCCTAGGTTCCCCGGGCACGGGCGGTACCACCGCCCAGTGTCAGTCGACACTGACACTATCTTGGACAGTACCACCACCTGGGGGGTAGTGCTAGGTGGTACCACCTACCAGACTGGCGGTACCACCACCTGGCACTCTACTAGGGGTGGTACAACCGCCCAGACTAGCGGTACCACCGCCGACACAGTCTCGAAGACTATGCCACGATGGTAAGACTTCTTGGGACATTGTTTGGGCCTCTTATTGGGCCCAACATAGTTCTTATATAGGCCTAGCTGGCCCCTAATTGGGTTGGCCCAAATCCAAGCCTAATTATGTGCTAACTACAAAATCCTAGGACATTTGCTAAGCTAAACAAATACCTATGTCTATTCTTCCGGCGAGCTTCCGGCGATCTTCCGGCGAACTTCTAACGATCTCTTGGTAATGTTCCGGTTAACTCCCGGCAAGCTCCTAGACTTCACGATGATCTTCTTAACGAGTTCCGACGAGCTTCTCTGGCAAGCTCCGAGACTTCTCGGTTAGTTCCGCTAGAACTTCCAACAAATGTCCGGACTTCCGATGAACTCTCGAACTCCCAACGAAATTGCGTCCTTGGGTCCAGGACTTCATTTTGCTTCATGCCTTGCTATCGTAGTTAATCCTACATATGTAAAACATACTTCGATCTAGGCAATTAATACTAAGCATTAATCAAGTTGTCTGGCATGTCATTGGTCCCTTGACGCTTTGTCCAATTCTTCGGCCCATCGTCCTCTCTTGAAGCCTATTGCCCAATCGGCCAGTTGATTCTGTAACTCCGATATCCTTAGCATAATATCCGCTCTTCTTGGCCCGATGCCCGAATCCACGGCCCGAAGCCTTCTGTCGATACGTCGACCGATCCACTAGTCCGACGTCCAATCTTCTAACATGTTTTCTTCCGGCCCAAAATGATTTTTTCTTCTTTAATTGTCTTATCCTGATTGAAGCATCCTGCGTCGCTCAAAATATAGATTAAAATATAAACACATGTCAATTGGTTTCATTATCAAAATACGAGATTCAACACTAAGATGTTCAAAGATGTGGAGAGACTTGTAAAGCAATGCCGAGTGTGTCATTTGGAAAAAATAAGAAGTCAAAATTCTGGTTTGTACACTCCTTTGCTAGTGCCAAATACTCCATGGGAGGAAGTAAGTCTTGATTTCATTTTGGGACTGCTAAGAACTTAGAGGAACAAGGATTCTTTCATGGTTATTGTTGACAGATTTTTGAAAATATCTCACTTTATTCCCTATAACAAATCGAATGATGCATCTCATATTACTGATTTATATTTTAAGGAGATTGTTAAAGTGCATGGTATTCCAAGAACTGTTGTGTCTAATCGAGATTCAAAATTTCTTAGTTATTTTTGGAGAACTCTTTGGAGGAAGTTGGATACTTTTTTGAATTTCGGCAACACTCATCATCCATAAACCGATGGGCAAACTGAGGTAACGAACAGAAGCTTGAGAAACTTACTTAGAAGCTCTGTTGGCAAGAACATTAAGCAATAGGATCTCATTCTTCCACAAATTGAGTTTGTCTTCAATCGTTCCTTCCATCATAGCATTGGTAAGAGTTCATTTGAGGTAGTTTATGGTGCTAATCCTACTGATCCTTTGGACTTAATCCATGATACCGGGGAGGGTAAAAATACAGAATGGATTTCGAAAGAACACTAATAGAATAGTTGTTCAGATAGAAAATGTCACAGAAGGCAAAGAACGAACTCTTGAAGAAACTTCGGTAAAATAAAAAATAGCTCACCACCAAGTTTAAAATCAAAAGGGATACAGAAAGATCACCACCCTTATGACAATAAACAAGGATACAGAACTGACTTATAAAAAAAAAAAGGATATAGAATTGAAAATAAAAGACTCACCACTCAAGGACACATCCAAGAGATACAGAGTTCAAGAGAGCACTCCAAGAGAGCTTCTGCCAATATCCTCAGTTTTCTCTCAAGTCTTTTCTAAGCCCTCAACCCCAAATTAAATACTAGTGCATGAAACAACCCTTCATGCATAGGAAATTTTGAAATTAAGTGCTTTACAGCTGCCAACCAACTCCATTAATGTATTCCTTAGCCATGAAGAAAAGCACCATGATACAGCTTTACAGCTGCCAACCAACTCCATTAATGTATTCCTTTGTGCAGGGAATATGCTGATGAGCTGTCTTATCTGAGTAGGCTGAGTTGAAGATTATGTAGCCATATTGTTGGCTGAAAAAAATATCATATTATCAGTATGGTCCATATGAACAGATTGTAGAAAATTAGACACTCCCGTGTCAATCTCCCCTGGTTGAAAAAGACTTGTCCTCAAGTTCTTGTTTGTTTCATCATCATGATTATAAAAAGGACTTAAATCAGCCACATTAAATGTTGGGGATACTCCGTAATATTTAGGTAGCTCAATCTCATAAGCATTTTTGCCAATTCTCTTAATCACCTTGAATGGACCATCAGCCTTAGGTTTCAGTTTTCCAAATTTTCCCGACGGAAACCTCTCATTCCTTAGATGAATCCAAACCAAATCACCTACATTAAACTCCACAAGTTTTTTGTGTTTGTTAGCAACTTGCATGTACCTCTCATTTTGTTTCTCAATGGTTGCTTTCACACCCTCATGCAGCTTCTTTATCTGCTTAGCTCTTTCATCAGCATCTCCACTAAATTGCTTTGTTGTAGAATGAGGGATTAAGTCCAAAGGACCAGTAGGATTAGCACCATAAACTACCACAAAAGGACTCTTACCAATACTATGATGCATAGAATGATTGTAGGCAAACTCAATTTGTGGAAGAATGACATCCCATTGCTTAATATTCTTGCCAACATATCTTCTAAGCAAATTTCCCAAGCTTCGGTTTGTTACCTTAGTTTGCCCATCGGTTTGTGGATGATGCGAGCTGCTGAAATTCAAAGAAGTACCCAGCTTCCTCCAAAGAGTTCTTCAAAAATGACTAACAAATTTTGAATCTCTATCAGACACCATAGTTCTTGGAATACCATGCAATCTAACAATCTCCTTAAAATATAAATCAGCAATATGAGATGCATCATTTGATTTATTGCATGGAACAAAGTAAGACATTTTTTAAAATCTGTCAACAACAACCATGATAGAATCCTTGTTCCTTTAAGTTCTTGACAGTCTCAAAACGAAATCAAGACTCACATCCTCCCATGGAGCATTTGGCACTGGCAATGGAGTGTACAAACCAGAATTTTGACTTCTTGTTTTTGTCAAATGACACAATCGGCATTGCTTCACATGTCTATCCACATCTCTGAACATTTTAGGCCAGTAGAAATTTGATTGAACAAGAACTATAGTCTTGTCCCTACCTAAATATCCTCCCAAAACACCACCATGAGCTTCAGCTAGAATTACTTGTCTCAAAGAATAAGATGGAACACACAAAGCATTAGCTCGAAAAAGAAAACCATCAAAGATAAAAAATTATTGAAAGGAACCTAATTTACAATTCTGCCATATCGAGTCGAAATCCACATCATTCTCATATAGATCGTTGAATGTTTCAAATCCAACCACTTTGACTTCCATTGCTAATGATAAAGAATGCTTTCTGCTCAATGCGTCAGCAACTACATTTTGAACACTAGATTTGTGCTTGATTGTAAAGTTGTAAGATTGTAAAAACTCCACCCAAGCTGCATGCCTCTTGTTTAGCTTGTGCTGGTGATTAATGAACTTTAATGCCTCATGACCAGAATATAGAACAAATGGCTTGACAAGAAGGTATTGACTCCAATAAGACAAAACTCAATAAATTACATAAAACTCCTTATCATAAGTAGAGTATTTCTTTCTCGTATCATTCAGCTTTTCACTAAAAAATGTAATGGGCTTTCCGTCTTGGCTCAAAACAGCACCAATTCCCACATTAGATGCATCACATTCAACTTCAAACACATTATCAAAATTTGGTAGAACTAATATAGGAGCTTGAATCACTTTTCTTTTCAAAAGCTCAAAAGCATCATTAGCTTCACTAGTCCATTTGAATTTATCACATTTCAGACATTCAGTGACTAGAGCGACAATAGAGCTGAAACCCTTGATAAATCTTCTGTAAAATGAAGTTAAGCCATGGAAACTCCTCACATCATGCAATGAAGCAGGTGTTGGCCAATTGAGAATAGCCTCTACCTTACTTTGATCCATCATGATTCCATCTTTTGAAACAACATACCCTAGAAACACCACACTAGTAGTAAAGAAATCACACTTCTTTATATTAGCATAAAGTTTTTGATGCCTCAAAATAAGAAAGATCTCTTTCAGATGATTCATATGCTCCTCTTCACTCTTACTGTATACCAATATATCGTCAAAATAAACTACAACTAATATTCTAGTGCATGGCTTAAGTATGTGATTCATAAATCTCATGAAGGTGCTAGGAGTATTAGATAGCCCAAATGGCATAACCAACCATTCATATAAACCTTCTCTAGTTTTAAATGATGTTTTCCACTGATTTCTGAGCCTCATTCTTATTTCGTGATAGCCACTCCTCAAATTAATTTTTGAGAAAATACAAGCACCACACAATTGATCTAAGTAAATCATCTAACCTTGGAATAGGAAAGCGATAGTCCACTGTGATTTTGTTGATGGTGCGACTGTCCACGCACATTCTCCAAGAACCATCCTTCTTAGGCACTAACAAGGCAGGAATCGCACAAGGACTCGTGCTCTCCCGGATTAACCCTTTTTTAACCAATTCATCAACTTGCCTTTGAAGTTCTTCATGCTCCTTGGGACTCATTCTATATGCTGCCTTATTAGGTAGAACAGCCCCCGGAATAAGATCAATGTGATGTTGGATATCTCTCAAGGGTGGAAGGCCATTTGGAATCTCTTCCGGTATAACATCTTTAAACTCTTCCAACATTTGTTTCATGATTACGGGTGTCTCCTTGTGTTGTTCATTTTCTTCTACTACTAGTAAAGCCATAACATTACCACCCTTGTCTAATTCACCTTTGAATTCACCATACGACATAAAAGCATTAACTTTCTTCTTTGGTGCAATGATTTTGGATGGTTGTAATGGAGCTAAAATAATCTTCTTTTCATTCACCTTAAAAGAATAAGTATGTTTGTAGCCGTCATACAACACCCTTCTTGTTGAATCTCGGATTTTGATGATGAAGTCAATTATCATTTGTTATCTAATCTATGTGTTGAGATAAGTGTGCAGGATTAACTACGATGAGAGTAAGACAAGCAGCAGGTGTTGCGCCGGAGTCAAGATCATGATCACGTTGGGAGTTCGAGAGTTCGACGGAAGTTCGGACGGTCGTCGGAGGTTCAGCGAGAACAGATCCGAGAAGTCCAGAAGCTTGCCAAGCGAAGCTCGTCGGAACTCGCCAAGTGGATCGTCGCAAAGTCCAGGAGTATGCCGGATGTCCACAGAAGGATCACCGAGGGTTTATCGGACGATCGACGGAAGTTGGCCGGAAACTCGCCGGAAGAAGCGATTGACGCATCGGAGCAAAGCTGCAGAAGTTGTCTTAGAGTTAATCGTAGTTAGCATGATGATTAAGCTTGAAAATGGGAGGTGATCCCATTAGCTTAATCTTGGGGCAATTGGGCCCCTGAAAAGATTCAAATTGGGCCGATTGGAGCGAACCATTCGGACCCTGATTGCACCAGGCGGTGCAACCGCCCCAGCCAGGAGGTGCAACCGCCAGGGCTGCGAGGCTGGGCGGTGCAACCGCCCCAGCCAAGAGGTGCAACCGCCCAGAGCTCAGTCTTCGAGCTAGACTGGGCGGTGCAACCTCCTCTGTCAAGAGGTAGCACTGCCAGAGCTCAAGTTTCGAGCTCTGCCAGGCGGTGCAACCACCGAGCTCAGTCTTCGAGCTCTGGCAGAGAGGTGCATCAGCCTGAGCTCAGTCTCGAGCTTTGCCAGGTGATGCAACCACCGAGCTCAGTCTTCGAGCTCTGGCAGAGAGGTGCATCAGCCTGAGCTCAGTTTCGAGCTCTGCCAGGTGATGCAACCACCGAGCTCAGACTTCGAGCTCTGCCAGGCGGTGCAACCACCGAGCTCAGTCTTCGAGCTCTGCCAGGCGGTGCAACCATCGAGCTCAGGCAGAGAGGTGCAATCGCCTGAGCTCAGTCGTCGAGCTCTGCCAGGCGGTGCCACCTCTCCAGTCAAGAGGTGCAACCGCCTAATCCCAGAAATTCTGGGATTTGATCGATTTGATCGTTTTGAGCTCCAAATTTGAACTGGGTTGGGGCCTATAAATACCCCACCCATTCAGCACTGAAAAGATACAGATCCACACCGAATTCTTGATCTTTTCAGTGATTCTAAGAGCTCAAATTTGTGTAAAGTCCTAAAGTTCTCCTCCTTCTGTTCTTCAAGTTTTGAATTGTAAAGAGAGGAGAGAAAGGATCTGTAAAGGTTGTCTCCTGAGCCTGTCAAAAGGAGAGAAACTGTAAAAGGGCAGTTAGCCTTCGCCCATTGAAGGAAGGCAGCTAGTTGACGTCGGTGACCTCGTCGGAGGAGGAAGCCAAAAGTGGAGTAGGTCAAGACTGACCGAACCACTCTAAATCTCTGGTTTGCTTTTACCTTGAGCACTTTATCATTACTGCAAACCTCCTACATTGCTACTGCCCTCTGCGCCTTTACGAACGAGTTTCTAAGCTCTGATCTATCAAAATCTGCATTCAAACGTAAATCGTGTTTTCGTACGATCTTCACACTGCGGTTTACACTTACATTCGGATTCTATTTATAACTGCAAATTGCTTTCTACGTAAAACACTTTTCAAGGTTCAAAACTACTTTTAGACGCAAAACTACATTTAGACGTAAAATTACGTTTAGACGTAAAACTGCGTTTAGACGCAAAACTGCGTTTTGACGTAAAACTGCGTTTAGACGCAAAACTGCGTTTAGACGCAAAACTGCGTTTAGACGCAAAACTGCGTTTAGACGCAAAACTGCGTTTAGACGTAAAACTGCGTTTTTACGTAAAACTGCGTTTTGACGTAAAACTGCGTTTGAACGTAAAACTGCGTTTAGACGTAAAACTGCGTTTAGACGCAAACTGCGCTTAGACGCAAACTGTGCTTAGACGCAAACTGCGCTTAGACGCAAACTGTGTTTAGACGCAAACTGCGCTTAGACGCAAAACTGCGCTTAGACACAAACTGCACTGTGATTCTGCTTTTATATCGAAATCATTTTTTATCGGTCGAACGCAGCTTTCATTTTTAAATTGCTGTAAGATTTCCGCTGCACTAATTCACCCCCCCCCCTCTTAGTGCTCTCGATCCTAACAATTGGTATCAGAGCAAGGTTAACTCTCTAAAGGATTAAAACCCAAGAGAGATGGCATACGCCGGAAACCAAGAGGGGCATTCGATTACACGTCCACCCATGTTCAGTGGAACGGACTACACCTACTGGATGACCCGAATGAGGATCTTTCTTATTTCTATGGATTTTGAACTATGGAACCTTGTTGAAAACGGATTTTCAAAGTCTTCTCTTCCAATGATCGATTGGAATGAGTTGGAAAAGAAGGCTTTCGCTCTTAATGCAAAGGCTATGAATGCCTTATTTTGCGCACTTGATAAAAACGAGTTTAATCGTGTTTCAACTTGCGAAACTGCTTTTGATATTTGGCACACACTTGAAGTGACCCACGAGGGCACAAGTAGAGTAAAAGAGTCAAAAATCAATCTGTTGCTGCATTCTTTTGAACTTTTCCGAATGAAACCGAGTGAAACCATTGGCGACATGTTTACCCGTTTCACGGATGTCGTCAACGGTCTAAAAGGACTCGGAAAAAGTTTTTCGGATTTTGAACTCGTAAATAAAATACTAAGATCCCTTCCTAAAAGTTGGGATCCTAAAGTCACTGCTATTCAAGAGGCAAAAGATCTGCGCAACTTCCCTCTTGAAGAACTAATCGGGTCATTAATGACCTACGAAATGACTTGCAAAGCTCATGAAGAGCAAGAAGACATCCTTCCAAAGAACAGGAAGGATATGACACTTAAAACTTCTGAATGCCACTTGAGAGAAAACTCAAGTGATGAGGACTGTGATGATGACTTGGCACTTTTGACAAGAAAGTTTAAGAAATTCTTCAAAAGAAACAAGTTTAAAAACGATGTGAAAAATAAACTTGAACCCAAGAAGGACCAAGTGATCTGCTACGAATGTAAAAAGCCGAGACACTACAAGAATGATTGTCCCCAAGTCAAAAGAAGAACATCAAAGAAGAAGGCTCTTCAAGCAACATGGGATGACTCGAGCGCATCTGAAGAAGAGGAGTCCAACACCGAGCAAGTTGCTCATTACGCCTTAATGGCCATCGGAGAGGAGGTAACGGATTTATTAGATGCTGATTTATCTTTCGAGGAATTATTAAATGCCTTCCATGATTTATTTGATGAATGCAAAGTTATAAATAGAAAATACAAGTTGCTAAAAAAGGTACATGATAGTCTTTCTTGTGATTTTAATAAGTTAAAAATCGAATATCATGATAGTTTAAATTCATGTATAAAATGTCATGATCTAGAAATCTGTCAAAAAGAAAACTTGCTACTTAAGGACACCTTGAAGAAATTCGAGGTTGGTAGCAAGTCATTAAACATGATCCTTACAAACAAGGGTCATGCTCCCAAAAGAAGTGGGGTTGGATTTGTGAGGAGTCCTCACCAAAATCCAACTACCTTTGTAAAAGGCCCCATCTTACATGTTAGAAGCAAATGCAACTTTTGTTGCAAGTTTGGTCACAAGACACATTATTGTCCATTCAGGAAATGGAGTCCAAACAAATTGATATGGGTTCCTAAAGGAACCATGACAAATTCTATGCAACATGATAAAAAATGTAGATCTATTTGTGAGGAACCCAAAAGCAAATGGGTACCTAAACATCATCCTTTCTTGTAGAAAACTAAACCATCGCAAGCTAGGAGCAAGAGATGGTACCTTGACAGTGGATGCTCAAGGCATATGACCGGAGATTCATCCCAATTCTCTAAGCTCTCTAGCATAAACGAAGGATATGTCACCTTCGGAGACAACAACAAAGGTAAAATCATTGGCAAAGGAACCATAGGTAACAAATCCAACTTTTCTATTGAAGATGTTTTGCTAGTTGATATAAAACATAACCTCCTAAGCATTAGTCAATTATGTGATAAAGGATATATCATCAAATTTGAATCTAATGCTTGCGTCATTGAAAAACCTCACAAAAACATATCTATGATTGCATTAAAACAAAATAACATATACACTATTGACATCGATGATTTATGTAATGAAACATGTTTTTCTGCTTTAAATGAGAATGCTTGGATATGGCACAGAAGATTAGGTCATGCTAGCATGAAGCTAATCACTCAAATATCATCCAAAGAACTTGTAAGAGGAATTCCTCATATCAAGTTCATCAAAGATAATGTATGTGATGCCTGCCAATTAGGTAAACAAATTAAGAGTAGCTTCAAATCTAAAAATCAAGTAAGCACCTCTAGGCCCTTACAATTGATCCATATGGACTTGTTCGGACCCATCTCCACATCAAGCCTAAGAGGTAGCAAATACGCTTTCGTCATCATAGATGACTATAGCAGATACACATGGACTTACTTTTTAAAATAGAAAAGTGAATGCCTTAGATCTTTTACCAAGTTTTGTAAACTCGTTCAGAATGAGAAAGGTTCTATGATTTCGTCAATTAGAAGTGATCATGGTGGTGAATTTCAAAACCATGATTTCCAAGAATTTTGTGAACTCAATGGATACAACCATAATTTCTCTACTCCTAGAAACCCTCAACAAAATGGAGTTGTAGAAAGAAAAAATCGAAATTTACAAGAAATGGCAAGAACCATGTTAAATGAACATAACCTACCCAAATATTTTTGGGTCGAAGCCGTAAATACTGCATGCTATATCTTAAATAGAGTTCTAGTGAGACCTCTACTAACCAAAACTCCCTATGAGTTATGGAACAATAAAAGACCCAACGTTTCATATTTCAAAGTCTTTAGGTGTAAGTGTTTTATCTTGAATGAAAAAGACAACTTAGGAAAATTTGATGCTAAATCCGATGAAGGAATCTTTCTTGGTTATTCTACATTTTCTAAAGCCTTTCGTATCTTTAATAAAAGAACTCTAATTATTGAAGAATCCATTCATGTTGTTTTCAATGAGACTTCTGAACTCACGAAAAATGATCTTGACGATGATGTTAATTTTGATTCTTTAAATTTAAACGAGACCCCGTCTCCAACTAGCAACTTGGATGCATCCACTTCTCAGATTTCCTTACCCAAGGATTGGAAGTATATAGATGCTCATCCTAAGGAGCTAATCTTAGGAGACACATCAAAGGGAGTTCAAACACGATCTTCTCTTAAAACCTTTTGTGCAAATACCGCCTTTCTCTCCCAAATTGAACCCAAATGCGTTGATGAAGCCATGAAAGATGATTCATGGATTATCGCAATGCAAGATGAATTAAATCAATTTGAAAGAAATGGAGTGTGGAAGCTTGTTCCTAGGCCAAATGACCATCTAGTTATTGGTACTAAATGGGTCTTCAGAAACAAGCAAAATGAAAATGGTATCGTGGTTAGAAACAAGGCTAGATTAGTGGCCAAAGGTTTCAACCAAGAAGAAGGTATCGATTACGAAGAAACCTTCGCTCCTGTGGCACGATTGGAAGCCATAAGGATGCTCCTTGCCTACGCTAGCAGTAATAATTTTAAGTTGTTTCAAATGGATGTTAAAAGCGCCTTTCTTAATGGCTTTATTTCTGAAGAAGTCTATGTTGAACAACCTCCTGGATTTGAAAATAATAGTCTCCCTAATCATGTGTTTAGATTAACTAAAGCTCTCTATGGTTTAAAACAAGCTCCTAGGGCTTGGTATGAGAGACTTAGTTCTTTTCTTATTGAAAATAATTTCATAAAAGGCAAGGTTGATACTACATTATTCATCAAGAACTTTGAAAACAATTTTCTCATTGTTCAAATTTATGTTGATGATATTATATTTGGTTCTACAAATGAATCTCTTTGTGAATCCTTTGCGAAAACTATGAGTCATGAATTCGAAATGAGTCTAATGGGAGAGTTAACATTCTTCTTAGGCCTACAAATCAAACAACTAAGCAATGGCATCTTTATTAGTCAAACCAAATATGCTGTGAGTTTGCTGAAGAAGTTCAAAATGAATAATTCAAAAGCCATTGACACTCCTATGAGCACCTCCACTAAGTTAGAAATTGATGAGAATGGAGAAAGCTTCGATCAAAAAACCTATAGGGGTATGATAGGAAGTTTACTTTACCTCACTACCACCAGACCAGACATCATGTTCAGTGTAGGACTTTGTGCTAGATTTCAATCAGACCCTAAGATATCTCATCTCAAAGCAGTCAAAAGAATACTCAGATATCTTAATGGAACTACCAATCTAGGATTATGGTACCCAAAATCAGAAAATTTTGAATTAACAGCTTATGTTGATGCGGACTTCGCTGGCTGTAGACTAGACAGAAAAAGCACATCAGGATCATGTCAATTTTTAGGACATGCCCTTGTATCCTGGTCATCTAAGAATCAAAACTCGGTTGCTCTATCAACAACCGAAGCTGAATACATTGCAGCAAGTGCATGCTGTGCACAAGTTGTATGGATGAAAAACACTTTAGAAGATTACAAAGTGAATCTTAAAGATATTCCCATTAAATGTGATAACACGAGTGCAATATGCTTAACTAAAAATCCTATACAACACTCAAGAACAAAACACATTGATATTAGACATCACTTTATACGAGATCATGTCACTAATCATGATGTAACCATAGAGTTTATTGATACTAAACATCAACTAGCTGATATCTTTACAAAACCCCTATGTGAAGAACAATTTGATTACATAAGAAGAGAATTAGGAATGTTGATGTGTCCGAATACATGATGAATAGTTAAAATTATTTTTCGGATGGTATTACTATTACATGCCTTGACATCGCTTGATCAAATAACATGTTGCAAATTATGTGACAAATATTTTTAACCAAATGCATGTAAGAAGTTCATTTTTTGGTTTGTATGCTAAAAATGGGATTTTCCTGTACACTCTTATGAAAACTTTTTGAAAAATGACTTTCCTCCTTCAAGCAACAAACAATAAAGAGATATTCAAAGTATTATATGTGTCATGACTTCCTTTATGTGCTTGATAATGCTATCATGCTTTTTGTTGATGACAAAGGGGGAGAAACATATGAATTGATAAACACTATGTCATAGCTGAACTGCCATAATCATGTCTATGTCATAGTTGCAAATACTTGAGTGATGCTATAAACAATGTTATAGTTATGCCATCCTTGCATCACCAAGAGATATGTGAACATGTTTGCATCATGTCTTGATTTGATATTCTATATTGTGAAGAAAATGCAAACTTGCTAGAAAATCTCAAATGTATGCATCATGTAAAAAGTCCTTCGTAGCTTTATATGATTACATGATGAATAGTTACAAACACTATCATACAAACTTGATGATGTATGTCATGCCTTGACATCATTCTTGAAGAGATACATCATGATGGGCATCATGATGGGAGCATTGATAGGTTTAACTGATCTAACTTATCAATACGTCACTTGAATTCTTTGGTCTTGAATTCAAGGTTGACTTATCTCAACTATGGCATATAGATAGGGGGAGTTAAGGACAACTCCTTTATCAATTGATTGTCAACATCAAAAAGGGGGAGATTGTTGAATCTCAGATTTTGATGATGAAGTCAATTGTCATTTGTTATCTAATCTATGTGTTGAGATAAGTGTGCAGGATTAACTACGATGAGAGTAAGACAAGCAGCAGGTGTTGCGCCGGAGTCAAGATCATGATCACGTTGGGAGTTCGAGAGTTCGACGGAAGTTCGGACGGTCGTCGGAGGTTCAGCGAGAACAGATCCGAGAAGTCCAGAAGCTTGCCAAGCGAAGCTCGTCGGAACTCGCCAAGTGGATCGTCGCAAAGTCCAGGAGTATGCCGGATGTCCGCAGAAGGATCACCGAGGGTTTATCGGATGATCGACGGAAGTTGGTCGGAAACTCGCCGGAAGAAGCGATTGACGCATCGGAGCAAAGCTGCAGAAGTTGTCTTAGAGTTAATCGTAGTTAGCATGATGATTAAGCTTGAAAATGGGAGGTGATCCCATTAGCTTAATCTTGGGGCAATTGGGCCCCTGAAAAGATTCAAATTGGGCCGAATGGAGCGAACCATTCGGACCCTGATTGCACCAGGCGGTGCAACCGCCCCAGCCAGGAGGTGCAACCGCCCCAGCCAGGAGGTGCAACCGCCAGGGCTGCGAGGCTGGGCGGTGCAACCGCCCCAGCCAAGAGGTGCAACCGCCCAGAGCTCAGTCTTCGAGCTAGACTGGGCGGTGCAACCTCCTCTGTCAAGAGGTAGCACCGCCAGAGCTCAAGTTTCGAGCTCTGCCAGGCGGTGCAACCACCGAGCTCAGTCTTTGAGCTCTGGCAGAGAGGTGCATCAGCCTGAGCTCAGTCTCGAGCTCTGCCAGGTGATGCAACCACCGAGCTCAGTCTTCGAGCTCTGGCAGAGAGGTGCATCAGCCTGAGCTCAGTTTCGAGCTCTGCCAGGTGATGCAACCACCGAGCTCAGACTTCGAGCTCTGCCAAGCGGTGCAACCACCGAGCTCAGTCTTCGAGCTCTGCTAGGTGGTGCAACCATCGAGCTCAGTCTTCGAGCTCTGGCAGAGAGGTGCAATCGCCTGAGCTCAGTCGTCGAGCTCTGCCATGCGGTGCCACCTCTCCAGTCAAGAGGTGCAACCGCCTGATCCCAGAAATTCTGGGATTTGATCGATTTGATCGTTTTGAGCTCCAAATTTGAACTGGGTTGGGGCCTATAAATACCCCACCCATTCAGCACTAAAAAGATACAGATCCACACCGAATTCTTGATCTTTTCAGTGATTCTAAGAGCTCAAATTTGTGTAAAGTCCTAAAGTTCTCCTCCTTCTGTTCTTCAAGTTTTGAGTTGTAAAGAGAGGAGAGAAAGGATCTGTAAAGGTTGTCTCCTGAGCCTGTCAAAAGGAGAGAAACTGTAAAAGGGCAGTTAGCCTTCGCCCATTGAAGGAAGGCAGCTAGTTGACGTCGGTGACCTCGTCGGAGGAGGAAGCCAAAAGTGGAGTAGGTCAAGACTGACCGAACCACTCTAAATCTCTGGTTTGCTTTTACCTTGAGCACTTTATCATTACTGCAAACCTCCTACATTGCTACTGCCCTCTGCGCCTTTACGAACGAGTTTCTAAGCTCCGATCTTTCAAAATCTGCATTCAAACGTAAATCGTGTTTTCGTACGATCTTCACACTGCGGTTTACACTTACATTCGGATTCTATTTATAACTGCAAATTGCTTTCTACGTAAAACACTTTTCAAGGTTCAAAACTACTTTTAGACGCAAAACTACATTTAGACGTAAAATTACGTTTAGACGTAAAACTGCGTTTAGACGCAAAACTGCGTTTAGACGTAAAATTGCGTTTAGACGTAAAACTGCGTTTAGACGCAAAACTGCGTTTAGACGTAAAACTGCGTTTAGACGCAAAACTGCGTTTAGACGCAAAACTGCGTTTAGACGCAAAACTGCGTTTAGACGTAAAACTGCGTTTTGACATAAAACTACGTTTGAACGTAAAATTGTGCTTAGACGCAAACTGCGCTTAGACGCAAACTGTGTTTAGACGCAAACTGCGCTTAGACGCAAAACTGCGCTTAGACACAAACTACACTGTGATTCTGCTTTTATATCGAAATCATTTTTTATCGGTCGAACGCAGCTTTCATTTTTAAATTGCTGTAAGATTTCCGCTGCACTAATTCACCCCCCCCCCTCTTAGTGCTCTCGATCCTAACACTTCTATCATAATGCCAAGGTCTTCCCAACAGCAAATGACAAGCATCCATAGGTGCAACATCACACCATACTATTAGGATCGAGAGCACTAAGGGGGGGTGAATTAGTGCAGCGGAAAACTTTCTACGATTAAAATCGAAAGCTGCGTTCGAACGATAAAAATGATTTCTATGTAAAATCCGATTATAAGCAAGATGATATTAAAGTTAATCTATGCAGGGAGTTTGCAGCTATGATGAAAACCAGAATATAGGCGCAAGCTGAAATCCGACGTTCGTACGAAGAAACTGATTTACGTCTAAGTGCTTATTTGTAAATCACTTGATTAGGCAAGATGCAGTTTAAGCACGAGTATGAAGGTAGTTTGCAGTTATGGTAAAGCTCAAAACGTAAACGCAATCTGCAATATGATGATCATACGAAAAAGCAGATTTACGTCTAAACGCTGATTCAGAAAGTAAAAGGCTTGAAACCCGATCGTAAAAGCGCAGAAGGCAGTAAGCTTCAGAGGAGGTTTGTAGTAAATATAATATGCTCAAAGTAAATGCAAACCGAGATTTAGAGTGGTTCGGTCAATTTTGACCTACTCCACTTTTGGCTTCCTCCACCGATGAGGTCACCGACGTCAACTAGAGGCCTTCCTTCAATAGGCGAAGGCCAACCACCCTTTTACAGTTTCACTCCTTTTGACGGGCTTAGGAGACAACCCTTATAGAAATTTTCTCTCCTCTCTTTACAACTCAAAACTTGAAGAACAGAGGGAGGAGAACTTTTGGCCTTTACAACAATTTTGAGCTCTAAGAATCACAGAAAGATGTCAAGATTTCGAGTGTTAGTTTGTCCTTTCAGTGCTGAATGGGTGGGGTATTTATAGGCCCCAACCCAGTTCAAATTTGGAGCTCAAAACTATCAATTCCCGGAATTCCGGGATCAGGCAGTTGCACCTCCTGACTAGGGCGGTTGCAACGCCTGGCAGAGCTCGAAGATTGAGCCTTTGGGCGGTGCCACCTCTGTCAGGGGCGGTTGCACCTCTCTGCCAGAGCTCGAAGATCGAGCTCAGGCGGTTGCACCTCCTGACTGGGGCGGTTGCACCGCCTGCCAGAGCTCGAAGACCGAGCTCAGGCGGTGCTACCTCCTATCAGGAGAGGTTGCACCGCCTAGTCTCGCTTGGAGACTGAGCCCAGGCGGTTGCACCTCCTGGCTGGGGCGGTTGCACCACCTAGTCTCGCTGGGAGACTTAGCCCAGGCGGTGCTACCTCCTAGCCTAGGCGGTTGCACCTCTTGGCACTAATTCAGATCACTGGTTGGTCTCTAAACTTGGCCCAAACCAATCCGAATTCGGGCCCAATTGGCCCCTAACCAGGTTATAAGATTAACACCTAATCCTAACCCTAATTAATGTGCTAACTACGAATTTAAAGATATTTCTTAAGCTATTACAAAGTCCGCAAGTCAAGACTTCTTCCAGCGAGCTTCCGGTAAACTTCCGGTGGTCTTCCGATAAACTCTCGGAAACCATTCTACGGACTCCTGGCAAGCTCCTAGACTTCACGATTTGATCTTGGCGAGTTCCAACGAGCTTCTTCGATAAGCTCCAATCTTTCTCAGTGAGCTCCGTGAACTTCCAACGAACCTTCCGGCGAGCTTTCGAAAAACCCTTCGGCAAGCTCCCTACTCATTCTCGGCTAGTTCCGGCAACATTCCCGACGAACCTTCGGACTTCCGTCGAACTCTCGAACTTGCAATGAATCCTTCGTGCTTGACTCCGATACTTTGTTTTGCTTTATGTCTTCATCGTTATCGCAGTTAATCCTGCACACACAAGCAAAAACTCTACTCTGATCTAGATAATTATTATAAAACGAATTGACATTCTATTGCCGGGCACGTCATTGGTTGGCACTTCGTCTGATTCTTCGGCGCATCGTCCTCTCTTGCGGCTTGTTGCCCAATCAGTGGTTGACCTCCGCAACGCCGATATCCTTGGCGCAATTCCGCTCTTGGCCCAATGCCCGACGTCCGAAGCCTTCTGCCATCCAATATCCTAACGTGATCTCCTCCGGCGCAACGTCAATTCCTCCTGCCTTAATTGTCTAATCCTGATCGAGTAGACCTGCATCACTCAAAATGTAGTTAAACATAAACATAATTATCAATTGGTTTCATCATCAAAATACGAGATTCAACACATACTTCATCTTTATAATACTTGCTAATAGAAAATGAAACTAAACATCTTTTAGTTACATTGATGTCATTTCCTTTTTGCAGCCAACATAACTGGTATGGATGTGGATGAGGGATGATATCCAACTTTACCTTCTGCACCATCTCCAAAGATACCACATTCTCAAAGCTACTGCTGTCGATGATCACCAAGCACACTTTGCCAAGAGAAGTGCATTTGGTGTGAAACACATTTTTTCTCACCCAACTTTCATCGTCGGCCACATATGACACTTGTAAACTACGTTGCAATACAATAGACAAACCACGATCAGCATAAGTAATCTCTTCCTCATCATCATCGTATTTTGGTTCGTCGTCAACTTCATCTTCTCCTCCATCACTATGATCTTCAACCAAAGTTACAATCCTCCTATTTGGACAATCCGAAGCAATATGCCCAAAACCATGACATTTGAAGCATTTTCGGCCAGTTAGGGTAGAAGAATTAGGTGTTTTTTTGCTGCCAGCAGATTCTTCACCCTTTTCTTGCACCTTCGATATCACCTTGCTTTGGACAGTAGGCTTGGAACTTCCTCCTTTTGTGTAGCCTTCTTTTGAGCCATACCGAAAACTCTTTTCAAACTTATGTTGCTTTTCAACTTTTAATGCCAGCTTGCTCACATAATTTAAAGACCAATATGGCTGTAGCTGAACAACTTTAGCAATCTTATACTTCAGGCCTCCTAAGTATCTTGCAATTGTTTGCTCTTCCGGTTCCACAAGTTCTCCTTTTAACATCAAATTATTAAATTCTGTTGTGTACTCCACACTAAGATCTTTTTGCTTGTAATCATGTATTTTGATAAAGATCTCTTGCCTATAATTATGAGGTAAATATTTTCTCTTTAGCTCCCTTTTCATTTTCTCCCATGTAACGATCTTACTCTTCCCCTCACGTTCTCTTTGTTTCTTCAGATTTTCCCACCAAAAAGATGCATTCCGCTTGAGTTTGAGTGCCACAAGTTTTACCTTCTTTTGTTCTGGTGGTTCATGAAAATCAAAAATTCTTTCTACTATATTAAGCCAGTCGATAAAGTCATCAACATCTATTTTACCTTCAAATTCTGGAATATCTAATCTGGGGTTATATTTATTCTGCCACTCATCTTAGACTCCATTTCTTCTCTGACATCTTCTCGACTCCCTTGGAAGAGGTGTATCTTCATCAGAAGTAAACTCTCGAGCTTCATTTTCGTGTTGGTTATGTCTACTTTGAAGTTCGTCGATTATTTTATTTTTTTCTTGTAGGCTACACAACAATTTTTGTAGCTGCAGCCTCAATGACTCAACGTCATCTTCATGGTCGCTAACTTCACCAACTACATCTTTTCCATTCCGCCTTGCCATGAACTCTAGCCTCTAGCTCTGATACCAAACTGATACTGAGGAGGGTAAAAATACAGAATAGATTTCGAAAGAACACCAATAGAATAGTTGTTCAGATAAAAAATGTCACAGAAGGCAAAGAACGAACTCTTGAAGAAACTTCGGTAAAACGAAAAATAGCTCACCACTAAGTTTAAAATCAAAAGGGATACAGAAAGATCACCACCCTAATGACAATAAATAAGGATACGGAACTAAAAGCAAAAGACTCACCACTCAAGGACACATCCAAGAGATACAGAGTTCAAAAGAGCACTCCAAGAGAGCTTCTGCCAATATCCTCAGTTTTCTCTCAAGTCTTTTCTAAGCCCTCAACCCCAAAATAAATACTAGTGCATGAAACAACCCTTCATGCATAGGAAATTTTGAAATTAAGTGCTTTACAGCTACCAACCAACTCCATTAATGTATTCCTTAGCCATGAAGAAAAACACCATGATACAGCTTTATAGCTACCAACCAACTCCATTAATGTATTCCTTTGTGCAGGGAATATGCTGATGAGTTGTCTTATCTGAGTAGGCTGAGTTGAAAATTATGTAGCAATATTGTTGGCTGAAAAAAATATCATATTATCAGTATAGTCCATATGAACAGATTGTAACAAATTATCAGTATGGTCCATATGAACAGATTGTAGCAAATTAGACACTCCCATGTCAATCCATCATTCTACAACTAAGCAATTTAGTGGAGATGCTGATGAAAGAGCTAAGTAGATAAAGAAGCTGCATGAGGGTGTTAAAGCAACCATTGAGAAGCAAAATGAGAGGTATATGCAAACTGCCAACAAACACAAAACACATGTAGAGTTTAATGCAAGTGATTTGGTTTGGATTTATCTAAGGAGAGATTTTCACTAGGCAAATTTGGAAAATTAAACCAAAGGCAGATAGTTCATTTAAGGTGCTTTAGAGACTTGGTAAAAATGCTTATGAGATTAGTAACCTGAAGATTACGGAGTATTCCTAATATTTAATATGGTTGATTTATGTCCTTTTCATAATCATATTGATAAAACAAACAAGGACTTGAGGACAAGTCTTTTTCAACCAAGGGAGATTGACACGGGAGTGCCTAGTTTATTACAATCTACTCATATGGACCTTGTTGATGCTATAGTATTATTTTTAGCCCATAATGTTGACTCATAGTTTTCAACTCAACCCACTCAAATATGATAGCTCATTAGCACTTTCCTTAGATGAAGTTATAACTGTTTCAATGTACTTTTCTTTATGACCAAGGAATGCATGAAAGAAGTTGGTTACCAGCTGTAAAACACTTAATTTCAAAATTTCCTATGCATGAAGGATTGTTTCATGCACTAGTACTTATTTGGTTGTTTAGGGCTTAGAAAGAACTTTAGAAACTGATGATATTTTGGCAGAAGCTCTCTTGGAGTTCTCTCTTAAACTTTGTATCCCTTGGATACTTCCTTGAGTGGTGAGTCTTTTATTTTCAGTTCTGTGTCATTGTTTAATTCCCTTAGGGTGGTGAACTTTGTATATCCTTTTGTGATTTTAAACTTGGTTGTAAGTTGCTTTTCGATCTTATTGAAGTATTATAGTGAGTTCGTACATTTTCTATCTGAAAAATAGTACCATCGGTTTTCTTTCAAAAACTATTATATTTTACCCCCCCCACATTCTATATCACACTGGTATCACTTGCAAGTGTTAGGAATGAGTCGGCACTAAGAAGGGGGGGGAGGGGTGAATTAGTGTAGTGGTAAAATTACACTGGTTCAAAATCTCATTCGATTGAAGTTAATTTCGGAAAGATACTTAAAATTGAAAGTATACGGAAGAGCTTAGTGGATATAAAAGCAAGTAAGTTTGCAATAAAGGTAAATTGCACAAATAGAAATGCAAACCGAGTTTATAGTGGTTCAATCGTCGTGACCTACATCTACTCTTCTGATTCCTCTTCCGTCGAGGCCACCGGCATCCACTATCGGTCTTCCTTCAATAGGTGAAGACCAATCACCTTTTTCAACTATTTCTCCTTTTACCGGGTTTAGGAGATAACCTTTACACCCCCCACTTACTCCTCTCACAAACTATTCTATGACTTAGATTTTTGAGAGGAGTTCACACAAGATTACAACAACGTTTCTTTCTTTTTCACTCTCAATTCTTGTGTTTTCTTAACTAGGGATGAGAGGGGTATTTATAGGCCTCAAGTTGATTCAAACTTGGAGCCTAAAAATGTCTCATCTCGGGTTTCCCGGGCCCTGGTAGTATCACCGCCTGTGTTGGGCAATACCACCACCTACAGCATTGACATTGGGCAGTACCACTACTTGGGAGACTATGTTTGGGCGGTACCACTGCCTAGACTAGTGATACCACCGTTTGACATTGTCATTGGGTGGTACCACCACCCAGACTGATGATACCACCGCTTGACATAGTCTTAGAGACTTTGCCACGACGGTGCCACCTGTTGGGTCATTGTTTGGGCCTTTCATTGGGACCAACATAGTCCATACATGGGCCCAACTAGCCCCTAATTAGGTTGGCTCAATTCCAATCCCAATTATGTGCTAATTATGAAACTTAAGACATTTACTAAGTTAAACAAGTTCTTAAGTCTAGGTTTCTTCCAGCGATCTTCCGGCGAACTTCCGACGAGCTCTTGGCAATGTTCCAATGGACTCCTGGCAAGCTCCTAGACTTCACGATGATCTTCTTGGCGAGTTTCGACAAGCTTCTTTGTCAAGCTCCTAGACTTCTCGGTCAATTCCGGTAGAACTTCCGACGAATGTTTGGACTTCCGATGAACTCTTGAACTCCCAACGAAATCGTGTTCTTAACTCCGGGACTTCATTTTGCTTTATGCCTTGCTATTGTAGTTAATCTTGCACATATAAAACTTACTTAGATTTAGACAATTATTACAAAGCAAATCAAGTGTTGTCCGGCATGTCATTGCTTTATCGACGCTTCGTCCAAATCTTCGGCGCATCGTCCTCTCTTGTGGCCTATTGCCCAATCGGCTAGTTGACCTCTGCAACTCTGATTTACTTGGTGCAATTTTCGCTCTTCTTGGCCTAATGCCTGAACTCATGGCCCGAAGCCTTCTATCAATACGTCAACTGATCCTTCAGCTTAACGTCCAATCTTCTAACATGTTTTTCTCTGGCCCAACATGATTCTTCCTGCTTTAATTGTCTTACCCTGGTCGAAGCATCCAGTGTCACTTAAAACACAGATCAAATCATAAACACTATTAATTGGTTTCATCATCAAAATCCGAGATTCAACAATCTTCCCCTTTTTAATGATGACAACCAATTGATAACAGAGTTTAAACAAACTCCCCCTATCAATATGTCATATTGATAGAACTCTTGGATTCAAAAATTCAAGCAACATGTTATGATAGAATTATGCATAACATCATACTTTTCCCCCGTTGTCATCAACAAAAAAGAGAAGTACAACTTTCAAGTATTTGAGATATAAGCTTTACAACATTGCATAATAAACATAATCTCGAGTTTTATCATCATTACAGTTTGTAAGCTAGCAAATTTAGCAAGTGTTACATCATATTAGAACATGCAAGCTAGCAGATTTTATATCACTTAACAACATGTAGAATCATCAAATCATCATTAACTTTAAAGATGTGCAAGATTATAAATTTTGCAAGTTTGTATTTTTTCTTCTCTTTTGGGATAAGCAAGCTAGCAAGTTTTGCTCTCTTTACGATATGCAAGCTAACAAGTTTTAGCTTCTTCTTCCATATATCATCATACAAGCTAGCACATTTTATCTCCCCATTTGTCATTGTCAAAAAGAAGGGAAGAATACAATTTGTAATTCTTTTTTTCCCTTTACATCTCATCCTTATGTTGAATCTCGGATTTTGATGATGAAGTCAATTGTCATTTGTTGTCTAATCTATGTGTTGAGAAAAGTGTGCAGGATTAACTACGATGAAAGTTAGACAAGCAGCAGGAGTTGCGCCGGAGTCAAGATCATGATCACGTTGGGAGTTCGAGAGTTCGACGGAAGTTCGGACGGTCGTCGGAGGTTCTGCGAGAACAGATCTGAGAAGTCCAGAAGCTTGCCAAGCGAAGCTCGTCAGAACTCGCCAAGTGGATCATCGCAAAGTCCAGGAGTTTGCTGGAAGTCAGCAGAAGAATCACCGAGGGTTAATCGGATGATCGACGGAAGTTCGCCGGAACAAGCGATTGACGCATCGGAGCAAAGCTGCAGAAATTGTCTTAGATTTAATTGTAGTTAGCACGTTGATTAAGTTGGAAAATGGGAGGTGATCCCATTAGCTTAATCTTGGGGCAATTGGGCCCCTGAAAAGATTGAAATTGGGCCGACTGGAGCTAACCATTCGGACCCTGGTTGCACCAGGAGGTGCAACCACCTAGGCCAGGAGGTGGCACCGCCTGGGCTAAGTCTCCCAGCGAGACTAGGCGGTGCAACCGCCTCAGCCAGGAGGTGCAACCGCCTGAGCTCAGTCTTCGAGCTAGACTGGGCGGTGCAACCTCCCTGACAGAGAGGTAGCACCGCCTGAGCTCAGTCTTCGAGCTAGACTGGGCGGTGCAACCTCCCTGACAAAGTGGTAGCACCGCCTGAGCTCGGTCTTCGAGCTCTGGCAGAGAGGTGCAACTGCCTCAGTCAAGAGGTGGCACCGCTTGGGGCTCAATCTCCGAGCCAGACTTAGGCGGTGCAACCGCCCCAGACAGAGAGGTGCAACCGCCTGGGCTCAGTCTCCGAGCTCTGCCAGGCGGTGCAACCTCTCCAGTCAGGAGGTGCAACCGCCTGATCCCGGAATTCCGGGATTTGATCGTTTTGAGCTCCAAATTTGAATTGGGTTGGGGCCTATAAATACCCCACCCATTCAGCACAGAAATGATATGGACCTACACCGAAATCTTGATTCTTTCTGTGATTCTAAGAGCTCAAAATTGTTGTAAAGCCTTTAAGTCTCCTCCTTCTGTTCTTTAAGCTTCTGAATTGTAAAAGTGAGGAGAGAAAGGTTCTGTAAGGGTTGTCTCCTGAGCCCATCAAAAGGAGTGAAACTGTAAAAGGGCAGTTGGCCTTCGCCCATTCAAGGAAGGCAGCTAGTTGACGTCGGTGACCTCGACGGAGGAGGAAGCCAAAAGTTGAGTAGGTCAAGACTGACCAAACCACTCTAAATCTCTGGTTTGCTTTTATTTCGAGTACTTTATCATTACTGCAAACCTCGTACATAACTACTGCTCTCTGCGCCTTTACGAACAAGTTCTAAGTGCTGATCTTTTCGAATCTGCATTTAGACGTAAAACTGCGTTTAAACGTAAACTGCGTAAACTGTGTTTAAACACAAAACTGTATTTTAGACGTAAACTTCTTTTAAACGTAAAACTACGTTTAGACGTAAAACTGCGTTTAGACGCAAACTGCGTTTAGACGTAAAACTGCGTTTAGACGTAAACTGAGTTTAGACGTAAAACTGTGTTTAGACGCAAAATGCGCAAACTATGTTTGGACATAAAAACTGTGTTTTAAACGTAAACTACTTTTAGACGCAAACTGCATTTAGACGTAAAAACTGCGTTTAGACGTAAACTGAGTTTAGACGCAAAACTGCATTTAGACGTAAAACTGTGTTTAGACACAAAACTGTGTTTAGACACAAACTATATTTAGACGCAAACTCAGTTTAGACGTAAACTGTGCTTAGACGTAAACTGCGCTTAATCTTAAGTAATCTTAGAATCGGCTTTTACATCGAAATCATTTTTATCGGACGAACGCAGCTTTCATTTTTAAATCGCTGAAAGATTTCCGCTGCACTAATTCACCCCCCCCCCCCCCCCCCATCTTAGCGCTCTTGATCCTAACAATTGGTATCAGAGCAAGGTTAACTCTCTAACGGATTAAAACCCAAGAGAGATGGCATACGTCGGAAACCAAGAGGGGCATTCTATTACACGTCCACCCATGTTCAGTGGGACGGACTACACCTACTGGAAGACCCGAATGAGGATCTTTCTTATTTCTATGGATTTTGAACTGTGGAACCTTGTTGAAAATGGATTTTCAAAGTCTTCTCTTCCAATGATCGATTGGAATGAATTGGAAAAGAATGCTTTCGCTCTTAATGCAAAGGCTATGAATGCCTTATTTTGCGCACTTGATAAAAACAAGTTTAATCGTGTTTCAACTTGCGAAACTGCATTTGATATTTGGCACACACTTGAAGTGACCCACGAGAGCACAAGTAGAGTGAAAGAGTCAAAAATCAATCTGTTGTTGCATTCTTTTGAACTTTTCCGAATGAAACCGAGTGAAACCATTGGCGACATGTTTACCCGTTTCACGGATGTCGTCAACGGTTTGAAAGGACTCGGAAAAAGTTTTTCGGATTTTGAACTCGTAAATAAGATACTAAGATCCCTTCCTAAGAGTTGGGATCCTAAAGTCACTACTATTCAAGAGGCAAAAGATCTGCGCAACTTCCCTCTTGAAGAACTAATCGGGTCATTAATGACCTACGAAATGACTTGTAAAGCTCATGAAGAGCAAGAAGACATCCTTCCAAAGAACAGGAAGGATATGACACTCAAAACTTCTGAATGCCACTTGAGAGAAAACTCAAGTGATGAGGACTATGATGATGACTTGGCACTTTTAACAAGAAAGTTTAAAAAGTTCTTTAAAAGAAACAAGTTTAAGAATGACGCGAAAAATAAACTTGAACCCAAGAAGGACCAAGTAATCTGCTATGAATGCAAAAAGCCGGGACACTACAAGAGTGATTGTCCCCAAGTCAAAAGAAGAACATCAAAGAAGAAGGCGCTTCAAGCAACATGGGACGACTCGAGCGCGTCCGAAGAAGAGGAGACCAACACCGAGCAATTGCTCATTACGCCCTAATGGCCATCGAAGACGAGGTAACAAATTCATTAGATGCAGATTTATCATTCGATGAATTATTAAATGCTTTCCATGAATTGTTTGATGAGTGTAAGACTATTAGTGGTAAATACAAATTGCTAAAAAAGAAGTATGATAGTCTTATTTACAAGTTTGATAAGTTAAATGCTGAACATAGTGATAGTTTAAACTCATGCATAAAATGCCTTGATCTAAAAACTCTTCAAAAAGAAAACTTGCTACTTAAGGACACTTTGAAGAAATTCGAGGTTGGTAGCAAGTCATTAAACATGATCCTTACAAACAAGGGTCATGTTCCCAAAAGAAGTGGGATTGGATTTGTGAGGAGTTCTCACCAAAATCCAACTACCTTCGTAAAAGGCCCCATCTTACATGTTAGACATCAAAGCAAATGCAACTTTTGTTGCAAGTTTGGACACAGGATGCATTATTGTCCATTCAGGAAAATTAGTCCAAACAAATTGATTTGGGTTCCTAAAGGAACCATGACAAATTCTATGCAACATGATAGAAAATGTAGATCTATTTGTGAGGAACCCAAAAGCAAATGGGTACCTAAACATCATCCTTTCTTGTAGAAAACTAAACCATCGCAAGCTAGGAGCAAGAGATGGTACCTTGATAGTGGATGCTCAAGGCATATGACCGGAGATCCATCCCAATTCTCTAAGCTCACTAGCATAGACGAAGGATATGTCACCTTCGGAGACAACAACAAGGGTAAAATCATTGGCAAAGGAACTATAGATAACAAATCTAACTTCTCTATTGAAGATGTTTTGCAAGTTGATGGTCTAAAACATAACCTCTTGAGCATTAGTCAATTATGTGATAAAGGATATATTATCAGATTTGAATCTAATGCTTGCATCATTGAAAAACCACACAAAAACATATCTATGATTGCATTAAAACAAAATAACGTATACACTATTGACATCAATGATTTATGTAATGAAATATGTTTTTCTACTTTAAATGAGAATGCTTGGATATGGAACAGAAGATTAGGTCATACTAGCATGAAGCTAATCACTCAAATATCATCCAAAGAACTTGTAAGAGGAATTCCTCATATCAAGTTCATCAAAGATAATGTATGTGATGCTTGCCAATTAGGTAAACAAATTAAGAGTAGCTTCAAATCTAAAAATCAAATAAGCACCTCTAGGCCCTTACAATTGATCCATATGGACTTGTTCGGACCCATCTCCACATCAAGCCTAGGAGGTAGCAAATACGCTTTCGTCATCGTGGATGACTACAACAGATACACATGGACTTACTTCTTAAAACAGAAAAGTGAATGCCTTAGATCTTTTACCAAGTTTTGCAAACTCGTTCAGAATGAGAAAGGTTCTATGATTTCGTCAATTAGAAGTGATCATGGTGGTGAATTTCAAAACCATGATTTCCAGGAATTTTGTGAACTCAATGGATACAACCATAATTTCTCTACTCCTAGAAATCCTCAACAAAATGGAGTTGTAGAAAGAAAAAATCGAAATTTACAAGAAATGGCAAGAACCATGTTGACTGAACACAACCTACCCAAATATTTTTGGGTCGAAGCCGTAAATACTGCATGCTACATTTTAAATAGAGTTCTAGTGAGACCTCTACTAACCAAAACTCCCTATGAGTTATGGAACAATAAAAAACCCAACGTTTCATATTTTAAAGTCTTTTGGTATAAGTGTTTTATCTTGAATGAAAAAGACAACTTAGGAAATTTCATGCTAAATCCGATAAAGGAATCTTTCTTGGTTATTCTATAGTTTCTAAAGCCTTTTGTATCTTCAATAAAAGAACTCTAATTATTGAAGAATCCATTCATGTTGTTTTCAATGAGATTTCCGAAATCACGAAAAATGATCTTGATGAAGATGTTAATTTTGATTCCTTGAATTTAAATGAAACCCCTTCTCCAACTAACAACCTGGATGCATCCACTTCCGAAATATCCTTACCCAAGGATTGGAAGTATGTAGATGCTCACCCTAAGGAGCTAATCCTAGGAGACACGTCAAAGGGGGTTCAAACACGATCTTCTCTTAAAACCTTTTGTGCGAATGCCGCCTTTCTCTCCCAAATTGAACCCAAATGCATTGATGAAGCCATGAAAGATGATTCATGGATTATCGCAATGCAAGATGAATTAAATCAATTTAAGAGAAATGAAGTGTGGAAGCTTGTTCCTAGGCCAAATGACCATTTAGTTATTGGTACTAAATGGGTCTTCAGAAATAAGCAAAATGAAAATGGTATCGTGGTTAGAAACAAGGCTAGATTAGTGGCCAAAGGTTTCAACCAAGAAGAAGGTATCGATTACGAAGAAACCTTCGCTCCTATGGCTCGATTGGAAGCCAAAAGGATGCTCCTTGCCTATGCTAACAGTAATAATTTTAAGTTGTTTCAAATGGATGTTAAAAGCGCTTTTCTAAATGGCTTTATCTCCGAAGAAGTTTATGTTGAACAACCTCCTGGTTTTGAAAATGATAGCCTCCCTAATCATGTGTTTAGATTAACTAAAGCTCTATATGGTTTAAAACAAGCCCCAAGGGCTTGGTATGAGAGACTTAGTTCTTTTCTTATCGAAAATAATTTCACAAAAGGCAAGGTTGATACTACATTATTTATCAAGAATTTTGAAAACAATTTTCTCATTGTTCAGATTTATGTTGATGATATTATCTTTGGCTCTACAAATGAATCTCTCTGTGAATCTTTTGCTAGAACCATGAGTCTTGAATTCGAAATGAGCTTAATGGGAGAATTAACATTCTTCTTATGTTTACAAATCAAACAATTAAGCAACGGTATCTTTATTAGTCAAACAAAATATGCTATGAATTTATTAAAAAAGTTTAATATTAACAACTCAAAGGCTATTAACACCCCTATGAGCACCTCCACTAAGTTAGAAATTGATGAAAGTGGAGAAAGCTTTAATCAAAAGACTTATAGGGGTATGATAGGAAGTTTACTTTACCTCACTGCCACCAGACCAGACATCATGTTCAGTGTAGGACTTTGTACTAGATTTCAATCAAACCCTAAGATATCTCATCTCAAAGCAGTCAAAAGAATACTTAGATATCTTAATGGAACCACAAATCTAGGATTATGGTACCCAAAATCAGAAAATTTTGAGATAACAGCTTATGCTGATGCGGACTTCACTGGCTGTAGACTAGATAGAAAAAGCACATCAGGATCATGTCAATTTTTAGGACATGCCCTTGTATCCTGGTTATCTAAGAAACAAAGCTCGGTTGCTCTATCAACAACCGAAGCTGAATATATTGCAGCAAGTGCATGCTGTGCACAAGTTGTATGGATGAAAAACACTTTAGAAGATTACAAAGTTAATCTTAAAGATATTCCCATTAAATGTGATAACACGAGTGCAATATGTTTAACTAATCCTATACAACACTCAAGAACAAAACATATTGATATTAGACATCACTTTATACGAGATCATGTCACTAATCATGATGTAACCATAGAGTTCATTGATACCAAACATCAACTGGCTGACATTTTTACAAAACCTCTAAGTGAAGAACAATTTGATTTCATTAAAAGAGAATTAGGAATGTTGATGTGTCCAAATAGATGAATTTGTTAAAATTATTTTTCAGACTATATTGAATGATCAGATCACTTGATTGCCATGATTATATGTGAAAATATGTAACAAAATCTTGTCCAAATGCATCTTATTTGTTCGAATGCTATAAAACAGATTTTCTCGTACACTTTCATGAAAAATAAGTTTCTGAAATAGATTTGATGAAGTGATTCATGTGTATGTATTCCATCCTGCAAAATCTTTACATAGACAATGGATTATAACAAAAAGGGGAAGATGTATTTAAAGCAATCTATGTAAAATTCCTCAATAAATTATTTTCCCGGTATCATAATTACTATGCTTTTTGTTGATGACAAAGGGGGAGATAAATGAATTGATAAACACTGCCATGATTAGAAATACTATGAGTGATGCTATAAACACTGCTATGATTATGCCATCCTTGCATCACCACGAGATATATGAACATGTGCTAAAGTTTGCATTATGCCCTGAGTTGATATCTTATCATGTGAAGAAAATGCAAACCTTGCTAGAATATTTCAAATGTGTGAATCATGTAATAGTGCTTCACAACTTTATATGATAATGTTCAAACTACATGATGAATAGTTACAAACACAATCATACAAACTTGATGATGTATGTCAAGCCTTGACATCATTCTTGAAGAGATACATCATGATGCGTATCATGATGGGAGTATTGATAAGTTTAACTGATCTAACTTATCAATACGTCACTTGAATTCTTAGGTCTTGAATTCAAGGTTGACTTATCTCAACTATGGCATATAGACAGGGGGAGTTAAGGATAACTCCATTATCAATTGATTGTCATCATCAAAAAGGGGGAGATTGTTGAATCTCGGATTTTGATGATGAAGTCAATTGTCATTTGTTGTCTAATCTATGTGTTGAGATAAGTGTGCAGGATTAACTACGATGAAAGTTAGACAAGCAGTAGGAGTTGCGCCAGAGTCAAGATCATGATCACGTTGGGAGTTCGAGAGTTCGACGGAAGTTCGGACGGTCGTCGGAGGTTCTGCGAGAACAGATCCGAGAAGTCCAGAAGCTTGCCAAGCGAAGCTCGTCGGAACTCGCCAAGTGGATCGTCGCAAAGTCCAGGAGTTTGCCGGAAGTCCGCAGAAGAATCACCGAGGGTTCATCGGATAATCGACGGAAGTTCGTCGGAAACTCGCCGGAAGAAGCGATTGACGCATCGGAGCAAAGCTGCAGAAATTGTCTTAGATTTAATCGTAGTTAGCATGTTGATTAAGTTGGAAAATGGGAGGTGATCCCATTAGCTTAATCTTGGGCCAATTGGGCCCCTGAAAAGATTGAAATTGGGCCGAATGGAGCTAACCATTCGGACCCTGGTTGCACCAGGAGGTGCAACCGCCTAGGCCAGGAGGTGGCACCGCCTGGGCTAAGTCTCCCAGCGAGACTAGGCGGTGCAACCGCCCCAGCCAGGAGGTGCAACCGCCTGAGCTCAGTCTTCGAGCTAGACTAGGCGGTGCAACCTCCCTGACAGAGACGTAGCACCGCCTGAGCTCGGTCTTCGAGCTCTGGTAGAGAGGTGCAACCGCCTCAGTCAAGAGGTGGCACCGCTTGGGGCTTAGTCTCCAAGCCAGACTCAGGCGGTGCAACCGCCCCTGACAGAGAGGTGCAACCGCCTGGGCTCAGTCTCCGAGCTCTGCCAAGCGGTGCAACCTCTCCAGTCAGGAGGTGCAACCGACTGATCCTGGAATTCCGAGATTTGATCGTTTTGAGCTCCAAATTTGAATTGGGTTGGGGCTTATAAATACCCCACCCATTCAGCACAGAAATGATATGGACCTACACCGAAATCTTGATTCTTTCTGTGATTCTAAGAGCTCAAAATTGTTGTAAAGCCTTTAAGTCTCCTCCTTCTGTTCTTTGAGCTTCTGAATTGTAAAAGTGAGGAGAGAATGGTTCTGTAAGGGTTGTCTCCTGAGCCCATCAAAAGGAGTGAAACTGTAAAAGGGCAGTTGGCCTTCGCCCATTGAAGGAAGGCAGCTAGTTGACGTCGGTGACCTCGATGGAGGAGGAAGCAAAAAGTGGAGTAGGTCAAGACTGACCGAACCACTCTAAATCTCTGGTTTACTTTTATTTCGAGTACTTTATCATTACTGCAAACCTCATACATAACTACTGCTCTCTGCGCTTTTACGAACAAGTTCTAAGTGCTGATCTTTTCGAATCTGCATTTAGACGTAAAACTGCGTTTAAACGTAAACTGCGCAAACTGTGTTTAAACATAAAACTGTGTTTTAGACGTAAACTTCTTTTAAACGTAAAACTATGTTTAGACGTAAAACTGCATTTAGACGCAAACTGCGTTTAAACATAAAACTACGTTTAGACGTAAACTGAGTTTAGACGCAAAATTGTGTTTCGACGCAAACTGCGCAAACTGTGTTTGGACATAAAAACTGTGTTTTAAACGTAAACTACTTTTAGACGCAAACTGCGTTTAGACGTAAACTGAGTTTAGACGCAAAACTGTGTTTAGACGCAAAACTGCGTTTAGACGCAAACTGTATTTAGACGCAAACTCAGTTTAGACGTAAACTGTGCTTAGACGTAAACTGCGCTTAATCTTAAGTAATCTTAGAATCGGCTTTTACATCGAAATCGTTTTTATCGGATGAACGCAGCTTTTGTTTTTAAATCGCTGAAAGATTTCCGCTGCACTAATTCACCCCCCCCCCCCCCCCCCCCCTCTTAGTGCTCTTGATCCTAACACCTTATGCATGATACCAAATAAATCAATCAACACTATGGGCATATCATACTAAGACATTAATTTTTTTTAAGTATTTATCACTTATTTTCTCTCCCTTTCCATCAATTTTCAAATCATCACATAAAGAATAACAAGAAAAATTAATTTGGTGATGAGTTATACTTTATCAAAACAAGGGAGTATCGAAACATGGAAGAAAATTCAATTTATGTATACAATGTTCCAAACATCAAAGCACATCATCTCAAGTTGTGAGAAAAAAAATAATCAAGGAAACATTATGATTCATTTGGACAAATATTCTCTTTAATAAAATATAAGAAATCATTCGAGAATAAAAAGTGAGTGGTCTTGATTCACATAAGGAAAATATCAAGTTTTGATTCCGAGCATTCAAGATCATGATTTCATTAATGCTTCCTTTTAATATATAGCAATTAGAATCATAAGAGATCAAATAGTAAACGATGTTCAAAAAATATTTTAAGTCATGAATTCTGAAGGAGATATTTTGTTGAGTAAATGGCAAAAAGAGACATAAGAGATCAAATGATATAATATCTTGATTCATGCAAAAGAAATCTCAAGTTACAATTGTTGAAAAATCAAGATAAAAGCTCATTCAAATTCAAATCGTCAACTCAAAATTATTTTCAAGAGATTCAAAAAATAACACATATACATTCATTGATATCTTTTTTTGAAAGATCGATAAAGTAGGGATTGAGAAATTCTTTAAGAAAGATATTTTCCTTCCCCCTTTTTTTTATTTGATTTATTTTACACAGCCCAAATTTTTTATGCCAAGTCAAAGCATGCATCATCGTTTAAGATCAAAACATAAATTTCATCATGGTAAAAACTGATAAGCCATAAATTACAAGAATCATCATGCATAATTTCAAAATATAAACACATTAAGCATTATCATTATGTATTATTAAATCATCAAGAATGATTTCATTAAACATGAAGCATTTTTAATCACATTCGGAAATCATCAATTTAGATACACATTCATGCTTCTTAAACACATACATAAGGTTAATCTTACTAGGTCTACAAGCATTATATTAACATTTTGTTCATTTATCATAAAACATGTAAGTTTCACGATCATTTTCTCAAAATAAAATGAAGCATGATATAACCTTTTTTGTAATTTTTATTTTTTTTATTTTTTATTAACTAATTAAAAAAAACTCATGAGAAAGAATTAAGTAACTTCGAAATAAGGCAAAGGGGTTTTGGTTACCTCATTGTCGAAAGCCGTTAAGGCATAGTTTGCCACATCACCTTTGTTGGTTGACTCATCATCTTCGGATGCACTCGTTTCATCCCAAGTCACTTTGAGTACTCTTTTCTTCTTTGACAACTTTTTTTTAAGTTTGTTTTTATTTTTTATTTTTATTTAATGAACTTTTTAAGTTTTATAGTGAGAAGTTCAAGTTCACCATCACTTGAGCTTTCGCACGAGTGGTATTAATTTATTCTAAGTGTCGAATCCTTCATATTCTTTGGAAGATTGTTCTCATGTTCGTTTTGTGTCAAATTGGTCATTTCATAGATCATCGAAGACCCAATAAGTTCTTCGATCGAAAACTTGTTTAAGTCTTTTGCCTTTTGTATGGCAATTACTTTTGAATCCCAATTCTTATGAAGAGAACGTAAAATTTTGTTTACAAGTTCAAAATCTGAAAAACTTTTATAAGTGCTTTTAAACCATTGACGACATACGTAAAATGAGTGTACATGTCTCCATTGGTTTTGCTTGGTTTCATATGAAATAATTTAAAATTATGCATCAAAAAGTTAATTTTTGAATCTTTAACTTGTTAGGATCAAGAGCACTAAGAGGAGGGGTGAATTAGTGCAGCGGAAATCTTTCAACGATAAAACACGTTCGAACGATAAAAACGATTTCGGTGTGAAAGCCGATTCTAAGATTACTATAACTTAAGATCAAGCGAGATGACGTTAAAATCAATCTATGAAGGCAGTTTGCAGTTATGATGAAAACCAGAATATAGGCGCAAACTGAAATACGACGTTCGTACGAAGAAGCTGATTTACATCTAAATGTTGATTCGTAAATCACTTGATTAGGCGAGATGCAGTTTAAGCAAGGATATAAAGGTAGTTTGCAGTTATGATTGAAATCAAAACGTGAAAAAAGCAAACTGAAATATGATGATCGTACGAAAAAATAGATTTACGTCTAAACGCTAATTCGGAAAGTGCAAAGCTTGAAACCCGATCGTATATGCGCAGAAAGCAGTAAGCTTTAAAGGAGGTTTGCAGTAAAGATAATATGCTCAAAGTTAATGCAAACCGAGATTTAGAGTGGTTCGGTCAATCTTGACCTACTCCACTTTTGGCTTCCTCTATCGGCGAGGTCACCGACGTCAACTAGAGGCCTTCCTTCAATAGGCGAAGGCCAACCATCCTTTTATAGTTTCACTACTTTTGACGAGCTTAGGAGACAACCCTTACAGAATTTTCTCTCCTCTCTTTACAACTCAGAACTTTGAAGAACAGAGGGAGAAGAACTTTTGGCCTTTACAACAATTTTGAGCTCTAAGAATCATAGAAAAAGATCAAGATTTCGATGTAAGTTGTGTTCTTTCAGTGCTGAATGGGTGGGGTATTTATAGGCCCCAACCCAGTTCAAATTTGGAGCTGAAAACTGTCAATTCCCGGAATTCTTGGATCAAGCGGTTGCACCTCCTGACTGGAGCGGTTGCATCGCTTGGCAGAGCTCGAAGACTGAGCCTCTGGGCGGTGCTACCTCTTGTCAAGGGTGGTTGCACCTCCTGACAGAGCTCGAAGACTGAGCTCAAGCGGTTGCACCTCCTGACTGAGGCGGTTGCACCGCCTAGCAGAGCTCGAAGACCGAGCTCAGGCGGTGCCACCTCCTGTTAGTGGAGGTTGCACCGCCCAGTCTCGCTCGGAGACTGAGCCCAGGCGGTGCAACCTCCTGCCTTGGGCGGTTCAACCTCCTGACAGAAATTAGGGTCCAAATAGGTTGATCCATTCGGCCCAATTTGGGTTTTTCAGGGGCCCAATTGCCCCAAGATTAAGTTAATGGGATCACCTCCCATTTCCAACTTAATCAACGTGCTAACTACGATTTTTCCTAAGACATTTACTGCAACTTGCTCCGGTGCGTCAATCGCTTCTTCTGGCGAGCTTCCGGCGAACTTCCGTCGATCATCCGATGAACCCTCGGTGATGCTTCTGCGGACTTCCGGCAAACTCCTGGACTTGCGACGATTCGCTTGGCGAGTTCCGATGAGCTTCTTTGGCAAGCTTGTGGACTTCTTGGATTTGTTCCCGTAGAACCTCCGACGACGGTCCGAACTTCCGTCGAACTCTCGAACTCCCAACTTGATCATTGTCTTGACTCCGGCGCAACTCCTGCTGCATGTCTTACTTTCATCGTAGTTAATCCTGCACACTTATCTCAACATATAGATTAGATAACAAATGACAATTGACTTCATCATCAAAATCCGAGATTCAACAATCTCCCCCTTTTTGATGATGACAATCAATTGATAATGGAGTTAACCTTAACTCCCCCTTGTCTATTTGCCATACTTGAGATAAGTCATTCTTGAATTCAAAACCTTTGAATTCAAGAGACATATTGATAAGTTAAAATCATTTGAACTTATCAATACACCCATCATGATTGCCATCATGATGTATCTCTCTGATAATGATGTCAAGGCTTGACATTCATTTTCATTACAAGTTTGAATGATGGTAATAGTTGCAATTCATCATATTGTAAGATATCAACATGTAAAACTGCGAAGTAAGATTTTGATATCATTACATGATGTACACATTTCAAATATTTTAGCAAGTATTGCATTTCATCATATGGTAAGATATCAACTTGTAAAATTACGATGCAAGTTTTTTGTTTGATATCTTGATACGATACAAGCAAGGCATAATGCAAATTATAGCAATCATAGCATCTATTCATATATTTCTTAGTGATGCAAGCATGTCATAATCATAGCATCAGTGTTTATAGCGTCAATTCATATATCTCTCGGTGATGCAAGCATGGCATAATTATAGTGTGTATAGCATCAATTCACATATTTCTCCCCCTTTGTCATCAACAAAAAGCATGGTAGTTGTGATACCAGGAGAACAAAATAAGCAAATTTTGAGTATAAGTGCGATAATTGTTCATGCCTTTACTCGGTTCATGTTATTTTCCAATAGTAAGTGATAGGAAATCAAGCATATAAAGGAAAGCATGATTCTTAGATTGCTTTGAATACTTCTTCCTTTTTATTTGTTATAATCTTTTTGCATGAAGGAGAAAAGTCATTTGTGATACCAGCTATTTGTGAGTTTACTTTGAGTCAAGATATGTGTGTGAAACAGCTTTTTGCAAGTAAAAATACTATCATCCATATTTCAAGATGGAATTCATAAGTAGGAATCATTTCATCAAATCCATTTCAGAAAAATATTTTTCATAAGAGTGTATGAGAAAATCCGATTTTTAGCATTCTAATTGTTAAGCGAATCCGAAAATGAAATGAATACTTTCATGCATTCGGACAAGACTATGCTTACAGATTTTCAAATACAATCATGAAGACAAAACATTTTTGTATTCAACACATAATTTCCAACATGTTATTTAGGCATATAATGATAATCAAGTGATTTGATCATTCAATAAAGTCCGAAAAATAATTCTAACTAGTTTATGTATTCGAACACATCAACATTCCTAATTCTCTTCTTATGAAATCAAATTGTTCTTCGCTTAGAGGTTTTGTAAAAATATCAGCTAGTTGATGTTTAGTATCAATGAATTTTATAATTATATCATGATTAGTAACATGATCTCGTATAAAGTGATGTCTAATATCAATATGTTTTGTTCTTGAGTGTTGTATAGGATTCTTTGTTAAGCAAATTGCACTTGTGTTATCACATTTAATGGGAATATTTTTAAGATGAACTTTATAATCTTCTAAGGTGTTTTTCTATCATACAACTTGTGCACAGCATGCACTGGCTGCAATATATTCAGCTTCGGTTGTTGATAGTGTAACCGAGTTTTGTTTCTTAGATGACCAAGAAACAAGGGCATGTCCTAAAAATTGACATGTTCCTGATGTGCTTTTTCTATCTAGTCTACAGCCAGCAAAGTCCGCATCAGCATAAGCAATTAACTCAAGATTCTCTGATTTTGGGTATCATAATCCTAGATTTGTGGTACCATTAAGATATCTAAGTATTCTTTTAACTACTTTGAGATGAGATATCTTAGGGTTTGATTGAAATCTAGCACAAAGTCCTACACTGAACATGATGTCTGGTCTAGTTGTAGTGAGGTAAAGTAAACTTCCTATCATACCCCTATAAGTTTTTTGATCAAAGCTTTCTCTACTTTCATCAATGTCTAACTTAGTGGAGGTACTCATGAGAGTATTGATAGCTTTTGAACTATCGATATTAAATATTTTTAGTAAATCTAAAGCATATTTTGTTTGACTAAGAAAGATGCCATTGTTTAGTTGTTTGATTTGTAAGCCAAAGAAGAATATTAATTCTCCCATTAAACTCATTTCGAATTCAAGACTCCTAGTTTTAGCAAAAGATTCACAAAGAGATTCATCCGTAGAACCAAAAATAATATCATCAACATAAATCTGAACAATGAGAAAATTATTTTCAAAATTCTTGATGAATAATGTAGTATCAACCTTGCCTTTTATGAAATTATTTTCAATAAGAAAAGAACTAAGTCTCTCATGCCAAGCTCTCGGAGCTTGTTTTAAATCATAGAGAGCTTTAGTTAATCTAAACAAATGATTAGGGAGGCTATTATTTTTAAATCCAGGAGGTTGTTCAACATAGAGTTCTTCAGAAATAAAGCCATTAAGAAAAGTGCTTTTAACATCCATTTGAAACAGCTTAAAATTATTACTACTAGCGTAGGCAAGGAGCATCCTTATGGCTTCTAATCGAGCCACAGGAGCGAAGGTTTCTTCATAATCGATACCTTCTTCTTGGTTGAAACCTTTGGCCACTAATCTAGCCTTGTTTCTAACCATGATACCATTTTCATCTTGCTTATTTGTAAAGACCTATTTAGTACCAATAACTAGATGGTCATTTGGCCTAGGAACAAGCTTCCACACCTCATTCCTCTCAAATTGATTAAATTCATCTTGCATTGTGATAATCCATGAATCATCTTTCATGGCTTCGTCAACACATTTGGGTTCAATTTGGGAGAGAAAAGCGGCGTTGGCACAAAAATTTTTAAGAGAAGATCGTGTTTGAACCCCCTTTGATGTGTCTCCTAAGATTAGCTCCTTAGGATGAGCATCAATATACTTTCAATCCTTGGGTAAGGATGTTTTGGAAGTGGATGCATCCAAGTTGCTAGTTGGAGATAGGGTTTCATTTAAATTCAAGGAATCAAAATTAACATCATCATCAAAATCATTTTTCCTGATTTCGGAAATCTCATTGAAAACAACATGAATGGATTCTTCAATGAAAAGTTCTTTTATTGAAGATACGAAAAGCTTTAGAAACCGAAGAATAACCAAGAAAGATTCCTTCATCGGATTTAGCGTCAAATTTTCCTAAGTTATCCTTTTCATTCAAGATAAAACACTTACACCCAAAGACTTTAAAATATGAAACATTGGATTTTTTGTTGTTCCATAACTCATAAGGAGTTTTGGTGAGTAAGGGTCTTACTAGTACTCTATTCAAAATATAGCATACGGTGTTTACGGCTTTGGCCCAAAAATATTTGGGTAGGCTATGTTCATTTAATATGGTTCTTGCCATTTCTTGTAAATTTCGATTTTTTCTTTCTACTACTCCATTTTGTTGAGGATTTCTTGGAGTAGAGAAATTATGGTTGTATCCATTGAGTTCACAAAATTCTTGGAAGTCATGGTTTTGAAATTCTCCACCGTGATCACTTCTAATTGACGAAATCATAGAACCCTTCTCATTTTAAACAAGTTTACGAAACTTGGTAAAATATCTAAAGCATTCATTTTTCTATTTTAAGAAGTAAGTCCATGTATATCTGCTATAGTCATCCACAATGACGAAGGCGTATTTGCTACCTCCAAGACTTGATGTAGAGATTGGTCCGAACAAATCCATATGGATCAATTGTAAGGGCCTAGAGGTGCTTATTTGATTCTTAGATTTGAAACTACCCTTAATTTGTTTACCTAATTGGCAAGCATCACATACATTATCTTTGATGAACTTGATATGAGGAATTCCTCTTACAAGTTCTTTAGATGATATTTGAGTGATTAGTTTCATGCTAGCATGACCTAATCTTCTATACCATTGCCAAGCATCCTCATTCAAAACCGAAAAACACATTTTATTACACAAATCATTGATGTCAATAGTGTATACGTTATTTTATTTTAATGCAATCATAGACATGTTTTTGTGTGGTTTTTCAATGATGCAAGTATTAGTTTCGAATCTAACAATGTATCCTTTATCACATAATTGACTAATGCTCAAGAGGTTATGTTTTAAACCATCAACTAACAAAACATCTTCAATAAAGAAGTTGGATTTGTTACCTATGGTTCCTTTGCCAATGATTTTACCCTTGTTGTTATCTCCGAAGGTGACATAGCCTTCGTCTATGCTAGTGAGCTTAGAGAATTGAGATGGATCTCTAGTCATATGCCTTGAGCATCCACTATCAAGGTACCATCTCTTGCTCCTAGCTTGCGATGGTATAGGTTTCTACAAGAAAGGATGATTTTTAGGTACCCATTTGCTTTTGGGTGCCTCAAAAATAGATCTATATTGTTTATCATGTTGCATAGAATTTATCATTGTTCCTTTAGGAACCCAAATTAATTTAATCGGACTAATTTTCTTGAATGGACAATAATGTGTTTTGTGTCCAAGTTTGTAACAAAAGTTGCATTTGCTTTGGTGTCGAACATGTAAGATGGGGCCTTTTATGAAGGTGGTTGGATTTTGGTGAGGACTTCTCACAAATCCAATTCCATTTCTTTTGGGAACATGACCCTTGTTTGCAACGATCATGTTCAATGACTTGCTACCAACCTCGAATTTCTTCAAGGTGTCCTTAAGTAGCAAGTTTTCCTTTTGGAGAGTTTCTAGATCATGACATTTTATGTATGAGCCTAAACTATCAAGATATTCAGCTTTTAACTTATCGAAATTACAAGTAAGACTATCATGCTCCTTTTTTAGCAATTTATATTTTCTACTAATAATCTTGCATTCATCAAATAAGTCATGGAAGGCATTTAATAATTCATCAAACGATAAATCTGCATCTATTAAATTCGTTACCTCCTCTCCGATGGCCATTAAGGCGTACTAAGCAACTTGCTCGGTGCTGTCACGCCCCCCCCCCCCAAATTATCACATTCAGGAGGTGTGACCCTGTCTAAAATCAATTATATTATAATTCATCATAAATTCAATCCAGGATCCAATCTAACAATTTGAGGATACTAAGAATCATTCAAAATCAATATTCACAATTCATAAACCTATACGTTACATAAATCATTATCCACTTCACCCAAAGATTCGAGAAATCTAAAGGCAACTCAACTAAACATCAACCACAACACAAATCCATAATCATAGAAATATATACAATCACAAAAAAGATAATTATTTACCATGAGTTCTTATCCTTATACAACTTAAACTTATCATTCCATACACATGAGCAGTCCTTTAAACTTTTACAACACATAAGTATCAACAGATCCTTAACATTACATCAGAAGTAAAGTTTACTATACAACAAAAACCATCATCCAACAAAATTAGCTCAAAAATCTTCTAGCCTTTCACTGCTTTAACCCAATTCTAGCTTTTCAGTGCGTGACAAGCAACCCTGAAAAATTTATATAGCAACGGGGTGAGCATAAAGAGCTCAGCAAGTGTCTAACATATCCATGGCGATAGGAGAAGTTCAAGCAGGTTTAGTATCAAGATACAAAGTAGAAATACAAATGTTCATTTGAAGTCATCTCATTTGATATAAAATCACAAAGGTTTATCTCGTTTAAAAACAGGCATTAGACATAACAATAGGAGAAAGGAAATTGGAGCATTTCATTGGCAAAAGAAACATTTAGGCATGTATCAAATGGCACATGAAGCATTTAGGTACATATCAAAGGCATAAGAGTATTTGAGAGCATAACAATGACATACGAAACACTTCAAGGTATAACAAGTGTACTGAGTAATAAACACAAGCTTGTATGTCATTTTTTATGTAGCATGCATTCCATTTTTATCCAAAGCATAATATGAACTCATAAACAAAGCTTTGGATATCATATCAATAAACATAGATGGCGCTGTGGGACCACATACATAATGTGATTCATCCATTTCTGGATGACCACCAAGCATAAGTCTCCCACGTTTGGGAGCTCCATCCACCCACGTCTGAGTGAAGTCAATGGGGCCGGCAGAGCAATCGCGGGCTCTAAGCATAACTCCCTTTACCATTTCTAGCAAAGGTTCACAATATCCCACAAGACACCAGAGTACAAAAAGGGTAGTATGAACAATAACATTGGCACATATCAAAAGCACATGCAGAACAACAAAATATACATATGCCTTTCGAGTCAATACGATACAAACATAATCTTTCATGAATGTATTCAGATTTGAAAGAAAACAAAAGCATGAGCATACAAGGATTTCAAGAAATCACATATAGCTCAATTGAAATAAGAAGGTTAGGTGAATTTAATGTCCAACGAAATGAAACTAGAAGAGGCACATATCAAAAGCAAATGCGGAACAATGGGATGCATGTGCCGAATCATTACGATGCAAACATGATCTTTAGATGATAGCTACAGATGTACAAATAAATAAAGGACAAAAGTATACAGGAATTAAAGGTAATAATGTAAAGCTTAACTGAAGTAGAGTTTTTGCCGAAATCGATTTCCAAAGAGAAGAAACAAAGAAAGCTGAAATCGACCAAAGCTCGATTCTAGTAGAATTTGATAGGAACATTATATGAACGATTTGGATAACCAATTATGCTCCAATTTATACAAAATAGGTGTCATTAGAAAGCTTTGTCAATCTAATTTTAGGAAAATCAAGTTTAACAAGAATTGGAATTTACAACAAGGAGTTACTGATAATTTCGTAGCTAAAGGTCTGAAAATATTAGCTCTATTTTACTGAATCCATAGGGTCGATGAAAGCAGATGTTTCAGTTAGCAATTGTACTCCAAAAATTTCAAATCTAGTATATACAGAAAGAATTTTGAGTCTAGCTTCGAATAAATCATACTTTGTATGTATCTGAGTTCACAGCAGAAAGTTATAAGTAGTTAAGCAACAAGAGGTCAGAAATTTCAGTCCCTATTTTGTAGAATTTGTAGGGTTAATTTAAACAGAAGTCTTAGTAGGCATTTAAACTCCAAATCATTCAATCTCAGTGTCAAAATAAAGATATTTGAGTCTATTTTCAAATGGATTAGGCTTTGCCTAAATCAGAGTTTAGTGCTAAAAGTTAGATCCAAAACAATGTATAGAAGTCAGATTACCAAAAAAATTTCAGATTCATGGCTTTGTATCAAAAGGGAAGAACGGTTTGGTACTAAGCTGAAATCTTTTGAATTATGAAGTATTAAAAGGAAAACATAGATTAGGAATTCTGTAGGAAGAGGTTAGATCACTTGCCTTAGATGAGTTTGATTCCCAAATATAGGGAGTTGATGAAAAACCTCAAACAAAGTTTCCTCTTCTTCTTCTCCTTCTTCTTCTTCTTCTTCTTCTTCTCTTCTTCTTCTTCTTCTCCTCAAACTAACGTTGGCTGAAAACTTTCTTCTTAATGGTGCCTTAAATTACTTAGGTTTGGCTCATGCTAAAATAGTGAGGTGGCAAGCATGCATGGGAGTTTAGGTGTCAACTTTAGAATAAATGCTAAGTGGCTCATCCTTGTTAATGACACATGTCCTCCATTTTATTTTATTTTATTTTTATTTACTCAATTCTGAATATTCTATAAATCATCTCAAACATTTAATATTTACTCTTAGGTCCTTAGCCATAAATTTTAATATAATATTATTAAATAATCCTCATATTTACAAACAAGTATTTACTATTTTTTTTTTTTAAATGGGGGATGTTACAGGTGTTGGACTCCTCTTCTTCGGACCCGCTCGAATCATCCCATGTTGCTTTGAGCGCCTTCTTCTTTAATGTTCTCTTTTTGACTTTGGGACAATCACTCTTATAGTGTCCAGGCTTTTTGCACTCATAGCAAATAACTTGGTCCTTCTTGGGTTCAAGTTTATTTTTTACGTCATTTTTAAACTTATTTCTTTTAATGAATTTTTTAAATTTTCTTGCTAGAAGTGCCAAGTCATCGTCATAGTCCTCATCACTTGAGTGTTCTCTCGAGTGGTCTTCTGAAGTTTTAAGTGTCATATCCTTCCTGTTCTTTGGAAGGATGTCTTCTTGCTCTTCATGAGCTTTGCAAGTCATCTCTTAGGTCATTAATGACCCGATTAGTTCTTCAAGAGGGAAGTTGCTTAGATCTTTCGCTTCTTGAATAACGGTGACTTTAGAATCCCAACTCTTAGAAAGGGATCTTAGAATCTTATTTACGAGCTCAAAATCCGAAAAAAATTTTCCGAGTCCTTTTAGACCGTTGACGACATCCGTGAAACGGGTAAACATGTCGCCAATGGTTTCACTCGGTTTCATCTGGAAAAGTTCGAAAGAATATAACAGAAGATTGATTTTTGACTCTTTCACTATACTTGTGCCTTCGTGAGTCACTTCGAGTGTGTGCCAAATATCAAATGCAGTTTCACAAGTCGAAAAATGGTTAAACTCGTTTTTATCAAGTGCACAAAATAAGGCATTCATAGCCTTAGCATTAAGAGCGAAACCCTTCTTCTCCAATTCATTCCAATCGATCATTGGAAGAGAAGGCTTCAAAAATCAGTTTTTGACAAGATTCCAAAGTTCAAAATCCATAGAAATAAGAAAGATCCTCATTCGCGTCTTCCAATAGGTGTAGTCTGTCCCATTGAACATGGGTGGACGTGTAATAGAACGGCCCTCTTGGTTTTCGACGTATGTCATCTCTCTTGGGTTTTAATCCGTTAGATAGTTAACCCTGCTCTGATACCAATTGTTAGGATGAAGAGCACTAAGAGGGGGGGTGAATTAGTGTAGCAGAAATCTTTCAACGATAAAACACGTTCGAATGATAAAAACGATTTCGGTGTGAAAGCTGATTCAAGGATTACTATAACTTAAGATCAAGCGAGATGACGTTAAAATCAATCTATGAAGGTAGTTTGCAGTTATGATGAAAACCAGAATATAAGCGCAAACTGAAATACGACATTCGTACGAAGAAGCTGATTTACGTCTAAATGTTGATTGGTAAATCACTTGATTAGGCGAGATGCAGTTTAAGCAAGGATATAAAGGTAGTTTGCAGTTATGATTGAAATCAAAACGTGAATGCAAACTGAAATATGATGATCATACGAAAAAACAGATTTACATCTAAACGCTGATTCGGAAAGTGCAAAGCTTGAAACCCGATCATATATGCGCAGAAAGCAGTAAGCTTTAAAGGAGGTTTGCAGTAAAGATAATATGCTTAAAGTAAATGCAAACTGAGATTTAGAGTGGTTCGGTCAATCTTGACCTACTCCACTTTTGGCTTCCTCCACCGGCGAGGTCACCGACGTCAACTAGAGACCTTCTTTCAATAGGCGAAGGCCAACCACCCTTTTACAGTTTCACTCCTTTTGACGGGCTTAGGAGACAACCCTTACAGAATTTTCTCTCCTCTCTTTACAACTCAGAACTTTGAAGAACAGAGGGAGAAGAACTTTTGGCCTTTACAACAATTTTGAGCTCTAAGAATCACAGAAAAAGATCAAGATTTCGATGTAAGTTGTGTTCTTTCAGTGCTAAATGGGTGGGGTATTTATAGGCCCCAACCCAGTTCAAATTTGGAGCTCAAAACTGTCAATTCTCGGAATTCCGGGATCAGGCGGTTGCACCTCCTGACTGGAGCGGTTGCACCGCTTGGCAGACCTCGAAGACTGAGCCTCTGGGCGGTGCTACCTCTTGTCAGGGGCAGTTGCACCTCCTAACAGAGCTCGAAGACCGAGCTCAGGCGGTTGCACCTCCTGATTGAGGTGGTTGCACCGCTTGGCAAAGCTCGAAGACCGAGCTCAAGCGGTGCCACCTCTTGTCAGGGGAGGTTGCACCGCCCAGTCTCGCTCGGAGACTGAGCCCAAGCGGTGCCACCTCCTGTCAGGGGAGGTTGCTGTTAGGATCGAGAGCACTAAGAGGGGGGGGGGTGAATTAGTGCAGCGGAAATCTTACAATGATTAAAAACCAAAAGCTGCGTTCGTTCAAAAACTGTTATGATGCAAAAGCAAATTCTCAGTTTGTATCTAAGTGCAGTTTGCGTCTAAGCGCAGATTGCGTCTAAGCGTAGTTTTGCGTTTAAGCGCAGTTTACGTCTAAACTCAGATTTACGTCTAAACGCAGATTTACGTCCAAACGCAGATTTACGTCTAAACTCAGATTTACGTCTAAACGCTGTTTTACGTCTAAACGCAGATTTACGTCTAAACGCAGATTTACGTCTAAACGCAGATTTACGTCTAAACGCAGTTTTACGTCTAAACGCAGATTTACGTCTAAACTCAAAAACTTGTTTGTATACTTGCAGAAGGCAGTATGCAGTTGGAATCAAGATGTAAATGTGAACTGAGATCTGATGATTGAGCGAGGAAAGCCGATTTACGTCTGAATGCAGTTTTACGTCTAAATGCTGAAAATCGTTCGTAAAATCGTAGAGAACAGATTGCAGTTATCAATAGGATTAAAGTGTAAGTGTAAACTGCAAAGAAGCTCGTTCGTAAAAGCACGAAAAACAGTTCTGCAGAATCAAACGTAAACATAAACTGTAATGTATGAAAATACAAATTTACGTCTGAATGCAGATTCGGAAGAACAACACTTGGAACTTGTTCGTGAAAGCGCAGAGAGCAGTAGTAATGAGGGAGGTTTGCAGTAATGATAAAGTGCTCGAAAATAAACGCAAACCAGAGATTTAGAGTGGTTCGGTCAGCCTTGACCTACTCCACTTTTGGCTTCCTCCACCGATGAGGTTGCCGACGTCAACTAGGTGCCTTCCTTCAATGGGCGAAGGCCAAACTTCCCTTTTACAATTTCTCTCCTTTTGACAGGCTCAGGAGACAACCTTTACAGACCTTTCTCTCCTCACTTTACAACTGAAAACTTGAAGAACAGAAGGAGGAGACTTAAAGGCTTTACAACACTTTTGAGCTTCTTAGAATCACAGAAAAGATCAAGATTTCGATGTTGGTCTGTATCTTTTCAGTGCTGAATGGGTGGGGTATTTATAGGCCCCAACCCAATTCAAAATTCGAGCTCAAAACGATCAAATCGATCAAATCCCAGAATTCTGGGATCAGGCGGTTGCACCTCTTGACTGGAGAGGTGGCACCGCCTGGCAGAGCTCGAAGACTGAGCTCAGGCGATTGCTTCTCTCTGCCAGAGCTCGAAGACTGAGCTCGATGGTTGCATCACCTGGCAGAGCTCGAAGACTGAGCTTGGTGATTGCATCACCTGGCAGAGCTCGAAACTGAGCTCGGTGGTTGCATCACCTGGCAGAGTTCCAAGCTGAGCTCAGGCTGATGCACCTCTCTGCCAGAGCTCGAAGACTGAGCTCGGTGAATGCATCACCTGGCAGAGCTCGAGACTGAGCTCAGGCTGATGCACCTTTCTGCCAGAGCTCGAAGACTGAGCTCGGTGGTTGCATCGCCTGGCAGAGCTCGAAACTTGAGCTCTGGCGGTGCTACCTCTTGGCAGAGGAGGTTGCACCGCCCAGTCTAGCTCGAAGACTGAGCTCTGGGCGGTTGCACCTCTCGGCTGGGGCGGTTGCACCTCCCAGCCTCGCAGCCCTGGCGGTTGCACCTCCTGGCTGGGGCGGTTGCACCTCCTGGTGCAATCAGGGTCCGAATGGTTCACTCCATTCGGCCCACTTTGAATCTTTTCAGGGGCCCAATTGCCCCAAGATTAAGCTAATGGGATCACCTCCCATTTTCATGCTTAATCATCATGCTAACTACGATTAACTCTAAGACAACTTCTGCAGCTTTGCTCCGATGCGTCAATCGCTTCTTCCGGCGAGTTTCCGGCCAACTTCCGTCGATCAACCGATAACCCTCGGTGATCCTTCTGCGGACATCCGACATACTCCTGGACTTGCGACGATCCACTTGGCGAGTTCCGACGAGCTTCGCTTGGCAAGCTTCAGGACTTCTCGGATCTGTTCACGCTGAACCTCCGACGACCGTCCGAACTTCCGTCGAACTCTCGAACTCCCAACGTGATTCTGATCTTGACTCCGGCGCAACACCTGCTGCTTGTCTTACTCTTATCGTAGTTAATCCTGCACACTTATCTCAACACATAGATTAGATAACAAATGACAATTGACTTCATCATCAAAACCCGAGATTCAACAATCTCCCCCTTTTTGATGATGACAATCAATTGATAAAGGAGTTGTCCTTAACTCCCCCTATCTAAATGCCATAGTTGAGATAAGTCAACCTTGAATTCAAGACCGAAGAATTCAAGTGACGTATTGATAAGTTAGATCAGTTAAACTTATCAATGCTCCCATCATGATGCCCATCATGATGTATCTCTTCAAGAATGATGTCAAGGCATGACATAGATCATCAAGTTTGTATGATAGTGTTTGTAACTGTTCATCATGTAAACATATAAAGCTACGAAGGACTTTTTACATGATGCACACATTTGAGATTTTCTAGCAAGTTTGCATTTTCTTCACAATATAGAATATCAAATCAAGATATGATGCAAACTATAGCACATGTTCACATATCTCTTGGTGATGCAAGGATGGCATAACATTGTTTATAGCATCACTCAAGTATTTGCAACTATGACATGATTATGATGCAAACTATAGCACATGTTCACATATCTCTTGGTGATGCAAGGATGGCATAACATTGTTTATAGCATCACTCAAGTATTTGCAACTATGACATAGACATGATTATGGCAGTTCAGTTATGACATAGTGTTTATCAATTCATATGTTTCTCCCCCTTTGTCATCAGCAAAAAGCATGATAGCATTATCAAGTATATAAAGGAAGTCATGACACATATATCTCTTTATTGTGTTTGCTTGACGGAGGAAAGTCATTTTACAAAGAGTTTTTTTGTAAGAGTGTACAGGAACATCCCATTTTTAGCATACAAACCGAAAAATGAACTTCTTACATGCATTTGGTTAAAAATATTTGTCACATAATTTGCAACATGTTATTTGATCAAGCGTTGTCAAGGCATGTAATAGTAATAACATCCGAAAGATACTTTTAAGTATTCGGACACATCAACATTCCTAATTCTCTTCTTATGTAATCAAATTGTTCTTCACATAGGGGTTTTGTGAAGATATCAGCCAGTTGATGTTTGGTATCAATAAACTCTATGGTTACATCATGATTAGTGACATGATCACGTATAAAGTGATGTCTAATATCAATGTGTTTTGTTCTTGAGTGTTGTATAGGATTTTTAGTTAAGCATATTGCACTCGTGTTATCACATTTAATGGGAATATCTTTAAGATTCACTTTGTAATCTTCTAAAGTGTTTTTCATCCATACAACTTGTGCACAGCATGCACTTGCTACAATGTATTCAGCTTCGGTTGTTGATAGGGCAACCGAGTTTTGTTTCTTAGATGACCAGGATACAAGAGCATGTCCTAAAAATTGACATGATCCTGATGTGCTTTTTCTGTCTAGTTTGCAGCCAGCGAAGTCCGCATCAGCATAAGCTGTTAATTCAAAATTTTCTGATTTTGGGTACCATAGTCCTAGATTGGTAGTTCCATTAAGATATCTGAGTATTCTTTTGACTGCTTTGAGATGAGATATCTTAGGGTCTGATTGAAATCTAGCACAAAGTCCTACACTGAACATGATGTCTGGTCTGGTGGCAGTGAGGTAAAGTAAACTTCCTATCATACCCCTATAGGTTTTTTGATCGAAGCTTTCTCCATTCTCATCAATTTCTAACTTAGTGGAGGTGCTCATAGGAGTGTCAATGGCTTTTGAATTATTCATTTTGAACTTCTTTAGCAAACTCACAGCATATTTGGTTTGACTAATAAAGATGCCATTGCTTAGTTGTTTGATTTGTAGGCCTAAGAAGAATGTTAACTCTCCCATTAGACTCATTTCGAATTCATGACTCATAGTTTTCGCAAAGGATTCACAAAGAGATTCATTTGTAGAACCAAAGATAATATCAACATAAATCTGAACAATGAGAAAATCATTTTCAAAATTCTTGATAAATAATGTAGTATCAACCTTGCCTTTTATGAAATTATTTTCAATGAGAAAAGAGCTAAGTCTCTCATACCAAGCCCTTGGGGCTTGTTTTAAACCATAGAGAGCTTTAGTTAATCTAAACACATGATTAGGGTAGCCATTGTTTTCAAATCCAGGAGGTTGTTCAACATAAACTTCTTCGGAAATGAAACCATTTAGAAAAGCGCTTTTAACATCCATTTGAAATAACTTAAAATTATTGCAACTAGCGTAGGCAAGGAGCATCCTTATGGCTTCCAATCGAGCCACAGGTGCGAAGGTTTCTTCGTAATCGATACCTTCTTCTTGGTTGAAACCTTTGGCCACTAATCTAGCCTTGTTTCTAACCACGATACCATTTTCATCTTGCTTGTTTCTAAAGACCCATTTAGTACCAATTACTAAATGGTCATTTGGCCTAGGAACAAGCGTCCACACCTCATTTCTCTCAAATTGATTTAATTCATCTTGCATTGCGATAATCCATGAATCATCTTTCATGGCTTCATCAACACATTTGGGTTCAATTTGGGAGAGAAAAGCGGCGTTGGCACAAAAGTTTTTAAAAGAAGATCGTGTTTGAACCCCCTTTGATGTGTCTCCTAGGATTAGCTCCTTAGGATGAGCATCTATATACTTCCAATCCTTGGGTAAGGATGTTTTGGAAGTGGATGCAACCAAGTTGCTAGTTGGAGACGGGGTTTCGTTTAAATTCAAGGAATCAAAATTAACATCATCATCAAGATCATTTTTCTTAATTTCTGAAATCTCATTGAAAACAACATGGATGGATTCTTCAATAATTAAGGTTCTTTTATTGAAGATGCGAAAAGCTTTAGAAACCGAAGAATAACCAAGAAAGATTCCTTCATCAGATTTAGCATCGAATTTTCCTAAGTTATCCTTTTCATTCAAGATAAAACACTTACACCCAAAGACTTTAAAATATGAGACATTGGGTTTTTTGTTATTCCATAACTCATAAGGAGTTTTGGAGAGTAAGGGTCTTACTAGGACTCTATTTAAAATATAACATGCAGTGTTTACAGCTTCGGCCCAAAAATATTTGGGTAGGCTATGTTCATTCAACATGGTTCTTGCCATTTCTTGCAAATTTCGATTTTTTCTTTCTACTACCCCATTTTGTTGAGGATTTCTTGGAGTAGAGAAGTTATGGTTGTATCCATTGAGTTCACAGAATTCTTGAAAGTCATGGTTTTGAAATTCTCCACCGTGATCACTTCTAATTGACGAAATCATAGATTCCTTCTCATTTTGAACAAGTTTACAAAACTTGGTAAAATGTCTAAAGCATTCATTTTTTTGTTTTAAGAAGTAGGTCCATGTATATCTGCTGTAGTCATCAATAATGACAAAGGCGTATTTGCTACCTCCTAGACTTGATGTAGAGATTGGTCCGAATAAGTCCATATGGATCAATTGTAAGGGCCTAGAGGTGCTTATTTGATTCTTAGCTTTGAAGCTACCCCTAATTTGCTTACCTAATTGGCAAGCATCACATACATTATCTTTGATGAACTTGATATGAGGAATTCCTCTTACAAGTTCTCTAGATGATACTTGATTGATTAGTTTCATGCTAGCATGACCTAATCTTCTATGCCATAGCCAAGCATCCTCATTCATAACGGCAAGGCACATTTCATCACATAAGTCATTGATGTCAATAGTGTAAACGTTGTTTTGTTTTAATGCAATCATAGATATATTTTTGTGTGGTTTTTCAATGATGCAGGCATTAGATTCAAATCTTATAATATATCTTTTATCACATAATTGACTAATGCTCAAGAGGTTATGTTTTAGACCATCAACTAGTAAAACATCTTCAATAGAGAGGTTGGATTTGTTACCTATGGTTCCTTTGCCAATGATTTTACCCTTGTTGTTGTCTCCGAAGGTGACATATCCTTCGTCTATGCTAGAGAGCTTAGAGAATTGAGATGGATCTCCGGTCATATGCCTTGAGCATCCACTATCAAGGTACCATTTCTTGCTCCTAGCTTGCGATTGTTTAGTTTTCTACAAGAAAGAATGATGTTTAGGTACCCATTTGCTTTTGGGTGCCTCATAAATAGATCTACATTTTCTATCATGTTGCATAGAGTTTATCATGGTTCCTTTAGGAACCCAAATTAATTTGTTTGGACTTATTTTCTTGAATGGACAACAATGTGTCTTGTGTCCAGATTTGCAACAAAAGTTGCACTTGGTTTGGTGTTGAACATGTAAGATGGGGCCTTTTACAAAGGTAGTTGGATTTCGGTGAGGACTCCTCACAAATCCAATCCCACTTCTTTTGGGAGCATGACCCTTGTTTGTAAGGATCATGTTTAATGACTTGCTACCAACCTCGAATTTCTTCAAGGTGTCCTTAAGTAGCAAGTTTTCTTTTTGTATAGTTTCTAAATCATGACATTTGATACATGAATTTAAACTATCATGATGTTCGACTTTTAACTTATCAAACTCACAAGTAAGATTATCATGTACCTTTTTTAGCAACTTGTATTTTCTATTTATAACTTTGCATTCATCAAATAAATCATGGAAGGCATTTAATAATTCATCGAAAGATAAATCAGCATCTAATAAATCCGTTACCTCCTCTTCGATAGCCATAAAGGCGTAATGAGCAACTTGCTCGGTATTGGATTCCTCTTCCTCAGATGCGCTCGAATCATCCCATGTTGCTTGGAGCGCCTTCTTCTTTGTTGTTCTTTTCTTGACTTGGGGACAATCACTTTTGTAATGTCCCGGCTTTTTACATTCGTAGCAGATCACTTGGTCCTTCTTAGGTTCAAGTTTATTTTTCACATCGTTTTTAAACTTGTTTCTTTTGAAGAATTTCTTAAACTTTCTTGTCAAAAGTGCCAAGTCATCATCACAGTCCTCATCACTTGAGTTTTCTCTCAAGTGGCATTTAGAAGTTTTAAGTGCCATATCCTTCCTGTTCTTTGGAAGGATGTCTTCTTGCTCTTCATGAGCTTTTCAAGTCATTTCGTAGGTCATTAATGACCCGATTAGTTCTTCAAGAGGGAAATTTCGCAGATCTTTTGCCTCTTGAATGGCGGTGACTTTAGGATCCCAACTCTTAGGAAGGGTCTTAGTATCTTATTAACAAGCTCAAAATCCGAAAAGCTCTTTCCGAGTCCTTTTAGACCGTTGACGACATCCGTGAAACGGGTAAACATGTCGCCAATGGTTTCACTCGGTTTCATTCGAAAAAGTTCAAAAGAATGCAGCAACAGATTGATTTTTGACTCTTTCACTCTACTTGTGCCCTCGTGGGTCACTTCAAGTGTGTGCCAAATATCAAAAGCAGTTTCGCAAGTTTAAACACGATTAAACTCGTTTTTATCAAGTGCGCAAAATAAGGCATTCATAGCCTTTGCATTAAGAGCGAAAGCCTTCTTCTCCAAATCGTTCCAATCGATCATTGGAAGAGAAGATTTTGAAAATCCATTTTCAACAAGGTTCCACAGTTCAAAATCCATAGAAATAAGAAAGATCCTCATTCGGGTCTTCCAGTAAGTGTAGTCCGTTCCACTGAACATGGGTGGACGTGTAATCGAATGCCCCTCTTGGTTTCCGGCGTATGCCATCTCTCTTGGGTTTTAATCCTTTAGAGAGTTAACCTTGCTCTGATACCAATTGTTAGGATCGAGAGCACTAAGAGGGGGGGGGTGAATTAGTGCAGCGGAAATCTTACAATGATTAAAAACCAAAAGCTGCGTTCGTTCAAAAACTGTTATGATGCAAAAGCAAATTCTCAGTTTGTATCTAAGTGCAGTTTGCGTCTAAGCGCAGATTGCGTCTAAGCGTAGTTTTGCGTTTAAGCGCAGTTTACGTCTAAACTCAGATTTACGTCTAAACGCAGATTTACGTCCAAACGCAGATTTATGTCTAAACTCAGATTTACGCCTAAACGCTGTTTTACGTCTAAACGCAGATTTACGTCTAAACGCAGATTTACGTCTAAACGCAGATTTACCTCTAAACGCAGTTTTACGTCTAAACGCAGATTTACGTCTAAACTCAAAAACTTGTTTGTATACTTGCAGAAGGCAGTATGCAGTTGGAATCAAGATGTAAATGTGAACTGAGATCCGATGATTGAGCGAGGAAAGCCGATTTACGTCTGAATGCAGTTTTACGTCTAAATGCTGAAAATCGTTCGTAAAATCGTAGAGAACAGATTGCAGTTATCAATAGGATTAAAGTGTAAGTGTAAACTGCAAAGAAGCTCGTTCGTAAAAGCACGAAAAACAGTTCTGCAGAATCAAACGTAAACATAAACTGTAATGTATGAAAATACGAATTTACGTCTGAATGCAGATTCGGAAGAACAACACTTGGAACTTGTTCGTGAAAGCGCAGAGAGCAGTAGTAATGAGGGAGGTTTGCAGTAATGATAAAGTGCTCGAAAATAAACGCAAACCAGAGATTTAGAGTGGTTCGGTCAGCCTTGACCTACTCCACTTTTGGCTTCCTCCACCGATGAGGTTGCCGACGTCAACGAGGTGCCTTCCTTCAATGGGCGAAGGCCAAACTTCCCTTTTACAATTTCTCTCCTTTTGACAGGCTCAGGAGACAACCTTTACAGACCTTTCTCTCCTCACTTTACAACTGAAAACTTGAAGAACAGAAGGAGGAGACTTAAAGGCTTTACAACACTTTTGAGCTTCTTAGAATCACAGAAAAGATCAAGATTTCGATGTTGGTCTATATCTTTTCAGTGCTGAATTGGTGGGGTATTTATAGGCCCCAACCCAATTCAAAATTTGAGCTCAAAACGATCAAATCGATCAAATCCCAGAATTCTGGGATCAGGCGGTTGCACCTCTTGACTGGAGAGGTGGCACCGCCTGGCAGAGCTCGAAGACTGAGCTCAGGCGATTGCTTCTCTCTGCCAGAGCTCGAAGACTGAGCTCGATGGTTGCATCACCTGGCAGAGCTCGAAGACTGAGCTTGGTGATCGCATCACCTGGCAGAGCTCGAAACTGAGCTCGGTGGTTGCATCACCTGGCAGAGCTCCAAGCTGAGCTCAGGCTGATGCTCCTCTCTGCCAGAGCTCGAAGACTGAGCTCGGTGAATGCATCACCTGGCAGAGCTCGAGACTGAGCTCAGGCTGATGCACCTTTCTGCCAGAGCTCGAAGACTGAGCTCGGTGGTTGCATCGCCTGGCAGAGCTCGAAACTTGAGCTCTGGCGGTGCTACCTCTTGGCAGAGGAGGTTGCACCGCCCAGTCTAGCTCGAAGACTGAGCTCTGGGCGGTTGCACCTCTCGGCTGGGGCGGTTGCACCTCCCAGCCTCGCAGCCCTGGCGGTTGCACCTCCTGGCTGGGGCGGTTGCACCTCCCAACCCCACAGCCCAGGCGGTTGCACCTCCTGGCTGGGGCGGTTGCACCTCCTGGTGCAATCAGGGTCCGAATGGTTCACTCCATTCGGCCCACTTTGAATCTTTTCAGGGGCCCAATTGCCCCAAGATTAAGCTAATGGGATCACCTCCCATTTTCATGCTTAATCATCATGCTAACTACGATTAACTCTAAGACAACTTCTGCAGCTTTGCTCCGATGCGTCAATCGCTTCTTCCGGCGAGTTTCCGGCCAACTTCCGTCGATCAACCGATAACCCTCGGTGATCCTTCTGCGGACATCCGGCATACTCCTGGACTTGCGACGATCCACTTGGCGAGTTCCGACGAGCTTCGCTTAGCAAGCTTCAGGACTTCTCGGATCTGTTCACGCTGAACCTCCGACGACCGTCCGAACTTCCGTCGAACTCTCGAACTCCCAACGTGATTCTGATCTTGACTCCGGCGCAACACCTGCTGCTTGTCTTACTCTTATCGTAGTTAATCCTGCACACTTATCTCAACACATAGATTAGATAACAAATGACAATTGACTTCATCATCAAAACCCGAGATTCAACAGTTGCACCGCCCAGTCTCACTCGGAGACTAAGCCCAGGTGGTGCAACCTCCTACCTTGGGCGGTTCAACTGCCTGGCAGAAATCAGGGTCCGAATGGGTTAATCCATTCGGCCCAATTTGGGCTTTTCAGGGGCCCAATTGCCCCAAGATTAAGTTAATGGGATCACCTCCCATTTCCAACTTAATTAATGTGCTAACTACGATTTTTCCTAAGACATTTACTGTAATTTGCTCCGGTGCGTCAATCGCTTCTTCCGTCGAGCTTCCGGCGAACTTCCGTCGATCATCCGATGAACCCTCGGTGATGCTTCTGCAGACTTCCAGTAAACTCCTGGACTTGCGACGATTTACTTGGCGAGTTCTAACAAGCTTCTTTGGCAAGCTTATGGACTTCTCGGATTTGTTCCCGTAGAACCTCCGACGACTGTCCGAACTTCCGTCGAACTCCCAACGTGATCATTGTCTTGACTCCGGCGCAACTCCTACTGCATGTCTTACTTTCATCGTAGTTAATCCTACACACTTATCTCAACATATAGATTAGATAACAAATGACAATTGACTTCATCATCAAAATCTGAGATTCAACATAACTTTGCTAGTGCCTTCATGTGTGATTTCAAAAGTATGCCAGATGTCAAAAGTCGTTTTGCAAATGGAAACCCGATTGAATTCATTTTTATCTATGGCATAAAATATAGCATTCATAGTTCTAGCATTTAAAGAAAAAGTCTTCTTCTCCAAATCATTCCAATGGTTCATCGGAAGAGAAGACATTCGAAAACCAAATTCGACTATATTCCATAAATTGAGATTTAACAAAAGCAATAAAACTCCTAGTTGAGTTTTTCAATATGTGTAGTCCATCCCATTGTACATGAGAGAACGAATGAGACAGTGACCCTCTTGAAAGTCGAAAAGAGTCATTTCTCTTAGGTGTTAAACCAAACAAGAAAATTATGGCTCTAATACCAACTGTTAGGAACGAGTCAGCACTAAGAGGGGGAGTGAATTAGTGCAGCAGTAAAAATTACATTGGTTCGAAATCTCGCATTTGATTAAAGTCGATTTCGAAAAGATACTTCAAACTTGAAAGCATATGGAAGAGCATAGTGGATGTAAAGCAAGTAAGTTTGTAGTAAAGGTAAATTGCACAAATAGAAATACAAACCGAGTTTATAGTGGTTCGGTCATCGTGACCTACATCCACTCCACTGATTCCTCTTCTGTTGAGGCCACCGGCATCCACTATCCATCTTCCTTCAATAAGTGAAGACCAACTACCTTTTATAGCTCTTTCTCCTTTTACCAGGTTAGGAGATAACCATTATACCCCCCACTTACTCCTCTCTCAAACTATTCTATCACTTAGATTTTTAAGAGGAGTTCACACAAGATTATATCAGCATTTCTTTCTTTTTCACTCTCAATTCTTGTGTTTTCTTAACTAGGGATGAGAGGGGTATTTATAGGCCTCAAGTTGATTCAAACTTGGAGCCTAAAAATGTCTCATCCTAGGTTTCCCGGGTCCTGCGGTACCACCGCCCAGTCTGGTGGTACCACCTCTTGGGAGATTTTCTTGGCGGTACCACAGCCCATACTCAGTCTCGAAGACTGTGCCACGTTGGTGCCACCTATTGGGTCACTGTTTAGGCCTTTTATTGGGCCCAACACAATCCATACATGGGCCCAACTAGCCCCTAATTGGGTTGGTCCAATTCCAATCCCAATTCTGTGCTAACTATGAAATTTAAGACATTTACTAAGCTAAACAAGTCCGTAAGTCTAGGTTTCTTCCAGCGAGCTTCCGGCGATCTTCCAGTGAACTTCTGACGATCTCTCGGCAATGTTCCAGCGAACTCCCGGCAAGCTCCTAGACTTCACGATGATCTTCTTGGTGAGTTCCGACGAGCTTCTTTGGCAAGCTCCTGGACTTCTCGATCAATTCCGGTAGAACTTACGATGAACATCCGAACTTCCGGCGAACTCTTGAACTCCCAACGAAATCGCATTCTTAACTCCGGGACTTCGCTTTAATTCTTGCTATCGTAGTTAATCCTATACACATAAAACCTACTTCGATCTATTGAATCTTAGATTTTGATGATGAAGTCAATTGTAATTTGTCTGATCTAATCTATATGTTAAGAAAAGTGTAGGATTAACTATGATAGCAGTATGACATAAAGCAGGTGTTGTGTCGGAGTCAAGATCGAGATCTTATTAGGAGTTCGAGAGTTCGTCGAAAGTCCGGACGTTCGTCGAAAGTTCTACCAGAACCAACCGAGAAGTCTAGGAGCTTACCAAAGAAGCTCGTCGAAACTCGCTAAGAAGATCATCGTAAAGTCCAGGAGCTTGCCAGGAGTCCACCAGAACATTACCAAGAGTTCGTCGGATGTTCGCCAGAAGTATGCCGATAGCTCGCCGAAAGAGAAATTGATGCACCAGAACAAAGAGCACTATAATTATGTCTTAATTATCATAGTTAGAGCGTAAATTATGTTAGAATTGAGAGGTAATCTCACTAACTTAATTAGGGGCCAACTGGGCCCCCCTTAATAGGGCTGAATTGGGCCAAATTGATTAGCCAATTCAGCCCTTGAATTCTTGGTCGGCGGTGGCACCGATTGGAAAGTAGTGCCCCCCTAGGATATTTAGGCAATGGTACCATCGACAGTGAATGCTGCCACCGATGGTACCACCCAGTATCAGATCAGCGATGGTAGTACCGCCCAGTAACGACGGTGGTTGTACCAAAAAGTCACTGCATGTTTTATGCACAACCTTCACTATTTGTTGTGTGTAAATTATCATTACGTCGCACCCACGTTTCCCGTGCAATATCACCTGTTTCTCTTTACTGTAAAATTTCATAATTAGTTTCATAAAATTTCAAGAAACATCACCTAATGTCGTCAACTATTTAATTATGAGCATGGCCTCATGATCATCAAGAGGGAGGAGGAAGAAATATGTAATTATCACTTGGTCCTGTAGCAATAGTTTCGCCCATGGGCATCTTTGGTTGCAATTTAGGGTTCTACCATCGACAACCTTTACATCGGACTTGCTACAACCTTCGATATAGAGTGTCATCCGAGCTGCAACCTTACTATTTAGGAAGTTATTAGTGCTGCCCATGTCAATGAGAGTAGTGATTGGTTATTGTTTGAGAAGGCCTCCAACTTTCATCATTTGCGGGTTTGAGTAGCCAGCTAGTGCGTGTACCGTAACATCGGTCGATTGTGGCTCTTCTTCTGCATCTTCTTCTTCATGTTCAAGGCTCTCTTTTAGATATTTAATGACCTCTTTTTCTATTAGTTCAATCATAAGAAGTCTCCCTTTACTACAACAATGCTCACGGCTCTATGGCTCATCGTAGTGCCAACATAATCCCTTCACAGATCGCTCCCGAAGCTCTTCTCTTATCAACCTTTCTAGTGCAGGGACTCGGTTGATAGTAGGGGGGCTGAGGGCTTCAGTATTGCTAGTTGGGGAGTGACCCTAGACCTCCAGGCTTCATGGTTCAATCGCTCCTCTTGAAGTCATGCGAAAGAGATGGCTGCCATAAGCGTGTACGGTTGTCGCGCTTTAACTTCTCTCCGGATCTCTGGCTTCAAGCCCTCAATGAAGGTCCCCAATAGCTATTTTTGAGACTAATCATGAGTTTGATTAAATAACCTTTCAAACCTAATTTGGTACGCCTGAATGGTGGAGGTTTGATGGATCTTTGCCAGTTGTCCGTCAATGTTCTCGTAATCGGTTAGTCTGAAGCGGATCAGTAGTACTTCTTTGAATTATCACCATGAGAGGATTCCATGAGTGTGTTCAAACTAGTCAAACCACTGTATGACACCCCCTTCAAGATGTATAGCCATAATTTTCACCTTAGATGTGTCCGCGATTTTGTGGTACCGGAAATATCACTCTGCGTGTGAGATCCAACCAATCGGGTCTTCTTCTTCCCATCTAGGGAAGTCCACCCTCATGCATGGATAATTAAGATCGATCATAGAACCTCCCCTCTCTTGGAAGTCATCTCTTCAGGCTTGGTACGATTGGTTAGAGCTTTCCCCTTGATGTGATTTCTTCGGGCTTGGTGGTCAGCCTAAACTGAGTTCGGTAAAGAGAGTCTGATTCTTATCTTCCATTTGCACCTCGAAGGTTTCAAATCTAGCATTGATTGCCTCCTTAGATGTCATAGTATATCCCTCCAAATCTATGATATTAAGATCTCTCTTTTGTTATCGGGTTAAAGGCATGTATAGGTTGAGAGAAGTGATGGTCGAAAGGGTTGGTGGATTGGTGGATGTAGGCTACGGTTTAGGCTTGTTTTATGGCTGTTTTGGGTGCAGTTTGAGGGTGTGGTTTGGTGGAGTTTTAGGGTTGTAGATAAAAGTTTTAGATCTATGGTAGATGGCAGCAAAGGTTTGATAGAAATCAATGGAAGTTGCTGTAGGTATGTGTTGTCTTGTAAGAGCAGAATTGTCTTCGAAGAAATAGTGGTTTCTCGATGAATTTCCACAAAAAACTTGAGAATTTTGAGGAGGAAATTGATAGCAAAATCTCAGTTTTTATGATAAAAAAGATGTCCAATTTAATCAAGAAAATTTTGGTAGTATAACAGCAAGGAAATTGGTGCAAGTTATGATAGCAGAATTCTCATCGAAAAATTTCAACGGTTTCCGATGAAAATTTACAGCAACACAAAAATCATTTTTAGAGATAAATTCCTTAATAGATCAATCTTAGATGGAAGCCAAGATGATCTATGAAGTGTATAAGAAATTTCATTCAAAAAAGACTACAAATAGATGGGTTAAGGCAACAATATACGATTGAAATTTTCTGCATCACAGATTTTCAAGTGTAGCAGATTGGACGTAAAAGATCAGTGGTTTATATTAAGAATTTTTTAACAAAATCATAGAAAAATTTACTATTAGGAAGTATCAAGCTATCATAAAAATTTCATAGAGATTTGGGCAGAAAAAATGTAGTAGTAAGATCAAACAAACTGTACTATGTGGTTGAAATTTTACAGTGTAGATTTTCAAGTATAGCAGTTTAGATGTAAAAGATCAATGGTTTATATTAAGAATTTTGTGATAAAAAAAAGCAAAATATGCTGTAAGGAAGTGTTAAAGTTGTCATAAAAATTTCGTAGAGATTTGGATAGAAAAAACGTAGTAACAAGGTCAAACAATTTGTACTATGCGACTGGAATTTTATAGTGCAGATTTTCAACTATAGCAACTTAGACGTAAAAGATCAATAGTTTATATTAAGAATTTTTTAACAACACTAAAGGAAAATCTGCTGTTATGAAGTGTCAAAGTTGTCATAAAAATTTCATAGAGATTTGGATAGAAAAAACGCAGTAGCAAGATCAAATAAACTGTGCTATGCTGTTGAAATTCTGCAATGTATCTTTCGTCGTAGAGATGAAAACTTTACGACGAAAAGTTTATGCAACAATATAGGAACAAATTTTTTTTTTAGATTTTTGAATAAAGATAACTAAATTACAGTAGTAGTAAGGTAGAAAATCAGAACCTGTTGCAATTCACGGGGAGATCAAAGAATGATCCGCGGTGGTGGAGATGACAACGGAATTTGGCGATGATCTTTTAAGCAATTATGGGAATTACTTTGGGTGGCTGTGGAGGGCTGATGGTTGGCTGTAGAAGGGCAGTGAGATTCCAAGAATGCTGCTATGATACTAGGTGTTAGTACTCTTATAGATTCTAAACTTGGGGTTGATCTCTTTAGGGGATCAGCCTCCTTGGAACTCTATAGGGGTTCCTTCCTACAAATTACAGCTCAAAGGCTACAGAAAAGATTCATCTATTGCTTATCAAAAGAGGATGAATACATTACTATTTATAATATTTCTAAACCCTAACTCCTAATAGGACTCCTACTCAATTAAGACTCCTACTCAATACTCCTAATAGGACTCATACTCAAGACTTTTATTCCTTTATAACTCCTAATTTTTCTCTAAGAAATAACCTCCAAGTCCTAGCCAACATCTTCATCTCTTTAATAGGGGTAGGCTTAGGTAGGTTTTACATGAATGCTCCTCTCAATTAGGACTCTCCTAGCTAGAGTCCTAACAAAAATACTTTAATAATATTTTCTTTGTTCTAGTTGAAACACTCACATAACTTATTGAGTGCTGGACAATTAATAGATGATGGATATTTAATGATATTTGATGATGGTTCATGCACTATTAAAGATAAAAAATCTGGTTTGATTATGATAAATATTTGCATGACGCAAAATAAGATGTTTCCACTTGATGTTTCAACTATTGAAAAGTATGCTCTTGTTGTAACTCAAAAGAATGTGTCTAGTTTGTGACATTTAACATTAAGGGTTTAATGTTGTTAAATAAAAAAAATAGTTTTTGGATTGTCCAAAATTAATACACTTGATGTATGTGAATGATGCATTTATGATAAATAAAGTAAAAAACCATTTCCTATTGAAAAAGCATGGAGATCATCTAATTATCTTGAAGTAAAAATATTGATAGAAGTCAATATTTTCTATTGTTTGCTGATGATTATAGCTACATGAGTTGGGTATATTTTCTGGAACTGAAATCTAAAATATTTGATAATTTTTAAAAATTCAAGGTACTGTAGAGAGGCAAAGTGGTAGATGCATAAAGACACTTCGGATAGATAAAGGTGGTAAATTTTTATATAATGAGTTTAATTCTTTTTGTAAAGAAAATGATATTAATAGAGAATTGACAATAGCATATACACCGGAGCAAAATTGTATAGTTGAACGTAAGAATCGAACTGTCGTTGAAATGACAAGAAGTTTGCTTAGAGGAAAACACCTTCCAAATTAGTTTTGGGTAGAAGTAGTTGTAATAATAATTTATTTGTTAAATATTTCATCAATAGAGGCTATTATGAATCAAACTCTTGTTGAGGCTTAGTATGGTATGAAACCAAGTGTAAGCCATTTAAAAATTTTTTGTTGTATTGCTTATGTTTTGGTAAATCCATAATGTTGAATCTCGTATTTTGATGATGAAACTACTTGATATATGTTTATGATTTAATCTGTGTTTTGAGTGACGCAGGATGCTTCGAATCAGGATGAGACAATTAAAGCAGGAAAATCATGTTGTGCCGGAGGAACATGTCAAAAGATTGGACGTCGGGCCAGTGGATCGTTCGACGTATCGAAAGAAGGCTTCGGGCCATGGACTCGGGCATCCGGCCAAGAAGAGCGGGTATTGTGCCAAGGATATCAGAGTTGCGGAGTCAATTGGTCGATTGGGCAATAGGCTGCAGGAGAGGACGATGCGCCGAAGAATCGGACGAAGCGTCGAGGGACCAATGACATGCTGGACAACTTGGTTAATTGCTTAGGATTAATTGTCTCGATCGAAGTTTTATTTTAAGTGTGCAGGATTAACTACGATGGAAGAAAGACATGGAGTAGGAGTTACGCCGGAATCAAGACAATGATCACGTTGGGAGTTTGAGAGTTCGACGAAAGTTCGGACAGCCGTTGAAGGTTCTGCGGGAACAAATCCGAGAAGTCCATAAGCTTGCCAAAGAAGGTCGTCGGAACTCACCAAGTGGATCGTCGCAAGTCCAGGAGTTTGCCGAAAGTCCGTAGGAGCATCACCGAGGGTTCATCGGATAATCGACGGAAATTCGCCGGAAGCTCGCCGGAAGAAGCGATTGACGCACCAGAGCAAGTTGTAGTAAATGTCTTAGGAAATATCGTAGTTAGCACAATGATTAAGTTGGAAATGGGAGGTGATCCCATTAACTTAATCTTGGGGCAATTGGGCCCCTGAAAAACCCAATTTGGGTCGAATGGATCAACCCATTCGGACCCTAATGTCTGCCAGGCGGTTGAACCGCTCAATCCAGGAGGTGGCACCGCCTGGGCTAAGTCTCCGAGCGAGACTGGGCGGTGCAACCGCCCCAGCCATGAGGTGGCACCGCCTGGGCTCAGTCTCTGAGCGAGACTGGGCGGTGCAACCTCCCTTGACAGGAGGTAGCACCGCCTGAGCTCGGTCTTCGAGCTTTGGTAGGGGGTGCAACCGCCTCAGTCAGGCGGTGGTACCGCCTGAGCTCGGTCTTCGAGCTCTGGCAGGAGGTGCAACCGCCCCTGACAGAGGTGGCACCGCCTAGAGGCTCGGTCTTCGAGCTCTGCCAGGCGATGCAACCGCCTCAGTTAGGAGGTGCAACCACCAGGTCCCGGAATTTCGAGAATTGATAGTTTTGAGCTCCAATTTCAAACTGAGTTGAGGCCTATAAATACCCCACCCTTTCAGCACTGAAAGGGCACAAAATATACACCGAAATCCTGATCTTGTTATGTGATTTGTAGAGCTCAAAATTATTGTAACGGCCAAAAGTTCTTCTCCCTCTTTTCTTCCAAGTTCTGATCTTTAAAGAGAGGAGAGAAAATTCTGTAAGGGTTGTCTCCTAAGCCCGTCAAAAGGACTGAAACTGTAAAAGAGTAGTTGGCCTTCGCCTGTTGAAGGAAGGCCTCTAGTTGACATCGGTGACCTCGTTGGTGGAGGAAGCTAAATGTGGAGTAGGTCAAGATTGACCGAACCACTCTAAATATCGGTTTGCATTTACTTTGAGCATATTATCTTTACTGCAAACCTCCTCAAAAGCTTATTGCTTTCTGCGCATATACGATCGGGTTTCAAGCTTTGCACTTTCCGAATCGGCGTTTAGACGTAAATCAGTTTTTTCATACGATCATCATATTTCAGTTTTCGTTTATGTTTTGATTTCTATCATAACCACAAACTGCATTTATATCTTTGCTGCATCTCGCTTAATCAAAAGTTAAAGTGATTTACGAATCGGCTTTCTTACCGAAATCACTTTTATCGAACGAACGCAGTTTTTATTTTAATCGTAAAAGGTTTTCCACTACACTAATTCACCCCCCCCCCCCCCCCCCCCTTAGTGCTCTTGATCCTAACAATTGGTATCAGAGCCCGGTATTTCTCATTTCTGATTTACACTTGAGAGAAATGGCTCTTCATGGCTTTCAAGAGGGCTTTTCGGTTGTTCGTCCACCGTTGTTTAAAGGATTGGACTACACTTATTGGAAAACTCGAATGAGAGTTTTCTTGATTTCTATGAATTTGGATTTATGGAATATTGTTGAAAACAGTTTTCAACTTCCCTCTAAACCGATGAACGAATGGTCGGATTTGGAGAAGTAGTATTTTGTTGAATCTCGGATTTTGATGATGAAGTCAATTGTCATTTGTTATCTAATCTATGTGTTGAGATAAGTGTGCAGGATTAACTACGATGAGAGTAAGACAAGCAGCAGGTGTTGCGCCGGAGTCAAGATCATGATCACGTTGGGAGTTCGAGAGTTCGACGGAAGTTCGGACGGTCGTCGGAGGTTCAGCGAGAACAGATCCGAGAAGTCCAGAAGCTTGCCAAGCGAAGCTCGTCGGAACTCGCCAAGTGGATCGTCGCAAAGTCCAGGAGTATGCCGGATGTCCGCAGAAGGATCACCGAGGGTTTATCGGATGATCGACGGAAGTTGGCCGGAAACTCGCCGGAAGAAGCGATTGACGCATCGGAGCAAAGCTACAGAAGTTGTCTTAGAGTTAATCGTAGTTAGCATGATGATTAAGCTTAAAAATGGGAGGTGATCCCATTAGCTTAATCTTGGGGCAATTGGGCCCCTGAAAAGATTCAAATTGGGCCGAATGGAGCGAACCATTCGGACCCTGATTGCACCAGGCGGTGCAACCGCCCCAGCCAGGAGGTGCAACCGCCAGGGCTGCAAGGCTGGGCGGTGCAACCGCCCCAGCCAAGAGGTGCAACCGCCCAGAGCTCAGTCTTCGAGCTAGACTGGGCGGTGCAACCTCCTCTGTCAAGAGGTAGCACCGCCAGAGCTCAAGTTTCGAGCTCTGCTAGGCGGTGCAACCACCGAGCTCAGTCTTCGAGCTCTGGCAGAGAGGTGCATCAGCCTGAGCTCAGTCTCGAGCTCTGCCAGGTGATGCAACCACCGAGCTCAGTCTTCGAGCTCTGGCAGAGAGGTGCATCAGCCTGAGCTCAGTTTCGAGCTCTGCCAGGTGATGCAACCACCGAGCTCAGACTTCGAGCTCTGCTAGGCGGTGCAACCACCGAGCTCAGTCTTCGAGCTCTGCCAGGCGGTGCAACCATCGAGCTCTGGCAGAGAGGTGCAATCGCCTGAGCTCAGTCGTCGAGCTCTGCCAGGCGGTGCCACCTCTCCAGTCAAGAGGTGCAACCGCCTGATCCCAGAAATTCTGGGATTTGATCGATTTGATCGTTTTGAGCTCCAAATTTGAACTGGGTTGGGGCCTATAAATACCCCACCCATTCAGCATTGAAAAGATACAGATCCACACCGAATTCTTGATCTTTTCAGTGATTCTAAGAGCTCAAATTTGTGTAAAGTCCTAAAGTTCTCCTCCTTCTGTTATTCAAGTTTTGAGTTGTAAAGAGAGGAGAGAAAGGATCTGTAAAGGTTGTCTCCTGAGCCTGTCAAAAGGAGAGAAACTGTAAAAGGGCAGTTAGCCTTCGCCCATTGAAGGAAGGCAGCTAGTTGACGTCGGTGACCTCGTCGGAGGAGGAAGCCAAAAGTGGAGTAGGTCAAGACTGACCGAACCACTCTAAATCTCTGGTTTGCTTTTACCTTGAGCACTTTATCATTACTGCAAACCTCCTACATTGCTACTGCCCTCTGCGCCTTTATGAACGAGTTTCTAAGCTCTGATCTTTCAAAATCTGCATTCAAACGTAAATCGTGTTTTCGTACGATCTTCACACTGCGGTTTACACTTACATTCGGATTCTATTTATAACTGCAAATTGCTTTCTACGTAAAACGCTTTTCAAGGTTCAAAACTACTTTTAGACGCAAAACTACATTTAGACGTAAAATTACGTTTAGACGTAAAACTGCGTTTAGACGCAAAACTGCGTTTAGACGTAAAACTGCGTTTAGACGTAAAACTGCGTTTAGACGCAAAACTGCGTTTAGACGCAAAACTGCGTTTAGACGTAAAACTGCGTTTTGACGTAAAATTACGTTTGAACGTAAAACTGCGTTTAGACGTAAAACTGTGTTTAGACGCAAACTGCGCTTAGACGCAAACTGTGCTTAGACGCAAACTACGCTTAGATGCAAACTGTGTTTAGACGCAAACTGCGCTTAGACGCAAAACTGCGCTTAGACACAAACTGCACTGTGATTCTGCTTTTATATCGAAATCATTTTTTATCGGTCGAACGCAGCTTTCATTTTTAAATTGCTGTAAGATTTCCGCTGCACTAATTCACCCCCCCCCCCCTCTTAGTGCTCTCGATCCTAACAATTGGTATCAGAGCAAGGTTAACTCTCTAAAGGATTAAAACCCAAGAGAGATGGCATACGCCAGAAACCAAGAGGGGCATTTGATTACACGTCCACCCATGTTCAGTGGAACGGACTACACCTACTGGAAGACCCGAATGAGGATCTTTCTTATTTCTATGGATTTTGAACTGTGGAACCTTGTTGAAAACGGATTTTCAAAGTCTTCTCTTCCAATGATCGATTGGAATGAGTTGGAAAAGAAGGCTTTCGCTCTTAATGCAAAGGCTATGAATGCCTTATTTTGCGCACTTGATAAAAACGAGTTTAATCGTATTTCAACTTGCGAAACTGCTTTTGATATTTGGCACACACTTGAAGTGACCCACGAGGGCACAAGTAGAGTGAAAGAGTCAAAAATCAATCTGTTGCTGCATTCTTTTGAACTTTTCCGAATGAAACCGAGTGAAACCATTGGCGACATGTTTACCCGTTTCACGGATGTCGTCAACGGTCTAAAAGGACTCGGAAAAAGTTTTTCGGATTTTGAACTCGTAAATAAAATACTAAGATCCCTTCCTAAAAGTTGGGATCCTAAAGTCACTGTTATTCAAGAGGCAAAAGATCTGCGCAACTTCCCTCTTGAAGAACTAATCGGGTCATTAATGACCTACGAAATGACTTGCAAAGCTCATGAAGAGCAAGAAGACATCCTTCCAAAGAACAGGAAGGATATGGCACTTAAAACTTCTGAATGCCACTTGAGAGAAAACTCAAGTGATGAGGACTGTGATGATGACTTAGCACTTTTGACAAGAAAGTTTAAGAAATTCTTCAAAAGAAACAAGTTTAAAAACGATGTGAAAAATAAACTTGAACCCAAGAAGGACCAAGTGATCTGCTACGAATGTAAAAAGCCGGGACACTACAAGAATGATTGTCCCCAAGTCAAAAGAAGAACATCAAAGAAGAAGGCTCTTCAAGCAACATGGGATGACTCGAGCGCATCTGAAGAAGAGGAGTCCAACACCGAGCAAGTTGCTCATTACGCCTTAATGGCCATCGGAGAGGAGGTAACGGATTTATTAGATGCTGATTTATCTTTCGAGGAATTATTAAATGCCTTCCATGATTTATTTGATGAATGCAAAGTTATAAATAGAAAATACAAGTTGCTAAAAAAGGTACATGATAGTCTTACTTGTGATTTTAATAAGTTAAAAATCGAATATCATGATAGTTTAAATTCATGTATAAAATGTCATGATCTAGAAATCTGTCAAAAAGAAAACTTGCTACTTAAGGACACCTTGAAGAAATTCGAGGTTGGTAGCAAGTCATTAAACATGATCCTTACAAACAAGGGTCATGCTCCCAAAAGAAGTGGGGTTAGATTTGTGAGGAGTCCTCACCAAAATCCAACTACCTTTGTAAAAGGCCCCATCTTACATGTTAGAAGCAAATGCAACTTTTGTTGCAAGTTTGGTCACAAGACACATTATTGTCCATTCAGGAAATGGAGTCCAAACAAATTGATATGGGTTCCTAAAGGAACCATGACAAATTCTATGCAACATGATAAAAAATGTAGATCTATTTGTGAGGAACCCAAAAGCAAATGGGTACCTAAACATCATCCTTTCTTGTAGAAAACTAAACCATCGCAAGCTAGGAGCAAGAGATGGTACCTTGACAGTGGATGCTCAAGGCATATGACCGGAGATTCATCCCAATTCTCTAAGCTCTCTAGCATAAACGAAGGATATGTCACCTTCGGAGACAACAACAAGGGTAAAATCATTGGCAAAGGAACCATAGGTAACAAATCCAACTTTTCTATTGAAGATGTTTTGCTAGTTGATGGTCTAAAACATAACCTCCTAAGCATTAGTCAATTATGTGATAAAGGATATATCATCAAATTTGAATCTAATGCTTGCGTGTCACGCCCCTCAAAATATCCATGATTTTTAAAATTTTCGTCACAGACCAATCCAGGATCCAAACTAACGTTTGAGGACACTGAAAACATTCTATTCATATTCACATCCATAAAACCTGTGCAATTTATAATCATATATCACATCACTCGATAATTCACATTTATGGCAACCCAAGCCAACTTGACAAACATGAACAACATTTATAAATCCACAAGCTAAATAAATTATACAATCAGAACTCCAACTATTCACCACAAGTTCATATCACCATAAATTAGACTTAACATTCTGAAATTCCAAATAAGAGAGATCTCCTAACACTTTGACACAGTATATCCATTTCGGTTCATCGACAACATTTCATTACATACAAGACATACTTATACAACAATATCGTAATAACCAACCAGACTTGCCCATTATTCTGAATAGCTATCCACTGCCTCAGCCCAAATCAAACATCTTGAAGAGTGACAAGCTGACCTGAAAGATTTATATAACAACGGAGTGAGCCAAAAACGGCTCAGCAAGTGACAAAGCATATTCAGAACAAAAGGAACGGTTTCAAACGAGTAAGGTATCATAATGCAAGGCAGAATACAAGAATTCTCAAGGATACCATCTCAATAGATACCAAATCATACGTATCATGTCATTCAAAAACATATTTGATCCATAACGAATGGGGCATAGAGTAATTGGAACATATCAATGGCAGATAGGACATTTCAGAACATATCAGTTCATAGCAAATGGAGCACAGAGTAATTGGAGCATATCAATGGCATATGAAATGTTCCGGAGCATATCAACGGCATATGGAACATTTCGAAGCATATCATCAGTGAATGAAGCATTTCAGAGCATATCAAACTCATATGTCGTACAGAATCTCAAACGTCGTCCTTGACGTTGCAATCATATCATAACTATCCAGAGCACGAACAGAAATAACTCACCAAAACTCTGGATGTCATTCAAACATATAGAGGGTGTAGTGGGATCTCAGTCAGCAATATCCCACAAAGCGGGACCCCACAAAGCGGGCAAATAAGCGCATACCAGAATATCCCACAAAGCGGGACCCCACAAAGCGGGCAAATCGCGCATACCAGAATATCCCACAAAGCGGGACCCCACAAAGCGGGCAAATCAGCGCATACCTTTTACCATTTCTGGCAAAGGTCCAGACAATCCCACACACCAGAGTACAAAAGGACAGTTTCAACAATAAGTAGCATATATCGGAAGCACACGCGGAACAACAAACGTACATGTGCCTTTACGAGTCAATCCGAAGTAAGCAATAATCTTTCACAAGTATATTCAAATTTGAAGGGAATTGAAAGCAAGGGCACATATGGAATCCAAGCAATCACAAATAACTCAATTCAATAAGAAGATTTGATGAATTCAATGTCCAAAGGAATGAAACTGGAATAGGCACATATCGAAAGCAAATGCGGAACAATAGGATATACATGTGCCTATATGAGTCAATACGATATAGCATAAACGTTACACAACAGTTTTCAAGAATGCAATAATTTTAAGGACAAGAGCATACAAGAATTTAAAGTAGTAATATAAAGCTCAATTGAATAAGAAGGCTAAAGGATATCAATTTCCAAAGGAATGAAACCAGAATATGAGAAATCGACCAAAGCTCGATTTCTGGCAGAATACAGAAGGCACATTGAACAAATGATTCAAACTATCAATCGTGCTCCAATTTACTCAGAAATAATCATTGGATAATACTTTCAGATAAGACAGGCTTCATATGAATTGAACTGTCCAACAGAGAGAGTTACAAATAATTTGGTAAGCAAGAGTCATAGAACAAAATCTCTGTTGGCAGAATTCATAATGTCAGATTCAACAGATAACTGGGCAGGTGTTTGGATTTCAGATCTTTCAATCCATATATCAAAGAAAGGTCTACGAGTCTAGTTTCCAATGAAATCAGTTTTGAACAAATCAGAGTTTCCACAAAGTCTTATAGGCAGTTCGGTATCAAAAGATCAGAATCTCAAAAGTTGCACAGATTCGAATCGTTACGTTTAAACAGGAGATATAACAAATGCAAGGCTAGAACAATTCAAAGTTCCTCATATTCAAAGCAAAAGTAGAGATAAAAATGACGGTGAGGAAGATCAGGATACTTGCAATAAGACATATCAGAGCAATTATAGGAGAAACGATCAGGGAACTTGCAATAGAAAGGATCGAAACAAGTGGGAAACTTGCAATAGGAAGAATCAGAAAACTTGCCTTTCAATGATTTCGATCCGAAGATCCAAGAAGGTGCCAGCTCAAATCCTTCTACTTTTCTTCCGTGTCCTCTCTCTGTTTCGTTTTGTGCTCCCGTTTTCTTCCTTTCTTCGCAACTACACCACGTGTCGAACATCGAGGCACAGTCACCTGCTCTCTCTTACTCGCATTCCTTCTTTTTTTTCTTTCCCAAACGCAGCTGTCACAGCCGCCGTCGCTGCCGCTGCCACAATCGCAGCCACGACCGCAACTGCGGTCACAACCGTAGCCCCCTTCCACTGCTCTATTTCCTTCTTCCCTTCTCTCGTTCCTACTCTTTCTCTTTCCCAAAAGCAGCTACTGCAGCTACTGCAGCCACCACCGCTGCCGCAGCTACCGCAGCCAACGTTGCAGCCGCAGCCGGAGTCGCAGCCACGGCCGCAGCCACCACACTCGCAGCCTCTTCTTCCTCCCCTGCTCATCTTCCTCTCCTTCTCTTCCAACTGCAGCTGCTATCGCCGCAGCCGTAGCCCCTTCTCTTCTTCCTCTCCTTCCCTTCTTCCTTTCTCTTCTTCTTCCTTTCCTTCTCTTCTTTCCCAGCTGCATGCTGCAGTCGCAGCCTCAGCCACGGCCACAGCCTTTTCTTCCTCCCCTGCTCATCTTCCTCTCCTTCTTCTCTTCCAACTGCAGCTGCCATCGCCGCAGCCGCAGCCCCTTCTCTTCTTCCTCTTCTTTCCTTCTTCCTTTCTCTTCTTCTTCCTTTCCTTCTCTTCTTTCCCGGCTGCATGCTGCAGTCGCAGCCTCAGCCACGGCCACAGCCTTTTCTTCCTCCCCTGCTCATCTTCCTCTCCTTCTTCTCTTCCAACTGCAGCTGCCATCGCCGCAGCCGCAGCCCCTACTCTTCTTCCTCTCCTCCCCTTCTTCCTTTCTCTTCTTCTTTCCCTGCCACAGCTGCAGCTGCCACAACCGCAGCCGCAGCTACTTTCTTCCCTTCTCCTCTTCCTTTTCCTTCCTTTCTTCTTCTTCTCTTCTTCTCCTTCCTCCCCTTCTTCTCCCCGACGTCACCCACACCCTCTCCTCTGTTTCCTCTGCAGGAAACAGAGGTATCACAACCTCTTCCCCTGCTTCCTCTTCCTCTTCTCTTCCTCTTCTTCTTCTTCTCCTCTTCGAACGCCCCACACCTCTCCTCTGTTTCCACCTGCAGGAAACAGAGGTGCTGCAGCCCTAGCTGCTGCCACCTCTCGCTCCTCTCCCTCTTCCCTCTCTTTTCCCTCTTCTTCTCCTCTTCCCTTTTCCTCCCCAACCCCACACCTCCTCGCTGCAGCTATCCTCCCTGCAGCCTTGCCGCAGCTATCCTCTTCTCTTCTTCTTCTTCTTCTTCTTCTTCTCTTCTCCCTCTTCTTCCTCTCTTCTTCTCCCCACGCCCCACAGCTTCTCGCTGCAGCCCTCGCTGCAGCCACCTCCTCTTCTTCTTCTTCTCCTTCTTCTTCTTCTCTACTCCCTCTTCTTCCTCCTCTCTTCTACCACTCTCCTTCTTCTCCTCACGCCCCACCGCTCTCTCTGTTTCTGGAAGAAACAGAGTGCGTGGGAGGCGGTGGGATAATACCGAATTTTCGGTTTTCCCTTTTTTTTTCTTTTTTTTGCAACTTAGCAGTTTAGTCCTTGTAATTTCTATATTTACATATAGGTCCTCCAATTTACATATAAATCTTTATTAATAATTTTTAAAAGCGAGGGATATTACATTGCGTCATTGAAAAACCTCACAAAAACATATCTATGATTGCATTAAAACAAAATAACGTATACACTATTGACATCGATGATTTATGTAATGAAACATGTTTTTCTGCTTTAAATGAGAATGCTTGGATATGGCACAGAAGATTAGGTCATGCTAGCATGAAGCTAATCAGTCAAATATCATCCAAAGAACTTGTAAGAGGAATTCCTCATATCAAGTTCATCAAAGATAATGTATGTGATGCCTGCCAATTAGGTAAACAAATTAAGAGTAGCTTCAAATCTTAAAATCAAGTAAGCACCTCTAGGCCCTTACAATTGATCCATATGGACTTGTTCGGACCCATCTCCACATCAAGCCTAGGAGGTAGCAAATACGCTTTCGTCATCATAGATGACTATAGCAGATACACATGGACTTACTTTTTAAAACAGAAAAGTGAATGCCTTAGATCTTTTACCAAGTTTTGTAAACTCGTTCAGAATGAGAAAGGTTCTATGATTTCGTCAATTAGAAGTGATCATGGTGGTGAATTTCAAAACCATGATTTCCAAGAATTTTGTGAACTCAATGGATACAACCATAATTTCTCTACTCCTAGAAACCCTCAACAAAATGGAGTTGTAGAAAGAAAAAATCGAAATTTACAAGAAATGGCAAGAACCATGTTAAATGAACATAACCTACCCAAATATTTTTGGGCCGAAGTCGTAAATACTGCATGCTATATCTTAAATAGAGTTCTAGTGAGACCTCTACTAACCAAAACTCCCTATGAGTTATGGAACAATAAAAGACCCAACGTTTCATATTTCAAAGTCTTTGGGTGTAAGTGTTTTATCTTGAATGAAAAAGACAACTTAGGAAAATTTGATGCTAAATCCGATGAAGGAATCTTTCTTGGTTATTCTATATTTTCTAAAGCCTTTCGTATCTTTAATAAAAGAACTCTAATTATTGAAGAATCCATTCATGTTGTTTTCAATGAGACTTCTGAACTCACGAAAAATGATCTTGACGATGATGTTAATTTTGATTCTTTAAATTTAAACGAGACCCCGTCTCCAACTAGCAACTTGGACGCATCCACTTCTCAGATTTCCTTACCCAAGGATTGGAAGTATATAGATGCTCATCCTAAGGAGCTAATCTTAGGAGACACATCAAAGGGAGTTCAAACACGATCTTCTCTTAAAACCTTTTGTGCAAATACCGCCTTTCTCTCCCAAATTGAACCCAAATGCATTGATGAAGCCATGAAAGATGATTCATGGATTATCGCAATGCAAGATGAATTAAATCAATTTGAAAGAAATGGAGTGTGGAAGCTTGTTCCTAGGCCAAATGACCATCTAGTTATTGGTACTAAATGGGTCTTCAGAAACAAGCAAAATGAAAATGGTATCGTGGTTAGAAACAAGGCTAGATTAGTGGCCAAAGGTTTCAACCAAGGAGAAGGTATCGATTACGAAGAAACCTTCGCTCCTGTGGCACGATTGGAAGCCATAAGGATGCTCCTTGCCTACGCTAGCAGTAATAATTTTAAGTTGTTTCAAATGGATGTTAAAAGCGCCTTTCTTAATGGCTTTATTTCTGAAGAAGTCTATGTTGAACAACCTCCTGGATTTGAAAATAATAGTCTCCCTAATCATGTGTTTAGATTAACTAAAGCTCTCTATGGTTTAAAACAAGCTCCTAGGGCTTGGTATGAGAGACTTAGTTCTTTTCTTATTGAAAATAATTTCATAAAAGGCAAGGTTGATACTACATTATTCATCAAGAACTTTGAAAACAATTTTCTCATTGTTCAAATTTATGTTGATGATATTATCTTTGGTTCTACAAATGAATCTCTTTGTGAATCCTTTGCGAAAACTATGAGTCATGAATTCGAAATGAGTCTAATGGGAGAGTTAACATTCTTCTTAGGCCTACAAATCAAACAACTAAGCAATGGCATCTTTATTAGTCAAACCAAATATGCTGTGAGTTTGCTGAAGAAGTTCAAAATGAATAATTCAAAAGCCATTGACACTCCTATGAGCACCTCCACTAAGTTAGAAATTGATGAGAATGGAGAAAGCTTCGATCAAAAAACCTATAGGGGTATGATAGGAAGTTTACTTTACCTCACTGCCACCAGACCAGACATCATGTTCAGTGTAGGACTTTGTGCTAGATTTCAATCAGACCCTAAGATATCTCATCTCAAAGCAGTCAAAAGAATACTCGGATATCTTAATGGAACTACCAATCTAGGATTATGGTACCCAAAATCAGAAAATTTTGAATTAACAGCTTATGCTGATGCGGACTTCGCTGGCTGTAGACTAGACAGAAAAAGCACATCAGGATCATGTCAATTTTTAGGACATGCCCTTGTATCCTGGTCATCTAAGAAACAAAACTCGGTTGCTCTATCAACAACCGAAGCTGAATACATTGCAGCAAGTGCATGCTGTGCACAAGTTGTATGGATGAAAAACACTTTAGAAGATTACAAAGTGAATCTTAAAGATATTCCCATTAAATGTGATAACACGAGTGCAATATGCTTAACTAAAAATCCTATACAACACTCAAGAACAAAACACATTGATATTAGACATCACTTTATACGAGATCATGTCACTAATCATGATGTAACCATAGAGTTTATTGATACCAAACATCAACTAGCTGATATCTTTACAAAACCCCTATGTGAAGAACAATTTGATTACATAAGAAGAGAATTAGGAATGTTGATGTGTCCGAATACATGATGAATAGTTAAAATTATTTTTCGGATGGTATTACTATTACATGCCTTGACATCGCTTGATCAAATAACATGTTACAAATTATGTGACAAATATTTTTAACCAAATGCATGTAAGAAGTTCATTTTTCGGTTTGAATGCTATGAAAACTTTTTGAAAAATGACTTTCCTCCTTCAAGCAACAGACAATAAAGAGATATTCAAAGTATTATATGTGTCATGACTTCCTTTATGTGCTTGATAATGCTATCATGCTTTTTGTTGATGACAAAGGGGGAGAAACATATGAATTGATAAACACTATGTCATAGCTGAACTGCCATAATCATGTCTATGTCATAGTTGCAAATACTTGAGTGATGCTATAAACAGTGTTATAGTTATGCCATCCTTGCATCACCAAGAGATATGTATAGTTGCAAATACTTGAGTGATGCTATAAACAATGTTATAGTTATGCCATCCTTGCATCACCAAGAGATATGTGAACATGTTTGCATCATGTCTTGATTTGATATTCTATATTGTGAAGAAAATGCAAACTTGCTAGAAAATCTCAAATGTATGCATCATGTAAAAAGTCCTTCGTAGCTTTATATGATTACATGATGAATAGTTACAAACACTATCATACAAACTTGATGATGTATGTCATGCCTTGACATCATTCTTGAAGAGATACATCATGATGGGCATCATGATGGGAGCATTGATAGGTTTAACTGATCTAACTTATCAATACGTCACTTGAATTCTTTGGTCTTGAATTCAAGGTTGACTTATCTCAACTATGGCATATAGATAGGGGGAGTTAAGGACAACTCCTTTATCAATAGATTGTCATCATCAAAAAGGGGGAGATTGTTGAATCTCGGATTTTGATGATGAAGTCAATTGTCATTTGTTATCTAATCTATGTGTTGAGATAAGTGTGCAGGATTAACTACGATGAGAGTAAGACAAGCAGCAGGTGTTGCGCCGGAGTCAAGATCATGATCACGTTGGGAGTTCGAGAGTTCGACGGAAGTTCGGACGGTCGTCGGAGGTTCAGCGAGAACAGATCCGAGAAGTCCAGAAGCTTGCTAAGCGAAGCTCGTCGGAACTCACCAAGTGGATCGTCGCAAAGTCCAGGAGTATGCCGGATGTCCGCAGAAGGATCACCGAGGGTTTATCGGATGATCGACGGAAGTTGGCCGGAAACTCGCCGGAAGAAGCGATTGACGCATCGGAGCAAAGCTGCAGAAGTTGTCTTAGAGTTAATCGTAGTTAGCATGATGATTAAGCTTGAAAATGGGAGGTGATCCCATTAGCTTAATCTTGGGGCAATTGGGCCCCTGAAAAGATTCAAATTGGGCCGAATGGAGCGAACCATTCGGACCCTGATTGCACCAGGCGGTGCAACCTTCCCAGCCAGGAGGTGCAACCGCCAGGGCTGCGAGGCTGGGCGGTGCAACCGCCCCAGCCAAGAGGTGCAACCGCCCAGAGCTCAGTCTTCGAGCAAGACTGGGCGGTGCAACCTCCTCTGTCAAGAGGTAGCACCGCCAGAGCTCAAGTTTCGAGCTCTGCCAGGCAGTGCAACCACCGAGCTCAGTCTTCGAGCTCTGGCAGAGAGGTGCATCAGCCTGAGCTCAGTCTCGAGCTCTGCCAGGTGATGCAACCACCGAGCTCAGTCTTCGAGCTCTGGCAGAGAGGTGCATCAGCCTGAGCTCAGTTTCGAGCTCTGCGAGGTGATGCAACCACCGAGCTCAGACTTCGAGCTCTGCCAGGCGATGCAACCACCGAGCTCAGTCTTCAAGCTCTGCCAGGCGGTGCAACCATCGAGCTCAGTCTTCGAGCTCTGGCAGAGAGGTGCAATCGCCTGAGCTCAGTCGTCGAGCTCTGCCAGGCGGTGCCACCTCTCCAGTCAAGAGGTGCAACCGCCTGATCCCAGAAATTCTGGGATTTGATCGATTTGATCGTTTTGAGCTCCAAATTTGAACTAGGTTGGGGCCTATAAATACCCCACCCATTCAGCACTGAAAAGATACAGATCCACACCGAATTCTTGATCTTTTCAGTGATTCTAAGAGCTCAAATTTGTGTAAAGTCCTAAAGTTCTCCTCCTTCTGTTATTCAAGTTTTGAGTTGTAAAGAGAGGAGAGAAAGGATCTGTAAAGGTTGTCTCCTGAGCCTGTCAAAAGGAGAGAAACTGTAAAAGGGCAGTTAGCCTTCGCCCATTGAAGGAAGGCAGCTAGTTGACGTCGGTGACCTCGTCGGAGGAGGAAGCCAAAAGTGGAGTAGGTCAAGACTGACCGAACCACTCTAAATCTCTGGTTTGCTTTTACCTTGAGCACTTTATCATTACTGCAAACCTCCTACATTGCTACTGCCCTCTGCGCCTTTACGAACGAGTTTCTAAGCTCTGATCTTTCAAAATCTGCATTCAAACGTAAATCGTGTTTTCGTACGATCTTCACACTACGGTTTACACTTACATTCGGATTCTATTTATAACTGCAGATTGCTTTCTACGTAAAACAATTTTCAAGGTTCAAAACTACTTTTAGACGCAAAACTACATTTAGACGTAAAATTACGTTTAGACGTAAAACTGCGTTTAGACGCAAAACTGCGTTTAGACGTAAAACTACGTTTAGACGCAAAACTGCGTTTAGACGCAAAACTGCGTTTAGACGCAAAACTGCGTTTAGACGCAAAACTGCGTTTAGACGTAAAACTGCGTTTTGACGTAAAACTACGTTTGAACGTAAAACTGCGTTTAGACGTAAAACTGCGTTTAGACGCAAACTGCGCTTAGACGCAAACTGTGCTTAGACGCAAACTGCGCTTAGACGCAAACTGCGCTTAGACGCAAACTGTGTTTAGACGCAAACTGCGCTTAGACGCAAAACTACGCTTAGACACAAACTGCACTGTGATTCTGCTTTTATATCGAAATCATTTTTTATCGGTCGAACGCAGCTTTCATTTTTAAATTGCTGTAAGATTTCCGCTGCACTAATTCACCCCCCCCCCTCTTAGTGCTCTCGATCCTAACATATTTTTCTTTAAACGCAAAGGCTATGAATGCCTTATTTTGCGCTTTGGACAAAAATGAGTTCAATCGGACTTCTACGTGCGAAACGGCTTTTGACATTTGGCGAACACTTGAAATCACGCACGAGGGAACTAGTAGAGTCAAAGACTCGAAAGATAACATTTTATTGCATTATTTTGAGCTTTTTAGAATGCAACCAAGCGAGACTATAGGCGACATGTACACCCGTTTCACGAATGTCGTCAATAGTTTAAGAGCTCTTGGAAAATGTTTTTCGGATTTTGAACTCATAAACAAGATTTTGCGTTCTCTTTCTAAGATGTGGGATTCAAAAGTAACTGCAATACAAGAAGCTAAAAACCTAAACAACTTACCACTTGAAGAACTAATTGGTTCGTTGATGACATATGAAATGGTACATAATGCACATGATGAACATGATGAATAAAATCACCTTCCAAAGAACAGGAAGGATTTGGGCCATAGAACATTTGAAGACCACTCGAGCATAAGCTCAAGTGATGGTGAACAAGAACTACTCACTAAGAAATTTAAAAAATTAATGAAACGAGAATTAAAGAACAAAAAGAATGAAACTACTTGCCTTGAACGCAAGAAGAAGAATATAAAGTGGGATGAGTCAAGCTCCTCCTACGAAGACGAGGAGAAAATCAAGAAAGACGAGATGGCAAACTAGGCCTTAACGACATTCAACGATGAGGTAATCAAAACCCCCTTAATTTATTTCGAAATTACATAATGCTCTTCATAATGCATTTTCTTTTTTAGTATAGAATTACTTTTCTTGAAAATTACATGTTTAAAAAAAAATTATGATGAAAATGCAAAATTTATGATAATGCTAGTAGTTTTGAAAATAATCATGAAAAATACATATTTTATGATAAACAAACAAAATGATTTTGATTGAAAATATGAAATCATGCTTGATGATATAATGATGTTTTGATACCATGATTTTATTCTATGCATGAGATTTTAAAAATCATGTTTATTGGTTTTATAATTATGGGTGATAAATCTTACGATTTTTTATTTTCACGGTAATGAAAGTGCCTTATTGATCTTTGTCGTAATAAAACTTGCACTTTCGATTTTAAAACATGCTACATGTTTGGCATAGATGAAATAAAATCATATGAATTAAAACAACTAAAATGAGAAAAGTATTTTTCTTGAAAACTTATTTTTCTCTACCTTATTGACTTTTTCACTAAGAGATCAATAAAATTATCTATGCCATTTTGAATCTCTTGAAAGTAATGTTGAGATTTTGATGATTTGAATTCAATAGGTTTTATCGAAATCATGATCTTAATTTCCCATGATTTATAACTTGAAATCATTTATGAATCAAGATCTCCTACTTTATGTTCTTATTGAAATTTATCGAAATGAATCGTGATTTCTTGGAATTATAACTTGAGAATTCTTTTTATAAATCAAAATAACTTACTATGATTCTTTCTTTTTGCTATTTGAGTTATCTAAAAAAAATCATAATATGTCTCTTAATATTCATAATTTGTCTACATGATTCGTAAATCTCATTACCAATTCTTCTTGATATTCCTTATGTGATGATATGAATACATGAAATATCCATTAATTTATTTTGATGTATATAAATAAAAAGTTATGATCATGCATGGTAGGATATAATTTGACAAAATTGATACCATCATGATATGAAGCATTTATGATTTGCAATGATGCATGCAATACTTGAGCTTTTTAATTATGATGTGATGTATTGTATATGATGTAAATCATGATTTAAAATGCTATGAGTTGTTACTAAAATGATATATGTTGATTTAATGTCATGAATACTCTAAATGATGAATGTTTGGTATCATGATCAAAATGTTGATAAATAGTTAAAAATTTAAGTATCATGTATGATATGCTCATAATATTGATTGATTTATTCAATATCGTGCATGAATGAAATATAAGGTTTTTGAAATTGTGCATGTTCGAATTTGAAAATATAATGATGCACAAATAAGATTGAAACCTACCTTTGTCATGATTTAGAAATTAATGTAAATGGTCTTCCCTTCTTTTTGCCAATGACCTAGGGGGAGAAAGAGTTGCTAATGTGCATATCTCAAAGAGAAAATTGCTAGCTTGCGTGTCTTAAAATGTTGAAAATTTTTTGCTAGCTTGTATATTGTAAACTTGCTATCGTACTACCATGATGATGAGCATGTCTTATCTTCATGATTGTATTTGAAAAACTATGGCAAAAATATGTCCAAATGATTGAACTTGTTAAAATTAATTTTCAGATTTTCTTGATTGAATGATCAAATCACTCGACTGCCATGATGATTTTACACAATTACATGCCCTAATAACTGGTTAGAAATTATGTGCTTTGGATACAAAAATTTCCATGATAATAAGCATGTTTTGTCCTCATGATTGTATTTGAAAATCAATAGCATAGCCTTGTCCGAATGCATGAAAGTGTTAATTTTATTTTCGGATTCTCTTAACTATTGGTATCCTAACAATTGGATTTTCGAATTATCATATTCTAGACTTAATAAGCATATGTCATATCAAGTTTAATTCATATCATTGATTTTTGACATGGAATCAACTAGCAAATACATCTCTCATACATTTATCATGTGAACAATATTTTGTTTTGAGAAATGGATTTGATGAAATGATTCCTGCTTATAAATTCCTTCTTGAAAAAGGAAGTCATTTTACGTACAAGGATTTGATTCACATACATATCTTGATACTTGTAAAAATGAAGCGTGCTTTAATATTTATCAGTTTTAACTTCATTCGAGTAAGCTCAGAAATAGCTTTCATCCTTCATGCAAAAAGAAAATAACAAATAAAATGGAAGAAGTTTTCAAAGCTATCTCCATGTCATGTTTTCCTTAAGATGTTTGAATATTTGGTATCTTATCACTATTTGTTGAAAAATGACATGAACCTGCTTATGGCATCGCACTTATATTTAAAATTTGTTTATATCGTTCTCCTTTTTGTTGATAACAAAGGGGGAGAAATATATGAATTGATGTTATGATTGTCATATTTGCTCTATGCCATGGTTGCATTATAGTAATATATCAAGAACTAGCATCACAACTTTACTTATTGATATCATGCCATATGATGAAATGCTACAATTGATAAACACTTGAAATGTTTGTGTTATGATAACAAAAGCTAACATTGCAAAGGAAGCAAAAATTTGCTAGCTTGTAACTTGCATATTTCAAGAAGCAAGAGTTGCCTTCTTGAACATCTCTAAATTACTAGCTTGCAAGTTCTAAAATGTTGTAACATTGCTAGCTTGCATGTTCTAAAAGTGCTATCTTGTATGCTGTAAAATTTGCATATCTAAAACTTGATAGCTTGAATGTTCTAAGCATGATGTAACATTTGCTAAATTTTCTAGCTTCAAAACTGCATTATGATAAAACTTGATATTATGTTTTTCATGCAATAAGCTAAACTAATATTCCAAACACAAGAATAGTTGGACTTCTCCTTTTTGTTGATGACAAAGGGGGAGAAGTATAATGTTATGCATAAGTTTATGCATAAGTTCATGATGACGTGTTGCAAGTATTCATGATGAATATTGCAATGACTTGAATTCAAGGTTCTATCAATATGGCATATTGATAGGGGGAGTTTGTTTAAACTCCGGGAGTTAAGTTTAACTCCATCATCAAAGTGGTTGTCATCATCAAAAAGGGGGAGATTGTTGAATCTCGTATTTTGATGATGAAACTACTTGATATATGTTTATGATTTAATCTGCGTTTTGAGTGATGCAAGATGCTTCGAATCAAGATGAGACAATTAAAGCAGGAAAATCATGTTGTGCCGGAGGAACATGTCAGAAGATTGGATGTCGGGCCAGTGGATCGATCGACGTATCGAAAGAAGGCTTCGGACCGTGGACTCGGGCATCCGACTAAGAAGAGCGGGTATTGTGCCAAGGATATCAGAGTTGCAGAGTCAACTGGCCGATTGGGTAATAGGCTGTAGGAGAGGACGATGCGCTGAAGAATCGGACGAAGCGTCGAGGGACCAATGACATACTGGACAACTTGGTTAATTTCTTAGGATTAATTGTCTCGATCGAAGTTTTATTTTAAGTGTGCAGGATTAACTACGATGGAAGAAAGACATGTAGCAGGAGTTGCGCCGGAATCAAGACAATGATCATGTTGGGAGTTCGAGAGTTCGACGAAAGTTCGGACAGTCGTTGGAGGTTCTGCGGGAACAAATCCGAGAAGTCCATAAGTTTGCCAAAGAAGTTCGTCGGAACTCGCCAAGTGGATCGTTGGAAGTCCAGGAGTTTGCCGGAAGTTCGCAGGAGCATCACCGAGGGTTCATCGGATGATCGACGGAAGTTCGCCGGAAGCTCGCCGGAAGAAGCGATTGACGTACCAGAGCAAGTTGCAGTAAATGTCTTAGGAAATATCATAGTTAACACAATAATTAAGTTGAAAATGGGAGGTGATCCCATTAACTTAATCTTGGGGCAATTGGGCCCCTGAAAAACCCAATTTGGGCCGAATGGATCAACCCATTCGGACCCTGATGTCTGCTAGGTGGTTGAACCGCCCAAGCTAGGAGGTGGCACCACCTGGGCTAAGTCTTCGAGCGAGACTAGGCGGTGCAACCTCCCCTGACAGGAGGTAGCACCGCCTGAGCTCGGTCTTCAAGCTCTAGCAGGAGGTGCAACCGCCCCTGATAGAGGTGGCACCGCCCAAAGGCTCAGTCTTCGAGCTCTGCCAGGCGATGCAACCGCCTCAGTCAGGAGGTGCAACCACCAAATCCCGAAATTCCGGGAATTGATAGCTTTGATCTCCAATTTCAAACTGAGTTGGGGCCTATAAATACCCCACCCTTTCAGCACTGAAAGAGCACGAAATATACACCGAAATCCTGATCTTGTTCTGTGATTTGTAGAGCTCAAAATTGTTGTAAAGGCCAAAAGTTCTTCTCCCTTTTTTCTTCCAAGTTCTGAGCTTTAAAGAGAGGAGAGAAAATTCTGTAAGGGTTGTCTCCTAAGCCCGTCAAAAGGAGTGAAACTGTAGAAGGGTAGTTGGTCTTCGCCTATTGAAGGAAGGCCTCTAGTTAACGTCGGTGACCTCGTCGGTGGAGAAAGCCAAAAGTGGAGTAAGTCAAGATTTAACCGAACCATTCTAAATCTCGGTTTGCATTTACTTTGAGCATATTATCTTTACTGCAAACCTCCTCAAAAGCTTACTGCATTCTGCGCATATACGATCAGGTTTTAAGCTTTGTACTTTCCGAATCGACGTTTTGACGTAAATCAATTTTTTCGTACGATCATCATATTTCAGTTTGCGTTTACGTTTTGATTTCTATCATAACTGCAAACTGCATTTATATCTTTGCTGCATCTCACTTAATCAAAAGTTAAAGTGATTTACAAATCGGCTTTCTTACCGAAATCACTTTTATCAAACAAACGCAGTTTTTATTTTAATCGTAAAAGGTTTTCCGCTACACTAATTCACACCCCCCCCCCCCCCCCCCTCTTAGTGCTCTTGATCCTAACACATAAAACCATCATAAGCTTGATGAAAAATCTAAAAAATACATCTTAATTGGTTATTCCTTACAATTCAAAGCATATGGATTGTATAATTCTATTAATGGCAAAGTTCTTATTAACAAAAATGTTGTGTTTGATGAAATGACAAGTTAGAATTGGGAGACCAATGAAGGTGGAATACAAATTCAGATTTCAGCAAAACTAGACACTTCACAGAATCAAGTGACAGATCCTACTCCAACAAGTTTAATGTCAACCTTACCTAGTAGCAGTTCAAATTCTGATTCCTCAAATGAAACCCCTCCATGAAAATTCAGATCACTAATAGAAATTTATGACTCAACATTTACTTTCTTTATTTCAGATCCTATAGCTTTTAAGGAAGCAGTTGAAAAAAAGGAATGATGAAAAACAATGAAGGAGGAAATCAAGTCAATTGAGAAGAATGAAACCTAGGAGCTAATGGATATACCGAAAGAAAAATAAACTATTAGATTAAAATAAGTGTTCAAGACAAAGTATAATGCAAGTGAAAGTATCCAAAAGCATAAGGCTCAGCTTATAGCAAAAGGATATTTGCAGCAACAAGTGATTGGGCATGAACTTTAGATGATAGAAAGAGTACTTCAGGCAATATTTTTAGCCTTTGATCAAGAGATATATCTTGGAGTTTAAAAAAGTAAACAATAACTACGTTATCGACATCGGAAGCAGAATGTGTAATTGTAACATCAACAGCTTGTCAAGCAAAATCACTTAAAAGACTTCTTAAAGATCTTCATCAAGAACAAAATGAAGCAACGAAAATATTTTGTGACAACAAAGCTATGATTGCAATGATGAAAAATCTAACATTTCATGGAAGAGTGAAACATATAGAGAGACGCTATTATTTCATCCGAGATCTTGTAGCAAATGGAGCCATAGCAATGAAGTATTGTGGAACAGATAAACAAGTTATAGATATCCTCACCAAGTCATTTCCAGTTCAGAAGCATGTTTATTTTATTTCGCAAATCGATGTATATAACATGAATCAAGGGAGAGTGTTAATTGATTCATAAGGGTTATCTAGGTAGTTATCATATTCTAAGTAGTTATAGACATGTTTTAAGTAGTGGCCCATGATCCAGTAGTTATAAGATAGTTTCTATACCTAATTCAATCATGGGTGACATGATGGAGTGAGATAGTTACCACTAAGTCCTATAAATATGATCATAGTTCATGAAACAGGATGGTATATGTACACTTGGGAATATATTTTAAGTGTTCTATGTCTTACCTCTTGTTTAAATATTACATCAGTTTCTTGATTAAAAATATTTTTTTAATTACATCATAATATTCTATTTTTATCATTTTGTTGCTCCTTCGTCCCAACAAAAACAGCATGCAACAAATAAGATATGATAAATTCTAAAGCCATGAATAGCTCCTCATGTGAACTATTTCAGATGATACAGAACACTATCTTACACTTACAGATAACAAAAAAATGTTTCAGATCTCAGCATTTGCTATCTTGATTTTTAATCGATTTCTAGATTGGTTAAAGCAATAAAATGCTCAAATGATTCATCATTGCTGGATTACAATACCCATCGCTCACTGATGTCATAAGTAAGAGAGAGAGAGAGAGAGAGAGAGCTTTATGCTTCTTCGACTTGACTGTCAGGCTTGCACTGGTATGGACGAAGCTGGTGCAATGCAGCCCTTGAAGAGTTTGAGAAGCGAGTTCCCAATTCTCAGTTCCTGCTGCACAAGAACAGGAAGGCCTTCCTGAAGGCATTCATCAAACTTCTCCAACACCGACACGATATAGCTAAAATCTGGTCGCTTTGCCGGGTTTGCAGACCAGCAACTCTTTATGAGATTGTTGAGCACAGGTGAACAGGTCGTCGACAGCGGTGGCCGCAAGTTCTGAGGGAGATGAAGCCATCACAGTGAGCCTCAGACAGTAAGAGATCCTACTGATGTGGAAGATGAAGAGAATTTCATGCAGATCGAAGCATCTACCTTCTCTGAAGCGGCATAGGCAGCCTGCACCGGCGTCATTCCTTGGTAAGGAACGAGAGCAGTGGTGAGCTCCCACAGCACGATGCCGAAGCTGTACACGTCCACCTTCCTAGTATACGGCTTCTCCTTGATCATCTCCGGCGCCATCCAACGATAGGTCCCCATGTTTCCCTTGGATTCCCGGCACTGCGTCTCCAGGCAGGAGGTGCCAAAGTCTGCGACCTTGACTCGCATCTCGTCGTTGAGGAGCAGATTATGAGACTTGAGGTCTCTGTGGATCACACCCTGCGAATGGAGATACCGCATCCCTCGAGAGATGTCGAGGGCTAATCGCAGGATCGTCTCGGTCGACAGCGAGTAGGGCTCCTTTTTGTGGAGGTACATCCTTAGAGTTCCCTGAGACATGTACTCTGTGATGATGCAGTACACGGGAGGCTTCTTGCAGGCTGCTATAAACTACATGAACAAGAACCGCATGCTCAAAATCACCACAGATGATATATATATATATATATATATATATATATATATATATATATATATATATATATATATATATATATATATATATATATATATATATATATATATATATATATATATATATATATAATTCTCATAAATGTAAAACAAAAAAGTGTCGTACTTAATCGATGTCCTAAGCGTATTCCTCGCACTTTATATGACATGATTGTGAAGAATAAATATGAGATAATTTTTCATGAGAACAATATGATTGGGAACAAACCTGCACTATATTTGGATGATAAAGCCGCGAAAGGAAGGCAACTTCAGAATTGAATTGCTTCTCGAGAGTCGCTCGCTTCTCCTCATCCTGCTCCGGAATCCTTACCATCTTCACGGCCACTGCCCGTTGCTTGTAGATGCCTCGATATATCCTACTGTTTGAGCCCGAAGCAAACTTGTTTCCGATGAAGAGTTGTGAAAGATCAGCCATCCATTCCTCTCTTTCCCCTCCTGCGTTCGCCTCGGAGTTCTCGGCATTCCCTGGGTCCAGTAGCATCGACCATGATTCCAAGCTGTCCCATCTCTTCCTTTCCATGATCTCCATTTCAGAAGACAAGTGGTTCCACTTGGGCCACCGGGAGGAAGAAGGAAAGGAAGAAGAAGAGAAGGGAGGAGGAGCGGGAGGAGAGGAAGGTAAAGTGATTGAACTGGCCCTGTTCTTCTTGCCCAGCCTCAAGGCCGGGAAACAGAAGGCCATGTTAGCACACCCCCCTACGAAGACGACTACAGCAACTAGCTGAAAGAGAAGCTGAGGCTGAGGCAGTTGAAGAACTGCAACTGCATCCTTCTGGGAAGATGAAGAAGGTAGGACATGAAATCTATCGACAGATGCTTGCAAGACATGATTTGTTTCGGTGAACAGGAAAGAATAGAGAAGGGTTCAATTAAAAATTCGAGAGTATAAGCTGAAGAACAAATGCAATGGTGGAGGCAGATCAGCAAAAGTTTAGCATCATTGGAAGGTGATAAGCCGACAAGTAATGGTTCAGGGTTATGAGAGGAATTAAGGTAATGATCTTGAGCAGAATGGCCAGCCTACGGAAGAATCCCAAAAGCTTGCTAGGAAGGGTAAGAGAACCATTGGTTTCTGCAAGAAGGAAGAAAAAAATGTTGGCTTCTGAGAATCCGGACAATGGAACACTATCCAATCATGAAAAGGTACACTTTGAGAGAGAGAGAGAGAGAGGAGAGAGAGAGAGAGGGAGCAGATTGTTGAAGTCTTTCTCCACTTTAATGTGTTTTCCTTGTGGATACAGGTTTGTGATTCTGTGAGAGCCCAGAAGCGAGGAATCAAGGATGTCCCGTGATGGGGTGGTTCGAAAGTGCACCACCATCCCTCTTCTTGGCTCTTCTCTTTTACCTTTTGCTTCTTCTGTCTTCCCTTAAGGCCTTTTCCCCTTTGAGCTCATGGGAGATGAAAGAGACTACTATACCTCCACCAGCAGTTCCCACCTAATACCTTTACCGTTTCCCTCATCCACTGTCTCTTGTTCCTGTCAGCTTCTTCCGCACCACTGGTTAATCTGAACCTGCTCCTGCACATCTTAAGAAGACCCTTGGCCTCTTCTGGGTTTGTTTACTGCAGGCAACTTGACATTTCGATAACCATGACACACAGCAACTGCGTACGTGAGCTTGGAACCATGCATGCAACCGGGCATTCACGTAGAACGTTGCACCAATTGCACAGCTTCTGCACTTCTTTTCCTTTCTCTGGTATCATTTGTTTCCTGATATATGTTGGGCAGTGTCGTTGCATGAGATGGTGAAGAGCCTTTTGGGTCTTAGTTCCAAGCACCCTGCGTAAGAATACGGAGACGGAAGTCCAAATTTGAAGGGACCATTACATGGTATATATATTGTATGAACATTTACTATGGGATAGAATGACGGTAAGCTCACCACAGTCATATACTGGCGTTGGGTAACAACAGAACCCCGCCGTCCGTAAAAGCGCATCACGATCTGGATTCTTCTCACCACACTCGTAACCATACGACCGGTGAAATTCCGCTTGACAGCCGGTCAGAATAAGAACCCAAGCAACCACTGATTTGAGGCCAAAACAGCTTTTTATTTTTTTTAATTTTATTTTGTGACGGTAAACTCACGAAGGTGTTCGTACCCGACCATTCTACGAAGTCATCTCGACGCAGTCGAGGGGTTTGAGTCGCTTTTTCAAATAAGGAAGGGGTTTGCGGTATCCTGACGGTAGGTGTTGATACCCGACCTTCATTTCCTTCCTCTTCGAAACCGTCCTCCTGCGTGACACTCGGCCTCCTCGAGCATCACTGGAATTCCATGGTGAGCGGCGAAGCTTCAAGAGGGAAGGAACTAAGGAGCATTCTCCCTGATCCCTACCAAATCAAAACGTGTCAAAATTGTCAGCAATTAACTTGCATATGTAGTTGTTGACCATGTAAAATTCACTATGAATTAATGCAATGAAATGGATTCTCCCATTTGACCAAATGATCTGCGTGATACTGTAGATATGTAATTCTCCTCATATGACTTCAACTTGTTTGTTCTCATCTAAAAACACACGCATGAACTTATAGTTACATTGTCACCTACCACATGGATCTGCAATAGATATCCAGAAGGCAGAGAAGTCAAACTTCTGAGAATGAATGAGACCTCGAGAAGTCAACACTAACTCTAGTGATTTGTTAATGATGGAGAAGTTGCTGTAGAGGGATTCTCATGCTCATCGTTAACCACATCCTGTAGTTCGCTGCTACTCACAGAGCTCATCTGGTATTTTTGTGGTCGTGCAGGATGAGTTCTCAGCTAATGTCCATGAAGATTCTGAACCCCTTGTGTAGGGAAAGACCAACGATGGCTGTTGAAGGGGCAACGCAGCCACAGATGGGTGATCAAATTTGCAAGTTGCACCAAACTTGCCGTTTCCGTAGGTAGCGCAGAATGTGCAGGGACGCTCGCCCTTTTTTATAAGGTAGAAGGTAGATGAATCAGAACAAGAAAAATGACAAGATAATAGCATGTAGAAACGCCAGTAAAATAGATAGATGGCCAAGGAAAAGAATTTACTGGTCTGAGAGGAAGCCCAAATGGTCCTATGGTGCATGCAACTACTTGGTGCCTCTCTTTAGGGTGATGATACTTGCGAGAACTACCATATTTGCAGCTACCTGTTCTCATGAAATATCGGCAACCTGATCGACCGGGTCTCTCAGGGAAAGTAACTGCCATGCTTGAGCCTGGCTGTGCATGATGCTTTGAGTTGGTTATGTGATTAGGACGAAGAGTACTATTAGAAGGAATGCTTAAACTGTCCCGGTTGACATAGTAAGGATACTTATGTATGAGTATACTCTAATGTCAGCTACAGAAAAAGATGCTACTCCAGTAAACAAAAAGAAGCAAACGATAAATGAGACAAAACTTCATGAAAACACAATTAACGATACAAGTAAAAGTCTCAGGAAGAGTTTGGAGTCGCACGAAAAATTGATTTGTACCTCGATGAAGTCTGCATAAATCTTGGCTGAAAGAGAAAAAGCCTTTATGAATTCTCTGTTGTTCTTAAAAACATTTTAGCAATAATTATAACCAAGTGTCACATGGAAAAAGTGTTCAATAATTGCAAATGGAAGTAGCGAAGCAGTTTGCAGGTGTCAATGACAGTATTAAGTCTGTTGAAGTTGTCACAGTCCACCTAAATAATATTAAACAGGTCCTGAACATGTTTAGAAACTGACTAGGCAAATCTAAATGGTGAAGAATAAGGCTGCAAACATTGTTACGTGCTAGTTCACAAGATATTCAATCAAAGGGTCATGATGTCTGGTTAGGTGTATTATTCAGCATGATTCTAAACAGATGACAGATAGTTGGATTCAAGTCAAGTCAACCTTGGTCAACTTAAACAGACGTGAAGTTTCCAGACAAATGTAGCTCTAATCAGAACTTGATCTTGACATGAACGTGTCGATATCCTGTAACTTATATTTCAAACAGTAAATTTCTTCATGATAATATTAATAACGATGAAGCAAAAGAAAGAAGGTTCTTCATGATATCACATAATTAAAAAAAAAGGAGAATATTTAATTAGCATCAATGTGAAAGCATCCTAGTTTCAAGTCTGCTAATAAGCAGTGACAATTCAACATATCATCATAAATATACAAGGTCGACAAGCAACTTTATCAAAACCATGTGGACAATCTCATTGACTTCAGCATTCCAAGGAATAAATGCTAACTATGTATGTGCTCCACCCTAGTGGTGCATGGGCATGGTGGAAGAATGAGAGGCGTATAAGCTAGGAATGTAAGTATAAAGATATGTAATTATGTTATCTCAATTAAAGACGGAACATGCAGCAATCTTGGATCACGGTGCTTAACAAATCAAACAAGATCTCTGAACAGATGGCATCAAAAGGTACGCATCGTATAATTAGATCAAATACATTTGATTTCAATCATGGCATCTACGTTATTTTCGTATTTAATTGAGATAGCATAATTACATATCTTTATGCTTACAATTGGTATCAGAGCCTAGGTTTTTTGAAATCAAAGATAATTTATGCATCGTAAATAAATTTACAGATCTAAATGCATTTGATTTCAAAAAACCTAGGCTCTGATACCAATTGTAAGCATAAAGATCTGTAATTATGCTATCTCAATTAAATGCGGAAATAACCTAGATGCCAGGATTGAAATCAAATGTATTTGATCTAATTATACGATGCATACATTTTGATGTCATCCGTTCAGAGATCTTGTTTGATCTGGTAAGCACCGTGATCCAAGATTGCTGCAGGCTCCGTCTTTAATCCGATCGCGCTGCGGAATCTGTAGGGAGTGCGGAGAGTAGACCCTTTCTCCTCTCTTCCTATCTTTTCACAGGACCCACTCAGATCGATGGATTTTGGAGAGAAGTTTTAGGGAGAGTCGAGGAGAATAACTGAAATCCAACCCCTTAATGGTCATATCTTTTATAGGCGAGAGCAGAGGGTCTACGATAAGATCTCAAAAGATTTCCTGTCTATTGGCTAAAATATCTGAACGAAATCCAATTAGTTATCTTATCCAATTATAAAAGGGCCATAAAAACCTAACATTCTCCCACTTTGTCCATTAATTGATAAGATATAAAAGATATATTCAAAATAAAAAATAAACAAAACAAAATTTGTTTGAAAACAATTTTACCTAATTGGATTCCAAAAAATTTTGAAAAGCATTTTATACATGGCCATGTTTTAAAAATAAGCCAATAAGTCCAATAAACACAATAATACTATATTAAGTCCAACTATCAATGCGAGTCATAGCGGTTGTATTTCATCAATGTCATACTCCCTTCTATGTACCACAACATTGTTAGTCTTTCCTAACATAGTCCATAATGACCCCTGTAATTTGCCTTGTCAAGACAATCTTGTTATTACATTCAACCATAATATGCATAAACATAAATGTAAATAGGTCCACATAAATGTTAATTAAGTAAAATGTTAATTAAGTAAATGTTAATAATAGCATCCACATAAACATGCATCACTATATCCTTTATGACTTGCCCACAAGCCCTAATCTAAAAACATGTTCTTTGAATATTTTACACTGTAAGGCTTTTGTCAATGGATCAGCAATCATCATAGTGGTGCTCAAGTTCTCAATTGACACTTGCTGTTTCTGGACTCTTTCTCTAAACACCAAGTACTTTATCTCAATGTGCTTGGAACCACTAGAGTACTTGCCATTCTTAGAGAAGAAAACTGCTGCGGTGTTATCATAAAATATCTTCAGCGGCTTGGCAATTGAGTCGACCACACCAAGTCCTGAGATAAAATTTTGCAGCCATAAAGCTTAATTTGTGGCCTCAAAGCATGCCACAAATTCAGTTTCCATTGTTGATGATGTAATAAGCGATTGCTTTGCACTTTTTCAAGAAATTGCCCCACCAGCTAACATAAATACAAATCCTGAAGTGAACTTCCTGCTGTCGAGGCAATTTGCAAAATCAACATCTGAATATTCAGTTACTTCAAGCTGATCAGATCTCCTGTATGTGAGCATATAATCTTTTGTCCCTTGTAGATATCTCATTACTTTCTTTGCAGCTTTCCAATGTTCCATTCTTGGGTTGCTTTGATATCTTCCCAGCATTGCAACTGCAAAACTGATATCTGGTCTTGTACAGGTTTGAGTATATAATAGACTTCCAACTGCGCATCCATAAGGAATATTCTTCATTTGATTCTTTTCTGAGTCATTTCTTGGGCATTGGTTTTGACTGAATTTTTTCACCTTTAGTAATAGGTACATCATTGGTTGAGCAAAGCTGCATATTAAATCTCTCCAAGATACGATCAATATATCCTTTTTGAGACAATCCTAATAATCCTTGAGATCTATCTCTAAATATCTCAATGCCAATAACATAGGATGCCTCATTCATATCAACTATCTTAAAGTTCTTGTTGAGAAATATCTTGGTTTTGTGCAATAAACCAAGATCACTACTGGCAAGTAAAATATCATCCATATATAAGACCAATATAATAAACTTGCTCCCACTTACCTTCAACTATATACACTGATCAACAGTGTTTTCCTTAAATCCAAAGGAAGTAATGGTATTATGAAACTTTATATACCATTGTCTAGAAGCTTGTTTAAGGCCATAAATGAATTTCTTAAGTTTACAAGCCCAACTTTCTTTTCCCTTTTCTATGAATCCTTCGGGCTGTTCCATATAGATTTCCTCATCTAGATCCCCGTTCAGAAATGTTGTTTTCACATCCATCTAATGCAACTCAAGATCATAATGAGCTACTAATGCCATAACGATTCTCAATGAGTCCTTTTTAGAAACAGGAGAAAAAGTCTCATTATAGTCGATGCCTTCCTTCTGAGAAAAACCTTTGGCCACAAGTCTGGCTTTATATCGTTCGATATTGCCCGTTGAATCGCGTTTTGTCTTAAAGACCCATTTACAACTGACTCTTTTATAATCATTGGGCAATTCAATGAGATCCCAGACATCATTCTGTACCATTGATTTTAACTCTTCTTTCATTGCATCATACCATTTTTCAGAATCGTTACTTTCTATGGCTTGTGAAAACGATAAGGGGTCTCTTTTTATTCCTATATCATAATCTGATTCTTGTAGATATACAACATAATCATCAGAAATGACATGTTTCCTTTTCCTTTGAGATCTTCTCAAATCTGCCAAGTGTGATTGTTCTACAAGATTATCAGGGGCGACATCAACATCATGTGAGAGTTCTTGGATGTTATTTTGTTGTTCACCCTCATCAATACTCTCATTGATTTGAGGAACAATAATCTCTCGGATAGGAGATGATATGGGAGAATTAACTTGAATCTCCTCAATATCAAAATTAATCCTTCGAGATTTTTCACACCCACTGATTTCGTCATTTTCTAGGAATTTTGCATTACCAGATTCTACTATTCTCATACATTAGGGCAATAAAATCTGTATCCCTTGGATTTTTCTGGATAACCAATAAAATATCCTGAAATAGTTCTTGGATCCAATTTCTTTTCATGTGGATTGAATACTTTTATCTCTACAGGACATCCCCAAATATGTAAATGTCTTAGACTGGGCTTCCTACCAGTCCATAACTCAAATGGAGTCGATGAAACTGACTTACTAGGAACCCTGTTCAAGATATATATAGCTGTCTTAAGAGCTTCACCCCACATCGACTCAAGTACAGAGGAGTAACTCATTATACTCATAACCATATCTATTAGAGTACGATTTCGCCTTTCAGCAACACCGTTCTGCTATGGCACACTTGGTAATGCATATTGAGCACAAATACCCTATTGTTCTAAGAATCTAACAAAAGGACCAATATTCTGACCAGATCCATCATATCTGCCATAAAATTCACCACCTCTGTCAGATCTGACAATTTTAACTTTTCTATCTAATTGTCTCTCAACCTCATTTATGTATACTTCAAGAGTATCAACGGCTTGAAACTTTTCATGTATTAGATAAACTTTACTATATCTGGACAGATCATCTATAAATGTGATGAAATATTTTTCTCCACTAAAACAAGGAATATGGAGTGGTCCGCAGATATCATTATGAATAATCTCAAGGAGTTCTTTACTTCTTGTGGCATTTTTCTTTATATGTTTAGTTTGCTTTCCCTTAATGCAATCTATACAAATATTAAAATCAGTGAAGTCTAAATGTTCTAAAATATTATCCTTCACTAATCTTTCAATTCTTTCCTTGGAGATATGCCCCAATCGTCTATGCTACAATATAGAAGATCTTTCATTATTGAAACTACGTTTCAATCCAACATTTGATTGTAGGGTCATTAGTATCTTTGTAAACTCGAGATCCAAATTAATTCTGTACAAACCATCACACAGAATTCCAAAACCAACTTTTATTGAATCGTAAAATATGTTGAGTTTGCCACTACCAAAAGAAATATAATATCCTAACTCATCAATTCTAGAAAGAGAAATCAAATTTCTAGAAATTGTAGGGACATAACATGTGTCAACAAGATCCATCAAGTGACCCGTCTCTAAGCGTAGACGATAAGTTCCCATTGATATCACTTTCGCTTTAAGACGATTTCCCATAATGATGAATCTTTCATGTTCTTTTGGTTTCCGAATTGAATGAAATCCCTACATGTTATTTGTAAATGAGTTGAAGCACCGGAATCAATCCACCAACTGTTAGAAGGAACTTCTGTAATGTTTGATTCGAAACATACAAAGGTCGAGTTAATACCTTTCTTTTCGAACCAAGTCTTGCATTTAATGCAGTCCTTCTTCACATGTCCTTTCTTGCCACAAAAGAAGCACTTTATAGTAAAGGCTTTCTTTTCATTAGTCTGTTTAATATTTCCAGACTTAGCAAATCTTTTTGATGGATGATGCTTTAACTTTCTTTTCTTATTATCACCTCCTTGAGTAGTCGTCATGACATTATATGAATTTTCCTGCCTTAATCTCAATTCTTCCTGAACACACATACTAGTCAACTCATTCAAGTCCCACTTATCTTTATTTGTATTGTAGTGAATCTTGAATGGGCCAAACTGAGAAGGAAGAGAATTGAGAATAAATTGCACGAGGAAAGATTCATCAACATTCATGCCTAATATTTTAAGTTTTGTAGCTTTGTTAGCCATATTGAGGATATGATCCTGAATTCCTCGAGTACCATCATATTAAGCCGTAGTCAGTTCTTTCATCAATGTGCCAGCCAATGACTTATCAGCAGATTTAAATCTGTCTTCAATAACCTTTAAATATTCCTTTGCGCTAGTTGCAATCGATAATGAAGTCTTTATGTTATTTGCAATTGTCATTCTTATGAACATTAAACTAAGCTTATCAGATCTTTCCCAAGCCTTCATTTCATTAACTTGTTCTGCAGTACTTTCATCAGTCAAGTCTGTAGGCTTTTCAACAAGTAATGCTAGATCAAGATCTAATACACCTAGTGTGAATTGCACATGCTCTAACCATTCTGAATAATTTGATCCAGAAAGTATAGGGACACTGGAAGCATATGAATGTATATGCGGAAGTACCACTGCAAAAAAATATATAACAACATTAATGTTTTGAGTTTGTCAAAAAATTGATGAACTATTGATATCATCTATATTACACCTTTGGGTGAAATATTGACATATCTAGTGTTCACTCAAGAATATTTATGGAGGACTGATACCATCCTTGAGGAATAGGTATTGTTACCTTTGGGTATACAACCCTAAACTGCAAGGATATCTAAAATAGTATCATCCTACCCCATTACATAATTATTTGAATTAGATTCTCCTTTGGGATTATCTAAATCTCATAATTATATGTGTCATTATGAATATTATTTCCTTAATGTCATTTAGGACTAATTCCTTAATATTATTTTATAAGTTATTAGGTTAGGTCACTTTAGTGGCTACAAGACTAATGCAATAATATAAAATAAAAATATCCTATAAATTGATAAAATTTTTATTATAATTCATATCACAAATAAAAATATCCTATAAATTGATAAAATTTTTATTATAATTCATATCACAAAAGTTTATCATCCCAAGCTACTTTGGCAGCTACTAGTCAGATAAAACTTAGGGAAATAAATTACAAATAATATTCATCAATATTTCTTTAATTTTGCTAAACAGTTCAATAATAAAATAACAATAATAATTATTGAATATTTATGTAAAACAGTTCAATAATAAATAACCATAACAATTATTGAACATTAATGCAAAGCAATTCAATAATAAATAACAATAATAATTATTGAATATTAATGCTAAGTAGTTCAATAATAAATAATCATAATAATTATTGAACATTTATGTAAAGCGGTTCAATAATAAATAACCATAACAATTATTGAACATTAATGTAAAGCAATTCAATAATAAATAACAATAATAATTATTGAATATTAATGCTAAGCAGTTCAATAATAAATAATCATAATAATTATTGAACTTTAATAAAACTCATATGATAATTTCAAGCATATACATGTGAATAAATAAATAAAAATTCTAAAAACAATAATTGGATTTTAATTTTATTTACCACATGTATAATGAATAATTCATATGAGAAAACCATAAAATAAACCATAATTTATAGTTTTTTTTAATCAAAATTAAATCCAATCAAATAATCAAAAATATAATAATGATTAAAATTAATCATAATTATAATAAATGATATTTATCAATTTTATAATTGAGAATATAACCTAAATTTCTCAATTTCATAATGATAAAAATCGAAAATATTTGATAGGATATAAATCGAAAATATGCGAATGGCAGAACTGTAATTTGGCAGAAATTAGATCCGAGGGTAAAATCGTAAATATGTTGACAGAACATAAACTGTAATTACGATATTTGCAAAGGGTAAAACTTAAAATTTTCAAAACACTAGTCTCGAGGGCAAAAATGTAAATATGCCAAAATCCTAATCTATCATCGCCGCCGTCGCCCGCGGCGCAGCTGCCGCCACTGTGCGGCCGCCACCTGTGCGCGGTGCTGCCGCCTGTATGGACAATCTCATTGACTTCAGCATTCCAAGGAATAAATGCTAACTATGTATGTGCTCCACCCTGGTGGTGCATGGGCATGGCGGAAGAACGAGAGGCGTATAAGCTAGGAATCCATGCATTTTAGGTCAAGACATGGAAGAGTTCCATGACAAAGGCCATCAACCAGCTAAAGATAGTGCTATTGCCGATGCACAAGATCCAGTAATATCCATATACTGAGGGCCCTGGTACAGGAAACATGGTTCCAACGTTTGTAGGCTGAGGATGATTGAACTTGCAGGCAACTCGAAATTTACATGATCCAGCTTTCATGTAGTACGGACATGATTTTTCATCCTGTGGCACCAACACAAATGAATAGGCCATGAGTTTCAATAATTAGTTATTCAAGAAAGTCGCAATCATACGAATTAAGTGGTAAAAAACAATATCCGGAGATCTTTAAGTTTGTATTATATAATGCCAAGATAAAAAGAAATGCTAATACCTTCGGAATTGGCAGAACCAAAATGTTCATCTGATCGACTGAGCTTCAATCTTATCATGTGAGAGATGATAAGAATTCTTATCATGTGGCAGAGCCAAAATGCTAATACTTTCCGGGTTCCCCCAAGTATGCAGTTTCCTGTCTTGAGGAAAAACTAAAAGAGAAAATTCAACTAAACGAAACGTCAGGACCAAAATTAAAATCGTCAAACCATCTGCTATTCAATGAGAGGTAAATTGCAACTTTCGTGGTAGATCAGTATCTGATTAGCAGTAAACGTGCTGGGTTATTACAAAACAAATTACATCAAACTTCCAAATCAAGTAAGTTGTTTTATTCAGTTGAAAGAAATTGTCTCCAATTAACAAACGGAAGAAAACTAACCTTCTTCAAGTAGCAATTTTGTTAAGGACAAAGTTGAAAGTATTTTTCATAGGAAACTCCAATCCTGTATGGTCGAAAGTTCCAATCCACCAACACAGGTTGATATTATCTCTCGATGGTGGTGTGTCCACGTTAAAGATATCAGATATGCAGGTACATGATCAGACTTATAATTTCCATTGTTAATCTGGATTTCCCAGAATTGCTCAAATAAGTGATATGATCATTTATAAGCAATGCATACTGTTTAGAAAATTCCTCATTTATTCAAATGCTATCAATCTGCAAAGTGGGGAACTGTGTATAATGGATTTGGACAAGACCTGCATAAAAATAATTTTTTTATGATTTGTATTTTGACAAAATAACAAAAGAGGGTAAATGAGTTTCAGATTGAAAAACTAATATTTATTTATATGAAAAAAAAATCTAAAATTTATAGCATTCAAGAAAGACAAAACTATCTTGGGACACTGGGCTTGCGCTGTTTGTACTATTTTATTAGGATTTTTTTTTCTAAGTTTTTGAATAATATTTATTGAGTATATTTAGTCCAGTTATTTATTGAGTCGGTTTGATTCAGTTAGAGTCAAGTAGATGTTTATTTAATATTTATTTATTATTAAAGTTCAAGTTCTGATTGACTTTGGGTGAAACTCTATAAATAGGGATGTAACTACTTCTTTTCAGTTATCTATGAAAAATACTATTCTGTCTTTTGACAAACCCTAGGAGGTCAATCCTCTCGAAGCGATTAAGGAGGGTCGATCCCCTCAAAGCGATCAAGGAGGTCGATCCCCTCGAAGTGATCATCCCTTTCTCTTATTTTTTTTATGATAAGACTTTAGGGTCTTATCATTTGGTATCAGAGTAACGATCTTCGACGTTCTCGCTGTAGTTCGTCATCTCAAAAAAAAAAAAAAAATTGTGAGGGCGAAGCTGGCAGCCACGCACGCTGTTCCTTCTCAACCAAGAAGGAACATTTGCTTCTCGGCACCGACCACCCCTGCTTTCCTTCTCCTCCACCGCCGGCGCTGCTTCCTGGTCGGCAACCACCACCGCTGTCGCTCCCTAGCCAGCGCCGACTGCTGTCGCTATGCCCCAGCCAGTAACCTTCTCACCTCGCCTCTATTGAATCTCGGATTTTGATGATGAAGTCAATTGTCATTTGTTGTCTAACCTATATGATTGAGATAAGTGTACAGGATTAACTGCGATGAAAGTAAGACATGCAGCAGGAGTTGCGCTGAAGTCACGACAATGATCACGTTGGGAGTTCGAGAGCTCGACGGAAGTTCGGACAGTCGTCGGAGGTTCTGCGGGAATAAATCCGAGAAGTCCATAAGCTTGCCAAAAAAGCTCATCGGAACTCGCCAAGTGTATCATCGCAAGTCCAGGAGTTTGCTGGAATTCCGCAGGAGAATCACTGAGGGTTCATCGGATGATCGACGTAAGTTCGCTGGAAACTCGCCGGAAGAAGCGATTGACGCACCGGAGCAAGCTGCAGAAATTGTCTTAGGATTTATCGTAGTTAGCACAATGATTAAGTTGGTAATGAGAGGTGTGTTGAATCTCGGATTTTGATGATGAAGTCAATTGTCATTTGTTATCTAATCTATGTGTTGAGATAAGTGTGCAGGATTAACTACGATAAGAGTAAGACAAGCAGCAGGTGTTGCGCCGGAGTCAAGATCATGATCACGTTGGGAGTTCGAGAGTTCGACGGAAGTTCGGACGGTCGTCGGAGGTTCAGCGAGAACAGATCCGAGAAGTCCAGAAGCTTGCCAGGCGAAGCTCGTCGGAACTCGCCAAGTGGATCGTCGCAAAGTCCAGGAGTATGCCGGATGTCCGCAGAAGGATCACCGAGGGTTTATCGGATGATCGACGGAAGTTCGCCGGAAACTCGCCGGAAGAAGCGATTGACGCATCAGAGCAAAGCTGCAGAAGTTGTCTTAGAGTTAATCGTGGTTAGCACGATGATTAAGCTTGAAAATGGGAGGTGATCCCATTAGCTTAATCTTGGGGCAATTGGGCCCCTGAAAAGATTCAAATTGGGCCGAATGGAGCGAACCATTCGGACCCTGATTGCACCAGGCGGTGCAACCGCCTAGGCCAGGAGGTGCAACCGCCAGGGCTACGAGGCCAAGCGGTGCAACCGCCCCAGCCAGGAGGTGCAACCGCCAGGGCTGCGAGGCTGGGCGGTGCAACCGCCCCAGCCAAGAGGTGCAACCGCCCAGAGCTCAGTCTTCGAGCTAGACTGGGCGGTGCAACCTCCTCTGTCAAGAGGTAGCACCGCCAGAGCTCAAGTTTCGAGCTCTGCCAGGCGGTGCAACCACCGAGCTCAGTCTTCGAGCTCTGGCAGAGAGGTGCATCAGCCTGAGCTCAGTCTCGAGCTCTGCCAGGTGATGCAACCACCGAGCTCAGTCTTCGAGCTCTGGCAGAGAGGTGCATCAGCCTGAGCTCAGTTTCGAGCTCTGCTAGGTGATGCAACCACCGAGCTCAGACTTCGAGCTCTGCCAGGTGGTGCAACCACCGAGCTCAGTCTTCGAGCTCTGCCAGGTGATGCAACCATCGAGCTCAGTCTTCGAGCTCTGGCAGAGAGGAGCAATCGCCTGAGCTCAGTCTTCGAGCTCTGCCAGGCGGTGCCACCTCTCAAGTCAAGAGGTGCAACCGCCTGATCCCAGAATTCTGGGATTTGATCGATTTGATCGTTTTGAGCTCCAAATTTGAACTGGGTTGGGGCCTATAAATACCCCACCCATTCAGCACTGAACAGATACAGATCCACACCGAATTCTTGATCTTTTCAGTGATTCTAAGAGCTCAAATTTGTGTAAAGTCCTAAAGTTCTCCTCCTTCTGTTCTTCAAGTTTTGAGTTGTAAAGAGAGGAGAGAAAGGATCTGTAAAGGTTGTCTCCTGAGCCTGTCAAAAGGAGAGAAACTGTAAAAGGGCAGTTAGCCTTCGCCCATTGAAGGAAGGCAGCTAGTTGACGTCGGTGACCTCGTCGGAGGAGGAAGCCAAAAGTGGAGTAGGTCAAGACTGACCGAACCACTCTAAATCTCTGGTTTGCTTTTACCTTGAGCACTTTATCATTACTGCAAACCTCCTACATTGCTACTGCCCTCTGCGCCTTTACGAACGAGTTTCTAAGCTCTGATCTTTCAGAATCTGCATTCAAACGTAAATCGTGTTTTCGTACGATCTTCACACTGTAGTTTACGCTTACATTCGGATTCCATTTATAACTGCAAATTGCTTTCTACGTAAAATGCTTTTCAAGGTTCAAAACTGCTTTTAGACGCAAAACTACATTTAGACGTAAAATTACGTTTAGACGTAAAACTGCGTTTAGACGCAAAACTGCGTTTAGACGTAAAACTGCGTTTAGACGTAAAACTGCGTTTAGACGTAATACTGCGTTTAGACGCAAAACTGCGTTTAGACGTAAAACTGCGTTTAGACGCAAAACTGCGTTTAGACGTAAAACTGCGTTTAGATGTAAAAGTGCGTTTGGACGTAAAACTGAGTTTAGACGCAAACTGCGCTTAGACGCAAACTGTGCTTAGACCCAAACTGCGCTTAGACGCAAACTGCGCTTAGACGCAAACTGCGCTTAGACGCAAACTGCACTGTGATTCTGCTTTTATATCGAAATCGTTTTTTATCGGACGAACGCAGCTTTCGTTTTTAAATCGCTGAAAGATTTCCGCTGCACTAATTCACCCCCCCCCCCCCCCCCTCTTAGTGCTCTCGATCCTAACAAGGTGATCCCATTAGCTTAATCTTGGGGCAATTGGGCCCTTGAAAAACTCAAATTGGGCCGAATGGATCTACCCATTCGGACCCTGATTGCTGTGGGAGGTGCAACCGCCCAAGCCAGGAGGTAGCACCGCTTGGGCTAAGTCTCCCAGGGAGACTGGGCGGTGCAACCGCCCCAGCCAGGAGGTGCAACCGCCTGGGCTCAGTCTCCAAGCAAGACTGGGCGGTGCAACCTCTCTTGACAGGAGGTAGCACCGCGGGAGCTCGGTCTTCGAGCTCTGGCAGGCGGTGCAACCGCCTGAGCTCGGTCTTCGAGCTCTGGCAGAGAGGTGCAACCGCCCCTGATAGAGGTGGCACCGCCTAGAGGCTCAGTCTTCGAGCTCTGCCAGGTGGTGCAACCGCCCCAGTTAGGAGGTGCAACCGCCTGATCCCGGAATTTCGGGAATTGACAGTTTTGAGCTCCAAATTTGAACTGGGTTGGGGCCTATAAATACCCCACCCATTCAGCACTGAAAGGAAGTAACTTACACTCGAAATCTTGATATCTTTTTGTGATTCTTAGAGCTCAAAATTGTTGTAAAGGCCAAAAGTTCTCCTCCCTCTATTCTTCAAAGTTTTGAGTTGTAAAGAGAGGAGAGAAAATTTCTGTAAGAGTTGTCTCCTAAGCCCGTCAAAAGGAGTGAAAGTGTAAAATGATGGTTGGCCTTCACCTATTGAAGGAAGGCCTCTAGTTGATGTCAGTGACCTCGTCGGTGGAGGAAGCCAAAAGTGGAGTAGGTCAAGATTGACCGAACCACTTTAAATCTCGGTTTGCATTTACTTTGAGCATTTTATCTTTACTGCAAACCTCCTAAATAGCTACTGCCTTCTACGCTTTTACGAACGAATTTCTAAGTTCAGAACTTTCCGAATCTGCGTTTAGACGTAAATCGGCTTTTTCGTACGATCATTACATTTCAGTTTACGTTTACGTTTTGATTTCAATCATAACTGCAAACTGCCTTCTGCGCATGTATAAAACATATCTCAAAGTTCAGTATCTTCAAAATTGTCATTTAGACATAAACTGGTTTTATCGTACGAACGTCGCATTTCAGTTTGCGCTTGCATTCTGATTTTCATCATAAACTGCAAACTGCCTTTGTAGATTTACTTTAACGTCATCTCGCTTAATCTTAAGTAATCTTAGAATTGTCTTTTACATCGAAATCATTTTTTATCAAACGAACGCAGCTTTCGGTTTTAATCGCTGAAAAATTTCCGCTGCACTAATTCACCCCCCCCCCTCTTAGTGCTCTTGATCCTAACAATTGGTATCAGAGCGGGGTTAACTCTCAAACGGATTAAAACCCAAGAGAGATGACTTACGCCGGAAACCAAGAGGGCCATTCTATTACATGTCCACCCATGTTCAATGGGACGGACTACACTTATTGGAAGACCCGAATGAGGATCTTTCTTATTTCTATGGATTTTGAACTTTGGAATCTTGTTGAAAACAGTTTTTCGAAGTCTTCTCTTCCAATGATCGATTGGAATGATTTGGAGAAGAAGGCTTTCGCTCTTAATGCAAAGGCTATGAATGCCTTATTTTGTGCACTTGATAAAAACGAGTTTAATCGTGTTTCGATTTATGAAACCACATTTGAAATTTGGCACACACTCGAAGTGACTCATGAAGGCACAAGTAGAGTGAAAGAGTCAAAAATCAATCTTTTGTTACACTCTTTTGAACTTTTCCGGATGAAACCGAATGAGACTATTGGCGACATGTTTACCCGTTTCACGGATGTCGTCAACGGTCTAAAAGGACTCGGAAAAAGTTTTTCAGATTTTGAGCTCGTAAATAAGATTCTAAGATCCCTTCCTAAAAGTTGGGATCCTAAAGTCACTGCTATTCAAGAGGCGAAAGATCTAAACAACTTCCCTCTTGAAGAACTAATCGGGTCATTAATGACCTACGAGATGACTTGTAAAGCTCATGAAGAGCAAGAAGACATCCTTCCAAAGAACAGGAAGGATATGACTCTTAAAACTTCAGAAGACCACTTGAGAGAAAACTCAAGTGATGAGGACTGTGACGATGACTTGGCACTTCTAACAAAAAAATTTAAAAAGTTCATTAAAAGAAACAAGTTTAAGAATGACACAAAAAACAAACTTGAACCCAAGAAGGACCAAGTTATTTGCTATGAGTGCAAAAAGCCGGGACACTACAAGAGTGATTATCCCCAAGTCAAAAAGAGAACATCAAAGAAGAAGGCGCTCAAAGCAACATGGGATGATTCGAGTGCGTCCGAAGAAGAGGAGTCCAACACCGAGCAAGAGGCTCATTACGCCTTAATGGCCATCGGAGAGGAGGTAACAAATTTATTAGATGCAGATTTATCTTTCGATGAATTATTAAATGCCTTCCATGACTTATTTGATGAATGCAAGATTATCAATAGAAAATATAAATTGCTAAAAAAGGAGCATGATAGTCTTACTTGTGATTTTGATAAGTTAAAAACTGAATATCATGATAGTTTAGATCCATGCATCAAATGTCATGATCTAGAAACTCTCCAAAAAGAAAACTTGCTACTTAAAGACACCTTGAAGAAATTCGAGGTTGGTAGCAAGTCATTGAACATGATCCTTGCAAACAAGGGTCACATTCCCAAAAGAACTGGAATTGGATTTGTGAGAAGTTCTCACCAAAATCCAACCACCTTCATAAAAGGCACCATCCTACATGTTCGACACCAAAATAAATGCAACTTTTGTTGCAAATTTGGACACAAGACGCATTATTGTCCATTCAAGAAAATTAGTCCAAACAAATTGATTTGGGTTCCTAAAGGAACCATGATAAATTCCATGCAACATGATAGACAATATAGATCTATTTGTGAGCCACCTAAAAGCAAATGGGTACCTAAAAATCATCCCTTCCTGAAAGAACATTAAAAACATAAAAATTTTAGGCTAAAGCAAGAAATAATATTCTGCTCCTTGATTCTCGACCCAAGATCCAAAAAGGAACTCGCAATGCTCTCTAGCCTAAATTACAGATGGAGATTATAAATCACAAATACGATTTAGATACAACCTTATTTGACTTTTCATAATTAGAAATGTATGATTCCCAAATTCACATATCCCCTAGATTTTCGAACCCATCAATTTCATCCGTTCATAACCTTCGAATCCAACTCTGTGACTAAGTCTGGCATGAACTTGCAAGGCTTACCAACTTGAACAAACTATCACAAACATGTGTACGACATTGAGAGTATGCACGTTAAAAGATCTATCTTGATCGTGCAAGAGTCCTTGCCTTAAACTGAAAACTCTTACGTAATTACGTAAGTAAAGTTGATTGCTCTGAATGAAAATTCTCCTCAAAGACAAAAAAACTCTTAGATCAGATCACACTGATCAGAACAAGTGCTCACCGCCCGCAGGCGGTGGCACCGCCCCAGCTGGAGGTAGCACCTACAGTTGTCACGTGTTGCAAGCGGTTGCACCGCTCCAACCAGAGGTGCAACTGCCCGCAACTCTGCCCCTTTTTAACCCAAGCTAGGGCCGACGGTGAAACTGACACCAACTCACTCCCTTCCCTCCTCTACTCTTCCAAGCCTCCTCCATCCCCATTTCTCCTATCTTAGCATCCCAAATACCCCTCATTTCGAAGCAAAACATCAACAATCCTTCCCTCTCTTGAAGATCTCACTAAGGTACTCTCCAAGAAGCCCTTAAACTCCTTTTTGATTCATTTACTCTTGCTCATCACTATTCTTCTAAACAGCAGTAGTTATGGGATCTAGAAGATCCTCAAGGGACAAAGGAAAGAGGAGATTAGTAGAAGATTTTGATCTCACCCTTTTCGATTCAAAATACCATGCTGAAAAATTTTTCTCTTTCGAACTTAGGAGTGTCAATAAGGGAAAATACGTAGATTTAAGTGAACTAAGAGACTTAGAGACAATCCAATGGTTTGCAAACTTAGATCTACTTCCAATTTTGCAAATTAACGAACCCATCTATCCAAGACTTGTTAGATTGTTTTACAACAACATATAAGTAGATGAAGAAGAAAGAATGTCCACCTATCTTTTAGGACAACACATCTCAATTACGGATATATTCATTTGCGACATGATAGGCATTCCCATGAAAAGTAGAGGACTTTACTTTAGAGGATCATGGGATGATGAAACTGTTGGAACAACATATGTTGAAGCCTTAGGAACAATTTTTGCCAATCCCAACTTAGCAATTGTTCCTAAAAGTTGTGAACATCTACTGCCTCTAAACACTAAGGTACTTCATCATATCCTAACTAGTATCATTCTCCCTAAACAATACCATCATGATGAAGTAAGCCAATTAGAATTAGGAACTATATATTTGATCATGAAAGGACATGACATCTGTCTTAGTTATCTTATCCAACAAAACATGTTAGAACTATCTAAGAAAGACATGATGCTCCCATATGGTGGTATAATAACTAGAATAATGAAAGCCTACGATATTCTAATACCACCGGAAGAAGAAGTAATAAAAGTAGATAGATTTAGCATAATTAATAAAAATCTACTTCACCGATTAAGATGTTTTTATAGAAACGGTAACTGGGTTAGAATGCCAAGAAGAATTGATCCCCCTCAACCTGAACCAGAACCGGAAACACCAGTATTTAGGGGTACCCAATCTCCTCCAATCTGTCCCTTTGAGGAAACACATCCATTTGAGTCAACTCATACATCATCTGTCGAAGATATTGGGATTCGGATGGATCGATTCGAGCAAAGACAAGAACGACTTGAACAACGACAAGATCAAATCCTATGTGAGCTGCAGCAAATTCAACGTCAATTTGACTCCTTGTTTAGGCACTTTAATTTTTCACCTCATGAATAAACTTGTATGAACACAATCATCTGTTGTTATTGTAAACTTCTAATGTTACTCACCATGATGTGCTTTGACTTGATATGGTTACCTGATATGTTTTGAGCATATGTAGGGTTGTAAACATCTATCGTGGTAAATATATGCCTTGTGGTGAATATAAACTAAATGGTTATCTCGGATCTTATATTGAAACTAAAAGCTTTGAGAACCTTGTGCTTTGATTTCCATGATAAATATAGTCTGAAAAAAATGATATACCAATGCAGTTAATAAGTCATTGTCATTGATACTAAACATCAACTAGCTGACATTTTTACAAAACCTCTAAGTGAAGAACAATTTGATTTCATAAGAAGAGAATTAGGAATGTTGATGTGTCCGAATAGATAAACTAGTCAAAATTATTTTTCGGATGATCAAATCACTTGATTGCCATGTGTCCGAATGATCAAATCACTTGATTGCCATGTGTTGAAATGTTTTGATTTTTGAAAAACTGTAGCATAATCTTGTCTGAATGCATGAAAGAATTCATCTCATTTTCGGACTCGCTTAACAGTTGGAATGACAAAAATCAAATACACTCGCTTAACGTAAACTGAAATGTAATGATCGTACGAAAAAGCCGATTTACGTCATTTTTTAGGGACCCAATTGCCCCAAGATTAAGCTAATGGGATCACCTCCCATTACCAACTTAATCATTGTGCTAACTACGATAAATCCTAAGACAATTTCTGCAGCTTGCTCTGGTGTGTCAATCGCTTCTTCCGTCGAGCTTCCGTCGAACTTCCGTCGATCATCCGATGAACCCTCGGTGATGCTCCTACGGACTTTCGACAAACTCCTAGACTTGCGACGATCCACTTGGCGAGTTCCGACGAGCTTCTTTGGCAAGCTCATGGACTTCTCGGATTTGTTCCCGCAGAACCTCCGATGACTGTCCGAACTTCCGTCGAACTCTCCAACTCCCAACGTGATCATTGTCTTGATTCCGGCGCAACTCCTACTGCATGTCTTTCTTCCATCGTAGTTAATCCTGCACACTTAAAACAAAACTTCGATCGAGACAATTAATCCTAAGCAATTAACCAAGTTGTCCGGCATGTCATTGGTTCCTCGATGCTTCGTCCGATTCTTCGACGCATCGTCCTCTCCTATAGCCTATTGCCCAATCGGTCAGTTGACTCCACAACTCCGATATCCTTGGCACAATACCTGCTCTTCTTGGCTCGATGCCCGAGTCCACGGCCCGAAGCCTTCTGTCGATACGTCGACCGATCCACCGGCCCGACGTCCAATCTTCTGACATGTTCCTCTGGCATAACATGATTTTCCTGCTTTAATTGTCTCATCCTGATCAAAGCATCCTGCATCACTCAAAATGCAGATTAAATCATAAACATATATCAAGTAGTTTCATCATCAAAATACAAGATTCAACAGACTCCAAAGATGTAGAGGAAGACCTTGAAAGGATACCCATAATGGAATAGATTGTAGGCTATCTAACTCCAAATGGACATAAGGAGACCAGCGTCGTAGAATCACTGGATGGCCGTGAATAGTCCAGAATCCTTCAAGGACCTGTTGCAAATCTTCTTCAGAGTATAGTTTGCAAACAAAGAATCCGTTCTCCAGCATATGAAGATCAAATGACGATATTCCCCATCGAGTTTTGATAAATGAGGATAGTGGGAAATATGGTGTTTTGAGACCTACCACATTGCCAACAATCGTCATAGACCATGTCTCAATAAGCTCTGCTGAATCAGTAGTCTCATATACAACAATCTTCTTATCAGCCTGAACTTATGGGGTAAAGAATTCCATGCTTAGATCCGGACTTCCAACCGGAGCCTTGAAGAGGCTAGTCCAAGGCCGAGGGTCACTGGAAATGAGAGCAGGTTGCCGCGATCTAGAGCGCGACCTACTTCGTCGAAGGAGTTTCTCTTTACAAAGGATATGGTGGAGGACCAGATTGAGGGGTAACGATAGGGAGTCTTGCCATCGTATCAACCCTCCCGCCACTATCGCTAGCCCTAGGGGCCGTCGCTATCATGTTTGATCCCACTTCTGGTCACCGCTACAGAATCGTCATCATAGGGAAAAGCCACCGCCGTAGTATATCAAATCGTCGCTACAGTACCGTCGCCCTAGGGAGATCTAGTCACCGCTACAGTATCGTCGCCCTTGGGGAGAAGCCGACGCTGTAGGAGATTCGATCACCACTACAATAAGGGAGATCAGATCGCTGCTATAGTACCGTCGCCCGTGGGAGAAAACGAACGCTGCAGGAGTCAGATCGCCCAAAGGAGATCTCGTCGCCGCTACAGTGTTGTCGCCACTATAGTACCATTGCCCTAGATCTGGTTGCTGCTACATGTTAGGATCAAGAGCACTAAGAGGGGGGGGGGGGGGGGGGGGTGAATTAGTGCAGCGGAAAACTTTCTGCGATTAAAACGAAACTGCGTTCGAACGATAAAAATGATTTCTATGTGAAAGCTGATTCTAAGCAAGATGATGTTAAAGTCAATCTATGAAGGTAGTTTGCAGCTATGTTGAAAACCAGAATATAGGCGCAAACTGAAATACGACATTCGTACGAAGAAACTGATTTACGTCTAAATGCTGATTGGTAAATCACTTGATTAGGCAAGATGTAGTTTAAGCAAGAGTATAAAGGCAGTTTGCAGTTATGGTAGAGCTCAAAATGTAAACTCAATCTGAAATATGATGATCATACGAAAAAATAGATTTACGTCTAAACGCTGATTCGGAAAGTGAAAGGCTTGAAACCCGATCGTATATGCGCAGAAAGCAGTAAGCTTCAGAGGAGGTTTGCAGTAAAGATAATATGCTCAAAGTAAATGCAAACCGAGATTTAGAGTGGTTCGGTCAATCTTGACCTACTCCACTTTTGGCTTCCTCCACCGACGTCAACTAGAGGCCTTCCTTCAATAGGCGAAGGCCAACCACCCTTTTACAGATTCACTCCTTTTGACGGGCTTAGGAGACAACCCTTACAGAATTTTCTCTCGTCTCTTTACAACTCAGAACTTGGAAGAATAGAGGGAGAAGAACTTTTGGCCTTTACAATAATTTTGAGCTCTAAGAATCACAGAAAGGATCAATATTTTGGTGGAAGTTCATGCCCTTTCAGTGCTGAATGGGTGGGGTATTTATAGGCCCAAATCCAGTTCAAATTTGGAGCTCAAAACTATCAATTCCTGGAATTCCGGGATCAGGCGGTTGCACCTCCTGACTGGAGCGGTTGCACCGCCTGGTAGAGCTCGAAGACTGAGCCTCTGGGCGGTTGCACCTTTCTGCCAGAGCTCGAAGACCGAGCTCAGGCGGTTGCACCTCCTGACTGGGGCGGTTGCACTGCCTGTTAGAGCTTGAAGACTGAGCTCAAGCGATGCCACCTCTTGTCAGGGGAGGTTGCACCGCCCAGTCTTGCTCGGAGACTGAGCCCAAGCGGTGCCACCTCCTGGCTGGGGCGGTTGCACCGCCTAGTCTCACTCGGAGACTTAGCCTCGGCGGTGCTACCTCCTGGCCTGGGCGATTGCACCTCCCACAGCAATTAGGGTCCGAATGGGTTGATCCATTCGTCCCAATTTTGGTTTTCTAGGGGCCCAATTGCCCCAAGATTAAGTTAATGGGATCACCTCCCATTTCCAACTTAATCATTGTGCTAACTATGTTATCTTCTAAGACGTTTACTGCAACTTGCTCCGGTGCGTCAATCGCTTCTTCCGGCGAGCTTCCAGCGAACTTCCGTCGATCATCCGATGAACCCTCGGTGATGCTCCTACGGACTTCCGGCAAACTCCTGGACTTGCGACGATCCACTTGGCGAGTTCCGAAGAGCTTCTTTGGCAAGCTTATGGACTTCTCGGATTTGTTCCCGTAGAACCTCCGACGACTGTACGAACTTCCGTCGAACTCTCAAACTCCTAACGTGATCATTGTCTTGACTCCGGCGCAACTCCTGCTGTATGTCTTTCTTCTATCGTAGTTAATCTTGCACACTTAAAACAAAACTTCAATCGAGACAATTAATCCTAAGCAATTAACCAAGTTGTCCGGCATGTCATTGGTCCCTCGATGCTTCGTCCGATTCTTCGGTGCATCGTCCTCTCCTACAGCCTATTGCCCAATCGGCCAGTTGGCTCCACAACTCCAATATCCTTGGCACAATACCCGCTCTTCTTGGCCTGTTGCCCGAGTCCACGGCCCGAAGCTTTCTGTCGATACGTCAACCGATCCACCGGCCTGACGTCCAATCTTCTGACATATTCCTCCGGCACAACATGATTTTCCTGCTTTAATTGTCTCATCCTGATCGAGGCATCCTGCGTCACTCAAAACGTAGATTAAGTCATAAATATATATCAAGTAGTTTCATCATCAAAATACGAGATTCAACAATCTCCCCCTTTTTGATGATGACAACCACTTGATGACGGAGTTAAACTTAACTCCCGGAGTTTAAACAAACTCCCCCTATCAATATGCCATATTGATAAAACCTTGAATTCACACTGAATTCAAGTCATTGCAATATTCATCATGAATACTTGCAACACGTCATCATGAACTTATGCATAACATCATACTTCTCCCCCTTTGTCATCAACAAAAAGGAGAAGTACCACAATCAAGCGTTTGTGATATTGGTTCAACTCATTGCATGAAAAACATAATATCAAGTTTTATCATCATGCAAGTTTGCTATTATCAAATATCAACATGTAAAATTACGATATAAGCTTTTGATATCATAACGCAAACATTTCAAGTGTTTATCAATTGTAGCATTTCATCACATGGTAAGATATCAACGCATAAAATTACGATACAAGTTCTTGACATCTTAACACATGATGCAGACATGGCATAATGCAAATTTATGCATGGCATCTGTTCATATATCTCTTGGTGATGCAAGCATGGCATAATCATAGCATCAATTTATATATTTCTCCCCCTTTGTCATCAACAAAAAGCATGGTAGATGTGATACCAGGAGAACAATTTAAGCAAGTTATCAAGCATATAAAGGAAGGCATGATACGTAGATTGCTTTGAATACTTCTTCCTTTTTATTTGTTATTTTCTTTTTGCATGACGGAGGAAAGCTATTTCTGAGCTTACTCGAATGAAGTTAAAATTGATAAGATATTAAAGCACGCTTCATTTTTACAAGTATCAAGATATGTATCAAATCCTTGTACGTAAAAATGACTTCCTTTTTCAAGAAGGAATTTCTAAGTAGGAATCATTTCATCAAATCCATTTCTCAAAACAAAATATTGTTCACATGATAAGTGTATAAGAGATGTATTTGCTGATTGATTTCATATATAAAAAATTAATGATATGAATTAAACTTGATATGACATATGCTTATTAAGTCTAGAAGAGGATAATTCGAAAATCCAATTATTAGGATTCCAATAGTTAAGAGAATCCGAAAATGAAATTAACACTTTCATGCATTCGGACAAGGCTGTGCTATTGATTTTCAAATACAATCATGAGGACAAAACATGCTTATTATCATGGAAATTTTTGTATCCAAAGCACATAATTTCCAACCTGTTATTAGGGCATGTAATTGTGTAAAATCATCATGGCAGTCGAGTGATTTGATCATTCAATCAAGAAAGTCCGAAAATTAATTTTAACAAGTTCAATCATTCGGACATATTTTTGCCATAGTTTTTCAAATACAATTATGAAGATAAGACATGCTCATCATCATGATAGTATGATAGCAAGTTTACAATATACAAGCTAGCAAAAAATTTTCAACATTTTAAGAAACGAAAGCTAGCAATTTTCTCTTTGAGATATGCACATTAGCAACTCTTTCTCCCCCTATGTCATTGGGAAAGAGAAGGGAAGACCCTTTACATTAATTTCTAAATCATGACAAGGGAAGGTTTCAATCTTATTTGTGCATCATTATATTTTCAAATTCAAACATGCACAATTTTAAAAACCTTATATTTCATTCATGCATGATACTGAATAAATCAATCAATATTATGAGCATATCATACATGATACTTAAATTTTTAACTATTTATCAATATTTTGATTATGATACCAAACATTCATCATTTAGAGTATTCATGACATTAAATCAACATACATAATTTTAGTAACAACTCATAGCATTTTAAATCATGATTTACATCATATGCAATACATCACATCATAATTAAAAAGCTCAAGTATTGCATGCATCATTGCAAATCATAAATGCTTCATATCATGATGGTATCAATTTTGTCAAATTATATCTTACCATGCATGATCATAACTTTTCATTTGTATACATCAAAATAAATTAATGAATATTTCATGTATTCATATCATCACATAAGGAATATCAAGAAGAATTGGTAATGAGATTTACGAATCATGTAGACAAATTATGAATATTAAGAGACATATTATGATTCTCCTTAGATAACTCAAATAGCAAAAAGAAAGAATCATAGTAAGTTATTTTGATTTATAAAAAGAATTCTCAAGTTATAATTCCAAGAAATCATGATTCATTTCAATAAATTTCAATAAGAACACAAAGTAGGTAATCTTGATTCATAAATGATTTCAAGTTATAAATCATGGGAAATTAAGATCATGATTTCGATAAAACCCATTAAATTCATATCATCAAAATCTCAACATTACTTTCAAGAGATTCAAAATGGCATAGATAATTTTATTAATCTCTTAGTGAAGAAGTCAATAAGGTAGAGAAAAATAAATTTTCAAGAAACATACTTTTCTCTTTTTAGTTGTTTTAATTCATATGATTTTATTTCATCTATGCCAAACATGTAGCATGTTTTAAAATCGAAAGTGCAAGTTTTATTATGACAAAGATCAATAAGGCACTTTCATTACCGTGAAAATCGAAAATCGCAAGATTCATCATCCATAATTATAAAACCAATAAACATGATTTTTAAAATCTCATGCATAGAATAAAATCATGGTATCAAAACATCATTATATCATCAAGCATGATTTCATATTTTCAATCAAAATCATTTTGTTTGTTTATCATAAAATATGTATTTTTCATGATTATTTTCAGAACTACTAGCATGATCATAAATTTTGCATTTTCATCATTTTTTTTAAACATGTAATTTTCAAGAAAATTAATTCTATACTGAAAAAAGAAAATGCATTATGAAGAGTATCATGTAATTTCGAAATAAATTAAGGGGGTTTTGATTACCTCATCGTTGAATGTCGTTAAGGCGTAGTTTGCCACCTCGCCTTTCGTGATTTTCTCCTCGTCTTCGGAGGAGCTCGATTCATCCCATTTTATGTTCTTCTTCTTTGGCCTCTTCCTTCGTTCAAGTTCATTGTCTATTTTAGATTTTTGTTTAATAAACTTATTAAGATTTAGTGTTCGAAGTTCAAGTTCATCATTGTCCTCATCACTTGAGTCATCGCTCAAGTGGCATTCATTTGTCCAGAGTTCCAAATCCTTCCTGTTCTTTGGAAGGTGATTGTGTTCAACATGTTCATCATGTGCATTGTGCACTATTTCATATGTCATCAATGAACCAATTAGTTCTTCAAGTGGTAAGTTGTTTAGTTTTTTAGCTTCTTGTATTGCAGTTACTTTTGAATCCCACTTCTTAGAAAGAGAACGTAAAATCTTGTTTACGAGTTCAAAATCAGAAAAACATTTTCCAAGAGCTCTTAAACTATTGACGACATCCATGAAACAGGTGTACATGTCGCCTATAGTCTCGCTTGGTTGCATTCGTAAAAGCTCAAAATCATGCAATAAAATGTTAACTTTCGAGTCTTTGACTCTACTAGTTCCCTCGTGCGTGATTTCAAGTGTTCGCCAAATGTCAAAAGTTGTTTCACACATAGAAATCCGATTGAACTCATTTTTGTCCAAAGCGTAAAATAAGGCATTCATAGCCTTTGCGTCTAAAGAAAAATACTTCTTCTCGAAATTCGACCATTCGTTCATCGGTTTAGAGGGAAGTTGAAAATCATTTTCAATGGTATTCCATAAATCCAAATTCATAGAAATCAAGAAAACTCTCATTCGAGTTTTCCAATATGTGTAGTCCAATCCGTTAAACAATGGTGGACGAAAAACCGATAAACCCTCTTGAAAGCCATGAAGAGCCATTTCTCTCGGGTGTAAATCCGAAATGAGAAAAACTGGGCTCTGATAACAATTGTTAGGATCAAGAGCACTAAAAGGGGGGGGGGGGGGGAGGGGGGGTGAATTAGTGCAGCGAAAAACTATCTGCGATTAAAACGAAACTACGTTCGAACGATAAAAATGATTTCTGTGTGAAAGCCGATTCTAAGCAAGGTGATGTTAAAGTCAATCTATGAAGGCAGTTTACAGCTATGATGAAAACCAGAATATAGGCGCAAACTGAAATACGACGTTCGTACGAAGAAACTGATTTACGTCTAAATGCCGATTCGTAAATCACTTGATTAGGCAAGATGCAGTTTAAGCAAGAGTATAAAGGCAGTTTGCAGTTATGGTAGAGCTCAAAACATAAATACAATCTGAAATATGATGATCGTACGAAAAAATAGATTTACGTCTAAACGCTGATTCGGAAAGTGAAAGGCTTGAAACCCGATCGTATATGCGTAGAAAGCAGTAAGCTTCAGAGGAGGTTTGCAGTAAAGATAATATGCTCAAAGTAAATGCAAACCGAGATTTAGAGTGGTTCGGTCAATCTTGACCTACTCCACTTTTGGCTTCCTCCACCGACGAGGTCACCGACGTCAACTAGAGGCCTTCCTTCAATAGGCGAAGGCCAACCACCCTTTTATAGATTCACTCCTTTTGACGGGCTTAGGAGACAACCCTTACAGAATTTTCTCTCCTCTCTTTACAACACAGAACTTGGAAGAACAGAGGGAGAAGAACTTTTGGCCTTTACAATAATTTTGAGCTCTAAGAATCACATAAAGGATCAAGATTTCAGTGTAAGTTCATGCCCTTTCAGTGCTGAATGGGTGGGGTATTTATAGGCCCCAACCCAGTTCAAATTTGGAGCTCAAAACTGTCAATTCCCGGAATTCCGGGATTAGGCGGTTGCACCTCCTGACTGGAGCGGTTGCACCGCCTGGCAGAGCTCGAAGACTGAGCCTCTGGGCAGTGCCACCTCTGTCAGGGGTGGTTGCACCTCTCTGCCAGAGCTCGAAGACCGAGCTCAGGCGGTTGCACCTCCTGACTAGGGCGGTTGCACCGCCTGTTAGAGCTCGAAGACTGAGCTCAAGCGGTGCCACCTCCTGTCAGGGGAGGTTGCACCGCCCAGTCTCGCTCGGAGACTAAGCCTAGGCGGTGCCACCTCCTGGCTAGGGCGGTTGCACCGCCTAGTCTCACTCGGAGACTTAGCCTAGGTGGTGCTACCTCCTGGCCTGGGCGGTTGCACCTCCCACAGCAATCAGGGTTCGAATGGGTTGATCCATTCGGCCCAATTTGGGTTTTCTAAGGGCCCAATTGCCCCAAGATTAAGTTAATGGGATCACCTCCCATTTCCAACTTAATCATTGTGCTAACTATGATATTTTCTATGATGTTTTCTGCAACTTGCTCCAATGCGTCAATCGCTTCTTCCGGCGAGCTTCCGGTGAACTTCCGTCGAACTTCCGATGAACCCTCGGTGATGCTCCTGCGGACTTCCGGCAAACTCCTGGACTTGCGACGATCCACTTGGCGAGTTTTGACGAGCTTCTTTGGCAAGCTTATGGACTTCTCGGATTTGTTCCCGTAGAATCTCCGACGACTGTCCGAACTTCCGTCGAACTCTCGAACTCCCAATGTGATCATTGTCTTGACTCCGGCGCAACTCCTGCTGCATGTCTTTCTTCTATCGTAGTTAATCCTGCACACTTAAAACAAAACTTCGATCAAGACAATTAATCCTAAGCAATTAACCAAGTTGTCCGGCATGTCATTGGTCCCTCGACGCTTCGTCCGATTCTTAGGCGCATCGTCCTCTCTTGCAGCCTATTGCCCAATCGGCCAGTTGGCTCCGCAACTCCAATATCCTTGGCACAATACCCGCTCTTCTTGGCCCGATGCCCGAGTCCACGGCCCGAAGCCTTCTGTCGATACGTCGACCGATCCACCGGCCCAACGTCCAATCTTCTGACATGTTCCTCCGGCACAACATGATTTTCCTGCTTTAATTGTCTCATCCAGATTGAGGCATCCTACGTCACTCAAAATGCAGATTAAGTCATAAACATATATCAAGTAGTTTTATCATCAAAATACGAGGTTCAACACTACAGTGTCGTCACCGCCACTACAGTACCGTCGCCCTTGGGAGATCTGATCGTCGCTATAGTGTCGTCGCCCGTCGCCCGTGGGAGAAAGCCGACGCTGTAGGAGTCAGATCGCCCTAGGGAGATCTGGTCGCCGCTACAGTATCGTCGCCCTAGATCTGGTCGTCGCTACAGTACCGTCGCCCTAGTTCTGGTCATCGCTACAGTGTCGTCGCCGCTATAGTGTTGTGGTGGAAGCTTCTATTTCAGGGGAAGATAGAGATACCCTTCTTAGAAATAAGAAAAATGTAAATGATAATGATAAAGATAAAAAGGATGATGCTAATGTTGAGAAATCTAAGGCAACATCACATGCGTAGCGGAAGAACAGAAAAAAAAATCTCTGAATTTTTCGTAGAAAATATGGTTTTATCGTCCTGCAAAGATTGGTGCGTCAAAACTCGCGAAATCGAAAAACTATGTGTAAAAGAGAGATTGTGTTACTTAGGGAGATCATATATCTCGGAATTCCTATAGATTTATGAGAGATGATGAACGAGGTCCACTGTCCCCCTCTATAGCAGTGATCCATATGACAGGGGCTACAAAGATGCTCATCAAATTATTGCCCAAATCTCCTCTTCGCATGCACCACGCAATCAAGAAGGGGTTACCCCTTCTTGCTGTCCACATGCCTCAAATAGGGGCTACTAGTTGAGGAGGAGAGGGGAAGAGGAGAATAGAACGTAACAACTAAAAAGTACAGCCTATGGCCCTTTAGTGAGGCCTCTTATCAACTTAACCCTAATAAATCTTGCTATATTGGGTATTAGATCTCCATCCAACTACCCAAGCCTCTTAGATTAGTGGGTCTCTACCCAATAATATCTCATTAGCTCTTATTGGATTGCATTCATAGGATCTAATAATTTAGAGGCTTATTGGATATCTAATAAGATAGGGGTTTCGGCGGATATCTCATATCCGAACCTCTACTTATTGCAACACTTACCATATATGCATGATCCTCTAGGTCAATATCAAGTTGGCCATGAGTCATACTTGTCAGAACTCCTTCTAGTTCAGTGAATTATTATATCCATAACATTTCACTTGATTTATTGACTATAGATGTAATATGCTACTATGTGGTAGTCTCCAAACAATATAGGGGAAACCTGCTAGTCATATGTGCCCTACAAGCCATTCACGAGAGTGATGACACATGTGACTTGACACACAGTCTTTTTGCTTATTATATTTTGACATTTATCACATTAAATTATTTTTGTTATATATATATATATATATATATATATATATATATATATATATATATATATATATATATATATATATATATATATATATAGTGATGTCCTTGAATCTGTGCAATGAGAATCGGATCGTGAAGAGATCACAATAATGAGAACGATTCGCCTTTAAACACATATCCTAAATAATCCCGATCATAGGTTACTCGAGAGGGATATCAAGATAACCAGACAGACTGGTGTGTTGTATATCCGTCCATATGATGGATGTAGTTGGTCTCATAACTGTTCATGTGGGGACACTAGGGATACAATACAAGTTCTCATTGGGGAATGAGTTCACTGATTGATCCGCTTACGGAATGTTGAATGGTTGATGATGCCTTATTGTCAAACAACAATTCCGTAGTCCTAGTGATGTGTCACGCCCCTCCAAAATATCGACAATATTTAAAATTTCCATCACAACTAACCCAGGATCCAAACACACATTTGAGGTCACTAAGAAAACATTCAGATAAAAAATTTCACCTCTATAGTCAACAAATTCATAACCTTGTGCAGTTCATAAACATCCCACACATCACTCGATAATTCAAACAAACTGAACTTAACTCATCAAAATAATAACCACAACATAAAATTCACAAGTGGGGAAGTCTATGCAGTCACCAAACCAACGACTACCATAAGATCATAGCATTACATAAATTTAACTTAACATTCCAAAATCCTATACATGAGGGATCCTTTATCTTACACAAAATCCACACGTTTAGATTTATCGTCACATTTCATACGATGCAAAGTATCTTATACAACAAATACACATATGCTAACAAAGGTTTGCCCAAAATCTTCTAAACTTTCCACCGCCTCAGCCCAATCTTAACATTTAAGCAAGCAATACGCTATCCTGAAAAATTTATCAACAAACGGGGTGAGCATAAAGAGCTCAGCAAGTGACTAACATATCCATATCAAAATAGTACAATTTCCAAAGGGATACAGTTTCAAAATACAAGGCAGAATATACAATTTCGTAGACATAATATCATTAGGAGCAGAAACACAATTGTCTTTTCAATCTTACATAGTTGGTTCTTGACAGATGGGGCATAGAGTAATTGGAGCATATCAGTGACAAAGGAAATATATCGGAGCTTTTCAATGGCATATAAAATGTTCCGAAGCATATCAACGGCATATGGAACATTTCAAAGGAAAATCATCAGTGAATGAAGCATTTCAGAGCATATAAAAAAAAAATATCGTACAGAAGCTCAAACGTCGTCCTTGACGTTGCAATCATATCATTCTTATCCAGAGCATGAACAGAAACAACTCACCAAAACTCTGGATGTCATATCTAACATATAGAAGGTGTAGTGGGATCTCAATCAGAATGTGATTCATCCATTTCTGAATGACCACCTGACAAAAGTCTCCCACATCTGGGAGCTCCATCCACCCACGTCTAGGTGAAGTCAGAGGGGGCCGGCAGAGCATCGCAGGCTCTAAGCACATACCCTTTACCATTTCTGGCAAAGGTCCAGAATATCCCACATAGCGGGACCCCACATAGCGGGCAATAAGCACATACCCTTTACCATTTCTGGCAAAGGTCTAGACAATCGCACACACCAGAGTACAAGAGGGCAGTTTTAACAATAAGTAGCATATATCGGAAGCACACGCGGAACAACAAAACGTGCATGTGCCTTTTCGAGACAATACGAAGCAAACAACAAATCTCTCACAAATGTATTCAGATTTGGAATGAAATGAAAACAAGAGTGTACAGGGATTCCAAGCAATCATATTTAGCTCAATTCCAATAAGAAGGTTAGACGGATTCAAATATCCAAAGGAACGGAACAGAATACGCGAAATCGACCAAAGCTCGATTTCGGACAGAATTCTAGTGGCACATCAAACAAATACTTTAGAATATCAATTATACTCCAATACCCATAAGAAAGCTATGGTCGAACCATATATCAATATATATTCTGATGGAACAAATTTCATATGAAACAGGGTTCCCAACACGGAGTTACCTTTGATTTGGTAACACAAGGTCAAAAACACAATCACTGTTTTGCAGAATTTATAGGGTCGGATTCAACAATTGATAGGGTAGGAAATTGAATTCCAAAATTTTCAAACTATATGTCAAAAGAAATATTTTCAAGTCTAGTTTCAAATAAAATCAGTTTAGTACAAATCAGAATTTTCAACAGAGAGTTATAGGCAATTTAGTATCGATAGGTCAGAAATCTTGAACCCTGTTTTTCAGCGTCTATAGGCTCATTTGAAACAGATGTTTTGGTAAGTATTCGGTGTCCAAAATCTACAAAATTAGTGTAAAAAGGAAGATATAAGAGTCTAATTTCAAACAAAATAGTTCCTGCCCAAATTCACATTTTGTACAAAAACTTATAGCTGAAACAGTATATAGGGGTCAGTTTACCGAAAAAACTTCAGAATCCATGGTTTTATGTCCAAAGAGAGACATATCAGTTTCTAAATAGAAATCCTTCAATTTATTTTGAATCAACATAAAAACAGAGACTAAAAATTTTGTAGGATAGGGTTAGAACACTTGCCTTTGAGAATTTTGACCCGAAGTGAAAAGATTAAAGCAAGAACCCTAAAAATCCCAATTTTTTTTTTCTTCTTCTTCTTCTTCTTCTTCTTCTTCTTTCTTTCTTTCCCTGATCACTCACGAGCTGCCTTCTCTGCTTCCTTAAGAACGAAGGCAGAGAGGCTTAAATGGTGGAATTTGTCATTTTGTGTGTTTTGCAGTTTAGTCCTTGTTTTTATCATATTCACGATTAGGTCCTTAGGGTTTACATATAGGTCCTCAGATTCTTTCTTTTTTTTTTTTTTTTTTTTTTGAACAGATCTCCCAAATCTTACAAATGAGTTACCTCTGATTCATACTTTATTTCTTTTGTCAATTTAAAATAAATGCTTACATTATCACCAGAAATTTATACGAAAATTCGGAAATGAGGGGTGTTACACTCTCCCCCCCTTAAAAGAAAAATTTAGTCCTCTAAATTTATCGTACCTCTATCGATGAAAAGACTGGGATACACCTTTTTCATTTCCTCCTCTAGCTCCCAAGTTGTCTCCTCTCCAGAATGATGTCTCCAAATTACTTGAACCAATGGGATGACCCGATTCCTTAGGACTTTTTCTTTCTTATCAACAATCTGAATAGGCTCTTCCACATAAGATAAATCTTTATCGATTTCCACCAGCTCATACTTAATGATGTGAGAAGGGTCATATATATACTTTCTAATCATCGAGACATGAAATATATCATGGACATGGCACAATGTCGGTGGCAAGGCAATCCTGTAAGCGATAGAACCAACCCTCTCAAGAACCTCAAAAGGTCCAATAAATCTGGGGCTTAACTTTCCTTTCTTCCCCAACCTTATAATGCCTTTAGAAGGGGAGACTTTCAAGAATACAAAATCTCCGATTTCAAACTCAATATCTCGTCTTCTATTGTCGGCATAACTCTTTTGACGACTCTGAGCAGTTTTTAACCTTTTCCTTATAACTTGAATTTTCTCGGAAGTTTCTTGTACCTTGTCCGGTGCTAACAGCTTTCTGTCACCAACTTCCTCCCAACATATAGGTGTTATGCACTTTCGCCCATATAATGCTTCATAAGGAGCCATCTGAATACTTGAATGATAACTATTATTATAAGTGAACTCAACAAGTGAAATATCCTTATCCCATTCACCTTTCCAATCCATAACATAGGCTCTAAGCAAATCCTCAAGTGTTTAAATTGTTCTTTCTGACTGACCATCAGTCTTAGGATGATATGCAGTACTAAACTTAACTTTAGTGCCCATAGATTCCTGTAATCTTCTCCAGAATCTATAGAGAAATCTGGAGTCTCTATCAGAGATGATCTTCTTTGGAATACCATGAAGTTTTACTATTTCATTGACATATAAATCTGCAAGTCTATCAAGCGAATAAGTCATATTAATCGGTAGGAAGTGTGCAGATTTTGTTAACCTATCAATGATAACCCAAATAGCATCATGCTTCCTCGAGGTTCTGGGTAGTCCCGAAACAAAATCCATAGTAATACATTCTCATTTCCATTCAGGAATAACTAAAGGTTGCAACAACCCTCTAGGTCTTTGGTGTTCTACTTTGATTTGCTGACAAGTCAAACATTTTGAAACATACATTGCAATTTTTTTCTTCATGCCTTTCCACCAATAATGACTTTGAAGATCTCTATACATCTTAGTGCTCCCAGGGTGTAGGGTGTACTTTGAAGTATGACTTTCATTTAGGATTTGATTCTTGATATCTGGTTCATTTGGTACACATACTCTCTCCCCAAATCTCAATAGGCCATCCTTTGAAACTTGAAATTGTGGCTTCAATTCCTTTTCTACTTCACTCCTCAAGTAGATTAAATATGGATCTCGTAATTGCCCTTCCTTAATTTGTTGAATAAGATCAGATTGCACTTGAATGGAGGCCATTAATATCATCGAGTCTTGCTCTTTCCTCAAAGCTTTCAAATCAAAATTTTCTTCTAATAACTTTCATTGCTTCACAACCAGAATAGCCATAAAACTTGTAGATTTCCTACTAAGTGCATCAGCTACAACATTGGCTTTGCCCGGGTGATAACGGATGGCACAATCATAATCCTTCAGAAGTTCTATCCATCTTCGCTGCCTCATGTTTAACTCTTTCTGAGTGAAAATATATTTTAAACTCTTGTGATTAGTGAATATTTCAAACTGTCGACCATACAAATAATGTCTCCAAATCTTCAGAGCAAAAATAATTGCTGCTAATTCCAAATCATGAGTTGGATAATTCAATTCATAACCTTTTAGTTGCCTAGAAGCATAAGCAATTACTCTCCCTTCCTGCATCAAAACACATCCTAGGCCTTTTCTTGAAGCATCAGTATAAACTACAAATCCCTCACTACCACTTGGAATAGTGAGAATAGGGGCACTAGTCAATCTTCTTTTTAACTCTTGAAAACTTTGCTCACAATCATCACCCCATACAAATTTCATATTCTTTTTAGTGAGGTTGGTGAGAGGTTGAGCGATTCAAGAAAATCCCTCCACAAATCTCCTGTAATAACCTGCCATACCCAAAAAGCTTCGAACTTCTGTTACATTTGTTGATACTTCCCATTCAACTACAGCTTCTATTTTCCTTGGATCAACAGATATACCCTTCCCTGAAATCACATGGCCTAAGAAAGCAACTTCATTCAACCAAAATTCACATTTGCTGAACTTCGCATACAACTTCTTTTCTCTTAGTATGGACAATACATTTCTCAAGTGTTCCTCATGCTCCTGATTACTCCTTGAATACACCAATATGTCATCAATAAATACAATTACACAGATATCCAAAAGCGATTGAAATATCCTATTCATTAGTTCCATAAAAGCTGCAGGGGCATTTGTCAAACCAAAAGGCATCACCAAGAATTCATAATGACCATATCGAGTTCTGAAAGCTGTTTTTGAAATATCCTCCTCCTTGATCTTCAACTGATAGTAACCTGACCTCAGGTCAATCTTAGAGAATACTTGTGCACCCTACAGTTGATCAAACAAATCATCAATTCTAGGTATGGGATACTTGTTTTTTATGGTCACCTGATTTAACTGTCTATAATCAATACAAAGCCTCAATGTTCCATCCTTCTTCTTCACTAATAGTACCGGAGCACCCCATGGGGATACACTGGGTCGTATGAAACCCTTATCTAATAATTCTTGTATTTGCTTCTTTAATTCCTCTAGCTCGAGTGGTGCCATCCTGTAGGGAGGCTTAGATATTGGGGTTGTACTGGAGACCAGATCAATAGCAAATTCACCCTCTCTATCTAGAGGTAAACCAGGCAAATCATCTGGGAATACATCAAGGAATTCTTTGACCACTACAATTTCATCTAGGTGGGTTTCCTGATTTGAATGCTCCTTTACACACACCATATAACAAAAACAACCTTCTGTATAAGACGATAAACTTGAAGTGCTGATATCAAGCAAGGAGGCAAATCATGCCTAATGCCCTCAAAGAAAAATATAGACTGATCTGGTATGCAGAAAGTAATTATTTTTTTGTAACAATCAATACTAGCGTGATGAGAAGATAACCAATCCATGCCAAGTATAATATCAAAGCCCTGGATCTCTAGGAGAATCAAATCAGCAAGGAGTTCGTGGTCTCCAATAGAGATCAAACAAGATGGGTAGACCAAGTTTGTTGTCAATGAATCTCCAACAGTAGTTGTTACATATAACATATAATCCAGGGGTTTAGGTAGAATATCCAAGTGACAAGCAAAGTATTGCGAAACAAACGATAAGTTGGAGCCGGGATGAAACAAAACTTTTGCATTTCTTTTAGAAACATGAAGAATACCTTCCACCACTGATTTAGAAGCTTTAGAATCTTGTTCAGTGATAGCGTACACTCTAGCATGGGCTGAGGGTCTAGGAGACAGTGGCTCTTTCTTCCGATTCAGTGGGCAATCTCTTAATTGATGATCTAGCTTTCCACAACCAAAACATGCTCCAGTCACCCGAAAACACTGACTTGTTTCATGATTTAATCCACATTTTGCACATGACTGAGTCCTCCACAATGGTTTCCTTTTCTCAAATCCAGATGTCTTAAACCTCTTGTTACTAGCTTCATATTCATTTTCTCTCCTGTTTTTGCCAGTAAATTTGTCCCTTTTGTCCTTGCCAATGATTTCTTGAATTTCCTCCATGTCTCTTTCAATTTTCAAAGCTCTTTCTACCATATCAGCATATGTTTGTAGTTTTAAAGATGACATTCGGCTTCTTATTGCTGGCCGTAATCCCCTTTCAAACCTTCTTGCTTTTCTAGATTCATCATCAGTCATATGTGTGGCAAACCTGGAGAGCTCAGTGAATTTAGATTCATACTTTGTAACCGTCATACTTCCCTGGATAAGATTCAAGAACTCCAATTCTTTTTGCTCTCTCATACAATCTGGAAAATATTTATCATTAAACTTTTCATGGAATAACTTCCATGTCATTGGCTCATGTTTGATTTCAGACATCCTCTTAATCATTCTCTACCAGTGTTCAGCTTCTCCTTTCAGCATAAAGGTGGCAAGAAAAACCTTTCGATCATCAGGGTAATTTAAAGCATCAAATATTTTCTCTATCTGCATCGTCCATCGTTCTGCCACCATTGGATCAGACTCACCACTAAAACTGGGAGGACTAAGCTTCTTAAACTGTTCAATTCCCAACCCCGTCTGGTTTGATGTCTCTGTTCCATCATTACTTCTGTTAGGATCGAGAGCACTAAGAGGGGGGGGGGGGTGAATTAGTGCAGCGAAAATCTTTCAGCGATTTAGAAACGAAAGCTGCGTTCGTCCGATAAAAAACGATTTCGATATAAAAGCAGAATCACAGTGCAGTTTGCGTCTAAGCGCAGTTTGCGTCTAAGCGCAGTTTGCGTCTAAACTCAGTTTTACGTCCAAACGCAGTTTTACGTCCAAACGCAGTTTTACGTCTAAACGCAGTTTTACGTCTAAACGCAGTTTTACGTCTAAACGCAGTTTTGCGTCTAAACGTAGTTTTACGTCTAAACGCAGTTTTACGTCTAAACGCAGTTTTACGTCTAAACGTAGTTTTGCGTCTAAACACAGTTTTACGTCTAAACGTAATTTTACGTCTAAATGTAGTTTTGCGTCTAAAAGCAGTTTTGAACCTTGAAAAGCGTTTTACGTAGAAAGCAATTTGCATTTATAAATGGAATCCGAATGTAAGCGTAAACCGCAGTGTGAAGATCGTACGAAAACACGATTTACGTTAGAATGCAGATTCTGAAAGATCAGAGCTTATAAACTCGTTCGTAAAGGCGCAGAGGGCAGTAGCAATGTAGGAGGTTTGCAGTAATGATAAAGTGCTCAAGGTAAAAGCAAACCAGAGATTTAGAGTGGTTCGGTCAGTCTTGACCTACTCCACTTTTGGCTTCCTCCTCCGACGAGGTCACCGACGTCAACTAGCTGCCTTCCTTCAATGGGCGAAGGCTAACTGCCCTTTTACAGTTTCTCTCCTTTTGATAGGCTCAGGAGACAACCTTTACAGATCCTTTCTCTCCTCTCTTTACAACTCAAGACTTGAAGAACAGAAGGAGGAGAACTTTAGGACTTTACACAAATTTGAGCTCTTAGAATCACTGAAAAGATCAAGAATTCGGTGTGGATCTGTATCTTTTCAGTGCTGAATGGGTGGGGTATTGATAGGCCCCAACCCAGTTCAAATTTGGAGCTCAAAACGATCAAATCGATTAAATCCCAGAATTCTGGGATCAGGCGGTTGCACCTCTTGACTGGAGAGGTGGCACCGCCTGGCAGAGCTCGACGACTGAGCTCAGGCGATTGCACCTCTCTGCCAGAGCTCGAAGACTGAGCTCGATGGTTGCACCGCCTGGCAGAGCTCGAAGACTGAGCTCGTTGGTTGTACCGCCTGGCAGAGCTCGAAGTCTGAGCTCGGTGGTTGCATCACCTGGCAGAGCTCAAAACTGAGCTCAGGCTGATGCACTTCTCTGCCAGAGCTCGAGACTGAGCTCAGGCTGATGCACCTCTCTGCCAGAGCTCGAAGACTGAGCTCGGTGGTTGCACCGCCTGGCAGAGCTCGAAACTTGAGCTCTGGCGGTGCTACCTCTTGACAGAGGAGGTTGCACCGCCCAGTCTAGCTCGAAGACTGAGCTCTGGGCGGTTGCACCTCTTGGCTGGGGCGGTTGCACCGCCCAGCCTCGCAGCCCTGGCGGTTGCACCTCCTGGCTGGGGCGGTTGCACCGCCTGGTGCAATCAGGGTCCGAATGGTTCGCTCCATTCGGCCCAATTTGAATCTTTTCAGGGGCCCAATTGCCCCAAGATTAAGCTAATGGGATCACCTCCCATTTTCAAGCTTAATTATCGTGCTAACTACGATTAACTCTAAGACAACTTCTGCAGCTTTGCTCCGATGCGTCAATCGCTTCTTCCGGCGAGTTTCCGGCGAACTTCCGTCGATCATCCGATAAACCCTCGGTGATCCTTCTGCGGACATCCTGCATACTCCTGGACTTTGCGACGATCCACTTGGCGAGTTCCGACGAGCTTCGCTTGGCAAGCTTCTGGACTTCTCGGATCTGTTCTCGCTGAACCTCCGACGACCGTCCGAACTTCCGTCGAACTCTCGAACTCCCAACGTGATCATGATCTTGACTCCGGCGCAACACCTGCTGCTTGTCTTACTCTCATCGTAGCTAATCCTGCACACTTGTCTCAACACATAGATTTGATAACAAATGACAATTGACTTCATCATCAAAATCCGAGATTCAACAACTTCCTCGTTGGACAGGTTGTTGTTGTTGTTGCATCACTTGTGCCATAGTCTCCAAAGTCCGCATGATACCACTCAATTGATCAGCAGTAGATGCAACAGGAGAACCAGATGATCTCGTCATCCTCGCTTCCTAAAACATCAAAAGAACATTTTCTTTGATCAATCTCTAAATGATAGTCAATAAACCTCAAAAAAGATAATATTCTTAGTGATTCTCAAATCATGCTCTGATACTACCTCTGTCATGCCCCTCCAAAATATCGACAATATTTAAAATTTCCATCACAACTAACCCAGGATCCAAACACACATTTGAGGTCACTAAGAAAACATTCAGATCAAAAATTTCACCTCTATAGTCAACAAATTCATAACCTTGTGCAGTTCATAAACATCCCACATATCACTTGATAATTCAAACAAACTGAACTTAACTGATCAAAATAATAACCACAACATAAAATTCACAAGTGGGGAAGTCTATGCAGTCACCAAACCAACGATTACCATAAGATCATAGCATTACATAAATTTAACTTAACATTCCAAAATCCTATACATGAGGGATCCTTTATCTTACACAAAATCCACACGTTTAGATTTATCGTCACATTTCATATGATGCAAAGTATCTTATACAACAAATACACATATGCTAACAAAGGTCTGCCCAAAATCTTCTAAACTTTCCACCGCCTCAGCCCAATCTTAACATTTAAGCAAGCAATACGCTATCCTGAAAAATTTATCAACAAACGGGGTGAGCATAAAGAGCTCAGCAAGTGACTAATATATCCATATCAAAATAGTACAATTTCCAAAGGGATACAGTTTCAAAATACAAGGCAGAATATACGATTTCGTAGACATAATATCATTAGGAGCAGAAACACAATTGTCTTTTCAATCTTACATAGTTGGTTCCTGACAGATGGGGCATAGAGTAATAATTGGAGCATATCAGTGACAAAGGAAACATATCGGAGCTTATCAATGGCATATAAAATGTTCCGAAGCATATCAACGGCATATGGAACATTTCGAAGCAAAATCATCAGTAAATGAAGCATTTCAGAGCATATAAAAAACAAATATCGTACAGAAGCTCAAACGTCGTCCTTGACGTTGCAATCATATCATTCTTATCCAGAGCATGAATAGAAACAACTCACCAAAACTCTGGATGTCATATCAAACATATAGAAGGTGTAGTGGGATCTCAGTCAGAATGTGATTCATCCATTTCTGAATGACCACCTGACAAAAGTCTCCCACGTCTGGGAGCTCCATCCACCCACGTCTAGGTGAAGTCAGAGGGGGCCGGCAGAGCATCGCAGGCTCTAAGAACATACCCTTTACCATTTCTGGCAAAGGTCCAGAATATCCCACATAGCGGGACCCCACATAGCGGGCAATAAGCACATACCCTTTACCATTTCTGGCAAAGGTCCAGACAATCCCACACACTAGAGTACAAGAGGGCAGTTTTAACAATAAGTAGCATATATCGGAAGCACACGCGGAACAACAAAACGTGCATGTGCCTTTTCGAGACAATACGAAGCAAAGAACAAATCTCTCACAAATGTATTCAGATTTGGAATGAAATGAAAACAAGAGTGTACAGGGATTCCAAGCAATCATATTTAGCTCAATTCCAATAAGAAGGTTAGACGGATTCAAATATCCAAAGGAACGGAACAGAATACGCGAAATCGACCAAAGCTCGATTTCGGACAGAATTCCAGTGGCACATCAAACAAATACTTCAGAATATCAATTATGCTCCAATACCCATAAGAAAGCTATGGTCGAACCATATATCAATCTATATTCTGATGGAACAAATTTCATATGAAACAGGGTTCCCAACACGGAGTTACCTTTGATTTGGTAACACAAGGTCAAAAACACAATCACTGTTTTGCAGAATTTATAGGGTCGGATTCAACAGATGATAGGATAGGCAATTGAATTCCAAAATTTTCAAACTATATTTCAAAAGAAATATTTTCAAGTGTAGTTTCAAATAAAATAAGTTTAGTATAAATCAGAATTTTCAACAGGGAGTTATAGGCATTTTAGTATCGACAGGTCAGAAATCTTGAACTCTGTTTTTCAGCGTCTATAGGCTCATTTGAAACAGATGTTTGGGTAAGTATTCAGTGTCCAAAATCTACAAAATCAGTGTCAAAAGGAAGATATAAGAGTCTAATTTCAAACAAAATAGTTCCTGCCCAAATTCACATTTTGTACAAAAACTTATAGCTGAAACAGTGTATAGGGGTCAGTTTACCGAAAAAACATCAGAATCAATGGTTCTATGTCCAAAGAGAGACATATTAGTTTCTAAATAGAAATCCTTCAATTTATTTTGAATCAACATAAAAACAGAGACTAAAAATTCTGTAGGATAGGGTTAGAACACTTGCCTTTCAGAATTTTGACCCGAAGTGAAAAGATTAAAGCAAGAACCCTAAAAATCCCAATTTTTTTTTTTTTTTTCTTCTTCTTCTTCTTCTTCTTCTTCTTCTTCTTTCTTTCTTTCCCTGATCACTCATGAGCTGCCTTCTCTGCTTCCTTAAGAACGAAGGCAGAGAGGCTTAAATGGTGGAATTTGTCATTTTGTGCATTTTGCAGTTTAGTCCTTGTTTTTATCATATTCACGATTAGGTCCTTAGGGTTTACATATAGGTCCTCAGATTCTTTCTTTTTTTTTTTTTTTTGAACAGATCTCCCAAATCTTACAAATGAGTTACCTCTGATTCATACTCTATTTCTTTTGTCAATTTAAAATAAATGCTTACATTATCACAAGAAATTTATACGAAAATTCGGAACTAAGAGGGTGGTCATTCTCATTATTACATTATCACATGATGTATCTGGTCCTTAGACTTGAGAGATCAAGGATGTCCTGTATGAGTGCTCCACTCTTTGATACCGAAGTTATAGGTTTGGATGTCTCAGATCTTGTTAGGATCAAGAGGTTGGCACTAAGAGGGTGGGTGAGTTAGTGTAGTGGTAAAATAATGTCGGTTTAAACAACTTCGTACGATAAAAATCATTTCCGACGGAAACCAATCTCAGAAATATCTTAACTTGAAACACGTTCGTAAATGAATTGAAGGCAGTAAACAGTTAAAGAGGTTTGTAGTAAGGTAATAGTAAGAATAAAATGTAAACCAAAGAACACGACAGTTTTAGAGTGGTTCGGTCAATGTGACCTACATCCACTTTCGGCTTCCTCCTCCGATGAGGTCACCGACGTCCACTAGAGGCCTTCCTTCAATAGGCAAAAGTCAATCACCTTTTTCACCCCTCTTCTCCTTTCTACGGGTTTAGGAGATAACCCTTACAAGTACTCACACTCCTCTTATAGATTTCTAAACTTAGAGAGGAGGGAATTTCTAAAGAGATTACAGCAACGTTTTTCTACTTTTGAACTCTCTATGATTGTGTCTTTTAACCAAGGATGAGAGGGGTATTTATAGGCTTCAAGTTGATTCAAACTTGGAGCCTAAGTCTTTCCCATCCTGGGTTCCCCGGGCATAGGCGGTACCACCACCTACATTGGGCGGTACCACCACCCAATGTCAGTCTGATATTGACACTACCCTGGGCGGTACCATCGCCAAGGTTTGGTGGTACCAACATCCAAACTGGCGGTACCACCGCTTGGCACCCTGCTAGGGGCGGTACAACGTCCCAGATTGGCGGTACCATCGCTTGACATAGTCTCGAAGATTGTGCCATGACAGTGAGACTTCTTGGGCCACTATTTGGGCCTCTTATTGGGCCCAACACAGTCCTTACATGGGCCTAGTTGGCCCTTAATTGGGTTAGCCCAAATCTAAACCTAATTACGTGCTAACTAGGAAATCTAAGACATAATCTGAGCTAAACAAGTCCGTAAGTCTATTCTTCCGACGAGCTTCCGACGATCTTCCGACGAACTTCCGACAAAACTCTCGGCAATGTTCTGGTGGATTGCTGGCAAGCTCCTGGACTTCACGATGATCTTCTTGGCGAGTTCTGATGAGTTTCTCTAGCAAGCTCCGAGACTTCTCGGCTGGTTCCACTAGAACTTCCAACAAACGTTCGGACTTTCGACAAACTCTCGAACTCCCAACAAAATTGCGTCCTTGACTCTGGGACTTCATTTTGCTATATGCCTTGCTATTGTAGTTAATCCTACATATGTAAAACACACTTTGATCTAGACAATTATACTAAGCAGTAATCAAGTTGATGTCATTATTCCCTCGACGCTTCGTCCGATTCTTCAACGCATCGTCCTCTCTTGCGGCCTATTGCCCAATCGGCCAGTTGACTCCGCAACTCTAATATCCTTGGTGCAATGTCTACTCTTCTTGGCCCGATGCTCGAATCTATGGCTCGAAGCCTTCTATCGATACATAGACCAATCCACCAATCCGACGTCCAATCTTCTGACATGTTTTCCTTGGCACAATATGATTCTTTCTACTTTAATTGTCTCATCTTGATCGAAGCATCCTGCATCACTCAAAACGCAGATTAAAACATAAACACTTATCGATTGGTTTCATCATCAAAATCCGAGATTCAACAATCTCCCCTTTTTTGATGATGACAACCAATCGACGATGGAGTTAACCTTAACTCCCGAAATTTAAAAAAACTCCCCCTATCAATATGCCATATTGATAGAAACTCTTAGATTAAAAAATCCAAGTAACATGTCATGATCATATCATGCATGACATCATCATACTTCTCCACCTTTGTCATCAACAAAAAGGAGAAGTCCAACTATTCATGTGTTTGAAATATAAGTCCAACTCATTGCATGAAAAATATATTATCAAGTTTTATCATCATGCAATTTGAAGCTAGAAAATTTAGCAAGTGCTATATCATGCTTAGAACATTCAAGCTATCAAGTTTTAGATATGCAAGTTTTACAACATACAAGCTAGTAAATTTAAAGATGTGCAAGTAGGCATATTTGCTTTTTTTTGCGATGTTCAAGATATCATTTCTTTATAATGTTCAAGATAGCAAGTTCTACATCATGTTGGAACATGTAGGCTAGCAATTTTGAGATGTTCAAGATATCCTTTTTGCCTCTTCTTGAAATGTGTAACTTAGCACATATTGCTTCTTTTGAGATTTACAAGATAGCACTTTTGCTTCTTCTTGAAGTATGCAAGCTAGCAAAATTTAATCCCCCTATGTCATTGTCAAATAAAAGGGAATAACAATACAATAGTGTAATTCATTTCCCTTTACTATAATCTTCAAATCATGACAAGGGTAAAGTATCAACCTTATTTCAATCTGTTTGTGCATCATTATAGTTTCAATTTACAACATGCACAATTTCAAAACCTTACATTTAATTTTTCATGCACGATATCAAAAAATAAATCAATCATCATTATGAGCATATCATACATGATACTAGAACATTAAAATTTTTAAGCATTTATCAATATTTTGATCATGATACCAAACATTCATCATTTAAAGCATTCATGAAACACATCATATGCATTTTAAATCATGATGGTATCTAATTGTCAAATTACATTGCATCCTATCATGCATGATAATAACTCCTCATTTGTATTTCATGCATATTTTTATTTCATCACATTCATTTCATCTATGTTTCAAGAAAAATTAATTGGGTGATGAATATGAGAAATTACATAAAAATCATATCATGAAAGATAAGATCATGTGAATACCAAAAGACATGATTTCTTTTGAAAAACCTTCTCTTAAATAATCAAAAGAAAATCTTAGGAGATCAAATAATAAAAGATATTCAAAAGAAATTTTAAGTCATGAATTTCGAAAAAGATTTTCTCTTTAGTTAATCGTAAAAGAAACTTAGGAGAAAAATATTTCACTTCATGCATATAAAATCTTGATTTAAGCATAAGAAATCTCAAGTTATAAATCTCAAAAAATCAAGATAAAACTCATTCATATTCAAATCATCAAATCAAAAGCATTTTCAAGAGATTAAAAAAAAGATAGATTCATTAATCTCTCCTTTCATTATGAATCATAAAAATAATAATTCTGAAAAAAAAATTCATATGGATAAATCTCAAAAAGAAGATACAAGAACCCATAATAGGAGATCTTGATTCATAAATGATTTTAAGTTATAAATTACGAGAAATCAAGGTCATGATTTCGATAAAACCCATTAAATTTAAATCATTTTCATAATCCATGAGATTCATAAAAGCATAATATACATGTTTTCATTAATCTCCTTTTTGAAAAAATCGATAAAGCAAGAAAAATAAAATTTTCAAGGAGATACCTTTACTCTTTTTAGTTGTTTCAATTCATGTGATTTATTTCATTCAAGCATGTCCTTTTTCATTTATGTCAAATAACAACATGCATCAATTGTTTAAAAACTGAAAAGAACTTTTATTGCAACAAGGATCAATAAGCCAAAAATCATCATGCATAATTTTGAATTATAAAACCTTATTAAGCATGATATTGCATTATTTCATCAAGCATGATTTCGTAAAGTATTTTCAATTAAATATGAAGATCATCAAGATACACATTATCACTTTATCACATCATTAAAACATCTAGCATGATTTAAGTCTAACATTTTGTTCTATTAACATAAAACATGTAATTTTTTATATTTTTATTTTTTAAACATGTAATTTTCAAGAAAAATACTTATTCTAAACTAAATTAATAAAGAAAATGCATCATGAAATGCATCATGTAATTTTGAAATAAATTAGGGGGGTTTCGATTACCTCATCGTCGAAAGCCGTTAAGGCGTAGTTTGCCACCTCGCATTTATTGATTTTCTCCTCATCTTTGGAGGAGCTCGATTCATCCCAATTTTTGTTCTTCTTCTTGCGTTAAAAGCAAGTAGTTGCATTCTTTTTTTCTTTAATTTTTGTTTCATTAATTTTTTAAATTTAGTAGTGAGGAGTTCATGTTCAACATCACTTGAGCTTATGCTCGATTGGTCTTCAAATGTTCTAAGTTTAAAATCATTCATGTTCTTTGGAAGGTGGTTCTCCCGTTCTTTACGTGCATTGCACATCATTTCATAAGTCATCAAATACCCTATTAGTTCTTCGAGAGGGCAATAGTTCAAATCTTTTGATTCTTGTATTGCCGTTACTTTCGAATTCCAATTTTTAGATAGAGATCTTAAAATCTTGTTAATGAGTTTAAAATTTGAAAAGCTTTTACCAAGAACTTTTAAATGATTGACAACATCCGTAAAATAGGTGTACATATCTCCAATGGTTTCGCTTGGTTTCATATAAACAGTTCAAAATCGTGCATCAAAAAATTAACTTTAGAATTCTTAACACTACTTATGCCTTCGTGTGTGGTTTCAAGAATGTGTCAAATATCAAAAGTTGTTTCGTACAAAGAAACCCGATTAAACTTAGTTTTATCTAAGGCACAAAATAGAGCATTCATAGCTCTAACATTTAAAGAAAAAGTCTTCTTCTCCAAATCATTCCAATCTTTCATTAGAATAGAAGACCTTTTAAAATCGGATTCGATTATGTGCTATAAATCGAGATTCAATGAAAGCAAGAAAACTCTCATTCGAGTTTTCCAATAAGTGTAGCCCGTCCCATTGAAAAAGGGAGGACGAATGAGAGAGTGACCCTCTTGAAAGCCGAAAAGAGCCATTTCTCTTTGGGTGTTAAACCAAATGAGAAAATGAGGCACTGATACCAATTGTTAGGATCAAGAGGTCGACTCTAAGAGGGGGGGTGAATTAGTACAGTGGTAAAATAATGTCGGTTTAAACAACATCGTATGATAAAAATAATTTCCGAATGAGGACGTCGGTGATCTCGTCGAAGGAGGAAGCCAAAAGTGGATGTAGGTCAAGATTGACCGAACCACTCTAAAATTGCGGTGCTCTCTGGTTTGCATTTATTCTTGCTGTTTACCTTACTACAAACCTCCATATGTGCTTTACTTCCTCATTACTTTTGCTGCACTCCTTTATGAACTCGCTTTCAAGTTAAGTTTCCGAAAATGATTTTATGTCGGAAATGATTTCATCATATGAACATCATTTGAAATCAACGAAAGTTTTTCTGCTGCACTAATTCACCCCCACCTCTTAGTGCTCTTGATCCAAACAATTGGTATCAAAGCGGGGTTAACTCTCAATCGGATTAAAACTCAAGAGAGATGGCATATGCCGGAAACTAAGAGGGCCACTCTATTACACATCCACCCATGTTTAATGGGATAGACTACACTTACTGAAAGATCCAAATGAGGATCTTCCTTATTTTCATGGATTTTGAACTTTGGAATCTTGTTGAAAATGGATTTTTAATGTCTTATCTTCCAATGATCGATTGGAATGAATTGGAAAAGAATACTTTCGCTCTTAATGCAAAGGCTATGAATGTCTTATTTTGTGTATTTGATAAAAATGAGTTCAATCATGTTTTGGTTTGTGAAACTGCATTTGATATTTGGCACACACTCGAAGTGACTCACGAAAGCACGAGTAGAGTGAAAGAGTCAAAAATCAATCTTTTAATACATTCTTTTAAACTTTTTCGAATGAAACCGAGCGAGACCATACGCGACATGTGCACCCGTTTCACGGATGTCGTCAATAGTATAAAAGGACTCGGTAAAAGTTTTTCGGATTTGAGCTCGTGAATAAGATTCTAAGATCCCTACCAAAGAGTTGGGACCCTAAAGTCACTGCTATTCAAGAGGCTAAAGATTTAAACAACTTCTCTCTTGAAGAATTAATTGGGTCATTAATGACCTACGAAATGACTTGCAAAACTCATGAAGAGCAAGAAGACATCTTTCCAAAGAATAGGAAGGATATGACACTTAGAACTTTAGAATACCACTTGAGAGAAAACTCAAGTGATGAGGACTATGACAATGACTTGGCACTTCTAACAAGAAAATTTAAAAAATTCATTAAAAGAAACAAGTTTAAAAATGACACAAAAAATAAATTTGATCCCAAGAAAGACCAAGCTATTTGTTACGAATGCAAGAAGCCGAGACACCACAAAAGTGATTATCCTCAAGCCAAGAAGAGAACACCAAAGAAGAAGGCGCTCAAAGCAACGTGGGATGACTCAAGTGCGTCCGAAGAAGAGGAGTCCAACACTGAGAAAGTTGCTCACTATGCCCTAATGGCCATCGGAGAGGAGGTAATAGATTTAATTGATGCAGATTTATCATTTGATGAATTATTAAATGCTTTCCATGAATTATTTGATGAATACAAAATAATTAGTAGAAAATATAAATTATTAAAAAAGGAGCATGATAGTCTTATTAGTAATTTCGATAAATTAAAAACTGAATATCATAATAGTTTAGCTCTATGTATAAAATGTCATGATCTAGAAACTCTCCAAAAGCAGAACATGCTACTTAAGGACACATTGAAGAAATTCGAGGTTGGTAGCAAATCTTTGAATATGATCCTTACAAATAAGGGTCACGTTCCTAAAAGAAGTGGAATCGGATTTGTGAGAAGTACTTGTTGAATCTCGGATTTTGATGATGAAACTAATTGATTGTGTTTAGATGTTTAACTGCATTTTGAGTGATGCAGGTCTACTCGATCAGGATTAGACAGTTAACGCAAGAGGAATTGACGTTGCGCCGGAGGAGATCACGTTAGGATATTGGATGGCAGAAGGCTTCGGACGTCGGGCATCGGGCCAAGAGCGGAATTGCACCAAGGATATCGGGGTTGCGGAGGTCAACCGCCGATTGGGCAACAAGCCGCAAGAGAGGACGATGCGTTGAAGAATCGGACGAAGCGCCAACCAATGACATGCCGGGCAACGTAATGTCGATTCGCGTTGTAATAACTGTCTAGATCGGAGTAGAGTTTTGGCTTGTTGTGCAGGATTAACTACGATAACGATGAAGACATAAAGCGAAACAAAGTGCGGAGTCAAGCACGAAGGATTCGTTGGGAGTTCAAGAGTTCGACGGAAGTCCGAAGGTTCGTCGGGAATGCTACCGGAACTAGCCGAGAATGAGTAGGGAGCTTGCCGAAGGGATTTTCGGAAGCTCGCCGGAAGGTTCGTTGGAAGTTCGCGGAGCTCGCCGAGAAAGATCGGAGCTTGCCGAAGAAGCTCGTTGGAACTCGCCAAGATCAAATCGTGATGTCTAGGAGCTTGCCGGGAGTCCGCAGAATGGTTTCCGAGAGTTTATCGGAAGACCGTCGGAAGTTCGTCGGAAGCTCGCCGGAAGAAGTCTTGACTTACGAACTTTGTAATAGCTTAGAAAATGTCTTTAAATTCGTAGTTAGTATGTTAATTAGGGTTAGGATTATGTATTAATCCTATAACCTAAGTAGGGGCCAATTGGGCCTGAGTTCGGATTAGTTTGGGCCAAGATTGAAGCCAAACTAAGTAGGCTAAAAACACTGTAGATAGGCTGAAAACACTATAGGCGGTGGCACCGCCCAGTGCCCGAGAGCTGGGCGGTAGCACCGCTTGGGCTGGGCGGTGGCACCGCCCAGCACTATCAACGTTTGACAGTTGCAGGCGGTGGCACCGCCACTGACAGGCGGTGGCACCGCCAGCATCGGGAACATAAGAGAATTCAAATTTTTGGAGCCCAAATTTGAATCCTCTTGAGGCCTATAAATACCCCTCAAATCTCAGCTAAGATAACAACTTTTTGGGTAGCAAAAGTTTGAGAGAAAGGTCTTAGAAAAGTGTTAGCTTGTCTTCTTTTCAATTTGCTAGTGTTCACCTCATCTCTTCTCGAAAATCTGTAAGAGAGTGAACCGCTTGTAAAGAGTTGTAAGAGGGGTATTTACCCTTCCATTTCAAGAGACTTGCTAGTAGAAGGTGGGAGCCTCATCGAAGATGGGCCTCGCAAGTGGAGTAGGTCATTTGACCAAACCACTCGAAAATCGGCGTGATTCTTGGTTTGCATTTCATTATTGCTATTTACATTATTGCAAACCTTCTTATATGCTTTAAGTTCCTTATTACTTTTGCTGCACATATTTAAGAATACGTTTTCAAGATTAAGCTTTTCAAGTTCCGTTCTTATCGTACGAAAGTTTTTCTAAAACCAATGTTTTAATCCGCTGCACTAATTCACCCCCCCCTCTTAGTGCCTCTCCGATCCTAACAGTCCTCACCAAAATCCAATCACTTTTATTAAAGGCCCTATCTTACATGTTCGGCACCAAAGCAAATGCAACTTTTGTTGTAAACATGGACATAGAAGTTATCATTGTCCATTCAAGAATGTTAGTCTGAACAAACTGATTTGGGTTCCTAAATGAACCATGATAAATTCTATGCAACATGATAAACAATTTAGATCAGTTTTTTGAGGCACCAAAAAGTAAATGGATACCTAAAAATCATCCTTTCTTGTAGAAACTGACACGGGAGTGTCTAATTTGCTACAATCTGCTCATATGGACCATACGGATAATATGATATTTTTTTCAGCCAACAATATTGCTACATAATCTTTAACTCAGCCTACTCAAATAAGATAGCTCATCAGTATATTCCCAGCATAAAGGAATACATTAATGGAGTTGGTTGGCAGCTGTAAAGCTATATCATGGCACTTTTCTTCATGGCTAAGGAATACATTAATGGAGTTGGTTGGTAGCTGTAAAACACTTAATTTCGAAATTTCCTATGCATGAAGGGTTGTTTCATGCACTAGTATTTATTTTGGGGTTTAGGGCTTAGAAAAGACTTGAGAAAACTGAGGATATTGGCAGAAGCTCTCTTGGAGTGCTCTTTTGAAATATGTATCTCTTGGATGCGTCCTTGAGTGGTGAGTCTTTTGCTTTCAGTTCTGTATCGTTATTTATTATCATTAGGGTGGTGATCTTCTGTATCCCTTTTGATTTTTAAACTTGGTGGTGAGCTATATTTCGTTTTACCGAAGTTTCTTCAAGAGTTCGTTCATTGCCTTCTGTGACATTTTCTATCTGTACAATTATTCTATTAGTGTTCTTTCGAAATCCATTCTGTATTTTTACCCTCCCCGGTATCAGATTGGTATCAGAGCTAAAGGCTAGAGATCATGGCAAGGCGGAATGGAAAAGATGTAGTTGGTGAAGGTAGAGACCACGAAGATGACGCTGAGTCGTTGAGGCTGCAGCTACGAAAATTACTGTGTAGCCTACAAGAAAAAAATGAGATAATCGACGAACTTCAAAGTAGACACAACCAACATGAAAATGAAGCTCGAGAGTTTACTTCCGATGATGATACACCTCTTCCAAGGGAGTCGAGAAGATGTCAGAGAAGAAATGGAGCCCAAGATGAGTGGCAGAATGAATATAACCCCAGATTAGATATTCGAGAATTTGAAGGTAAAATAGATGTTGATGACTTTATCGATTGGCTTAACATAGTAGAAAGAATTTTTGATTTTCATGAACCACCAGAACAAAAGAAGGTCAAACTTGTGGCACTCAAACTCAGGTGGAATGCATCTTTTTGGTGGGAAAATCTGAAGAAACAAAGAGAACGTGAGGGGAAGAGTAAGATCGTTACATGGGAGAAAATAAAAAGGGAGCTAAAGAGAAAATATTTACCTCATAATTATAGGCAAGAGATCTTTCTTAAAATACATGATTTCAAGCAAAAAGATCTTAGTGTGGAGGAGTTTACAGTAGAATTTGATAATTTGATGTTAAAAGGAGAACTTGTGGAACCAGAAGAGCAAACAATTGCAAGATACTTGGGAGATCTGAAGTATGAGATTGCTAAAGTTGTTCAGCTATAGTCATATTGGTCTTTAAATGATGTGAGCAAGCTGGCATTAAAAGTTGAAAAGCAATAGAAGTTTGAAAAGAGTTTTTGGTATGGCTGAAAAGAAGGCTACACAAAAGGAGGAAGTTCCAAGCCTACTGTCCAATGCAAGGTGATATCGAAGGTGCAAGAAAAGGGTGAAGAATCTGCTGGCAGCAAAAAAACACCAAATTCTTCTACCCCAACTGGCCGAAAATGCTTCAAATATCATGGTTTTGGGCATATTGCTTCGGATTGTCCAAATAGGAGGATTGTAACTTTGGTTGAAGATCATAGTGATGGAGGAGAAGATGAAGCTGATGACGAACCAAAATACGATGATGATGAGGAAGAGATTACTTATGCTGATCATGGTTTGTCTATTGTATTGCAACGTAGTTTACAAGTGTCATATGTGGCCGACGATGAAAGTTGGGTGAGAAAAAATGTGTTTCACACTAAATGCACTTCTCTTGGCAAAGTGTGCTTGGTGATCATCGACAGCGGCAGCTTTGAGAATGTGGTATCTTTGGAGTTGGTGCAGAAGCTAAAGTTGGATACCATCCCTCATCCACATCCATACCAGTTATGTTGGCTGCAAAAAGGAAATGACATCAATGTAACTAAAAGATGTTTAGTTTCATTTTCTATTGGCAAGTATTATAAAGATGAAGCATGGTGTGATGTTGCTCCTATGGATGCTTGTCATTTGTTGTTGGGAAGACCTTGGCATTATGATAGAAGGGTGTTGTATGACGGCTATAAACATACTTATTCTTTTAAGGTGAATGAACAGAAGATTATTTTAGCTCCATTACAACCATCCGAAATCAGTGCACCAAAAAAGAAGGTTAGTGCTTTTATGTCCTATGGTGAATGCAAAGATGAATTAGACAAGGGTGGTCATGTTATGGCTCTACTAGTAGTAGAAGAAAATGAACAACACAAGGAGACACCAGAAATCATGAAACAAATCTTGGAAGAGTTTGAAGATGTTATACCAGAAGAGATTCCACATGGCCTTCCACCCTTGAGAGATATCTAGCATCACATTGAACTTATTTCGGGGGCTATTCTACCTAATAAGGTAGCATAGAGAATGAGTCCCAAGGAATATGAAGAACTTCAAAGGCAAGTTGATGAATTGGTGAAAAAAGGTTAATCCGAGAGAGCATGAGTCCTTGTGCGGTTCCAGCTTTGTTAGTGCCTAAGAAGGATGGTTCTTGGAGAATGTGCGTGGACAATCGCACCATCAACAAAATCACAGTGGACTATCACTTTCCTATTCCAAGGTTAGATGATTTAATTGATCAATTGTGTGGTGCTTATATTTTCTCAAAAATTGATTTGAGGAGTGGCTATCACCAAATAAGAATAAGGCCCAGAGATGAGTGGAAAATATCATTTAAAACTAGAGAAGGCTTATATGAATGGTTGGTTATGCCATTTGGGCTATCTAATGCTCCTAGCACCTTCATGAGATTTATGAATCACATACTTAAGCCATACATTAGAATATTTGTTGTAGTTTATTTTGACGATATATTGGTGTACAACAAGAGCGAAGAGGAGCATATGAATCATCTGAAAGAGATTTTTCCTATTTTGAGGCATCAAAAGCTTTATGCTAATCTAAAGAAGTGTGATTTCTTTACTTCTAGTGTGGTGTTTCTGGGGTATGTTATTTCAAAAGATGGAATCATGATGGATCAAAGTAAGGTAGAGGCTATTCTCAGTTGGCCAACACCTGCTTCGTTGCATGATGTGAGGAGTTTCCGTGGCTTAACTTCGTTTTACAGAAGATTTATCAAGGGTTTCAGCTCTATTGTCGCTCCAATCATCGAATGTCTGAAATGTGATAAATTCAAATAGACTAGTGAGGCTAACGATGCTTTTGAGCTTTTGAAAAGAAAGGTTACTAAAGCTCCTATCTTAGTTCATATTTTTATCAAATTCAATTTTGCTATTAGCTAAAGATCTTGGGCATGATGTCAAAAGCTATACCCATAGGAAATCTTAGCATATCTGGACTTTAAATTTTATTTGTTGGCCACAGTTAAGAGTTATAGTCTACAGCATATGTAGTCATAACTACCACATGAGTACTCTACGAGTTACCTAGCTTCGTCTATAACTTGTATAGACAAAGCTATTTGTAGAAACTTTATACAAAATCAATTTACTTTTACTTATCAAAAAAAAAAAACCAACCTTAAACTTGTTTAAGGTTTCTTTAAGAAGCAAATTTTCATTTTTTTTTGCTTCTAAATGCTCACACTTAGAGCATGGAGGAGTTTGAAGACTATCAAACTTATTTTGTAGTAAAACATGCTCTTTCTTTAAGATATTTAACTTCTTACTAATAGTTGTACATTCATCAAATAATTCATGAAAAGCGATAGAGAGTTCTTCAAAAGATAAATCTTCATTAATTAAATCACATATCTCTTCTCCTAAAGCCATTAGCACGAATTTTGCCTCCTCTTTGTTGCTAGCTTCTTCACTTTCGGAATCACTTGAATCGTCCCAAGTTGCCTTTAGAGCTTTCTTCTTCTTTGGTTGCTTCTTCTTGGCTTGGGGGCATTCATTTTTTAAATACCTTGGCTTCTTGCATTCATAGCATATCACTTGGTCCTTTTTATATTCAAGTCTGTTTTTGTTGTTATTTTTAAATTTGTTCTTTCTTAAAATTTTTTTAAAATTTTGAGTCAAGAGTGCAATGTCATTTTCACTATCCTCATCACTTGATGTTCCTTTGAAGTGATCTTCTTGTGATGTAAGTGTCATATCCTTCCTGTTCTTTGGAAGGGGGTTCTCGAGTTCGTCATGATCTTGACACGTCATTTCGTAGGTCATTAGTGACCCAATAAGTTCTTTAAGAGAGAATGTTTTAGGGTCCTTGGCCTCTTGAATGGTAGTAACTTTTGGATCCCAACTTTTAGGAAGGGATCTTAAGATTTTATTTACTAGTTCGAAGTTAGAGAAATTTTTACCAAGAGCTTTGAGTCCATTGATGACATCCGTGAAACGGGTGTTTCATTCGAAAGAGTTCATAAGAGTGCACAAGGATGTTGATTTTGGACTCTTTCACTCTGCTAGTGCCTTCATGAGTGACCTCAAGAGTTCTCCAAATATCAAAAGTCGAATCACAAATTGAAACACGATTAAACTCATTTTTGTCTAGTGCACAAAACAAGGCATTCATAGCCTTTGCATTTAAAGCAAAAACCTTCTTCTCCGATTCATTCCATTCGCTCATCGGAAAAGAAGATTTTTGAAATTCATTTTCGATAATAATCCAAAGTTGGAAATCCATGGAAATGAAGAAGATCCTCATACGGGGCTTCCAATACGTGTAATCCAACCTATTAAACATAGGTGGATGTGTGATAGAATGACCCTCATGCATGCCGGAGTAAGCCATCTCTCTTGGGTATTAAACCAAATATGAGAGTGAGCCTTGCTCTGATACCAATTGTTAGGATCGGAGAGGCACTAAGTGGGGGGGGGGGGAGGGGGTGAATTAGTGCAGCGGATTAAAACTTGTAAGTTCGAAAATGATTCCGTAAAATGTAAGGAGATTTCCCTTTGATTGTAACTTGAGTAAAGTAAGAAGCCGGAAACGATTGTAGAAAGGTAAGTACTCACATATTCAATGAACACGCCAATTTAAAGTGGTTCGGTCAAATGACCTACATCCACTTGTGAAGCCTTTTTCAATGAGGCTTCCAACTTCCACTAGCAAATCACTTTGAAGGGGAAGGACTAATACCCCTCTTACAACCTGTAACATCCCCCATTTAAAAAAAAAAAATTAGTAAATAATAATTTTTTTTATTAAATAATATTATATTAAAGTTTATGGCTAAGGACCTAAGAGTAAATATTAAATGTTTGAGATGATTTATAGAATATTCAGAATTGAGTAAATAAAAATAAAATAAAATAAAATGAAGGATATGTGTCATTAACAAGGATGAGCCACTTAGCATTTATTCTAAAGTTGACACCTAAACCCCCATGCATGCTTGCCACCTCACTATTTTAGCATGAGCGCATGAGCCAAACCTAAGTAATTTAAGGCACCATTAAGAAGAAAGTTTTCAGCCAACGTTAGTTTGAGGAGAGGAAGAAGAAGAGAAGAAGAAGAAGAAGAAGAAGAAGAAGAAGAAGAAGAAGAAGGAGAAGAAGAAGAGGAAACTTTGTTTGAGGTTTTGTATCAACTCCCTATATTTAGGAATCAAACTCATCTAAGGCAAGTGTTCTAATCTCTTCCAACAGAATTCCTAATCTCTGTTTTCCTTTTAATTCTTCATAATGCAAAAGATTTCAGCTTAGTACCAAACCGTTCTTTCCTTTTGATACAAAGCCATGAATATGAAATTTTTCGGTAATCTGACTTCTGTACATTGTTTGCGATCTAACTTGTAGCACTAAACTCTGATTTAAGTAAAACCTAATCCATTTGAAAGTAGACTCAAATATATTTATTTTGAAACTAAGATTGAATGATTTGGAGTTTAAATGCCTACCAAGACTTCTGTTTCAATTAACCCTACAGATTCTGCAAAATAGAGACTGAAATTTCTGACCTCTTGTTGCTTAACTACTTATAACTTTCTGCTGTGAACTCAGATTCATACAAAGCATGATTTATTCGAAGCTAGACTCAAAATGATTTCTTTATATACCTGATTTTAAATTTTCGGAGTATAATTGCTAACTAAAACATCTGCTTTCATTGACCCAATGGATTCAGTAAAACAAAGCAAATATTTTCAGACCTTTGGCTACGAAATTATCTGTAACTCCCTGTTGTAAATTCCAATTCTTATCAAACTTAATTTGCCTAAAATTGGATTGATAAAGCTTTCTAATGACACATATTTTAAATAAATTGGAGCATAATTGGTTATCTAAATAGTTCATACAATGTCCCTATCAAATTCTGCCAGAATCGAGCTTTGGTCGATTTCGGCTCTCCTTGTTTCTTCTCTTTGGAAATCGATTTCGGCAAACACTCTTCAGTTAAGCTTTACATTATTACCTTAAATTCCTGTATACTTTTGTCCTTGATTTATTTGTCTGCAGCTATCATCTAATGTTCATGTTTTCAGCGTAATGATTCGGCACATGCATCCCATTGTTCCGCATTTGCTTTCGATATGTGCCTCTTCCAGTTTCATTTCTTTGGACATTGAATTCATCTAACTTTCTTATTTCAATTGAGCCATATGTGATTTCTTGAAATCCATGTATACTCCTGCTTTTGTTTCCTTTTAAATCTGAATACATTTGTGTACATTTCGTTGTTCCGCATGTGCTTCTGATATGTGTCAATGTCATTGTTCATACTACCCTTTTGTACTCTGGTGTCTTGTGGGATATTGTGAACCTTTGCCAGAAATGGTAAAGGGAGTTATGCTTAGAGCCCGCGATTGCTCTGCCGGCCCCATTGACTTCACTCAGACGTGGGTGGATGGAGCTCCCAGACGTGGGAGACTTATGCTTGGTGGTCATCCAGAAATGGATGAATCACATTATGTATGTGGTCCCACAGCGCCATCTATGTTTATTGATATGATATCCAAAGCTTTGTTTATGAGTTCATATTATGCTTTGGATAAAAATGGAATGCATGCTACATCAAAAATGACATACAAGCTTGTGTTTAGGTTCACTTGTTATACCTTGAAGTGTTTCGTATGTCATTGTTATGCTCTCAAACACTCTTATGCCTTTGATATGTACCTAAATGCTTCATGTGCCATTTGATACATGCCTAAATGTTTCTTTTGCTAATGAAATGCTCGAATTTCCTTTCTCCTATTGTTATGTCTAATGCGTGTTTTTTAACGAGGTAAACCTTTTTGATTTTATATCAAATGAGATGACTTCAAATGAACACTTGTATTTCTGCTTTTGTTATCTTGATACTAAGCCTGCTTGAACTTCTCCTATCGCCATGGATATGTTAGTCGCTTGTTGAGCTCTTTATGCTCACCCCGTTGCTATATAAATTTTTCAGGGTAGCTTGTTATGCACTACAAAGCTAGAAATGGGTTAAAGCAGTGAAAGGCTAGAAGATTTTTGAGCTAATCTTTGTTGGAAGATAGGTTTTTTGTTGTATAGTATACTTTACTTGTGATGTAATGTTAAGGTATCTGTTGATACTTATGTGTTGTAAAAATTTAAAGGACTGCTCATGTTTATGGAATGATAAGTTTATGTTGTATAAGGATAAGAACTCATGGTAAATAATTATCTTTTTGTGATTGTATATACTTCTACGATTATGGATTTGTGTTGTGGAAGATGTTTAGTTGAGTTGCCATGGGATTATTATGAATTTCTGAGTGAAGTGGATTATGGTTTATGTAACATACTTGTTTATGAGTTGTGAATATTGATTATTGAATGATTCTTAGTATCCTCAAATTGTTAGATTGGATCCTGGATTGAATTGATGATGAATTATAATATTATTGATTTTAGACAGGGTCACACTTCCTGAATGTGATAATTCGGGGGGGGGGGTGGGGGGGGCGTGATAGAGTGGTATCAGAGCATGATTTGAGGATTTCTAAGAATTTTGATATGCTAGATGTGTAATAAATTTTGAGGTTTAGTGATTTCTATTTAGAGACTGATCAAAAGTTTTCTTTTGTTATTTTTAGGAAGCAACGATGACAAGGTCATCTGGTTCTCCTGTTGCATCTACTTCTGATCAATTGAGTGGAATTATGAAATCTCTAGAGGCAATGACACAAGTAATGCAACAACAAGTCCGACAAGGAAGAAATGATGAAGGTGGGAATTCAAACCAGACTGGTTTGGGAATTGAACAATTTAAGAAGCTTAGTCCTCCCAGTTTTGGTGGTGAGCCTGATCCAATGGTAGTAGAATAATGGATGATGCGGATGGAGAAAATATTTGATGTTTTAAATTGCCTAGATGATAAGAAGGTTTCTCTTGCTACCTTCATGCTAGAAGGAGAGGCTGAGCACTGGTGGCGAACCATGAAGAGGATTTCTGAAGCTCGACAGGAGCCAATCACTTGGAAGGTATTTACAGAAAAGTTCAATGATAAATATTTTCCGGATTGTATCAGAGAGCAGAAAGAATTGGAGTTCCTGAATCTCATCCAGGGAAATTTGACAGTAGCCAAATATGAGTCTAAATTCACCGAGCTCTCTAGATTTGCCACACATATGATTGATGATGAATATAGGAAAGCAAGAAGATTTGAAAGAGGATTAAGGTCGGCAATAAGAACCCGAATATCAGCTTTAAAACTCCAAGTATACACTGAAGTAGTAGAAAGAGCTTTCATACTTGAAAAAGACTTGGAGGAGATCCAAGAAATCAGGGACAGGAATAGAAAGGATAAGTTTGTTGGTAAAAGTAAGAGAGGAAATGAAGCAGAAAGAAGTAACGAGAAGGTAAAGGTACCTAGATTTGAGAAAGGAACTCCATCACAAAGAACTCTATCGTGTACAAAATGCGGACGTAATCATGAAACAAGTGACTGTTTTCGGGTGACTGGAGCTTGTTTTGCCTGTGGAAAGTTAGATCATAAAGTCAGAGACTGCCCACTAAAGAAGAACAAAGAGCCACTACTCCCTAAGCCGACAACCCATGCTAGAGTATATGCTATCACAGAATAAGATTCCAGAGCCTCTAAATCAGTGGTTGAAGGTATTCTACATGTTTCTAATAGAAATGCAAAAGTTTTGTTTGATCCTGGCTCCAACTTGTCTTTTGTTTCACAATATTTTGCTTGTCACTTGGGCATTCAACCTAAACCACTGGATTATTTGCTACACGTAACTACTACTGTTGGGGATTCCTTGACAACAAATCTGGTTTATCCTTATCTTTTCGCCGAAAGAGATATGACAAATTTAGAGGCCTAAATTTTCTTTTAAGGAGGGGAGAGTGTAACATCCCCCATTTAAAAAAAAAAATAGTAAATAATAATTTTTTTTATTAAATAATATTATATTAAAGTTTATGGCTAAGGACCTAAGAGTAAATATTCAGAATTGAGTAAATAAAAATAAAATAAAATAAAATGGAGGACATGTGTCATTAACAAGGATGAGCCACTTAGCATTTATTCTAAAGTTGACACCTAAACCCTCATGCATGCTTGCCACCTCACTATTTTAGCATGAGTCAAACCTAAGTAATTTAAGGCACCATTAAGAAGAAAGTTTTCAGCCGACGTTAGTTTGAGGAGAAGAAGAAGAAGAGAAGAAGAAGAAGAAGAAGAAGAAGAGGAAACTTTGTTTGAGGTTTTGTATCAACTCCTTATATTTGGGAATCAAACTCATATAAGGCAAGTGTTCTAATCTCTTCCTACAGAATTCCTAATCTCTTTTTTCCTTTTAATTCTTCATAATGCAAAAGATTTCAGCTTAGTACCAAACCGTTCTTTCCTTTTGATACAAAGCCATGAATATGAAATTTTTCGGTAATCTGACTTCTGTACATTGTTTTCGATCGAACATTTAGCACTAAACTCTGATTTAGGTAAAACCTATTCCATTTGAAAGTAGACTAAAATATCTTTATTTTGACACTAAGATTGAATGATTTGGAGTTTAAATGCCTACCAAGACTTCTGTTTCAATTAACCCTACAGATTCTGCAAAATAGAGACTGAAATTTCTGACCTCTTGTTGCTTAACTACTTATAACTTTCTGCTGTGAACTCAGATTCATACAAAGTATGATTTATTCGAAGCTAGACTCAAAATTCTTTCTTTATATACCTGATTTTAAATTTTCAGAGTATAATTACTAACTAAAACATCTACTTTCATCGACCCAATGGATTCAGTAAAACAGAGCAAATATTTTCAGACCTATGGCTACGAAATTATCTGTAACTCCCTGTTGTAAATTCCAATTCTTGTCAAACTTAATTTGCCTAAAATTGGATTGATAAATATTTCTAATGACACATATTTTGCATAAATTGGAGCATAATTGGTTATCTAAATAGTTCATACAATGTCCCTATCAAATTCTGCCAGAATCGAGCTTTGGTTGATTTCGGCTCTCCTTGTTTCTTCTCTTTGGAAATCGATTTCGGCAAACACTCTTCAATTAAGCTTTACATTATTACCTTAAATTCCTGTATACTTTTGTCCTTTATTTATTTGTCTGCAGCTATCATCTAAAGTTCATGTTTTCAGCGTAATGATTCGGCACATGCATCCCATTGTTCCACATTTGCTTTCGATATGTGCCTCTTCCAGTTTCATTTCTTTGGACATTGAATTCATCTAACTTTCTTATTTCAATTGAGCCATATGTGATTTCTTGAAATCCTTGTATACTCCTGCTTTTGTTTCCTTTTAAATCTGAATACATTTATGAAAGATTATGTTTGTGTCGTATTGACTCGAAAGGCATATGTACATTTCGTTATTCCGCATGTGCTTCTGATATGTGTCAATGTTATTGTTCATACTACCCTTTTGTACTCTGGTGTCTTGTGGGATATTGTGAACGTTTGCCAGAAATGGTAAAGGGAGTTATGCTTAGAGCCCGCGATTGCTCTACCGGCCCCATTGACTTCACTCAAACGTGGGTGGATGGAGCTCCCAGACGTGGGAGACTTATGCTTGGTGGTCATCCAGAAATGGATGAATCACATTATGTATGTGGTCCCACAGCGCCATCTATGTTTATTGATATGATATCCAAAGCTTTGTTTATGAGTTCATATTATGCTTTGGATAAAAATGGAATGCATGCTACATGAAAAATGACATACAAGCTTGTGTTTATTACTCGGTTCACTTGTTTTACCTTGAAGTATTTCGTATGTCATTGTTATGCTCTCAAACACTCTTATGCCTTTGATATGTACCTAAATGCTTCATGTGCCATTTGATACATGCGTAAATGTTTCTTTTGCCAATGAAATGCTCGAATTTCCTTTCTCCTATTGTTATGTCTAATGCCTGTTTTTGAACGAGGTAAACCTTTGTGATTTTATATCAAATGAGATGACTTCAAATGAACACTTGTATTTCTGCTTTTGTTATCTTGATACTAAGCCTGCTTGAACTTCTCCTATCGCCATGGATATGTTAGTCGCTTGCTGAGCTCTTTATGCTCTCCCCGTTGCTATATAAATTTTTCAGGGTAGCTTGTTATGCACTGCAAAGCTAGAAATGGGTTAAAGCAGTGAAAGGCTAGAAGATTTTTGAGCTAATCTTTGTTTGAAGATAGGTTTTTTGTTGTATAGTATACTTTACTTCTGATGTAATGTTAAGGAATCTGTTGATACTTATGTGTTGTAAAAGTTTAAAGGACTGCTCATGTGTATGGAATGATAAGTTTAAGTTGTATAAGGATAAGAACTCATGGTAAATAATTATCTTTTTGTGATTGTATATACTTCTACGATTATGGATTTGTGTTGTGGATGATGTTTAGTTGAGTTGCCATGGGATTATTGTGAATCTCTGAGTGAAGTGGATTATGGTTTATGTAACATACTTGTTTATGAGTTGTGAATATTGATTATTGAATGATTCTTAGTGATATGGCAAAAATGGCAATGTGACACGTCATCCCTCTGACCAACGCACTGCCCGAGGCTCGCCATACCCTGCAGCAGCTCGGCCTCCCACGCAACCAAAGGTACAGTCCTGCCCTGCAGACAGCTACATCAGGTAACATCAAACCTCCTCTATAAATACCCCCGATGGAGGTGCGAGACGGTGTCGCCTCTTCCTGGCGCTGTGGCAGAGCTTCTTCCCGACCGGGACGACCCGACCTCCCGACCCGAACCGCCGAGCTTGTGGAGGAACTCACTCAAACACAACACTCAGAGGCTCTTCTTCTGCCTCATCCACAATCCCCTCCACATCCTTCTCTAACTTGATCGTCGGAGGGGTCGGGCCGAGCTCCCGGCCCGACCTGTGTACAGGTGAAAGACGGTGTTGCCTCTTCCCGAAGCTGCGGCGGAGCTGCCTCCCGACCCGAGCCGCCGACCCGAATCGCCGACCCGAGCTGCCTCCCGAACCGAGCCGCCGACCCGACCGGGCGACCCGAGCTGCCGAACCGACCTCCCGACCCGAACCACCGAGCTCGGCTGCCGGGAGACCTCGAGGAGCGCCCCCAAGGAGATCACCGCCTTCCGGACCCGAACCAAGCCGCGACGGCCCCGAGGCCACGGCTAAAAAAGTTACTTACCGTAACATAATGGCGCTAGAAGGAGGGCCCGAAATGACGGTACGTTAGCTTTCTCCTTGGTTGCTCCGCTGCAGCCGACCTACACCAGCAGCAGCAGCGACTTCCGGGGTCGGTCTCGACCCCTCGGCCCCGCGCGTCTCGGCCACTCGGCCCCACGCGCGCCTCGGCCCCTCGGTCCCTCGCGCGCGACCAGCCCGCGCGCCTCGGCTCCTCCTCCACGCGCGGCCAGCCCGACAGCGCCGAGCGTCTCGGCTCCTCGGCCTCACGGCCACTCGGTACCACGCGCGCGGCCAACCCGCCCGCGTCCCACGCGCGCGACCAGCCCGCGCGTCCCGAGCTCCTCGGCCACGCGCGCAACCAGCCCGTGCGTCCCGAGCTCCTCGGCCACGCGCGCGACCAGCCCGTGCGTCCCGAGCTCCTCGGCCACACGCGCGACCAGCTCGCGCGTCCCGAGCTCCTCGGCCACGCGCGCAACCAGCCCGCGCGTCCCGAGCTCCTCGGCGACGCGCGCGGCTCGGCCCCACACGCGCGGCCAGCCCGCCCGCGTCGGCCCCACGCGCGCGGCCAGCATGCCCGCGTCGGCCCCACGCGCGCGACCAGCCCGTGCGTCTCGGCCACTCGGCCCCACGCGCGCGGCCAACCCGCGCGTCTCAGCCACTCGGCCCCACGCGCGCGGCTAACCCGCGCGTCTCACGCGCGGCCAAACCGCCCGCGTCCCACGCGCGCGGCCAAACCGCCTCCCATGCGCGCGGCCAGCCCGACAGCGCCGAGCGTCTCGGCCACTCGGCCCCACGCGCGCCTCGGCCCCTCGGTCCCTCGCGCGCGACCAGCCCGCGTGTCTCGGCTCCTAGGCCACGCCCGGCCAGCCCGACAGCGCCGAGCGTCTCGGCCACTCGGCCCCACGCGCGCCTCGGCCCCTCGGTCCCTCGCGCGCGACCAGCCCGCGCGTCTCGGCTCCTCGGCCATGCGCGTGCTCGGCCACAAGTGCCTCGACCCCTCGGTCCCACGCGCGCGGCCAACCCGCGCGCCTCACGCACCGGCCAAACCCCCCTCGATCCCACGCGCGCGACCAGCCCGCGCGCCTGGGCCCCTCGGTCCCACGCGCGCGGCCAACCCGCGCGCCTCACGCGCGGCCAAACCTCCCGCGCGCCTCACGTGCGGCCAAACCGCCCGCGTCCCGCGCGCGCGGCATAACCGCCCGCGGCCCATGCGCGCGGCCAGCCCGACCGCGCCGAGCACCTCGGCCACAGCGTGCCCGAGACCTCCTCGGCCACGGCTTACCCGAGACCTCCTCGGCCATAGCGTGCCCGAGAGCTCCTCGGCCACAACCTACCCGAGACCTCCTCGGCCATGGCTTACCCGAGACTTCCTCTACGCGGCCTAAGTAGCTCCTCGGCCATGGTATGCCCGAGAGCTCCACGGCCACGGCTTACCCAAGACTTCCTCTACGCGGCCTAAGTAGCTCCTCGGCCATGGTATGCCCGAGAGCTCCACGGCCACGGCTTGCCCGAGACTTCCTCTGTGCACGCGCAAGTAGCTCCTCGGCCGCGGCATGCATGAGGAGAGATATGGCGTCGCTTGAGAGACTTGGCTCATGCACGGCCAGCACGTAGCCTTGCTGCCTCGCTGCCTCGGCCCCTCGGCCTCATGCGCAGCCAGCACGCTGTCTCGGCCGCTCGGCCTCGTGCGCAGCCAGCGCGCAGCCTCGCTGCCTCGACCTCATGCACGGCCAGCACGCTGCCTCGGCCCCTCGGCCTCGTTCGCTGCCAGCAAGCGGCCTCATGCAAACACGCTGCCTCGGCCACTCGGCCACATGCGCAGCCAGCACGCTGCCTCGCTGCCTCGGCCACTCGGCCACATGCGCAGCCAGCACGCTGCCTCGCTGCCTCGGCCACATGAGCAGCCGGCAAGCAACATCGTTGCCTCGGCCACTCGGCCACATACGCAGCTGCCTCACTGCCTCGTCCACTCGGCCTCGTGCGTAGCCAGCACGCAACCTCGCTGCCTCGGCCACTCGGCCACATGCGCAGCCAACGTGCTGCACGCTGCCTCGGCCCCATGCGCGGTCTATCCGCCCACACCGAGCACCTAGGCCAATCACTACCGAGATCCACCTCGGCGCGGCCCGACCGTCTGTCGTGTTCCTCGGCCGCGTGGTGCCCGAGGCCACGTCCTCGCGTCCTGCCCGCCTGATCGTGCTACTCGGTCGCATGACCCTCGCGACCACGCCTGCGCGGTCACCCCGCCTGCGTCGTGCTCCTTGGCCCCGTGTTCCCGAGACAGACCAGTGCCGCCAGTACGCCCGCGTCGTGCCCCTCGGCTCCATAAACCCCGAGCCACGTCTGCACGGCCAGCCTGCCCGCGCCGACCTCCACGGCCACCATGTCCACCTGGTTCACGCCCCTCGGCCGCGGCTTGCCTGCGCCGAACCCCGCAGCTCCATGCTTGCCAAGCCCACCACCTCGGTCGCAGCCTGCCTGCAGCGAGCACCTCGGCAACTCTCTGCCGAAATCCCACCTCAGCGCGGCCTGCCCGCCTAAGCGGTGTCCCTCGGTCGCAGCCTGCCTGCACCGAGCACCTCGGCCAATCTCTGCCGAGACCCACCTCGGCGCGGCCCGACCGCCTGTCGTGTTCCTCGGCCGCGTGGTGCCCGAGGCCACGTCCTCGCGTCCTGCCCGCCTGATCGTGCTACTCGGTCGCATGGGCCTTGCGACCACGCCTGCGCGGTCTGCCCACCTGCGTCGTGCTCCTCGGTCGCGTAATGCCCGAGACCACACCTGCGCCGCCAGCCGCCTGCGTCGTGCCCCTTGGCTCCATGTTCCCGAGACAGGCCAGTGCCGCCAGTACGCCCGCGTCGTGCCCCTCGGCTCCATAAACCCCGAGACACGTCTGCACGGCCAGCCTGCCCGCGCCGAACTCCTCGGCCCTCTAGCTTTACACCACCCGGGACATGCCTGCGCGGTCACCCCGCTTGTATTGTGCTCCTCGGCCCTCGGCTCTACGCCATCCCGGGTCGACACCAGAGCGGTCAGCCCGCCTGCGTCATACTCCTCGGTCACGTAATGCTCGAGGCACACCAGAGCGGTCAGCCCGCCTGCGTCATACTCCTCGGTCGCGTAATGCTCGAGGACACCCCCTTTGGCTTCACGCCACCCGAGAAACACCTGCGCGGTCACCCCGCCTGCGTTGTGCTCCTCGGCCCTCGGCCCTACGACATCCCGAGACACACCTGCGCGGTCACCCCGCCTGCGTTGTGCTCCTCGGCCTTCGGCCTTACGCCACCCAAGACCACGCCTGCGCGGCCTGCCCGCCTGCGTCGTGCTCCTCGGCTCTTCGGCTTTACGCCACACGAGACCACGCCTGCGCGGCCTGCCCGCGTGCGCCGTGCTCCTCGGCTCTTCGGCTTTACGCCACCCGAGACCACACCAGCGCGGTCACCCCGCCTGCGTTGTGCTCCTCGGCCCTCGGCTCTACGCCATCCCGAGACCACGCCTGCGCGGCCTGCCCGCCTGCGCCGTGCTCCTCGGCTCTTCAGCTTTACGCCAAACGAGACCACGCCTGCGCGGCCTGCCCGCCTGCGTCGTGCTCCTCGGCTCTTCGGCTTTACGCCACTCGAGACCACGCCTGCGCGGTCTGCCCGCCTGCGTCGTGCTCCTCGGCTCTTCGGCTTTACGCCACCCGAGACCACGCCTGCGCGGCCTGCCCGCCTGCGTCGTGCTCCTCGGCTCTTCGGCCTTACGCCACCCGAGACCACGCCTGCGCGGCCTGCCCGCCTGCGTCGTGCTCCTCGGCTCTTCGGCCTTACGCCACCCGAGACCACGCCTGCGCGGCTTGCCCGCCTGTGTCGTGCTCCTCGGCTCTTCGGCTCTACGCCACCCGAGACCACGCCTGCGCGGCCTGCCCGCCTGCGTCGTGCTCCTCGGCTCTTCGGCTTTACGCCACCCGAGACCACGCCTGCGCGGCCTGCCCGCCTGCGTCGAGCTCCTCGGCTCTTCGGCCTTACGCCACCCGAGACCACGCCTGCGCGGCCTGCCCGCCTGCGTCGTGCTCCTCGGCTCTTCGGCCTTACGCCACCCGAGACCACGCCTGCGCGGCCTGCCCACCTGCGTCGTGCTCCTCGGCTCTTCGGCTTTACGCCACCCGAGACCACACCAGCGCGGTCACCCCGCCTGCGTTGTGCTCCTCGGCCCTCGGCTCTACGCCATCCCGAGACCACCCGCCTGCGCCGTGCTCCTCGGCTCTTCGGCTTTACGCCACCCGAGACCACGCCTGCGCGGCATGCCCGCCTGCGTCGTGCTCCTCGGCTCTTCGGCTTTACACCACCCGAGACCACGCCTGCGCGGCCTGCTCGCCTGCGCCGTGCTCCTCGGCTCTTCGGCTTTACGCCACCCGAGACCACACCAGCGCGGTCACCCCGCCAGCGTTGTGCTCCTCGGCCCTCGGCTCTACGCCATCCCGAGACCACGCCTGCGCTGCCTGCCCGCCTGCGCCGTGCTCCTCGGCACTTCGGATTTACGCCACCCGAGACCACGCCTGCGCGGCCTGCCCGCCTGCGTCGTGCTCCTCGGCTCTTCGGCTTTACGCCACCCGAGACCACGCCTGCGCGGCCTGCCCGCCTGCGCCGTGCTCCTCGGCTCTTCGGCTTTACGCCACCCGAGACCACACCAGCGCGGTCACCCCGCCTGCGTTGTGCTCCTCGGCCCTCGGCTCTACGCCATCCCGAGACCACGCCTGCGCGGCCTTCCCGCCTACGCCGTGCTCCTCGGCTCTTCGGCTTTACGCCACCCGAGACCACGCCTACGCGGCCTGCCCGCCTGCGTCGTGCTCCTCGGCTCTTCGGCCTTACGCCACCCGAGACCACGCCTGCGCGGCCTGCCCGCCTGCGTCGTTCTCCTCGGCTCTTCGGCCTTACGCCACCCGAGACCACGCCTGCGCGGCCTGCCCGCCTGCGTCGTGCTCCTCGGCTCTTCGGCTCTACGCCACCCGAGACCACGCCTGCGCGGCCTGCCTGCCTGCGTCGTGCTCCTCGGCTCTTCGGCTTTACGCCACCCGAGACCACGCCTGCGCGGCCTGCCCGCCTGCGCCGTGCTCCTCGGCTCTTCGGCCTTACGCCACACGAGACCACGCCTGCGCGGCCTGCCCGCCTGCGTCGTGCTCCTCGGCTCTTCGGCTCTACGCCACCCGAGACCACGCCTGCGCGGCCTGCTCGCCTGCGTCGTGCTCCTCGGCTCTTCGGCGTTACGCCACCCGAGACCACGCCTGCGCGGCCTGCCCGCCTGCGTCGTGCTCCTCGGCTCTTCGGCCTTACGCCACCCGAGACCACGCCTGCGCGGCCTGCCCGCCTGCGTCGTGCTACTCGGCTCTTCGGCCTTACGCCACCCGAGACCACGCCTGCGCGGCCTGCCCGCCTGCGTTGTGCTCCTCGGCCCTCGGTTCTACGCCATCCCGAGACCACGCCTGCGCGGCCTGCCCGCCTGCGCCGTGCTCCTCGGCTCTTCGGCTTTACGCCACCCGAGACCACGCCTGCGCGGCCTACCCGCCTGCGACGTGCTCCTCGGCTCTTCGGCTTTACGCCACCCGAGACCACGCCTGCGCGGACTGCCCGCCTGCGCCGTGCTCCTCGGCTCTTCGGCTTTACGCCACCCGAGACCACACCAGCGCAGTCACCCCGCCTGCGTTGTGCTCCTCTGCCCTCGGCTCTACGCCATCCCGAGACCACGCCTGCGCGGCCTGCCTGCCTGCGCCGTGCTCCTCGGCTCTTCGGCTTTACGCCACCCGAGACCACGCCTGCGCGGCCTGCCCGCCTGCGTCGTGCTCCTCGGCTCGTCGGCTTTACGCCACCCAAGACCACGCCTGCGCGGCCTGCCCGCCTGCGTCGTGCTCCTCGGCTCTTCTTCCTTACGCCACCCGAGACCACACGCCTGCGCGGCCTGCCCGCCTGCGTCGTGCTCCTCGGCTCTTCGGCCTTACACCACCCGAGACCACGCCTGCGCGGCCTGCCCGCCTGCGTCGTGCTCCTCGGCTCCTCGGCTCTACGCCACCCGAGACCACGCCTGCGCGGCCTGCCCGCCTGCGTCATGCTCCTCGGCTCTTCGGCTTTACGCCACCCGAGACCACGCCTGCGCGGCCTACCCGCCTGCGTCGTGCTCCTCGGCTCTTCGGCCTTACGCCACCCGAGACCACGCCTGCGCGGCCTGCCCACCTGCGTCGTGCTCCTCGGCTCTTCGGCCTTACGCCACCCGAGACCACGCCTGCGCGGCCTGCCCGCCTGCGTCGTGCTACTCAGCTCTTCGGCTCTACGCCACCCGAGACCACGCCTGCGCGGCCTGCCCGCCTGCGTCGTGCTCCTCGGCTCTTCGGCTTTACGCCACCCGAGACCACGCCAGCGCGTCCTACCCGCCTGCATCGTGCTCCTCGGCTCTTCGGCTTTACGCCACCCGAGACCACGCCTGCGCGGCCTGCCCGCCTGCGTCGTGCTCCTCGGCTCTTCGGCCTTACGCCACCCGAGACCACGCCTGCGCGGCCTGCCCGCCTGCGTCGTGCTACTCGGCTCTTCGGCTTTACGCCACCCGAGACCACGCCTGCGCTTCCTGCCCGCCTACGTCGTGCTCCTCGGCTCTTCGGCCTTATGCCACCCGAGACCACGCCTGCGCGGCCTGCCCGCCAGCGTCGTGCTCCTCGGCTCTTCGGCCTTACGCCACCCGAGACCACGCTTGCGCGGCCTGCCCGCCTGCGTCGTGCTCCTCGGCTCTTCGGCTCTACGCCACCCGAGACCACGCCTGCGCGGCCTGCCCGCCTGCGTCGTGCTCCGCGGCCCTCGGCTCTACGCCATCCCGAGACCACACCTGCGCGGTCACCCCGCCTGCGTTGTGCTCCTCGGCCCTCGGCTCTACGCCTCCCGAGACCACACCTGCGCGGTTGCCCCGCCTGCGTTGTGCTCCTCGGCCCTCGGCTCTACGCCATCCCGAGATCACACATGCGCGGCCAACCCGCCTGCGTTGTGCTCCTCGGCCCTCGGCTCTACGCCTCCCGAGACCACACCTGCGCGGTTGCCCCGCCTGCGTTGTGCTCCTCGTCCCTCGGCTCTACGCCATCCCTAGACCACACCTGCGCGGTCAACCCGCCTTCGTTGTGCTCCTCGGCCCTCGGCTCTACGCCATCCCGAGACCACACCTGCGCGGTCACCCCGCCTGCGTTGTGCTCCTCGGCCCTCGGCTCTACGCCTCCCGAGATCACACCTGCGCGGTCACCCCGCCTGCGTTGTGATCCTCGGCCCTCGGCTCTATGCCTCCCGAGATCACGCCTGCGCGGTCACCCCGCCTGCGTTGTGCTCCTCAGCCCTCATCGGCTCCATCGGCCACGAGTCTAACCCTGCTCGGCTTCCTGACTGAGTTGCGCACTTCGGCCCCATAAACCCCGAGACACTTCTGCACGGCCAGCCTGCTCGCGTCGAACTCCTCGGCCCTCTAGCTTTACACCACCCGGTACACGCCTGCGCGATCACCCCGCTTGTTTCGTGCTCCTCGGCTCTTTGGCCTTACGCCAACCGAGACCACGCCTGCGAGGCCTGCCCGCCTGCGTCGTGCTCCTCGGCTCTTCGGCCTTACGCCACCCGAGACCACGCCTGCGCAGCCTGCCCGCCTGCGTCGTGCTCCTCGGCTCTTCGGCTCTACGCCACCCGAGACCACGCCTGCGAGGCCTGCCCGCCTGCGTTGTGCTCCTCGGCCCTCGGCTCTACGCCTCCCGAGACCACACCTGCGCGGTTGCCCCGCCTGTGTGTGCTCCTCGGCCCTCGGCTCTACGCCATCCCGAGACCACACCTGCGCGGTCACCCCGCCTGCGTTGTGCTCCTCGGCCCTCGGCTCTACGCCTCCCGAGATCACACATGCGCGGTCACCCCGCCTGCGTTGTGCTCCTCGGCCCTCGGCTCTATGCCTCCCGAGATCACGCCTGCGCGGTCACCCCACCTGCGTTGTGCTCCTCAGCCCTCATCGGCTCCATCGGCCCCGAGTCTAACCCTGCTCGGCTTCCTGACTGAGTTGCGCACTTCGGCCCCATAAACCCCGAGACACGTCTGCACGGCCAGCCTGCCCGCGCCGAACTCCTCGGCCCTCTAGCTTTACACCACTCGGGACACGCCTGCGCGATCACCCCGCTTGTGTCGTGCTCCTCGGCTCTTCGGCCTTACGCCACCCGAGACCACGCCTGCGAGGCCTGCCCGCCTGCGTCGTGCTCCTCGGCTCTTCGGCCTTACGCCACCCGAGACCACGCCTGCGCGGCCTGCCCGCCTACGTCGTGCTCCTCGGCTCTTCGGCTCTACGCTACCCGAGACCACGCCTACGAGGCCTGCCCGCCTGCGTCGTGCTCCTCGGCTCTTCGGCCTTACGCCACCCGAGACCACGCCTGCGCGGCCTGCCCGCCTGCGTCGTGCTCCTCGGCTCTTCGGCTCTACGCCACCCGAGACCACGCCTGCGCGGCCTGCCCGCCTGCGTCGTGCTCCTCGGCTCTTCGGCCTTACGCCACCCGAGACCACGCCTGCGCGGCCTGCCCGCCTGCGTCGTGCTCCTCGGCTCTTCGGCTCTACGCCACCCGAGACCACGCCTGCGCGGCTTGCCCACCTGCGTCGTGCTCCTCGGCTCTTCGGCTTTACGCCACCCGAGACCACGCCTGCGCGGCCTGCCCGCTTGCGTCGGGCTTCTCGGCCCTCGGCTCTACGCCATCCCGAGACCACACCTGCGCGGTTGCCCCGCCTGCGTTGTGCTCCTCGGCCCTCGACTCTACGCCATCCCGAGATCGCACCTGCGCGGTCACCCCACCTGCGTTGTGCTCCTCGGCCCTCGGCTCTACGCCTCCCGAGACCACACCTGCGCGGTTGCCCCGCCTGCGTTGTGCTCCTTGGCCCTCGGCTCTACGCCATCCCGAGACCACACCAGCGCGGCCAACCCACCTGCGTTGTGCTCCTCGGCCCTCGGCTCTACGCCATCCCGAGATCACACCTGCGTGGCCAACCCGCCTGCTTTGTGCTCCTCAGCCCTCGGCTCTACGTCTCCCGAGACCACACCTACGCGGTTGCCCCGCCTGCGTGTGCTCCTCGGCCCTCGGCTCTACGCCATCCCGAGACCACACCTGCGCGGTCACCCCGCCTGCATTGTGCTCCTCGGCCCTCGACTCTACGCCTCCCGAGATCACACCTGCGCGGTCACCCCGCCTGCGTTGTGCTCCTCGGCCCTCGGCTCTATGCCTCCCGAGATCACGCCTGCGCGGCCACCCCGCCTGCGTTGTGCTCCTCAGCCCTCATCGGCTCCATCGGCCCCGAGTCTAACCCTGCTCGGCTTCCTGATTGAGTTGCGCGCTTCGGCCCCATGTTGCACGAGACACGTCCGCGCAGCTAGCCCGCCTACGTCATACGCCTCGGATATGCATGACCAGCCCACCTGAAGTAAAAAGCCATGCATCGGACCCCCTGCATGCAAGAACCGACGCATAGCTCCTTTCGGGGGGGCATATGATATGGCAAAAAATGGCAATGTGACACGTCATCCCCCTGACCAACGCACTGCCCGAGGCTCGCCATACCCTGCAGCAGCTCGGCCTCCCACGCAACCAAAGGTACAGTCCTGCCCTGCAGACAGCTACATCAGGTAACATCAAACCTCCTCTATAAATACCCCCGAGCCCTTGGCAAATGGAGGACACACTCAACAGATGGAGGTGCGAGACGGTGTCGCCTCTTCCTGGCGCTGTGGCGGAGCTTCTTCCCGACCGGGACGACCCGACCTCCCGACCCGAACCGCCGAGCTTGTGGAGGAACTCACTCAAACACAACACTCAGAGGCTCTTCTTCTGCCTCATCCACAATCCCCTCCACATCCTTCTCTAACTTGATCGTCGGAGGGGTCGGGCCGAGCTCCCGGCCCGACCTGTGTGCAGGTGCAAGACGGTGTTGCCTCTTCCCGAAGCTGCGGCGGAGCTGCCTCCCGACCCGAGCTGCCGACCCGAATCGCCGACCCGAGCTGCCTCCCGAACCGAGCCGCCGACCCGACCGGGCGACCCGAGCTGCCGAACCGACCTCCCGACCCGAACCACCGAGCTCGGCCGCCGGGAGACCTCGAGGAGCGCCCCCAAGGAGATCACCGCCTTCCGGACCCGAACCAAGCCGCGACGGCCCCGAGGCCACGGCTAAAAAAGTTACTTACCGTAACACTTAGTATCCTCAAATTGTTAGATTGGATCCTGGATTGAATTGATGATGAATTATAATATTATTGATTTTAGACAGGGTCACACTTCCTGAATGTGATAATTCGGGGGGGGGGGGGGGCGTGACACAACCTTTACAAGTGGTTCACACTCTTACAATTTTTCAACAAGAAGAAAGGAGGTGAACACTCAAGAAATTTGAAAACAAGACTTGCTAAGACTTTGCTAAGGCTCTTATCTCAAACTAATGCTTTGCAAAAGTTGTATTCTCTGCTGAGAATTGAGGGGTATTTATAGGCCCCAAGAGGATTCAAATTTGGGCTCCAAACTTTGAATTCTCTTGGGTTTCCGAGACTGGCGGTGCCACCGCCTGTTAATGTCTGTCAGACGGTGTACTAGCGGTGCCATCGTCCGTCGGTGGCTGTGCCACCGCCTGATCTCGGGTGCTGGGCGGTGCCACCGCCTAGTCTAGCGGTGCCACCGCCTGACACTTCAAGCTCTGGGCGATGCCACCGCCTAGTCCGATGGTTCCACCGCCCGTCCCTACAGATTTCTGGTTGGGCTTTAATTCCGTCCCAAACCAGGTCACTTTTGGGCCCAGTTGGCCCCTAACCAAGATATAGGATCGTCCCTTAATCCTAACCCTAATTACATATGAACTACATACCTAAAAACATACTCCTAAGTAAGTTTTCAACCAGCAAATGTCAAGTTTTGTTTTGGCGAGCTTTCCTGCGATCTTCCGACGGACTTCCGATATGCTCTCGGGTTTCTTCCGGCCGACTCCTAGTAGGCTCCCGATCTTATAACGAATTCAATGAGTAGCCGAGCCTTCTCGGTGATCTCTGTGAACCTTTGACGATCTCTTCGATAGACTTCCGAAAGTTCTGATACGTCTTAGATCTTTCTTGGTTGGTTCCGACAACATCACGGACGAATCTTCAGACTCTCAAACGTCCATCGAACTTGACTCCGGTATCCTTGCTTTATGTTTTTAGGCAATCGTAGTTGATCCTGCACACGTAACTTCAATAATATGGATTAGATCAATTAACCCATCAATTGATTTCATCATCAAAATCCGAGATTCAACAAATATATGATAAATTTGTGATAAAATTGCTATGATTGTCATATTTGCACTATGTCATATTTGCACTATGTTAAGATATCTAGAGCTTACATCATAAGTCTAAAAATTGATATCTTGTCATGAGATAAAATGCTATGATTGCAAAACACTTTAAATGTTTGCATTTTGTTAAGATATCAATAACTTACATCGCAATTTTACATGTTGATATCTTACCATATGATGAATTGCTACGATTGCTATATTTCACATTTGAAATGTAAAACCTGAAAATGGATGTCAAGCCTTGACATCATTTTCAGAGAGATACATCATGATAGGAATCATGATGGGAGTATTGATAAGGTTAAACGATTTTAACTTATCAATATGTCTCTTGAATTCAAAGGCTTTAAATTCAAGAATGACTTATCTCAAGTATGGCATATAGATAGGGGGAGTTAATGTTAACTCCGTTATCAATTGATTGCCATCATAAAAAAGGGGGAGATTGTTGAATCTTGGATTTTGATGATGAAGTCATTTGTCATTTGTTATCTAATCCATATATTGAGATAAGTGTGTAGGATTAACTACAATGGTAGTAAGACATGCAGCAGGAGTTGCGCTGGAGTCAAGACCATGATCACGTTAGGGGTTCGAGAGTTCGACGGAAGTCTGGATGGTTGTCGGAGGTTTTGTGGGAACAAATCCGAGAAGTCCAGGAGCTTGCCAAAGAAGCTCGTCGGAACTCGCCAAGTGGATCGTCGAGGGTTTGCCGGAAGTCCGCCGGAGCATCGTCGAGAGTTCGTCGGATGTTCGCCGGAAGAAGCGATTGACGCACCGGAGCAAGTTGCAGTATTAATATCTTAAATATCGTAGTTAGCATGTAGATTAAGTTAGGAATGGGAGTTAATTCCATTAACTTAATCTGGGGGCAATTGGGCCCTTGACAGACCCAAATTGGGCCGAATGGATTAGCCCAATCGGACCTAGAATTCCTGGCCGGTGGTGGCACCGCTAGGATCGATAGTGGCACCGCCCAATAGACTTGGTCTCCTAGGAATTCTGGGCAATAGTACTGCCCCTATCAGGTGGTGGTACTAACCCTGTCAGGCGGTGGTACCGCTTGAGCTCGGTCTTCGAGCGATGTCAGGCGATAGTACCACCTAGACTGAGCAGTAGTACCGCTCAGTGATAGATGACAAGCGGTAGTACCGCCCAGTTATGGCGGTAGTACCGCCAGGACCCCAAAAAATAAGGAAATGACACGTTTCAACTCCAAATTCAAACCAGTTGGGGCCTATATAAACCCCACCCTTTCCTGCATGAAAGAGCACCGAAATCTTGATCTTATTATGAGAATTTGAGAGCTCAAAAGTGTTGTAAAAGGCTAAAAGTTCTTCTCCCTCTTTTCATATAAGTTTTGATCATTCAAGAGAGGAGTGAAAATCTGTAAGGGTTGTCTCCTAAGCCCGTCAAAAGGAGTAAAGTTGTAAAAGGGTGATTGGCCTTCGTCTATTGAAGGAAGGCCTCTAGTGGACGTCGGTGATCTCGTCGGAGGAGGAAGCCAAAAGTGGATGTAGGTCAAGATTGATCGAACCACTCTAAAATTGCGGTGCTCTCTAGTTTGCATTTATTCTTGCTGTTTATCTTACTACAAACCTCCATATGTGCTTTACTTCCTCATTACTTTTACTGCACTCCTTTATGAACTCGCTTTCAAGTTAAGTTTCCGAAAATGGTTTTACATCGGAAACGATTTCATCATACGAATGTCGTTTGAAATTGATGAAAATTTTTCCGCTGCACTAATTCACCCCACCGCCTCTTAGTGCTCTTGATCCTAACAACTTCCGCTTGCATTGGGTGGTACCACTACCATTTGTCAATCTGATACTGACACTGCCCTAGGCAGTACCACCGCCTGGTACCGTACCAGGGGCGATACAACCACTCAGACTGGCGATACCACCGCCTGACATAGTCTCGAAGATCGTGCCATGATGGTAAGACTTCTTGAGGCACTATTTAGGCCTCTTATTGGGCCCAACATAGTTCTTACATGGGCCTAGCTAGCCCCTAATTGGGTTGGCCCAAATCTAAGCTCAATTACGTTCTAACTACGAAATCCTAAGACATTTGCTAAGCTAAACATGTCCCTATGTCTATTCTTCCGGCGAGCTTCCGGCGAACTTCCAACGAACTTCTGTCGATCTCTCGGTAATGTTTCGGCGGACTCCCGGGAATCTCCTAGACTTCTTGGTTGATTTCGATAGAACTTCCGACGAACGTTCGGAGTTTCGATGAACTCTCAAACTCCTAACGAAATCGTGTCCTTGACTCTTGGACTTCATTTTGCTTCATGCCTTACTATCATAGTTAATCCTACATATGTAAAACACACTTCAATCTAGACAATTAATACTAAGCATTAATCAAGTTGTCAAGCATGTCATTGGTCCCTCGATGCTTCGTTCGATTCTTTAGTGTATCGTCCTCTCTTGCGGCCTATTGCCCAATTGGCCAATTAACTCCGTAACTTTGATATCCTTGGCGCAATATTCGCTCTTCTTGGCCCGATGCTCAAATCCACAGCCCGAAGCTTTCTGTGATATGTCGACCATTCCTTCGGCCCGACGTCCAATCTTCTGACATGTTTCCCTCCGACACAATATGATTCTTCCTACTTTAATTGTCTCATCTTGATCGAAGCATCATACATCACTCAAAACATAGATTAAAATATAAACACTTATCGATTTGTTTCATCATCAAAATATGAGATTCAACAATCTCTCCCTTTTTGATGATGACAATCAATCAACGACAGAGTTAACCTTAACTCCCGGAGTTTAAACAAACTCCCCCTATCAATATGCCATATTGATAGAAACTCTTAGATTCAAAAATCCAAGCAAACATGTCATGATAAAATCATGCATGACTTCAACATATTTCTCCCCCTTTATCATCAACAAAAAAATGAGAAGTTCCAACTATTCATGTGTTTGGAATATAAGTTTAACTCATTGCATGAAAAACATAATATCAAGTTTTATCATCATGCAATTTGAAGCTAAAAAATTTAGCAAGTATTATATCATGCTTAGAACATTCAAGTTATCATTTTTTAGATATGCAAGTTTTACAACATACACGCTAGCAAATTTAAAGATGTGCAAATTGGCATATTTGCTTTTCTTTGCGATGTGCAAGATAGCATTTCTTTATAATGTTCAAGATAGCAAGTTCTACATCATGCTAGCTAGCAAATTAGATATGTTCAAGAAAGCAACTCTTTGCTTCTTGAAATATGCAAGTTGCAAGCTAGCAAATTTTTGCTTCCTTTACAATGTTTGAGCTAGCAATTTTGCTTCCATTACAAAGTGCATGTTAGCATGTTTTGTGTCTTGAGATAGGCAAGATAGCACTTTAGGTATGCAAATTTATAGTATAAAAGCTATCAAATTTTACACATAAAAAATTTAGCAAAATTTTACATCTTTTGAGATGTGCAAGATGGACAATTTTGCCTCTTTTTAAAATGTATAACTTGGCAAACATTGCTTCTCTTGATATTTGCAAGATAGCACTTCTTGCTTCCTTTTTGAGATTAGCAAGCTAGTAAGATTGCCTCTTTTCAAATTGTGCAAGCTAGCAAATTTTCTTTCTAGCAAGTTTTGCTCCCCCTTTGTCATTGTCAAAAAGAAGAGAAGACCCTTTACATCAATTTTCAAATTATGACAAAGGTAAATAGCATAGATGAAAATTCAAGTCATGAATGTCAAAACAATTATTTTATCATGAATATTTTATCATTGCATGCATCATTATCATAAGTTAAAGTATTGCATGCATAATACCAAATCATCATGTATATAAAATTTAAAATCATCATTACATCCATAATTCCAAATCATCATTCTAGAGTACTATTTTAGAAAATAATAATTATTGATTTTCACATTATTTCAAAAATTATAGTGTTGCATGCATTTTTATCTAAGGGAAAAATCATAGTGTTGCATGCATCATTCCAAAACATTTCAAGCTATACAAGCCATAAATACAGAGAAATTATGTCATGAAGGATAAGACCAATTAAATACCAAAAGATATGATTCATATAGTAAATCTCTTCTTTTAAGAAAAAAAATCGTAGGAGTACAAAGAAGAGATCTTAAAAATAATTTCAAGTTATAAATTTCAAAAAATCAAGATAAAGCTCATTTAAATTTAAATCATCAAATCAAGATCGTTTTCAAGAGATTCATGTAAAAGTATAGATAGATTTATTAATCTCTCCCTTTTTGAAAACTCGATAAAGAAATCTTTCTAGGAGAAACCTATCCTCTTTTTATTTGTTTCATACAAGCATGCCTTTTTTATTTATGCCAAATCAAAACATGTATCATGTTTAAAACCGAAAGTGCAAGATTTATTACGAAAAAGATCAATAAGGCACTTTCATTATGGTAAAAATCGATAATCAGTAAATCGCAAGATTCATCATGCATAATTTCGAATTACACAACCATTAGTAGCCACAACACTATAGCGGCAACGGTACTGTAGCGGCGACCAGATCTAGGGTTACCTGACTCCTGTAGCGTTGGCTTTCTCCTATGGGTGACGGGCGACAACACTAGCGGCGACCAGATCTAGGGCGACGGTACTGTAGCAGCGACGACACTATAGCGATGACTAGATCTAGGGCGACCTAACTCCTGCAGCGTCGACTTTCTCCCACGGGTGACGGGCGACGACACTGTAGCGACGATCAGATCTCCCTAGGGCGACAGTACTGTAGCCACTATCAGATCTCCCTAGGGCGATCTGACTCCTGCAGCGTTGGCTTTCTCCCATGGGCGACTATACTGTAGCAGCGATCTGATCTCCCTAGGGCGATGCTACTGTAGTGGTGATCGGATCTCCTAGAGCATCGGCTTCTCCCCAAAGGAAACAATACTGTAGCAACGACCAGATCTCCCTAGGGCGACGGTACTGTAGCGGTGATCTGATATACTACAGCGGTGGCTTTTCCCTATGGCGACGATTCTATAGCGGCGACCAGAAGAGGCATCAAACATGGCAGCGACGGCCCCTAGGGCTGGCGATGGTGGCGGTAGGGTTGATACGATGGCAAGACTCCCTACCGTTACCCCACAAGTTGCTCCTCCACCATATCCTCTCCAGAGAGAAACTCCTTCGATGAAGCAACATCGAAGCAGGTCATGCTCTAGATCGTGGCAGCCTGCTCTCATTTCCAGTGACCCTCGGCCTTGGACTAGCCTCTTCAAGGCTCTAGTTGGAAGTCCGGATCTGAGCTTGGAATTCTTTACTCCAGAAGTTCAGGCTGATAAGAAGATTGCTGTATACAAGACTACTAATTCAGTAGAGCTTATTGAGACATGGTCTATGGCGATTGTTGGATATGTGGTAGGTCTCAAAACATCTTATTTCCCACTATCCTCATTTATCAAAACTCGATGGGGAATATCGTCATTTGATCTTCATATGCTGGAGAACGAATTCTTTATTTATAAGCTATACTCTGAAGAAGATTTACAATGGGTCCTCGAAGGATTCTGGACTTTTCGCGGCCATCCAATGATTCTACGACGTTGGTCTCCTGATGTCCGTTTGGAGTTAGATAGCCTACAGTCTATTCCATTATGGGTATCCGTTCAAGGTCTTCCTCTACATCTTTGGAGTCAACGTTTTATTGTAAAGTTATGCAGCACTCTAGGACAACCACTCTACCTCGACAAAGCAACAGCAGCTCAAACGAGATTAGCATTTGCACGAGCATGTGTACTGGTTTCTTCTGACAAAGATCTTCCTAATGAAGTTTTCTATCGTGATCTTGACGGGAACACTCGGAAGGTACATGTCTCATATTCCTGGAAGCCATAACGATGTCAGCGTTGCTTATCTTTTGGTCATGCAAATGAAGCTTGTCAGCAAACTCCAAAACCGATCACAAAGGTCTATCGACCACGTCAAGCGCCTTAGCAACAAAGCGAGTCTTCTCTAATGGTAGTAGCACCGATGGTGGCGAAGACTATTGAGCATTCCGACTCGCAAGGACAACACCGCAGACAGAAGGACAAATCCAAAACTTTACCATCTTCCTATAATGTCTCAGCCTTCCACAATAGAAGTTTCCCATGGTACTAGTGTTGGGAAATCATGAGGGCGACATCATATGCGCAGCGGAAGAACAAGAAAACAAAAATCCACGATTCCCAAAAAGATGTTCGTCGTCGTGCGAAGATTGGTGCGCAAAAATCCGCAAAACACAAAACTGCGTATAGAGATTATGTTACCTAGGGAGATCGTATATCCCTGTTTCCTTGCAGATCCTTAGGAGAGGGTGAAGGAGGTCAAGCGTCCTCCTCTCTAGCGGTGATCCACACAGCAGGGTTGCGACGACGCTCCTCAAAACTCCAGGCCTACTCTGAGGTGGAGAGGGAGAGGAGAATAGGAAAGGCAAGCAAAGACTCTAGCCTATAAGGCTGTGAATCCCTCCTATTTATAGAGATCCCGTGTCAAACCCTAATGGGTCCTTCCCTAGTGGGTATTGGATCTGCATCCAATAAGACAAGGGCTCCGTCGGATATCTCATATCCGAACCTCTACTCATCGCAATGCCTACCATATGTGTGTGACCCTCTAGGCCCAATATCGAGTTGGCTGTGAGTCATACCTGTCAGAACTCCTTCTAACTCAGTGAATTATTATCTCTGTAATAATTCACTCGACTCATCGACTACGGACGTACTATGCCACTACGCCGTAGTCCCCAGATGATACAGGAGAATCCAATCCATTGGACCTGTCTGTCCTCAGTTACCATGTACCTATAGTCCCTCATCCATCTAATATCCTAGAGACCGTATATCGAGCATGGTGCTGTCAGACCCATACGGTTTCTACTCAAGTCTCGCTCTAATCGGATTCTCCCGGAGAACTCTTTCTCTCTCAACCCGAATGACCCTGGCCAGGGATTTGTCTGAGCAAGAACACATGGGATATTCCTCTCATGACGCCGAGAGTGGATGATCCTCTGTCAACACTCAATAGCCCTCGTAAGGTCGACTACCACTCCCAATGACCAGCTGTACTAGATCTGGGATAACCAAATCTATAAGTCTGGTATCAAAGAGTGGAGCACTCATACAGGACATCCTTGGTGTCTCAAGTCTAAGGACTAGATACACCACTAGGACTACGGAATCGCTGTTTGACAATAAGGCATCATCAACCATCCAGCATTCCGTAAGCGGATCAATCAGTGAACTCATTCTCCAATGAGCACCTGTACTGTATCCCTAGTGTCCCTACACGAGCAGCTATGAGACCAGCTGCATCCATCATATGGACGGGTATACAACACACCAGTCTATCCGGTTATCACGATGTCCGTCTCGAGTAACCTATGACCGGGATTATTTAGGATATGTATTTAAAGGTGAATCGATCTCATTATCGTGATCTCATCACGATCCGATTCCCATTGCACAAATCTAAGGACATCACAATATATATATGCATTTATGCAATAGTTATAAAGTGATATACGCCAAAATATAATAAGCAAAAAAGATTCTGTATCAAGTCACACGTGCCATCACTCACGTGATTGGCTTGCTGGGCACCTATGACTAGCAAACTCCCACTTGACCTAAAGCCAATCACCTATGTGTCTGATCCCCATCAGACTCCTATGACGCTCAAAGACAATCTGAGACAACGGCTTTGTCAGTGGATCTGCAATGTTATCTTCGGATGGAACTCTTTCTACTGCTACATCTCCTCGGGTTACGATCTCTCTGATAAGCTGGAACCTCCTCAGAACACTTCTGATGAGACTCGGGTTCCCTTATTTGAGTAATCGCCCCATAGTTATCGCAATATAAGGAAGTCGACTTCTCGCTTTTCGAAATGACTCCCAAATCTGTGATGAACTTCTTCAACCAGACTCCCTCCTTTGCTGCATCTGATGCAGCAATGTACTCCGCCTCTGTGGTCGAGTCAGCAGTGGTATCTTACTTGGAACTCTTCCAGCACACTGCTCCTCCATTCAAGGTGTACACATACCCTGAATTCGACTTGCTATCATCGACATCAGATTGAAAACTTGAGTCAGTGTAGCCTTCAACCTTAAGGCTATTACCTCCATATACTAGTAAAAGATCCTTAGTCCTTCTCAAGTACTTAAGGATACACTTTACTGCTTTCCAGTGCTCCAAGCCTGGATCCGCCTGATACCTGCTCGTGACACTCAGAGCATGCGCTATATCAGGCCTAGTACATAGCATGGCATACATGATAGACCCTATTGCTGAGGCATAAGGTATCATATCCATGTTCGCCCTTTCTTCTGGAGTCTTTGGGGACATACTCGTAGAAAGCGATATCCCATGTCTCATCGGTATGAGACCTCTCTTAGAATTTTTCATGCCAAACCTTTTGACAATAGTTTCTATGTACCTGGACTGGGACAAGCCAAGCATCCTTTTGGATCTATCTCTATAGATTCTAATCCCCAAGATATAAGATGCTTCCCCTAAGTCCTTCATGGAGAAGTGTCTAGATAACCAAGCCTTTACTGTGGATAGCATTCCTATGTCATTCCCAATGATGAGGATGTCATCCAAACACCAAAAAGGTGATAGCACTCCCACTTACCTTTCTGTATACACAAGGCTCATCTTCGTTCTTAACGAAGTCATAAGATCTGATTGCCTCATCAAATCTTATGTTCCAACTTCGGGAAGCTTGCTTTAGTCCATAAATAGATCTAAGCAACCTACATACCTTATCTGGGCAGTTCTTGGACACGAATCCCTCATGTTGCATCATATACACCTCCTCCTCGAGGTTCTCGTTGAGGAATGCGGTTTTCACATCCATCTACCAGATCTCATAATCATAGTGTGCTGCAATAGCCAATAGAATTCTGATGGATTTTAGCATTGCTATGGGTGAGAAAGTTTCGTCGTAGTCAACACCTTGCCTTTGACGATACCCCTTAGCCACTAGCCTTGCTTTATAGGTCTCTACCTTTGCATCTACTCTGATCTTTTTCTTAAAGATCCACTTGCAACCGATGGGTACAATACCTTCGGGCGCATCAACTAGGTTCCAAACCTTATTGGAGTACATAGAATCCATCTCAGAATTCATGGCTTCTTTCCACTTCCCGGAGTCTATACTCATAATAGCCTCCTTGTAGGTCTGAGGATCAATATCCTCTACATCCTCTGCTCTAATATGTCCCACATATCTCTCAGGAGGATGGGATACTCTATCAGACCTGCGTAAAGTTGATACTTGTGTATTAGGTACCTGAACAGACTCGGGCTATAGAGTGGTGCTTGAGCTTGGTTCTCCAACCTCGCTCAACTCTATCATTCTCCCACTGTCTCCGCCAAGAATGTGTTCCTTCTCAAGGAACACTGCTCTCTTAGCTACAAAGACCTTTTGGTCCTCGAGATGATAGAAATAATACCCACAAGTTTCCTTGGGGTATCCCACAAATTTGCATCGCTCTGTCCTTGATTCTAACTTATTGGGGTTGTGTCTTCTAACATGGGCATGGCAGCCCCAAATCTTAACAACCTTAAGATCAGGCTTCTTCCCTTTCCATATCTCATATGGTGTAGACACTACCGACTTAGTTGGAACTCTGTTCAGAAGGTAAGCTGCGGTTTCTAGGGCATATCCCCAGAATGAGATGGGTAGGTCAGCGAAACTCATCATGGACCGTACCATATCTAATAATGTACGATTTCTCCTTTCAGAGACACCATTGAGCTGAGGTGTATAAGGAGGTGTCCATTGGGATAATATCCCATGGTCCTTGAGGAACTGAGTAAACTCTGTACTTAAGTATTCACCTCCTCGATCTGATTGAAGAGTTTTGATACTCTTTCCAGTCTGGCTCTCCACCTCATTCTTATACTCTCTGAATTTCTCAAAGGCTTCGGACTTGTACTTCATTAAGTACACATATCCATACCTTGAGAAATCATCAGTAAATGTAATGAAGTAGGAGTAACCTCCAATGGCATAAGTTGACATGGGTCCACATACATCACTATGTATGAGTTACAACAACTCATTGGCTCTCTCTCCAGTTCTACTAAACGGAGATTTGGTCAGTTTTCCACGAATGCAAGGCTCACAAGTTGCATATGACACATAGTCGAATGAATCTAGATATCCATCATTTAGCAACTTTTGAATCATTCTTTCATGGATGTGACCTAGCCTACAATGCCACAGGTATGCACTGTTCAACTTATCTCGTTTCCTTTTGGACACATTTACATTCATGATATGTGGAGTGGTGTCTAACATAAATAAACCATTATGCAATGTTCCTTTCGTGATGATCTTATCATCTAATAATATCGAACAACCATTGTTCTCAAAAATAAATTTATATCCACTAACTGTTAAACATGAAATGGAGATAATATTTTTGATAATAGAAGGAACAAAATAACATGCATCTAATGCAATAAAAGCTCCACTAGGCAGATGTAGGGCGACCTCGCCAACAGCTAATACCGTAACTTTTGCTCCATTACCCATCTTGAGGTCCATCTCGCCTCTCTCTAGTCTCCTAGGCCTTGCCAGAACCTGCAACGAATTGCATATATGATAAGCACTACCGGTATCCAATACCCATGTGTTATCATAAGAGTCTGACAAATGGAGACTGATCATGAATGTACCTGAAGCTTCATCAAGCTTTTGTTTCGCCCTTTCTGCAAGGTACTCTTTGCAGTTTCTCTTCCAATGCCCATCTTTACCACAGTGGAAGCACTGGCCTTTGTCCTTTGCTAGGTCTTTCTTAGCAACCTTTGCTTTACCTTGTTTGCCCTTGCCCTTTCCCTTCTTAAGGGACCTTTCTGCTTTCCTTTTCTTTCTGGTCTCACTAGTGTAGAGAACTGGCTTCTCTTTCTTAATAGTACTCTCTGCCTCCCTCAACATATTTAGGAGCTCTGGGAGAGTCACCTCAAGCTTGTTCATATTAAAATTCATTATGAACTGTGAAAAGGAATATGGTAGGGACTGAAGCACAATGTCCACACACAAGTTATCCTCTAGGACCATTCCTAGACCTGTGAGTTTCTCTATCCACTCAATCATCTTTAGGACATGGTTCTGAACCGGTGTCCCCTTAGTCATCCTAGCGCGGAAAAGGCTCTTGGATATCTCATATCGTTGAGTTCTTCCCTGTTCCTCAAACAATTTGCGGACATGTAGGAGAATGGATCTGGCATCCATCTTTTCATGTTGTCTCTGTAACTCTGGAGTCATAGAGCCCAACATATAGCACTGAGCAAGAGTGGAGTCATCAATGTACTTCACGTAGCGAGCGATCTCATCCTCGTATCAAGGACGTACACGGTTTTCTCCGCTGTGAGAACAATTCTCAAGTTACGGAGCTAATCCGTATAATTTGGACTAGTGAGGCGGTTGACATCAAGTATGCCACGTAAGGGATTTGAAAGCGACATTTTCTGAAAATAAAGATGCAGCAGAAATGAATAACATGCAGATTTTGCAAGAAATAAACTATCAAGATATGGACTTCTATCTTAATATGCTCCCACTATTTTACTAACGAGTCACGCAACACCCTCAGCACGTGAAACGGAAGTCTCCGGCAGACTTCTAGTGGGGATCAGGATCCAATCAGCGTCGTAGTGTAACCTCGAGGGACTCGACCAATCACACTAAACCTAAAAGGTAGGCAACTCTTGCCGATCACAACTCCTTGTGATTCCCGTCCTGTTCGGCCTCCGAATCACCATGGCCTCGAGGGACTCGACTAACCATGATGCTCGGTTAAGTCAACACCTTCGTTACAAGATGAGTCTGATTTGATGATATACCCTCGAGGGACTCGACCAAGCATACCATGCCCTTAGGTCACCGGTGACATCTCTATGTCGTAAGCAAGATAGCGAATCGTGATATAGGTGAGTCTCGAGGGACTCGACCAACTCAACCTACACCAGGAATCGGTTCCTACTCATAACGATAGAAGGCTACGTGGGTCAATCTAATTGCCTCACGTTTACCGACTTAATATTATCGAGAGATGTTTCTATAATTTGGTCTCCTAATATGACATGTCACACATATACATATTTAATATATATCTACATCGCATGCAAATATATATACATATCTAGTATATGTATAAGCAATCACTTCAGATGATCATGGACCACAACCTAATATGATTAGGCCCGAGCCAGTAGGCCTAATCACTCACATCAAGATCTATGTGTGCAACGGTGTATCTCCATGCCCTGTGATCATCCATCTCGTCCTCGTCGGTTCCATCGACATCTTGATGCATCTCCATGCATCACGATCGTCCGTCTCGTGGGTCCCGCTATCGCATCCACGCTCCCGCTGCGCCTCCTCATGTGATTACAACTTAATCATAGGCACGCAGGCCCGACAATAAACGAGAAATATAATGGAGGCTCGCAGACCTCAATAATAATAATCACAAGTACACACATCACACGGTCCATGATCATCCGTCCACACATCATACATCACATGTATAAATAATCATCATCATGTAGGACTACTAGATAAAAATAAAAATAATAATCAACTAAACCTTTTAATTAATTAATATTTTCTGAAATCAGGGACATGTAGGGAATTTTTGAATTTATAGGGGTATTTTCATAATTTGGACAAAAGATAGAAATTGGAATTTCTTAAATTCCGAGGGGTAAAAATGTCTTTTTCCCAGAAAACCCTAATGCCCTACTATCCTTTGCTGCTGCCGCCGCCACCGCCACCATACTGGCGTTGACGCTGCAGGTGGACTCCCCCGCGGGCGCTGCTGCCTCCGCAGGCAGTGCTGTCCTGCCGGGTGGCCGCCCCTGTGGGGGGGGGGGGGGGGTTTCGCCCGTGGGAGCAGCGGCGGCAGGCGTCGTTGCCCTGCGGCGCCTCTGCCTATGGGCTGCAAGCAGGCCGTCGGCCGGCTACTGCAGACGTAGCCCCTGTGCTGCCCGCCTTCGGCTGCGCTTCACGCACGCAGATCGAGGGCAGCAACTCTTGCTGCCCTTTCTCGATTTTGCGTCAATGATTTTGACGTCAAAATTCTTCCTAAAGACAACACACGTAGTTCAAAACCAATCATTCGCACGAACAACCTGGCTTTGATACCACTATTGGGAAATCATGGGGGCGACATCATATGCGCAGCGGAAGAACAAGAAAACAAAAATCCCCGATTCCCTAAAAAGATGTTCGTCATCGTGCGAAGATTGGTGTGCAAAAATCCGCAAAACAAAAAACTGCGTATAGAGATTGTGTTACCTAGGGAGATCGTATATCCCTGTTTCCTTGCAGATCCTTTGGAGAGGGTGAAGGTGTAATATCCCTCACTTTTGAAAATTATTAATAAAGATATATTTATAAATCGGAGGACCTATATGTAAATATAGAAATTTCAAGGACTAAACTGTTAAGTTGTAAAAAGAAGAAAATAAAGAAAACCGAAAATTTCGGTTTTATCCCACTTGCCTCCCGCACTCTCTCTGTTTCTTTGAGAAACAGAGAAAAGCGTTGGGGCGTGGGTAGAAGAAGAAGAGAAGTAGAGGGAGAAGAAAAGAAGAGGGAAAAGAAGAGAGGAGGAAGAGGGAGAAGGGAAGAAAAGAAGTAGAAGAAGAAGAGAGGGAAGATGGAGAGGAGAGGGAGAGGCAACAGCAGCCGCTAGGGCTGCTGCACCTCTGTTTCCCGCAGGTGGAAACAGAGGAGAGGATGTGTGGGGCGTTGGGGAGGAGAAGGGAAGAAGAAGAAGAAGAAGAAGAAGAAGAAGAAGAAGAGAGGAGGATAGCTGCAGCAAGGCTGCAGCGAGGAGGTGTGTGGCGTTGGGGAGGAAAAAAAGGAAGAGGAGAAGAAGAGAAGGAGAAGAAGAGGGAAAAGAGAGGGAAGAGGGAGAGGAGCGAGAGGTGGCAGTAGCTAGGGCTGCAGCACCTCTATTTCCTGCAGGTGGAAACAAAGGAGAGGTGTGGGGCGTTCGAAGAGGAGAAGAAGAAGAAGAGGAAAAGAAGAGGAAGAGGAAGCAGGAGAAGAGGTTGTGATACCTCTGTTTCCTGCAGAGGAAACAGAGGAGGGAAGTAGAAGAGGAGAAGAAGAAGAGAAGGGAAAGGAGGAGCTGCGGCTGCGGCGGTGGAAGCTGCAACTGGAAGAGAAGGAGAGGAAGAGATGGTGAGGAAGAAGAGAAGAAGTAGAAGCGGGTGAAGAGGCGGCACCTCTGTTTCATGCAGGAGGAAACAGAGGAAAGGAGGTGCTGTTCGTCGGGGAGAAGAAGGGGAGGAAGGAGAAGAAGAGAAGAAGAAGAAAGGAAGGAGGAGGAAGAGGAGAAGGGAAAGAAGTAGCTGCGGCTGCGGCTGTGGCAGCTGCAGCTGTGGCAGGGAAAGAGGAAGAGGAAGGAAGAAGGGAAGGGGAGGAAGAAGAGAAGGGGCTGCGGCTGCTGCGATGGCAGCTGCAGTTGGAAGAGAATAAGGAGAGGAAGATGAGCAGGGGAGGAAGAAGAGGTTGTGGCCGCAGCTGAGGCTGCGACTACAACCGTGCAGCTAGGAAAGAAGAGAAGGAAAGAAAGAAGAAGAGAAAGGAAATGGGAAGAAGAGAGGAAGAGGAGAAGGAGAGGCAGCTGCGGCAGTGGCAGCTGCAGTTGGAAGAGAAGAAGGAGAGGAAATAGAGCAGGGGAGATAGAAAAGGCTGCGGCTGTGGTGGCTGCGGCCATGGTTGCGACTGCGACTGCGGCAGTTGCAGCTGGGAAAGAAAAGAAAGGAAAGGGGGAAAAAGGGGCTGCGGAAGGGATTGCGGCCACAGCGGCAGCGACTGCGTATGCAGCAGCTGTGTCTGCGAAAGAAGAGGAGGAAGGAAGGTAGTGCGGTGGAAGGGGCTGCGATTGTGGCAGTGGTAGCGGCTGTGGCAGCTGCGTTTGGGAAAGAAAAAGAAGGAATGAGAGTAAGAGAGAGCAGGTGACTGTGCCTCGATGTTCGACACGTTGTGTAGTTGCGACGAAAACGGGAGCACAAAACGAAACAGAGAGAGGACACGGAGGAAAAGTAGAAGGATTTGGGCTAGCACCTTCTTTGGATCTTCGGATCAAAATCTTTGAAAGGCAAGTTCCCTGATCGTTTCTCCTAAAATTGTTTTGATATTTCTTATTGCAAGTTCCCGATTCGTTCCTCCTGTAATTGTTCTAATCTTTCCTATTGCATGTATCTTGATCTTTCCTTACTGTAATTTGATCTCTACATTTGATTTGAATATTTGGAAGTTGAATTGTTCTAGCCTTGCATTTGATATATCTCTTGTTTACACATATCGATCCGAATCTGTGCAACTTTTGAGATTCTGACCTTTCGTCCTTGTTATGATTATAACTTCATGTATTGACCTCTGATTTGGACAAAACTTATTTGATCAGAATATAGACTCATAAACCTTTGTTTTGATAGCTTATTTTAAGAATTCGGAGTAAGTTTGTCTGCCCAAACTTCTATTTCAAATGAGCCTACAGATTCTGCAAAACAGGGATCGTAATTTCTGACCTTTTGATACTGAACTGCTTATAAGTCCCTGTTGCAAACATTGATTTACTCAAAGCTTATTTCATTGGAAACCAAACTCATAGATCTTTCTTTTGATATATGGATTGAAAGATTTGGAATCCAAACACCTGCCCAGTTATCTGTTGAATCTGACATTATGAATTCTGCCAAACAGAGATTTTGTTCTACGACCCTTGTTTACCAAATTATTTGTTACTCTCTCTATTGGATAGTTCAATTCATATGAAGCCTGTCTTATCTAAAAGTATAATCCAATGATATATTTCTGAGTCAATTGGAGCACGATTGATAGTTTGAATCATTTGTTCAATGTGCCTCATGTATTCTGCCAGAAATCGAGCTTTGGTCGATTTCTAATATTCTGGTTTCATTCCTTTGGAAATTGATATCCTTTAGCTTTCTTATTTAATTGAGCTTTATAATACTGCTTTGAATTCTTGTATGCTCTTGTCCTTAAAATTATTTGCATTCTTGAAAACTATTGTGTAACGTTTAAGCTATATCATATTGACTCCTATAGGCACATATATAACTCATTGTTCCGCATTTGCTTTCGATGTGTGCCTATTCTAGTTTCATTCCTTTGGATATCGAATTCATCTAACCTTCTTATTTGAATTTAGTTATATATGATTGTTTGGAATCCATGTATACTCTTGCTTTTATTTCATTCCAAATCTGAATACATTTGTGAGAGATTTGTTCCTTGCATCAGATTGTCTCGAAAAGGCACATGCACGTTTCGTTGTTCCGCGTGTGCTTCCGATATATGCTACTTATTGTTGAAACTGCCCTTTTGTACTCTGGTGTGTGGGATTGTCTGGACCTTTGCTAGAAATAGTAAAGGGTATGCGCTATTTGCCCGCTATGTGGGGTCCCGCTATGAGGGATATTCTGGACCTTTGCCAGAAATGGTAAAGGGTATGCGCTTGTTGCCCGCTATGTGGGTATGTGATTAGAGCCTGCGATGCTCTGCCGGCCCCCTTTGACTTCACCTAGACGTGGGTGGATGGAGCTGTTGAATCTCGGATTTTGATGATGAAGTCAATTGTCATTTGTTATCTAATCTATGTGTTGAGATAAGTGTGCAGGATTAACTACGATGAGAGTAAGACAAGCAGCAGGTGTTGCGCCGGAGTCAAGATCATGATCACGTTGGGAGTTCGAGAGTTCGACGGAAGTTCGGACGGTCGTCGGAGGTTCAGCGAGAACAGATCCGAGAAGTCCAGAAGCTTGCCAAGCGAAGCTCGTCGGAACTCGCCAAGTGGATCGTCGCAAAGTCCAGGAGTATGCCGGATGTCCGCAGAAGGATCACCGAGGGTTTATCGGATGATCGACGGAAGTTCGCCGGAAACTCGCCGGAAGAAGCGATTGACGCATCGGAGCAAAGCTGCAGAAGTTGTCTTAGAGTTAATCGTAGTTAGCACGATGATTAAGCTTGAAAATGGGAGGTGATCCCATTAGCTTAATCTTGGGGCAATTGGGCCCCTGAAAAGATTCAAATTGGGCCGAATGGAGCGAACCATTCGGACCCTGATTGCACCAGGCGGTGCAACCGCCCAGGCCAGGAGGTGCAACCGCCAGGGCTGCGTCTCCCAGCTAGACTGGGCGGTGCAACCGCCCAGAGCTCAGTCTTCGAGCTAGACTGGGCGGTGCAACCTCCTCTGTCAAGAGGTAGCACCGCCAGAGCTCAAGTTTCGAGCTCTGCCAGGCGGAGCAACCACCGAGCTCAGACTTCGAGCTCTGTCAGGCGGTGCAACCACCGAGCTCAGTCTTCGAGCTCTGCCAGGCGGTGCAACCACCGAGCTCAGTCTTCGAGCTCTGGCAGAGAGGTGCATCAGCCTGAGCTCAGTTTCGAGCTCTGCCAGGTGATGCAACCACCGAGCTCAGACTTCGAGCTCTGCCAGGCGGTGCAACCACCGAGCTCAGTCTTCGAGCTCTACCAAGCGGTGCAACCATCGAGCTCAGTCTTCGAGCTCTGGCAGAGAGGTGCAATCGCCTGAGCTCAGTCGTCGAGCTCTGCCAGGCGGTGCCACCTCTCCAGTCAAGAGGTGCAACCGCCTGATCCCAGAATTCTGGGATTTGATCGATTTGATCGTTTTGAGCTCCAAATTTGAACTGGGTTGGGGCCTATAAATACCCCACCCATTCAGCACTGAAAAGATACAGATCCACACCGAATTCTTGATCTTTTCAGTGATTCTAAGAGCTCAAATTTGTGTAAAGTCCTAAAGTTCTCCTCCTTCTGTTCTTCAAGTCTTGAGTTGTAAAGAGAGGAGAGAAAGGATCTGTAAAGGTTGTCTCCTGAGCCTGTCAAAAGGAGAGAAACTGTAAAAGGGCAGTTAGCCTTCGCCCATTGAAGGAAGGCCGCTAGTTGACGTCGGTGACTCCGTCGGAGGAGGAAGCCAGAAGTGGAGTAGGTCAAGACTGACCGAACCACTCTAAATCTCTGGTTTGCTTTTACTTTGAGCACTTTATCATTACTGCAAACCTCCTACATTGCTACTGCCCTCTGCGCCTTTACGAACAAATTTCTAAGCTCTGATCTTTCAGAATCTGCATTCAAACGTAAATCGTGTTTTCGTACGATCTTCACACTGCAGCATACGCTTACATTCGGATTCCATTTATAACTACAAATTGCTTTCTACGTAAAACGCTTTTCAAGGTTCAAAACTGCTTTTAGACGCAAAACTACATTTAGACGTAAAATTACGTTTAGACGTAAAACTGCGTTTAGACGCAAAACTGTGTTTAGACGTAAAACTACGTTTAGATGTAAAACTGCGTTTAGACGTAAAACTACGTTTAGACGCAAAATTGCATTTAGACGCAAAACTGCGTTTAGACGTAAAACTGCGTTTAGACGTAAAACTGCGTTTAGACGTAAAACTGCGTTTGGACGTAAAACTGCGTTTGGACGCAAACTGCGCTTAGACGCAAACTGCACTTAGACGCAAACTGTGCTTAGACGCAAACTGCGCTTAGACGCAAACTGCGCTTAGACGCAAATTGCACTGTGATTCTGCTTTTATATCGAAATCGTTTTTTATCGGATGAACGCAGCTTTCGTTTTTAAATTGCTGTAAGATTTCCGCTGCACTAATTCACCCCCCCCCCCTCTTAGTGCTCTCGATCCTAACAGGAGCTCACAGACATGGGAGACTTTTGTCAGGTGGTCATTCATAAATGGATGAATCACATTCTGACTGAGATCCCACTACACCCTCTATATGTTTGATATGACATCCAGAGTTTTGGTGAGTTGTTTCTGTTCATACTCTGGATAAGATTGATATGATTACAACGTCAAGGACGACGTTTGAGCCCTTGTACGATATGTGTACCGATATGCTCTGAAAGGCTTCATTCATTGATGATTTTGCTTCGAAATGTTCCCTATGCCGTTGATATGCTTCGAAACATTTTATATGCCATTGATAAGCTCCGATATGTTTCCTTTGTTTCTGATATGCTCCAATTACTCTGTGCTTCATTTGCTATGAACTGATATGTTCTGAAATGTCCTATCTACCATTGATATGCTCCAATTACTCTGTGCTCCATTTGCTATGAACTGATATGTTCTGAAATGTCCTATCTGCCATTGATATGCTCCAATTACTCTATGCTCCATTTGTTATGAATCAAATATGTTTTGAATGACATGATACATATGATTTTGTATCTAATGAGATGGTATCCTTGAGAATTCTTGTATTCTGCCTTACATTATGATACCTTACTCTTTTGATACCGTTCCTTTTGTTCTGAATATGTTTTGTCACTTGCTGAGCCGTTTTTGGCTCACTCCGTTGTTATATAAATCTTTCAGGTCAGCGTGTCACTCTTCGAGATGTTTGATTTGGGCTGAGGCAGTGGATAGCTATTCAGAATTATGGGCAAGTCTCGTTGGTTGTTATGCTATTGTTGTATAAGCATATTTTGTATGTAATGAATTGTTCTGATGATCGAAATGGATATACTGTGTACAAGTGTTAGAAGATCTCTCTTATTTGGAATTTCATAATGTTAAGTCTAATTTATGATGATATGACCTTTTGGTGAATAGTTGGAGTTCTGATTGTATAATTTATTTAGCTTGTGGATTTATAAATGTTGTTCATGTTTGTCAAGTTGGCTTGGGTTGCCATAAATGTGAATTATCGAGTGATGTGATATATGATTTTAAAATGCACAGGTTTTATAGATGTGAATTTGATTGAATGTTTTTCAGTGTCCTCAAATGTTAGTTTGGATCCTGGATTGGTCTGTGATGAAAATTTTAAAAATCATGGATATTTTAAGAGGGGCGTGACAGAGGCGGTATCAGAGCATGGTTTGAGGATTCCTGAAATATTTGATATGTTGATGTGCAAAATATATTGAGGTCTAATGAACTTTAGTGATTGGTGGAAAATTTTCTTTGATGCATTTTAGGAATCTGGGATGCTGAGGACATTTGGTCCTCCTATTTCATTTGTTTCTGATTAATTAAGGGGAATGAAAGGATGGATTGGGGATATTGAATCAGAGTGGCGCAGCAGAAGCATGATGAACCTAATTTCATTGGTGGTAGAAAAATGGATGATGCAAATGGAGAAGATATTTGATATACAAAATTGTTCTAATGATCAAAAGATTTCTTTTGCTACCTTATATTGGAAGTAGAGGCTGATTATTATTGGCAGCAATGAAAATAATTTTTGGAGATATGTGACACGAATGATAAGGATAAGTTTAGCAATGAAAATATGATTGGAATTGAATCAGAAAGTAATAACAAGAGGGTCAAGACATTTGGATTTGAAATGGGAAGTCACCACAAAAGACTCAATCATGTGTGAATTATAAGTTAAATTATGAAACAAATTTATGTTTCGGGTGATTGGAGTCTATTTTGCTTGTGGAAAGTTGGATCATAAAATAAAAGACTGTCCTTTGAACAAGAAGAAAGAGTCACTGCCTCATAAATCATTAGCCCATGTTAGAGTGTATGCTATCACTGAATATGATTAAGACTTCTGAATTAGTGGTCGAAGGTATTATGCACGTTTATGAAAGAATGCAAATATTTGTTTGACCATGAGTCCCATCTACGATTTGATTCGTAGTATTTTGCTTATCACATGGGTATTCAACCTAGACCACTACATTATGTGCTATATGTAAATACGATCATTGGAGATTCTTTGATAACGAACTTGAAATCTGGTCCGCTTGTCTGATTTTTATTGGAGAACTTGAACTTTTTAGTTGATTTAGTTCTCCTAGAGATTTGGAGTTTTGATATTATACTTGGTATGGATTGACTATCTTCCTATCATACCAGTATGGATTGGTATATAACAAATGATCACTTTTTGTACATTTGATCAGCCAATCTTTTATTTTGAAAGTATTGGACATGATTTATTTCCTTGCCTAATGTATCCCAAAATGACTTGCTTGGATTACCTCCAAACGTGACTTTGCTTTTGATTTGGTCTTTGGGACAATCCCAATATCTAAGCCTCTCTACATAATGATATCATTTGAGTAAGTGGAATTGGAAAAGCAACTACAAGGAATATTAAATGAGGATTTTATTTGGCTTAATATTTCATCATGGGGTGCTCCGGTGTTAGTTAAAAAGACGTATGGAACATTGAGGTTTTGTAATGATTATAGACAATTGAATCAGGTGACCATCAAAAATGAGTATTTTCTGAAGTAACGACTTGCTTGATTAACTGCAGGGTGCGCAAGTATTTTTAGAAATTGATTGAAGGTCGGGTTACCGTCTATTGAGGATCAAGGAGGAGAATATTTTGGTCACTCGTGGATAATTATGTAATTGTATTGTATTGATGAAACTATTTAAGAGCAAGAGGAGGAAATAAAGATATCATAATCCTAATCTTTTCTTCGATTGAGCTATGATCAATTTAGAGGACTAAATTTTCTTTTCAGGAGGGGAGAGTGTAATATCCCTCACTTTTGAAAATTATTAATAAAGATGTATTTATAAATCGAAGGACCTATATGTAAATATGGAAATTTCAAGGACTGAACTGTTAAGTTGTAAAAAGAAGAAAATAAAGAAAACCGAAAATTTCGGTTTTATCCCACTTGCCTCCTACACTCTCTCTGTTTCTTTGAGAAACAGAGAGAAGCGGTGGGGCGTGGGGAGAAGAAGAAGAGAAGTAGTGGGAGAAGAGAAGAAGAGAGAAAAGAAGAGAGGAGGAAGAGGGAGAAGGGAAGAAAAGAAGAAGAAGAAGAAGAGAGGGAAGATGGAGAGGAGAGGGAGAGGCAGCAGCAGTAGCTAGGGCTGCTGCACCTCTATTTCCTGCAGGTGGAAACAGAGGAGAGGATGTGTGGGGCGTTGGGGAGGAGAAGGGAAGAAGAAGAAGAAGAAGAAGAAGAGAGGAGGATAGCTGCGGCAAGGCTGCAGCGAGGAGGTGTGTGGCGTTGGGGAGGAAAAAAAGGAAGAGGAGAAGAAGAGAAGGAGAAGAAGAGGGAAAAGAGAGGGAAGAGGGAGAGGAGCGAATGGTGGCAGCAGCTAGGGCTGCAGCACCTCTGTTTCCTGCAGGTGGAAACAAAGGAGAGGTGTGGGGCGTTCGAAGAGGAGAAGAAGAAGAAGAGGAAAAGAAGAGGAAGAGGAAGCAGGAGAAGAGGTTGTGATACCTCTGTTTCCTATAGAGGAAACTGGGGAGGGAAGTAGAAGAGGAGAAGAAAAAGAGAAGGGAAATGAGGAGCTGCAGCTGCGGCGGTGGAAGCTGCAGCTGGAAGAGAAGGAGAGGAAGAGATGGTGAGGAAGAAGAGAAGAAGTAGAAGCGGGTGAAGAGGCGGCACCTCTGTTTCTTGCAGGAGGAAACAGAGGAAAGGAGGTGCTGTTCGTCGGGGAGAAGAAGGGGAGGAAGGAGAAGAAGAGAAGAAGAAGAAAGGAAGGAGGAGGAAGAGGAGAAGGGAAAGAAGTAGCTGCGGCTGCGGCTGCGGCTGTGGCAGCTGCAACTGTGGCAGGGAAAGAGGAAGAGGAAGGAAGAAGGGAAGGGGAGGAAGAAGAGAAGTGGAAGAGAAGGGGCTGCGGCTACTGCAATGGCAGCTGCAGTTGGAAGAGAAGAAGGAGAGGAAGATGAGCAGGGGAGGAAGAAGAGGTTGTGGCCGCGGCTGAGGCTGCGACTGCAACCGTGCAGCTGGGAAAGAAGAGAAGGAAAGAAAGAAGAAGAGAAAGGAAATGGGAAGAAGAGAGGAAGAGGAGAAGGAGAGGCAACTGCGGCAGTGGCAGCTGCAGTTGGAAGAGAAGAAGGAGAGGAAATAGAGTAGGGGAGATAGAAAAGGCTGCGGCTGTGGTGGCTGCGGCCATGGTTGCGACTGCGACTGCGGCAGTTGCAGCTGGGAAAGAAAAGAAAGGAAAGGGGGAAAAAGGGGCTACGGAAGGGATTGTGGCCACAGCGGCAGCGACTGCGTATGCAGCAGCTGTGTTTGCGAAAGAAGAGGAGGAAGGAAGGTAGTGTGGTGGAAGGGGCTGCGATTGTGGCAGCGGTAGCGGCTGTGGCAGCTGCATTTGGGAAAGAAAAAGAAGGAATGAGAGTAAGAGAGAGCAGGTGACTGTGCCTCGATGTTCGACACATTGTGTAGTTGCGAAGAAAGTAAGAAAACGGGAGCACAAAACGAAACAGAGAGAGGACACGGAGGAAAAGTAGAAGGATTTGGGCTAGCACCTTCTTTGGATCTTCGGATCAAAATCTTTGAAAGGCAAGTTCCCTGATCGTTTCTCCTAAAATTGCTTTGATATTTCTTATTGCAAGTTCCCGATTCGTTCCTCCTGTAATTGTTCTAATCTTTCCTATTGTAAGTATCTTGATCTTTCCATACTGTAATTTGATCTCTCCATTTGATTTGAATATTTGGAACTTGAATTGTTCTAGCCTTGCATTTGATATATCTCTTGTTTAGACATATCGATCCGAATCTGTGCAACTTCTGAGATTCTGACCTTTCGTCCTTGTTATGATTATAACTTCATGTATTGACCTCTGATTTGGACAAAACTTATTTGATCAGAATATAGACTCATAAACCTTTGTTTCGATAGCTTATTTTAAGAATTCGGAGTAAGTTTGTCTGCCCAAACTTCTATTTCAAATGAGCCTACAGATTCTGCAAAACAGGGATCGTAATTTCTGACCTTTTGATACTGAACTGCTTATAAGTCCCTGTTGCAAACATGGATTTACTCAAAGCTTATTTCATTGGAAACCAAACTCATAGATCTTTCTTTTGATATATGGATTGAAAGATTTGGAATTCAAACACCTGCCCAGTTATCTGTTGAATCTGACATTATGAATTCTGCCAAACAGAGATTTTGTTCTACGACCCTTGTTTACCAAATTATTTGTAACTCTCTCTATTGGATAGTTCAATTCATATGAAGCCTGTCTTATCTGAAAGTATAATCCAATGATATATTTCTGAGTCAATTGGAACACGATTGATAGTTTGAATCATTTGTTCAATGTGCCTCATGTATTCTGCCAGAAATCGAGCTTTGGTCGATTTCTAATATTCTAGTTTCATTCCTTTGGAAATTGATAGGCTTTAGCTTTCTTATTCAATTGAGCTTTATAATACTGCTTTGAATTCTTGTATGCTCTTGTCCTTAAAATTATTTGCATTCTTGAAAACTATTGTGTAACGTTTAAGCTATATCATATTGACTCCTTTGTTATATAAATCTTTCAGGTCAGCGTGTCACTCTTCGAGATGTTTGATTTGGGCTGAGGCAGTGGATAGCTATTCAGAATTATGGGCAAGTCTCGTTGGTTGTTATGCTATTGTTGTATAAGCATATTTTGTATGTAATGAATTGTTCTGATGATCGAAATGGATATACTGTGTACAAGTGTTAGAAGATCTCTCTTATTTGGAATTTCGGAATGTTAAGTCTAATTTATGACGATATGAACTTGTGGTGAATAGTTGTAGTTCTGATTGTATAATTTATTTAGCTTGTGGATTTATAAATGTTGTTCATGTTTGTCAAGTTGGCTTGGGTTGCCATAAATGTGAATTATCGAGTGATGTGATATATGATTTTAAAATGCACAGGTTTTATGGATGTGAATTTGATTGAATGTTTTTCAGTGTCCTCAAACGTTAGTTTGGATCCTAGATTGGTCTGTGATGAAAATTTTAAAAATCATGGATATTTTAAGAGGGGCGTGACAGAGGTGGTATCAGAGAATGGTTTGAGGATTACTGAAATATTTGATATGTTGATGTGCAAAATATATTGAGGTCTAATGAACTTTAGTGATTGGTGGAAAATTTTCTTTGATGCATTTTAGGAATCTGGGATGCTGAGGACATTTGGTCGTCCTATTTCATTTGTTTCTGATTAATTAAGGGGAATGAAAGGATGGATTGGGGATATTGAATCAGAGTGGCGCTGCAGAAGCATGATGAACCTAATTTCATTGGTGGTAGAAAAATGGATGATGCAAATGGAGAAGATATTTGATATACAAAATTGTTCTAATGATCAAAAGATTTATTTTGCTACCTTATATTAGAAGTAGAGGCTGATTATTATTGGCAGCAATAAAAATTTTTTTTGGAGATATGTGACAAGAATGATAAGGATAACTTTAGCAATGAAAATATGATTGGAAATGAATCAGAAAGTAATAACAAGAGGGTCAAGACATTTGGATTTGAAATGGGAAGTCACCACAAAAGACTCAATCATGTGTGAATTATAAGTTAAATTATGAAACAAATTTGTGTTTCGGGTGATTGGAGTCTATTTTGCTTGTGGAAAGTTGGATCATAAAATAAAAGACTGTCCTTTGAACAAGAAGAAAGAGTCACTGCCTCATAAATCATTAGCCCATGTTAGAGTGTATGCTATCACTGAATATGATTCTAAGACTTCGGAATTAGTGGTCGAAGGTTTTATGCACGTTTATGAAAGAATGCAAATATTTGTTTGACCATGAGTCCCATCTACAATTTGATTCAAAGTATTTTGCTTATCACATGGGTATTCAACCTAGACCACCACATTATGTGCTATATGTAAATACGATCATTGGAGATTCTTTGATAACGAACTTGAAATCTAGTCCTCTTGTCTGATTTTTATTGGAGAACTTGAACTTTTTCGTTGATTTAGTTCTCCTCGAGATTTGGAGTTTTGATATTATACTTGGTATGGATTGACTATCTTCCTATCATACCAGTATGGATTGGTATATAACAAATGATCACTTTTTGTACATTTGATCAGCCGATCTTTTATTTTGAAAGTATTGGACATGATTTATTTCCTTGCCTAATGTATCCCAGAATGACTTGCTTGGATTACCTCCAAACGTGACTTTGCTTTTGATTTGGTCTTTGGGACAATCCCAATATCTAAGCCTCTCTGCAGAATGATATCATTTGAGTAAGTGGAATTGGAAAAGCAACTACAAGGAATATTAAATGAGGATTTTATTTGGCTTAATATTTCATCATGGGGTGCTCCGGTGTTAGTTAAAAAGACGTATGGAACATTGAGGCTTTGTAATGATTATAGACAATTGAATCAGGTGACCATAAAAAATGAGTATTTTCTGAAGTAACGACTTGCTTGATTAACTGTAGGGTGCGCAAGTATTTTTCGAAATTGATTGAAGGTCGGGTTACCGTCTATTGAGGATCAAGGAGGAGAATATTTTGGTCACTCGTGGATAATTATGTAATTGTATTGTATTGATGAAACTATTTAAGAGCAGGAGGAGGAAATAAAGATATCATAATCCTCATCTTTTCATCGATTGAGCTATGATTAATTTAGAGGACTAAATTTTCTTTTAAGGAGGGGAGAGTGCAATATCCCTCACTTTTGAAAATTATTAATAAAGATGTATCTATAAATCGGAGAACCTATATGTAAATATGGAAATTTCAAGGACTAAACTGTTAAGTTGTAAAAAGAAGAAAATAAAGAAAACCGAAAATTTCGGTTTTATCCCACTTGCCTCGCACACTCTCTCTGTTTCTTCGAGAAACAGAGAGAAGCGGTGGGGCGTGGGGAGAAGAAGAAGAGAAGTAGAGGGAGAAGAGAAGAACAGGGAAAAGAAGAGAGGAGGAAGAGGGAGAAGGGAAGAAAAGAAGAAGAAGAAGAAGAGAGGGAAGATGGAGAGGAGAGGGAGAGGCAGCAGCAGCAGCTAGGGCTGCTGCACCTCTGTTTCCCGCAGGTGGAAACAGAGGAGAGGATGTGTGGTGCGTTGGGGAGGAGAAGGGAAGAAGAAGAAGAAGAAGAAGAAGAGAGGAGGATAGCTGCGGCAAGGCTGCAGTGAGGAGGTGTCTGGCGTTGGGGAGGAAAAAAAGGAAGAGGAGAAGAAGAGAAGGAGAAGAAGAGGGAAAAGAGAGGGAAGAGGGAGAGGAGCGAGAGGTGGCAGCACCTCTGTTTCCTGCAGGTGGAAACAGAGGAGAGGTGTGGGGCGTTCGAAGAGGAGAAGAAGAAAAAGAGGAAAACAAGAGGAAGAGGAAGCAGGAGAAGAGGTTGTGATACCTCTGTTTCCTGCAGAGGAAACAGAGGAGGGAAGTAGAAGAGGAGAAGAAGAAGAGAAGGGAAAGGAGGAGCTGCGGCTGCGGCGGTGGAAGCTGCAGCTGGAAGAGAAGGAGAGGAAGAGATGCTGAGGAAGAAGAGAAGAAGTAGAAGCGGGTGAAGAGGCGGCACCTCTGTTTCCTGCAGAAGGAAACAAAGGAAAGGAGGTGCTGTTCGTCGGGGAGAAGAAGGGGAGGAAGGAGAAGAAGAGAAGAAGAAGAAAGGAAGGAGGAGGAAGAGGAGAAGGGAAAGAAGTAGCTGCGGCTGCGGCTGTGGCAGCTACAGCTGTGGTAGGGAAAGAGGAAGAGGAAGGAAGAAGGGAAGGGTTGGAAGAAGAGAAGGGGAAGAGAAGGGGCTGCGGCTACTGCGATGGCAGCTGCAGTTGGAAGAGAAGAAGGAGAGGAAGATGAGCAGGGGAGGAAGAAGAGGTTGTGGTCGCGGCTGAGGCTGCGACTGCAACCGTGCAGCTGGGAAAGAAGAGAAGGAAAGAAAGAAGAAGAGAAAGGAAAAGGGAAGAAGAGAGGAAGAGGAGAAGGAGAGGCAGCTTCGGCAGTGGCAGCTACAGTTGGAAGAGAAGAAGGAGAGGAAATAGAGCAGGGGAGATAGAAAAGGCTGCGGCTGTGGTGGCTGCGGCCATGGTTGCGACTATGACTGCGGCAGTTGTAGCTGGGAAAGAAAAGAAAGGAAAGGGGGAAAAAGGGGCTGCGGAAGGGATTGCGGCCACAGCGGCAGCGACTGCGTATGTAGCAGCTGTGTCTGCTAAAGAAGAGGAGGAAGGAAGGTAGTGCAGTGGAAGGGGCTGCGATTATGGCAGAGGTAGCGGCTATGGCATCTGCGTTTGGGAAAGAAAAAGAAGGAATGAGAGTAAGAGAGAGCAGGTGACTGTGCCTCGATGTTCGACACGTTGTGTAGTTGCGAAGAAAGGAAGAAAACGGGAGCACAAAATGAAACAGAGAGAGGACACGGAGGAAAAGTAGAAGGATTTGGGCTAGCACCTTCTTTGGATCTTCGGATCAAAATCTTTGAAAGGCAAGTTCCCTGATCGTTTCTCCTAAAATTGCTTTGATATTTCTTATTGCAAGTTCCCGATTCGTTCCTCCTGTAATTGTTCTAATCTTTCCTATTGCAAGTATCCTGATCTTTCCTTACTGTAATTTGATCTCTACATTTGATTTGAATATGTGGAACTTGAATTGTTCTAGCCTTGCATTTGATATATCTCTTGTTTAGACATATCGATCCGAATCTGTGCAACTTCTGAGATTCTGACCTTTCTTCCTTGTTATGATTATAACTTCATGTATTGACCTCTAATTTGGACAAAACTTATTTGATCAGAATATATACTCATAAACCTTTGTTTTGATAGTTTATTTTAAGAATTCGGAGTAAGTTTGTCTCCCCAAACTTCTATTTCAAATGAGCCTACAGATTCTGCAAAACAGGGATCGTAATTTCTGACCTTTTGATACTGAACTGCTTATAAGTCCCTATTGCAAAATTGATTTACTCAAAGCTTATTTCATTGGAAACCAAACTCATAGATCTTTCTTTTGATATATGGATTGAAAGATTTGGAATCCAAACACCTGCCCAGTTATCTGTTGAATCTGACATTATGAATTCTGCCAAACAGAGATTTTGTTCTACGACCCTTGTTTACCAAATTATTTGTAACTCTCTCTATTGGATAGTTCAATTCATATGAAGCCTGTCTTATCTGAAAGTATAATCCAATGATATATTTCTGAGTCAATTGGAGCACGATTGATAGTTTGAATCATTTGTTCAATGTGCCTCATGTATTCTGCCAGAAATCGAGCTTTGGTCGATTTCTAATATTCTGGTTGTTGGGAAATCATAGGGGGCGACATCATATGCGCAGCGGAAGAACAAGAAAACAAAAATCCCCGATTCCCAAAAAGATGTTCATCGTCGTGCGAAGATTGGTGCGCTAAATCCGCAAAAACACAAAACTGCGTATTGAGATTGTGTTACCTAGGGAGATCGTATATCCCTGTTTCTTTGCAGATCCTTAGGAGAGGGTGAAGGAGGTCAAGCGTCCTCCTCTCTAGCGGTGATCCAAACAGCAGGGTTGTGACGACGCTCCTCAAAACTCCAGGCCTACTCTGAGGTGGAGAGGGAGAGGAGAATAGGAAGGGCAAGCAAAGACTCTAGCCTATGAGGCTGTGAATCCCTCCTATTTATAGAGATCCCGCGTCAAAACCCTAATGGGTCCTTTCCCTAGTGGGTATTGGATCTGCATCCAATAAGACAAGGGCTCCGTCGGATATCTCATATCCGAACCTCTACTCATCGCAATGCCTACCATATGTGTGTGACCCTCTAGGCCCAATATCGAGCTGGCCGTGAGTCATACCTGTCAGAACTCCTTCTAACTCAGTGAATTATTATCTCTGTAATAATTCACTCGACTCATCGACTACGGAAGTACTAGGCCACTACGCCGTAGTCCCCAGACGATACAGGGGAATCCAATCCATTGGACTTGTCTGTCCTCAGTTACCATGTACCTATAGTCCCTCATCCATCTAATATCCCAGAGACCGTATATCGAGCATGGTGCTGTCAGACCCATACGGTTTCTACTCGAGTCTCGCTCTAATCGGATTCTCCCGGAGAACTCTTTCTCTCTCAACCCGAATGACCCTGGCCAGGGATTTGTCTGAGCAAGAACACATGGGATATTCCTCTCATGATACCGAGAGTGGATGATCCTCTATCGACACTCAATAGCCCTCGTAAGGTCGACTACCACTCCCAATGAGCAGCTGTACTAGATCTGGGAACAGCCAAACCTATAAGTCTGGTATCAAAGAGTGGAGCACTCATACAGGACATCCTTGGTGTCTCAAGTCTAAGAACCAGATACACCACTAGGACTACGGAATCGTTGTCTGACAATAAGGCATCATCAACCATCCAGCATTCCGTAAGCGGATCAATCAGTGAACTCATTCTCCAATGAGCACCTGTACTGTATCCCTAGTGTCCCTACACGAGCAGCTATGAGACCAGCTGCATCCATCATATGGACGGGTATACAGCACACCAGTCTATCCGGTTATCACGATGTCCCTCTCGAGTAACTTATGACCGGGATTATTTAGAATATGTGTTTAAAGGTGAATCGATCTCATTATCGTGATCTCATCACGATCCGATTCCCATTGCACAAATCCAAGGACATCACAATATATATGCATTTATGCAATAGTTATAAAGTGATATACGTCAAAATATAATAAGCAAAAAGATTCTGTATCAAGTCACACGTGCCATCACTCACGTGATTGGCTTGCTGGGCACTTATGACTAGCAATCTCCCACTTGACCTAAAGCCAATCACCTATGTGTCTGATCCCCATCAGACCCCTGTGACGCTCAAAGACAATCTGAGACAACGGCTTTGTCAGTGGATCTACAATGTTATCGTCGGATGGAACTCTTTCCACTGCTACATCTCCTCGGGATACGATCTCTCTTATAAGCTGGAACCTCCTCAGAACACTTCTGATAAGACCCGGGTTCCCTTATTTGAGTAATCACCCCATAGTTGTCGCAATATGAGGAAGTCGACTTGTCGCTATCTGTATCGACTCCCAAATCTGTGATGAATTTCTTCACCCAGACTCCCTCCTTTGTTGCATCTAATGCAGCAATGTACTCCGCCTCTATGGTCGAGTCAGCAGTAGTATCTTGCTTGGAACTCTTCCAGCACACTGCTCCTCCATTCAAGGTGTACACATACCCTGAATTCGACTTGCTATCATCGACATCAGACTGAAAACTTGAGTCAGTGTAGCCTTCAACCTTAAGGCTATTACCTCCATATACTAGTAAAAGATCCTTAGTCCTTCTCAAGTACTTAAGGATACACTTTACTGCTTTCCAGTGCTCCAAGCCTGGATCCGCCTGATACCTGCTCGTGACACTCAGAGCATGCGCTATATCAGGCCTAGTACATAGCATGGCATACATGATAGACCCTATTGCTAAGGCATAAGGTATCATATCCATGTTCGCCCTTTCTTGGAATTTTTCATGCCAAAACTTTTGACAATGGTTTCTATGTACCTGGATTGGGACAAGCGAAGCATCCTCTTAGATCTATCTCTATAGATTCTAATCCCCAAGATATAGGATGCTTCCCCTAAGTCCTTTATGGAGAAGTGTCTAGATAACCAAGTCTTTACTGTGGATAGCATTCCTACGTCATTCCCAATGATGAGGATGTCATCCACATATAACACCAAAAAGGTAATAGCGCTCCCACTTACCTTTCTGTATACACAAGGCTCATCTTCGTTCTTAACGAAGTCATAAGATCTGATTGCCTCATCAAATCTTATGTTCCAACTTCGGGAAGCTTGCTTTAGTCCATAAATGGATCTAAGCAACCTACACACCTTATCTGGGCAGTTCTTGGACACGAATCCCTCAGGTTGCATCATATACACCTCCTCCTCCAGGTTCCCGTTGAGGAATGCGGTTTTCACATCCATCTGCCAGATCTCATAATCATAGTGTGCTGCAATAGCCAATAGAATTCTGATGGATTTTAGCATTGCTACGGGTGAGAAAGTTTCGTCGTAGTCAACACCTTGCCTTTGACGATACCCCTTAGCCACTAGCCTTGCTTTATAGGTCTCTACCTTTCCATCTACTCCGATCTTTTTCTTAAAGATCCACTTGCAACCGATGGGTACAATACCTTCGGGTGCATCAACTAGGTTCCAAACCTTATTGGAGTACATAGAATCCATCTCAGAATTCATGGCTTCTTTCCACTTCCCGGAGTCTATACTCATAATAGCCTCCTCGTAGGTCTGAGGATCAATATCCTCTACATCCTCTGCTCTAATATGTCCCACATATCTCTCAGGAGGATGGGATACTCTATCAGACCTGCGTAAAGTTGAAACTTGTGTATTAGATACCTGAACAGACTCGGGCTGTAGAGTGGTGCTTGAGCTTGGTTCTCCAACCTCGCTCAATTCTATCATTCTCCCACTGTCTCCATCAAGAATGTGTTCCTTCTCAAGGAACACTGCTCTCTTAGCTACAAAGACCTTTTGGTCCTCGAGATGATAGAAGTAATACCCACAAGTTTCCTTGGGGTATCCCATAAATTTACATCGCCCTGTCCTTGATTCTAACTTATCGGGGTTGTGCCTTTTAACATGGGCAGAGCAGCCCCAAATCTTAACAACCTTAAGATCAGGCTTCTTCCCTTTCCATATCTCATATGGTGTAGACACTACCGACTTAGTTGGAACTCTATTCAGAAGGTAAGCTGCGGTTTCTAGGGCATATCCCCAGAATGAGATGGGTAGGTCAGCGAAACTCATCATGGACCGTACCATATCTAATAATGTACGATTTCTCCTTTCAGAGACACCATTGAGCTGAGGTGTATAAGGAGGTGTCCATTGGGATAATATCCCATGGTCCTTAAGGAAGTGAGTAAACTCTGTACTTAAGTACTCACCTCCTCGATCTGATCGAAGAGTTTTGATACTCTTTCCAGTCTGGTTCTCCACCTCATTCTTATACTCTCTGAATTTCTCAAAGGCCTCGGACTTGTACTTCATTAAGTACACATATCCATACCTTGAGAAATCATCAGTAAATGTAATGAAGTAGGAGTAACCTCCAATGGCATGAGTTGACATGGGTCCACATATATCACTATGTATGAGTTCCAACAACTCAGTGGCTCTCTCTCCAGTTCCACTAAATGGAGAGTTGGTCAGTTTTCCACGAATGCAAGGCTCACAAGTTGCATATGACACATAGTCGAATGGATCTAGATATCCATCATTTAGCAACTTTTGAATCCTTCTTTCATGGATGTGACCTAGCCTACAATGCCACAGGTATGCACTGTTCAACTCATCTCGTTTCCTTTTGGACACATTTATATTCATGATATGTGGAGTGGTGTCTAACATAAATAAACCATTATGCAATGTTCCTTTCGTGATGATCTTATCATCTAATAATATCGAACAACCATTGTTCTCAAAAACAAATTTATATCCATTAACTGTTAAACATGAAATGGAGATAATGTTTTTGATAATAGAAGGAACAAAATAACATGCATCTAATGCAATAAAAGCTCCACTAGGCAGATGTAGGGCGACCTCGCCAACAGCTAATACAGCAACTTTTGCTCCATTACCCATCTTGAGGTCCATCTCGCCTCTCTCTAGTCTCCTAGGCCTTGCTAGAACCTGCAACGAATTGCATATATGATAAGCACTACCGGTATCTAATACCCATGTGTTATCATAAGAGTCTGACAAATGAAGACTGATCATGAATGTACCTGAAGCTTCATCAAGCTTTTGTTTCGCCCTTTCTGCAAGGTACTCTTTGCAGTTTCTCTTCCAGTGCCCATCTTTACCACAGTGGAAGCACTGGCCTTTGTCCTTTGTTGGGTCTTTCTTAGCAACCTTTGCTTTACCTTGTTTGCCTTTGCCCTTTCCTTCTTAAGGGAGCTTTCTGCTTTCCTTTTCTTTCTGGTCTCACCAGTGTAGAGAACTGGCTTCTCTTTCTTAATAGTACTCTCTGCCTCCCTCAACATATTGAGGAGCTCTGGGAGAGTCACCTCAAGCTTGTTCATATTAAAATTCATTATGAACTGTGAAAAGGAATCTGGTAGGGACTGAAGCACAATGTCCACACACAAGTTATCCTCTAGGACCATTCCTAGACCTGTGAGTTTCTATATCCACTCAATCATCTTTAGGACATGGTTCTGAACCGGTGTCCCCTCAGTCATCCTAGCGCGGAAAAGGCTCTTGGATATCTCATATCGTTGAGTCCTTCCCTGTTCCTCAAACAATTTACGGACATGTAGGAGAATGGATCTGGCATCCATCTTTTCATGTTGTCTCTGTAACTCTGGAGTCATAGAGCCCAACATATAGCACTGAGCAAGAGTGGAGTCATCAATGTACTTCACGTAGCGAGCGATCTCATCCTCGCTTGCCCCTTCTTCGGGCGTAGGCATCACTGTATCAAGGACGTACACGATTTTCTCCGCTGTGAGAACAATTCTCAAGTTACGGAGCCAATCCGTATAATTTGGACCAGTGAGGCGGTTGACATCAAGTATGCCACGTAAGGGATTTGAAAGCGACATTTTCTGAAAATAAAGATGTAGCAAAAATGAATAACATGCAGATTTTGCAAGAAATAAACTATCAAGATATGGACTTCTATCTTAATATGCTCCCACTATTTTACTAACGAGTCACGCGACACCCTCAGCACGTGAAACGGAAGTCTCCGACAGACTTCTAGTGGGGATCAGGATCCAATCAGCGTCTTAGTGTAACCTCGAGGGACTCGACCAATCACACTAAGCCTAAAAGGTAGACAACTCTTGCCGATCACAACTCCTTGTGATTCCCGTCCTGTTCGGCCTCCGAATCACCATGGCCTCGAGGGACTCGACCAACCATGATGCTCGGTTAAGTCAACACCTTCGTTACAAGATGAGTCTGATTTGATGATATACCCTCGAGGGACTCGACCAAGCATATCATGCCCTCAGGTCACCGGTGACATCTCTATGTCGTAAGCAAGATAGCGAATCGCGATATAGGTGAGTCTCGAGGGACTCGACCAACTCAACCTACACTGGGATTCGGTTCCTACTCATAACGATGGAAGGCCACGTGGGTCAATCTAATTGCCTCACGTTTACCAACTTAATATTATCGAGAGATGTTTCTATGATTTGGTCTCCTAATATGACATGTCACACATATGCATATTTAATATATATCTACATCGCATGCAAATATATATACATATCTAGTATGTGTATAAGCAATCACACTAGATGATCATGGACCACAACCTAATATGATTAGGCCCGAGCCAGTAGGCCTAATCACTCACATCACGATCTATGTGTGCAACGGTGCATCCCCATGCCTTGTGATCGTCCATCTCGTCCTCGTCGGTTCCGTCGACATCTTGATGCATCTCCATGCATCACGATCGTCCGTCTCGTGGGTCCCGCTGTCGCATCCACGCTCCCGCTGCGCCTCCTCATGTGATTACAACTTAATCATAGGCACGCAGGCCCGACAATAAACGAGAAATATAATGGAGGTTCGCAGACCTCAATAATAATAATCACAAGTACACATATCACACGGTCCATGATCATCCGTCCACACATCATACATCACATGTATAAATAATCATCATCATGTAGGACTACTAGATAATAATAAAAATAATAATCAACTAAACCTTTTAATTAATTAATATTTTCTGAAATCAGGGATATATAGGGAATTTCTCAATTCCTAAGGGTATTTTCGTAATTTGGACAAAAGATAGAAACTGGAATTTCTCAAATTCCGAGGGGCAAAACTGTCTTTTGCCCAGAAAACCCTAATACCCTCTTTCTGCTGCCGCTGCCGCCGCCGCCACCCTACTAGCGGCGGCCTGTGCGGCGGGGGAGGGCGCTGCCCTCGCCTGCAGGCGGCACGCCCGCTGGCGGCGCTGCCGCTGCGGGTGGGCGCCCCCTTCGGGCGCCGCTGCCACCGCTGGCAGTTCTGCCGGCGAGGCAGCGCCCGCAGGCGGTGCTGCCTCGCTGGCGGCCGCCCCTGCGGGGTTTTTGCCCGTGGGAGCAGCGGCCATAGGCGCCGCTGCCCTGCGGTGCCTCAGCCCGCGCTGCTGCCCCGCGGCGCCTCTACCCGCGGGCTCAGCGGCCGCAGGCGCCTCTACCCGCGGGCTGCCAGCCCCGCCGGCAGCAAGCCTGCTGCAAGCAGGCCGCCGGCCGGCTGCTGCAGACACAGCGCTTGCGCATGCGCCGGCGCTGTGCTGCCTGGCTGCGGCTGCGGATGCCGCTGCAGGTGGCTGCAGGCATGCAGATCGAGGGCAGGAACTGTTGCTGCCCTTCCTCGCTTTTGCGTCAACGATTTTGACGTCAAAATTCTTCCTAAACACAATACACGCAGTTCAAAACCAATCATTCGCATGAACAACCTGGCTCTGATACCACTGTTGGGAAATCATAGGGGGCGACATCATATGCGCAGCGGAAGAACAAGAAAACAAAAATCCCCGATTCCCAAAAAGATGTTCATCGTCGTGCGAAGATTGGTGCGCTAAATCCGCAAAAACACAAAACTGCGTATTGAGATTGTGTTACCTAGGGAGATCGTATATCCCTGTTTCTTTGCAGATCCTTAGGAGAGGGTGAAGGAGGTCAAGCGTCCTCCTCTCTAGCGGTGATCCACACAGCAGGGTTGCGACGACGCTCCTCAAAACTCCAGGCCTACTCTGAGGTGGAGAGGGAGAGGAGAATAGGAAGGGCTAGCAAAGACTCTAGCCTATGAGGCTGTGAATCCCTCCTATTTATAGAGATCCCGTGTCAAAACCCTAATGGGTCCTTTCCCTAGTGGGTATTGGATCTGCATCCAATAAGACAAGGGCTCCGTCGGATATCTCATATCCGAACCTCTACTCATCGCAATGCCTACTATATGTGTGTGACCCTCTAGGCCCAATATCGAGCTGGCCGTGAGTCATACCTGTCAGAACTCCTTCTAACTCAGTGAATTATTATCTCTGTAATAATTCACTCGACTCATCGACTACGGAAGTACTAGGCCACTACGCCGTAGTCCCCAGACGATACAGGGGAATCCAATCCATTGGACCTGTCTGTCCTCAGTTACCATGTACCTATAGTCCCTTATCCATCTAATATCCCAGAGACCGTATATCGAGCATGGTGCTGTCAGACCCATACGGTTTCTACTCGAGTCTCGCTCTAATCGGATTCTCCCGGAGAACTCTTTCTCTCTCAACCCGAATGACCCTGGCCAGGGATTTGTCTGAGCAAGAACACATGGGATATTCCTCTCATGATACCGAGAGTGGATGATACTCTATCGACACTCAATAGCCCTCGTAAGGTCGACTACCACTCCCAATGACCAGCTGTACTAGATCTGGGAACAGCCAAACCTATAAGTCTGGTATCAAAGAGTGGAGCACTCATACAGGACATCCTTGGTGTCTCAAGTCTAAGAACCAGATACACCACTAGGACTACGGAATCGTTGTCTGACAATAAGGCATCATCAACCATCCAGCATTCCGTAAGCGGATCAATCAGTGAACTCATTCTCCAATGAGCACCTGTACTGTATCCCTAGTGTCCCTACACGAGCAGCTATGAGACCAGCTGCATCCATCATATGGACGGGTATACAGCACACCAGTCTATCCGGTTATCACGATGTCCCTCTCGAGTAACCTATGACCGGGATTATTTAGGATATGTGTTTAAAGGTGAATCGATCTCATTATCGTGATCTCATCACGATCCGATTCCCATTGCACAAATCCAAGGACATCACAATATATATGCATTTATGCAATAGTTATAAAGTGATATACGCCAAAATATAATAAGCAAAAAGATTCTGTATCAAGTCACACGTGCCATCACTCACGTGATTGGCTTGCTGGGCACTTATGACTAGCACTGGTTTCATTCCTTTGGAAATTGATATCCTTTAGCTTTCTTATTCAATTGAGCTTTATAATACTGCTTTGAATTCTTATATGCTCTTGTCCTTAAAATTATTTGCATTCTTGAAAACTGTTGTGTAACGTTTAAGCTATATCATATTGACTCCTATAGGCACATGTATAACTCATTGTTCCGCTTTTGCTTTCGATGTGTGCCTATTCTAGTTTCATTCCTTTGGATATCGAATTCATCTAACCTTCTTATTTGAATTGAGTTATATATGATTGTTTGGAATCCATGTATACTCTTGCTTTTATTTCATTCCAAATCTGAATACATTTGTGAGAGATTTGTTCCTTGCATCATATTGTCTCGAAAAGGCACATGCACGTTTCGTTGTTCCGCGTGTGCTTCCGATATATGCTACTTATTGTTGAAACTGCCCTTTTGTACTCTAGTGTGTGGGATTGTCTGGACCTTTGCTAGAAATGGTAAAGGGTATGCGCTATTTGCCCGCTATGTGGGGTCCCGCTCTGAGGGATATTCTGGACCTTTGCCAGAAATGGTAAAGGGTATGCGCTTGTTGCCCGCTATGTGGGTATGTGATTAGAGCCTGCGATGCTCTGCCGGCCCCCTTTGACTTCACCTAGACGTGGGTGGATGGAGCTCCCAGACGTGGGAGACTTTTGTCAGGTGGTCATTCAGAAATGGATGAATCACTTTCTGACTGAGATCCCACTACACCCTCTATATGTTTGATATGACATCCAGAGTTTTGGTGAGTTGTTTCTATTCATACTCTGGATAAGATTGATATGATTGCAACGTCAAGGACGACGTTTGAGCCCTTGTACGATATGTGTACCGATATGCTCTGAAAGGCTTCATTCACTGATGATTTTGCTTCGAAATGTTCCCTATGCCGTTGATATGCTTCGAAACATTTTATATGCCATTGATAAGCTCCGATATGTTTCCTTTGTTTCTGATATGCTCCAATTACTCTGTGCTCCATTTGCTATGAACTGATATGTTCTGAAATGTCCTATCTGCCATTGATATGCTCCAATTACTCTGTGCTCCATTTGCTATGAACTGATATGTTCTGAAATGTCCTATCTGCCATTGATATGCTCCAATTACTCTATGCTCCATTTGTTATGAATCAAATATGTTTTGAATGACATGATACATATGATTTTGTATCTAATGAGATGGTATCCTTGAGAATTCTTGTATTCTGCCTTACATTATGATACCTTACTCGTTTGATACCGTTCCTTTTGTTCTGAATATGTTTTGTCACTTGCTGAGCCGTTTTTGGCTCACTCCATTGTTATATAAATCTTTCAGGTCAGCGTGTCACTCTTCGAGATGTTTGATTTGGGCTGAGGCAGTGGATAGCTATTCAGAATTATGGGCAGGTCTCGTTGGTTGTTATGCTATTGTTGTATAAGCATATTTTGTATGTAATGAATTGTTCTGATGATCGAAATGGATATACTGTGTACAAGTGTTAAAAGATCTCACTTATTTGGAATTTCGGAATGTTAAGTCTAATTTATGACGATATAAACTTGTGGTGAATAGTTGGAGTTCTGATTGTATAATTTATTTAGCTTGTGGATTTATAAATGTTGTTCATGATTGTCAAGTTGGCTTGGGTTGCCATAAATGTGAATTATCGAGTGATGTGATATATGATTTTAAAATGCACAGGTTTTATGGATGTGAATTTGATTGAATGTTTTTCAGTGTCCTCAAACGTTAGTTTGGATCCTGGATTGGTCTGTGATGAAAATTTTAAAAATCATGGATATTTTAAGAGGGGCGTGACAGAAGGAGGTTAAGTGTCCTCCTCTCTAGCGGTGATCCACACAGTCGGGTTGCGACGACGCTCCTCAAAACTCTAGGCCTACTCTAAAGTGGCGAGGGAGAGGAGAATAGTAAAGGCAAGCAAAGACTCTAGCCTATGAGGCTGTGAATCCCTCCTATTTATAGAGATCCCGTGTCAAACCCTAATGGGTCCTTCCCTAGTGGGTATTGGATCTGCATCCAATAAGACAAGGGCTCCGTCGGATATCTCATATCCGAATCTCTACTCATCGCAATGCCTACCATATGTGTGTGACCCTCTAGGCCCAATATCGAGCTAGCCGTGAGTCATACCTGTCAGAACTCCTTCTAACTCAGTGAATTATTATCTCTGTAATAATTCACTCGACTCATCGACTACGGACGTACTAGGCCACTACGCCGTAGTCCCTAGACGATACAGGGGAATCCAATCCATTGGACCTGTCTGTCCTTAGTTACCATGTACCTATAGTCCCTCATCCATCTAATATCCCAGAGATCGTATATCATGCATGGTGCTGTCAGACCCATACGGTTTCTACTCAAGTCTCGCTCTAATCGGATTCTCCCGGAGAACTCTTTCTCTCTCAACCCTAATGACCCTGGCCAGGGATTTGTCTGAGCAAGAACACATGAGATATTCCTCTCATGACGCCGAGAGTGGATGATCCTCTGTCGACACTCAATAGCCCTCGTAAGGTCGACTACCACTCCCAATGACCCGCTGTACTAGATCTGGGATAGCCAAACCTATAAGTCTGGTATCAAAGAGTGGAGCACTCATACAGGACATCCTTGGTGTCTCAAGTCTAAGGACCAAGTCTAACAATAAGGCATCATCAACCATCCAGCATTCCGTAACGGATCAATTAGTGAACTCATTCTCCAATGAGCACCTGTACTGTATCCCTAGTGTCCCTACACGAACAACTATGAGACCAGCTGCATCCATCATATGGACGGGTATACAGCACACCAGTCTATCCGGTTATCATGATATCCCTCTCGAGTAACCTATGACCGGGATTATTTAGGATATGTGTTTAAAGGTGAATCGATCTCATTATCGTGATCTCATCACGATCCGATTCCCATTGCACAAATCCAAGGACATCACAATATATATATGCATTTATGCAATAGTTATAAAGTGATATACGCCAAAATATAATAAGCAAAAAGATTCTGTATCAAGTCACACGTGCCATCACTCACGTGATTGACTTGTTGGGCACCTATGACTAGCAACTAGTGGATAGGAGAAGCATAAGTCAGGAACTTCATCTCTTCTAATATCATCGGATCCATCCACAATAGCTCAACGAATTCAGGCCCAAACAAATATCGCTAGCAAGGATATTCTTCCTCAATAAACTCAAGCAGCAACAAACATCGGCAACAAGGATATTTTGTCTCAACAAACTCATGCCCCTACAAACCTTTCTAGCTAGGCTGCTCCAACAAGTACTAACCAGGATTTTGTGCCGCAACAATCTTATCATGCTTCAACAAACCCTGCCAATCAAGACCACATGATTCAAGGTATTTTAAAGTTTAAACATCTACAAGCTATAGATGAAGTGGATAAATATAGGAATAAAGCCATAAAAGATAAGGATATTGTGCGGGAGGAAAATACAAAACCAAAGGATAAGAAAAAGGATGGTACAGTCCATCCAAAGTTGTAGGATGAATACTTTTCCACCTTTTTCATTTGTTTATTACTGATGAAGATAACATGCTGGAATGTTCGTGGACTTAATAAGCCTGAGAAATGTCGGGAGCTCAACAGAGTAATCAAGTCTACCACATGTGATATTGTTATTCTAGTGGAAACGAAAATTAAACAATCGCGCATTCAAGCTCAAAAGAATTTAATATGGCCGGACGCAGAACTGTTTACCAATGACTCAAATGAAACTTTTGGTAGAATATGGTTCTTATGGTATCCTAACTCTTTTAATGCTTGGTTTATTTCTGCTACTGATCAATTCATCCATCTTAAGGTAGAGGACAAAAAGAATGGCTGTCAATTCAATTTCACTGGTATATATGCTTCAAATAGTATGCAAGAAAGAAATACATTGTGGTCTGATCTAACTAACATTGTAGATGGCTGTCTTAATGTACCTTGGATTGTTCTTGGTGACTTTAATACTGTTTGATACACAAATAAAAAAGTTAGGGGTAGACAACTTTTAGAAAGTCAGCTTCAGAGTTTTAATGATTACATAGATACTACTGCATTGACTGATATGAAATCTATGGGTAATTGACTCTCCTGGAGTAATCAAGGTGTTGCTAACAGAAAAATAATGGCTCGACTCGATAGATGTCTAATTAATCAAGAATGGTTAATAGTTTATCTGATCATTCTTTAATGTACATACACGTAGATAAAGCAACACCAAATGGCAAGAAACCGCTTAGATTCTTTAACATGTGGAGTACTCATCCTCAGTTCCTTGATGTTATCAGATCAGCTTGGAATGTTAATGTGCATGGATCCCCACCTTACATCTTATGTCAAAAACTCAAAGCCTGCAAGTAGCACTTAAGGAGTGGAATACAAATACCTTTGACAATATTACCACCCGAGTTCAATTTTGTAGAAAGGAACTAATAACAATGCAACATGAGCTGCAACTTCAGCCCAATGATGACTTATCAACAAAGAGACAGAAGCTAGAAATAACTTCATGCAATCCTTATAGCAGGAGGAAAGTTTTACAAAACAGAAGTCTCGACAACATTGGCTTACTTTAGGGGATTCTCATACTAAGGATTTTTATGCTTCTATTGCTACTCGAAGAGTCGTTAACCGCATCAGGAAATGCAGAGACAAAGATAACAATCTTATTGAGAATTTAGATAAGGTTAAAACATACACTGAGTAATTTTTTTATTCCTTACTCAACCAAGAGGGGAAACCTAATAATATTCATGTGGAGCCAACTAGAAAGCTTGATTCGAGTGCCATTTCTATCCTCAATTCCCCAATTACAGATGACGAAATAGTAAGAGTTGTCTTTAAGTCACCATAGCACAAAAGCCCTAGACTAGTTGGATTTCCTGTTGAATTTTACCAAATTACATGGTCTATTATTGGTAATGATGTGATTAAAGCTTGCCAACACTTTTTCTCTTCCGGGCATATTCTTAGAGAGATGAATTGCACTTTTATTTCTTTAATTCCCAAGAATGCAGGGGCTGATTCAGTAGAGAACTATCAATCCATATCTTTATGTCACTTTATTTACAAGATCATCTTCAAACTGTTAGCAGATAGATTGTAAAAGGTAATACACAAGATAATTAGTCCAAATCAGGCTGCTTTCATCAAAGGGAGAAGTATACATCATAATATTCTGCTTGCTAATGACTTGGTCAAGGATCTGCACTCAAAAGCAAAGGGACAAAAATTTGTTTTATAGCTGATCTACAAAAAGCCTTTGACTCAATTAATAGGAATTTTATCTATAAGATGCTCTACAGTATGAACTTCCCTCAGCAATGGGTTAATTAGATTCAATGTTGCTTAGAAACTCCAATGTTTTCAATACTCTTCAACGGCTCACCTATTGGTTTTTTTGGGAGCAAGAATGGCATCCAATAAGGCGATCCACTCTCTCCATATCTCTTTACTATTGTAATGGAAGGACTTAGCTATATGTTGGAATATGCGGTCTCTGATGGCAGTATTAAGGTACCCCATGCTGGCCCTATTCATATATCACATATAATCTTTATAGATGATCTTCGTATCTTTCTTTAGAATGATTTAACTTCAGTAAGAAACCTAGCTACTATTCTAAATGGTTTTGGTATAGTTTCTGGCATTCAGTTAAATCATACGAAAAGTAAAATCTACATGAGCCCTTGCATTGAGGACAAAGATGTTATTGCACATACCCTAGGGGTTAGTGAGGGAAATCTACCAGTTACATATCTTGGTCTCCCACTCATATCCACTGGCATTAACAAAACCCACTATCAGCCTATCCTGAAAAAAATAAAGAATAGAATTTTCTCCTGGAAAAATAGACTTCTTTCAAAAGCAGGACGACTTGAACTCATTCATTCGGTGTTGTACTCTTACTCTATATATTGGTCTAATGCATTTCTTTTGTCTATTGGACTTCTCCAAGATATTGAACGATTATTAAGAAACTTCTTCTGGAATGGCACAAATGATAAGCATTGAATATGGTAAATTGGGACAACATTTGCAAATCGAAAGATGAAGGGGGGCTGAACCTAAGAAATACTAGAGATTGGAATAAAGCATGTTTGGTAAAGCAATTGTGGGACCTTTTGCAAAACAAATGTTCCTTATGGTCACAATGGGCTTCTGCTAGGTATCTTTCAAAGGAATCAATTTGGAAAATTTCAACAAGAACATACCACTCTATAGCTTGGAAAGGAATTTTAAAGGCAAGGAATTGACTAATGAAACACATTTCTTACACAATCTCTACTGGAACTAATTGTTAGGATCGGAGCGGCACTAAGATAGGGGGGTGAATTAGTGCAGCGGTAAAGTACGATAAACTTTTGACGATTTATACACTTTCGGAAACCTCTTACGATAAAAGCATCATTTTGTTTGAAACTGTTTCGATTGCGTTTTAACTTAAAGGGATACGTAAGAAGGAGACAAAGAAGTAGAGCTTCAAAGTGAAGATGGTTTGCAGTAATATAAATGACAATAAGATAAACGCAAATCGATTTATAGTGGTTCGGTCATGCAACCTACATCCACTTGCGAAGCCTTCTTCGATGAGGCTCCCAACTTCTACTAGCAAATCACTTTGAAGGGGAAGGACAAATACCCCTCTTACAACCTTTTACAAGTGGTTCACACTCTTACAAATTTTCAAAGAGAAAGAGGGAGGTGAACACTCTTACTTTGCTAAGACTTTTACCTCAATCTCTTGCTTCTCAAAAGTTGTAATCTCAACTGAGAATTGAGGAGTATTTATAGGCCCCAAAAGGATTCAAATTTAGGCTCCAAAATTTGAATTCTCTTGGGTTTCCGAGGCTGGCGGTGCCACCGCCTGTTAGTGGCGGTGCCATCGCCCGACCTTTCGGGTGCTGGGCGGTGCCACCGCTCAGTCCAATAGTGCCACCGCCTAATCTGGCGATGCCACCGCCTACACTATTTCAGCTCACTGGTTGGGCTCCAAACTTGGCCCAAACCAGTCTGAACTCGGGCCCAATTGGCCCCTACTTGGGTTATAGGATTAACACCTAATCCTAACCCTAATTAATGTGCTAACTACAAATTTAAAGATATTTCCTAAGCTATTACAAAGTCTGCAAGTCAAGACTTTTTCCAGTGAGCTTCCGGCGAACTTCCGGCGGTCTTCCGACGAACTCTCGGAAACCATTCTGCTGACTCCCAGCAAGCTCTTAGACTTCACAATTTGATCTTGGCGAGTTCCAATGAGCTTTTTCGGCAAGCTCCGATCTTTCTCGGTGAGCTCCGTGAACTTCCAACGAACCTTCCAGCGAGCTTCCGAAAAACCCTTCGGCAAGCTCCCTACTCATTCTCGGCTAGTTCCGGCAGCATTCCCGATGAACCTTCGGACTTCCGTCGAACTCTCAAACTCGCAACAAATCCTTTGCACTTGACTCCGACACTTTTTTTCGCTTTATGTCTTCATCGTTATCGTAGTTAATCCTGCACACACAAGCCAAAACTCTACTCCGATCTAGACAATTATTACAACGTGAATTGACATTCTGTTGCCCGGCACGTCATTGGTTGGCGCTTCGTCCGATCCTTCAGCACATCGTCCTCTCTTGCAGCTTGTTGCCCAATTGGCGGTTGACCTCCGCAACCTCGATATCCTTGGCATAATTCCGCTATTGGCCCGATGCCCGACGTCCGAAGCCTTCTGCCATCCAATATCCTAACGTGATCTCCTCCGCGGCAATGTCAATTCCTCTTGCGTTAACTATCTAATCCTGATCGAGTAGACCTGCATCACTCAAAATGCAGTTAAACATCTAAACACAATCAATTAGTTTCATCATCAAAATTCGAGATTCAACAATCTACCCCTTTTTTATGATGACAACTAATTGATGACTAACGGAGTTAACCTTAACTCCCGGAGTTTAAAGAAACTCCCCCTATCAATATGGCTTATGGATAAAAACTCTTGGATTCAAGAATCCAAGCAACATGTCGTCATAAACTTATGCATAACATGTCATGTCATCATAAACTTATGCATAACATGTCATGTCATCATACTTCTCCCCCTTTGTCATCAACAAAAAGGAGAAGTTTCTACTCTTATGTGTTTAGAGATTAAAAGTTCCATATATTGCATGAAAAACATAGTATCAAATTTTATCATCATGCAATCTAGCAATTAAAGATGTGTAAGTTTAGCATGTTTGCTTTTCTTGAGATAATAACTAATTGCTTCTCTTTAGACTATGAGCTAGCAATTTTTATGATATGTAAGTTGCAAGCTAGCAAATTTTTGCTTCCTTTGCAATGTTTGTGCTAGCAATTTTGCTTCCGTAACAAGTTAGCATGTTTTGTATTTTGAGATAGGCAAGATAGCACATTTGCTTTTTTTGAGATAGTAACTCTTTTGAGATAGTGATCTTAGCAAATTTTACATCATGTAAGGTAGCAAATTTTTGTGATGTTCAAGAAGACAACTTTTGCTTCTTGAAATAAGCAAGTTAGCAATCTTTGCTACTTAAGATAGGCAAGCTAGCAATCAAGTTTTTGTATCTTCTTGACTTGTGCAAGCTAGTTATCTCCCCCTTTGTCATTGTCAAAAAAAAGGGAAGACCCTTTACATCAATTATGACAAAGGTAAGTATAAATCTTATTTGTGCATCATCATATTTTCAAATTAGAATATGCACATTTTTAAAAATCTTATATTTATTCATACACGATATTGAATAAATCGATCAACATTATGAGGATATCATACATGATACTAAAATTTTTAACTATTTGTCAACATTTTGATCATGATACCAAACATTCATTATTTAGAGTATTCATGATACAAAATATTAAATCAATATTTATAATACATTATTTTAGCAACAACTCATAGTATTTTAAATCATGATTTATATCATATGTATACATCACATCATAATTAGAAGGCACAAGTATTGCATACATCACTACAAATAATAAATGTTTCATATCATGATGGTATCAATTTGTCAAATTATATCCTACCATGCATGATCAAAACTTCTCCCCATTTGTATTTCATGCATAATTTCATTTCATCACATTAGGAGTATCAAGAGGAATTAATTGGGTGATGAGATAAATATTTCATGAATACATGGAATTGTATAAAAAATCATATCATAAGTGTTTCATACATTCATATCATCACATGAAGGAATATAAACAAAAATTAGTGATGAGATATTACTTAATGAATACAATAAAATTCATATAGCATATCATGGTTTATTAGAATTAGTCTTCCTTTTGGTGAATAGCAAAAAGAATAGTAGGAGAGCAAGATCTCAATTCATGCACATCAAATATTCAATCATCAAAATCATGATTCATCTAGAAAATTCTCCTCTTTAAATATTCAAAGAGAGAATCATGATGAACATTCTTGGTTTACATAAAGTTTCAAAACATAATTATCAAGATCATGAATACTAAAAGACTATGAAACATTTCGACAAATCTCCTTTTAAATAGAAAACAATCTTGATTCATAAAGGATTTCATGTTATAAATTTCAAGATATCAAGATCGTGATTTCGATAAAAAATTATTCAAATTTAAATCATCAAAATCATTATCAAAATCCAAGAGATTCACAAAGATGATACAAATGGATTCATCAAAATCAATAAAATTGAGCAAAATAATTTTCAAGAATGTTTCCCTCTTTTCGATTGTTTGAAAACATATGATTTCGTTTCATTTATGCCAAATAAAAACATGTATCATGTTTAAAACCGAAAGAGTAAGATTTATTACAACAAAGATTAATAAGGTACTTTCATTATAGTAAAAATCAATAATCCATAAATTGTAAGATTAATCATGCATAATTTCGAGATTTATTAAGCATGATCAATATGCATGACACTAAAACATGGTTTCAAAATGTTTAATATTTTTATTACACAATTTCATCATTATGCATCATTATATATAACTTTACAATGTCATGCATAAAATCATCAAATCATAGTACTAAAATATTAATATTTTCATTACAACTTTATGCATCATTAAGTATACAATTGTCAAGCATGACACTTCACTATTTCATATAAGCATGCCTATTTCATTTATGTCAAATCAAAACATACATCATTTTTTAAAGTCACTTTTATGTCAAATCAAAAAATGCATCATTAAGCATGATCATTATGCATTACTTCAAATCAAACATGATTTCATTTACTTTCAAAATATTTATCATGATAGGGCATATAAGCCAAAGAAACTATTAAACATAAAGCATATTCATCAATAATAGTTTCATTGAGTATAAAGTATTTTCATCCAAAATCATTTGTTATTTGTTGTAGTCATACATTTTTCTTTTTAGGTGAATCTATCTTTTCATGCTTAGTTTGCATACAAAAGCTGTGCATCATTTTCGAAAGCAACTTTCATTATGGTATAAATCGATAATCCATAAATCGTAAAAGATTATTATGGAAATCATCAATAATCAATAAACTATAAATTACCCAAAACTCATCATCATCATCGTGCATAGCTTCAAAAAATAAATTATTAGGAATGATATCATATTTCATAAAACATATTTGTTAGGATCAAGAGCACTAAGAGGGGGGGTGAATTAGTGCAGTAGAAAACTTTCGACGATTAAAATCGCGTTCGTACGATAAGAGTGATTTTGGTAGAAAATCCGATTCGTAAATCACTTTAACTTGTAACCAAGCAAGATGTAGTTAAAGCAAAGATATAAAGGCAGTTTGCAATTATGATAGAAATCATAATGTAAACGCAAACTGAAATATGATGTTCATATGATAAAAACGATTTACGTCTAAATGCCGATTCGAAAAATGCAGAGCTTGAAACACGATCATATATGCGTAGAAGGCAGTAAGCTTTTGAGGAGGTTTGCAGTAAACATAAGATGCTTAAAGTAAATGAAAACCGAGATTTAGAGTGTTACAGTCAATCTTGACCTACTCCACTTTTGGCTTCCTCCACCGACGAGGTCACCGACGTCAACTAGAGGCCTTCCTTCAATAGGCGAAGGCCAACCACCCTTTTACAGTTTCACTCCTTTTGACGGGCTTAGGAGACAACCCTTACAGAATTTTCTTTCCTCTCTTAACAGATTAGAACTTGGAAGAAAAAAGGAAGAAGAACTTTCAACTCAAACAACACTTTTGAGCTCTAAAAATCACAAAGTAAAATCAGAATTTCGGTGGTTTCTGGGTGCCCTTTTAATGCTGAAAGGGTGGGGTATTTATAGTCCCCAACCCAGTTTGAATTTGGATCTCAAAACTATCAATTCCCGGAATTCTGGGATCTGGCGGTTACACCGCCTGACTGAGCTCGAAGACTGAGCCTCTAGGAGGTGCCACCTCTTGTCAGGGGTGGTTGCACCTCCTGCCAGAGCTCGAAGACCGAGCTCAGGCGGTGCCACAGCTTGTCTAAGGCTGTTGCACCTCCTGCCAGAGCTCAAAGACCGAGCTCAAGCGGTGCCACCACCTGTCAGGGGTGGTTGCACCGCCCAGTCTCGCTCAGAGATTGAGCCCAAGCAGTGCCACCGCTTGGCTAGGGCGGTTGCACCGCCCAGTCTCGCTCGGAGACTGAGCCCAAGTGGTGCCATCTCCTGGCAGAAATCAGAGTCCGAATGATTAAGTTAATGGGATCACCTCCCATTTCCAACTTAATCATTGTGCTAACTATGATATTTCCTAAGACATTTACTGCAACTTGCTCCGGTGCATCAATCGCTTCTTCCGACGACCTTCCGGCGAACTTCCGTCGATCATCCGATAAACCCTCGGTGATGCTCCTGCGGACTTCCGGCAAACTCCTGGACTTGCGACGATCCACTTGGTGAGTTCTGATGAGCTTCTTTGGCAAGCTCATGGACTTCTCGGATTTGTTCCCGCAAAACCTCCGACGACTATCCGAACTTTCGTCGAACTCTCGAACTCCCAACGTGATCATTGTCTTGATTCCGGTGAAACTCCTGCTGCATGTCTTTCTTCCATTGTAGTTAATCCTGCACACTTAAAACAAAACTTTGATCGAGACAATTAATCCTAAGCAATTTACCAAGTTGTCCAACATGTCATCGTAGTTAATCCTGCACACTTAAAACAAAACCTCTCCTGCAGCCTATTGCCCAATCGGCCAGTTGACTCCGCAACTCCTATATCCTTGGCACAATACCCGCTCTTCTTGGCCCGATGCCCAAGTCCACGGCCCGAAGCCTTCTGTTGATACGTTGACCGATCCACCGGCCTGACGTCCAATCTTCTGACATGTTCCTCCGGCACAACATAATTTTCCTACTTTAATTGTCTCATCCTGATCGAAGCATCCTGCGTCACTCAAAACGCAGATTAAATCATAAACATATATCAAGTAGTTTCATCATCAAAATACGAGATTCAACAATCTCCCCCTTTTTGATGATGACAACACTTGATGACGGAGTTAAGCTTAACTCCCGGATTTTAAACAAACTCCACCTATCAATATGCCATATTGATAGAACCTTGAATTAAACTGAATTCAACTCGTTGCAATATTCATCATGAATACTTGCAACATATCATCATGAACTTATGCATAACATCATACTTCACCCCCTTTGTCATCAACACAAAGGAGAAGTCCAACTATTCTTGTGTTTGGAATATTAGTTTAACTTATTGCATGAAAAACATAATATCAAGTTTTATCATCATGCAGTTTTGAAGCCAGAAAATTCAGCAAATGTTACATCATGCTTAGAACATTCAAGCTATTAAGTTTTAGATATGCAAGTTTTGTAGCATACAAGATAGCACTTTTAGAACATGCAAGCTAGCAATGTTACAACATTTTAGAACTTGCAAGGTAGCAATTTAGAGATGTTCAAGAAGGCGACTCTTGCTTCTTGAAATATGCAAGTTGCAAGCTAGCAATTTTTTGCTTCCTTTGCATTGTTTGAGCTCGCAATTTTGCTTCCATTGCAAGGTGTAAGTTTAGCATGTTTAATTTTCTTGAGATAGCAACTATTTGCTTCTCTTTATACTACAAGCTAGCAATTTTTACGATATGCAAGTTTTACTACATACAAGCTAGCAAAAATTTTGAAAGCAAATACAAGATAGCTTTCTTGTGTAAGCTTATGATCCTTGCTTCCTATTGCAATGTGCAAGTTGCAAGTTTTGCCTCTTGAGATAGGCAAGATAGCACTTTTGCAATTATTGTTTGGCAAGCTTGTGATGTTCAAGATAACAAGCTCTTTCTTCTATTTTGAGAAGTGTCATTTTTTCTTTCTTTGCAAAGTGCAAGCTAGCAAAATGCTAAACTAGCAAGAGATAATGTTTTATATGAGGCAAGCAAACAATTTGGTAAGTGTTACATTTGCATCTTCTCTTTAGAGGAGTGTAATTTTTGCTTTCATCTTGAATTGTGTAAGCTAGCTAGTTTGCCTCTTTTCATGATGTCCACGCTAGAAATTCTTGCTCCCCCTTTGTCATTGTCAAAAAGAAGGGAAGACCCTTTTTTCAATTTTCAGATTATGATAAAGGTAAGTATCAATTTTATTTGTGCATCATTATATATTCAAATTAAAACATACACAATTTCAAAAACCTTATTTTTCATGCACGAACCAAAAAATAAATCAATCATCATTAATGGGTATATCATACATGGTACTCAAACATTAAAATTTTTAAGCATTTATCAATATGTTGATCATGATACCAAACATTCTTCATTAAAGCATTCATGATACATATCATATGTAATACATCATGTACATCATTGTCATTTGCATGCATCATTTTAAATTCATGAATATCATCATTGCATGCATCATGCCAAATCATAAAATATACAATCATCATTAATGCATGATTCCTAATCATCATTTATTTTGCAACATGATGGTACCAAATTTGTCAAATTACATTCTACCATATATGATCGAAACTTCTTATTTGTATACATCAAAACAAATTAATGAATATTTCATGTATTCTTATCATCACCTAAGGAATATCAAGAAGAATTATTAGGTGATGAGATAAACATTTCATGAATACAAGGAATTGCATAAAAATCATATCATGAATACCAAAAGACATGATTTCTTTTTGAAAAACCTACTCCATAATTAATCAAAAGAAAATCTTAGGAGACCGATTAATGAAAAAATCTTGATTCATAATAAATCTTAATTTGTAAATATCACGGAACCAAGATCATGATTTTGGATAAAACTCATTCAAATTTAAATCACCAAAAATCATTTTTATGGTTCACAAAATTTGTAACATAAGTAGATTCATGATTTCATGGATAATATATTTTTCCTTTTTCTTAAGTATTTTATTTTAAGTGATTGATTTCATGTTAGCATGCTTTTTCATTTATGTTAAACATACATCAATGTTTAGGATCGAAAAATGAATTTAATCATAAAACCATTAAGATCAATAGATTCTCAAAAGTGAATTATTATGATCAAGAAAATCCGAAAATAAAATTTAACACTTTTATGCATTCGGATAAGGTTTTGCTATAGATTTTCAAGTTCAATCATGAAGATAAAACATGCTCATGATCATAAAAAAAATTTTATCCAAAACACATAATTTCCAACATATTATTAAGGCATGTAATAGTGTAAAATCATCATGGCAATTAAGTGATTTGAACATTGAATCAAGAAAGTCTGAAAAATAATCTTAACAAGTTCATGCATTCGAGCACATTTTTGCCATAGTTTTTCAAATACACTCATAAAAATAACACATGCTTATCATTATGTATAGCTTAAAATCTCATGCATAAAATTGTTAATCAAAATATTTAATATTACATCATTATGCATTTCTTCAAATCAAACATGAATTTTTTTAATCAAAATCGAGAAATAATAATGGAAATCAACGTAATACACATTATTACTTCTTAACCATGATTTCATATTTTCAATCAAAATCATTTTATTTGTTTATCATAAAATATGCAGCATTATCATTTTCAAAATTACTTAGCATGGTCATAATTTTTTTTTTAAACATGTAATTTTTAAGAAAATTAATTCTAAACTAAAAAAGAAAATACATCATGAAAGCATCAAGTAATTTCAAAATAAATTAGGGGGATTTCGATTACCTCATCATTGAAAGCGGTTAAGGCGTAGTTTTCCATCTGGCCTTTCTTGATTTTCTCCTCGTCTTCGGAGGAGCTCGATTCATCCCACTTTGTGTTCTTCTTCTTTGGACTCTTCCTTCGTTCAAGTTTATTGTTTATTTTAAATTTTTGTTTAATAAACTTATTAAGATTTAGTGTTCGAAGTTCATGTTCATCATTGTCCTCATCACTTGAGTCATCGCTCAAGTGGTATTCATTTTTCCGGAGTTCCAAATCCTTCCTATTCTTTGGAAGGTGATTTTGTTCATCATGTTCATCATGTGCATTGTGCACCATTTCATATGTCATCAACGAACCAATTACTTCTTCAAGTGGTAAGTTGTTTAGGTTTTTAGCTTCTTGTATTGCAGTTACTTTTGAATCCCACTTCGTAGAAAGAGAACGCAAAATCTTGTTTACGAGTTTAAAATCCAAAAAACATTTTCCAAGAGCTCTTAAACTATTGATGACATCCGTGAAACCGGTGTACATGTCGCCTATAGTCTCGTTTGGTTGCATTCGAAAAAGCTCAAAATCATGCAATAAAATGTTAACTTTCGAGTATTTGACTCTACTAGTTCCCTCGTGCGTGATTTCAAGTGTTCGCCAAATGTCAAAAGTCGTTTCGCATGTAGAAATCCGATTGAACTCATTTTTATCTAAAACGCAAAATAAGGCATTCATAGCCTTTACGTTTAAAGAAAAATACTTCTTCTCCAAATCTGACTATTCGTTCATCATTTTTTAGGGAACTTGAAAACCATTTTCAATGATATTCCATAAATCGAAATTCATAGAAATCAAGAAAACTCTCATTCGAATTTTCCAATAAGTGTAGTCCAATCCGTTAAACAACGGTGGACGAATAACCGATAAGCCCTCTTGAAAGCCATGAAGAGCCATTTCTCTCGGGTGTAAATCCGAAATGAGAAATACCGGGCGCTGATACCAATTGTTAGGATCAAGAGCACTAAGAGGGGGGGGGGGGGGGGGGTGAATTAGTGCAGCAGAAAACTTTCGACGATTAAAATCACGTTCGTACGATAAGAGCGATTTAAATCTGATTCGTAAATCACTTTAACTTGTAACCAAGCAAGATGCAGTTAAAGCAAAGATATAAAGGCAGTTTGTAGTTATGATAGAAATCAGAACGTAAACGCAAACTAAAATATGATGTTCGTACGATAAAAACGATTTACGTCTAAACGCCGATTCAGAAAATGCAGAGCTTGAAACACGATCGTATATGCGCAAAAGGCAATAAGCTTTTGAGGAGGTTTGCAGTAAAGATAAGATGCTCAAAGTAAATGCAAACCGAGATTTAGAGTCGTTCGGTCAATCTTGACCTACTCCACTTTTGGCTTCCTCCACCAACGAGGTCATTGACGTAAACTAGAGGCTTTCCTTCAATAGGCGAAGGCCAACCACCCTTTTACAGTTTCACTCCTTTTGACGGGCTTAGGAGACAACCCTTAAAGAATTTTCTTTCCTCTCTTAACATATTAGAACTTGGAAGAAAAGAGGAAGAAGAACTTTCAACTAATAAAACACTTTTGAGCTCTAAAAATCATAAAGTAAAATCAGAATTTCGGTGGTTTCTGGGTGCCCTTTCAGTGATGAAAGGGTGGGGTATTTATAGGCCCCAACCCAGTTTGAATTTGGAACTCAAAACTGTCAATTCCCGGAATTCCGGGATTTGGCGGTTGCACCACCTGAGTGAGGCGGTTGCACCGCCTGGCAGAGCTCGAAGATTGAGCCTCTAGGCGGTGCCACCTCCTGTCAGGGGCGGTTGCACCTCCTGCCAGAGCTCGAAGACCGAGCTCAAGCGGTGCCACCACTTGTCAGGGGCGGTTACACCACCCAGTCTCGCTCGGAGAGGCGATTGCACCACCCAGTCCTGCTCGGAGACTGAGCCCAGGCGGTGCCACCGCCTGGCAGAAATTATAGTCCGAATGGGTTGATCCATTCGGCCCAATTTGGGTTTTTCAAGGGCCCAATTGCCCCAAGATTAAGTTAGTGGGATCACCTCCCATTTCCAACTTAATTATTGTGCTAACTATGATATTTCCTAAGACATTTACTACAACTTGCTCCAGTGCGTCAATCGCTTTTTCTAGCGAGCTTCCGGCGAACTTCCGTCGATCATCCGATGAACCCTCGGTGATGGTCCTGTGGACATCCGGCAAACTCCTGGACTTGCGATGATCCACTTGGCGAGTTCCGACGAGCTTCTTTGGCAAGCTCATGGACTTCTCGGATTTGTTCCCGCAGAACCTCCGACGACTGTCCGAACTTCCATCGAACTCTCGAACTCCCAACGTGATCATTGTCTTGATTTCGGCGCAACTCCTACTACATGTCTTTCTTCCATCGTAGTTAATCCTGCACACTTAAAACAAAACTTCGATCGAGATAATTAATCCTAAGCAATTAACCAAGTTGTCCGGCATGTCATTGGTCCCTCGACGCTTCGTCCGATTCTTCGGCGCATCGTCCTCTCCTGCAGCCTATTGCCCAATCGGCCAGTTAACTCTGCAACTCCGATATCCTTGGCACAATACCCGCTCTTCTTGGCCCGATGCCCCAGTCCACGGCCCGAAGCCTTCTGTCGATACGTCGACCTACCACCGGCCTGACGTCTAGTCTTCTGACATGTTCCTCCAGCACAACATGATTTTCCTGCTTTAATTGTCTCATCCTGATCGAAGCATCCTACGTCACTCAAAATGCAGATTAAATCATAAACATATATGAAGTAGTTTCATCATCAAAATACGAGATTCAAAAATATTTAATCAAAATCATTTTGTTTATCATAAACATACAATTTTCATGATTATTTTCAAAATTACTTGAATGATAAGCATGATTTCTAATATTTTTTTATTTTCATGTAATTAATCCTAAAAAAATAACTCATGAAAAATATTATGTAATTTCAAAATAATTCAAGAGAGTTGAGTTACTTACCTTGTAGTTGAAGCTCGTCAAAGCCCAATTCGCTGTTTCACCTTTGGAAGTTTTTGATTCATCCTTGGTTGCCTTCCTCTTCTTTGGCCTCTTCCTCCATTCAAGTTCATTGTTTATTTTCGATTTTTGTTTAATAAACTTATTAAGATTTAGTGTTCGAAGTTCAAGGTCATCATTGTCCTCATCACTTGAGTCATTGCTCAAGTGGTATTCATTTGTCCGTAGTTCCAAATCCTTCCTGTTCTTTGGAAGGTGATTTTGTTCATCATGTGTATTGTGCACCATTTCATATGTCATTAATGAATCAATTAGTTTTTCAAGTGAAAAAATATTTAAATCTTTTGTTTCTTGTATTGCGGTTATTTTAGGATCCCACCTTTTTGGAAGGGATCTTAAGTTCTTGCTTACGAGTTCAAATTCGAAAAAGATTTACCAAGAACTCTTAGATTATTGATGACATCCGTGAAACGGGTATACATGTCGCCTATAGTCTCGCTTGGTTGCATTCGAAAAAGTTCAAAATCATGCAATAAAATGTTAACTTTCGCGTCTTTGACTTTACTTGTTTCCTCGTGCGTGATTTCAAGTGTTCGTCAAATATCAAAAGCCGTTTTGCATGTAGAAATCCGATTGAACTCATTTTTGTCCAAAGCGTAAAATAAGGCATTCATAGCCTTTGCGTTTAAAGAAAACATCTTCTTCTCCAAATCATTCCAATGGTTCATTGAAAGAGAAGACATTTCAAATCCATTTTCGACTATGTGCCATAAATTCAAATCCAAAGAAAGTAAGAAAACTCTCATTCGAGTTTTCTAATAAGTGTAGTCCGTCACATTAAAAAAGGGAGGACAAATAAGAGAGTGACCCTCTTGAAAGCCATAAAGAGCCATTTCTATTTGGGTGTTAAACCAAAGTAGAAAACCATTGCTCTGATACCAATTGTTATAATCGGAGCAGCACTAAGAGGGGGGGGGGGTGAATTAGTGCAGCGGTAAAGTACGATAAACTTTTGACGATTTAAACACTTTCGGAAACTTCGTACGATAAAAGTAATGTTTCATTTGAAACCGTTTCGATTGCATTTTAACTTGAAGGGATACGTAAGAAGGAGATAAAGAAGTAGAGCATCAAAGTGGAGATGGTTTACAGTAATATAAATGACAATAAGATAAACACAAACCGATTTATAGTGGTTCGGTCATGCGACCTACATCCACTTGCGAAGCCTTCTTCGATGAGACTCCCAACTTTCACTAGCAAATCACTTTGAAGGGGAAGAACAAATACCCCTCTTACAACCTTTTACAAGTGGTTCACACTCTTACAAATTTTCAAAGAGAAAGAGCGAGGTGAACAGAGTTGTTTTGGGGCTGTTTTGCTCGGTTCGGTGAGCGATCGCTTTGTAACGCTGTAGCTTGTTCGAACTTACATTTTTACAAGCAAAATGACTCAAAACCAAGAGAAAACATGCTATCAAGCAGCTGTACATGTAGGTGTAAGAGACGAACGATTCATTGAATGGAGTTGTTGCGAGTGTGCGACGACCGTTCGTAACATTCTCCCCCACTTAAACTGTCAACGCCCTCGTTGATGCTTGTTTGTAGTTGTTGATGATTGCTTCTTCATGTCGTAGGGCATCTTCAGGCTCCCAACTGGCTTCAGTTCGGGGAAGCTTTCGCCATGTCACTAAGTACTCTGTTTGCTCAGCTCCATTGGGTAGCTTTATCTTACGGTCCACCAGAATGGTTTCAACTCGCTTCTCATAGGAGGTAGTGGTGGGAGGTAGCCGAGTTGGAACACTTCGGGAAGCATCTTACGGATCCGAGTGGTAGGCTTTTAGGTTGCTGGCATGAAGAACGTTGTGAATTTTGAACCACTCCGGTAGCTGCAACTTATAGGAGACGTTGCCAACCTTGTTGACAATTGGGAAGGGCCCTTCATACTTGCACACCAATCCTTTGTGGATTTTGTTCCTGAAGAATTGGAGTGATGTTAGTTGGAGCTTTACTAACACCAAATCGCCGACCTTAAACTCTTGCGGTCGCCTTCGCAAGTCTTCCCACTTCTTCATTCTTCTTGCCGCCTTCTCCAAGTAAGCCTACGCAATATCTGCATTTCGGTGCCACTCCTAATTGGAATAGCTATGATAGTCGGCCAAAGTGATAACATTTCAGGAGAAATAGGAGTAGGGAGACACCAGGTACCATTAGCAATGAACTCGGAAACCTTTCAATCTTTAGGAGCCCCAAGGTCTTTTCGTATTCTGTCACCATATTATTGAAATATACTTTTCCCATTCACCCAAGGATCATACCACATATTACTATTAGTTTCAGTAGAGATTGCATAAGAAATGTGTTTGATTAGCCAATTCCTTGCCTTTAAAATTCCTTTCCAAGCTGTAGAGTGGTATGTTCTTGTTGAAATTTCCCAAATCGATTCCATTGAAAGATACCTAGCAGAAACCCATTGTGACCATAAAGAACATTTGTTTTGCAAAATGTCCCACAATTGCTTTACCAAACATGCTTTATTCCAATATCTAGTATTTCTCAGGTTCAGCCCCCCTTTATCTTTCGGTTTGCAGATGCTGTCCCAATTTACCATATGCATTGTCTTCTCTTTGTGTCATTCCAGAAGAAGTTTATTAATATCTGTTCAATATCTTAAAGAACTCCAATAGGCAGAAGAAATGCATTAGACCAATATATAGAGTAAGGGTACAACACCGAACGGATGAGTTCAAGCCGTCCTACTTTTGAATGAAGCCTATTTTTCCAGGAGGAAATTCTATTCTTTATTTTTTGCAGGATAGGCTGACAGTGGGTCTTGTGAATGCCAGTGGATATGAGTGGGAGACCAAGATATGTAACTAGCAGATTTCCCTCACTAACCCCTAGGGTATGTGCAATAACATTTTTATCCTCAATGCAAAAGTTCATGTAGACTTTACTTTTTGCATGATTTAATTGAAGGCCAGAAACTATACCAAAATCATTCAGAATAGTAGCCAGGTTTCTTACTGAAGTTAAATCATTCCGAAGAAAGATAAGAAGATCATCTGCAAAGATTATATCTGATATATGAATAGGGTCAACATGGGGTACCTTAATACTGCCATCAGAGACCGCATATTCCAACATATAGCTAAGTCCTTCCATTGCAATAGTAAAGAGATATGGAGAGAGTGGATCACCTTGTCGGATGCCATTCTTGCTCCCAAGAAAACCAATAGGTGAGCCGTTGAAGAGTATTGAAAACTTTGGAGTTTCTACGCAACATTGAATCCAATTAACCCATTGCTAAGGAAAGTTCATACCGTGGAGCATCTTATATATAAAGTTCCTATTAACTGAGTCAAAGGCTTTTCGTAGATCAGCTTTAAAATAGATTTTTGTCCCTTTTGCTTTTGAGTGCAGATCCTTGACCAAGTCATTAGCAAGCAGAATATTATGATGTATACTTCTCCCTTTGATGAAAGCAGCCTGATTTGGACTAATTATCTTGTGTATTACGTTTTGTAATCTATCTGCTAATAGTTTGGAGATGATCTTGTAAATAAAGTTGCATAAAGATATGGGTCGATAGTTCTCTAGTGAATCAAGCCCTGCATTCTTGGGAATTAAAGAAATAAAAGTGCAATTCATCTCTCTAAGAATATGACCCGAAGAGAAAAATTGTTGGTAAGCTTTAATTACATCATTACCAATAATAGATCATATAGTTTGGTAAAATTCAGTAGGAAATCCGTTTGGACCAGGGCTTTTGTGCTTTGGTGACTTAAAGACAACTCTTACTATTTCATGATCTGTAATTGGGGCATTGAGGATAGAAATGACACTCGAATCAAGCTTTCTAGTTGGCTCCACATAAATATTATTAGGTTGCCCCGCTTGGTTGAGTAAGGAATAAAAAAATTGCTCAATGTATGCTTTAACCTCATCTAAATTCTCAATAAGATTGTTATCTTTGTCTCTGCATTTCCTGATGTGGTTAATGACTCTTTGAGTAGCAATGAAAGCATAAAAAAACTTAGTATTGGAATCCCCTAAAGTAAGCCAATGCTGTCGAGACTTTTGTTTTGCAAAACTTTCCTCTCGCTTTAAGACTTGCATGAAGTTATTTCTAGCTTCTGTCTCTTTTTCGATAAGATTCTCAACATGAGGCTGAAGTTGCAGCTCATGTTGCATTGCTATTAGTTCCTTTCTGTAAAATTGAACTCGGGTGGTAATATTGCCAAAGGTATTTGTATTCCACTCCTTAAGTGCTGCTTTGTAGGCTTTGAGTTTTTGACATAAGATGTAAGGGGGGGATCCATGCACATTAACATTCCAAGCTGATCTGATAACATCAAGGAACTGAGGATGAGTACTCCACATGTTGAAGAATCTAAACGGTTTCTTACCTTTTAGTGTTGCTTAATCTGCGTGTATGTACATTAAAGAATGATCAGAAAAAAATGGAGCATCATACTCAAGAAGTGAATCAGGGTAAACTATTAACAATTTTTGATTAATCAGACATCTATCGAGTCGAGCCATTATTTTTCTGTTAACAGCACCTTGATTACTCCAGGAGAGCTAATTACCCACAGATTTCATATCAGTCAATGTAGTAGTATCTATGTAATCATTAAAACTCTGAAGCTGACTTTCTGAAAGCTGTCTACCCCCCACTTTTTCATTTGTGTACCGAACAGTATTAAAGTCACCAAGAACAATCCAAGGTACATTAAGACAGCCATCTGCAATGTTAGTTAGATCAGACCACAGTGTATTTCTTTCTTGCATACTGTTTGAAGCATATATACTAGTGAAATTGAATTGACAGCCATTCTTTTTGTCCTCTACCTTAAGATGGATGAATTGATCAGTAGTAGAAATAAACCAAGCATTAATAGAGTTAGGATGTCATAAGACCCATATTCTACCAAAAGTTTCATTTGAGTCATTGGTAAACAGTTCTGCGTCCGGCCATATTAAATTCTTTTGAGCTTGAACGCACGATTATTTAATTTTCGTTTCCACTATAATAACAATATCATATGCAGTAGACTTAATTATTCTATTGAGCTCCCGACATTTCTCAGTCTTATTAAGTCCATGAACATTCCAGTATGTTATCTTCATCAGTAATAAACAAATGAAAAAGATGATAAGGTATTCATCCTATGACTTTGGATGGACTGTACCATCTTTTTTCTTATCCTATGGGTTTGTATTTTCCTCTCGCACAATATCCTTACCTTTTATGGCTTTATTCCTATATTTATCCACTTCATCTAAAGCTTGCAGATGTTTAAACTTTAAAATACCTTGAATCATGCATGTGGTCTTGATTGGCAGGGTTTGTTGAAGCATGATAAGATTGTTGCGGTATAATATCTTGGTTAGTACTTGTTGGAGTAGCCTGGCTAGAGAGGTTCATTGGGGCATGAGTTTGTTGAGACAGAATATCCTTGTTGGCGGTGTTTGTTGCGGCCTGAGTATGTTGAGGAAGAATATCCTTGCTGGCGAGATTTGTTTGGGCCTGAGTTCGTTGAGCTATTGTGGACAGATCCGAAGATATTGGAAGAGATGAATTTCTTGACTTATGCTTCTCCTGTCCACTAGTACCATGGGAAACTTCTATTATAGAAGGCTCAGACATTATAGGAAGAGGTAAAGTTTTGGATTTGTCCTTCTGTCCACGGTGTTGTCCTTGCAAGTCGGAATGCTCAATAGTCTTCGCCACCATCGGTGCTACTGCCATAAGAGAAGACTCGCTTTGTTGTTGAGGCGCTTGACGTGGTCGATAGATCTTTGTGGTCGATTTTGGAGTTTGCTGACAAGCTCTATTTGCATGACCAAACGATAAGCAATGCTGATATCGTTATGGCTTCCAGGAATATGAGACATGTACTTTCTGAGTGTTCCCATCAAGATCATGATAGAAAACCTCATTAGGAAGATCTTCGTCGAAAGAAACCAGTACACATACTCGTGCAAATGCTAATCTCGTCTGAGCTGCTGTTGCTTTGTCGATGTAGAGTGGCTGTCCCAGAGTGCTCCATAACTTTGCAATTAAACGTCGACTCCAAAGATGTAGAGGAAGACCTTGAAAAGATACCCATAATGGAATAGACTGTAGGCTATCTAATTCCAAACGGACATCAGGAGGCCAACGTCGTAGAATCATTGGATGGCCGCGAATAGTCCAGAATCCTTCGAGGACCCGTTGCAAATCTTCTTTAGAGTATAGCTTGCAAATAAAGAATCCGTTCTCCAGCATATGAAGATCAAATGACGATATTCCCCATCGAGTTTTGATAAATAAAGATAGTGGGAAATAAGATGTTTTGAGACCTACCACATAGCCAACAATCGCCATAGACCATGTCTCAATAAGCTCTGTTGAATCAGTAGTCTCGTATACAGCAATCTTCTTATCAGCCTGAACTTCTAGAGTAAAGAATTCCAAGCTTAGATCTGGACTTCCAACCGGAGCCTTGAAGAGGCTAGTCCAAGGCCGAGGGTCACTGGAAATGAGAGCAGGCTACTGCGATCTAGAGCGCGACCTACTCCGATGCTGCTTAGTCTAAGGAGTTTCTCTTTGGAGAGCATATGGTGGAGGAGCAAATTGAGGGGTAATGGTAGGGAGTCTTGCCATCGTATCAACCCTCCCGCCACCGTCGCCAGCCCTAGGGGCCGTCCCTGCCATGTCTGATCCCTCTTCTGGTCGCCGCTATAGAATCGTGGCCATAAGGAAAAGCCACCGCCGTAGTATTTCCGATCGCCACTACAGTACCGTCGCCATAGGGAGATCTGGTCGCTGCTATAGTATCGTCGCCCTTGGGGAGAAGCCGATGCTGCAGGAGATCCGATCACCACTACAGTAAGGGAGATCAGATCACTGCTACAGTACCGTCGCCCGTGGGAGAAAGCCAATGCTGCAGGAGTCAGATCGCCCTAGGGAGATCTCGTCACCGCTACAGTACCGTTGCCCTAGATCTGGTCATTGCTATAGTGTCATCGCCGCCGCTACAGTACCGTCGCCCTCGGGAGATCTGATGGCTGTTATAGTGTCGTCGCCCGTCGCCCATGGGAGAAAGCCGACGCTGTAGGAGTCAGATCGCCCTAGGGAGATCTGGTTGCCACTATAGTGTCGTCGTCGCTACAGTACCGTCACCCTAGATCCGGTCACTGCTACAGTGTCGTCGCCACTACAGTACCATCGCCCTAGTGATGTGATGGAGAAGTATAACTTTGACCCTAACAATTTGAATAGCTCGGTCCAGAATCGCCCCAAGAACCAAGCGTCTCGATCATTGATGATATTGTGCGGGACTCCCCAATACTTCACCACATTCTTCATCATCAACTTGGCTGCCTCTTCTACTAAATAGTGTACGGGAGCAACAATGAAAGTTGCATACTTTAAAAACTGATCGACCACCATGAGTATCGATCCGAGTCTCCCTACAAGTGGCAAGCTTGATATGAAATCCAAGGAAATGCTCTCCCACGGCACTTCTAGTACGGGCAACGACTCCAAAAGTTCCACCGGCTTCCGTTGTTCCGCCTTGTCTTGTTGGCAAGTGAGGCACGTTCGAACATATTCCTCTACATCAATCCCCATCTTCGGCTAGTAGAAGGCCCTCTCCACAAGAGCTAATATTCGGTGAATGCTTGGGTGTCTAGCCCAAAGGGAATCGTGACACTCTTTTAGGAGTTCACGCCTCAAATTGTCCACTCGAGGAATATAAATCCTATTCCCTTTTGTGTACACGAGTCCCTCCTGGACCCAAAATCGTCGAGCCTTGCCTTCTTTAATGAGCTGCATTAGGATGACTGCTTGGGGGTCACTATATAGTCCATCCTTGATCCTGGAAAGGAAGTTGGAGTGTAACTGACTTGCTTGGCCTCTACCCTCTAGTTGTACGGCATTCACACGTTCCACTTTCCGACTCAGCTAATCGGCCACGACATTCGCTTTCCCGGGCTTATACTCTATTGCCATATCAAATTCAGCCAGGAAGTCCTGCCATCATACTTTCTTTGGGGAGAGCTTCTTCTGAGTTTGGAAATAGCTCAGAGCGATGTTGTCTATCCTCAGCACAAATCGCGACCCGAGGAGGTAGTGTCGCCAAACTCGTAGATAGTGGATCACTAGTGTCATCTCCTTCTCATGCATCGGATACCGCCGCTCGGTCTCGTTGAGTTTGCGGCTCTCGTAGGCCACCGGATGACCCTCCTGCATGAGTACTCCCCCAATAGTGAAGTCTGAAGCATTTGTATGGACTTCAAAGGGCTCTCCATAGTCCAGCAATTTGAGCACCGGTTCTTCCAGAATAGTAGCCTTCAGATCTTGGAATGCTATTTCACATTTGTCAGACCACTTCCAAGGCTGCTCCTTCTTCAGCAACTCTATCGGTGGAGTTGCATGCTTCGAATATCCCGCTTTGAAGCGTCGATAGTAGTTGACAAAACCAAGGAAAGATCTCAACTCTGGCACCTTCTTTGGAGTTCGCCATTCCGCAACTGCTTGCACCTTTGGCTTATCCATCCGAATGGAACCATCACTGATTTGATGCCCCAAGAATAAGATCTCTGTTTGGGCGAAGTAGCATTTCTCCCTTTTTATGAACAAAGTGTTCTCTCTGAGAACCTGGAAAATTGTCCGAAGGTGCTGAACATGCTCCTCGAGCGTTTGGCTGCATACGACGATATCATCTAAGTAGACGACCACGAACTTGTCCAAATACTCCTTGAAGTTGGTTCTTGAGAGTGCAGAATGTGGCTAGAGCGTTGGTTAAGCCGATAGGCATCACCAAGAACTCAAACGCTCCATACCTAGTCACATAAGTAGTCTTCGCTTTGTCGCCATCAGCAATGCGCACTTGCCAATACCCCGACCGAAGGTCGAGTTTTGAGAAATATTTAGCTTTGCCCAACTTGACGAACAAGTCCGCGATGAGCGGGATAGGATACTTGTTCTTCACTGTCACTTTGTTAAGGGCTCGATAATCGACGCATAGTCGGAGGCTCCCATCTTGTTTCTTTTGGAAGAGAACTGGAGCTTCGAAAGGTGCTTTAGAGCTGCGGATGAGACCACTGCTTAATAGTTCACCTAACTGCTTCCTGAGTTCTGCCAACTCTGGCGGGGGCATACGGTAGGGTGGTCTCACTAGAGGCTTCATTCCTGACACCAGCTCGATGTTGTGATCCACGCCCTTGCATGGTGGAAGAGTCTTCGGCAACTCGGGTGGCATAAAGTCATTGAACTCTTTCAGGACGTTCGCCATCACAGTAGGTTCTTGAATGACCTTCTTGTCAAGTGGCTCTCTAACTTCATCGCACCCCTTTATTTAGTTGCAACGCTGATATATGTTGTGATTCCTTGGTTCCTCTCCAAGAGACAGGAACCACGCAGGGATCGTCGCCTCCCATCATACACAGGGAGTTCAAGAATGGCATTGGCACCAACTTCGCCGCGTGCATAAACTCCATTCCAAGGATCACTTGGAAGCCATCCAATGGCACTACCATCATGTTGGTGTTCCTGCTCCATGTCCCGATTTTGATGGGGACTCCCTTCGCCAACCCGGAGATTCACCTGGCCTCCGAGTTCACCGCCTTCATTCGACTTGGGCTCTTCTCTAAGATCAACCTTGTAACATCCCATTAGTCCCACATCGAAAGTGGGCAATGTGTGTGATTGGCTTATATGAGCCTGATGAGTGTACTATGTTAACTCTTGCTTAAGCATTTTGGTCCGTGGTTGAAGGACCAAAATGGAGTTATTGGCCAGTTGGCTCATCAGACTTGGGTCGTGACATTTGGTATCAGAGTTGACCTAGCATTTAGGCAGGGTGAGAGGGCTCGAGTAGGAAAGGGCTGTTGATGATGAAGTCAATTGTCATTTGTTATCTAATCCATATGTTGAGATAGAGTTCGAGAGTTCGAGAGCTCGATAGAAGTTCGGACGGTCGGTCTTCATCCTCTGATAAAGGTGCAACTGCCTGAGCTCGGTCTCCGAGCTCTGGTTGGGTGGTGTAACTGCCGCAGTCAAGCGGTGGCACCGGCTGGTTTAAGGCCTATAAATACCCCACTCTTTCAACAATGAAAGAGAAATGAAAGAGGGACAATTATGAGTGTTAGGACTCTAGCTAGGAGAGTCCTAGTTGAGAGGGACATTCATGTAAAACCTACCTAAGCCGACCCCTATTAAAGAGGTGAAGTGGCCAGCTAGGGTTAGGAGGTTATTTCTTAGAGAAGAATAAGGAGTCCTAAAGGAATAGGAGTCCTATTAGGAGTTGGATAGAAGTAGGATTCTTGAGTAGGAGTCCTATTAGGAGTTGGTTAGAAGTAGGAGTCTTAAGTAAGAGTCCTATTAGGAGTTAGGGTTTAGAAACCCTATAAATAGTCATGTATTACACCTCTTTTCATAAGCAATAGATGAATCTTTTCTGCAGCCTTTGAGCAGCAACTTAGAGGGAGGAACCCCTATAGAGTTCCAAGGAGGCCGATCCCCTAAAGGGATCAACCCCAAGTTTAAAATCTGCAAGGGTTCTACCACCTGGTATCAGAGCAGCGTTCTTGGCATCTCGCTGCCCTTCGACAACCATCCATCAACCCTCCACAACCACCTAAAGCAATTCCCATAATTGCTTAAGAGATCGTTGCCAAATTCCGCCGTCATCTCCACCACCACGGATCATCTTTTGATCTCCCCGTGAATTGCAACAGGTTCTGGTTTTCTACCTTACTACTGCTACAATTTAGTTATCCTTATTTGAAAATCCCAAAAAAACTATTCCTATATTTCTGCATAAACTTTTCATCATAAAGTTTTCATCTCTATGACGAAAGATACATTACAGAATTCCAACCGTATAGCACCGTCTGTTTGATCTTGCTACTATATTTTTTCTATCCAAATCTCTAAGAAATTTTTATGACATCTTTGACACTTCCTAACAGCAGATTTTCCTTTAGTTTAGTAAAAAATTCTCAATATAGACCATTGATATTTTACATCTAATCTGCTATACTTGAAAATCTGCACTGTAAAATTTCAACCGCATAGCACTATTTTTTTATCTTGATACTACGTTGTTTCTATCCAAATCTCTACGAAATTTTTATGATAGCTTTGACACTTCTTAACAGTAGATATCCCTTTGGTTTCATTAAAAAATTCTCAATATAAACTACTGATCTTTTACGTCCAATCTGCTATACCTAAAAATATGTGTTGCAGAAAATTTCAGCTGCATATTGTTGCCCTAACCCATCTATTTACAATCTTTTTTTAATAAACTTTCTTATACACTTCATAGATCATCTTGGCTTCCATCTAAGATTAATCTATTAAGAAATTCATCTCTAAAAATGATTTTATGTTGCTGTAAATTTTCATCGTAACCCGCTGAAATTTTTCGACGAGAATCCTGCAATCGCAACTTGCACCAATTTCCTTGCTGTTATACTGCCGAAATTTTCTTGATTAAATTAGATATCCTTGCTGTCATATAAACTGTGATTTTGCTATCAATTCCCTCCTCAATTCTCTCAAGTTTTTGGTGGAAATTACGTCAAGAAACCGTTGTTTCTTCGACGATAATTCTACTCTTACAAGACAGCACATACTTGCTGCAACTTTCACTGATTTCTATCAAACCTTTGCTACCATCTACCATAGATCCAAAATATTCATCCACAGCCCTAAAACTCCACCAAACCACACCCTCAAACTGAACCCAAAATAGCCACAAAACAATCCTAAACCATAGCCTACATCGACCAATCCACCAACCCTTTCGACCATCACCTCTCTCTACCAATACATGCCTTTAACCCGACAACAAAAGAGAGATATTAACATCACAGATTTGGCGGCATATACTATGGCATCTGAGGAAGTAATCAATGCTAAATTTGAACCCTTGAAGGTACGAATGGAGGATAAGATTCGGACGCTCTTTACCGAACTCAGATTGGGCCGACCACTAAGCCCGAAGAAATCACATCAAGGAGAGAGCTTTCCCCAATCGTACCAAGCCCAAAGATATGACTTCCAAGAGAGGGGAAGCTCTATGACCAACCCCAACTATCCATGCATGAGAGTGGACTTCCCTAGATGGGAAGAAGGAGACCCGATTGGTTGGATCTCGCGTGCGGAATGATATTTTCAGTACCACAAAACTGCGGATGCATCTATGGTGAAAATTGCAGCTATACACCTTGAAGGGGATGTCATACAGTGGTTTGATTGGTTTGAACACACTTATGGAGTCCTTTTATGGCTACAAATCAAAGAAGGACTGTTGATCCGCTTCAGACCAACGGATTACGAGAATATTGATGAACAACTAGCAAAGATCTGACAAACCTCCACCATTCAGGAGTACCAAACAAGGTTTGAAAAGTTATCTAATCAAACTCATGATTGGTCTCAAAAACAGCTATTGAGGACCTTCATTGAGGGCTTGAAGCCGGAGATCCAAGGAGAAGTTAAAGCGCGACAACCATATACGCTTATGGCAGCCATCTCTTTTGCACGATATCAAGAGGAGCAATTGAACCATCAAGCTTGGAGGACTAGGGTCGCTCCTCAACCAGTAATATTGAAGCCCTCAGCCCCCCCTACTATCGACCAAGTCGTTGTTGAATCTCTTATTTTGATGACGAAACTACTTGATATATGTTTATGATTTAATCTGTGTTTTGAGTGATGTAGGATGCCTCGATCAGGATGAGACAATTAAAGCAAGAAAATCATGTTGTGCCGAAGGAACATGTCAGAAGATTGGACGTCGGGCCGGTGGATCGGTTGACGTATCGACAGAAGGCTTTGGGCCGTGGACTTGGGCATCGGGCCAAGAAGAGCGGGTATTGTACCAAGGATATCGGAGTTGCGGAGTCAACTGGCCGATTGGGCAATAGGCCGCAGGAGAGGACGATGCGCCGAAGAATCGGACGAAGCGTCGAGGGACTAATGAAATGCCGGACAACTTGGTTAATCGCTTAGGATTAATTGTCTCGATCAAAGTTTTATTTTAAGTGTGTAGGATTAAATACGATGAATATAAGACATGCAGCATGAGTTGCGCTGGAGTCAAGAGAATGATCACGTTGGGAGTTTGAGAGTTTGACGGAAGTTCGGACAATCGTCGGAGGTTCTGGGGGAACAAATCCGAGAAGTCCATAAGCTTGCCAAAGAAGCTGGTCGGAACTTGCCAAGTGGATCGTCGCAAGTCCAGGAGTTTGCCGGAAGTCCGCAGGAGCATCACCGAGGGTTCATCGGATGATCGACGAAAGTTCGCCGGAAGCTTGCCGGAAGAAGCGATTGATGCACCGGAATAAGTTGCAGTAAATGTCTTAGGAAATATCGTAATTAGCACAATGATTAAATTGGAAATGGGAGGTGATCCCATTAACTTAATCTTGGGGCAATTGGGCCCTGAAAAACCCAATTTGGGCCGAATGGATCAACCCATTCGGACCCTGATTTTTGCCAAGCGGTTGAACCTCCCAAGGCAGGAGGTTGCACCGCCTAGGCTCAGTCTCCGAGCGAGACTAGGAGGTCCAACCGCCCCAGCCTGGCGGTGGCACCGCCTGGGCTCAGTCTCCGAGCGAGACTAGGTGGTGCAACCTCCCCTGACAAGAGGTGGCACCGCTTGAGCTCGGTCTTCGAGCTCTGGCAGGAGGTGCAACCGCCTCAGTCAAGTGGTGGCACTGCCTGAGCTCGGTCTTTGAGCTCTAGCAGGAGGTGCAACCGCCCCTAATAGAGGTGGCACCGCCCAGAGGCTCAGTCTTCGAGCTCTGCCAGGCGGTGCAACCGCCTAAGTCAGGAGGTGCAACCGCTTGATCCCGGAATTTCGGGAATTGACAGTTTTGAGCTCCAAATTTGAACTGGGTTGGGGCCTATAAATACCCCACCCATTCAGCACTGAAAGGGCATGAACTTACATCGAAATCCTGATCTTGTTCTGTGATTTTTAGAGCTCAAAATTGTTGTAAAGGCCAAAAGTTCTTCTCCCTCTTTTCTTCCAAGTTCTAAGCTTTAAAGAGAGGAGAGAAAATTCTGTAAGGGTTGTCTCCTAAGCCCGTCAAAAGGAGTGAAACTGTAAAAGGGTGGTTGGCCTTCGCCTATTGAAGGAAGGCCTTTAGTTGATGTCGGTGACCTTGTTGGTGGAGGAAGCCAAAAGTAGAGTAGGTCAAGATTGACCGAACCACTCTAAATCTCGGTTTGCATTTACTTTGAGCATATTATCTTTATTGCAAACCTCCTCAAAAGCTTACTGCTTTCTGCGTATATACGATCGGGTTTCAAGCTTTGCACTTTCCAAATCGACGTTTAGACGTAAATCAGTTTTAGCGTACGATCATCATATTTCAGTTTGCGTTTACGCTTTGATTTCTATCATAACTGCAAACTGCCTTTATATCCTTACTTAAACTGCAGTTCGCTTAATCAAGTGATTTACGAATCAGCATTTAGATGTAAATCAGTTTTTTTGTACTAATATCATATTTCAGTTTGCGCCTACTATCTGATTTGGATCATAACTACAAACTGCATTTATATCTTTGCTGCATCTCGCTTAAACAAAAGTTAAAGTGATTTAACGAACGAACGTAGTTTTTATCCTAGAAGGTTTTCCGCTACACTAATTCACCCCCCCCCCCCTCTTAGTGCTCTTGATCCTAACAATTGGTGTCAGAGCCTGGTTTTTCTTATTTTGGATTTACACCCGAGAGAAATGGCTCTTCATGGCTTTCAAGAGGGCTTATCGGTTGTTCGTCCACCGTTGTTTAACGGATTGGACTACACTAATTGGAAAACTCGAATGAGAGTTTTCTTGATTTCTATGAATTTGGATTTATGGAATATTGTTGAAAATGATTTTCAACTTCCCTCTAAACCGATGAACGAATGGTCGGTTTTGGAGAAGAAGTATTTTTCTTTAAACGCAAAGGCTATGAATGCCTTGTTTTGTGCACTTGAGAAAAATGAATTTAATCGATTTTGATGTGTGATTCGGCTTTTGATATTTGGAGAACTCTTGAGGTCACTCATGAAGGCACTAGCCAAGTGAAAGAGTCCAAAATCAACATTCTCGTGCATTCTTACGAACTTTTTCGAATGAAGCCGAGCGAAACCATTGTTGACATGTACACCCATTTCACGGATGTCGTCAATGGTTTAAAAGCTCTTGGCAAATGTGTCTCAAATTTTAAACTTGTTAGTAAAGTTTTACGATCACTTTCTAAAGCTTGGGAATCAAAAGTAACGGCAATACAAGAAACAAAAGATTTAAATATTTTTCCACTTGAAGAACTTATCGGTTCATTAATGACATATGAAATGTTGCACAATGCACATGATGAACATGATGAACATGATGAACAAAATCACCTTCCAAAGAACAGGAAGGATTTGGGCCATAGAACATTTGAAGACCACTCGAGCATAAGCTCAAGTGATGGTGAACAAGAACTACTCACTAAGAAATTTAAAAAATTAATGAAACGAGAATTAAAGAACAAAAAGAATGGAACTACTTGCCTTGAATGGAAGAAGAAGAATATAAAGTGGGATGAGTCAAGCTCCTCCTACGATGACGAGGTGAAAATCAAGAAAGGCGAGGTGGCAAACTACGCCTTAACGACATTCAACGATGAGGTAATCAAAACCCCCTTAATTTATTTCGAAATTACATGATGCTCTTCATAATGCATTTTCTTTTTTTTAGTATAGAATTAATTTTCTTAAAAATTACAAGTTTAAAAAAAAATATGATGAAAATGCAAAATTTATGATCATGCTAGTAGTTTTGAAAATAATCATGAAAAATACATATTTTATGATAAACAAACAAAATGATTTTTATTGAAAATATGAAATCATGCTTGATGATATAATGATGTTTTGATACCATGATTTTATTCTATGCATGAGATTTTAAAAATCGTGTTTATTGGTTTTATAATTATGGATGATGAATCTTACGATTTTCAATTTTCACAGTAATGAAAGTGCCTTATTGATCTTTGTCGTAATAAAACTTGCACTTTCGATTTTAAAACATGCTACATGTTTGGCATAGATGAAATAAAATCATATGAATTAAAACAACTAAAAAGAGAAAAGTATTTTTCTTGAAAATTTATTTTTCTCTACCTTATTGACTTTTTCACTAAGAGATCAATAAAATTATCTATGCCATTTTTTAATCTCTTGAAAGTAATGTTGAGATTTTGATAATTTGAATTTAATTGGTTTTATCGAAATCATGATCTTAATTTCCCATGATTTATAACTTGAAATCATTTATGAATCAAGATCTCCTACTTTGTGTTCTTATTGAAATTTATCGAAATGAATCGTGATTTCTTGGAATTATAACTTGAGAATTCTTTTTATAAATCAAAATAACTTACTATGATTCTTTCTTTTTGCTATTTGAGTTATCTAAAAAGAATCATAACATGTCTCTTAATTTTCATAGTTTGTCTACATGATTCGTAAATCTCATTACCAATTCTTATTGATATTCCTTATGTGATGATATAAATACACGAAATATTCATTAATTTATTTTGATGTATGCAAATGAAAAGTTATGATCATGCATGGTACGATATAATTTGACAAAATTGATACCATCATGATATGAAGCATTTATGATTTTCAATGATGCATGCAATACTTGAGCTTTTTAATTATGATGTGATGTATTGCATATGATGTAAATCATGATTTAAAATGCTATGAGTTGTTACTAAAATGATGAATGTTTGGTATCATGATCAAAATATTGATAAATAGTTACAAATTTAAGTATCATGTATGATATGCTCATAATATTGATTGATTTATTTAGTATTATGCATGAATGAAATATAAGGTTTTTGAAATTGTGCATGTTCGAATTTGAAAATATAATGATGCACGAATAAGATTGAAACCTACCTTTTTCATGATTTAGAAATTAATGTAAAGGGTCTTCCCTTCTTTTTGCAAATGACATAGGGGGAGAAAGAGTTGCTAATGTGCATATCTCAAAGAGAAAATTGCTAGCTTGCGTGTCTTAAAATGTTGAAAACTTTTTGCTAGCTTGTATATTGTAAACTTGCTATCGTACTACCATGATGATGAGCATGTCTTATCTTCATGATTGTATTTGAAAAACTATGGTAAAAATATGTTCGAATGATTGAACTTGTTAAAATTAATTTTTGGACTTTCTTGATTGAATGATCAAATCACTCGACTGCCATGATGATTTTACACAATTACATGCCCTAATAATAGGTTAGAAATTATGTGCTTTGGATACAAAAATTTTCATGATAATAAGCATGTTTTGTCCTCATGATTGTATTTGAAAATCAATAGCACAGCCTTGTCCGAATGCATGAAAGTGTTAATTTCATTTTCAGATTCACTTAACTATTGGTATCCTAACAATTGGATTTTCGAATTATCCTCTTCCAGACTTAATAAGCATATGTCATATCAAGTTTAATTCATATCATTGATTTTTGACATATGGAATCAACTAGCAAATACATCTCTCATACACTTATCATGTGAACAATATTTTGTTTTGAGAAATGGATTTGATGAAATGATTCCTGCTTATAAATTCCTTCTTGAAAAAGGAAGTCATTTTTACGTACAAGGATTTGATTTACATACATATCTTGATACCTGTAAAAATGAAGTGTGCTTTAATATCTTATCGATTTTAACTTCATTCGAGTAAGCTTAGAAATAGCTTTCCTCCTTCGTGCAAAAAGAAAATAACAATTAAAATGGAAGAAGTTTTCAAAGCTATCTCTATGTCATGTTTTCCTTGAGATGATTGAATATTTGGTATCTTATCACTCTTTGTTGAAAAATGACATGAACCAGCTAATGGCATCGCACTTATATTTAAATTTTGCTTATATCGTTCTCCTTTTTGTTAACGACAAAGGGGGAGAAATATATGAATTGATGCTATGATTGCCATATTTGCTCTATGTCATGGTTGCATTATAATAATATATCAAGAACTAGCATCGCAACTTTACTTATTGATATCTTGCCATGTGATGAAATGCTACAATTGATAAACACTTGAAATGTTTGCATTATGATATCAAAAGCTTACATCGCAATTTTACATGTTGATATTTGATAATAGCAAAGTTGCATGATGATAAAACTTGATATTATGTTTTTCATGCAATGAGTTAAACCAATATCACAAACGCTTGATTGTGGTACTTCTACTTTTTGTTGATGACAAAGGGGGAGAAGTATGATGTTATGCATAAGTTTATGCATAAGTTCATGATGACGTGTTGTAAGTATTCATGATAAATATTGCAATAACTTGAATTCAGTTTGAATTCAAGGTTCTATCAATATGGCATATTGATAGGGAGAGTTTGTTTAAACTCCGGGAGTTAAGTTTAACTCCGTCATCAAGTGGTTGTCATCATCAAAAAGGGGGAGATTGTTGAATCTCGTATTTTGATGATGAAACTACTTGATATATGTTTATGATTTAATCTGCATTTTGAGTGACGTAGGATGCCTCGATCAGGATGAGATAATTAAAGCAGGAAAATCATGTTGTGCCGGAGGAACATGTTAGAAGATTGGACGTCGGGCCGGTGGATCAGTTGACGTATCGACAGAACGCTTCGGGCCGTGGATTCGGGCATCGGGCCAAGAAGAGCGGGTATTGTGCCAAGGATATCGGAGTTGTGGAGTCAACTAGCCGATTGGGCAATAGGCCGTAGGAGAGGATGATGCGCCGAAGAATCGAACGAAGCGTCGAGAGACCAATGATATGCCGGACAACTTGGTTAATTGCTTAGGATTAATTGTCTTGATCAAAGTTTTGTTTTAAGTGTGTAGGATTAACTATGATGAATGTAAGACATGCAGCAGGAGTTGCGCCGGAGTCAAGACAATGATCACGTTGGGAGTTCGAGAGTTCGACGGAAGTTTGGACAGTCGTCGGAGGTTCTGGGGGAACAAATCCGAGAAGTCCATAAGCTTGCCAAAGAAGCTCGTCGGAACTCGCCAAGTGGATCGTCGCAAGTCCAGGAGTTTGCCGGAAGTCCGCAGGAGCATCACCGAGGGTTCATCGGATGATCGACAGAAGTTCGCCGGAAGCTCGCCGGAAGAAGCGATTGACGCACCGAAGCAAGTTGCAGTAAATGTCTTTGGAAATATCATAGTTAGCACAATGATTAAGTTAGAAATGGGAGGTGATCCCATTAACTTAATCTTGGGGCAATTGGGCCCCGGAAAAACCCAATTTGGGCCGAATGGATCAACCCATTCAAACCCTGATTTCTGCCAGGCCGTTGAATTGCCCTATTAGGATCGAGAGCACTAAGAGGGGGAGCTGAATTAGTGCAGCGGAAAACTTTCTGCGATTAAAACTGAAAGCTGCGTTCGTTTGATAAAAACGATTTAGATGTAAAAGCTGATTCTAAGATTACTTTAACATAAGATTAAGCGAGATGACGTTAAAGTAAATCTACGAAGGTAGTTTGCAATTTATGATGAAAATCAGAATGCAAGCGCAAACTGAAATACGACGTTCGTACGATAAAACCGGTTTACGTCTAAATGCCAATTTTGAATATACTGAACTTTGAGATATATTTTATAAATGCGCAGAAGGCAATTTGCAGTTATGATTGAAATCAAAACATAAACGTAAATTGAAATGTAATGATCGTACGAAAAAGTCGATTTACGTCTAAACACATATTCGGAAAGCTCTGAACTTAGAAACTCGTTCGTAAAAGCATAGAAGGCAGTAGCTATTTAGGAGGTTTGCAGTAAAGATAAAATGCTCAAAGTAAATGCAAATTGAGATTTAGAGTGGTTCGGTCAATCTTGACCTACTCCACTTTTGGCTTCCTCCACCGACGAGGTCACCGACGTCAACTAGAGGACTTCCTACAATAGGCGAAGGCCAACCACCCTTTTATAATTTCACTCTTTTTGACGGGCTTAGGAGACAACCCTTATACAAATTTTCTCTCATCTCTTTACAAATCAAGACTTTGTAGAACAGAGGGAGGAGAACTTTTGGCCTTTACAACAATTTTGAGCTCTAAGATTCACAGAAAGAGATCAAGATTTCGAGTGTAAGTTACTTCCTTTCAGTGCTGAATGGGTGGGGTATTTATTGGCCCTAACCCAGTTCAAATTTGGAGCTCAAAACTGTCAATTCCCGAAATTCCGGGATCAGGCAGTTGCACCTCCTAACTGGGGCGGTTGCACCGCCTGGCGGAGCTCGAAGACTGTGCCTCTGGGCAGTGCCACCTCTGTCAGGGGCGGTTGCACCTCTCTACCAGAGCTCGAAGATCGAGCTCAGGCAGTTGCACCTCCTGACTGGGGAGGTTGCACCGCCTGCCAGAGCTCAAAGACCGAGCTCAAGCGGTGCTACCTCCTGTCAGGGGAGGTTGCACCGCCCAGTGTCGCTCGGAGACTAAGCCCAGGCGGTGCTACATCCTGGCTAGGGTGGTTGCACTGCCTAGTCTCCCTGGGAGACTTAGCCCAGGCGGTGCTACCTCCTGGCTTGGGCGGTTGCACCTCCCACAGCAATCAGGGTCCGAATGGGTAGATCCATTCGGCCCAATTTGGGTTTTTCAGGGGCCCAATTGCCCTAAGATTAAGTTAATGGAATCACCTCCCATTTCCAACTTAATCAAAGTGCTAACTATGATTATTCCTTAAACATTTACTACAGCTTGCTCCAGTGCGTCAATCGCTTCTTCCAGCGAGCTTCCGGCGAACTTCCGTCAATCATCCGATGAACCCTCGGTGATGCTCCTACGGACTTCCGGCAAACTCCTGGACTTGTGACGATACACTTGGCGAGTTCTGACGAGCTTCTTTGGCAAGCTTATGGACTTCTCGGATTTGTTCCCGCAGAACCTCCGACGATTGTTCAAACTTCCGTCGAGCTCTCGAACTCCCAACGTGATCATTGTCATGACTCCAGCGCAACTCCTACTGCATGTCTAACTTTCATCGTAGTTAATCCTGCACACTTATCTCAACATATAGATTAGATAACAAATGACAATTGACTTCATCATCAAAATCCGAGATTCAACAATCTCCCCCTTTTTTATGATGACAATCAATTGATAATGGAGTTAACCTTAACTCCCCCTATCTATATGCCATACTTGAGATAGGTCATTCTTGAATTCAAAACTTTAAGAATTCAAGAGACATAAGTTAAAATCATTTGAACTTATCAATATTCCCATCATGATTCCTATCATGATGTATCTCTCTGAAGATGATGTCAAGGCTTGACATTCATTTTCAAATTTTACAAGTTTGAATGATGGTAATAGTAACAATTCATCATATTGTAATATATCAGCATTGAAAACTGTGAAGTATGATTTTGATATCATTACATGATGTACACATTTCAAGTACACATTTCAAATATTTTAGCAAGTATTACATTTCATCACACGGTAAGATATCAACTCGTAAAATTACGATGCAAGTTTTTGTTTGATATCTTAACACGATACAAGGCATAATGCAAATCATAGCATTTATTCATATATCTCTTGGTGATGCAAGCATGGCATAATTATAGCATCAGTGTTTATAGCATCAATTCATATATTTCTCCCCCTTTGTCTTCAACAAAAAACATGGTAGTTGTGATATCAGGAGAACAATTACAAGTAAATTTTGAGTATAAGTGCGATGATTGTTTCATGCCTTTACTTGATTCATGTTATTTCCAATAGTAAATGATAGGAAATTAAGCATATAAAGGAAAGCATGATTCGTAGATTGCTTTGAATACTTCTTCCTTTGTTATAATCTTTTTGCATGAAGGAGGAAAGCCATTTGTGATACCAGCAATTTGTGAGTTTACTTTGAGTCAAGATATGTGTGTGAAATAGCTTTTTGCAAGTAAAAATACTATCATCCATGGAATTCATAAGCAGGAATCATTTCATCAAATCCCTTTCAGAAAAATATTTTTCATAAGAGTGTACGAGAAAATCCAATTTTTAGCATTCCAATTGTTCAGCGAATCCGAAAATGAAATGAATTCGGACAAGATTATGCTACAAATTTTCAAATACAATCAAAACACATAATTTCCAACATGTTATTTAGGCATGTAATGGCAGTCAAGTGATTTCATTATTCAATAAAGTCCGAAAAATAATTTTAACTAGTTTATGTATTCGGACACATCAACATTCCTAATTCTCTTCTTATGAAATCAAATTGTTCTTCCCTTAGAGGTTTTGTAAAAATATCGGCTAGTTTAGTATCATGGTAATGTCATGACTTATCAACTACATTGATGTATCACTTTCTCAAATTATATTTATCATGGAAATCAAGGCACAAGGTTTTCAAAACATTTAGTTTCAATGTAAAATCCGAGATAAACAATGAGAGATGTTTGTAACTCTGCATATGCTCACAAGAAAAATATAATAGGTAACCATATCAAGGATCAAGGCAAAGCCCATCATGGTTAGTAATATAAGGAGTTTACAGCAACAACAGATGATTATGTTCATACAAGCTCATTCATGAGGTGGAAAATTAAAGTGCCTAAACAAGGAGTCAAATTGACGTTGAATTTGCTGCAGCTCAGATAGGATCTGATCTTGTCGTTGTTCAAGCCGTTTTTGTCTTTGTTCGAATCGGTCCATCCGAATCCCAATATCTTCGACAGATGATGTATGAGTTTGCTCAAATAGATGTGTTTCCTCAAAGGGACAGATCGGAGGAGATTGGGACTGGTGTTTCCGGTTCTGGTTCAAGTTGAGGGGGATCAGTTCTTCTTAGCATTCTAACCCAGTTACCGTTTCTATAAAAATATCTTAATCGGTGAAGTATATTTTTATTTATTATGCTAAATCTATCTACTTTTATTACTTCTTCTTCTGGTGGTATTAGAATATCGTAGGCTTTCATTATTCTAGTGATTATACCACCATATGGGAGCATCATGTCTTTCTTAGATAGTTCTAACATGTTTTGTTGGATAAGATAACCAAGATAGATGTCATGTCCTTTCATGATCAAATACATAGTTCCTAATTCTAATTGGCTTACTTCATCATGATGGTATTGTTTAGGGAGAATGATGCTAGTTAAGATATAATGAAGTACCTTAGTGTTTAGAGGCAGTAGATGTTCACAACTTTTAGGAACAAATGCTAAGTTGGGATTTGCAAAAATTATTCCTAAGGCTTCAACATATGTTGTTCCAACAGTTTTATCATCCCATGATCTTCTAAAGTAAAGTCCTCTACTTTTCATGGGAATGCCTATCATGTTGCAAATGAATCTATCCATAATTGAGATGTGTTGTCCTAAAAGATAGGTGGACATTCTTTCTTCTTCATCTATTTGTATGTTGTTGTAAAACAATCTAACAAGTCTTGGATAGATGGGTTCGTTAATTTACAAAATTGGAAGTAGATCTAAGTTTGTAAACCATTGGATTGTCTCTAAGTCTCTTAGTTCATTTAAATCTACGTATTTTCCCTTATTGACACTCCTAAGTTCGAAAGAGGAAAATTTTTCAGCATGGTATTTTGAATCGAAAAGGGTGAGATCAAAATATTCTACTAATCTCCCCTTTCCTTTATCCCTTGAGGATCTTCTAGATCCCATAACTACTGTTGTTTAGAAGAATAGTGATGAGCAAGAGTAAATGAATAAAAAAAAATAAAATTTAAGGGCTTCTTAGAGAGTACCTTTGTGAACTCTTCAAGAGAGGGAAGGATTGTTGATGTTTTGCTTCGAAATGAGGGGTATTTGGGATGCTAAGAGGGGAGAAATGGGGATGGAGGAGGCTTGGAAGAGTAGAGGAGGGAAGGGAGTGAGTTGGGGTCGGTTTCATCGCCGGCTCTATCTTGGGTTAAAAAGGGCAGAGTTGCGGGCGGTTGCACCTCTGGCTGGAGCGGTGCAAACGCTTGCAACACGTGACAGCTGGAGGTGCTACCTCCAGCTGGGGCGGTGCCACCGCCTACAGGCGGTGAGCACTTGTTCTGATTAGTGTGATCTGATCTGAGAGTTTTTTTTTGTCTTGAGAAGAATTTTCATTCAGAGCAATCAACTTTACGTACGTAATTACGTAAGAGTTTTCATTTTAAGGCAAGGACTTTTGCACGATCAAGATAGATCTTTTAACATGCATACTCTTAATGTCGTACACATGTTTGTGATAGTTTGTTCAAGTTGGTAAGCCTTGCAAGTTCATGACAGACTTAGTCACTTCATGATACAGAGTTGGATTCGAAGGTTATGAACGGATGAAATTGATGGGTTCAAAAATCCAGAGGATATGTCAATTTGGGAATCATACATTTCTAAGTCAAATAAGGTTGTATCTAAATCGCATTTGTGATTTTATAATCTCCATTTGTTATTTATGCTAGAGAGCATTGCGAGTTCCTTTTTGGATCTTGAATATCGAGAATCAAGGAGCAGAATATTATCTCTTGGTCCAGCCTAAAATTTTTATGTTTTTAATATTTTTACAGGAAGGGATGATTTTTAGGTACCCATTTGCTTTTGGGTGCCTTACAAATAGATCTACATTGTCTATCATGTTGCATAGAATTTATCATGGTTCCTTTAGGAACCCAAATCAATTTGTTTGGACTAATTTTCTTGAATGGACAATAATGCGTCTTGTGTCCAAATTTGCAACAAAAGTTACACTTGTTTTGGTGTCGAACATGTAAGATGGTGCCTTTTTTTATCAAATAATTCATGGAAAGCATTTAATAACTCTTGATAAGGTAAATCTACATCAATTAAATCCATTACCTCTTCTCCGATGGCCATTAGAGCGTAATGAGCAACTTGCTCGGTGTTGGACTCCTCTTCTTCGGATGCGCTCGAATCATCCCATGTTGCTTTGAGCGCCTTCTTCTTTGGTGTTCTCTTTTCGATTTGGGGACAATCACTCTTGTAGTGTCCCGGCTTTTTACACTCATAGCAAATGACTTGGTCCTTTTTGGGTTCAAGTTTGTTTCTTGTGTCATTCTTAAACTTGTTTCTTTTAATGAATTTTTAAAATTTTCTTGTTAGAAGTGCTAAGTCATCGTCACAGTCCTCATCACTTGAGTTTTCTCTCAAGTGGTCTTCTGAAGTTTTAAGTGCCATATCCTTCCTGTTCTTTGGAAGGATGTCTTCTTGCTCTTCATGAGCTTTGCAAGTCATCTTGTAGGTCATTAATGACCCAATTAGTTCTTCAAGAGGGAAGTTAATTAGATCTTTCGCATCTTGAATAGTAGTGACTTTTGGATCCCAACTTTTAGGAAGGGATCTTAGAATCTTATTTACGAGCTCAAAATCCGAAAAACTTTTTCGAGTCCTTTTAGACCGTTGACGACATCCGTGAAACCGGTAAACATGTCGCAATAGTCTCACTTGGTTTCATCTGGAAAAGTTCAAAAGAGTGTAACAAAAATTGATTTTTGACTCTTTCACTCTACTTGTGCCTTCATGAGTCACTTCGAGTGTGTGCCAAATATCAAATGCGGTTTCACAAATCGAAACACGATTAAACTCGTTTTTATCAAGTGCACAAAATAAGGCATTCATAGCCTTTGCATTAAGAGCGAAAGCCTTCTTCTCCAAATCATTCCAATCGATCATTGGAAGAGAAGACTTCGAAAAACTATTTTCGACAAGATTCCAAAGTTCAAAATCCATAGAAATAAGAAAGATCCTCATTCGGGTCTTCCAATAGGTGTAGTTCGTCCCATTGAACATGGGTGGACGTGTAATAGAATGGCCATCTTGGTTTCCGATGTAAGCCATCTCTCTTGGGTTTTAATCTGTTTGAGAGTTAACCCGGCTTTGATACCAATTGTTACGATCGAGAGCACTAAGAGGGGGGGGTGAATTAGTGCAGCGGAAAACTTTCTGCGATTAAAATCAAAAGCTGCGTTCGTTTGATAAAAATGATTTAGATGTAAAAATTGATTCTATGATTACTTTAAATTAAGATTAAGCAAGATGACGTTAAAGTAAATCTACGAAGGCAGTTTGTAGTTTATGATGAAAATCAGAATGCAAGCGCAAACTGAAATGCGACGTTCGTACGATAAAACCGGTTTACGTCTAAATGCCAATTTTGAAGATACTGAACTTTGAGATATATTTTATAAATGCGCAGAAGGCAGTTTGCAGTTATGATTGAAATCAAAACGTAAACATAAACTGAAATGTAATGATCGTACGAAAAAGCTGATTTACGTCTAAACGCAGATTCGGAAAGCTCTGAACTTAGAAACTCGTTCGTAAAAGTGCAGAAGGCAGTAGCTATTTAGGAGGTTTGCAGTAAAGATAAAATGCTCAAAGTAAATGCAAACCGAGATTTAGAGTGGTTCGGTCAATCTTGACCTACTCCACTTTTGGCTTCCTCCATCGACGAGGTCACCGACGTCAACTAGAGGCCTTCCTTCAATAGGCGAAGGCCAACCACCCTTTTACAGTTTCACTCCTTTTGACGGGCTTAGGAGACAACCCTTACACAAATATTCTCTCCTCTCTTTATAACTCAAGACTTTGAAGAACAAAGGGAGAACTTTTGGCCTTTACAACAATTTTGAGCTCTAAGAATCATGGAAAGAGATCAAGATTTCGAGTGTAAGTTACTTCCTTTTAGTGCTGAATGGGTGTAGTATTTATAGGCCCCAACCCAGTTCAAATTTGGAGCTCAAAACTGTCAATTCCTGGAATTTCGGGATCAGGCGGTTGCACCTCCTGACTAGGGCGGTTGCATCGCCTGGCAGAGCTCGAAGACTGAGCCTCTGGGTGGTGCCACCTCTGTCAGGGGCGGTTGCACCTCTCTGCCAGAGCTCGAAGACCAAGCTCAAGCAGTTGCACCTCTTGACTAGGGCGGTTGCATCGCCTACCAGAGCTCGAAGACCAAGCTCAGGCGGTGCTACCTCCTGTCAGGGGAGGTTGCACCGCCTAGTCTCGCTCGGAGACTGAGCCCAGGCGGTGCTACCTCTTGGCTGGGGCGGTTGCACCGCCAAGTCTCCCTGGGAGACTTAGCCCAAGTGGTGCTACCGAAATCACTTTTAACGAACGAACTTAGTTTTTATCCTAGAAGGTTTTCCGTTGCACTAATTCACCCCCCCCCCCTAGTGCTCTTGATCCTAATAGTCCATACACCAAAGAGGTTAACAAGAGAAGAGCTTCGGGAGCGATATGCGAAGGGGTTATGTTGGCATTGTGACGAGCCGTGGAGCCGTGAGCATCGCTGTAGTAAAGGGGGACTTCTTATGATTGAAATGATAGAAGAAGAGGTCATTGAACATCCAGAAGAAAGCCTTGAACATGAAGAAGAAGATGCAGAAGAAGAGCCACAACCGACCGAAGTTACGGTACATACACTAGCTGGCTACTCAAACCCGCAAACGATGAAAGTTGGAGGCCTTCTCAAACAACAACCGATCACTGTTCTCATCGACACGTGCAGCACTAATAACTTCCTAAATAGTAAGGTTGTTGTCCATATGAACTTACCTATTGAGAATTGCAGTAGGTTTGTCGTTAAGGTCGCCAACGGACGGATTTTGAAGTGTGATCATAGTTGCCCGTAGGTGAAATTGTTGCTGCAGGACCAAGAGATAATTGCATATTTCTTCCTCCTCCCTCTTGATGATCATGAGGCCATACTCATAATTAAATGGTTGATGAAATTAGGTGATATTTCTTGGAATTTTATGCAAATAATTATAAAATTTTACAATAAGGAGAAACAGGTGATACTGCACGGGAAACATGAGGGCGACGTAACGATGATTTGCACACAACAAATGGAGAAGGTTTTGCATAAAGCATGCAGAGGCTTTTTGGTACAACTTGAGCAGCAAATTAAAGGAGAGCTAATAGAATTTGAAGATCCAAACCTATTTCCTTTGCTTGCTGAATTTTCAGATATTTTTGACGAGCCGCACAACCTACCTCTTACTCATCGGCATGATCATTGTATAATGATTTTTACAATCAAATCTCCAGCAAATGCTTAGTTATATCAGTATCCACCTCTCCAGAAGGATGAAATAGAAAAGATTGTAAAAGAGAAGCCCAAAATAGGAGTTATTCGGCCATGTTGCAGCCCCTACTCTTCACCTGTGCTCCTCATACGAAAGAAGGATGGAATATGGCGATTATGTGTTGATTACCGAGCTCTCAATGGCATAACCATCAAGGATAAATACCCTATTCCAGTAGTAAATGAGTTGCTAGATGAAAGGGAGCATAAATCTTCACAAAACTGGACCTTCGATCCGGGTATCATCAAATACGAGTATGCGAAGAAGACATACCGAAAACCACCTTTTGAACACACAACAACCACTATGAATTTTTGCTTTCTTCAAAAGAAGGTGGAATATCTTGGGCATATCATATCAGAGGAAGGTGTGGCAGTAGACCCCTTCAAAATTGGAGCAATGCAAAACTAGCTGACCCCGAGGAACATAAAATTGCTACATGGCTTTCTAGGTTTAAAAGGCTACTACTGCAAGTTCGTGAAAAACTATAGAGAGATCAGTGCACCACTTACTTACTAAAAAAAAATGTCTTCCAATGGTCAGATGGAGCCTCCTCTGCCTTCAACAAACTTAAGGCAGCCATGACGACGATGCCAGTGCTAACACTACCAGATTTCAACCGACCCTTCATTATTGAGGCCGACGCATCTGGAGTCAGAATTGGAGTCATTCTCATGCAAGATGGTCGACCACTCACATACACTAGCAAGGCATTGTCTCCCTCCCATCAAAATAAGTCAACATATGATAAGGAGATGCTTGCCATTGTGCGTAGAGCAATGAGGTAGAGACCCTACTTGATTGGTCGACGATTTCAAATTAAAACCGACCATAAAAGCCTCAAGTACTTTTTGGAGCAAAATATATCATCCCCTGAGCAGCAAAAATGGGTAACAAAACTTCTTAAATTTGATTATGAAATAACTTACGAAAAGGGGAAAGAGAATGTTCTTGCAGATGTGCTTTCGCAACTACCCGAGCAAGCTGAAGTTTCGACCGTTTCACTTCCGACCAATGACTTCCTTGCGGATATTAAGATGAAATGATAGGAAGATTCAGAGACTAGTAAGATTATAAAAAAATTGGAGGAAGCACCAAGCCCCATGGCTCATTACAATTGGGACTCAAAAGAATTACACTATAAGGGATGCATTGTGCTTATGATAAATTCTACTTGCATCTTCACGAGCAGATTTTGGACAAAGTTATTCCATATGAAGGGTACTAAATTGAAAAGGAGTATGGTATATCACCCACAAACTGACGGCCAGACGGAAGTTGTAAATAGGTATTTAGAGATAGCCTAAAGCCACCCACCAAATATGACTACCCAAGGAGAACTTCTGACTCAGCCAAGTGCCATTATTGATCGATGGATCATGACTCGATGATGACGTTCCACTACTGAATTGCTAATACAGTGGACAAACCTACTAACAGAAGATGCCACTTGGGAGAACTATGATGACTTAAAGATCAAATTCCCAAAATTCATGAATCGTCAGCCTCGAGGTCAAGGCTGATTTGAAGACGGCGGGTTTGTCAGGACTCTAGCTAGGAGAGTCCTAATTGAGAGGGACATTCATGTAAAACCTACCTAAGCCGACCCCTATTAAAGAGGTGAGGTGGCCGGCTAGGGTTAGGAGGTTATTTCTTAGAGAAGAATAAGGAGTTGTAAAGGAATACGAGTCTTGAGTAGGAGTTCTATTAGGAGTTGGATCGAAGTAAGAGTCTTGAGTAGGAGTCCTATTAGGAGTTGGTTAGAAGTAGGAGTCTTAAGTAAGAGTCCTATTAGGAGTTAGGGTCTAGAAGCCCTATAAATAGTCGTGTATTCCACCTCTTTTCATAAGCAATAGATGAATCTTTTCTGCAGCTTTTGAGCAGCAACTTGGAGGGAGGAACCCCTATAGAGTTCCAAGGAGGCCGATCCCCTAAAGAGATCAACCCCAAGTTTAGAATCTGCAAGGGTTCTAACAATGAGTTAAAAGTTCTTCTCCCTCTTTTTTTGCAAGTTCTGATCTTTCAAGAGAGAAGAGAAAATTCTGTAAGGGTTATCTCCTAAGCCCGTCAAAAGGAGTGAAACTGTAAAAGGGTGGTTGGCCTTCGCCTATTGAAGGAAGGCCTCTAGTGGACGTCGGTGGAGGAAGCCAGAAGTGGATGTAGGTCAAGATTGACCGAACCACTCTAAAATTATGGTGCTCTCTGGTTTGCATTTACTTTGAGCATATTATCTTTACTGCAAACCTCCTCCATAGCTTACTGCCTTCTGTGAATTCACGATCGTGTTTTAAAGTTCAATTTTTTCCGAATCGGTGTTTAGACGTAAATCAGTTTTATCATACGAACATCATATTTCAATTTTCGCTTACATTCTAATTTGCATCATAGCTGCAAGCTGCCCTTATAGATTCGCTTTAACTGCATCTTGCTTGATCACAAGTTAAAGTGATTTACGAATCGGCTTTTCTACCGAAATCGCTCTTATCGTACAAATGCAGTTTTAATTATCAAAAGTTTTCTACTGCACTAATTCACCCCCCCCCCTCTCTTAGTGCTCTTGATCCTAACAATTGGTATCAGAGCGGGGTTAACTCTCAAACGGATTAAAACCCAAAAGTGATGGCATACGTCGGAAACCAAGAGGGCCATTCTATTAAATGTCCACCCATGTTCAATGGGACGGACTACGCCTATTGGAAGACCTGAATGAGGATCTTCCTTATTTCAATGGATTTTGAACTTTGGAATCTTGTCGAAAATGGATTTTCGAAGTCTTCTCTTCCAATGATCGGTTGGAATGAATTGGAGAAGAAGACTTTCGTTCTTAATGCAAAGGCTATGAATGCCTTATTTTGTGCGCTTGATAAAAATGAGTTTAATCATGTTTCGGTTTGTGAAACTGCGTTTGATATTTGGCATACACTCGAAATGACTCACGAAGGCACAAGTAGAGTGAAAGAGTCAAAAATCAATCTTTTGATTCACTCATTCGAACTTTTCCAAATGAAACTGAGCGAGACTATTGGCGACATGTACATTCATTTCACAGATGTCGTCAATGGTCTAAAAGGACTCGGCAAAAGTTTTTCAGATTTTGAACTCGTGAATAAGATTCTAAGATCCCTTCCTAAGAGTTGGGACCCTAAAGTCACTGTTATTCAAGAGGCTAAAGATTTAAACAACTTCCCTCTTGAAGAACTAATCGGGTCATTAATGACCTATGAAATAACATGCAAGGCTCATGAAGAGCAAGAAGACATCATTCCAAAGAACAGGAAGGATATGACACTTAAAACTTTAGATGACCACTTGAGAGAAAACTCAAGTGATAAGGATTGTGACGATGACTTGGCACTTCTAACAAGGAAATTCAAAAAATTCATTAAGAGAAACAAGTTTAAAAATGACACAAAAAATAAACTTGAACCCATAAAGGACCAAGTTATTTGCTATGAGTGCAAAAAGCCGGGACACTACAAGAGTGATTGTCCCGAAGCCAAGAAGAGAACATCAAAGAAGAAGGCCCTCAAAGCAACATGGGATGACTTGAGCGCATCCAAAGAAGAGGAGTCCAACACCGAACAAGTTGCTCATTACGCCTTAATGGATTTCGGAGAGGAGGTAACAAATTTAATTGATGCAGATTTATCATTTGATGAGTTACTAAATACCTTTTATTACTTATTTGATGAATGCAAAATTATTGGTCGAAAATACAAATTGCTAGAAAAGGAGCTTGATAGTCTTACTTGTAATTTCGATAAGTTAAAAACTGAATATCATGAAAGTTTAGGTTCTTGTATAAAATGCCATGATCTAGAAACTATCCAAAAGGAAAACTTGCTACTTAAGGGCACCTTGAAGAAATTTGAGGTTGGTAGTAAGTCTTTGAACATGATCCTTACAAACAAGGGTCACGTTCCCAAAAGAAGTGGAATCGGATTTGTGAGAAATCCTCACCAAAATCCAACCACCTTCGTAAAAGGCCCCTTCCCACATGTTCGACACCAAAGCAAATGTAACTTTTTTTGCAAGCATGGACACAAAAAGCATTATTGTCCATTCAAGAAAACTAGTCCGAACAAATTAATTTGGGTTCCTAAAGGAACCATGATAAACTCTATGCAACATGACAAACAATGTAGATCAGTTTTTGAGACATCCAAAAGTAAAAGGGTACCTAAAAATTATCCTTTCTTGTAGAGACATACACCATCACAAGCTAGGAGCAAGAGATAGTACCTTGATAGTGGATGCTCAAGGCATATGACCGGAGATCCATCTCAATTCTCTAAGCTCACTAGCATAGATGAAGGCTATGTCACATTCGGAGACAACAACAAGGGTAAAATCATTGGCAAAGGAACCATAGGTAACAAATCCAACTTTTTTATTGAAGATGTTTTGTTAGTTGATGGTATAAAACATAACCTCTTGAGTATTAGTCAATTATGTGATAAAGGATATATTGTGAAATTCGTATCTAATGCTTGCATCATTGAAAAACCACACAAAAACACATCTATGATTGCATTAAAAATAGAATAACGTATACACCATTAACATTAGTGATCTTTGCAATAAAGTATGTTTCTAAGTTTTGAATGAGGATGCTTGGCTTTGGCATAAGAGATTAGGTCATGCTAGCATGAAATTGATCACTCAAATATCATCCAAAGAACTTGTATGAGGAATTTCTCACATCAAGTTCATAAAAAATAATGTGTGTGATACTTGTCAATTAGGAAAACAAATTAAGAGTAGTTTCAAATCTAAGAATCAAATAAGCACATCTAGGCCCTTACAATTGATCCATATGGACTTATTCGGACCAATCTCTATATCAAGCCTAGGAGGTAGCAAATACGCCTTCGTTATTATAGATGACTATAGTAGATACACATGGACTTATTTCTTGAAACACAAAAATGAATACTTTAGATATTTCACCATGTTTTGCAAACTTGTTCAAAATGAAAAGGGTTTTATGATTTCATCAATTCGAAGTGATCACGGTGGTGAATTTGAAAACCGTGATTTTCAAGAATTTTGTGAATCTAATAGATACAACCACAACTTTTCTACTCCAAGAAATCCTCGATAAAATGGAGTAGTAGAAAGAAAGAATAGAAATTTACAAGAAATGGCAAAAACTATGTTGAATGAACATAGTCTACACAAATATTTTTGGGCCGAAGTTGTAAACACTGTGTACTATATTCTGAATAGAGTTTTAGTAAGACCCTTACTCACCAAAACTCCCTATGAGTTGTGGAACAATAAAAAATCTAATGTTTCATATTTTAAAGTTTTTGGGTGTAAGTGTTTTATCTTGAATAAAAAAGATGCCTTAGGAAAATTTGATGCTAAATCCGATGAAGGAATTTTTCTTGGTTATTCTTCGGTTTCTAAAGCTTTTCGTATCTTCAATAAAAGGACTTTAATTATAGAAGAACCCATTCATGTTGTTTTTAATGAGATTTACGAAATCAAGAAAAATGACTTTGATGATGATGTTAATTTCGATTCTTTGAATTTAAATGAAACCCCTTCTCCAACTAGCAACTTGGATGCATCAACTTCTGAAACATCCTTACCCAAGGATTGGAAGTATGTAGATGCTCATCCTAAGGAGCTAATCCTAGGAGACACATCTAAGGGGGTTCAAACATGTTCATCTCTTAAAAATTTTTATACCAACATCGCTTTTCTCTCCCAAATTGAACCTAAATGTATTGACGAAGCCATGAAAGATGATTCATGGATTATCGCAATGCAAGAAGAGTTAAATCAATTTAAGAGAAATGAGGTGTGGAAGCTTGTTCCTAGGCCAAATGACCATTTAGTTATTGGTACTAAATGGGTTTTTAGAAACAAGCAAGATGAATATGGTATCGTGGTGAGAAATAAGGCTAGATTAGTGGCCAAAGGTTTCAACCAAGAAGAAGGTATCGATTACAAAGAAACCTTCACTCTTGTGGCTAGACTAGAAGACATAAGGATGCTCCTTACCTATGCTAGTAATAATAATTTTAAGTTGTTTCAAATGGATGTTAAAAGCGCTTTTCTTAATGGTTTTATTTCTGAAGAAGTTTATGTTGAACAACCTCCCGGATTTGAAAATAAAAGCCTCCCTAATCATGTATTTAAATTAACCAAAGCTCTCTATGGTTTAAAACAAGCCCCAAGGGCTTGGTATGATAGACCAAGCACTTTTCTTATTGAAAATAATTTTACAAAAGGCAAGGTCGATACTACATTGTTTATCAAGAATTTTGAAAATAATTTTCTTATTGTTCAGATTTATGTTGATGATATTATCTTCGGTTCTACTAATAAATCTCTTTGTGAATCTTTTGCTAAAACCATGAGTCTCGAATTTGAAATGAGTTTGATGGGAGAATTAACGTTTTTCTTAGGCTTACAAATTAAGCAACTAAGCAATGACATCTTTATTAGTCAAACTAAATATGTTTTAGACCTACTGAAAAGTTTTAATATGGATAGCTCAAAGGCTATTAACACCCCTATGAGCACCTCCACTAAGTTAGAAGTTGATGAGAGTGGAGAAAGCTTTGATAAAAAAACCTATAGGGGTATGATAGGAAGTTTACTTTACCTCACTACAACTTGACCAGATATTATGTTCAATGTAGGACTTTGTGCTAGGTTTCATTCGAACCCTAAGATATCTCATCTTAAAGCAGTTAAAAGAATACTTAGATATCTTAAAGGTACCACAAATCTAGGATTATGGTATCCAAAATCCAAAAATTTTGAGTTACTTGCTTATGCTGATGCGGATTTTGCTGGGTGTAGACTAGATAGAAAAAGCACAACAGGAACATGTCAATTTTTGGGACATTCCCTTGTTTCCTGGTCATCTAAGAAACAAAACTCGGTTGCTCTATCAACAACTGAAGCTGAATATATTGCAGCTAGTGCATGCTATGCACAAGTTGTGTGGATGAAAAATACCTTAGAAGATTATAAAGTCTATCTTAAAAATATTCCCATTAAATGTGATAACACGAGTGCAATAGTTTAACAAAAAATCTCATTCAACACTTAAGAATAAAACATATTGATATTAGACATCATTTTATATGAGATCATGTTACTAATCATGATGTAATTATAGAGTTCATAGATACTAAGCATCAACTAGCTGATATTTTTACAAAACCTCTAAGTGAAGAACAATTTGATTTCATAAGAAGAGAATTAGGAATGTTGATGTGTCCGAATGCATAAACTTGTTAAAATTATTCGGACTTTATCAATTGAATGATCAAATCACTAAAATAACATATTGGAAATTAATACAAAAATTTCCATAACCATGAGCATGTCTTCATGATTGTATAGTCTTGTCCGATTGCTTGAAAGTGTTAAATTAAATTTTCAGTTCCAATCGGATTTCATGAATACATTATTCTCTTTCGGACTTTGATTCACATCATTGATTTTTGACAAATAGAATCATTTAGCAAATGCATATCTTTTAGACTTATCATGTGAAAAATATTCCCTTTAAGAAATAGATTTGATGATTCCTTCTTATAAAAGGAAGACATTTTTTGCAAGGATTTGATTCATATAAATATCCTGATCCTTGTAAAGCATGCTTTAATATCCTATCGATTTGAACTACACAAATGGCTTTCCTCCTTCATGCAAAAAAGATAATAACAAATAAAAAGGAAGAAGTTTTCACTCTATGTAAATAATCTCTATGTCATGTTTTTCTTGAGATATTTGTATCCTAAAAATGACATGAACCTACTTTTGGCATCACATGTATATTTAAAAGTTGTTTATATCGTTCTCCTTTTTGTTGATGACAAAGGGGGAGAAAAGTATATGAATTGATGCTATAAATGTCATATTATGTTGAAAGAAGCAGATATATGATTATTGATGCTATGATTATGCTATGACTGCATCATCAAAAATATATGAATTGATGATAACTATGATTGCCATGTTTGCATTATGCCATGATTACCATATTTGCATCATGTTAAGATATCAAGAACTTGCATCATAATTTTAGGTGTTGATATCTTACCATATGATGAATTGCTACCATGACCATCATCAAAAATATATGAATTGATGATAACTATGATTGTCATATTTGCATTATGCCATGAGTGCCATATTTGCATCATGTTAAGATATCAAGAATTTGCATCGTAATTTTACGTGTTGATATCTTTTATTTTGATAAGTACGTGTTGATATCTTATCATATGATGAATTGCTACCATGACCATCATTCATATTTGAAATTTGAAAATGGATGTCAAGCCTTGACATCATACATCATTTTCAGAGAGATACATCATGATGGGAGTATTGATAAGGTTAAATGATTTTAACTTATCAATATGTCTCTTGAATTCAAAGGCTTTGAATTCAAGAATGACTTATCTCAATTATGGCACATAGATAGGAGAAGTTAAGGTTAACTCCGTTATCAATTGATTGTCATCATAAAAAAGGGGGAGATTGTTGAATCTTGGATTTTGATGATGACGCCAATTGTCATTTGTTATCTAATCCATATGTTGAGATAAGTATGTAGGATTAACTACGATGAAAGTAAGACATGCAGCAGGAGTTACGCCGGAGTCAAGACTATGATCACGTTGGGAGTTCGAGAGCTCGACGGAAGTTCGGACGGTCGTCGGAGGTTCTGCGGGAACAAATCCGAGAAGTCTAGGAGCTTGCCAAAAGAAGCTTGTCGGAACTCGCCAAGTGGATCGTCGCAAGTCTAGGAGTTTGCCGGAAGTCCTTCGGAGCATCGCCGGAGGTTCGTCGGATGTTTGCCGGAAGTTCGCCGGAAGAAGCGATTGACGCACCAGAGCAAGTTGTAGTAAATGTCTTAAGAAATTCATAGTTAGCACGATGATTAAGTTAGAAATGGAAGGTGATCCCATTAACTTAATCTTGGGGCAATTGGGCCCTTGAAAGAACTAAATTGGGCCGAATGGATCAGCCCATTCGGACCTAGATTACTTGGCCAGAGGTGGCCCCGCTTGGGTCGGCGGTGGCACCGCCCAAGGCTCAGTCTCCGAGCTCTAGTTGGGTAGTGCAACCTCCTCTGACAGAGGTGCAATCGCTTGAGATCGGTCTCCGAGCTCTGGCTGGGCGGTGCAACCGCCCTAGTCAGGCGATGGCACCGCCTGAGCTCGGTCTCCGAGCTTTGGCAGGAGGTGCAACCGCCCTTGATAATCGGTGGCACCGCCAAGAGGCTCAGTCTCCGAGCTTTGCTAGGTGGTGTAACCGCCAAATCCCAGAATTTCAGGAATTGACAGTTTTGAGCTCGGAATTCAAATTGGTTTGGGGCCTATAAATACCCCACTCTTTCAGCAATGAAAGAGAAACGAAAACCACCGAAATCCTGATCTTACTATGTGATTTTTAGAGCTAAAAAATGTTGTATGAGTTAAAAGTTATTCTCTCTTTTCTTCCAAGTTCTGATCTTTCAAGAGAGGAGAGAAAATTCTGTAAGGGTTGTCTCCTAAGCACGTCAAAAGGAGTGAAACTGTAAAAGGGTGGTTGGCCTTCGCCTATTGAAGGAAGGCCTCTAGTGGACGTCGGCGACCTCGTCGGTGGAGGAAGCCAGAAGTGGATGTAGGTCAAGATTGACCGAACTACTCTAAAATCGCGGTGCTCTCTAGTTTGCATTTACTTTCAACATATTATCTTTACTGTAAACCTCCTCAATAGCTTACTGCCTTCTGCGAATTTATGATCGTGTTTCAAAGTTCAGTATTTTTCGAATCAATGTTTAGACGTAAATCAATTTTATTGTACGAACATCATATTTCAGTTTGTGCTTACATTCTGATTTCCATCATAACTGCAAACTGCCCTTATAGATTCGCTTTAACTGCATCTTACTTGATCACAAGTTAAAGTGATTAACGAATCGGCTTTTCTACCGAAATCGCTCTTATCGTACAAATGCAGTTTTAATTGTCGAAAGTTTTTCGCTGCACTAATTCACCCCCCCCCCCCCCCCCCCCCCCCTCTCTTAGTGCTCTTGATCCTAACAAGGGCTGCCTATGGATGGAGTCAATAACTCATCACAGCGTGGAGCCACCACTGAGTTAAACCTCACATGTACTATGCTAAGGTTCGATCTAGGATATGTTGGGCCTTGACGAGGACGTCAAGCCAATTGAGTTGGGGATATTGTAACATCCAATTAGTCCCACATCGGAAGTGGGCAATGTGTATGATTGGCTTATATGGGCTTGATGAGTGTACTACATTAACTCTTGCTTAAGCATTTTGGTCCGTGGTTGAAAAACCAAAATGGAGTTATTGGCCAGTTGGCTCATCGGACTCAGGTCGGGACATTTGGTATCTGTCACGCCCCCCGAATTATCACATTTAGGAAGTGTGATCCTGTCTAAAATCAATAATATTATAATTCATCATCAATTCAATCCAGGATAAAATCTAAACATCAACCTCAACACAAATCCATAATCGTAGAAGTATATACAATCACAAAAAGATAATTATTTACCATGAGTTCTTATCCTTATAAAACTTAAACTTATCATTCCATACACATGAGCGGTCCTTTAAACTTTTACAACACATAAGTATCAATAGATCCTTAACATTACATTAGAAATAAAGTATACTATACAACAAAAACCTATCATCCAACAAAGATTAGCTCAAAAATCTTCTAGCCTTTCACTACTTTAACCCAATTCTAGCTTTTCAATGCGTGACAAGCTACCCTGAAAAATTTATATAGCAACGGGGTGAGCATAAAGAGCTCAGCAAATGACTAACTTATCCATAACAAAGAGGATAGGTTTCAAACAAATAAGGTATCAAAATACAAAGCAGACTCAGCAAATGACTAACTTATCCATAACAAAGAGGATAGGTTTCAAACAAATAAGGTATCAAAATACAAAGCAGAGATACAAGATGAACAGTAGCATGTTTTGTTTGAATACAGAATTACAATGTCGTATCGTTCGAAGGAAAGGTAATTGGAGCATATCATTAGCATAAGGAGAATATCGATGACATATGGTAATTTCAAGGCATAACAAAGACGTAAGGAGCATTTTGGATATCAATGGCATATGAAACAATTCGGAACATATCAATGGTGAATGAAATGCTTCAGAACGTATCAATGGCATATGGAAATATTTCGGAAGCATACGAAGCTTTTCAGAATATATCAAAGAACAAATACGACCCGGGTCTGATGAGCTAACTGGCCAATAACTCCATTTTGGTCCTCAACAGCGGACCAAAATGCTTAAGCGGGAGGTTACGTAGTACACATATCAGGCCCTTATAAGCTAATCACACACATTCCCCACTTCCGATGTGGGACTAATGGGATATTACATTATCCCCAACTCAATTAGCTTGATGTCCTCGTCAAGGCCAGACATATCCCAGATCGAACCCTAGCATATTGCATGTGAGGTTTAACTTAGTGGTGGCTCCATGCCGTGATGAGTTCTATGACTCCATCCACGGGTAGCCCTTTCCTACTGCAGCCCTCTCACCCAGCCCTAATGCTAGGTCGGCTCTAATACCAAATGTCACGACCCGGGATTGATGAGCTAACTGGCCAATAACTCCATTTTGGAGCATATCATTTTGGTCCTCAACGGCGGACCAAAATGCTTAAGCGGGAGGTTACGTAGTACAATGTCGTATCGTTCGAAGCACGTTTTGTTCATACAATCGAGGAAAGGTAATTGGAGCATATCATTAGCATAAGGAGCATATCGATGACATATGGTAATTTCAAGGCATAACAAAGACGTAAGGAGCATTTTGGATATCAATGGCATATGAAACAATTCGGAACATATCAATAGTGAATGAAATGCTTCAGAACGTATCAATGGCATATGGAAATATTTCGGAAGCATAAGAAGCTTTTCAGAACATATCAAAGAACAAATACGAATGTCACGACCTGGGTCTGATGAGCTAACTGGCCAATAACTCCATTTTGGTCCTCACTTCCGATGTGGGACTAATGGAATATTACATTATCCCCAACTCAATTAGCTTGACGTCCTCGTCAAGGCCAGACATATCCCAGATCGAACCCTAGCATAGTGCATGTGAGGTTTAACTCAGTGGTGGCTCCATGCCGTGATGAGTTCTCTGACTCCATCCACGGGTAGCCCTTTCCTACTGCAGCCCTCTCACCCTGCCCTAATGCTAGGTCGGCTTTGATACCAAATGTCACGACCCGGGACTGATGAGCTAACTGGCCAATAACTCCATTTTGGTCCTCAACAGCGGACCAAAATGCTTAAGCGGGAGGTTACATAGTACACTCATCAGGCCCTTATAAGCTAATCACATACATTCCCCACTTCTGATGTGGGACTAATGGGATATTACACTATCCCCAACTCACATTCCCCACTTCTGATGTGGGACTAATGGGATATTACACTATCCCCAACTCAATTAGCTTGACGTCCTCGTCAATGGGATATTACACTATCCCCAACTCAATTAGCTTGACGTCCTCGTCAAGGCCAGACATATCCCAGATCGAACCCTAGCATAGTGCATGTGAGGTTTAACTCAATGGTGGCTCCACGCCGTGATGAGTTCTCTGACTCCATCCACGGGTAGCCCTTTCCTACTGTAGCCCTCTCACCCTGCACAAATGCTAGGTCGGCTCTGATACCAAATGTCACGACCCGGGTCTGATGAGCTAACTAGCCAATAACTCCATTTTGGTCCTCAACGGCGGACCAAAATGCTTAAGCATGAGGTTACATAGTACACTCATCAAGCCCTTATAAGCTAATCACACATATTCCCCACATCCGATGTGGGACTAATGAGATATTACATTATCCCCAACTCAATTAGCTTGACGTCCTCGTCAAGGCTAGACATATCCCAGATCGAACCCTAGCATAGTGCATGTGAGGTTTAACTTAGTGGTGGCTCCACGCCGTGATGAGTTCTCTGTCTCCATCCACGGGTAGCCCTTTCCTACTGCAGCCCTCTCACCCTGCCCTAATACTAGGTCGGCTCTGATACCAAATGTCACGACCCGGGACTGATGAGCTAACTGGCCAATAACTCCAATTTGGTCCTCAACGGCGGACCAAAATGCTTAAGCGGGAGGTAGCCCTTTCGACGGGTAGCCCTTTCCTACTGCAGCCCTCTCACCCTGCACAAATGCTAGGTCGGCTCTGATACCAAATGTCACGACCCGGGTCTGATGAGTTAACTAGCCAATAACTCCATTTTGGTCCTCAACGGCGGACCAAAATGCTTAAGCATGAGGTTACGTAGTACACTCATCAAGCCCTTATAAGCTAATCACACATATTCCCCACTTCTGATGAGGGACTAATGGGATATTACATTATCCCCAACTCAATTAGCATATCCCAGATCGAACCCTAGCATAGTGCATGTGAGGTTTAACTCAGTGGTGGTTCCACGACGTGATGAGTTCTCTGACTCCATCCACGAGTAGCCCTTTCCTACTGCAGCCCTCTCACCCTGCCCTAATACTAGGTCGGCTCTGATACCAAATGTCACGACCCGAGACTGATGAGCTAACTGGCCAATAACTCCATTTTTGTCCTCAACGGCGGACCAAAATGCTTAAGCGGGAGGTTACGTAGTACACTCAACAGGCCCTTATAAGCTAATCACACACATTCCCCACTTCCGATGTGGGACTAATGGGATATTACAACGAAATAGAAGCTCAAACATCGTACTCTAGCATAGTGCATGTGAGGTTTAACTCAGTGGTGGCTCTTTGCCGTGATGAGTTCTCGACTCCATCCATGGGTAGCCCTTTCCTACTCGAGCCCTCTCACCCTACCCAAGTGCTAGGTCGGCTCTGAATTTCATATCAAACAGATAGAAGGTGAAGTGGGATCATAACATAATATGGGCCATCCATTTCTGAATGACTACCAAATATAAGTCTACCACGTCTGGGAGCTCCATCCACCCATGTCTGAGTGAAGTCATAGGGGGCCGGTAGAGCATCGCAAGCTCTGAGCATAACTCCCTTTACCATTTCTGGCAAAGGTTCACATTTATCCCACAAACACCGGAGTACAAAGGGTATTATGGATAATGAATTAGGACATATCGGAAGCACATGCGGAACAACAAAATGTACATATGCTTTTCGAGTCAATATGATACAAACATAATCTTTCATAAATGTATTCAGATTTGAATGAAAACAAAAGCAAGAGCATACAAGGATTTCAAGAAATCATATATAGCTCAATTGACATAAGAAAGTTAGATAAATTCAATGTCTAATGAAATGAAACTGGAAGAGGCACATATCGAAAGCAAATGCGGAACAATGGGATGCATGTGTCGAATCATTACGATGCAAACATGATCTTTAGATGATAGCTGCAGATGTACAAATAAATAAAGGACAAAAGTATACAGGAATGTAAGGTAATAATGTAAAGCTTAACTACAGAAAGAGTTATTGCCGAAATCGATTTCCAAATAGAAGAAACAAGGAAAGCCGAAATCGACCAAAGCTCGATTCTAGCAGAATTTGATAGGAACATTGTATGAACTATTTGGATAACAAATTATGCTCCAATTTGTACAAAATAGGAGTCTTTTGAAAGCTTTGTCAATCTAGTTTTAGGCAAATGAAGTTTAACAAGAATTGAAATTTACAACAGGGAGTTACAGATAATTTCGTAGCGAAAGGTTTGAAAATATTAGCTCTATTTTACTGAATCCATAGGGTCGATGAAAGTAGATGTTTCAATTAGCAATTGTACTCCAAAAATTTCAAATCAAGTATATACAGAAAGCATTTTGAGTGTAGCTTCGAATAAATCATATGAATCTGAGTTCACAGCAGAAAGTTATAAGTAGTTAAGCAACAAGAGGTCAGAAATTTCAGTCCCTGTTTTGTCGAATCTGTATGGTTAATTTAAACAGAAGTCTTAGTAGGCATTTATACTCCAAATCAGTCGATCTTAGTAACAAAATAAAGATTTTTTTGTCTACTTTCAAATTGAATAGGTCTTGTCTAAATCAGAGTTTATTACAAAATGTTATGACCGAAATATTGCATAGAGGTCAAATTACCGAAAAATTACAGAATCATAACTTTATATCAAAACGAAAGAAGGTATGGTTCTTAGTTGAAATCTTTCAAATTTTGCAGAATAAAAATGGAAACAAAGATTAAGGTTACTGTGGGATGGGGTTAGAACACTTGCCTTAGATGAGTTTGATTCCCAAATAAAGGGAGTTGATGCAAAACCTCAAACAAAGTTTCCTCTTCTTCTTCTTCTTCTACTTCTTCTTCTTCTCTTCCTCTTCTTCTCCTCAAACTAATGTTGGCTGCAAAGTTTCTTTTTAATGGTGCCTTAAATTACTTGGGTTTGACTCATGCTAAAATAGTGAGGTGGCAAGCATGCATGGGGGTTTAGGTGTCAACTTTAGAATAAATGCAAGTGGCTCATCCTTGTTAATGACACATGTCCTCTATTTTATTTTATTTTATTTTTATTTACTCAATTCTGAATATTCTATAAATCATATCAAAATTTTAATATTTACTCTTAAGTCTTTAGCCATAAACTTTAGTATAATATTATTTAATAAAAAAAATTATTAAATAATCCTCATATTTACAAACAAGCATTTACTAATTTTTTATTTTAAATGGGGAATGTTATACTCTCCCCTCCTTAAAAGAAAATTTAGTCATCTAAATTTGTCATACCTCTTTCGGCGAAAAGATGAGGATAAACTTTCTTCATTTCTTCCTCTAGCTCCCAGGTCGTTTCATTTGTAGAATGATGCTCACAATTACTTTAACTAGAGTAATGATTCTATTTCTTAAGATCTTCTCTTTTTTTTCAATAATCCGAATGGGCTCTTCCTTGTAAAATAAGTCTTTCTCAATCACAATCAGCTCATACTCAATGACATGAGAGGGATCAGGTATATACTTTCTGAGCATTGACACATGAAATATATAATGAATATGACACATCGATAGTGGTAAGGCAATCTTGTAAGCAATAGAGCCAATTCTTTCAAGGATCTCAAAAGGTCCAATGAACCTTGGGTTTAACTTTCCTTTCTTTCCAAATCTTACAACGCCTTTGGAACTCGATGTCCAAATGTCCTCGTCTTTGTAAATTTCCTAAAAGACATCAAAGAAAATTTCTACCAATCACTATATTTCACTAGACCTCAATATATTTTGCACGTCAACATATCAAATATTTCAGTAATCCTCAAACTATAGCTTTGATACCAACTCTGTCACGCCCCCGAATTATCACATTCAGGAAGTGTGACCCTGTCAAAAATCAATAATATTATAATTCATCATCAATTCAATCTAGGATCCAATCTAACAATTTGAGGATACTAAGAATCATTCAAAAATCAATATTCACAATTCATAAACATATACGTTACATAAATCATAATCCACTTCACTTAGAGATTCACAAAAATCCATAGGCAACTCAACTAAACATCAACCACAAAACAAATCCATAATCGTATAAGTATATACAATCACAAAAAGATAATTATTTACCATGAGTTCTTATCCTTATACAACTTAAACTTATCATTCTATACACATGAGCGGTCCTTTAAACTTTTACAACACATAAGTATCAACAGATCCTTAACATTACATTAGAAATAAAGTATACTATACAATAAAAACCTATCATCCAATAAATATTAGCTCAAAAATCTTCTAGCCTTTCACTGCTTTAACCCAATTCTAGCTTTTCAGTGCGTGACAAGCTACCTTGAAAAATTTATATAGCAACGGGGTGAGCATAAAGAGCTCCGCAAATGACTAACATATCCATAGCAAAGAGGATAGGTTTCAAACAAATAAGGTATCAAAATACAAAGCAGAGATAAAAGATGAAATAGTAGCATGTTTTGTTTGAATGTAGAATTACAATGTCGTATCTTTCGAAGCACGTTTTATTCATAAAATCGAGGAAAGGTAATTAGAGCATATCATTGGAATAAGGAGCATATCGATTACATATGGTAATTTCAAGGCATAACAAAGATGTAAGGAGAATTTTGGATATCAATGGCATATGAACAGTTCGGAACACATCAATGGTGAATGAAATGCTTCAGAACGTATCAACGGCATATGGAAATATTTCGGAAGCATAAGAAGCATTTCAGAACATATCAAAAAATAAATACGAAATAGAAGCTCAAACTTCGTACTCTAGCAAAGTGCATGTTAGGTTTAACTCAGTGGTGGCTCCACGCCGTGATGAGTTCTCGACTCCATCCACGGGTAGCTCTTTCCTACTCGAGCCCTCTCACCCTGCCCAAGTGCTAGGTCGGCTCTGAATTTTATATCAAACGGATAGAAGGTGAAGTGGAATTATAACATAATATGGTCCATCCATTTCTGAATGACCACCAAATATAAGTCTCCCATGTCTGGGAGCTCCATCCACCCATGTCTGAGTGAAGTCATAGGGGGCCGGTAGAGCATCGCGGGCTCTAAGCATAACTCCCTTTACCATTTCTAGCAAAGGTTCACATTTATCCCACAAACACCGGAGTACAAAGGGTATTATGAATAATGAATTGGGACATATCGGAAGCACATGCGGAACAATGAAATGTACATATGCCTTTCGAGTCAATACGATACAAACATAATCTTTTATAAATGTATTCAGATTTGAAAGAAAACAAAAGCAAGAGCATACAAGGATTTCAAGAAATCATATATAGCTCAATTGATATAAGAAAGTTAGATAAATTCAATGTCTAAAGAAATGAAACTGGAAGAGGCACATATCGAAAGCAAATGCGGAACAATGGGATGCATGTGCCGAATCATTACGATGCAAACATGATCTTTAGATGATAGTTGTAGATGTACAAATAAATAAAGGACAAAAGTATACAGGAATTTAAGGTAATAATGTAAAGCATAACTGAAGTAAGAGTTATTGCCAAAATCGATTTCCAAAGAGAAGAAACAAGGAAAGCCGAAATCGACCAAAGCTTGATTCTAGCAGAATTTGATAGGAACATTGTGTGAAGTATTTGGATAACCAATTATGCTCCAATTTGTACAAAATAGATGTCATTAGAATGTTTTTAAAATCAAGTTTTAGGCAAATGAAGTTTAACAAGAATTAAAATTTACAACAGGGAGTTACAGATAATTTCGTAGCGAAAGGTCTGAAAATATTAGCTCTGTTTTACTGAATCCATAGGGTCTATCACAGCAGATGTCTCAGTTAGCAATTACACTCTAAAAATTTCAAATCAGGTATATACAGAAAGCATTTTGATTCTAGCTTCGAATAAATCATATGAATCTGAGTTCACAGCATAAAGTTATAAGTAGTTAAGCAACATGAGGTCAGAAATTTCAGTCCCTGTTTTGCAGAATCTGTAGGGTTAATTTAAATAGAAGTCTTAGTAGGCTTTTAAACTCCAAATCATTTGATCTTAGTAACAAAATAAAGAGTTTTTTGTCTACTTTCAAATGGAATAGGTCTTGTCTAAATCAGAGTTTATTACAAAATGTTATGACCGAAACATTGCATAGAGGTTAGATTACCGAAAAATTACAGATTCATAGCTTTATATCAAAACGAAAGAAGGTCTGGTTCTCAGTTGAAATCTTTCAAATTTTGCAAAATAAAAATGTAAACAGAGATTAAGGTTACTGTGGGATGGGGTTAGTGTAACACCCCTCATTTCTGAATTTTCGTATAAATTTCTAGTGATAATGTAAGCATTTATTTTAAATTGACAAAAGAATTAGAGTATGAATAAGAGGTAACTCATTTGTAAGATTTGGGAGATCTGTTCAAAAAAAAAAGAAAGAATCTGAGGACCTATATGTAAACCCTAAGGACCTAATCGTGAATATGATAAAAACAAGGACTAAACTATAAAACGCACAAAATGACAAATTCCACCGTTTAAGCCTCTCTGCCTTCGTTCTTAAGGAAGCAGAGAAGGCAGCTCATGGGTGATCAGGGAAAGAAAGAAAGAAGAAAAAGAAGAAGAAGAAGAAGAAGACGAAGAAGAAAAAAAAAATTGGGGTTTTTAGGGTTCTTGCTTTAATCTTTTCACTTCGGGTCAAAATTCACAAAGGCAAGTATTCTAACCCCATCCTACAGAATTTTTAGTCTCTGTTTTTATGTTGATTCAAAATAAATTGAAGGATTTCTATTTAGAAACTGATATGTCTCTCTTTGGACATAGAACCATGGATTCTGAAGTTTTTTTTCGGTAAACTGACCCCTATACACTGTTTCAGCTATAAGTTTTGGTACAAAATGTGAATTCGGGCAGGAACTATTTTGTTTGAATTAGACTCTTGGAGATTTTGGACACCGAATACTTACCCAAACATCTGTTTCAAACGAGCCTATAGACGTTGTAAAACAGGGTTCAAGATTTCTGACCTATCGATACTAAAATGCCTCTAACTCCCTGTTGAAAATTCTGATATGTATCAAACTGATTTTATTTGAAACTAGACTTGAAAATATTTCTTTTGACATATAATTTGAATTTTTTGGAATTCAATTGCCTACCCTATTATCTGTTGAATCCGACCCTATAAATTCTGCAAAACAGTGATTGTGTTTTTGACCTTGTGTTACCAAATCAAAGGTAACTCCGTGTTGGGAACCCTGTTTCATATGAAATTGGTTCCATCAGAATATAGATTGATATATGGTTCGACCATAGCTTTCTTATGGGTATTGGAGCATAATTGATATTCTGAAGTATTTGTTTGATGTGCCACTGGAATTCTGTCCGAAATCGAGCTTTGGTCGATTTCGCGTATTCTGTTCCGTTCCTTTAGATATTTGAATTCGTCTAACCTTCTTATTGGAATTGAGCTAAATATGATTGCTTGGAATCCCTGTACACTCTTGTTTTCATTTCCTTCCAAATCTGAATACATTTGTGAGAGATTTGTTCTTTGTTTCGTATTGTCTCGAAAAGGCACATGCACATTTTGTTGTTCCGCGTGTGCTTCCGATATATGCTACTTATTGTTAAAACTGCCCTCTTGTACTCTGGTGTGTGGGATTGTTTGGACCTTTGCCAGAAATGGTAAAGGGTATGCGCTTATTGCCCGCTCTGTGGGGTCCCGCTCTATGGGATATTCTGGACCTTTGCCAGAAATGGTAAAGGGTATGTGCTTAGAGCCTGCGATGCTCTGCCGGCCCCCTCTGACTTCACCTAGACTTGGGTGGATGGAGCTCCCAGACGTGGGAGACTTTTGTCAGGTGGTCATTCAGAAATGGATGAATCACATTCTGACTGAGATCCCACTACACCTTTTATATGTTTGATATGATATCCAGAGTTTTGGTGAGTTGTTTCTGTTTATGCTCTGGATAAGAATGATATGATTGCGACGTCAAGGACGACGTTTGAGCTTCTGTACGATATTTGTTTTTGATATGCTCTGAAATGCTTCATTCATTGATGATTTTGCTTCGAAATGTTCCATATGCCGTTGATATGCTTCGGAACATTTTATTTGCCATTGATAAGCTCCAATATGTTTCCTTTGTTACTGATATGCTCCAATTACTCTATGCCCCATCTGTCAAGAACCAAATATGTAAGATTGAAAGGACAATTGTGTTTCTTCTCCTAATGATATTATATCTACGAAATCGTATATTCTGCCTTGTATTTTGAAACTGTATCTCTTTGGAAGTTGTACTATTTTGATATGGATATGTTAGTCACTTGCTGAGCTCTTTATGCTCACCCCGTTTGTTGATAAATTTTTCAGGATAGCGTATTGCTTGCTTAAATGTTAAGATTGGGCTGAGGCGTTGGAAAGTTTAGAAGATTTTGGGTAGATCTTTGTTAGCATATGTGTATTTGTTGTATAAGATAATCTGCATCTTATGAATGTGACGATGAATCTAAACCTGTGGATTTTGTGTAAGATAAAGGATCCCTCATGTATAGGATTTTGGAATGTTAAGTTAAATTTATGTAATGATATGATCTTATGGTAATCGTTGGTTTGGTGATTGCATAGACTTCCCCACTTGTGAATTTTATGTTGTGGTTATTATTTTGATGAGTTAAGTTCAGTTTGTTTGAATTATCGAGTGATGTATGGGATGTTTATGAACTGCACAGGGTTATGAATTTGTAGATTATAAAGGTGAAATTTTGATCTGAATGTTTTCTTAGTGACCTCAAATGTGTGTTTGGATCCTAGGTTAGTTATGATGAAAATTTTAAATATTGTCGATATTTTGAGGGGCGTGACAGAGGTGGTATCAGAGCTTGATTTGAGAATCACTAAGAATATTATTTTTTTTGAGGTTTATTGACTATTATTTAGAGATTGATCAAAGAAAATGTTCTTTTGATGTTTTAGGAAGCAAGGATGACGAGATCATCTGGTTCTCCTGTTGCATCTATTGTTGATCAATTGAGTGGTATCATGCGGACTTTGGAGACTATGGCACACGTGATGCAACAACAACAACAACCTGTCCTACAAGGAAGAAATGATGGAACAGGAACATCAAACCAGACGGGGTTGGGAATTGAATAGTTTAAGAAGCTTAGTCCTCCCAGTTTTAGTGGTGAGTCTGATCCAATGGTGGCAGAACGATGGATGATGCAGATAGAGAAAATATTTGATGCTTTAAATTACCCTGATGATCGAAAGGTTTTTCTTGCCACCTTTATGCTGGAAGGAGAAGCTGAACACTAGTGGAGAATGATTAAGAGGATGTCTGAAATCAAACATGAGTCAATGACATGAATGTTATTCCAAGAAAAGTTTAATGATAAATATTTTTCAGATTGTATGAGAGAGCAAAAAGAATTGGAGTTCTTGAATCTTATCCAGGGAAGTATGACGGTTACAAAGTATGAATCTAAATTCACTGAGCTCTCCAGGTTTGCCATACATATCACTGATGATGAATCTAGAAAAGCAAGAAGGTTTGAAAGGGGATTACGGCCAGCAATAAGAAGCCGAATGTCAGCTTTAAAATTACAAACATATGCTGATACGGTAGAAAGAGCTTTGAAAATTGAAAGAGACATGAAGGAAATTCAAGAAATCATTGGCAAGGACAAAAGGGACAAATTTACTGGCAAAAGCAGGAGAGAAAATGAATATGGAGCTAGTAACAAGAGGTTTAAGACATCTGGATTTGAGAAAAGGAAACCATTGTGGAGGACTCAGTTATGTGCAAAATGTGGATTAAATCATGAAACAAGTCAGTGTTTTTGGGTGACTGGAGCATGTTTTGGTTGTGGAAAGCTAGATCATCAATTAAGAGATTGCCAACTTAAAAGGAAGAAAGAGCCACTGTCTCCTAGACCCTCAGCCCATGCTAGAGTGTACGCTATCACTGAACAAGATTCTAAAGCTTCTAAATTAGTGGTGGAAGGTATTCTTTATGTTTCTAAAAGAAATGCAAAAGTTTTGTTTGATCCCGGCTCCAACTTATCGTTTGTTTCACAATACTTTGCTTGTCACTTGGATATTCTACCTAAACCCTTGATTTATATGTTATATGTAACAACTGCTGTTGGAGATTCATTAGCAACAAACTTGGTCTACCCATCTTATTTGATCTCTATTGGAGACCACGAACTCCTTGCTGATTTGATTCTCCTAGAGATCCAGGGCTTTGATATTATACTTGGCATGGATTGGTTATCTTCTTATCATGCTAGTATTGATTGTTACAAAAAAATAATTACTTTCTGCATACCAGATCAACCTATATTTTTCTTTGAGGGCATTAGGCATGATTTGCCTCCTTGCTTGATATCAGCACTTCAAGTTTATCGTCTTATGCAGAAAGGTTGTTTTTGTTATATGGTGTGTGTAAAGGAGCATTCAAATCAGGAAACCCACCTAGATGAAATTGTAGTGGTCAAAGAATTCCCTGATGTATTCCCAGATGACTTGCCTGGTTTACCTCTAGATAGAGAGGGTGAATTTGCTATTGATCTGGTCTCCAGTACAATCCCAATATCTAAGCCTCCCTACAGAATGGCACCACTCGAGCTAGAGGAATAAAAGAAGCAAATACAAGAATTATTAGATAAGGGTTTCATACGACCCAGTGTATCCCCATGGGGTGCTCCGGTACTATTAGTGAAGAAGAAGGATGAAACATTGAGGCTTTGTATTGATTATAGACAGTTGAATCAGGTGACCATCAAAAATAAGTATCCCATATCTAGAATTGATGATTTGTTTGATCAACTGCAGGATGCACAAGTATTCTCTAAGATTGACCTGAGGTCAGGTTACTATCAGTTGAAGATCAAGGAGGAGGATATTTCAAAAATAGCTTTCAGAACTCGATATGGTCATTATGAATTCTTGGTGATGCCTTTTGGTTTGACAAATGCCCCCTGCAGCTTTTATGGAACTAATGAATAGGATATTTCAACCGCTCTTGGATATCTGTGTAATTGTATTTATTGATGACATATTGGTGTATTCAAAGAGTAATCAGGAGCATGAGGAACACTTGAGAGATGTGTTGTCCATACTAAGAGAAAAGAAGTTGTATGCGAAGTTCAGCAAATGTGAATTTTGGTTGAATAAAGTTGCTTTCTTAAGCCATGTGATTTCAAGGAAGGGTATATATGTTGATCCAAGGAAAATAGAAGCTGTAGTTGAATGGGAAGTACCAACAAATGTAACAGAAGTTCGAAGCTTTTTGGGCATGGCAGGTTATTACAAGAGATTTGTGGAGGGATTTTCTCGAATCGCTCAACCTCTCACCAACCTCACTAAAAAGAATATGAAATTTGTATGGGGTGATGATTGTGAGCAAAGTTTTCAAGAGTTAAAAAGAAGATTGACTAGTGCCCCTATTCTCACTATTCGAAGTGGTAGTGAGGGATTTGTAGTTTATACTGATGCTTCAAGAAAAGGCCTAGGATGTGTTTTGATGCAGGAAGGGAGAGTAATTGCTTATGCTTCTAGGCAACTTAAAGGTTATGAATTGAATTATCCAACTCATGATTTGGAATTAGCAGCAATTATTTTTGCTCTAACGATTTGGAGACATTATTTGTATGGTCGACAGTTTGAAATCTTCATTGATCACAAGAGTTTAAAATATATTTTCACTCAGAAAGAGTTAAACATGAGGCAGCGAAGATGGATAGAACTTCTGAAGGATTATGATTGTGCCATCCGTTATCACCCGGGCAAAGCCAATGTTGTAGCTGATGTACTTGGTAGGAAATCTACAAGTTTTATGGCTAGTCTGGTTGTGAAGCAATGGAAGTTATTAGAAGAAAATTTTGATTTGAAAGCTTTGAGGAAAGAGCAAGACTCGATGATATTGATGGCCTCCATTCAAGTGCAATCCGATCTTATTCAACAAATTAAGGAAGGACAATTACGAGATCCACATTTAATCTACTTGAGGAATGAAGTAGAAAAGGAATTGAAGCCATAATTTCAAGTTTCAAAGGATGGCCTATTGAGATTTGGGGAGAGGGTATGTGTACCAAATGAACCAGATATCAAGAATCAAATCCTAAAGGAAAGTCATACTTCAAAGTACACCATACATCCTGGGAGCACTAAGATGTATAGAGATCTTCAAAGTCATTATTGGTGGGAAGGCATGAAGAAGGAAATTGCAATGTATGTTTCAAAATGTTTGACTTGTCAGCAAATCAAAGTAGAACACCAAAGACCTGGAGGGTTGTTACAACCTTTAGATATTCCTGAATGGAAATGGGAATGCATTACTATGGATTTTGTTTCAGGACTACCTAGAATATCTAAAAAGCATGATGCTATTTAGGTTATCATTGATAGGTTAACAAAATCTGCACATTTCCTACCGATTAATATGACTTATTCGCTTGATAGACTTACAGATTTATATGTCAGTGAAATAGTAAGACTTCATGGTATTCCAAAGGAGATCATCTCTGATAGAGACTCCAGATTTCTCTCTATATTCTGGAGAAGATTACAGGAATCTATGGGCACTAAAGTTAAGTTTAGTACTGCATATCATCCTCAGACTGATGGTTAGTCAGAAAGAACAATTCAAACACTTGAGGATTTGCTTAGAGCCTATATTATGGATTGGAAAGGTGAATGGGATAAGGATATTTCACTTGTTGAGTTCACTTATAATAATATTTATCATTCAAGTATTCAGATGGCTCTTTATGAAGCTTTATATGGGCGAAAGTGCATAACACCTATATGTTGGGAGGAAGTTGGTGACAGAAAGCTATTAGCATCGGACAAGGTACAAGAATCTTCCGAGAAAATTCAAGTTATAAGGAAAAGGTTAAAAACTGCTCAGAGTCGTCAAAAGAGTTATGCCGACAATAGAAGACGAGATATTGAGTTTGAAATCAGAGATTTTGTATTCTTGAAAGTCTCCCCTTCCAAAGGCATTATAAGGTTTGGGAAGAAAGGAAAGTTAAGCCCCAGATTTATTGGACCTTTTGAGGTTCTTGAGAAGGTTGGTTCTGTCGCTTACAGGATTGCCTTGCCACTAGCATTGAGTTATGTCCATGATATATTTCATGTCTCGATGATTAGGAAGTATATATATGACCCTTCTCACATCATTAAGTATGAGCTAGTGGAGATTGATAAAGATTTATTATATGTGGAAGAGCCTATTCAGATTGTTGATAAGAAAGAAAAAGTCCTAAGGAATCAGGTCATCCCACTAGTTCAAGTAATTTGGAGACATCATTCTGGAGAGGAGACAACTTGAGAGCTAGAGGACGAAATGAAAAAGGTGTATCCCAGTCTTTTCATCGATAGAGGTACGATAAATTTAGAGGACTAAATTTTTTATTTAAGGGGGGGGAGAGTGTAACACCCCTCATTTACGAATTTTCGTATAAATTTCTAGTGATAATGTAAGCATTTATTTTAAATTGACAAATGAAATAGAGTATGAATCAGAGGTAACTCATTTGTAAGATTTGGGAGATCTGTTCAAAAAAAAAAAAAAAAAGAATCTGATGACCTATATGTAAACCCTAAGGACCTAATCGTGAATATGATAAAAACAAGGACTAAATTGCAAAATGTACAAAATGACAAATTCCACCTTTTAAGCCTCTCTGCCTTCGTTCTTAAGGAAGCAGAGAAGGCAGCTCGTGGGTGATCAGGGAAAGAAAGAAAGAAGAAGAAGAAGAAGGAAAAAAATTGGGGTTTTTAGAGTTCTTGCTTTAATCTTTTCACTTCGGGTCAAAATTCTTAAAGGCAAGTATTCTAACCCCATCTTACAGAATTTTTAGTCTCTGTTTTTATGTTGATTCAAAATAAATTGAAGGATTTCTATTTAGAAACTGATATGTCTCTCTTTGGACATAGAACCATGGATTCTTAAGTTTTTTTTCGGTAAACTGACCCCTATACACTTTTTCAGCTATAAGTTTTGGTACAAAATGTGAATTCGGGTAGGAACTATTTTTTTTGGAATTAGACTCTTATATCTTCCTTTTGACACTGATTTTGTAGATTTTGGACACCGAATACGTACCCAAACATCTGTTTCAAATGAGCCTATAGACGCTGTAAAACAGGGTTCAAGTTTCTGACCAGTCGATACTAAAATGACTATAACTCCCTGTTGAAAATTCTGATTGGTACCAAACTGATTTTATTTGAAACTAGACTTGAAATTATTTCTTTTGACATATAGTTTGAAAATTTTGGAATTCCATTGTCTACCCTATTATCTGTTGAATCCGACCCTATAAATTCTGCAAAACAGTAATTGTGTTTTTGACCTTGTGTTACCAAATCAAAGGTAACTCCGTGTTGGGAACCCTGTTTCATATGAAATTTGTTCCATCAGAATATAGATTGATATATGGTTCGACCATAGCTTTCTTATGGGTATTGGAGCATAATTGATATTCTGAAGTATTTGTTTGATGTGCCACTGGAATTCTGTCCGAAATCGAGCTTTGGTCGATTTCGCGAATTCTGTTCCGTTCCTTTAGATATTTGAATTCATCTAACCTTCTTATTGGAATTGTTAGGATCGAGAGCACTAAGAGGGGGGGGTGAATTAGTGCAGCGGAAATCTTACAGCGATTAAAAACCAAAAGCTGCGTTCGTTCAAAAACTGTTATGATGCAAAAGCAAATTCTCAGTTTGTATCTAAGTGCAGTTTGCGTCTAAGCGCAGATTGCGTCTAAGCGCAGTTTTGCGTCTAAGCGCAGTTTACGTCTAAACTCAGATTTACGTCTAAACGCTGTTTTACGTCTAAACGCAGATTTACGTCTAAACGCAGATTTACGTCTAAACGCAGACTTACGTCTAAACGCAGTTTTACGTCTAAACGCAGATTTACGTCTAAACTCAGATTTACGTCTTAAACTCAGATTTACGTCTAAACGCAGATTTACGTCTAAACGCAGTTTTACGTCTAGACACAGATTTACGTCTAAACTTTGAAACTTGTTTGTATACTCGCAGAAGGCAGTATGCAGTTGGAATCAAGACGTAAACGTGAACTGAGATCTGATGATTGAGCAAGGAAAGCCGATTTACGTCTGAATGCAGTTTTACGTCTAAATGCTGAAACTCGTTCGTAAAATCGTAGAGGAAAGTTTGCAGTTATCAATATGATCAAAATGTAAGTATAAACTGCAAAGAAGCTCGTTCGTAAAAGCACGGAAGACAGTTCTGCAGAATCAAATGTAAACGTAAACAGTAACGTATGAAATAACGGATTTACGTCTGAATGCAGATTCGGAAGAACAGCACTTAGAACTTGTTTGTGAAAGCGCAGAGAGCAGTAGTAATGAGGGAGGTTTGCAGTAATGATAAAGTGCTCGAAAATAAACGCAAACCAGAGATTTAGAGTGGTTCGGTCAGCCTTGACCTACTCCACTTTTGGCTTCCTCCACCGACGAGGTTGCCGACGTCAACTAGGTGCCTTCCTTCAATGGGCGAAGGCCAAACTGCCCTTTTACAATTTCTCTCCTTTTGACAGGCTCAGGAGACAACCTTTACAGACCTTTCTCTCCTCACTTTACAACTGAAAACTTGAAGAACAGAAGGAGGAGACTTAAAGGCTTTACAACACTTTTGAGCTCTTAGAATCACAGAAAAGATCAAGATTTCGGTGTAGGTCTGTATCTTTTCAGTGCTGAATGGGTGGGGTATTTATAGGCCCCAACCCAATTCAAAATTCGAGCTTAAAATGATCAAATCGATCAAATCCCAGAATTCTGAGATCAGGCGGTTGCACCTCTTGACTGGAGAGGTGGCACCGCTTGGCAGAGCTCGAAGACTGAGCTCAGGCGATTGCTTCTCTCTGCCAGAGCTCGAAGACTGAGCTCGATGGTTGCATCACCTGGCAGAGCTCGAAGACTGAGCTTGGTGATTGCATCACCTGGCAGAGCTCGAAACTGAGCTCGGTGGTTGCATCACCTGGTAGAGCTCCAAGCTGAGCTCAGGCTGATGCACCTCTCTGCCAGAGCTCGAAGACTGAGCTCGGTGAATGCATCACCTGGCAGAGCTCGAGACTGAGCTCAGGCTGATGCACCTCTCTGCCAGAGCTCGAAGACTGAGCTCGGTGGTTGCATCGCCTGGCAGAGCTCGAAACTTGAGCTCTGGCGGTGCTACCTCTTGGCAGAGGAGGTTGCACCGCCCAGTCTAGCTCGAAGACTGAGCTCTGGGCGGTTGCACCTCTCGGCTGGGGCGGTTGCACCTCCCAGCCTCGTAGCCCTGGCGGTTGCACCTCCTGGCTGGGGCGGTTGCACCTCCCAACCCCACAGCCCAGGCGGTTGCACCTCCTGGCTGGGGCGGTTGCACCTCCCAACCCCACAGCCCAGGCGGTTGCACCTCCTGGCTGGGGCGGTTGCACCTCCTGGCTGGGGCGGTTGCACCTCCTGGTGCAATCAGGGTCCGAATGGTTCACTCCATTCGGCCCACTTTGAATCTTTTCAGGGGCCCAATTGCGCCAAGATTAAGCTAATGGGATCACCTCCCATTTTCATACTTAATCATCATGCTAACTACGATTAACTCTAAGACAACTTCTGCAGCTTTGCTCCGATGCGTCAATCGCTTCTTCCGGCGAGTTTCCGGCCAACTTCCGTCGATCAACCGATAACCCTCGGTGATCCTTCTGCGGACATCCGGCATACTCCTGGACTTGCGACGATCCACTTGGCGAGTTCCGACGAGCTTCGCTTGGCAAGCTTCTGGACTTCTCGGATCTGTTCACGCTGAACCTCCGACGACCGTCCGAACTTCCGTCGAACTCTCGAACTCCCAACGTGATCCTGATCTTGACTCCGGCGCAACACCTGCTGCTTGTCTTACTCTTATCGTAGTTAATCCTGCACACTTATCTCAACACATAGATTAGATAACAAATGACAATTGACTTCATCATCAAAACCCGAGATTCAACAATCTCCCCCTTTTTGATGATGACAATCAATTGATAAAGGAGTTGTCCTTAACTCCCCCTATCTAAATGCCATAGTTGAGATAAGTCAACCTTGAATTCAAACTGAATTCAAGTCATTGCAATATTCATCATGAATACGTCAACATGAACTTATGCATAAACTTATGCATCACATGTCATGTCATCAACATACTTCTCCCCCTTTGTCATCAACAAAAAGGAGAAGTACTACAAACAAGTGTGTGTGATATTGGTTCAACTCATTGCATGAAAATCATACTATCAAGTTTTATCATCATGCAAGTTTGCTAATATCAAATATCAACATGAAAAAAAATTACGATGTAAGCTTTTGATATCATAATGCAAACATTTCAAGTGTTTATTAATTATAGCAGTTCATCACATGGTAAGATATCAACGCGTAAAATTACGATACAAGTTCTTGATATCTTAACGCATGATGAAAACATGGCATAATACAAGTTTGGCAATCATAGCATCAATTCATATATCTCTTAATGATGCAAGCATTGCAAATATGGCAATCATATCAATTCATATATCTCTTGATGATGCAAGCCTAGCATCAGTGTTCATAGCATCAATTCATATATTTCTCCCCCTTTGTCATCAACAAAACGGAGAACGATATAAGCAAATTTTAAGCATAAGTGCTTGTTGTTATGTATGTGAAATAAATCCTTGCAAGTAAAAACACTTTCATCCATATTCATCAAATCCATTTCTCAAAAAATATTTTTCACATGATGTGTGTATGAGAAATGTATTTGCTAGTTAATTACATATGTCAAAAATCAATGATATGAACTAAACTTGATATGACATATGCTTGTTAAGTTTGGAAGAGAGTGAACTTGATATGTTAGATTCAAGAGAATCCGAAAATGAAATTTGACTCTTTCTTCCATTCGGACAAGGTTTTGCTATAGATATTCAATTACAATCATGAAGGTAAAGCATGCTTGTTATCATGGAAGTTTTGTATTCAAGCACATAATTTTCAACATGTAATTGTGTAAAATTATTATGCCAATCAAGTGATTCGATCATTCAATCAAGAAGGTTCGAAAAATAATTTTAACACGTTCAATCATTAGGACGTATTTTTGTCATAGTTTTTCAAATACAATCATAAAGATAAGACATACTCATCATCATGATAGTATGATAGCAGGTTTACCATATAAAAGCTAGCAAAAAAATTCTACATTTTAAGGCCCGCAAGCTAGCAATTTTGAGATGTTCAAGAAAGCAACTCTTGCTTCTTGATATATGCAAATTTGTCAAGTTTTGCTAGATGTGCAAGTTAGCATCTTTGCCTCTTGAGATAGGCAAGATAGCACATTTGCTTCTTTTGAGATAGAAGCTTTTCGCTTCTCTTTAGACTACGAGCTAGCAATTTTTACGATGTACAAGTTTCAAAATATACAAGCTAGCAAAAAACTTCGAAAGCAAATGCAAGATAACTTTCTTGTGTAGGCTCATGATTATTGCTTCCTATTGTAATGTGCAAGTTGCAAGTCTTGCTTCTTGAGATATTCAAGATGGTGATGTTCAAGAAGACAACTTTTGCTTCTTGAAATAAGCAAGTTAGCAATCTTTGCTACTTACGATAGGCAAGCTGGCAATCAAGTTTTTGCATCTTCTTGACTTGTGCAAACTAGCTATCTCCCCCTTTGTCATTGTCAACAAGGGAAAAACCCTTTACATCAATTTCCAAATCATGACAAAGGTAAGTAATCATTCTTATTTGTGCATCATTATAGTTTCAATGCACAAATTCATTAACATTACATTTCAAAAAATTTTATGCATGATACCGAAAAATCAATCATCATCATGAGCATATCAAACATGATATTCAAGCATTCATGATATATCATTTTGGCAACATGATCATAGATATTCAAACGATGGTATCTAGAATTCATTACATCCTATTATGCATGATCATTAACTCCTCATTTGCATTATTTCATTTCATCTCATAAGGAATATCAAGAAGAGTTATTGGATGATGAGATAAGTATTTTATGAATACACAGAATATCATAAGTGTTTCATGTATTCATATTATCACATGAAGCATATTATCATTTTTAAGATTCATAATATGAATAATGTTATTACTATTTCATCAAAATCAGTTTCGAGATTCACATAATATCATGAAATCATTAATCTCGATAAAATGGGAAAAACATTTTCTTTTTAAGTGATTCTTTTAACACATCATAAAAAAGAAAAACTCATTCATAATTCAAGTGATTTACAAGATATCATAAATGAATTTATCACTTGTATTTCACCAAAATCGAGAACTCTAGAGTTAGAAAATGATTGAAGCATTTAATCTGATTGAAGAATGATTCATATTTAAAGTGTAGCATTTGTCAAATCTGAAATCATTAAGTATAACTTTAATATTTTCATTGCAACATTAAGCAAGGTTTCATTGAACATAATTTTGAATGATTCTTATAAATGCCTAAAACTTCTTTAGTTTTAATTTATGATTGACTTTATAATAGCATGCTCAAATCTTTATTCTTATGTCAAAACCATTATATTTAATAAACAAAGACAATGAAAAATATCAAGCCTTCCAGACAAAAGCCATGTATCGTCATTGAAAAGCAATATGAAAATCATCAAAATATACATTCTTGCTTCTCAAGCACATAAATAAGATTAATCTCACTAGGTGTAAAATCATTAGATTTCTATCTTGCATTAACATAAGACATGCAATTTTCATTATCATTTTCAAGATTACAAGCATGATCATATTTTTGCATTTTCATTGTTAAATTATTAAAAATATAATTTTCAAGAAAATTTAAAGAAAAAGAAAAATGCATCATGAAAAGCATCATGTAATTTCGAAGTAAATTAGGGGGATTTCGATTACCTCATCATTGTAGGCTGTTAAGGCGTAGTTTGCCGCCTTGCTTATGTTGACTTTCTCTTCTTCGGAGGAGCTCGATTCATCCCAATTTTTGTTCTTCTTCTTGCGTTTAAAGCAAGTAGTTTGATTCTTTTTGCTTTTTAATTTTCGTTTCATCTGTAGTTTAAGTTCACCATCACTTGAGCTTAGGCTCGAGTGGTCTTCAAATGTTCTATGTCCCAAATCCTTCCTGTTCTTTGGAAGGTTGGTTTGTTCATCATTGTCCTCATCACTTGAGTCATCGCTCAAGTGGCATTCATTTGTCCATAGTTCCAAATCCTTCCTGTTCTTTGGAAGGTGGTTCTCAAGTTCTTCACGTGCATTGCACGTCATTTCATATGTGATCAATGAACCAATTAGTTCTTCAAGTGGAAAATGGTTCAAGTTTTTTGATTCTTGAATAGCAGTTACTTTTGAATCCCAAGTTTTAGAAAGTGAGCGCAAAACTTTGTTAACGAGTTCAAAATCCGAAAAGCTTTTACCAAGTGATTTTAAACCATTGACGACATCCGTAAAACGGGTGTACATGTCAACAACGGTTTCGCTTGGTTTCATATGAAAAAGCTCGAAATCAAGCAGTAAAATATTAACTTTCGAGTCTTTGACTCTACTAGTTCCCTCGTGCGTGATTTCAAGAGTGCGCCAAATATCGAAAGCCGTTTCACACGTAGAAATCCGATTGAACTCATTTTTGTCCAATGCGCAAAATAAGGCATTTATAGCCTTTGCGTTTAAAGAAAAATTCTTCTTCTCCAAAACCGACCATTCGTTCATCGGTTTGGAGGGAAGTTGAAAACCGTTTTCAATGATATTCCATAAATCCAGATTTAGAGAAATTAAGAAAACTCTCATTCGAGTTTTCCAATAAGTGTAGTCCAATCCGTTAAAGAACGGTGGACGAAAGACCGAACAGCCCTCTTGAAAAGTCATTTCTCTCGGGTGTAAATCCGAAATGAGAAATACCCCGCTCTGATACCAATTGTTAGGATCGAGAGCACTAAGAGGGGGGGGTGAATTAGTGCAGCGGAAATCTTACAGCGATTAAAAACCAAAAGCTGCGTTCGTTCAAAAACTGTTATGATGCAAAAGCAAATTCTCAGTTTGTATCTAAGTGCAGTTTGCGTCTAAGCGCAGATTGCGTCTAAGCGCAGTTTTGCGTCTAAGCGCAGTTTACGTCTAAACTCAGATTTATGTCTAAACGCTGTTTTACGTCTAAACGCAGATTTACGTCTAAACGCAGATTTACGTCTAAACGCAGACTTACGTCTAAACGCAGTTTTACGTCTAAACGCAGATTTACGTCTAAACTCAGATTTACGTCTTAAACTCAGATTTACGTCTAAACGTAGATTTACGTCTAAACGCAGTTTTACGTCTAGACGCAGATTTACGTCTAAACTTTGAAACTTGTTTGTATACTCGCAGAAGGCAGTATGCAGTTGGAATCAAGACGTAAACGTGAACTGAGATCTGATGATTGAGCAAGGAAAGCCGATTTACGTCTGAATGCAGTTTTACGTCTAAATGCTGAAACTCGTTCGTAAAATCGTAGAGGAAAGTTTGCAGTAATCAATAGGATCAAAATGTAAGTATAAACTGCAAAGAAGCTCGTTCGTAAAAGCACGAAAGACAGTTCTGCAGAATCAAATGTAAACGTAAACAGTAACGTATGAAAATACGAATTTACGTCTGAATGCAGATTCGGAAGAACAGCACTTAGAACTTGTTTGTGAAAGCGCAGAGAGCAGTAGTAATGAGGGAGGTTTGCAGTAATGATAAAGTGCTCGAAAATAAATGCAAACCAGAGATTTAGAGTGGTTCGGTCAGCCTTGACCTACTCCACTTTTGGCTTCCTCCACCGACGAGGTTGCCGACGTCAACTAGGTGCCTTCCTTCAATGGGCGAAGGCCAAACTGCCCTTTTACAATTTCCCTCCTTTTGACAGGCTCAGGAGACAACCTTTACAGACCTTTCTCTCCTCACTTTACAACTGAAAACTTGAAGAACAGAAGGAGGAGACTTAAAGGCTTTACAACACTTTTGAGCTCTTAGAATCACAGAAAAGATCAAGATTTCGGTGTAGGTCTGTATCTTTTCAGTGCTGAATGGGTGGGGTATTTATAGGCCCCAACCCAATTCAAAATTCGAGCTCAAAACGATCAAATCGATCAAATCCCAGAATTCTGGGATCAGGCGGTTGCACCTCTTGACTGGAGAGGTGGCACCGCCTGGCAGAGCTCGAAGACTGAGCTCAGGCGATTGCTTCTCTCTGCCAGAGCTCGAAGACTGAGCTCGATGGTTGCATCACCTGGCAGAGCTCGAAGACTGAGCTTGGTGATTGCATCACCTGGCAGAGCTCGAAACTGAGCTCGGTGGTTGCATCACCTGGCAGAGCTCCAAGCTGAGCTCAGGCTGATGCACCTCTCTGCCAGAGCTCGAAGACTGAGCTCGGTGAATGCATCACCTGGCAGAGCTCGAGACTGAGCTCAGGCTGATGCACCTCTCTGCCAGAGCTCGAAGACTGAGCTCGGTGGTTGCATCGCCTGGCAGAGCTCGAAACTTGAGCTCTGGCGGTGCTACCTCTTGGCAGAGGAGGTTGCACCGCCCAGTCTAGCTCGAAGACTGAGCTCTGGGCGGTTGCACCTCTCGGCTGGGGCGGTTGCACCTCCCAGCCTCGCAGCCCTGGCGGTTGCACCTCCTGGCTGGGGCGGTTGCACCTCCCAACCCCACAGCCAAGGCGGTTGCACCTCCCAACCCCACAGCCCAGGCAGTTGCACCTCCTGGCTGGGGCGGTTGCACCTCCTGGTGCAATCAGGGTCCGAATGGTTCACTCCATTCGGCCCACTTTGAATCTTTTCAGGGGCCCAATTGCCCCAAGATTAAGCTAATGGGATCACCTCCCATTTTCATGCTTAATCATCATGCTAACTACGATTAACTCTAAGACAACTTCTGCAGCTTTGCTCCGATGCGTCAATCGCTTCTTCCGGCGAGTTTCCGGCCAACTTCCGTCGATCAACCGATAACCCTCGGTGATCCTTCTGCAGACATCCGGCATACTCCTGGACTTGCGACGATCCACTTGGCGAGTTCCGACGAGCTTCGCTTGGCAAGCTTCTGGACTTCTCGGATCTGTTCACGCTGAACCTCCGACGACCGTCCGAACATCCGTCGAACTCTCGAACTCCCAACGTGATCCTGATCTTGACTCCGGCGCAACACCTGCTGCTTGTCTTACTCTTATCGTAGTTAATCCTGCACACTTATCTCAACACATAGATTAGATAACAAATGACAATTGACTTCATCATCAAAACCCGAGATTCAACAGGAATTGAGCTAAATATGATTGCTTGGAATCCCTGTACACTCTTGTTTTCATTTCATTCCAAATCTGAATACATTTGTGAGAGATTTGTTCTTTGTTTCGTATTGTCTCGAAAAGGCACATGCACATTTTGTTGTTCCGCGTGTGCTTCCGATATATGCTACTTATTGTTAAAACTGCCCTCTTGTACTCTGGTGTGTGGGATTGTCTGGACCTTTGCCAGAAATGGTAAAGGGTATGCGCTTATTGCCCACTCTATGGGGTCCCGCTCTGTGGGATATTCTGGACCTTTGCCAGAAATGGTAAAGGGTATGTGCTTAGAGCCTGCGATGCTCTGCCGGCCCCCTCTGACTTCACCTAGACGTGGGTGGATGGAGCTCCCAGAAGTGGGAGACTTTTGTCAGGTGGTCATTCAGAAATAGATGAATCACTTTCTGATTGAGATCCCACTACACCTTCTATATGTTTGATATGACATCCAGAGTTTTGGTGAGTTGTTTCTGTTTATGCTCTGGATAAGAATGGTATGATTGCGACGTCAAGGACGACGTTTGAGCTTCTGTACGATATTTGTTTTTGATATGCTCTGAAATGCTTCATTCACTAATGATTTTGCTTCGAAATGTTCCATATGCCGTTGATATGCTTCGGAACATTTTATATACCATTGATAAGCTCCGATATGTTTCCTTTGTTACTGATATGCTCCAATTACTCTATGCCCCATCTGTCAGGAACCAAATATGTAAGATTGAAAGGACAATTGTGTTTCTGCTCCTAATGATATTATGTCTACAAAATCGTATATTTTGCCTTGTATTTTGAAACTGTATCTCTTTAGAAATTGTACTATTTTGATATGGATATGTTAGTCACTTGCTGAGCTCTTTATGCTCACCCCGTTTATTGATAAATTTTTCAGGATAGCGTATTGCTTGCTTAAATGTTAAGATTGGGCTGAGGCGTTGGAAAGATTAGAAGATTTTGGGCAGATCTTTGTTAGCATATGTGTATTTGTTGTATAAGATACTCTGCATCTTATGAAATGTGACGATGAATCTAAACCTGTGGATTTTCTGTAAGATAAAGGATCCCTCATGTATAGGATTTTGGAATGTTAAGTTAAATTTATGTAATGATATGATCTTATGGTAATCGTTGGTTTGGTGACTGCATAGACTTCCCCACTTGTGAATTTTATGTTGTGGTTATTATTTTGATGAGTGAAGTTCAGTTTGTTTGAATTATCGAGTGATGTGTGGGATGTTTATGAACTGCACAGGGTTATGAATTTGTAGATTATAGAGGTGAAATTTTGATCTGAATGTTTTCTTAGTGACCTCAAATGTCGATATTTTGAGGGGCGTGACAATTAGAACACTTGCCTTAGATGAGTTTGATTCCCAAATATAGGGATTTGATGCAAAACCTCAAACAAAGTTTCCTCTTCTTCTTCTTCTCCTTCTTCTTCTTCTCTTCTTCTTCTTCTCCTCAAACTAACGTTGGCTGCAAAGTTTCTTTTTTATGGTGCCTTAAATTACTTAGGTTTGACTCGTGCTAAAATAGTGAGGTGGCAAGCATGCATGGGGGTTTAGGTGTCAACTTTAGAATAAATGCAAGTGGCTCATCCTTGTTAATGACACATGTCCTCCATTTTATTTTATTTTATTTTTATTTATTCAATTATGAATATTCTATAAATCATATCAAAATTTTAACATTTACTCTTAGGTCCTTAGCCATAAACTTTAATATAATATTATTTAATAAAAAAATTATTAAATAATCCTCATATTTACAAACAAGTATTTACTATTTTTTTTTTTAAATGGGGGATGTTACACTCTCCCCTCCTTAAAAGAAAATTTAGTCCTCTAAATTTTGCATACCTCTTTGGGCGAAAAGATGAGGATAAGCTTTTTATTCATTTCTTCCTCTAGCTCCCAAGTCGTTTTATTTGTAGAATGATACTTCCAAATTACTTTAACCAGAGTAATGATTCTATTTCTTAATATCTTCTCTTTTTTATCAATAATCCGAATGGGCTCTTCCTTGTAAAATAACTCTTTCTCAATCACAATCGGCTCATACTCAATGACATGAGAGGGATCAGGTATATACTTTCTGAGCATTGACACATGAAATATATCATGAATATGACACATCGATAGTGGTAAGGTAATCATGTAAGCGATAGAGCCAATTCTTTCAAGGATCTCAAAAGGTCCAATGAACCTTGGGTGTAACTTTCCTTTCTTTCCAAATTTTACAACGCCTTTGGGAGGGGAGACCTTTAGGAATACAAAATCCCATACATGGAACTCGATATCTCATCTTCTGTTATCAACATAGCTCTTTTGCCGACTCTGAGCAGCCTTTAGCATTTTTATGATAACCTGAATCTTTTTGGTAGTCTCTATCCGAGATGATCTCCTTCAGGACACCATGAAGTCTTACTATTTTATCAAAATACAAATCTGCAAGCCTAACAAGAGAATAAGTCATACTGATTGGTAAGAAATGTACAGATTTGTTTAATCTATCAATAATGACCCAAATAGCATCGTGCTTTCTAGAGGTTCTAGGTAGTCTAGAAACAAAGTCTATAGTAATGCATTCCCATTTCCATTCAGGAATATCTAAAGGTTGTAACAAACCTCCAGGTCTCTGGTGTTCTGCTTTGATTTGCTGACAAGTCAAACACCTTGAAACATATATTGCAATCTCCTTCTTCATGCCTTTCCACCAATAATGACTTTGGAGATCTCTGTACATTTTTGTGCTACTAGGATGCATAGTATAGTTTGATTTGTGACCTTCGTTCAAGATTTAGTTCTTGATATCTGAGTCATTTGGAATACATATTCTAACCCCAAATCTCAATAGGCCATCATCTGAAATTTGAAATTTCAACTTTAATCCCTTTCCAACTTCATTCCTCAAGTATATTAAATGTGGATCTCATAGTTGTCCTTCTTTAATTTGTTGAATGAGATAAGTTTGCACCTGGATAGAGGCCATCAATATCATTGAGTCTTTTATGGTAACTTTTCTTTTCAAATCCAAATGTCTTGACCCTCTTGTTATCACTTTCTGATTCATTTCCAATTATATTTTTATTGGTAAACTTATCCTTGTCATTCTTGCCACTGATCTCCAAAAATTCTTTTCATTATTCTCATTAATAATCAGTCTCTACTTCCAATATAAGGTGGCAAAAGAAATCTTTTGATCATCAGAACAATTTTGTATATCAAATAACTTTTCCATTCACATCATCCATTTTTTTGCCACCAATGGATTAGGTGCACCATGCTTCTGTTAGGCCACTCTGATTCAATATCCTCGATCACCCCTTTCATCTCACTTAATTAATCAAAACTAGATGAAGTAGGAGAACCAAATGTCCTCGTCTTAGTAGATTTCCTAAAAGACATCAAAGAAATTTCTACCAATCACTATATTTCACTAGACCTCAATATATTTTGCACGTCAGCATATCAAATATTTCAGTGATCCTCAAACTTGAGCTTTGATACCAACTCTGTCATGCCCCCCGAATTATCACATTCAGGAAGTGTGACCCTGTCTAAAATCAATAATATTATAACTCATCATCAGTTCAATCCAGGATCCAATCTAACAATTTGAGGATACTAAGAATCATTCAAAAATCATAATCCACTTCACTTAGAGATTCACAAAAATCCAAAGGCAACTCAAATAAACATCAACCACAACACAAATCCATAATCGTAGAAGTATATACAATCACAAAAAGATAATTATTTACCATGAGTTCTTATCCTTATACAACTTAAACTTATCATTCCATACACATGAGCGGTCCTTTAAACTTTTACAACACATAAGTATCAACAGATCCTTAACATTACATTAGAAATAAAGTATACTATACAACAAAAACCTATCATCCAACAAAGATTAGCTCAAAAATCTTCTAGCCTTTCACTGCTTTAACCCAATTCTAGCTTTTCAGTGCGTGACAAGCTACCTTGAAAAATTTATATAGCAACTGGGTGAGCATAAAGAGCTCAGCAAATGACTAACATATCCATAGCAAAGAGGATAGGTTTCAAACAAATAAGGTATCAAAATACAAAGCAGAGATACAAGATGAAACAGTAGCATGTTTTGTTTGAATACAGAATTACAATGTCGTATCGTTCGAAGCATGTTTTGTTCATACAATCGAGGAAAGGTAATTGGAGCATATCATTAGCATAAGGAGCATATCGATGACATATGCTAATTTCAAGGCATAACAAAGACGTAAGGAGCATTTTGGATATCAATGGTATATGAAACAATTCGGAACATATCAATGGTGAATGAAATGCTTCAGAACGTATCAATGGCATATGGAAATATTTCGGAAGCATAAGAAGCTTTTCAGAACATATCAAAGAACAAATACGACCCGGGTCTGATGAGCTAACTGGCCAATAACTCCATTTTGGTCCTCAACAGCGGACCAAAATGCTTAAGCGGGAGGTTACGTAGTACACTTATCAGGCCCTTATAAGCTAATCACACACATTCCCCACTTTCGATGTGGGACTAATGGGATATTACATTATCCCCAACTCAATTAGCTTGATGTCCTCGTCAAGGCCAGACCCTTGGGTGCTGGGCGGTGCAACCGCCAGTCTGGCGGTGCCACCGCCAGACCCTTCGGTTCACTACTTGGGCTTCAAATTTAGCCCAAACCAATACTAATTTTGGGCCCAATTGGCCCCTAACAAGGATATAGGATTATCTCTTAATCCTAATCCTAATTATAAGTGAAATACATAACAAAACACATCCTAAGCAAGTTTTCAACCGCGAACGTCGAGTCTTATTCTGGCAAGCTTTCCGACGAACTTCTTTCGACGGACTCCCAGCAAGCTCCCGAACTTGTGATGACTTTAACGAGTAGCCGAGCCTTCTTGGTGATCTTCGTGAACCTCCGACGATCTCTTCGGCGAACTTCCAAAAATTTCGACACGTTCTCGATTTCTTCTCGGTTGGTTCCGGCAGCATCTCCGATGATTTAACTCCCCCTATCTATATGCCATATTATGAGAAGATAAAAGCACTTGAATTCCATCCCATTGGATTCAAGCATAACCCGATAAGTTATAACCGTAGAGCTTATCGTTATTCTCATTAAGCAATAGTAAATACAAAACTTCGATGAAAATCATTTTCAAGTCGAATGATAAGAGACAATTTTTACTTCGATAGGAGATAAAGATTTTCAACATGAATTTCATGATATAGATGTAAGGCATGCTTTCAATATGATCAATCAATCTTGTGATATTCTCAAGGATTTTGCAAGGCATTTTGCAAGGCATATAAGACATTTATACAAGCTTTTGCAATTCATATAAGTCATGCTATCAAAACGGTACAAGTCATCACTTTTCTCCCCCTTTGTCATCAACAAAAAGGGAATGAGACTTGAAGCACATAATTTGTGATTATAACATTGATCATACAAAAATTTTATCATCTAAAATTAAGTATACTAAAATATTTACGTAGTGTTCATCTTAAACGAAAATTCAGCATTCATCCATTTTATCAAATCTCTTCTTTCTATAAATAACAAAAATTATAGATGTACAAGGAAGAGATAGTGATAAAAATTCCAAGTAGTAACTCCATTAAGTCAAGATCATAATTCGAATACAAATCCATTCAAATTCAATTTGTCAACTTGAAACTCATAATTATGTCATCAAAATCGATTTCGAGATTCACAAAATATCAAAAAATCATTAATCTTTATCAGATAGGAGCGGAGTTTGACTCAAGATGAGATAATTTAACATGTCATTTAGAATCGAAAGAGAAGAATCAGATTCATAGAGGAATGGAGAGAGGAAGAAAAACTTTACGAAAAAATTCATTCAAACAAGTTTATTCTTATGGACAATTTAACATACCTAATTCCCTTCTAATGAATCCAAATTGGTCTTCATTCAAAGCTTTTGTAAATATATATGCTAATTGATGCTTTGTGTCAATGAATTCTAGAACAATATCATTGTTAAGGACATGATCACGTATGAAATGATGCCTAACGTCGATGTGCTTAGTTCTAGAGTGCTGAATTGGATTTTTAGTAAGACATATGGCACTAGTATTATCACATTTTATGGGAATGTTTTTAAAGTGAATTCCATAGTCTTCTAATATATTTTTCATCCAGACAACTTGTGCACAGCATGCACTTGCAGCAATATATTCGGCTTCCACCGTAGATAGTGCAACTGAATTTTGTTTCTTGGAAGTCCAAGAAACAAGTGCATGTCCTAAAAATTGGCATGTTCCGGATGTACTTTTTCTATCTATCCTGCATCCGCCAAAATCGGCATCTGCATAAGCTATTAAATCAAATTTTTTAGATTTTGGATACCACAATCCTAGATTTGGAGTTCCTTTAAGATACCTAAATATTCTTTTAACACTTTTAAGATGAGATAATTTAGGATTTGATTGAAACCTAGCGCAAAGTCCTACACTAAACATAATATCCGGTCTAGTCGCGGTGAGGTAGAGTAGACTACCTATCATTCCCCTATATGTTTTTTGATCGAAATTTTCACTATTTTCATCCATATCTAAATTAGTCGCAGTACTCATAGGGGTGTTTATTGCTTTTGATTTGTAAGTTGTTTGAATTGTAATCTCAAAACGAAAGTTAATTCACCCAATAAACTCATTTCAAATTCATGACTCATACATTTGGCAAATGATTTATATAGTGATTCATCCGAAGAGCCAAAAATAATATCATCAACATAAATTTGCACAATAAGAAAATTATTTTCAAAATATTTGATAAACAATGTTGTATCAACCTTGCCTTTGGTAAAATTATTTAAAATAAGAAAGGAACTAAGCCTTTCATACCAAGCTCTAGGAGCTTGTTTGAAGCCATAGAGAGCCTTAGTCAATTTGAATACATGATTAGGAAGAAGAGAATTTTCAAATCCGGGAGGTTGTTCGACATATACTTCTTCGAAAATAAAACCATTCAAGAAGGCACTTTTGACATCCATTTGAAACAGTTGAAAATTATTACTATGAGCATAGGCAAGGAGCATCCTTATGGCTTCTAATCGAGCCACGGGAGCGAAGGTTTCTTCGTAATCAATACCGTCTTCTTGGTTGAAACCTTTGGCAACTAATCTAGCCTTGTTTCTAACCACGATACCATTTTCGTCTTGCTTGTTTCTCAATACCCATTTAGTACCAATAACTAAATGGTCACTAGGTCTAGGAACAAGCTTCCATACCTTATTCCTCTCAAATTGATTTAATTCCTCTTGCATTGCAATAACCCAAAAATCATCTTTTATGGCCTCGTCAATGCATTTAGGTTCGATTTGAGAAAGGAAGGCGGCGTTAGCACAAATATACTTGAAAGAGGAACGAGTTTGAACCCCTTTTGATAGATCTCCTATAATTAGCTCCTTTAGATGAGCATCTATATACTTCCATTCCTTGGGTAAGGAAATTTCGGAAGAAGGTGCATCCAAGTTGCTATTTTGAGGAGGAGGTTCATTTAAATTCAAATTATCAAAACCAAGATCATCATCAAAATTATTTTTCTTTAAATTAGAATTTCATTAAAAACTACATGAATAGACTCTTCTATTACTAAGGTTCTTTTGTTAAAAACCCAAAAAGCCTTAGAAACAGAAGAGTAACCAAGAAATATGCCTTCATTGGATTTAGCATCAAATTTTCCTAAGGCATCATTTTCATTTAAAATGAAGCATTTACAACCAAAAAATTTAAAATAAGAAATATTTGGTTTTTTGTTATTCCATAATTCATAGGGAGTTTTTGATAGAGATGATCTTATTAGGACCCTATTCATGATGTAACAAGCCGTATTTACGGCTTCGGCCCAAAAATATTTGGGTAAACTATGTTCATTTAACATAGTTCTTGCCATTTCTTTTAGGTTTCTATTTTTCCTTTCAACTACTCCATTTTGTTGAGGATTTCTTGGAGTTGAGAAGTTGTGATTGTACCCATTAACTTCGCAAAAATTTTGAACGTCACGGTTTTGAAATTCACCACCGTGATCACTCCGAATTGATGAAATCATGAAGCCTTTTTCGTTTTGAGTGAGTTTACAAAATTTAGAGAAACACTTGAAGCAATCACTTTTGTGAGCTAAGAAATAGGTCCACGTGTATCTAGAGTAGTCATCTACAATCACAAAAGCATATTTAATTCCACCTAGACTTGTTGTATCAATTGGTCCAAATAAGTCCAAATGGATCAATTGTAACGATCTAGTGGTGCTAATTTGATTTTTTAGTTTGAAGCTTGTTTTTATTTGTTTGCCTAGTTGACATGCATCGCATACCTTATCCTTAGTAAACTTCATATTCGGAATCCCTCGTACTAATTCTTGAGATGAGATTTTAGATATTGTTTTCATGCTTGCATGGCCTAATCTCCTATGCCAAAGCCAAGAATCATCATTTACGACAGAGAAACACATTTCATTACTTAGTTCATCAAGATTGATGGTATAGACATTATTTTGTTTTAAAGCAATCATAGTCATGTTATGATTTGGTTTTTCAAGAATGCACATATTTGATTCAAATCTAACGATATAACCTTTATCACATAATTGACTAATGCTCAACAGATTATGTTTCAATTCATCAACCAGTAACACATCATCAATAGAAAAACTTGATTTGTTACCTATGGTTCCCTTGCCAATGATTTTTCCTTTATTGTTGTCTCCGAAGGTGACAGCCTTCATTCATGCTAGTGAGCTTAGAGAATTAGGATGGATCTCCGGTCATATGCCTTGAGCATCCACTATCAAGGTACCATCTCTTGCTCCTAGCATGTGATGGTGTATGTTTCTACAAGAAGGAATTATTTTTAGGTACCCATTTACTTTTGGGTGCCTCAAAAACTAATCTAACTTGTTTATCATGTTGCATAGACTTGATCATGGTTCCTTTAGGAACCCAAATCAATTTGTTCGGACTAATTTTCTTGAATGGACATTGGTAAGTTATATGTCCATATTTACAATAAAAGTTGCAATTGCTTTGGTGTTGAACATGTAAGATAGGACCTTTAATGAAGGTGGTTGGATTTTGGTGAGTATTTCTCACAAATCCGATTCCACTCCTTTTAGGAACGTGACCCTTATTTGTAAGGATCATGTTTAAGGACTTGCTACCGACCTCGAATTTCTTCAAGGTGTCCTTAAGTACCAAGTTCTCATTTTGGAGAGTTTCTAGATCATGACATTTAGCACATGGAGCTAGACTATCATGATATTCAGTTTTTAATTTATCAAAATCACAAGTAAGACTATCATGCTCCTTTTTTAGCAATTTGTATTTTCTACTAATTGTCTTACATTCATCAAATAACTCATGGAATGCATTTAATAATTCATGATAAGGTAAATCTGCATTAATTAAATCCGTTACCTCTTCTTCGAAGGCCATTAGGGTGTAATGAGCAACTTGCTCGGTGTTGGACTCTTCTTCTTCGGACGTGCTTGAATCATCCCATGTTGCCTTGAGCGCCTTCTTCTTTAATGCTCTCTTTTTGGCTTGTGGACAATCGTTCTTGTAGTGTCCCGATTTCTTGCACTCATAGCAAATTACTTGGTCCTTCTTGTGTTCGAATTTATTTTTTGTATTATTTTTAAATTTATTCTTTCTTAAATATTTTTTAATTTTTTGAGTCAAAAGTACAATGTCATTGTCACTGTCCTCATCACTTGATGTTCCTTTCAAGTGGTCTTCTTGTGATGTGAGTGACATATCCTTCCTGTTCTTTGGAAGGGGGTTCTCGAGCTCGTCATGAGCTTGACATGTAATTTCGTAGGTCATTAAAGACCCAATGAGTTCTTCAAGAGGGAATGTTTTAAGGTCTTTGGCCTCTTGAATGATCGTAACTTTTGGATCCCAACTTTTTGGGAGAGATCTTAAGATTTTAGTTACTAGTTCAAAGTTAGTAAAACCTTTACCAAGAGCTTTGAGTCCATTGATGACATCCGTGAACCGGGTGTACATGTCTCTGATGGACTCACTTGGTTTCATTCGAAAAAGTTCGTAAGAGTGCACAAGGATGTTGATTTTGGACTCTTTCACTCAACTAGTGCCTTCATGAGTAACTTCAAGAGTTCTCCAAATATCAAAAGCCGAATCACAAATTGAAACAAGATTAAATTCATTTTTATCTAGTGCACAAAACAAGGCATTCATAGCCTTTGCATTTAAAGTATAAACCTTTTTTTCTAATTCATTCCATTCGCTCATCGGAAGAGAAGATTTTTGAAATCCATTCTCGACAATAGACCAAAGCTCAAAGTCCATAGAAATGAGGAAGATCCTCATGCGAGTCTTCCAATATGTGTAATCCGACCCATTAAACAAAGGTGGTCGTGCAATAGAATGACCCTCTTGCATGCCGGAGTAAGCCATCTCTCTTGGGTATTAAACCAAATATGAGAGATAACCTGCTCTGATACCAATTGTAAGGATCAGGGCGACACTAAGAGGGGGGGGTGAATTAGTGCAGCGGATTAAAACGTTGGTTTCGACAAATCTTTCATACGATAAGAACGGAACATGAAAAGCTTAACTTGAAAGCGTATTCTTAAAGTTGCGTAGCAAAGGTAATAAGGAACTAAAGCATGTAAGAAGGTTTGCAGTAATGTAAATAGCAATAATGAAATGCAAACCAGAGATCACGTCGATTTTAGAGTTGTTTGGTCAAATGAACTACATCCACTTGCGAGGCCCCTCTTCGATGAGGCTCCCACCTTCCACTAGCAAATCTCTTGAAATGGAAGGGCAAATACCCCTCTTACAACCTTTTACAAGCAATTCAACCTCTTACAAATTTTCAACAAGAAAGAAGGACGAGAACTCTCTAGCAAATTGAAAACAAGACTTGCTAGATTTTCTAAGACTTTTCTCTCAATCAATTGCTTCTCAAAAGTTGTAATCTCAACTGAGATTTGAGGGGTATTTATAGGCCTCATGAGGATTTAAATTTGGGCTCCAAAATTTGAATTCTCTTTGGGTTCCCGATGCTGGCGGTGCCACTGCCTGTTAGTGGCGATGCCACCGCCTGTCATTGTCAGACATTGACAGTGCTGGGCAGTGCCACTGCCTGGCTCTGGGTGCTGCGCGGTTGTAGTGCCACCGCCAGACCCTTCGGTTCACTGTTTGGGCTTCAAATTTAGCCCAAACCAATTCTAATTTTGGGCCCAGTTGGCCCCTAACAAGGATATAGGATTATCTCTTAATCCTAATCCTAATTATAAGTGAACTACATAACAAAACACATCCTAAGCATGTTTTCAACCGCGAACGTCGAGTCTTGTTCCTACAAGTTTTCCGACGAACTTCTTCCGACGGACTCCTAGCAAGCTCCCGAACTTGTGATGACTTTAACGAGTAGCCGAGCCTTCTTGGTGATCTCCATGAACCTCTGACGATCTCTTCGGCGAACTTTCAAAAATTCTGACACGTTCCCGATTTCTTCTCGGTTGGTTCCGGCAGCATCTCCGATGATTCTTCGGTCTCTTAAACGTCCATCGAACTCGACTCCGGTATTCTTGCTTTATATTTTTTAGTTATCGTAGTTAATCCTGCATACTTAACTCAATAATATGGATTAGGTCAATTAACCCACCAATTGATTATATCATCAAAATCCGAGATTCAACTGTCTCCAAGTACCTATTTACAACTTCCGTCTAGCCGTCGGTTTGTGAGTGATATGTTATACTCCTTTTCAATTTAGTACCCTGCATATGGAATAACTTTGTCCAATATCTGCTCGTGAAGATGCAAGTAGAATTTATCATAAGCACAATGCGTCCCTTATAGTGTAATTCTTTTGAGTCCCAATTGTAATGAGCCATGGGGCTTGGTGCTTTCTCAAATTTTTTTATAATATTACTAGTATCTGAATCTTCTTGTCATTCCATCTTAATATCCTCAAGGAAGTGGCTGGTCGGAAGTGAAACGACCAAAACTTCAACTTGCTCGGGTAGCTGCGAAAGCGCATCTGCAAGAACATTCTCTTTCCCCTTCTTGTAAGTTATTTCATAATCAAATCCCAGAAGTTTTGTTACCCATTTTTGCTGCTCAGGGGATGATATCTTTCGCCCCAAAAAGTACTTGAGGCTTTTATGGTTGGTTTTAATTTGAAATCGTCGACCAATCAAGTAGGGTCTCCACCTCGTTGCTGCGCGCAGAATGGCGAGCATCTCCTTATCATATGTTGACTTATTTTGATAGGAGGGAGATAATGCCTTACTAGTGTATGTGAGTGGTCGACCATCTTGTATAAGGATGGCTCCAATTCCAACTCCAGATGCGTCGGCCTCAATAATGAAGGGTCGATTAAAATCTTGTAGTGTTAGCACCGGCATCATCATTATGGCTACCTTAAGTTTGTCGAATGCAGCGGAGGCTCTGTCCAACCATTGGAAGACATCTTTTTTCAATAAAGAAGTAAGTGGTGCACTGATCTCTCTATAGTTTTTCACAAACTTGCAGTAGTAGCCTGTTAAACCCAAAAAGCTATGTAGCAATTTTATGTTCCTTGGGGTCAGCCAGTTTTGCATTGCTCCAATTTTGAAGGGGTCTATTGCCACACCTTTCCCTGATATGATATGCCTAAGATATTCCACCTTCTTTTGAAGAAAGCAAAAATTCATAGTGGATCGAAGGTCCAGCTTTGTGATGATTTGTGCTCCCTTTCATCTAGCAATTCATCTACTACTGGAATAGGGTATTTATCCTTGATGGTTATGCCATTGAGAGCTCGGTAATCAACACATAATCGCCTTGTTCCGTCCTTCTTGCGTACAAGTAGCACCGGTGAAGAGTAGAGGTTGCAACTTGGCCGAATAACTCCTGTTTCGAGCATCTCTTTTACAATCCTTTCTATTTCATCCTTCTAGAGATGTGGATATTGATATGGCTGAACATATGCTGAAGATTTTCCTGGAAGGATTGTTATACAATGATCATGCCAACAGGTAAGAGGTAGGTTGCGCGGTTCATCAAATATATTTGAAAATTCAGCAAGCAAAGGAAGTAGATTTGGATCTTCAAATTCTATTGGCTCTCCCTTAGTTTGCTGCTCAAGTTGTACCAAAAAGCCGGTGCATGCTTTATGCAAAACCTTCTCCATTTGTTGTGTGCAAATCGTTGTTACGTCACCCCAAATTTCCCGTGCAATGTCGCCTGTTTCTCCTTACTGTAAAATTTCATAATTAGTTTCATAAAATTCCAGAAAATATCACCTAATGTCGTCAACCATTTAATTCTGAGCATGGCCTCATGATTGTTAAGAGCGAGAAGGAAGAAATATGCAATTATCTCTTGATCCTGTAGCAATAGTTTCTCCTTCGGGCGCCTACGATCACAATTCAAAATCCATCCGTCGGGGACCTTAACATCAAACCTGCAGCGATTCTCGATAGGTAATGCTATCCGAACAGCAAGCTTACTATTTAGGAAGTTAGTAGTACTGCCCGTGTTGATGAGAACAGTGATCGGTTGTTGTTTGAGAAGGCCTCCAACTTTCATCGTTTGTGGGTTTGAGTAGCCGGCTAGTGTGTGTACTGTAACGTCGGTCGGTTGTGGCTCTTCTTCCGCATCTTTTTTATGTTCAAGGTTCTCTTTTGAATGTTCAATGACCTCTTCTTCTATTGGTTCAATCATAAGAAGTCTCCCTTTCATCATTTGCGGGATTGAGTAGCCAACTAATGTGTGTACTGTAACGTCGATCGATTGTGGCTCTTCTTCTGCATCTTCTTCATTATGTTTAAGGCTCTCTTTTGAATGCTCAATGACCTCTTCTTCTACTGGTTCAATTAAAAGAAGTCACCCTTTTCTATAGCAATGCTTGTAACTCCACTGCTCGTCGCAATGCCAACATAACCGCATCGTAGATTGCTATCGAAGCTCTTCTCTTGTCAACTTCTTTGGTGCAGGGACTCGACCGACAGTACGGGGGGCTGAGGGCTTCAATATTACTAGTTGAGGAGCGACCCTAGTCCTTTGAGCTTCATGGTTCAATTGCTCCTCTTGATGTCGTGCGAAAGAGATGGCTGCCATAAGCGTATATGGTTGTCGTGCTTTAACTTCTCCTCGGATCTCCGGCTTCAAGCCCTCATTGAAGGTCCTCAATAGCTATTTTTTAGACCTATCATGAGTTTGATTAGATAACCTTTCAAACCTGGTTTGGTACTCCTGAATGGTAGAGGTTTGTCGGATCTTTGCTAGTTGTCCGTCAATATTCTCGTAATCGGTTGGTTTGAAGCGGATCAGCAATCCTTCTTCGAATTGTCACCATGAAAGGACTCCATAAGTATGTTCAAACCAGTCAAACCACTGTATGGCATCCCCTTCAAGATGTATAGCTGCAATTTTCACCATAGATGCGTCCGCGGTTTTGTGGTACTAAAAATATCGCTCCGCATGCGAAATCCAACCAATCGGGTCTCCTTCTTCCCATCTAGGGAAGTCCACCCTCATGCATGGATAGTGGGACCGATCATTGAACCTCCCCTCTTTTCGAAGTCATCTCTTTGGGCTTGGTGCGATTGAGAAAAGCTCTCTCCTTGATATGATTTTTTCGGGCTTAGTGGTCGGCCCAATCTGAGTTCGGTAAAGAGCGTCCGAATCTTATCCTCCATTCACGCCTCTAAGGCTTCTAATTTAGCATTGATTGCCTCCTTAGATACCATAGTATATGCCTCCAAATCTATGATGTTAAAATCTCTTTTTTGTTGTTAGGTTAAAGGCATGTATAGGTTGAGAGAAGTGATGGTCGAAAGGGTTGGTGGATTGGTGGATGTAGGCTACGATTTAGGCTTATTTTGTGGCTGTTTTGGATGCAGTTTGAGGGTGTGGTTTAGTGGAGTTTTAGGACTGTGGATGAAAGTTTTGGATCTGTGGTAGATGGCAGCAAAGGTTTGATATAAATCAGTGGAAGTTGTAGCAAGTATGTACTATCTTGTAGGAGTAGAATTGTCATCGAAGAAACAATGTTTTCTCGATGTAATTTCTACCAAGAAAAAATTGATAGCAAAATCATAGTTTATATGACAGCAAGGATGTCTAATTTAATCAAGAGAATTTTGGCACTATAACAGCAAGAAAATTGGTGCAAGTTGCGATAACAGAATTGTCATCGAAAAATTTCAACGGCATACGACAAAATTTACAACAACACAAAATCATTTTTAGAGATGAATTTCTTAATAGTTCAATCTTAGATGGAAGCCAAGATAATCTATGAAGTGTATAAGAAATTTCATTCAAAAAAGATTACAAATAGATGGGATAAAGCAACAATATGCGGCTAAAATTTTCTGCAGCATAGATTTTCACGTATAGCAGATTGGACATAAAAGATCAGTAGTTTATATTGAGAATTTTTCGATCAAACTAAAGGAAAATCCACTGTTAGGAAGTGTCAAAGATGTCATAAAAATTTCGTAGAAATTTGGTTAGAAAAAGCACAGTAGCAAGATAAAAAAGATGGTAGTATGCGGTTGGAATTCTGCAATGTATCTTTTGTCGTAGAGATAAAAACTTTGTGATGAAAAGTTTATGCAGTAATATAGGAATATTTTTTTTGAAATTTTTGAATAAGGATAACTCGATTGTAGCAGTAGTAAGGTAGAAAACCAGAACCTGTTGCAATTCATGGGGACATCAAAGGATGATCCGTGGTGGTGGAGATGATGGCAGAATTTGATGACGATTTTTAAGAAATTGTGGGAATTGCTTTCGGTGGCTACGGAGTGTTGATGGATGGCTGTGGAAGGGCAGCAAGATGCCAAGAATACTGCTCTGATACCAGGTGTTAGAACATTTGCAGATTCTAAACTTGGGATTGATCTCTTTAGGGGATCGGCCTCCTTGGAACTCTATAGGGGTTCCTCCCTCCAAGTTACTGCTCAAAGGCTGCAGAAAAGATTCATCTATTGTTTAAGAAAAGAGATGGAATACATGACTATTTATAGGGCTTCTAAACCCTAACTCCTAATATGACTCTTACTTAAGACTCCTACTTCTAACCAACTCATAATAGGACTCCTACTCAAGACTCCTACTTCTAACCAACTCCTACTCAAGACTACATTCCTTTACAACTCCCTATTCTTCTCTAAGAAATAACCTCCTAACCCTAGCCGACCTCTTCACCTCTTTAATAGGGGTCGACTTAGGTAGGTTTTACATGAATGTCCCTCTCAATTAGGACTCTCCTAGCTAGAGTCTTAACACATTTTGGATATCAATGGCATATGAAACAGTTCGGAACAAATCAATGGTGAATGAAATACTTTAGAACGTACCAATGGCATATGGAAATATTTCAGAAGCAAAAGAAGCATTTCAAAACATATCAAAGAATAAATATGAAATAGAAGCTCAAACGTCGTACTCTAGCATAGTGTATGTGTGTAACATCCCTCATTTCTGAATTTTCGTATAAGTTTCTAGTTGTAATGTAAGTATCTATTTCAAATTTGATAAAAGAGCCAAAGTATGAATCTGAGAACTTATTCATAAGATTTGGGAGATTTGTTCAAAAAAAAAAAATCTGAGGACCTATATGTAAACTCTGAGGACCTAATCGTAAATATAATAATATAAGGACTATATTGCAAAATGCACAAAATTACAAATCTCACTGCTTAAGCCTCTCTGCCTTCGTTCATAAGGAACTAGAGAAGGCAGCTACAGGGAAGAACAGGAGAAAGAAAGAAAGAAGAAGAGAAGAAAAAGGGGGAAGAAGAAGAAGAAAAAAAATTTTGGGGCTTTGAGGTTTCTTGCTCAAATCTTCTCATTTAGGGTCATAATTCTCAAAGGCAAGTGTTCTAATCCCATCCTACAGAATAATTAGTCTTTAATCTCATATTTATTCTGAATTATTCGAAAGATTTCAGCCTAGAACCTGATATTTCTCTTGTTAGATACAAAAATCATGGATTTGAAATTTCTTGGTAAACTGACCCCTATACATTGTTTCAGCCATAATTTTTAGCACCAAATATTGATTTAGGTAGGACATTGTTTATTTGAAATTAGACTCTTATACCTCCCTTTTGACACTGATTTTGAAAATTTTGGACTCTGAATACTTACCCAAACGTCTGTTTCAAATGAGCCTATAGATGCTGCAAAACAGGGATCAAAATTTCTGACCTTTCGATACTAAAATGCCTATAACTCCCTGTTAGAAATTCTGATTTATACCAAACTGATTTCGTTTGAAACTAGACTTGTAAACCTTTCTTTTGATATATAGATTGAAAAATTTGGAATTCAAATGCCTATTCTGCTATCGGTTGATTCCGCCCTATGGATTCTGTAAAACAATGATTTAGTTTTTGATCTCTGATTTAGACAAAACTTATTTGATCAGAATATAGACCCATAAACCTTTCTTTTGATAGCTTATTTTAGGAATTCGGAGTAAGTTTGCCTGCCCAATTTTCTGTTGAAACCGACCCTGTGAATTTTGTAAAAATTGAGATTTGTTATTTAATCTTGGGTTACTAAATCAATGGTAACTCCTTGTTGAAAACCTTGATTCGTATAAAACTTGTTTCACCAGAAAATAGATTGATATATCTTTCGACAGTAGCTTTCTTAAGGGTATTGGAGCATAATTGATAATCTGAAGTATTTGTTCAATGTGCCTCTTGAATTCTGTCAAAAATCGAGCTTTGGTCGATTTCATGTATTCTATTTCATTCGTTTGGAAATAGTTCCATTCAGTCCCCTTCGCTCAATTGAGGCTTATGTTAGTGCTGAATTCTGGTTTGCTCTTGTCTGTAAATTATTTACATTCTTGAAACATTTTGTGTAACGTATAAGCTATATTGCATTGACACATATAAGCACATGTATATCCCATTGTTCCGCATTTGCTTTTGATTTGTGCCTACTCTAGTTTCATTCCTTTGGATATTGAATTAATCTAACCTTCTTATTTGAACTGAGCTATATATGATTGCTTGGAATCTGTGTATACTGTTGCTTTCATTTCAATCTAAATCTGAAAACATTTGTGAGAGATTGTTGCTTGCATCATATTGACTCGTAAAGGCACATGTACATTTTGTTATTCCGTGTGTGCTTCCAATATATGCTATTTATTATTCATACTGCCTTTTGTACTCTGGTGTTGTGGGATAATATGAACCTTTGCTAGAAATGGGAAAGGGAGTTATGCATGGAGCCTGCGATGCTCTGCCGGCCCCCTCTGACTTCACCTAGACGTGGGTGGATGGAGCTCGCAAACGTGGGAGACTTCTGTTTGGTGGTCATTCAGAAATAGATGACTCACATTCTGTCTGTGGTCCCACTACACCTTCTGTATGTTTGATATGATATCCAGAGCTTTGGTTATGTGTTTCTGTACATGCTTTGGATAAGAATGATATGAATGCATCGTTAAAGATGACGTTTGAGTTTCTGTTTGGTATTTGTTATTGATATGCTCCGAAATGTTCCATATATCGTTGTTATGCTCCGGAACATTTCATACGCCACTGATAAGCTCCGAAACCTTTCATATGTTATTTATATGCTCCGAAATGTTTCATTCATTGTTGATATGCTTCGAAATGTTTCATACGCCATTGATATGCTCCGGAACATTTCATACGACATTGATAAGCTCTAAAATATTTGGTATTTGCTATTGATATGCTCTGAAATGTTCCATATATCGTTGATATGCTCCGGAACATTTCATACGCCACTGATAAGCTCCGAAACATTTCATTTGTTATTTATATGCTCCGAAATGTTTCATTCATTGTTGATATGCTTCGAAATGTTCTATACGCCATTGATATGCTCCGGAACATTTCATATGCCATTGATAAGCTCCGAAATATTTCATTTGTTATTGATATACACCAAAACGTTTCATTCGTTGCTGATATGCTCCAATTACTCTATGCCCCATCTGTTATGAACCAAATATGTTTGATTGAAATGACAATTGTGATTCTGCACCTAATGATATAACGTCTATGAATTCTTATATTTTGCCTTGCATTTTGAAACTTTATCTCTTTGGAAATTGTCCTCTTTTGACATGGATATGTTAGTTACTTGCTGAGCTTTATATGCTCACCCCGTTGTTGTATAAATTTTTCAGGTTAGCTTATCTCTTGCTTAAATGTTAAGATTGGGCTGAGGTAGTGGAAAGCTAAAAGATTTTAGGCAGATCTTTATTAGTATATATGTTTTTGTTGTATAAGCACACGTTGCATCTAATGAAATGTTGACGATGAATCTAAACCGATGGATTTTGTATAAGTTTAAAGGATCTCTTATGTTTAAGATTCTGGAATGTTAAGTTTAATTCTTGTAACGATATGAACTTATGGTAAACGTTGGTTTTGTGATTGTATAGACTCCCACACTTGTGAATTTATGTTCTGGTTATTATTTTGGTGAGTTGGGTTCAGATTTTATGAATCATCGAGCGATGTATTATATGTTTATGAACTAAACAGGGTTTATAAATTTGTGAATTTATGTTATGGTAAATAGTTGGAGTTCTGATGGTATAAATTACTTAGCTTGTGGATTCATAAATGTTGTTTATGTTTGTTAAGTTTGCTTGGGTTGCCATAAATGTGAATTATCGAGTGATGTGATATATGATTATAAACTGCACAGGTTTTATATATGTGAATTTGATAGAATGTTTTTCAGTGTCCTCAAATGTTAGTTTGGATCCTAGATTGGTCTGTAATGAAAATTTTAAGATTATTGATATTTTGAGGGGCGTGACAGAGGTGGTATTAGAGCATGGTTTGAGGATCACTAAAATATTTGATATATGGACGTGTAAAATATATTGAGGTCTAGTGAATTATAGTGATTGATTAAAATTTTCTTTGATGCATTTTAGGAATCTAGGATGATGAGGCAATTTGGTCCTCCTATTTCAATTGTTTCTAATTAATTATGTGGGATGAAAGGGTTGATCGGGGATATCAAATCAAAGTGGCACAGCGAAAAGTGTGGTGAACCTAATTTCGTTGGTGGCAGAAAAATGGATAATGCGAATGGAAAAGATATTTGATGTACGAAATTGTTTTAATGATCAAAAGATTTCTTTTGCCACCTTATATTGGAAGTAGAGGCTGATTATTAATGGCAACAATGAAAAGAATTTTTGGAGATCAGTGGCAAGAATGATAAGGACAAGTTTGCCAATAAAAATATGAATGGAAATGAATCAGAAAGTAATAACAAGAGGGTCAAGACTTTTGGATTTGAAATGGGAAGTTACTACCAAAGACTTAATCATATGTGAATTACAAATTAAATTATGAAACAAATTTGTGTTTTCGGGTGACTGGAGTCTATTTTGCTTGTAGAAAGTTGTATCATAAAATAAAAGATTGCCCTTTGAATAAGAAGAAAGAGTCACTTGCCTCTTAAATCATCAACCCATGTTAGAGTGTATGCTATCACTGAATATGATTCTAAAACTTTTGAATTAGTAGTCGAAGGTATTATGCATGTTTTTGAAAGAATGCAAATATTTGTTTGACCATGGGTCCTATCTGCAATTTGATTTGTAATATTTTGCTTATCACTTGGGCATTCAACCTAGACCACTACATTATGTGGTATATGTAAAATACAATCATTGGTGATTCTTTGATAACGAACTTGAATCTGGTCCTCTTGTCTGATTTTATTGGAGAACTTGAACTTTTTACTGATTTAGTTCTCCTAAAGATTTGGAGTTTGATATTATACTTGGCATGGATTGGTTATCTTCTCATCACGCTAGTATTGATTGTTACAAAAAAATAATTACTTTCTGCATACCAAATCAGCCTATATTTTACTTTGAGGGCATTAGGAATGATTTGCCTCCTTGCTTGATATCAGCACTTCAAACTTATCATCTTATCCAGAAGGGTTGTTTTTGTTATAAGGTGTGTGTAAAGGAGCATTCAAATCAGGAAACCCACCTAGATGAAATTTCAGTGGTCAAAGAGTTCCCTGATGTATTCCCAGATGACTTGCCTGGTTTACCTCTAGATAGAGAGGGTGAATTTGCTATTGATCTGTTCTCCAGTATAACCCCAATATCTAAGCCTCCCTATAGAATGACACCACTCGAGTTAGAGGAATTAAAGAAGCAACTACAAGAATTATTAGATAAGGGTTTCATACGACCCAGTGTATCTCCATGGGGTGTTCCGGTACTATTAGTGAAGAAGGATGGAACATTGAGGGTTTGTATTGATTATAGACTATTGAATCAGATGACCATCAAAAACAAGTATCCCATACCCAAAATTGATGATTTATTTGATCAACTACAGGGTGCACAAGTATTATCTTTGATTGACCTGAGGTCAGGTTACTATCAGTTAAAGATCAAGGAGGAGGATATTTCAAAAACAGCTTTCAGAACTTGATATGGTCACTATGAATTCTTGGTGACGCCTTTTGGTTTGACAAATGCTCCTACATCTTTTATGGAACTAATGAATAGGATATTTCAACCGCTCTTGGATATCTGTGTAATTGTATTTATTGATGACATATTGGTGTATTCAAGGAGTAATCAGGAGTATGAGGAACACTTGAGAAAAGAAGTTGTATGCAAAGTTCAGCAAAAGTGAATTTTGGTTGAATGAAGTTGCTTTCTTAGGCCATGTGATTTCAGGGAAGGGTATATCTGTTGATCCAAAGAAAATAAAAGCTGTAGTTGAATGGGAAGTACCAACAAATGTAACAGAAGTTAGAAGCTTCTTGGGCATGGCAGGTTATTACAATAGATTTGTGGAGGGATTTTCTCGAATCGCTCAACCTCTCACCAAACTCACTAAAAAGAATGTGAAATTTGTATGGGGTGATAATTGTGAGCAAAGTTTTCAAAAGTTAAAAAGAAGATTGACTAGTGCTCCTATTCTCACTATTCCAAGTGGTAGTGAGGGATTTGTAGTTGATACTGATGCTTCAAGAAAGGGCCTCGAATGTGTTTTAATGCAGGAAGGGAGAGTGATTGCTTATGCTTCTAGATAACTAAAAGGTTATGAACTGAATTATCCAACTCATGATTTGGAATTGGCAGCAATTGTTTTTTTTTGCTCTAAATATTTGGAGACATTATTTGTATGGTCGGCAATTTAAAATTTTGACTAATCACCAGAGTTTGAAATATATTTTCACACAGAAAGACTTAAACATGAGGCAGTGAAGATGGATAGAACTTCTAAAGGATTATGATTGTACCATCCGTTATCACCCGGGCAAAGCCAATGCGGTAGCTGATGCTCTTAGTAGAAAATCTACATGTTTTATGGCTAGTCTGGTCATGAAGCAATGAAAGTTATTAGAAGAAAATTTTGATTTGAATGCTATGAGGAAAGAGCAAGACTCAATGATATTAATGGCCTCCATTCAGGTGCAATCTGATCTTATTCAACAAATTAAGGAAGGACAATTATGAAATCCACATTTAATCTACTTGAGGAATAAAGTAGAAAAGGAATTGAAGCCAAAATTTCAAGTTTCAAAGGGTGGCCTATTGAGATTTGGGGATAGAATATGTGTACCTAATGAAATAGATATCAAGAACCAAATCCTAAAGGAAAGTTAAGCCCAAGATTGGGTTGGTTCTGTCGCTTACAGGATTGCCTTACCACCATCGTTGTGCCATATCCATAATATATTTCATGTTTCGATGATTAGAAAGTATATACCTGATCCTTCTCATATCATTAAGTATGAGCTGATGGAGATCGATAAAGATTTATCTTATGTCGAAGCGCCCACTCAGATTGTTGATAAGAAGGAAAAGATCCTAAAGAATCGGGTCATCCCTTTGGTTCAAGTAATTTGGAGATATCATTCTGGAGAGGAAACAACCTGGGGGCTAGAGGAGGAAATGAAAAAGGTTTATCCCCATCTTTTCATCGATAGAGGTATGATAAATTTAGAGGACTAAATTTTTCTTTTAAGGGGGGGAGAGTGTAACATCCCTTATTTTTGAATTTTCATATAAGTTTCTAGTTGTAATGTAAGCATCTATTTTAAATTTAATAAAAGAGCAAAAGTATGAATCTGAGAACTTATTCATAAGATTTGGGAGATTTGTTCAAAAAAAAAAAAAAATCTGAGGACCTATATGTAAACCCTGAGGACCTAATCTTAAATATAATAATACAAGGACTAAACTGTAAAATACACAAAATTACAAATCCAACCGCTTAACCCTCTCTGCCTTCGTTCATAAGGAACCAGAGAAGGCAGCTGCGTGGAAGAACAGGAAAAAGAAAGAAAGAAGAAGAGAAGAAAAAGGGGGAAAAAGAAGAAAAAATATTTTGGGGCTTTGAGGTTTCTTGCTCAAATCTTCTCATTTAGGGTCATAATTCACAAAGGCAAGTGTTCTAATCCCATCATACAGAATTATTAGTCTTTGATCTCATATTTATTCTGAATTATTTCAAAAATTTCAGCCTAGAACCTGATATTTCTCTTGTTAGATACAAAAATCATGGATCTGATATTTTTCAGTAAACTGATCCCTATACATTGTTTAAGCCATAATTTTTAGTACCAAGTAGGGATTTAGGCAGGACCTTATTTATTTGAAAGTAGACTCTTATACCTTCCTTTTGACACTGATTTTGAAAATTTTGGACTCCGAATACTTACCCAAACGTCTGTTTCAAATGAGCCTATGGATGCTGCAAAACAGGGATCAAAATTTCTGACCTTTCGATACTAAAATGCCTATAACTCCCTTTTGGAAATACGGATTTGTACCAAACTGATTTCATTTGAAAATAGACTTGAAAACCTTTCTTTTGATATATGGATTGAAAAATTTGGAATTCGAATGCCTATTCTGCAATCTGTTGATTCTGCCTTATGGATTCTGCAAAACAGTGATTTAGTTTTTGACCTCTGATTTAGACAAAACTTATTTGATCAGAATATAGACCCATAAACCATTCTTTTGATAGCTTATTTTAGGAATTCGGAGTAAGTTTGCCTGCCTAGTTTTCTGTTGAAACCGACCCTGTGAATTCTATAAAAATTGAGATTTGTTCTTTGATCTTGGGTTACTAAATCAATGGTAACTCCTTGTTGAAAACCTTGATTCGTATGAAACTTGTTTCATCATAAAATAGATTGATATATCTTTCGACTATATCTTTATTAAGGGTATTGGAACATAATTGATAATCTGAAGTATTTGTTCAATGTGCCTCTTGAATTCTATCAGAAATCGAGCTTTGATCGATTTCGCGTATTCTATTTCATTCGTTTGAAAATAGATTCCATTCAGTCCCCTTCGCTCAATTGAGGCTTATGTTAGTGCTGAATTCTGGTTTGCTATTATTAGTAAATTATTTATATTCTTGAAACATTTTGTGTAACGTTTAAGCTATTTCGCATTGACACATATAGGCACATGTATATCCTATTGTTCCGCATTTGCTTTTAATATGTGCCTACTCTAGTTTCATTCCTTTGGATATTGAATTCATCTAACCTTATTATTCGAACTGAGCTATATATGATTGCTTGGAATCCGTGTATACTCTTGCTTTCATTTCATTCTAATTCTTAATACATTTGTGAGAGATTGTCGCTTGCATCGTATTGACTCGTAAAGGCACATGTACATTTTGTTGTTCCGCGTGTGCTTCCAATATATGCTATTTATTGTTCATACTGCCTTTTGTACTCTGGTGTTGTGGGATAATGTGAACCTTTGCCAGAAATGGTAAAGAGAGTTATGCACAGAGCCTGCGATGCTCTACCGGCCCCCTTTGACTTCACCTAGACGTGGGTGGATGGAGCTCCCAGACATTGGAGACTTCTGTCTGGTGGTCATTCAGAAATGGATAAATCACATTCTATCTGTGGTCCCACTAAACCTTCTGTATGTTTGATATGATATCCCGAGCTTTGGTTATGTGTTTCTGTACATGCTTTGGATAAGAATGATATGAATGCAACGTTAAAGACGACGTTTGAGTTTTTGTTTGGTATTTGTTATTGATATGCTTCGAAATGTTCCACACACCGTTGATATGCTCCGAAACATTTCATACGCCACTGATAAGCTCCAAAACATTTCATTGGTAATTTATATGCTCCGAAATGTTTCATTCATTATTGATATGCTTCGAAATATTCCATAAGCCATTGATATGCTCCGGAACATTTCATACACCATTGATAAGCTCCGAAATGTTTGGTATTTGTTATTGATATGCTCTGAAATGTTCCATACATCGTTGATATGCTCCGGAACATTTCATACGCCACTGATAAGCTCTGAAACATTTCATTTGTTATTTATATGCTCCGAAATGTTTCATTCATTGTTGATATACTTCGAAATGTTCCACACGCCATTGATATGCTCCGAAACATTTCATACGCCATTGATAAGCTCCGAAATATTTCATTTGTTATTGATATGCTCCAAAACGTTTCATTCGTTGCTAATATGCTCCAATTACTTTATGCCCCATCTGTTATGAACCAAATACGTTTGATTAAAATGACAATTGTGATTCTACACCTAATGATATTACGTCTATGAATTCTTATATTCTGCCTTGCATTTTGAAACTTTATCTCTTTGGAAATTATCCTCTTTTGACATGGATATGTTAGTCACTTGCTGAGCTTTATATGCTCACCCCGTTATTGTATAAATTTTTCAGGATAGCTTATCGCTTGCTTAAATGTTAAGATTAAGCTGAGGTAGTGGAAAGCCAAAAGATTTTGGGCAGATCTTTATTAGTATATATGTTTTTGTTGTATAAGCACACGTTGCATCTAATGAAATGTTGAGGATGAATCTAAACTGGTGGATTTTGTATAAGTTTAAAGGACCTCTCATGTTTAAGATTCTGGAATGTTAAGTTTAATTCGTGTAACGATATGAACTTATGGTAAACGTTGGTTTTGTGATTGTACAGACTCCCACACTTGTGAATTTATGTTGTGGTTATTATTTTTGTGAGTTGGGTTCAGATTTTATGAATCATCGAGCGATGTGTTATATGTTTATGAACTACACAGGGTTTATAAATTTGTGAATTTATGTTGTGGTAAATAGTTGGAGTTCTGATGGTATAAATTACTTAGCTTGTAGATTCATAAATGTTGTTCATGTTTGTTAAGTTGGCTTGGGTTGCCATAAATGTGAATTATCGAGTGATGTGATATATGATTATAAACTGCACAGGTTTTATAGATGTGAATTTGATAGAATATTTTTCAGTGTCCTCAAAATTTTAGTTTGGATCCTGGATTGGTCTGTGATGAAAATTTTAATATTATTGATATTTTGAGGGGCATGACAAAGTGAGGTTTAACTCAGTGGTGGCTCCACGCCGTGATGAGTTCTCGCTCCATCCATGGGTAGCCCTTTCCTTCTCGAGCCCTCTCACCCTGCCCAAGTGCTAGGTCGGCTCTGAATTTCATATTAAATGGATAGAAGGTGAAGTGGGATCATAACATAATTTGGTCCATCCATTTACGAAAGACCACCAAATATAAGTCTCCCACGTCTAGGAGCTCCATCCTGTCACGCCGCTCAAAATATCGATAATATTAAAATTTTTCAACACAAATCCATCCAGGATCCAAACTCACATTTGAGGTCACTAAGAAAACATTCAAATCAAAATTTCACCTCTATAATCTACAAATTTATAATCCTTGTGTAGTTCATAAACATACAACACATCGTTCGTTGACTCATAAAATATGAACTCAACTCACCAAAATAATAACCACAACATTGTTGAATCTCGGATTTTGACGATGAAGTCAATTGTCATTTGTTATCTAATCTATGTGTTGAGATAAGTGTGCAGGATTAACTACGATGAGAGTAAGACAAGCAGCAGGTGTTGCGCCGGAGTCAAGATCATGATCACGTTGGGAGTTCGAGAGTTCGACGGAAGTTCGGACGGTCGTCGGAGGTTCAGCGAGAACAGATCCGAGAAGTCCAGAAGCTTGCCAAGCGAAGCTCGTCGGAACTCACCAAGTGGATCGTCGCAAAGTCCAGGAGTATGCCGGATGTCCACAGAAGGATCACCGAGGGTTTATCGGATGATCGACGGAAGTTCGCCGGAAACTCGCCGGAAGAAGCGATTGACACATCGGAGCATAGCTGCAGAAGTTGTCTTAGAGTTAATCGTAGTTAGCACGATGATTAAGCTTGAAAATGGGAGGTGATCCCATTAGCTTAATCTTGGGGCAATTGGGCCCCTGAAAAGATTCAAATTGGGCCGAATGGAGCGAACCATTCGAACCCTGATTGCACCAGGCGGTGCAACCGCCTAGGCCAGGAGGTGCAACCGCCAGGGCTGCGAGACTGGGCGGTGCAACCGCCCCAGCCAGGCGGTGCAATCGCCCAGAGCTCAGTCTTCGAGCTAGACTGGGCGGTGGAACCGCCCTGACAGAGAGGTAGCACCGCCAGAGCTCAAGTTTCGAGCTCTGGCAGAGAGGTGCATCAGCCTGAGCTCAGTTTCGAGCTCTACCAGGTGATACAACCACCGAGCTCAGTCTTCGAGCTCTGCCAGGCGGTGCAACCACCGAGCTCAGTCTTCGAGCTTTGGCAGAGAGGTGCAATCGCCTAAGCTCAGTCTTCGAGCTCTGCCAGGCGGTGCCACCTCTCCAGTCAAGAGGTGCAACCGCCTGATCCCGGAATTCCGGGATTTGATCGTTTTGAGCTCCAAATTTGAATTGGTTTGGGGCCTATAAATACCCCACCCATTCAACACTGAAAGGATACAGATCCACACCGAATTCTTGATCTTTTCAGTGATTCTAAGAGCTCAAATTTGTGTAAAGTCCTAAAGTTCTCCTCCTTCTGTTCTTCAAGTCTTGAGTTGTAAAGAGAGGAGAGAAAGGATCTGTAAAGGTTGTCTCCTGAGCCTGTCAAAAGGAGAGAAATTGTAAAAGGGCAGTTAGCCTTCGCCCATTGAAGGATGGCAACTAGTTGACGTCGGTGACCTCGTCGGAGGAGGAAGCCAAAAGTGGAGTAGGTCAAGACTAACCGAACCACTCTAAATCTCTGGTTTGCTTTTACCTTGAGCACTTTATCATTACTGCAAACCTCCTACATTGCTACTGCCCTCTGCGCCTTTACGAACGAGTTTCTAAGCTCTGATCTTTCAGAATCTGCATTCAAATGTAAATCGTGTTTTCGTACGATCTTCACACTGCAGTTTACGCTTACCTTCGGATTCCATTTATAACTGCAAATTTCTTTCTACGTAAAACGCTTTTCAAGGTTCAAAACTGCTTTTAGATGCAAAACTACATTTAGACGTAAAATTACGTTTAGACGTAAAACTGCGTTTAGACGCAAAACTGCATTTAGACGTAAAACTGCGTTTAGACGTAAAACTGCGTTTAGACGTAAAACTGCGTTTAGACGCAAAACTGCGTTTAAACATAAAACTACGTTTAGACGTAAAACTGCGTTTAGACGTAAAACTGCGTTTGGACGTAAAACTGAGTTTAGACGCAAACTGCGCTTAGACGCAAACTGCGCTTAGACGCAAACTGTGTTTAGACGCAAACTGCGCTTAGACGCAAACTGCGCTTAGACGCAAACTGCACTGTGATTCTGCTTTTATATCGAAATCGTTTTTTATCGGACGAACGCAGCTTTCGTTTTTAAAATCTTTGTAAGATTACCGCTGCACTAATTCACCCCCCCCCCCTCTTAGTGCTCCCGATCCTAACAATTGGTATCAGAGCAAGGTTAACTCTCTAAAGGATTAAAACCCAAGAGAGATGGCATACACCGGAAACCAAGAGGGGCATTCTATTACACGTCCACCCATGTTCAGTGGAACGGACTACACCTATTGGAAGACCCGAATGAGGATCTTTCTTATTTCTATGGATTTTGAACTGTGGAACCTTGTTGAAAACGGATTTTCAAAGTCTTCTCTTCCAATGATCGATTGGAATGAGTTGGAAAAGAAGGCTTTCGCACTTAATGCAAAGGCTATGAATGCCTTATTTTGCGCACTTGATAAAAACGAGTTTAATCGTGTTTCAACTTGCGAAACTGCATTTGATATTTGGCACACACTTGAAGTGACCCACGAGGGCACAAGTAGAGTGAAAGAGTCAAAAATCAATCTGTTGCTGCATTCTTTTGAACTTTTCCGAATGAAACCGAGTGAAACCATTGGCGACATGTTTACCCGTTTCACGGATGTCGTCAACGGTCTAAAAGGACTCGGAAAAAGTTTTTCGGATTTTGAACTCGTAAATAAAATACTAAGATCCCTTCCTAAAAGTTGGGATCCTAAAGTCACTGCTATTCAAGAGGCAAAAGATCTGCGCAACTTCCCTCTTGAAGAACTAATCGGGTCATTAATGACCTACGAAATGACTTGCAAAGCTCATGAAGAGCAAGAAGACATCCCTCCAAAGAACAGGAAGGATATGGCACTTAAAACTTCTGAATGCCACTTGAGAGAAAACTCAAGTGATGAGGACTGTGATGATGACTTAGCACTTTTGACAAAAAAGTTTAAGAAATTCTTCAAAAGAAACAAGTTTAAAAACGATGTGAAAAATAAACTTGAACCCAAGAAGGACCAAGTGATCTGCTACGAATGTAAAAAGCCGGGACACTACAAGAATGATTGTCCCCAAGTCAAAAGAAGAACATCAAAGAAGAAGGCTCTTCAAGCAACATGGGATGACTCGAGCGCATCTGAAGAAGAGGAGTCCAACACCGAGCAAGTTGCTCATTACGCCTTAATGGCCATCGGAGAGGAGGTAACGGATTTATTAGATGTTGATTTATCTTTCGATGAATTATTAAATGCCTTCCATGATTTATTTGATGAATGCAAAGTTATAAATAGAAAATACAAATTGCTAAAAAAGGTACATGATAGTCTTACTTGTGATTTTAATAAGTTAAAAATCGAATATCATGATAGTTTAAATTCATGTATAAAATGTCATGATCTAGAAATCTGTCAAAAAGAAAACTTGCTACTTAAGGACACCTTGAAGAAATTCGAGGTTGGTAGCAAGTCATTAAACATGATCCTTACAAACAAGGGTCATGCTCCCAAAAGAAGTGGGATTGGATTTGTGAGGAGTCCTCACCAAAATCCAACTACCTTTGTAAAAGGCCCCATCTTACATGTTAGAAGCAAATGCAACTTTTGTTGCAAGTTTGGACACAGGACACATTATTGTCCATTCAGGAAATTGAGTCCAAACAAATTGATATGGGTTCCTAAAGGAACCATGACAAATTCTATGCAACATGATAAAAAATGTAGATCTATTTGTGAGGAACCCAAAAGCAAATGGGTACCTAAACATCATCCTTTCTTGTAGAAAACTAAACCATCGCAAGCTAGGAGCAAGAGATGGTACCTTGACAGTGGATGCTCAAGGCATATGACCGGAGATTCATCCCAATTCTCTAAGCTCACTAGCATAAACGAAGGATATGTCACCTTCGGAGACAACAACAAGGGTAAAATCATTGGCAAAGGAACCATAGGTAACAAATCCAACTTTTCTATTGAAGATGTTTTGCTAGTTGATGGTCTAAAACATAACCTCCTGAGCATTAGTCAATTGTGTGATAAAGGATATATTATCAGATTTGAATCTAATGCTTGCGTCATTTAAAAACCTCACAAAAACATATCTATGATTGCATTAAAACAAAATAACGTATACACTATTGACATCAATGATTTATGTAATGAAACATGTTTTTCTGCTTTAAATGAGAATGCTTGGATATGGCACAGAAGATTAGGTCATGCTAGCATGAAGCTAATCACTCAAATATCATCCAAAGAACTTGTAAGAGGAATTCCTCATATCAAGTTCATCAAAGATAATGTATGTGATGCCTGCCAATTAGGTAAACAAATTAAGAGTAGCTTCAAATCTAAAAATCAAGTAAGCACCTCTAGGCCCTTACAATTGATCCATATGGACTTGTTCGGACCCATCTCCACATCAAGCCTAGGAGGTAGCAAATACGCTTTCGTCATCATAGATGACTATAGCAGATACACATGGACCTACTTTTTAAAACAGAAAAGTGAATGCCTTAGATCTTTTACCAAGTTTTGCAAACTCGTTCAGAATGAGAAATGTTCTATGATTTCGTCAATTAGAAGTGATCATGGTGGTGAATTTCAAAACCATGATTTTCAAGAATTTTATGAACTCAATGGATACAACCATAATTTCTCTACTCCTAGAAACCCTCAACAAAATGGAGTTGTAGAAAGAAAAAATCGAAATTTACAAGAAATGGCAAGAACCATGTTGAATGAACATAACCTACCCAAATATTTTTGGGCCGAAGCCATAAATACTGCATGCTATATCTTAAATAGAGTTCTAGTGAGACCTCTACTAACCAAAACTCCCTATGAGTTATGGAACAATAAAAAACCCAACGTTTCATATTTCAAAGTCTTTGGGTGTAAGTGTTTTATCTTGAATGAAAAAGACAACTTAGGAAAATTTGATGCTAAATCCGATGAAGGAATCTTTCTTGGTTATTCTACAGTTTCTAATGCCTTTCGTATCTTTAATAAAAGAACTCTAATTATTGAAGAATCCATTCATGTTGTTTTCAATGAGACTTCTGAAATCACGAAAAATGATCTTGACGATGATATTAATTTTGATTCTTTAAATTTAAACGAGACCCCGTCTCCAACTAGCAACTTGGATGCATCCACTTCTCAAATTTCCTTACCAAAGGATTGGAAGTATGTAGATGCTCATCCTAAGGAGCTAATCTTAGGAGACACATCAAAGGGAGTTCAAACACGATCTTCTCTTAAAACCTTTTGTGCAAATGCCGCCTTTCTCTCCCAAATTGAACCCAAATGCGTTGATGAAGCCATGAAAGATGATTCATGGATTATCGCAATGCAAGATGAATTAAATCAATTTGAGAGAAATGAAGTGTGGAAGCTTGTTCCTAGGCCAAATGACCATCTAGTTATTGGTACTAAATGGGTCTTCAGAAACAAGCAAAATGAAAACGGTATCGTGGTTAGAAACAAGGCTAGATTAGTGGCCAAAGGTTTCAACCAAGAAGAAGGTATCGATTACGAAGAAACCTTCGCTCCTGTGGCACGATTGGAAGCCATAAGGATGCTCCTTGCCTACGCTAGTAGTAATAATTTTAAGTTGTTTCAAATGGATGTTAAAAGCGCCTTTCTTAATGGCTTTATTTCCGAAGAAGTCTATGTTGAACAACCTCCTGGATTTGAAAATAATAGTCTCCCTAATCATGTGTTTAGATTAACTAACGCTCTCTATGGTTTAAAACAAGCTCCTAGGGCTTGGTATGAGAGACTTAGTTCTTTTCTTATTGAAAATAATTTCATAAAAGGCAAGGTTGATACTACATTATTCATCAAGAACTTTGAAAATAATTTTCTCATTGTTCAAATTTATGTTGATGATATTATCTTTGGGTCTACAAATGAATCTCTTTGTGAATCCTTTGCGAAAACTATGAGTCGTGAATTCGAAATGAGTCTAATGGGAGAGTTAACATTCTTCTTAGGCCTACAAATCAAACAACTAATCAATGGCATCTTTATTAGTCAAACCAAATATGCTGTGAGTTTGCTAAAGAAGTTCAAAATGAATAATTCAAAAGCCATTGACACTCCTATGAGCACCTCCACTAAGTTAGAAATTGATGAGAATGGAGAAAGCTTCGATCAAAAAACCTATAGGGGTATGATAGGAAGTTTACTTTACCTCACTGCCACCAGACCAGACATCATGTTCAGTGTAGGACTTTGTGCTAGATTTCAATCAGACCCTAAGATATCTCATCTCAAAGCAGTCAAAAGAATACTCAGATATCTTAATGGAACTACCAATCTAGGATTATGGTACCCAAAATCAGAAAATTTTGAATTAACAGCTTATGCTGATGCGGACTTCGCTGGCTGTAGACTAGACAGAAAAAGCACATCAGGATCATGTCAATTTTTAGGACATGCCCTTGTATCCTGGTCATCTAAAAAACAAAACTCGGTTGCTCTATCAACAACCGAAGCTGAATACATTGCAGCAAGTGCATGCTGTGCACAAGTTGTATGAATGAAAAACACTTTAGAAGATTACAAAGTGAATCTTAAAGATATTCCCATTAAATGTGATAACACGAGTGCAATATGCTTAACTAAAAATCCTATACAACACTCAAGAACAAAACACATTGATATTAGACATCACTTTATACGAGATCATGTCACTAATCATAATGTAACCATAGAGTTTATTGATACCAAACATCAACTAGCTGATATCTTTACAAAACCCCTATGTGAAGAACAATTTGATTACATAAAAAGAGAATTAGGAATGTTGATGTGTCCGAATACTTAAACTAGTTAAAACTATTTTTCGGATGTTATTACATGCCTTGATATCGCTTGATCAAATATGTAGCAAATTATGTGACAAATATTTTTAGCCAAATGCATGTAAAAAGTTCATTTTTCGGTTTGTATGCTAAAAATGGGATGTTCCTAAACACTCTTATGAAAACTTTTTGAAAAATGACTTTCCTCCTTCAAGCAATAAAGAGATATTCAAAGTATTATATGACTTCCTTTATGTGCTTGATAATGCTATCATGCTTTTTGTTGATGACAAAGGGGGAGAAACATATGAATTGATAAACACTATGTCATAGCTGAACTGCCATAATCATGTCTATGTCATAGTTGCAAATACTTGAGTGATGCTATAAACAATGTTATAGTTATGCCATCCTTGCATCACCAAGAGATATGTGAACATGTGCTATAGTTTGCATCATGTCTTGATTTGATATTCTATCTTGTGAAGTAAATGCAAACTTGCTAGAAAATCTCAAATGTGTGCATCATGTAAAAGTCCTTCGTAGCTTTATATGATTACATGATGAATAGTTACAAACACTATCATACAAACTTGATGATGTATGTCATGCCTTGACATCATTCTTGAAGAGATACATCATGATGGGCATCATGATGGGAGCATTGATAAGTTTAACTGATCTAACTTATCAATACGTCACATGAATTCTTAGGTCTTGAATTCAAGGTTGACTTATCTCAACTATGGCATATAGATAGAGGGAGTTAAGGACAACTCCTTTATCAATTGATTGTCATCATCAAAAAGGGGGAGATTGTTGAATCTCGGATTTTGATGATGAAGTCAATTGTCATTTGTTATCTAATCTATGTGTTGAGATAAGTGTGCAGGATTAACTACGATGAGAGTAAGACAAGCAGTAGGTGTTGCGCCGGAGTCAAGATCATGATCACGTTGGGAGTTCGAGAGTTCGACGGAAGTTCAGACGGTCGTCGGAGGTTCAGCGAGAACAGATCCGAGAAGTCCAGAAGCTTGCCAAGCGAAGCTCGTCGGAACTCGCCAAGTGGATCGTCGCAAAGTCCAGGAGTATGCCGGATGTCCGCAGAAGGATCACCGAGGGTTTATCGGATGATCGACGGGAGTTCGCCGGAAACTCGCCGGAAGAAGCGATTGACGCATCGGAGCATAGCTGCAGAAGTTGTCTTAGAGTTAATCGTAGTTAGCACGATGATTAAGCTTGAAAATGGGAGGTGATCCCATTAGCTTAATCTTGGGGCAATTGGGCCCCTGAAAAGATTCAAATTGGGCCGAATGGAGCGAACCATTCGGACCCTGATTGCACCAGGCGGTGCAACCGCCTAGGCCAGGAGGTGCAACCGCCAGGGCTGCGAGACAGGGCGGTGCAACCGCCCCAGCCAGGCGGTGCAATCGCCCATAGCTCAGTCTTCGAGCTAGACTGGGCGGTGGAACCGCCCTGACAGAGAGGTAGCACCGCCAGAGCTCAAGTTTCGAGCTCTGGTAGAGAGGTGCATCAGCCTGAGCTCAGTTTCGAGCTCTACCAAGTGATACAACCACCGAGCTCAGTCTTCGAGCTCTGCCAGGCGGTGCAACCACCGAGCTTAGTCTTCGAGCTCTGGCAGAGAGGTGCAATCGCCTGAGCTCAGTCTTCGAGCTCTGCCAAGCGGTGCCACCTCTCCAGTCAAGAGGTGCAACCGCCTGATCCGGGAATTCCGGGATTTGATCGTTTTGAGCTCTAAATTTGAATTGGGTTGGGGCCTATAAATACCCCACCCATTCAGCACTGAAAGGATACAGATCCACACCGAATTCTTGATCTTTTCAGTGATTCTAAGAGCTCAAATTTGTGTAAAGTCCTAAAGTTCTCCTCCTTCTGTTCTTCAAGTCTTGAGTTGTAAAGAGAGGAGAGAAAGGATCTGTAAAGGTTGTCTCCTGAGCCTGTCAAAAGGAGAGAAACTGTAAAAGGGCAGTTAGCCTTCGCCCATTGAAGGAAGGCAGCTAGTTGACGTCGGTGACCTCGTCGGAGGAGGAAGCCAAAAGTGGAGTAGGTCAAGACTGACCGAACCACTCTAAATCTCTGGTTTGCTTTTACCTTAAGCACTTTATCATTACTGCAAACCTCCTACATTGCTACTGCCCTCTGCGCCTTTACGAACGAGTTTCTAAGCTCTGATCTTTCAGAATCTGCATTCAAACGTAAATCGTGTTTTCGTACGATCTTCACACTGCAGTTTACGCTTACATTCGGATTCCATTTATAACTGCAAATTGCTTTCTACGTAAAACGCTTTTCAAGGTTCAAAACTGCTTTTAGACGCAAAACTACATTTAGACGTAAAATTACGTTTAGACGTAAAACTGCGTTTAGACGCAAAACTGCGTTTAGACGTAAAACTGCGTTTAGACGTAAAATTGCGTTTAGACGTAAAACTGCGTTTAGACGCAAAACTACGTTTAGACGTAAAACTGCGTTTAGACGTAAAACTACGTTTAGACGTAAAACTGCGTTTGGACGTAAAACTGAGTTTAGACGCAAACTGCGCTTAGACGCAAACTGTGCTTAGACGCAAACTGCGCTTAGACGCAAACTGTGTTTAGACGCAAACTGCGCTTAGACGCAAACTGCGCTTAGACGCAAACTGCATTGTGATTCTGCTTTTATATCGAAATCGTTTTTTATCGGACGAACGCAGCTTTCGTTTTTAAAATCGCTGTAAGATTACCGCTGCACTAATTCACCCCCCCCCCCCCCCCCCCCCTCTTAGTGCTCTCGATCCTAACAAACATAAATTCACAAGTATGGGAGTCTATACAGTCACAAAACCAACGTTTACCATAAGTTCATATCATTACACGAATTAAACTTAACATTCCAGAATCCTACAAATGAGAGATCCTTCAAACTTATATAAAATCCTCAAGATTAGATTCATCGTCAAAATTTCATTAGATGCAGAGTGTACTTATAAAACAAAAACATATATGCTAATAAAGATCTGCCCAAAATGTTTTAGTTTTCCACTGCCTCAGCCCAATCTTAACATTTAAGCGAGCGACAAGCTATCCCGAAAAATTTATACAACAATGGGGTGAGCATATAAAGCTCAGCAAGTGACTAACATATCCATGGTAATAGAGGAAAATTTTCAAACAAAAAAGGTTTCATAATGCAAGACAGAATATAAGAATCCATAAACATAATCTCATTAGGTGTAGAATCACAAATATCATTTCAATCAAACATAATTGGTTCATACAGATGGAACATAGAGTAATTGGAGCATATCAATAGCATATGAAATGTTCCGGAGCATATCAACAACCTATGGAACATTTCGAAGCATAACAATAACAAATGAAACATTTTGGAGCATATCAAAGGCGTACAAAATGTTTCGGAGCATATCAATGATAAATGAAACATTTCGGAACATATCAATGGCGTATGGACCATTTCGGAGCATTTCAAAGATGAATACGAAACAGAAGCTCAAATGTCAAATTTGACGTTGCATTCATATCATTTATATCCAAAGCATGTATAGAAACACATAACTAAAGCTCTGGATACCATATCAAACATACAGAAGGTGAAGTGGGACCATAACATAATATGGTACATCTATTTCTGAATGACCATCAAACATAAGTCTCCCACGTCTGGGAGGTCTCCCACATCTGGGAGCTCCATCCACCCACGTATGAGTGAAGTCATAGGGCCGGCAGAGCATCTCAGGCTCTATGCATAACTCCCTTCACCATTTCTGGCAAAGGTTCACAATATCCCACAAACACCAGAGTACAAAAGGATAGTATAAACAATGAATAGCACATATCGGAAGCACACGCAGAACAACAAAACGTACAAGTTCCTTTACGAGTCAATACGAAGTAAGCAATAATCTTTCACCATTGTAATCTGACTTGAAAGGAAATGAAAGCAAGGGCACACACGGAATCCAAGCAATCACATACAACTCAATTCAAATAAGAAGGTTAGATGAATTCGATATCCAAAGGAATGAAACTAGAATAGGTACATATCGAAAGCAAATGCGGAACAATGGGATATACATGTGCCTATATAAGTCAATGTGATATAGCATAAACGCTACACAATATGTTCAGGAATGGAAATAATTTATAGACAAGAGCAAACGAGAATTCAAGCATTAATATAAGTCATAATTGAGTGAAGGGAACTGAATAAAATCTATTTCCAAACGAATGAAAACATAAGATGTGAAATCGATCAAAGCTCGATTTCTGACAGAATTCGAGAGGCACATTGGATAAATACTTTAGATTGTCAATTATGCTCCAATACCCTCAAGAAGGCTATTGTTGAAAGATATATCAATCTATTTTCTGATGAAATAAACTTCGTACGCATCATGATTTCCAACAAGGAGTTACCTTTGATTTGGTAACACAAGGTCAAAAATAAAATCACTGTTTTGTAGAATTCATAGAGTCGGATTCAACAGATAACAAGATAGGCATTTGAATTCCAAATTTTTCAGTCTATATCTTAAAAGAAAGGTCTACAAGTCTAGTTTCGAATAAAGTCAGTTTGGTACAAATCAGAATTTTTAACAGGGACTTATAGATATTTTAGTATAGAAATGTCAGAAATTTTGATCCATGTTTTGCAGCATCTATAGGCTTTTTTGAAACCGACGTTTGGGTAAGTATTCGGTGTCCAAAATCTACAAAATCAGTGTCAAAAGATATATATAAGAGTCTAATTTCAAACAAAATTAGTGCATTTTATAGTTTAGTCCTTGTATTATTATATTTATGATTAGGTCCTCAGGGTTTACATATAGGTCCTCAGATTTTTTTTTCTTTTTGAACAAATCCCCCAAATCATATGAATAAGTTCTCAGATTCATACTTTAGCTCTTTTATCAAATTTAAAATAGATACTTACATTACAACTAGAAACTTATACGAAAATTCAGAAATGAGGGATGTTACACATCCACCCATGTTTGAGTGAAGTCATAGGGGGCCGGTAGAGCATCGCGGGCTCTAAACATAACTCCCTTAACCATTTTTGGCAAAGGTTCAAATTTATCGCACAAACACCGGAGTACAAAGGGTATTATGAATAATGAATTGGGACATATCGAAAGCACATGCGGAACAACGAAATATACATATGCCTTTCGAGTCAACACGATACAAACATAATCTTTCATAAATGTATTCATAAATGTATTTCATAAACGAAATATACAGATTTGAAAGAAAACAAATGCAAGAGCATACAAGGATTTCAAAAAATTATATATAGCTCAATTGACATAAGAAAGTTAGATAAATTCAATGTCTAAAGAAATGAAACTGGAAGAGGCATATATCGAAAGCAAATGTAGAACAATGGGATGCATGTGCTGAATCATTACGATGCAAATATGATCTTTAGATGATAGCTGCAGATGTACAAATAAATAAAGGACAAAAGTATACAGGAATTTAAAGTAATAATGTAAAGCTTAACTAAAGTAAGAGTTATTGCCAAAATCTATTTCCAAAGAGAAGAAACAAGGAAAGCCGAAATCGACCAAAGCTCGATTCTGGCAGAATTTGATAGGAACATTGTATGAACTATTTCGATAACCAATTATGCACCAATTGATACAAAATAGGGGTCATTAAAAAGCTTTTTCAATCTAGTTTTAGGGAAATCAAGTTTAACAAGAATTGAAATTTACAACAGGGAGTTACAGATAATTTCATAGCGAAAGGTCTGAAAATATTAGCTCTATTTTACTGAATCCATAGGGTCGATGAAAGTAGATGTTTCAATTAGCAATTGTACTCCAAAAATTTCAAATCAGGTATATACAGAAAGCATTTTGAGTCTAGCTTCGAATAAATCATATGAATCTGAGTTTACAATAGAAAGTTATAAGTAGTTAAGCAACAAGAGGTCAGAAATTTCAGTCCCTGTTTTGCAGAATCTGTAGGGTTAATTTAAACAGAAGTCTTAGTAGGCATTTAAACTCCAAATTATTCGATCTTAGTAACAAAATAAATATTTTTTTGTCTACTTTCAAATGGAATAGGTCTTGTCTAAATAAGAGTTTATTACAAAATGTTATGACCGAAACATTGCATAGAGGTTAGATTACCCAAAAATTACAGATTCATACCTTTATATCAAAACAAAAGAAGGTCTGGTTCTCAGTTGAAATCTTTCAAATTTTGTAGAATAAAAATGGGAACAGAGATTAAGGTTACTGTGGGATGGGGTTAGAACACTTGCCTTAGATGAGTTTGATTCCCAAATATAGGGAATTGATGCAAAACCTCAAACAAAGTTTCCTCTTCTTCTTCTTCTCCTTCTTCTTCTTCTTCTTCTCTTCTTCTTCTTCTCCTCAAACTAACGTTGGCTGCAAAGTTTCTTTTTAATAGTGCCTTAAATTACGTAGGTTTGACTCATGCTAAAATAGTGAGGTGGCAAGTATGCACGAGGGTTTAGGTGTCAACTTTAGAATAAATGCAAGTGGCTCATCCTTGTTAATGACACATGTCCTCCATTTTATTTTATTTTATTTTTATTTACTTAATTCTGAATATTCTATAAATGATATCAAAATTTTTATATTTACTCTTAGGTCCTTAGCAATAAATTTTAATATAATATTATTTAATAAAAAAATTATTAAATTATCCTCATATTTACAAACAAGCATTTACTAATTTTTTTTTTTAAATGGGGGATGTTACAGTATAAGAACCGACCTAGCATTTGGGCAGGATGAGAGTGCTCGAGTAGGAAAGGGCTACCCGTGGATGGAGTCGAGAACTTATCACGGCGTGGAGCCACCACTGAGTTAAACCTCACATGCACTATGCTCGGGTTCGATCTGGGATATGTTGGGCCTTAACGAGGACGTCAAGCCAATTAAGTTTGGGATATTGTAAAATCCCATTAGTCCCACATCGAAAGTGGGCAATGTGTATGATTGGCTTATATGGGCCTGATGAGTGTACTATGTTAACTCTTGCTTAAGCATTTTGGTCCGTGGTTGAAGGACCAAAATGGAGTTATTGGCCAGTTGGCTCATCAGACTCGGGTCGTGACTTTTGGTATCAGAGCCGACCTAGCATTTGGGCAGGGTGAGAGGGCTCGAGTAGGAAAGGGCTACCCGTGGATGGAGTCAAGAACTCATCACGGCGTGGAGCCACCACTGAGTTAAACCTCACATGCACTATGCTAGGGTTCGATTTGGGATATGTTCGGCCTTGACAAGGACATCAAGCCAATTGAGTTGGGGATATTGTAACATCCCATTAGTCCCACATCGGAAGAGGGCAATGTGTATGATTGGCTTATATGGGCCTAATGAGTATACTATGTTAACTCCTGCTTAAGCTTTTTGGTATATGGTTGAAGGACCAAAATGGAGTTATTGGCCAGTTGGCTCATCAGACTCGGGTTATGACAAACCCGAGTCGCTTTGCTTCTCCTCATCATCGATGTTGGCTTCAGAACTACTCGAACTAAGAGTCCGACTTGGGAGGGTGGATGGAAGCTATTAACACATTGAGTACCTATTTTTGTGGGCACTCCCTCACCATGTGTGGCCCTCCGCGCAAGAAGTATCCATCAGGTTTTGGGGCCTTGCCTTTCGGGCTTGGCCCTTTGTGGGAACTCTTCTTCTTTTGTTCGCCCCCGAGCTCCTTCCCTCGAGAATGTTTTGGAGGGCGATTGCTTGAAGATTGTTTCCTTCTCCCTGGGTCTTTAGAGGAAACAAAGTCGGTGAGCATTTCTATAGCAGCAATTGCCCCAACCACATTGGTGGCATTCCTTCGATTTAGTTCCTATTGAGCCCATGGCTTCAAACCATCGAGGAAGCTGAACAACTTGCTCTTCTCAGACATATCCTGTATGTCCAGCATTAGTACAGAAAATTGTTTCACATAGTCTCGAATGGTGGAACCGTGGCAGAGTTGTCTCAACTTCCTTCTTGCGACGAACTATGTGTTCTCTAGTAGGAACTGAGTTCTCAACTCCCGCTTCAAGTCCTCCCATGTGTCAACCCGACACCGACATTGTTGGATCTCCTCCCAACGAGTTCGCCACCAAAGTTTCACATCTCCGTTCAGATACATTATTGCTATAGAAACTTTGGTATCTTCAGAATCGGGCCTCGTAGCTCGAAAGTATTGTTCCATATCGAACAGAAAATTCTAGAGCTCTTTGGCATCTCTATGTTAGGACTCTAGATTGGAGAGTCCTAATTGAGAGGGACATTCATATAAAACCTACCTAAGCCGAACCCTATTAAAGAGGTGAAGAGGCCGGCTAGGGTTAGGAGGTTGTTTCTTAGAGAAGAATAAGGAGTTGTAAAGGAATAAGAGTCTTGAGTAGAGTCCTATTAGGAGTTAGTTAGAAGTAGGAGTCTTGGGTATGAGTCCTATTAGGAGTTAGGGATTAGAAGCCCTATAAATAGTCATGTATTCCTCCTCTTTTCATAAGCAATAGATGAATCTTTACTGCAGCCTTTGAGCAGCAACTTGGAGGGAGGAACCCCTATAGAGTTCCAAGGAGGCCGATCCCCTAAAGAGATCAACCCCAAGTTTAGAATCTGTAAGGGTTCTAACACCTAGTATCAGAGTAGCATTTTTGGCATCTCGCTACCCTTCCACAGCCATCTATCAACCCTCCACAACCGCCCAAAGTAATTCCCACAATTGCTTAAGAGATCGTTGCCAAATTCCGCCGTCATCTCCACCACCATGGATCATCCTTTGATCTCCCCGTGAATTTCAACAGGTTCTTGTTTTCTACCTTACTACTGCTGCAATTTAGTTATCCTTATTTGAAAATCCCAGAAAAATTATTCCTATATTACTGTATAATAAAGTTTTCATCTCTACGACGAAAGATACATTGCAGAATTCCAACTGTATAGCATCGTCTGTTTGATCTTGCTACTATTTTTTTTCTATCCAAATCTCTACGAAATTTTTATGACATCTTTGACATTTCCTAACAGCAGATTTTTTTTTTTTAAAGCAAAAGTAAATTGATTTTGTGCAAAGTTTCTACAAATAGCTTTTTCTGTACAAGTTATAGACGAAGCTAGGTAACTCGTAGAGTACTCATGCGGTAGTTATGACTACACATGCTGTAGACTATAACTCTTAACTGTGGCCAACAAATAAAATTTAAAGTCCAGAGATGCCAAGATTTCCTATGGGTATAGCTTTTGACATCATGCCCAAGATCTTTAGCTAATAGCAAAATTGAATTTGATAAAAATATCTTTTTCTCTCTGTGTAAGGTGCTCCATTTTGAGATCGTTCTCTACACATGATCTTGAGTCTCTAATAATCTCTGTCAAGAGCTGAGCATTGTTTGTGTGTTGACACTCAAAGATTCTACTACATCTTTCCTTCCACATCCACCAAATAGCGCATCTTAATAAAACCTTTGTTAATTATGTAAGAGGCCCTTTTCTTGAAAAACATTGCATGAGGTCAGCTAATTCTTGATGTAAGTTTGGTTGTGGCATTCTATTGAGTTCGAATCGCTGGAGAATCTACTTCCATATCCATTTAGTATAGTCACAAGCAAAATAGAGATGGTCAATAGTTTCTTCTTGTTGCATGCAAAGGGAGCATCGGTTAACATGATGGATACCTCTTCTTTTCATATTGTCTATTGTAGGTAGTTTATTCAGAAGGACCTTCCATGTACATAAGGAATGTCTCTGTGATCCCGGTCGATCCCATGTCCAACTGCTTGGGAGACACTTGTTATTTCTTTGCCTAATTTGATTCCATTCGGATGTGGCACTAAATTTACCATTGTCGTGAAGCCAAATAAGTACATCTGAAGGGTTGTTCCTAATTGGAATAGCTGTGATAGTCGGCCAAAGTGATAACATTTCTGGAGAAATAGGAGTAAGGACACACTAGGTACTATTAGCAATGAACTCGGAAACCTTCCAATATTTGGGAGCCCCAAGGTCTTTTCGTATTCTATCACCATATAATTGAAATATACTTTTCCCATTCACCCAAGGATCGTACCACATATTAGTATTAGTTCCAGTAGAGATTGCATACGAAATGTGTTTGAAATTCCTTGCCTTTAAAATTCCTTTCCAAGTTGTAGAGTGGTATGTTCTTGTTGAAATTTTCCAAATCGATTCCTTTGAAAGATACCTAGCAGAAACCCATTATGACCATAAGGAACATTTGTTTTGCAAAAGGTCCCACAAATACTTTACCAAACATGCTTTATTCCAAGCTCTAGTATTTCTCAGGTTCAGCCCCCCTTCATCTTTCGGTTTGCAGATGTTGTCCCAATTTACCATATGCATTGTCTTATCATTTGTGCCATTCCAAAATAAATTTATTAATTATCGTTCAATATTTTGTAGAAGTCCAATAGGCAGAAGAAATGCATTAGACCAATATATAGAGTAAGAGTACAACACCGAACGGATGAGTTTAAGTCGTCTTGCTTTTGAAAGAAGCCTATTTTTCAAGGAGGAAATTCTATTCTTTATTTTTTGTAGGATAGGCTGACAGTGGGATTTGTGAATGCTAGAGGAGATGAGTGGGAGACCAAGATATGTAATTGGCATAGTTTCCTCACTAACCCCTACGGTATGTGCAATAACAATTTTGTCCTCAATGCAAGGGCTCATGTAGACTTTACATTTTGCATGATTTAACTGAAGGCCATAAACTATACCAAAATCATTCAGAATAGTAGTCAGGTTTCTTAATGTAGTTAAATCATTTCGAAGAAAGATAAGAAAATCATTTGCAAAGATTATATGTGATATATGAATAGGGCCAGCATGGGGTACCGTAATACTGCCTTCAGAGACCGCATATTCGAACATATAGCTAAGTCCTTCCATTGCAATAGTAAAGAGATATGAAGAGAGTGGATCACCTTGTCGGATGTCATTCTTGCTCCAAAAAAAAATCAATAGGTGAGCCGTTGAAGAGTATTGAAAACTTTAGAGTTTCTAAGCAACATTGAATCCAATTAACCCATTGCTGAGGGAAGTTCATTACTGTGGAGCATCTTATAGATAAAGTTCCTATTAACTGAGTCAAAGGCTTTTTGTAGATCAGCTTTAAAACATATTTTTGTCCCATTAGCTTTTGAGTGCAAATCCTTGACCAAGTCATTAGCAAGCAGAATATTATGATGTATAGTTCTCCCTTTGATGAAAGCAACCAGATTTGGACTAATTATCTTGTGTATTACCTTTTATAATCTATCTGCTAACAGTTTGGAGATGATCTTGTAAATAAAGTTGCATAAAGATATGGGTCGATAGTTAATCAGCCCCTGCATTCTTGGGAATTAAAGAAATAAAAGTGTAATTCATCTCTCTAAGAATATGACCTGAAGAGAAAAAATGTTGGCAAGCTTTAATCACATCATTACCAATAATAGACCATGTAGTTTGGTAAAATTCTTGCTCCCAAAAAAAATCAATAGGTGAGCCGTTGAAGAGTATTGAAAACTTTAGAGTTTCTAAGCAACATTGAATCCAATTAACCCATTGCTGAGGGAAGTTCATTACTGTGGAGCATCTTATAGATAAAGTTCCTATTAACTGAGTCAAAGGCTTTTTGTAGATCAGCTTTAAAACATATTTTTGTCCCATTAGCTTTTGAGTGCAAATCCTTGACCAAGTCATTAGCAAGCAAAATATTATGATGTATAGTTCTCCCTTTGATGAAAGCAACCAGATTTGGACTAATTATCTTGTGTATTACCTTTTATAATCTATCTGCTAACAGTTTGGAGATGATCTTGTAAATAAAGTTGCATAAAGATATGGGTCGATAGTTAATCAGCCCCTGCATTCTTGGGAATTAAAGAAATAAAAGTGCAATTCATCTCTCTAAGAATATGACCTGAAGAGAAAAAATGTTGGCAAGCTTTAATCACATCATTACCAATAATAGACCATGTAGTTTGGTAAAATTCTGCAGGAAATCCATCTGGACCAGGGTTTTTGTGCTTTGGTGACTTAAAGACAACTCTTACTATTTCATCATCAGTAATTAGGGCATTAAGGATAGAAATGGCACTCGAATCAAGCTTTCTAGTTAGCTCCACATGAATATTATTAGGTTGCCCTGCTTGGTTGAGTAAGGAATAAAAAAATTGCTCAGTTTATGCTTTAACCTCATCTAAATTCTCAATAAGATTGTTATCTTTGTCATTGCATTTCCTGATGCGGTTAACGGCTCTTCGAGTAGCAATGGAAGCATAAAAAAACTTAGTATTGGAATCCCCTAAAGTAAGCCAATGATGTCGAGACTTTTGTTTTGCAAAACTTTCCTCCTGCTTTAAGGCTTGCATGAAGTTATTTTTAGCTTCTATCTCTTTTTCGATAAGATTCTCATCATGGGGCTGAAGTTGCAGCTCATGTTGCATTGCTATTTGTTCCTTTCTACAAAATTGAACTCGGGTGGTAATATTGCCAAAGGTATTTATATTCCACTCCTTAAGTGCTGCTTTGCAGGCTTTGAGTTTTTGACATAAGATGTAAGGGGGGGATCCATGCACATTAACATTCCAAGCTGATATGATAACATCAAGGAACTGAGGATGAGTACTCCACATGTTGAAGAATCTAAATGGTTTCTTGCCTTTTGGTATTGCTTTATCTGCGTGTATGTACATTAAAGAATAATCAGAAAATAATGGAGCATCATACTCAAGAAGTGAATCAGGGTAAACTATTAACCATTATTGATTAATTAGACATCTATCGAGTTGAGCCATTATTTTTCTGTTAACAGCACCATGATTACTCCGGAAGAGCTAATTACCCACAGATTTCATATCAGTCAATGCAACAATATCTATGTAATCATTAAAACTCTGAACTGACTTTCTGAAAGCTGTCTACCCCCCACTTTTTCATTTGTGTACCGAATAGTATTAAAGACACCAAGATCAATCCAAGGTACATTAAGACAGCCATCTACAATGTTAGTTAGATCATACCACAGTGTATTTCTTTCTTGCATACTGTTTGAAGCATATATACCAGTGAAATTGAATTGACAGCCATTATTTTTGTCCTCTACCTTAAGATGGATGAATTGATCAGTAGCAGAAATAAACAAAGCATTAATAGAGTTAGGATGTCATATGACCCATATTCTACCAAAAGTTTCATTTGAGTCATTGGTAAACAGTTCTGCGTCCGACCATATTAAATTCTTTTGAGCTTGAATGCGTGATTGTTTAATTTTCGTTTCCACTAGAATAACAATATCACATACGGCAGACTTGATTATTCAGTTGAGCTCCCGACATTTCTCAGTCTTATTAAGTCCACGAACATTCTAGCATGTTATCGTCATCAGTAATAAACAAATGAAAAGGATGGTAAGGTATTCATCCTACGACTTTAGATGGATTATACCATCCTTTTTCTTATCCTTTGGTTTTGTATTTTCCTCCCGCACAATATCCTTACCTTTTATGGCTTTATTCCTATATTTATCCACTTCATCTACATCTTGTAGATGTTTAAACTTTAAAATACCTAGAATCATGTGGTCTTGATTGGCAGGGTTTGTTGAAGCATGATAAGATTGTTGTGGCACAATATCCTAGTTAGTACTTGTTGGAGCCGCCTGGCTAGAGATGTTTGTTGGGGCATGAGTTTGTTCGGACAAAATATCCTTGTTGGCAATGTTTGTTGCGGTCTGAGTTTGTTGAGTATGAATATCCTTGCTGGTGAGATTTGTTTGGGACTGAGTTCGTTGAGCTATTGTGGACGGATCCGAAGATATTGGAAGAGATGAATTTCCTGACTTATGCTTCTCCTGTCCACTAGAACCATGGGAAACTTCTGTTATGGAAGGCTCAGACATTATAGGAAGAGGTAAAGTTTTGGATTTGTCCTTCTGTCCATGGTGTTATCCTTGCGAGTCGGAACACTCAATAGTCTTCGCCACCATTGGTGCTATTGCCATTAGAGAAGACTCGCTTTGTTGCTGAGGCGCTTGACGTGGTCGATAGATCTTTGTGGTCGGTTTTGGAGTTTGCTGACAAGCTCCATTTGCATGACCAAAAGATAAGCAATGTTGACATCGTTGTGGCTTCCAGGAATACGAGACATGTACTTTCCGAGTATTCCCGTCAAGATCATGATAGAAAACCTCATTAGGAAGATCTTCGTCGGAAGAAACCAGTACACATGCTCATGCAAATGCTAATCTCGTCTAAGCTGCTGTTGCTTTGTCGATGTAGAGTGACTATCCCAGAGTGCTGCATAACTTTGCAATAAAACGTTGACTCCAAAGATGTAGAGGAAGACCTTGAAAGGATACCCATAATGGAATAGACTGTCGGCTATCTAACTCCAAACGGACATCAGGAGACCAGCGTCATAGAATCATTGGATGGCCACGAATAGTCCAGAATCCTTCGAGGACCCATTGCAAATCTTCTTCAGAGTATAGTTTACATACAAAGAATCCGTTCTCCAACATATGAAGATCAAATGATGATATTCCCCATCGAGTTTTGATAAATGAGGATAGTGGGAAATAAGATGTTTTGAGACCTACCACATAGGCAGCAATCGCCATAGACCATGTCTCAATAAGCTCTGCTGAATTATTAGTCTCGTATACAGCAATCTTCATATCAGCCTGAACTTCTAGAGTAAAGAATTCCAAGCTTAGATCCGGACTTCCAACCGGAGCCTTGAAGAGGCTAGTCCAAGGCCGAGGGTCACTGGAAATGAGAGCAGGCTACCGCGATCTAGAGCGCGACCTACTTCGATGCTGCTTCGTTGAAGGAGTTTCTCTCTGGAGAGGATATGGTGGTGGAGCAAATTGAGGGGTAATGGTAGGGAGTCTGGCCATCGAATCAACCCTCCCGCCTCCATCGCCAGCCCTAGGGGCTGTCACTGCCATGTTTGATCCCTCTTTTGGTCGCCGCTACAGAATCGTCGCCATAGGGAAAAGCCACCGTCGCAATATTTAAGATCACCACTATAGTACCGTCGCCCTAGGGAGATCTGGTCGTTGCTACAGTATGATCGCCCTTGGGGAGAAGTCGACACTATAGGAGATCCGATCACCACTAAAGTAAGGGAGATCAGATCGCTACTACAGTACCGTCGCCAGTGGGAGAAAGCCAACGCTGCAGGAGTCAGATCGCCCTAGGGAGATCTCGTCGCTGCTACAATGTCGTTGTCGCTATAGTACCGTCACCTTAGATCTGGTCGTTGCTACAGTGTTGTCGCCGCCGCTACAGTACCGTCGCTCTAGGGAGATCTGATCGCCGCTATACTGTCGTCGCCCGTCACCCGTGGGAGAAAGCCGATGCTCCAGGAGTCAAATCGCCCTAGGGAGATCTAGTCGCCACTACAGTCTCGTCGCCTCTATAGTACCGTCGCCCTTATTATTTTATTGTCAGGTTGGTAGCAAAGGATTAGACATGATCCTTCGAGGACCCGTCACCCGTAGGAGAAAGCCGACGCTGCAGGAGTCAGATCACCCTAGGGAGATCTGGTCGCCACTATAGTGTCGTCGCCACTATAGTACCATCGCCCTTATTATTTTATTGTCAAGTTGGTAGCAAAGGATTAGACATGATCCTTTGTTGGGAGAAAGCACATCTCAGGTTGGTAGCAAAGGATTAGATATGATCCTTGCAAACAAGGGTCACATCGCAAATAGAAGTGGAATTGGATTTGTAAAAGGATCACATCAAAATCCTACCACTTTCATAAAAGGACCTACATTACATGTTTCATCTTATATGAAATGCAACTTTTGTTGCAAATCCGGACATATTACGTACAAATGTCCATTTAGGAAAATTAGTCCACATAAATTAATATGGGTTCCTAAAGGAACTATAAATAAGTCAATAATGAATAACAAAATTAATGGATCAATTTTTGAGGCACCCAAAATCAAATGGGTACCTAAAAATTATCCTCTTCTGTAGACAAACCCACAAGCTAGGAGCAAGAGATGGTATCTCGATAGTGAATGCCCAAGACACATGACTAGAGATCCATCTCATTTCTCTATGCTCACTAGCAAAGAAGAAGGGTACGTCACCTTCGGAGACAACAACAAAGGCAAAATCTTTGGCAAGGGAACTATAGGTAACAAATTAAGTTTTTCTATTGATGATGTTTTACTAGTTGATCCCTCTTCTGGTCGCCGCTACAGAATCATCGCCATAGGGAAAAGTCACCGTTGCAGTATTTCAGATCGCTGCTATAGTACCGTCGCCCTAGGGAGATCCTTGCAAACAAGGGTCACATCGCAAATAGAAGTGGAATTGGAATTGTAAAAGGATCATATCAAAATCCTAGCACTTTCATAAAAGGACCTACATTACATGTTTCATCTTATATGAAATGCAACTTTTGTTGCAAATCCGGACATATTGCCTACAAATGTCCATTTAGGAAAATTAGTCCACATAAATTAATATAGGTTCCTAAAAGAACTATAAATAATTCAATAATGAATAACAAAATTAGTGGATCAATTTTTGAGGCACCCAAAATCAAATGGGTACCTAAAAATCGTCCTCTTTTATAGACAAACCCACAAGCTAGGAGCAAGAGATGGTATCTCGATAGTGAATGCTCAAGACACATGACTAGAGATCCATCTCATTTCTCTAAGCTCACTAGCAAAGAAGAAGGGTACGTCACCTTCGGAGACAACAACAAAGGCAAAATCATTGATAAGGGAACTATAGGTAACAAATTACCTTCGGAGATCTGGTCGCCGCTATAGTGTCGTTGCTGCTACAATACCGTCGCCCTAGATCTTGTCACCACTACAGTTCCTAATAGCAGATTTTCTTTGATTTTGTCAACAAATTCTCAATATAAACCATTGATATTTTACGTCTAATATGCTATACTTGAAAATCTGTACTATAAAATTTCAACCGCATAGCACTGTTTGTTTGATCTCGATACTACATTGTTTTTATCCAAATCTCTACGAAATTTTTATGATAGCTTTGACACTTCCTAACAGTAGAATTCCCTTTGGTTTCCTCAAAAAATTCTCAATATAAACCACTGATCTTTTATATCCAATCTGCTAAACTTAAAAATCTGTGCTGCAGAAAATTTCAGCCGCATATTGTTGCCTTAACCCATCTATTTGCAATCTTTTTTGAATGAAATTTCTTATACACTTCATCGATCATCTTCGCTTCCATCTATGATTGATCTATTAAGAAATTCATCTCTAAAAATGATTTTGTGTTGCTGCAAATTTTCGTCATAACCCGTTGAAATTTCTCGACGAGAATTCTGCAATCGCAACTTGCACCAATTTCCTTGCTGTTATACTGCCAAAATTTTCTTGATTAAATTAGATATCCTTGCTGTCATATAAACTGTGATTTTTCTATCAATTCCCTCTTCAATTCTCTCAAGTTTATAGTGAAAATTACGTCGAGAAATTGTTGTTTCTTCGACGACAATTCTACTCTTACAAGACATCATATACTTGCTGCACCTTCCACTTATTTCTATCAAACCTTTGCTACCATCTACCTCAGATCCAAAACTTTCATCTATAGCCCTAAAGCTCCACCAAACCACACCCTCAAACTGCACCCAAAATAGCCACAAAACAAGCCTAAACCGTAGCCTACATCCACCGATCTACCAACCCTTTTGACCATCACCTCTCTCAACCAATACATGCCTTTAACCCGATAACAAAAGAGAGATCTTAACATCACAGATTTGGCGGCATATACTATGACATCTGAGGTGGTAATTAATGCTAAATTCGAAGCCTTCGAGGCACGAATGGAGGATAAGATTCGGACGCTCTTTTTCGAACTCAGATTGGGCCGACCACTAAGCCCAAAGAAATCACATCAAGGAGAGAGCTTTGCCCAATCACAACAAGCTCGAAGATATGACTTCCAAGAGAGGGGAAGCTCTATGACCGACCCCAGCTATCCATACATGAGAGTGGACTTCCCTAGATGGGAAGAAGGAGACCCGATTGGTTGGATCTCGCGTGCGGAGTGATATTTTTAGTACCACAAAACCGCGGATGCATCTATGATGAAAATTGCAGCTATACATCTTGAAGGGGATGCTATACAGTGGTTTGACTAGTTTAACCATACTTATGGAGTCCTTTCATGGCGACAATTCAAAGAAGTATTGCTGATCCGCTTCAGACCAACTGATTATGAGAATATTGACAAAGATCCGCAAAACCTCCACCATTCAGGAGTACCAAACCAGGTTTGAAAGGTTATCTAATCAAACTCATGATTGGTCTCAAAAACAACTATTGAGGACCTTCATTGAGGGCTTGAAGCCGGAGATCCGTGGAGAAGTTAAAGCGCGACAACCGTATACACTTATGGCAGCCATCTCTTTCGCACGACATCAAGAGGAGCAATTGAACCATGAAGCTCGGAGGACTAGGGTCGCTCCTCAACTAGTAATATTGAAGCCCTCAGCCCCTTCTATTATCGACCAAGTCCCTACACCAAAGAGGTTAATAAGAGAAGAGCTTTGAGAGCGATATGCGAAGGGGTTATGTTGGCATTGTGACGAGCCGTGGAGCCATGAGCATCGCTGTAGTAAAGGGAGACTTCTTATGATTGAACCAATAAAAGAAGAGGTCATTGAACATCTAGAAGAGAGCCTTGAACGTGAATAAGAAGATGTAGAAGAAGAGCCACAACCGACCGAAGTTACGGTATATGCACTAGCCGGCTACTCAAACCTGCAAACGATGAAAATTGGAGGCCTTCTCAAACAACAACCGATCACTGTTCTCATCGACACGAGCAGTACTAATAACTTTCTAAATAGTAAGGTCGTTGTCCATATGGCTTTACCTATCGAGAATTGTAGCAGGTTTGACGTTAAGGTCGCCGATGGATGGATTTTGAAGTATGATCGTAGGCGCCCACAAGTGAAACTATTGCTGATCATGAGGCCTTACTAAGAGATAATTATATATTTCTTCCTTCTTCCTCTTGATGATCATGAGGCCATGCTCAAAATTAAATGGTTGATGACATTAGGTGATATTTCTTGGAATTTTATGCAACTAATTATGAAATTTGACAGTAAGGAGAAACAGGTGATACTGAATGGGAAATGTGAGGGCGACATAACGAAGATTTGCACACAACAAATGAAGAAGGTTTTGCATAAAGCATGCAGTGTCTTTTTGGTACGACTTGAGCAGCAAACTAAGGGAGAGCCAATAGAATTTGAAGATCTAAACCTACTTCCTTTGTTTGCTGAATTTTTAGATATATTTGACGAACCGCACAACCTATTTCTTACCCGTTGGCATGATCATTATATAACGATTCTTTCAGGCAAACCTCCAGCAAATACTCGGCCATATCAGTATCTACATCTCTAGAAGGATGAAATAGAAAGAATTATAAAAGAGATGCTCGAAATAGGAGTTATTCGGTCAAGTTGCAACCTCTACTATTCACTGGTGCTACTTGTACACAAGAAAGACGGAACATGGCGAATATACGTTGATTACCGAGCCCTCAATGGCATAACCATCAAGGACAAATATCTTATTCCAATAGCAGATGAATTGCTAGATGAAAGGGAGTGCAAATCTTCACAAAGCTGGACCTTTGATCCGGGTATCATCAAATACGAGTGTGCGAAGAAGACATACCGAAAACCACCTTGTGAACACACAATAACCATTATGAATTTTTGCTTTCTTCAACAAAAGGTGGAATATCTTGGGTATATCATATCAGAGGAAGGTGTGGCAGTGGAACCCTTCAAAATTGGAGCAACGCAAAACTGGCCGACCCCGAGAAACATAAAATTGCTACATGGCTTTCTGGGTTTAACAGGCTACTACCGTAAGTTCGTGAAAAACTATGGAAAGATTAGTGCACCACTTACTTCCTTACTGGAAAAATATGACTTCCAATGATTGAACAGAGCCTCCACTGCCTTCAACAAACTTAAGGCAGCCATGACGACGATGCCGGTGCTAACACTACCAGATTTTAACCGACCCTTCATTATTGAGGCCGACGCATCTGGAGTCAGAATTGGAGCCATTCTAATGTAAGATGGTTGACCACTCGCATACACTAGCAAGGCATTATCTCCCTCCCATTAAACTAAGTCAACATATGATGAGGAGATGCTCGCCATTGTGCGCACAGCAACGAGGTGGAGACCCTACTTGATTGGTCGACGATTTCAAATTAAAATCGACCATAAAAGCCTCAAGTACTTTTTGGAGCAAAAGATATCATCCCTTGAGTAGCAAAAATGGGTAACAAAACTTCTTCTTTTTTTATATGTGGTATCAAAACTTCTTAGATTTGATTATGAAATAACTTACAAAAAGGGGAAAGAGAATGTTCTTGTAGATGCGCTTTCGCAGCTACCCAAGCAAGCTGAAGTTTCGATCGTTTCACTTTCGACCAGCGACTTCCTTGAGGATATTAAGATGGAATGGCAGGAAGATTCAGAGAATAGTAAGATTATAAAAAAATTGGAGGAAGCATCAAGCTCCGTGGCTCCTTACAATTGAGATTCAAAAGAATTACACTATAAGGGATTTTTTTTTTATAAGTAAAAGTAAATTGATTTTATGTAAAGTTTCTACAAATAGCTTTGTCTATACAAGTTATAGACGAAGCTAGATAACTCATAGAGTACTCATGCGGTAGTTATGACTACACATGCTGTAGACTATAACTCTTAATTGTGGCCAACAAATAAAATTTAAAGTCCAGATATGCCAAGATTTCCTATGGGTACAGCTTTTGAGATCATGCCCAAGATCTTTAGCTAATAGCAAAATTTAATTTGATAAAAATATATTTTTCTCTCTGTGTAAGGTTGTCACGCCCCGCTGAATTTTTTTTTTTTTTTTTTGTATTATAATTCAACAACAATTCATTCCAGGATCCGTTCACACATTTGAGGATACTGAGAAAACATTCAGGTCATTCATATTTATAATTTTCCAATTCATAAAACTTGTGCAGTTTATAATCATACTATAATATCACTTAATGATTCATAAAATCCAAAGCCAACTCAACTAAACCATAACCACATCATAAATCCATAAGCGTAGCAATCTATACAATCACAAAACCAACATGTATTACATGTTTATATCATTACACAGTTTAAACTTTAATATTCCCAAAATCCCAACGCAAGAGGTACTTTCCAAATATTTACAAGATACATCAATCTAGATTTGTCGTTGATACACACAAAAAAACTTATACAATATCAACTTATTAATTACGAAAGATTTGCCCCAAAACTTTCTAGCTTTCCACTGCCTCAACACAATTCTAGCTTTTCAGTGCATAACAAGCTACCCTGAAAAAATTTATATAGCAACGAGGTGAGCATAAAGAGCTCAGCAAGCGACTAACATATCCATGGTGATAGGAGAAGTTCAAGCATGCTTAGTATCAAGATAACAAAAGCAGAAATACAAGTGTTCATTTGAAGTCATCTCATTTGATATAAAATCACAAAGGTTTACCTCGTTCAAAAACAGGCATTAGACATAACAATAGGAGAAAGGAAATTGGAGCATATCATTGGCATAAGGAGCATATCGATGACATATGATAATTTCATGGCATAACAAAGACGTAAGGAGCATTTTGGATATCTATGGCATATGAAACAGTTCGGAATATATCAATGGTGAATGAAATGCTTCAGAACGTATCAATGGCATATGGAAATATTTCGGAAGCATAAGAAGCATTTCAGAACATATCAAAGAACAAATATGAAATAGAAGCTCAAATGTCGTACTCTAGCATAGTGCATGTGAGGATTAACTCAGTGGTGGCTCCACGCCGTGATGAGTTCTCGACTCCATCCACGGGTAGCCCTTTCCTACTCGAGCCCTCTCACCCTGCCCAAGTGCTAGGTCGGCTCTGAATTTTATATCAAACAGATAGAAGGTGAAGTGGGATCATAACATAATATGGTCCATCCATTTCTGGATGACCACCAAACATAAGTCTCCCACGTTTGGAAGCTCCATCCACCCACGTCTGAGTGAAGTCAATGGGGCCGGCAGAGCAATCGCAGGCTCTAAGCATAACTCACTTTACCATTTCTGGCAAAGGTCCACAATATCCCACAAGACACCAGAGTACAAAAAGGGTAGTATGAACAATAACATTGACACATATCAGAAGCACATGCGGAACAACGAAATGTATATATGCCTTTCGAGTCAATACGATATAAACATAATCTTTCATAAATGTATTCAGATTTGAAAGAAAACAAAAGCAAGAGCATACAAGGATTTCAATAAATCACATATAACTCAATTGAAATACGAAAGTTAGGTGAATTGGATGTCCAAAGAAATGAAACTGGAAAAGGCACATATCGAAAGCAAATGCGGAACAATGGGATGCATGTGCCGAATCATTACGATGCAAACATGATCTTTAGATGATAGCTGCAGATGTACAAATAAATAAAGGACAAAAGTATACTAGAATTTAAGGTAATAATGTAAAGCTTAACTGAAGTAAGAGTGTTTGCCGAATCGATTTCTAAAGAGAAGAAACAAGGAAAGCCGAAATCGACAAAAGCTCGATTCTGGCAGAATTTGATAGGAACATTATATGAACAATTTGGATAACCAATTATGCTCCAGTTTATACAAAATAGGTGTCATTAGAAAGCTTTGTCAATCTAATTTTAGGCAAATCAAGTTTAAATAGAATTGGAATTCACAATAGGGAGTTACAGATAATTTCATAGCTAAAGGTCTAAAAATATTAGCTCTATTTTTCTGAATCCATAGGGTCGATGAAAGTAGATGTTTCAGTTAGCAATTGTACTCCAAAAATTTCAAATCAGGTATATACAGAAATCATTTTTAGTCTACCTTCGAATAAATCATACTTTGTATGAATCTGAGTTCACAACATAAAGTTATAAGTAGTTAAGCAATAAGAGGTCAGAAATTTCAGTCCCTATTTTGCAGAATTTGTAGGGTTAATTAAAACAGAAGTCTTAGTAGGCATTTAAACTCTAAATCATTCAATCTTAGTGTCAAAATAAAGATATTTGAGTCTACTTTCAAATGGATTAGGTTTTGCCTAAATCAGAGTTTAGTGCTAAAAGTTAGATCCAAAAAAATGTATAGAAGTCATATTACCAAAAAATTTCAGATTCATGGCTTTGTATCAAAAGGAAAGAACGGTTTGGTACTAAGCTGAAATCTTTTGAATTATGAAGAATTAAAAGGAAAACAGAGATTAGGAATTCTGTAGGAAGAGGTTAGATCACTTGCCTTAAGCAAATTTGATTCCCAAATGGGGGGAGTTGATGCAAAACCTCAATCAAAGCTTCTTCTTCAATTCCTCTTCTTCTTCTTCTTCTTCCCTTCACTTCTCTTCTTAAACTCACGTTGGCTGCAGTATCTGAAGGTTACATTTAGTTTCTCCTTTAATCTCTTCTTTAATTACTTTTAGTTAACACAGGGGTTGCAAAATCGCAAGGTGGCAAGCATGCATGAAAAATGCTAGGTGTCATCCTTAGAGCAAATTTAGGTGGCACCATTAGGTTAGCTAGTGACACATGTCCACTAATTTTTTTTTTAAACTTAAATCCGAATCTTAAATAAATTATATCAAACTTCTAATATTTACTCTTAGGTCCCTAGCCATAAATATTTAATTATTTAATATAAAATAATTATTAAATAATCCTTATTTTTTACAAACAAACCTTTTACTAAATTTTCAAAAATAGGGGATGTTACACTCTCCCCTCCTTAAAGAAAAAATTAGTCCTCTAAATTTATCATACCTCATTCAACGAAAACGAAAAGATGAGGATAAGCTTTCATCATTTCTTCCTCAAGCTCCCAAGTCATTTCCTCTCCAGAATGATATCTCCAGATCACTTTAACTAGAGGGATAACCCGATTCCGCAAGATCTTTTTTTTTTTTTTTTTTTATCAACAATCTTAGTGGGCTTTTCCACATAAAACAAGTCTTTATCAATCACCATCGGCTCATACTTAATGATATGAGAGGGATCAAGTATATACTTTCTGATCATTGAAACATGAAATATATCATGGATATGGCACAATGATGGTGGCAAGGCAATCCTGTAAGCGACAGAACCAACCCTCTCAAGAATCTCAAAAGGTCCAATAAATCTTTTGTGGTGACTTCCCTTTTCAAATCGATTATGTCTTGACCCACTTATTATCACATTCTGATTCATTTCTAATTTTTTTTTTTTTTTTAATTTGTCCTTGCTATTCTTATCTTTGATCTCTAAAAATTATTTTGATCATCAGAACAATTTCGTACATCAAATATTTTCTCCAATCGCATCATCTATTTTTTTTTTTTTTTGCTACCAATGTATTAGGTTCACCATGCTTCTACTGAGCCACTCCGATTTAATATCCCCGATCAACTCTTTTATCGCACTTAATTAATCAAATGTAGATGAAGTAGGAGGACTAAATGTCCTCGTCATCCTAGATTCCTAAAATGCATCAAAGAAAATTTTCACCAATCACTATAGTTCACCAAACCTCAATATATTTTGCACGTCAACATATCAAATATTTCAGTGATCCTCAAACCATGCTCTGATACCATATCTGTCACGCCCCGCTGAATTTTTCTTCTTTTTTTTTTGTATTATAATTCAACAACAATTCATTCCAGGATCCGTTCACACATTTGAGGTTACTGAGAAAACATTCAGGTCATTCATATCTATAATTTTCCAATTCATAAAACCTGTGCAGTTTATAATCATACTATAATATCACTTAATGATTCACAAAATCCAAAGCCAACTCAACTAAACCATAACCACATCATAAATCCATAAGCATAGCAATCTATATAATCACAAAACCAACATGTATTACATGTTTATATCATTACACAGTTTAAACTTTAACATGCCCAAAATCCCAACGCAAGAGGTACTTTCCAAATATTTACAAGATACATCAATCTAGATTTGTCGTTGATACACACAAAAGAACTTATACAAAATCAACTTATTAATTACGAAAGATTTGCCCCAAAACCTTCTAGCTTTCCACTCCTCAACACAATTCTAGCTTTTCAATGCATAACAAGCTACCCTGAAAAAATTTATATAGCAACGGGGTGAGCATAAAGAGCTCAGCAAGCGACTAACATATCCATGGCGATAGGAGAAATTCAAGCAGGCTTAGTATCAAGATAACAAAAGCAGAAATACAAGTGTTCATTTGAAGTCATCTCATTTGATATAAAATCACAAAGGTTTACCTCGTTCAAAAACAAGCATTAGACATAACAATAGGAGAAAGGAAATTGGAGCATATCGATGACATATGATAATTTCAAGGCATTACAAAGACGTAAGGAGCATTTTGGATATCTATGGCATATGAAACAGTTCGGAACATATCGTGGTGAATGAAATGCTTCAGAACGTATCAATGGCATATGGAAATATTTCGGAAGCATAAGAAGCATTTCAGAACATATCAAAGAACAAATATGAAATAGAAGCTCAAACGTCGTACTCTAGCATAGTGCATGTGAGGATTAACTCAGTGGTGGCTCCACGCCGTGATGAGTTCTCGACTCCATCCACAGGTAGCCCTTTCCTACTCGAGCCCTCTCATCCTGCCCAAGTGCTAGGTCGGCTCTGAATTTTATATCAAACAGATAGAAGGTGAAGTGGGATCATAACATAATATGGTCCATCCATTTCTGGATGACCACCAAACATAAGTCTCTATTTTAAATTTGATAAAAATTCAAAGTATGAATCTTAGAACTTATTCATAAGAGTTGGAGGATTTGTTAAAAAAAAAAATCTGAGGACCTATATGTAAACCCTGAGGACCTAATCATAAATATAATAAATACAATGACTAAATTGTAAAATGTACAAAAATACAAATCCCACCATTTAAGCCTCTCTGCCTTCGTTCATAAGGAACCAAAGAAGGAAGCTACGTGGAAGCATAGGAGAAAGAAAGAAAGAAGAAGAGAAGAAAAAGGGGGAAGAAGAAGAAGAAAAAAAATTGGGGCTTTGAGGTTTCTTGCTCAAATCATCTCATTTAGGGTAAAAATTCTCAAAGGAAAGTGTTCTAACCCCATCCTATAGAAGTATTAGTCTATGTTCCTATATTGATTCTGAAAGATTTATGTTTAGAACCTGATATTTCTCTCTTTGGACATAAAACCAATGATCTGAAATTTTTTTGGTAAACTGACCCCTATACACTGTTTCAGCTATAATTTTTAGCACCAAATATGAATTCAGGCAAAACCTAGCTCGTTTGAAATTAGACTCATATATCTTTCTTTTGACTCACCCAAACGTCTGTTTCAAATGAGCCTATAGATGCTGCAGAACAGGGGTCAAAATTTCTGACCTTTCGATACTAAAATACCTATAAGTCCCTGTTGGAAATTCTGATTTATACCAAACTAATTTTGTTAGAAACTAGACTTATAGACCTTTCTTTTGAAGTATAGATTGGAAAATTTGGAATTCAAATGCCTACCCTATTATCTATTGAATCCGACCCTATGAATTCTACAAAACAGTGATTTTGTTTTTGACCTTGTGTTGCCAAATCAAAGGTAACTCCTTGTTGGAAACCATGATTTGTACGAAACTTATTTCAATAGAAAATAGATTGATATATCTTTCAGCAGTAGCTTTCCTAAGGGTATTGGAACATAATTGATAATCTGAAGTATTTGGTCAATGTGCCTCTTGAATTCTGTCAGAAATCGAGCTTTTGTTGATTTCGCCCATTCTGTTTCATTTGTTTGGAAATAGATTCCATTAAGTCACCTTCACTCAATTGAGACTTATGTTGGTGCTTGAATTCTGGTTTGATCTTATCTATAAATTATTTACATTCTTGAAACATTTTGTGTAACTTTCAAGCTATATCGCATTGACACATATAGGCACATGTATATCCCATTGTTCCGCATTTGCTTTCGATATGTGCCTATTCTAGTTTCATTCTTTTGGATATTGAATTCATCTAACCTTCTTATTTGAATTGAGCTATATATGATTGCTTGGAATCTGTTTATACTTTTGCTTTCATTTCATTCCAATCTGAATACATTTGTGAGAGATTGTTGCTTGCATCGTATTGACTCATAAAGGCACATGTACATTTTGTTGTTCCGCGTGTGCTTCCGATATATGCTATTTATTGTTCATACTACCTTTTGTACTCTGGTGTTGTGGGATAATGTGAACCTTTGCCAGAAATGGTAAAGGGAGTTATGCATAGAGCCTACGATGCTTTGCCGGCCCCCATTGACTTAACCTAAACGTGGGTGGATGGAGCTCCCAGACGTGGGAGACATCTATCTGGTGGTCATTCAGAAATGGATGAATCACATTTTGTCAACAACTTCTGTATGTTTGATATGATATTCAGAGCTTTGGTTATGTGTTTTTGTACATGCTTTGGATAAGAATGATATGAATGCAACGTCAAAGACGACGTTTGAGCTTCTATTTGGTATTTGATATTGATATGCTCCGAAATGTTCTGTACGCCGTTGATATGCTCCGGAACATTTCATATGCCACTGATAAGCTCCGAAACATTTCATTTGTTATTTATATGCTCCGAAATGTTTCATTCATTGTTGATATGCTTCGAAATATTCCATACGCTGTTGATATGCTCCGGAACATTTCATACGCCACTGATAAGCTCCGAAACATTTCATTTGTTATTTTTATGCTCCGAAATGTTTCATTTATTGTTGATATGCTTCGAAAAGTTCCATATGCCGTTGATATGCTCCGGAACATTTCATATGCCATTGATAAGCTCCGATATGTTTCATTTGTTATTGATATGCTTCAAAATTTTCCATACGCCATTGATATGCTTCGAAATGTTCCATACGCCATTGCTATGCTCCGGAACATTTCATATGCCATTGATAAGCTCCGATATGTTTCATTTGTTATTGATATGCTCCAAAACGTTTCATTCGTTACTGATATGCTACAATTACTCTATGCCCCATCTGTTATGAACCAAATATGTATGATTGAAATGACAATTGTGATTCTGCACCTAATGATATTACGTCTATGAATTCGTATATTCTGCCTTGCATTTTGAAACTTTATCTCTTTGGAAATTGTCCTCTTTTGACATGGATATGTTAGTCACTTGTTGAGCTTTATATGCTCACCCCGTTGTTGTATAAATTTTTCAGGATAGTTTGTAGCTTGCTTAAATGTTAAGATCGGGCTGAGGCAGTGGAAAGCTAAAAGATTTTGGGCAGATCTTTATTAGTATATATGTTTTTTTTGTATAAGTACACTTTGCATCTAATGAAATATTGACAATGAATCTAAACTTGTGGATGTTGTATATGTTTAAAGGACCTCTCATGTTTAGGATTCTAGAATGTTAAGTTTAATTTGTGTAACGATATGGACTTATGGTAAACGTTGGTTTTGTGACTATATAGACTCCCACACTTGTGAATTTATGTTGTGGTTATTAATTTGATGAGTTGGGTTCAGATTTTATGAATCATCTAGCAATGTGTTGTATGTTTATAAACTGCGCAGGTTTTATAGATATGAATTTGATAGAATGTTTTCAGTGTCCTCAATTGTGTGTTTGGATACTGGATTGATTTGTTCTCTTGAATTTTAATATTATCGATATTATTTTGAGGGGCGTGATAGAATCGCTGGAGAATCTCCTTCCATATCCATTTAGTATAGTCAAAAGCAAAATAGAGATGGTCAACAGTTTCTTCTTGTTGCAAGCAAAGGGAGCATCAGTTAACATGATGGATACCTCTGCTTTTCATATTGTCTATTTTAGGTAGTTTATTCAGAAGAGCCTGCCATGTACATAAGGAATGTCTCTGTGATCCCGGTCGATCCCATGTCCAACTGCTTAGGAGCCACTTGTTATTTCTTTGCCTAATTTGATTCCATGTGGATGTGGCACTAAATTTACCATTATCATGAAGGTAAATAAGTACATCTGAAGGGTTGTTCCTGATTGGAATAGCTGTGATAGTCGGCCAAAGTGATAACATTTCAGGAGAAATAGGAGTAGGGAGACACCTGGTACCATTAGCAATGAACTCGGAAACCTTCCAATATTTGGGAGCCCCAAGGTCTTTTCGTATTCTATCACCATATAATTGAAATATACTTTTCCCATTCACCCAAGGATCGTACCACATATTAGTATTAGTTCTAGTAGAGATTGCATACGAAATGTGTTTGATTAGCCAATTCCTTGCCTTTAAAATTCCTTTCCAGGTTGCAGAGTGGTATGTTCTTGTTGAAATTTTCCAAATCGATTCCTTTGAAAGATACCTAGCAGAAACCCATTATGACCATAAGGAACATTTGTTTTGCAAAAGGTCCCAGAAATACTTTACCAAACATGCTTTATTCCAAGCTCTAGTATTTCTCAGGTTCAGCCCCCCTTCATCTTTCGGTTTGCAGATGTTGTCCAAATTTACCATATGCATTGTCTTATCATTTGTGCCATTCCAAAAGAAATTTATTAATTATCGTTCAATATTTTGTAGAAGTCCAATAGGTAGAAGAAATGCATTAGACCAATATATAGAGTAAGAGTACAACACCGAACGGATGAGTTCAAGTCGTCTTGCTTTTGAAAGAAGCCTATTTTTCCAAGAGAAAATTCTATTCTTTATTTTTTGCAGGATAGGCTGATAGTGGGTTTTGTGAATGCCAGTGGATATGAGTGGGAGACCAAGATATGTAACCAATAGATTTCCCTCACTAACCCCTAGGGTATGTGCAATAACATTTTTGTCCTCAATGCAAGGGCTCATGTAGACTTTACCTTTCGCATGATTTAACTGAAGGCCAGAAACTATACCAAAATCATTCAGAATAGTAGCCAGGTTTCTTACTGAAGTTAAATCATTCTGAAGAAAGATAAGAAGATCATCTGCAAAGATTATATGTGATATATGAATAGGGCCAGTATGGGGTACCTTAATACTGCCATTAGAGACCGCATATTCCAACATATAGCTAAGTCCTTCCATTGCGATTGTAAAGAGATATGGAGAGAGTGGATCGCCTTGTCGGATGCCAATCTTGCTCCCAAAAAAACCAATAGGTGAGCCTTTGAAGAGTATTGAAAACTTTGGAGTTTCTAAGCAACATTGAATCCAATTAACCCATTGCTGAGGGAAGTTCATACCGTGGAGCATCTTATAGATAAAGTTCCTATTAACTGTTTCAAAGGCTTTTCGTAGATCAGCTTTAAAACATATTTTTGTCCCTTTTGCTTTTGAGTGCAAATCATTGACCAAGTCATTAGCGAGCAGAATATTATGATGTATACTTCACCCTTTAATGAAATCAACCTGATTTGGACTAATTATCTTGTGTATTACCTTTTGCAATCTATCTGCTAATAGTTTGGAGATGATCTTGTAAATAAAGTTGCATAAAGATATGGGTCGATAGTTCTCTAGTGAATCAACCCATGCATTCTTGGGAATTAAAGAAATAAAAGTGCAATTCATCTCTCTAAGAATATGACCTGAAGAGAAAAAATATTGGCAAGCTTTAATCACATCATTACCAATAATAGACCATGTAATTTGGTAAAATTCTGCAGGAAATCCGTCTGGACCTAAGCTTTTGTGCTTTGGTGACTTAAAGACAACTCTTACTATTTCATCATCTGTAATTGGGGCATTGAGAATAGAAATGGCACTCGAATCAAGCTTTCTAGTTGGCTCCACATGAATATTATTAGGTTGCCCCGCTTGGTTGAGTAACGAATAAAAAAATTGCTCAGTGTATGCTTTAACCTCATCTAAATTCTCAATAAGATTGTTATATTTGTCTATGCATTTCCTGATGCGGTTAACGGCTTTTCGAGTAGCAATGGAAGCATAAAAAAACTTAGTATTAGAATCCCCTAAAGTAAGCCAATCCTGTCGAGACTTCTGTTTTGCAAAACTTTTCTCCTTCTTTAAGGCTTGCATGAAGTTATTTCTAGCTTTTGTCTCTTTTTCAATAAGATTCTCATCATGGGGTCGAAGTTGCAGCTCATGTTGCATTGCTATTAATTCCTTTCTGCAAAATTGAACTCGGGTGGTAATATTGCCAAAGGTATTTGTATTCCACTCCTTAAGTGCTACTTTGCAAGCTTTGAGTTTTTGATATAAGATGTAAGGGGGGGATCCATACACATTAACATTCCAAGCTGATCTGATAACATCAAGGAACTGAGGATGAGTACTCTATATGTTGAAGAATCTAAACAGTTTTTTGCCTTTTGGTGTTGCTTTATCTGCATGTATGTACATTAAAGAATGATCAGAAAACAATGGAGCATCATACTCAAGAAGTGAATCAGGGTAAACTATTAACCATTCTTGATTAATCAGACATCTATCAAGTCGAGCCATTATTTTTCTGTTAGCAGCACCTTGATTACTCTAGGAGAGCCAATTACCCACTGATTTCATATCAGTCATTGCAGCAGTATCTATGTAATCATTGTTGAATCTTGGATTTTGATGATATAATCAATTGGTGGGTTAATTGATCTAATCCATATTATTGAGTTAAGTGCGCAGGATTAACTACGATAACCAGAAAACATAAAGCAAGGATACCGGAGTCGAGCTCGATGGACGTTTAAGAGACCGAAGAATCATCGGAGATGCTGCCGGAACCATCCGAGAAGAAATCGGGAACGTGTCGGAAGTTCGCCGAAGAAATCGTCGGAGGCTCGCGGAGATCACCGAGAAGGCTCGGCTACTCGTTAAAAGTCATCACAAAGATTGGGAGCTTGTAGGAAGTCCGTCGGAAGAAGTTCGTCGGAAAGCTCGCCGGAACAAGACTCGACGTTCACGGTTGAAAATTTGCTTAGGATGTGTTTTGGTTATGTAGTCCACTTGTAATTAGGATTAGGATTAAGAGATAATCCTATATCCTGGTTAGGGGCCAATTGGGCCCAAAGTCAGAGTTGGTTTAGGCTAAAAATTAAGCTAAACCAGCAGAGCCAAGATTGAAGCCCAACTAGTAGCTGAAAACACTGTAGTTGGGCTGAAATCACTGTAGGCGGTGGCACCGCCTAGTTGGGCGGTGACACCTCCTTGGCTGGGCGGTTGCACCGTCCAGTACCCGAGTGCTGGGCGGTGGCACCGCCTGGCTGGGCGGTGGAACCGCCAGCACCGGGAACCCTAAAAGAATTCAAATTTTGAAACCCAAAATTTGAATCCTCTTGAGGCTTATAAATACCCCTCAAATCTCAGCTGAGGTTACAACTTTTGAGAAGCATTTTGATTGAGAGAAAAGTCTTAGAAAGTTTTAGCAAGTCTTGTTTTCAATTTGCTAGAGAGTTCTCCTCCTTCTTTCTGATTGAAAATTTGTAAGAGGTTGAGCTGCTTGTAAAAGGTTGTAAGAGGGGTGTTTACCCTTCCATTTCAAGAGACTTGCTAGTGGAAGGTGGGAGCCTCATCGAAGAGGGGCCTCGCAAGTGGAGTAGGTCATTTGACCGAACCACTCTAAAAATCGGCGTAATCTCTGGTTTGCTTTTTATTGTTGTCATTTACATTACTGCAAATCTTCTTACTGCTTTAGTTTGTATTACTTTTGCTGCGTAACTTTAAGAATACGCCTTCAAGTTAAATTTCTCAAGTTTCGTTCTTAACGTACGAAAGATTTTGATTAAAATCGAAGTTTTAATCCGCTGCACTAATTCACCCCCCCCCTCTTAGTGCCGCTCTGATCCTAACAAGTGGTATCAGAGCGAGGTTATCTCTCATATTTGGTTTAATACCCAAGAGAGATGGCTTATTCCGGCATGCAAGAGGGCCATTCTATTGCACGACCACCTTTGTTTAATGGGTCGGATTACACATATTGGAAGACTCGCATGAGGATCTTCCTCATTTCTATGGACTTTGAGCTTTGGTCTATTGTTGAGAATGGATTTCAAAAATCTTCTCTTCCGATGAGTGAATGGAATGAATCGGAGAAGAAGGTTTTTGCTTTAAATGCAAAGGCTATGAATGCCTTGTTTTGTGCATTAGACAAAAACGAATTTAATCGTGTTTCAATGTGTGATTCGGCTTTTGATATTTGGAGAACTCTTGAGGTCACTCATGAAGGCACTAGCCGAGTGAAAGAGTCCAAAATCAACATCCTTGTGCACTCTTACGAACTTTTCCGAATGAAACCAAGTGAGTCCATCGGAGACATGTACACCCGGTTTACGGATGTCATCAATGGACTCAAAGCTCTTGGTAAAGATTTTACTAACTTTGAACTAGTAACTAAAATCTTAAGATCCCTCCCTAAAAGTTGGGATCCAAAAGTTACGGCCATTCAAGAGGCCAAAGACCTTAAAGCATTCCCTCTTGAAGAACTCATTGGGTCTCTAATGACCTACGAAATGACATGTCAAGCTCATGACGAGCTCGAGAACCCCCTTCCAAAGAACAGGAAGGATATGGCACTCAAATCACAAGAAGACCACTTGAAAGGAACATCAAGTGATGAGGACAGTGACAATGACATTGCACTTTTGACTCAAAAGTTTAAAAAATATTTAAGAAAGAACAGATTTAAAAATAATACAAAAAATAAATTTGAACAAAAGAAAGACCAAGTGATTTGCTATGAATGCAAAAAACCGGGACACTACAAGAACGATTGTCCTCAAGCCAAAAAGAGGACATCAAAGAAGAAGGCGTTCAAGGCAACGTGGGATGATTCAAGTGCATCCGAAGAAGAGGAGTCCAACACCGAGCAAGTTGCTCATTACGCGCTAATGGCGTTAGGAGAAGAGGTATGTGATTTATTTAATGAAGATTTATCTTTTGAAGAACTGTCTATCGCTTTTCATGAATTATTTGATGAATGTAGAACTGTTAGCAAGAAGTTAAGTATCTTAAAGAAAGAGCATGCTTTGCTACAAGATAAGTTTGATAGTCTTCAAACTCCTCCATGCTCTAAGTGTGAGCACTTAGAAGCAATAAAAAATGAAAATATGCTTCTTAAGGAAACCTTAAACAAGTTTAAGGTTGGTAGCAAAGGATTAGATATGATCCTTGCAAACAAGGGTCACATCGCAAATAGAAATGGAATTGGATTTGTAAAAGGATTACATCAAAATCCCACCACTTTCGTAAAAGGACCTACATTACATGTTTCCTCTTATGTGAAATGCAACTTTTGTTGCAAATCCGGACATATTGCCTACAAATGCCCATTTAGGAAAATTAGTTCACAAAAATTAATATGGGTTCCTAAAGGAACTATAAAGAATTCAATCATAAATAACAAAGTTAGTGGGTCAATTTTTGAGGCACCCAAAATCAAATGGGTACCTAAAAATCATCCTCTTTTGTAGACAAACCCACAAGCTAGGAGCAAGAGATGGTATCTCGATAGTGGATGCTCAAGACATATGACTGGATATCCATCTCATTTCTCTATGCTCACTAGCAAAGAAGAAGGGTACGTTACCTTCGGAGACAACAACAAGGGCAAAATCATTGGCAAGGGAACTATTGGTAACAAATTTAATTTTTCCATTGATGATGTCTTACTAGTTGATGGATTGAAACATAATCTCTTGAGTATTAGTCAACTATGCGATAAAGGTTACATCGTTAGATTTGAATCAAATATGTGCATTATTGAAAAACCAAATCATAACATGACTATGATTGCTTTAAAACAAAATAATGTCTATACCATCAATCTTGATGAACTAAGTAATAAAATGTGCTTCTCCGCCGTAAATGATGATGCTTGGCTTTGGCATAGGAGATTAGGCCATGCAAGCATGAAAACAATATCTAAGATCTCATCTCAAGAATTAGTACGAGGAATTCCAAATATAAAGTTTATTAAGGACAAAGTATGCGATGCATGTCAACTAGGCAAACAAATAAAAACAAGCTTCAAACCAAAAAATCAAATTAGCACTACTAGACCATTACAATTGATCCATTTGGACTTATTTGGACCAATTGATACAACAAGTCTAGGTGGAAGCAAATATGCCTTTGTGATTGTGGATGACTACTCTAGATACACTTGGACCTATTTCTTAGCTCACAAAAGTGATTGCTTCAAGTGTTTCTCTAAATTTTGTAAACTCACTCAAAATGAAAAAGGCTTCATGATTTCATCAATTCGGAGTGATCACGGTGGTGAATTCCAAAACCGTGACTTTCAAAATTTTTGCGAAAGTAATGGGTACAATCACAACTTCTCAACTCCAAGAAATCCTCAACAAAATGGAGTAGTTGAAAGGAAAAATAGAAACCTACAAGAAATGGCAAGAACTATGTTGAATGAACATAGTTTACCTAAATACTTTTGGGCCGAAGCCGTAAATACGGCTTGCTACATCATGAATAGAGTCCTAATAAGACCATCCTTATCCAAAACTCCCTATGAATTATGGAATAACAAAAAACCAAACATCTCCTATTTTAAAGTTTTTGGTTGTAAATGCTTTATTTTAAATAAAAGGGATGCTTTAGGAAAATTTGATGCTAAATCCGATGAAGGCATCTTTCTTGGTTACTCTTCCGTTTCTAAAGCTTTTCGGGTTTTTAATAAAAGAACTTTAGTAATTGAAGAGTCTATTCATGTAGTTTTTAATGAAATTTCCGATTTAAAGAAAAATGATTTTGATGATGATCTTGGTTTTGATAATTTGAATTTAAATGAACCCTCTCCTCAAAATAGCCTTTTGAATGCATCTTCTTCCGAAATTTCTTTACCAAAAGAATGGAAGTATGTAGATGCTCATCCAAAAGAGCAAATTATAGGAGATACATCAAAAGGGGTTCAAACTCGTTCTTCTTTCAAAAATTTCTGTGCTAACGCCGCTTTCCTTTCTCAAATTGAACCTAAATGCATTGACGAAGCCTTAAAAGATGATTTTTGGATCATTGCAATGCAAGAAGAATTGAACCAATTTGAGAGGAATGAGGTATGGAAGCTTGTTCCTAGACCAAGTGACCACTTAGTCATAGGTACTAAGTGGGTCTTTAGAAACAAGCAAGACGAAAATGGTATCGTGGTTAGAAACAAGGCTAGATTAGTGGCCAAAGGTTTCAACCAAGAAGAAGGTATCGATTACGATGAAACCTTCGCTCCCGTGGCTCGATTAGAAGCCATAAGGATGCTCCTTGCCTATGCTAGTAGTAATAATTTTAAACTATTTCAAATGGATGTTAAAAGTGCTTTCTTGAATGGTTTTATTTCCGAAGAAGTATTTGTCGAACAACCTCCCGGATTTGAAAATTCTCTTCTTCCTAATCATGTATTCAAATTGACTAAAGCTCTCTATGGCTTAAAACAAGCTCCTAGAGCTTGGTATGAAAGGCTTAGTTCCTTTCTTATTTTAAATAATTTTACCAAAGGCAAGGTTGATACTACATTGTTTATTAAATATTTTGAAAATAATTTTCTTATTGTGCAAATTTATGTTGACGATATTGTGTTTGGCTCTTCGGATGAATCACTATGTGAATCATTTGCCAAATGTATGAGTCTTGAATTTGAAATGAGTTTAATGGGTGAATTAACTTTCTTTTTGGGATTACAAATCAAACAACTTAGTGATGGTATATTTCTTAACCAATCGAAATATACATTAGAATTGTTAAAACGATTTAACATGGATAATTCAAAAGCAATAAACACCCCTATGAGTACTACGACTAAGTTAGATATGGATGAAAATGGTGAAAGTTTCGATCAAAAAACATATAGGGGAATGATAGGTAGTCTACTCTACCTCACTGCGACTAGACCAGATATTATGTTTAGTGTAGGACTTTGCGCTAGATTTCAATCTAATCCTAAATTATCTCATCTTAAGAGTGTTAAAAGAATATTTAGATATCTCAAAGGAACTCCAAATTTAGGATTGTGGTATCCAAAATCTGAAAAATTCGATCTAATAGCTTATGCAGATGCCGATTTTGGCGGATGCAGGATAGATAGAAAAAGTACATCCGGAACATGCCAATTTTTAGGACATGCACTTGTTTCTTGGACTTCTAAGAAACAAAATTCAGTCGCACTATCTACGGCGGAAGCCGAATACATTGCTGCAAGTGCATGTTGTGCACAAGTAATTTGGATGAAAAATACATTAGAAGACTATGGAATTCACTTTAAAAATATTCCCATAAAATGTGATAATACTAGTGCCATATGCCTTACTAAAAATCCAATTCAGCACTCTAGAACTAAGCACATCGACGTTAGGCATCATTTCATACGCAATCATGTTTTTAACAATGATGTTGTTCTAGAATTCATTGACACAAAGCATCAATTAGCAGATATATTTACAAAAGCTTTGAATGAAGACCAATTTGAATTCATCCGAAGGGAATTAGGCATGCTAAATTGTCCCTAAAATGAACTTCACAAAAAAAAAAAAAAAAAAAAAAAAACTCGTTCTTTTCCCTTCGTTTATAAATTTGAATTCTTCCTTCTTCTACAATTCAAAATGATCCATTAAAGTATGAATTATGATCTTGAGGAAAGAAGCTAAACAACAGAAAGGGAAAATTTTTTTTTCTTTCCTCCGCGTGATGCCAGCGGTGGCACCGCCAGATCCGGCGGTTGGACCGACTGGCGCTCGGGCGCCAGGCGGTGACACCGACCAGTTTGGCGGTGACACCGACCGAGTCACCCTTTTAACCCGAGGGGTTAGGGCCGGCGGTGACACCGCCCCCAACCCGAAGAAACACCTCTCCAAAACCCTCTCCCATTCCCTCTAACCCTCATTCTACCTCTTAGAAACATTGGAGAAGGATTCTTGGTGGTCCAAGCTTTCCATCTCTCAACATAATCTCCACAAGGTAACACTTGAAATCCCTCTTATCTTTTCTCTTTCTCTTGCTTATTTTTCACAATTTCATCATCATCTTGTCTAGAAAATGGCACCAAAGAGATCAAAAGGAATAAGGATTGAAGGAGATTCATATAACCATGACCTTTTTAGATCAAAAGAGGTAGCCCTTAGCTTTCCAAAATTTGAAACACGATGTGTCCATAAGGGAAAATACGTTGATTTGGATGAACTAGAGGACTTAGATCCCATTAAGTGGTTTGCTCAACTAGAAGCTCTACCTCTACTACAAATAGATGAATCAATCTATCCACGGTTAGTGAAATTGTTCTATGCCAACCTATATGAAGACAATGATAGCCTAAGCACTTACATTCTAGGAACACCCATTAGAATTTTTGACAGCACCATTTGTGAGCTAATTGGCATAACTGAAAAAGACAGGGGATGCTATTTTAAGGGTAAATGGGACGTCAAAAAAATAGGAGCAACCTATTCCGAAGCCGTGAAAACAATTTTTGCAAATCCAAACCTTGACTTCCTACCCAAGAGCTGTGAACACTTAATGCCTTTCAACTCTAAAATTCTTCATCACATTATCACAAGCATCATATTCCCCAAACAATTTCATCTTGACGAAGTAAGTCAATTAGAAATAGGAACCATGTATTGGATTATGACCGGTCAGCATAATTGTTTTGGGTACTTGATTCGCCAACACATGCAGGAAATTATGACTAAAGATACTATATTACCATATGGGAGGTTAATCACTAGAATTCTTCATGCCTATGACATTTGCATTCCACCCGATGAAGAATCTATTCAAAATGATCGATATAACATAATAAATAAAAACCTGCTAAAAAAACTTAGGTGCACTTTTAGCAATGGCATATGGGTTAGGCAGCCTAGAAGGACGGATCCAATACCTACACCAATAGAACAACCTGAAACACCAGTTCTTATGGGAAGTGAATCTCCTCCTCCTAGTCCCTTTGGAGCAGCACCTTCAGCTCCTGTTTCCTCCTCTGAAAATTTCATTATGGCGGAGCTATCTCAGATCAAATCACAGCAAGAACAAATTCAGAATCAACAAGTTGAAATTTTGAAGACACTACGACAGATGAATGAAAAAATAGATATCATGTATCAGCATTGTGGATTACCTCCTAAGGATTAAATTGATATATCTTTTTATTCTGTCCTGTTTGCTTTTAAAAACAAGTTCATGTTTGTCATCGATTGTATGATAACTGATCTTTCCTTTAGATAACTACTGTCTGCATAGATGATGATGTCTTTTGGATAAACTATTTCTGGCAAATTTGAATGATGAACTTTGATAAATGCTATACCTTTTTCTATGATCATCAATTAGCTGGCTTGTCTCTTTTTGTTGATGACAAAGGGGGAGAAGTGATGACTTAAATGACATGACTAATATGAATTACAAAAACTTGTGTGATATGAATGTCTTATATGACTTGCAAATCCTTGAAAATATCACAAGATTGATATCATGAAATTTATATTGAAAATCTTTATCTTCTGTGTGATATGAATGTCTTATATAACTTGCAAATCCTTGAAAATATCACAAGATTGATAACATGAAATTTATATTGAAAATCTTTATCTTCTGTCGTAGCAAAATTCGTCCCGTATCATTTAACTTATGATTTTCATCGAAGTTTCGTACTTACTATTGTTTAATGAGGATAACGATAAAGTTCTACGATTAGAACTTATCGGGTTATGCTTGAATCCAATGGGATGGAATTCAAGTGTTTTTTTTTTATCTTCTCATAATATGGCATATAGATAGGGGGAGTTATGTTTAACTCCGTCATCAATTGATTGTCATCATCAAAAAGGGGGAGATTGTTGAATCTTGGATTTTGATGATATAATCAATTGGTGGGTTAATTGATCTAATCCATATTATTGAGTTAAGTGCGCAGGATTAACTACGATAACCAGAAAACATAAAGCAAGGATACCGGAGTCGAGCTCGATGGACGTTTAAGAGACCGAAGAATCATCGGAGATGCTGCCGGAACCATCCGAGAAGAAATCGGGAACGTGTCGGAAGTTCGCCGAAGAAATCGTCGGAGGCTCGCGGAGATCACCGAGAAGGCTCGGCTACTCGTTAAAAGTCATCACAAAGATTGGGAGCTTGCAGAGAGTCCGTCGGAAGAAGTTCGTCGGAAAGCTCGCCGGAACAAGACTCGACGTTCGCGGTTGAAAATTTGCTTAGGATGTGTTTTGGTTATGTAGTCCACTTGTAATTAGGATTAGGATTAAGAGATAATCCTATATCCTGGTTAGGGGCCAATTGGGCCCAAAGTCAGAGTTGGTTTAGGCTAAAAATTAAGCTAAACCAGCAGAGCCAAGATTGAAGCCCAACTAGTGGCTGAAAACACTGTAGTTGGGCTGAAATCACTGTAGGCGGTGGCACCGCCTAGTTGGGCGGTGACACCTCCTTGGCTGGGCGGTTGCACCGTCCAGTACCCGAGTGCTGGGCGGTGGCACCGCCTGGCTGGGCGGTGGAACCGCCAGCACCGGGAACCCTAAAAGAATTCAAATTTTGAAACCCAAAATTTGAATCCTCTTGAGGCCTATAAATACCCCTCAAATCTCAGCTGAGGTTACAACTTTTGAGAAGCATTTTGATTGAGAGAAAAGTCTTAGAAAGTCTTAGCAAGTCTTGTTTTCAATTTGCTAGAGAGTTCTCCTCCTTCTTTCTTATTGAAAATTTGTAAGAGGTTGAGCTGCTTGTAAAAGGTTGTAAGAGGGGTGTTTACCCTTCCATTTCAAGAGACTTGCTAGTGGAAGGTGGGAGCCTCATCGAAGAGGGGCCTCGCAAGTGGAGTAGGTCATTTGACCGAACCACTCTAAAAATCGGCGTAATCTCTGGTTTGCTTTTTATTGTTGTCATTTACATTACTGCAAATCTTCTTACTGCTTTAGTTTGTATTACTTTTGCTGCGTAACTTTAAGAATACGCCTTCAAGTTAAATTTCTCAAGTTTCGTTCTTAACGTACGAAAGATTTTGATTAAAATCGAAGTTTTAATCCGCTGCACTAATTCACCCCTCTTAGTGCCGCTCCGATCCTAACAATCATTAAAACTCTGAAGCTGACTTTCTGAAAGCTGTCTACCCCCAACTTTTTCATTTGTGTACCGAATAGTATTAAATTCTCTAAGAATAATCCAAGGTACATTAAGACAGCCCTCTACAATGTTAGTTGTCGAATCTCGGATTTTGATGATGAAACTAATTGATTGTGTTTAGATGTTTAATTGCATTTTCAGTGATACAGATCTACTCGATCAGGATTAGACAGTTAACGCAGGAGGAATTGACGTTGCGCTTGAGGAGATCACGTTAGGATATTGGATGGTTGAATGCTTCGGACGTCGGGCATCGGGCCAAGGATAGCGAAATTGCGCCAAGGATATCGGGGTTGCGGAGGTCAACAGCCGATTGGGCAACAAGCCACAAGAGAGGATGATGCACCGAAGAATCGGACGAAGCGCCAACCAATGACGTGCCGGGCAACAGAATGTCAATTCGCGTTGTAATAATTGTCTAGATCGGAGTTGAGTTTTGGTTTGTGGGTGTAGGATTAACTATGATAACGATGAAGACATAAAGCGAAACAAAGTGCCGGAGTCAAGCGCGGAGGATTCGTTGGGAGTCCGAGAGTTCGACGGAAGTCCGAAGGTTCATCGGGAATGCTGCTGGAACTAGCCGAGAATGAGTAGGGAGCTTACCGAAGGGTTTTTCGGAAGCTCGCAGGAAGGTTCGTTGGAAGTTCGTGGAGCTCACCGAGAAAGATCAAAGCTTGCCAAAGATGCTTGTTGGAACTCACCAAGATCAAATCATGAAGTCTAAGAGCTTGCCGAGAGTCCGCAGAATGGTTTCCGAGAGTTTATCGGAAGACCGTCGGAAGTTCGCCGGAAGCTCGCCGAAAGAAGTCTTAACTTACGAACTTTGTAATAGCTTAGAAAATGTCTTTAAATTCATAGTTAGCACAGTAATTAGGGTTAGGATTAGGTGTTAATCCTATAACCCAAGTAGGGGCCAATTGGGCCCGAGTTCGGACTAGTTTGGGCCAAGTTTGGAGCCCAACCAATGAGCTGAATTGGCCTAGGCGGTGGCACCGCCTAGACATGGCTGTGGCACCGCCCAGCACCTGAGAGCTGGGCGGTGGCACTGCTTGATTGACATTGACAGGCGGTGACACCGCTAGTCCACTGTTAGTGTCAGACATTGACAGGCGGTGGCACCGCCAACCTCGGAAACCCAAGAGAATTCAAATTTTGGAGCCTAAATTTGAATCCTCTTGGGGCCTATAAATACCCCTCATTTCTCAGCAGAGAATACAACCTTTTGAGAAGCTAGAAGTTGAGAAAAGCTTTAGGAAAAGTCTTGTTTTCAATAGCTTGAGTGTTCACCTCCTTTCTTTTCATTGAAATCTTTGTAAAAGGGTGAACCACTTGTAAGAGGTTGTAAGAGGGGTGTAAGAAGGTGATTGATCTTCACCTAGTAAAGGAAGATCATTAGTGGATGCCGGTGGCCTCGACGGAAGAGGAATCGGAGGAGTGGATGTAGGTCATGATTGACCGAACCACTATAAACTACCGTTTCTCTGGTTTGCATTTTATTCTTGCCATTTACATACTGCAAACTACTTTACTTAGTCACTATGCTTCTATACGCTTCTAAGTTATTAAGCTTTTTAAGTTTGGTTTTTTATCTTACGAAAGATTTTTCCAAAACCGAAGTTTTAATCCGCTGCACTAATTCATCCCCCCCTCTTAGTGCCGCTCGGATCCTAACAATTGGTATCAGAGCCCGGTATTTCTCATTTTGGATTTACACCCGAGAGAAATGGCTCTTTATGGCTTTCAAGAGGGCTTATCGGTTTTTCGTCCACCGTTGTTTAACGGATTGGACTACACTTATTGGAAAACTCGAATTAGAGTTTTCTTGATTTCTATGAATTTGGATTTATAGAATATCATTGAAAATGGTTTTCAACTTCCCTCTAAATCGTTGAACGAATGGTCGGATTTGGAGAAGTATTTTTCTTTAAACGCAAAAGCTATGAATGCCTTATTTTGTGCTTTAGACAAAAATGAGTTCAATCAGATTTCTACGTGCAAAGCGACTTTTGATATTTGGCAAACACTTGAAATCACGCACGAGGGAACTAGTAGAGTCAAAGACTCGAAAGTTAACATTTTTTTTGCATAATTTTGAGCTTTTTCGAATGCAACCAAGCGAGACTATAGGCGACATGTACACCCGTTTCACGTATGTCGTTAATAATCTAAGAGTTCTTGGTAAATATTTTTTGAACTTTGATCTTGTAAGCACGATCTTAAGATCCCTTCTAAAAAGGTGGGATCCTAAAATAACCGTAATACAAGAAACAAAACATTTAAATATTTTTCCACTTGAAGAACTAGTTGGTTCGTTGATAACATATGAAATGGTGCGCAATGCACATGATGAACACAATGAACACTTGAACCACCTTCCAAAGAATAGGAAGGATTTGGAACTCCGGACAAATGAATACCACTTGAGCGATGACTCAAGTGATGAGGACAATGATGAACTTGAACTTCGAACACTAACTCTTAATAAGTTCATTAAATAAAAATCTAAAATAAACAATGAACTTGAACGGAGGAAGAGGCCAAAGAAAAGGAAGGCACCCAAGGATGAATCAAGAACTTCCAAAGGTGAAACGGCGAATTGGGCTTTGACGGGCTTCGACTACAAGGTAAGTAACTCAACTCTCTTAAATTATTTTGAAATTACTTGAAGTTTTTCATGGGTGCTTAATTTAGTTAGTATGTATAGGAAATAAAAAAATTTATTTTTTAAAAATTATATCATGTTTTTCTTTTTAGCATCTTTGAAAAATTAAAAATTTAAGCATGAAAAGATAGATTCACCTAAAATGAAAAATGTATGATTACAACAAATAACAAAAGGATTTTGTTTGAAAATGCCTTATGCCCAATGAAACCATCATTGATGAATATGTTTTATATTTAATGGTTTCTTTGGCTTATATGCCTTATCATGATAAACGTTTTGAAAAGTTTGTATCATATTTGATGATTGTTATACATGATGATTTATTGGTCTCGAAGTTATTCAATTTTGATTAAATGAAATCATGTTTGATTTGAAGTAATGAGTTGAAATAATTTTTTGAATTATGTGTTGCACTTTTTTTTATGATTTTTGATCTTTCCGTTTTAAACGATGATGCATGGATTTAAAAAAAAAGGGGACATGCATGTATGGAATCAATCAATAAGTTGAAACAAAAGGAGGAAAGATTTTTTTATTAAAAATTTTCTTTTTTTTCTATCTTATTGATTTCTACCTAAGAGACCAATAAAATTATCTATGCCATTTTGAATCTCTTGAAAGAAATGTTGAGATTTTGATGATTTGGACGATTTAAATTTGAATGAGTTTTATTCAAAATCATGATCTTGATTCCATGATATTTACAAATTAAGATTTATTATGAATCAAGATTTTTTCATTAATCGATCTCCTAAGATTTTTTTTTGATTATTTATGAGTAGGCTTTTCAAAAAGAAATCATGCCTTTTGGTATTCATATGTTCTAATCTTTCATGATATGATTTTTATATAATTCCTTGTATTCATGAAATATTTATCGCATCACCCAATTACTTTCTTCTTGATATTCCTTATATGTTGATATAAAATTATGCATGAAATACTCTTGATATTATTTTGATGTATACAAATGAAAAGTTATAATCATGAATGGTCGGATGAAATTTGACAAGTTAATATCTTCATGATTTGAAACATTTATAATTTGAAATTATGCATGCAATTGCTTTGTATTGGGATGATATATGCATCATGAATACTTTATTATCATACATGAAAATAGTGATAAACATTTTGAAAATAAATGTTTGTATCATGTTAGATGATTTTACATTTTGTGCATAATAAGTTATAGTAATGATTGAAATGATATGAATGATGATTTGGAATCATGTATATAATGATGAGTTTATATGTTTTGAAAATATATATGATGATTTGGTATTATGCATGTAATAATGATGCACACAATGATGAAATATTAATGATAAAATTATTATTTTGATATTCATGACTTGAATCTTCCTTTCTTTTTGCCAATGACAAAGAGAGAGAAAGAATTGCTAATGTGCTATCTTGAATTGATGTAAAGGGTAATCTCAAAGATAAATTAGCTACCTTGTACAAGTCAAGAAAATACAAAAATTTGCTTACCTTCTTGCACATCTAAAGAAAAGATACAAATGTAACACTTGTCAAATTGTTTGCTTGCCTCATGTAAAACATGGTCCCTTGCTGTCTTGAACATCTTTAATATGCTAGCTAGCATGATATACAATTTGCTATCTTGAACATTACAAAGAAATACTATCATGCACATTGCAAAGAAAAGCAAATATGCCAACTTGCACATCTTTAAATTTGCTAGCTTGTATGTAGTAAAACTTTCATAACGTAAAAGTTGCTAGCTTATAGAGAAGCAAAGAATTGCTATCTTGAAAGAAGCAAAAAATGCAAAACTTAGAAAACTTGCAATATAATTGCTCTTGCCATGCTTTGTATCAAAAATAGGTTGATATCTTTAAAAGCATCGCATTAAATTTTTTAGTATTGCAATGTATCACATGTATTGCAAATTGAAAATTTTGAGACTATTATCATATCATGTTTAACAATTGATGTCCTTCATGACATGATTTCTTTGCATTTTTGTCTTGTATGTTTCATGTGATGATTGAAATATTGATTGATGCAAATTCATAATTTATGTAAAACTTTAAATCATTGGTTCCTCTCCTTCTTTAAGGCAATGACATTAGGGGAGAAAGATTACTAGCTCAAGGCAAATGTTGGCTAGCTTGTACTCTTCCCTTCTTTTCGACAAAAACAAAGGGGAGAAAGCTTTTGCTAGTTAGAACATGCAAAGAAAAGCAAAGTGCAATCTTGCACAAGAAGCAAGTGTTGAATTGCCATGATTGAACTTAAGAATCTTGCTATACTTTTGTGCTTATATGTTGTGATGAAAATCTAGCTTTATGTTGCAAAAACTTGCATGTCTTTTAAAATAGCTAGAGCTACTTCTCCTTTTTGTTGATGACATAGGGGGAGAAGTATATTGATGACTTCATGCATTGAATTAAATATTTTATATATATTTGCATGATGGTTTAAATGTTTTTCATAGCATGTGATGAATGTTACTTGGATTTGGGATAATCCAAGTGTTCTATCAATGACATATTGATAGGGAGAGTTTAGTTAAACTCCGGGGAGTTAAGGTTAACTCTGTTAGTCATCAATTAGTTGTCATCATCAAAAAGGGGGAGATTGTTGAATCTCAGATTTTGATGATAAAACTAATTGAATGTGTTTAGATGTTTAACTGCATTTTGAGTGATGCAAATCTACTCGATCAGGATTAGACAGTTAACGCAGGAGGAATTGACGTTGCGCCGGAGGAGATCATGTTAGGATATTGGATGGCTGAATGCTTCGGACGTCGGGCATCGGGCCAAGGAGAGCGAAATTGCGCCAAGGATATCGAGGTTACGGAGGTCAACCGCCGATTGGGCAACAAGCCGCAAGAGAGGACGATGCACCGAAGAATCGGACGAAGCACCAACCAATGACGTGCCGGGCAACAGAATGTCAATTCACGGTGTAATAATTGTCTAGATCGGAGTTGAGTTTTGGTTTGTGTGTGCAGGATTAACTACGATAACGATGAAGACATAAAGCGAAACAAAGTGCCGGAGTCAAGCACGGAGGATTTGTTGGGAGTTCGAGAGTTCGACGGAAGTCCGAAGGTTCGTCGGGAATGCTGCCGGAACTAGCCGAGAATGAGTAGGGAGCTTACCGAAGGGTTTTTCGGAAGCTCGTCACAAGGTTCATTGGAATTTCGCGGAGCTCACCGAGAAAGATCGGAGCTTGCCAAAGAAACTCGTTGGAACTCACCAAGATCAAATCGTGAAGTCTAGGAGCTTGCCAGGAGTCCGCAGAATGGTTTCCGAGAGTTTATCGGAAGACCGTCGGAAGTTCGTCGGAAGCTCGCCGGAAGAAGTCTTAACTTACGGACTTTGTAATAGCTTAGAAAATGTCATTAAATTCATAGTTAGCACGTTAATTAAGGTTAGTATTAGGTGTTAATCCTATAACCCAAGTAGGGGCCAATTGGGCCTGAGTTCGGACTAGTTTGGGCCAAGTTTGGAGCCCAACCAATGAGCTGAATTGGCCTAGGCGGTGGCACCACCCAGCACCCGAGAGCTGGGTGGTGGCACCGCCAATCCACTGTCAGTGTCAGACACTGATAGGCGGTGGCATCGCCACTGATAGGTGGTGGCACCGCCAGCCTCGGAAACCCAAGAGAATTCAAATTTTGGAGCCCAAATTTGAATCCTCTTGGGGCCTATAAATACTCCTCATTTCGCAGCAGAGAATACAACCTTTTGAGAAGCTAGAAGTTAAGAAAAGCTTTAGGAAAAGTCTTATTTTCAATAGCTTGAGTGTTCACCTCCTTTCTTTTCATTGAAATCTTTGTAAAAGGGTGAACCACTTGTAAGAGGTTGTAAGAGGGGTGTAAGAAGGAGATTGATCTTCGCCTAGTAAAGGAAGATCATTAGTGGATGCCGGTGGCCTCGACGGAAGAGGAATCGGAGGAGTAGATGTAGGTCACGATTGACCGAACCACTATAAACTACCGTCTTCTCTGGTTTGCATTTTATTCTTGTCATTTACATACGGAAAACTACTTTACTTAGTCACTACGCTTCCATACGCTTCTAAGTTATTAAGCTTTTTAAGTTTGGTTTTTTATCGTACGAAAGATTTTTCCAAAACCGAAGTTTTAATCCGCTGCACTAATTCACCCCCCCCTCTTAGTGCCGCTCGGATCCTAACATGAGTTAGATCATACCACAGTGTATTTCTTTCTTGCATACTGTTTGAAGCATATATACTAGTTAAATTGAATTGACAGCCATTCTTTTTGTCCTCTACCTTATGATGGATGAATTGATCAGTAGCAGAAATAAACCAAGCATTAATAGATTTAGGATGCCATAAGACCCATATTCTACCAAATGTTTCATTTGAGTCATTGGTAAACAGTTCTGCATCCGGCCATATTAAATTCTTTTGAGGTTGAATACGTGATTGTTTAATTTTCGTTTCCACTAGAATAACAATATCACTTACGGCAAACTTGATTATTCTGTTGAGCTCTCGACATTTCTCAGTCTAATTAAGCTCACGAACATTCTAGCATGTTATCTTCATCAGTAATAAATAAATGAAAAAGGTGGTAAGGTATTCATCCTTCGACTTTAGATGGACTGAACCATCCTTTTTCTTATCCTTTGGTTTTGTATTTTCCTCCCGTACAATATCCTTACCTTTTATAGCTTTATTCCTATATTTATCCACTTCATCTACAGCTTGCAGATGTTTAAACTTTAAAATACCTTGAATCATGTGGTCTTGATTGGCAGGGTTTGTTGAAGCATGATAAGATTGTTGTGGCATAATATCCTAGTTAGTACTTGTTGGAGCAACCTGGCTAGAGAGGTTTGTTGGGGCATGAGTTTGTTGAGACAGAATATCCTTGTTGGCGATGTTTGTTGCGGCTTTAGTTTGTTGAGGAAGAATATCCTTGCAGGAGAGATTTGTTTGGGCCAAAGTTCATTGAGCTATTGTGGACGGATCCGAAGAAATTGGAAGAGATGAAGTTCCTGACTTATGCTTCTCCTGTCCACTAGTACCATGGGAAACTTCTGTTGTGGAAGGCTCAAACATTATAGGAAGAGGTAAAGTTTAGGATTTGTCTTTCTGTCCACGATGCTATCCTTGCGAGTCGGAATGCTCAATAGTCTTCGCCACCATCGGTGCTACTACCATTAGAGAAGAGTCGCTTTGTTGCTGAGGTGCTTGACGTGGTCGATAGACCTTTGTGATCAGTTTTGGAGTTTGCTGACAAGCTCCATTTGCATGACCAAAAGATAAGCAATGCTGACATCGTTGTGGCTTCCAGGAATATGAGACATGTACCTTCCAATGCTAGTCATAGGTGCCCAGCAAGCCAATCACGTGAGTGATGGCACGTGTGACTTGATACAGAATCTTTTTGCTTATTATATTTTGGCGTATATCACTTTATAACTATTGCATATGTGCATATATATATTGTGATGTCCTTGGATTTGTACAAAGGGAATCGGATCGTGATAAGATCATGATAATGAGATCGATTCACCTTTAAACACATATCCTAAATAATCCCAGTCATAGGTTACTCGAGAGGGAAATCGTGATAACCGGATAGACTGGTATGCTATATACCCGTCCATATAATGGATGCAGCTGGTCTCATAGCTGCTCATGTAGGGACACTAGGGATATAGTACAGGTGCTCATTGGAGAATGAGTTCACTGATTGATCCGCTTACGAAATGCTGGATGGTTGATGATGCCTTATTGTGAGACAGCGATTCCATAGTCCTAGTGGGGTATCTGGTCCTTAGACTTGAGACACCAAGGATGTCCTGTATGAATGCTCCACTCTTTGATACCAGACTTATAGGTTTGGCTATCCCAGATCTAGTACAGCTGGTCATTGGGAGTGGTAGTCGACCTTACGAGGGCTATTGAGTGTCGATAGAGGATCATCCACTCTCGGCGTCATGAGAGGAATATCACATGTGTTCTTGCTAAGACAAATCCCTGGCTAGGGTCATTCGGGTTGAGAGAGAAAGTGTTATCCGGGAGAATCTGATTATAGCGAGACTCGAGTAGAAACCGTATGGGTCTAACAGCACCATGCTCGATATACGGTCTCTAGGATATTAGATGGATGAGGGACTATAGGTACACGGTAACTGAGGACAGACAGGTCCAATGGATTGGATTCCCCTGTATCGTTTGGGGACTACGGCGTAGTCATCTAGTACGTCCGTAGTCGATGAGTCGAGTGAATTATTACAGAGATAATAATTCACTGAGTTAGAAGGAGTTCTGACAGGTATGACTCACGGCCAGCTCGATATTGGGCCTATAGGGTCACACACATATGGTAGGCATTGCGATGAGTAGAGGTTCAGATATGAGATATCCGACAGAGCCCTTGTCTTATTGGATGTAGATCCAATACCCACTAGGGGAGGACCCATTAGGGTTTGACAAGGGACCTCCATAAATAGGAGGGATTCAGAGTCTCATAGGCTAGAGCATTTGCTTGCCTTTCCTATTCTCCTCTTCCTCTCCACCTCATATCAGGCCTGGAGTTTTGAGGAGCGTCGTCGCAACCCTGCTGTGTGGATCACCGCTAGAGAGGAGGACGCTTGACCTCCTTTACCCTCTCCTAAGGATTAGCAAGGAAACAGGGATATACGATCTCCCTAGGTAACACAATCTACTCTATACGCAATTTCATGTTTTGCAGATTTTTGCGCACCAATCTTTGCACGATCACGAACATCTTTTTGGGAATCGGGGATTTTGTTTTCTTGTTCTTCCGCTGCGCATGTGATATCACCCCCATGATTTCCCAACAATGGTATCAGAGCCAGGTTGTTCGTGCGAATGATTGGTTTTGAACTGCGTGTGTTGTGTTTAAGAAGAATATTGACGTCAAAATCGTTGACGCAAAAGCGAGAAAGGGCAGCAACAGTTCCTACCCTCGATCTGTGTGCGTGAAGCGCAACCGAAGGCGGGCAGCACAGGGGCTGCATCTCCAGTAGCCAGCCGGTGACCTGCTTGCAGCAGGCTTGCTGCCGGCGGGGCTGGCAGCCCACGGGCAAAGGCGCCGCAGGGCAGCAGTGCTTGTCGCCGCAAGGAAGCGGCGCCTACCGCCGTAGGGCAGTGACGCCTGCCGCCGCTGCTCCTGTGGGCGAAACCCCCCCCCCCCTAGGGGCGGCCGCCCGACGGGACAGCACCGCCCGAAAGGGGCGCCCACACGCAGCGGCAGCACCGCCAGCGGGCGAGCCGCCTGCTACTGCCCTCGCCCCGCCGCATAGGCCACCGCCGGCATGGGTGGCGGCAGTGGTAGCAGCGAAAGGTGGAAAGGGCATTAGGGTTTTCTGGGAAAAAGATAGTTTTGCCCCTCGGAATTTGAGAAATTCTAGTTTCTGTCTTTTGTCCAAATTATAAAAATACCCTTATAAATTTAGAAATTCCCTACATGTCCCTGATTTCAGAAAAATATTAATTAACTAAAAGGTTTAGTTGATTATTATTTTTATTATTATCTAGTAGTCCTACATGATGATGATTATTTATACATGTGATGTGTGATGTGTGGACGGATGATCATGGACCGTGTGATATGTGTACTTATGATTATTATTATTGAGGTCTGCGAGCCTTCATTATATTTCTCGTTTATTGTCGGGCCTGCGTGCCTATGATTAAGTTGTAATCACATGAGGAGGCGTAGCGGGAGCGTGGATGCGATAGCGGGACCCACGAGACGGACGATTGTGATGCATGGAGATGCATCAAGATGTCGACGGAACCGACGAGGACGAGATGGACGATCACAGGGCATGGAGATGCACCATTGCACACATAGATCTTGATGTGAGTCATTAGGCCTACTGGCTCGGGCCTAATCATATTAGGTTGTGGTCCATGATCATCTGGTGTGATTGCTTATACACATACTAGATAAATATATATATTTGCATGCGATGTAGATATATATTAAATATGTATATGTGTGACATGTCATATTAGGAGACCAAATCATAGAAACATCTCTCGATAATATTAAGTCGGTAAACGTGAGGTAATTAGATTGACCCACGTGGCCTTCCATCGTTTTGAGTAGGAACCGATTCCCGGTGTAGGTTGAGTTGGTCGAGTCCCTCGAGACTCACCTATATCGCGATTCGCTATTTTGCTTACGACATAGAGATGTTACCGGTGACCTAAGGGCATGGTATACTTGGTCGAGTCCCTCGAGGGTATATCATCAAATCAGACTCATCTTGTAACGAAGGTGTTGACTTAACCGAGCATCATGGTTGGTCGAGTCCCTCGAGGCCATGGTGATTCGGAGGCCGAACAAGACGGGAATCACAAGGAGTTATGATCGGCAAGAGTTGCCTACCTTTTAGGCTTAGTGTGATTGGTCGAGTCCCTCGAGGTTACACTAAGACGCTGATTGGATCCTGATCCCCACTAGAAGTCTGCCGGAGACTTCCGTTTCACGTGTTGAGGGTGTCGCGTGACTCGTTACTAAAATAGTGGGAGCATATTAAGATAGAAGTCCATATCTTGATAGTTTATTTCTTGCAAAATCTGCATGTTATTCATTTCTGCTGCATCTTTATTTTCAGAAAATGTCGGTTTCAAATCCCTTACGTGACATACTTGATGTCAACCGCCTCACTGGTCCAAATTATACGGATTGGCTCCGTAACTTGAGAATTGTTCTCACAGCGGAGAAAATCGTGTACGTCCTTGATTCAGTGATGCCTACGCCCGAAGAAGGGGCAAACGAGGATGAGATCGCTCGCTATGTAAAGTACATTGATGACTCCACTCTTGCTCAGTGCTATATGTTGGGCTCTATGACTCCTGAGTTATAGAGACAACATGAAAAGATTGATGCCAGATCCATTCTCCTACATGTCCACAAATTGTTTGAGGAATAGGGAAGGACTCAACGATATGAGATATCCAAGAGCCTTTTCCGCGCTAGGATGACTGAGGGGACACCGATTCAGAACCATGTCCTAAAGATGATTGAGTGGATAGAGAAACTCACAGGTCTAGGAATGGTCCTAGAGGATAACTTGTGTGTGGACATTGTGCTTCAGTCCCTACCAGATTCCTTTTCACAGTTCATAATGAATTTCAATATGAATAAGCTTGAGGTGACTCTCCCAGAGCTCCTCAATATGTTGAGGGAGGTAGAGAGTACTATTAAGAAAGAGAAGCTAGTTCTCTACACTGGTGAGACCAGAAAGAAAAGGAAAGCAGAAAGGTCCCTTAAGAAGGGAAAGGGCAAGGGCAAACCAGGTAAAGCAAAGGTTGCTAAGAAAGACCCAGTAAAGGATAAAGGCCAGTGCTTCCACTATGGTAAAGATGGGCACTGGAAGAGGAACTACAAAGAGTACCTTGCAGAAAGGGCGAAACAAGAAGCTTGGTGAAGCTTCAGGTACATTCATGATCAATCTCCAATTGTTAGATTTTTGTGATAGTGCATTGGTATTTGATACCAATATTGCTTATCACATCTACAATTTATTGTAAATTCTAGCAAAGCTAAGGGGAGATTGACGAGAGGAATATTACATAAAGGTTTGTTTATGCAAGACACTACTCCACATATCATGAATGTAAGTGTCTAAGAAGAAACGAGATGAAGTGAACAGTGCATACCTATGGCATTGTAGGCTAGGTCACATCCATGAAAGAAGGATTCAAAAGTTGCTAAATAATGGATATCTAGATCCATTCGACTACGTGTTATATGCAACTTGTGAACCTTGCATTTGTGGAAAATTGACCAACTCTCCATTTAGTGGAATTGGAGAGAGAGCCACTGAGTTGTTGGAACTCATACATAGTGATGTATGTGGACCCATGTCAACTCATGCCATTGGAGGTTATTCCTACTTCATTACATTTACTAATGATTTCTCAAGGTATGGATATGTGTACTTAATGAAGTATAAGTCCGAGGCCTTTGAGAAATTCAGAGAGTGTAGGAATGAGGTGGAGAACCAAACTGGAAAGAGTATCAAAACTCTTCGATCAGATCGAGGAGGTGAGTAATTAAGTACAGAGCTTACTCAATTCCTCAAGGACCATGGGATATTATCCCAATGGACACCTCCTTATACACCTCAGCTCAATGGTGTCTCTGGAAGGAGAAATCGTACGTTATTAGATATGGTACGGTCCATGATGAGTTTCGCTGACCTACCCATCTTATTCTAGGGATATGCCCTAGAAATCGTAGCTTACCTTCTGAACAGAGTTCCAACTATGTCGGTAGTGTCTACACCATATGAGATATGGAAAGGAAGAATCCTGATCTTAAGTTTGTTAAGATTTGGGGCTGCCCTGCCCACATTAAAAGACACAACCCCGATAAAGTTAGAATCAAGGACAGAGCGATGCAAATTTGTGGGACACCCCAAGGAAACTTGTGGGTATTATTTCTATCATCTCGAGGACCAAAAGGTCTTTGTAGCTAAGAGAGCAGTGTTCCTTGAGAAGGAACACATTCTTGGCGGAGACAGTGGGAGAATGATAGAGTTGAGCGAGGTTGGAGAACTAAGCTCAAGCAACACTTTACAGCCCGAGTCTGTTCAGGTACCTAATACACAATTTTCAACTTTACGCAGGTCTGATAGAGTATCTCATCCTCCTGAGAGATGTGTGACATATTAGAGGAGAGGATGTTGAGGATATTGATCCTCAGACCTACGAGGAGGCTATTATGAGTATAGACTCCGGGAAGTGGCAAGAAGCCATGAATTCTAAGATGGATTCTATGTACTCCAATAAGGTTTGGAACCTAGTTGATGCGCTCGAAGGTATTGTACGCATCGGTTGCAAGTGGATCTTTAAGAAAAAATATCAGAGTAGATGGAAAGGTAGAGACCTATAAAGCAAGGCTAGTGGTTAAGGGGTATCATCAAAGGCAAGATATTGACTACGACGAAACCTTCTCACCCGTAGCAATGCTAAAATCCATCAGAATTCTACTGGCTATTGTAGCACACTATGATTATAAGATCTGGCAGATGGATGTGAAAACTGCATTCCTCAATGGGAACCTCGAGGAGGAGGTGTATATGATGCAACCTAAGGGATTCGTGTCCAAGAACTGCCCAGATAAGGTGTGTAGGTTGCTTAGATCCATTTATGGACTAAAGCAAGCTTCCCGAAGTTGGAACATAAGATTTGATGAGGCAATCAGATCTTATGACTTCGTTAAGAACGAAGATGAGCCTTGTGTATACAGAAAGGTAAGTGGGAACACTATCACATTTTTGGTGTTATATGTGGATGACATCCTCATCATTGGGAATGACGTAGGAATGCAATCCACAGTAAAGGCTTGGTTATCTAGACACTTCTTCATGAAGGACTTAGGGGAAGCATCCTATATCTTGGGGATTAGAATCTATAGAGATAGATCCAAGAGGATGCTTGGCTTGTCCCAGTCTAGGTACATAGAAACCATTGTCAAAATGTTTGGCATTGAAAATTCTAAGAAAGGGCGAACATGGATATGATACCTTATGCCTCAGCAATAGGGTCTATCATGTATAGCATGCTATGTACTAGGCCTGATATAGCGCATGCTCTGAGTGTCACGAGCAGGTATCAGGCGGATCCAGGCTTGGAGCACTGGAAAGCAGTAAAGTATATCCTTAAGTACTTGAGAAGGACTAAGGATCTTTTACTAGTATATGGAGGTAATAGCCTTAAGGTTGAAGGCTACACAGACTCAAGTTTTTAGTCTGATGTCGATGATAGCAAGTCGAATTTAGGGTATGTGTACACCTTGAATGGAGGAGTAGTGTGCTGGAAGAGTTCCAAGCAAGATACTACTGCTGACTCGACCATAGAGGCGGAGTACATTGCTGCATTAGATGTAGCAAAGGACGGAGTCTAGGTGAAGAAAAGATTTGGGAGTCGTGTCGGGTAGCGAGGAGTCGATCTCCTTATATTGTGACAACAACGGGACGAGTACTCAAATAAGGGAACCCGGGTCTCATCAGAAGTGTTCTGAGGAGGTTCCAGCTTATCAGAGAGATTGTAACCCGAGGATATGTAGTAGTGGAAAGAGTTCCATCCGAAGATAACATTGCAGATCCACTGACAAAGCTATTGTCTCATTTTGTCTTTGAGCGTCACAAGGGTCTAATGGGGATCAGACACATAGGTGATTGGCTTTAGGTCAAGTGGGAGATTGCTAGTCATAGGTGCCCAACAAGCCAATCACGTGAGTGATGGCACGTGTGACTTGATACAGAATCTTTTTGCTTATTATATTTTGGCGTATATCACTTTATAACTATTGCATATGTGCATATATATATTGTGATGTCCTTGGATTTGTGCAATGCGAATCGGATCGTGATGAGATCACGATAATGAGATCGATTCACCTTTAAACACATATCCTAAATAATCCCGATCATAGGTTACTCGAGAGGGAAATCGTGATAACCGGATAGACTGGTGTGCTATATACCCGTCCATATGATGGATGCAGCTGGTCTCATAGCTGCTCGTGTAGGGACACTAGGGATACAATACAGGTGCTCATTGGAGAATGAGTTCACTAATTGATTCGCTTACGGAATGCTGGATGGTTGATGATGCCTTATTGTTAGACAGCGATTCCGTAGTCCTAGTGGTGTATCTGGTCCTTAGACTTGAGACACCAAGGATGTCTTGTATAAGTGCTCCACTCTTTGATATCAGACTTATAGGTTTGGTTGTCCCAGATCTAGTACAGTTGGTCATTGGGAGTGGTTGTCGACCTTACGAGGGCTATTGAGTGTCGATAGAGGATCATACACTCTCGGCGTCAAGAGAGGAATATCCCATGTGTTCTTGTTTAGACAAATCCCTGGCTAGGGTCATTCGGGTTGAGAGAGAAAGAGTTCTCTGGGAGAATCCGATTAGAGCGAGACTCGAGTAGAAACCGTATGGGTCTGACAGCACCATGCTCGATATACGGTCTCTAGGATATTAGATGGATGAGGGACTATAGGTACACGGTAACTAAGGACAGATAGGTCAAATGGATTGGATTCCCCTGTATTGTTTGGGGACTACGGCGTTGTGGCCTAATACGTCCGTAGTCGATGAGTCGAGTGAATTATTACAGAGATAATAATTCTCTGAGTTAGAAGGAGTTCTGACAGGTATGACTCACGGCCAGCTCGATATTGGGCCTAGAGGGTCACACACATATGGTAGGCATTGCGATGAGTAGAGGTTCAGATATGAGATATCCGATGGAGCCCTTGTCTTATTGGATGTAGATCCAATACCCACTAGAGGAGGACCCATTAGGGTTTGACAGGGGACCTCTATAAATAGGAGGGATTCAGAGCCTCATTGGCTAGAGCCTTTGCTTGCCTTTCCTATTCGCCTCTTCCTCTCCACCTCAGATCAGGCCTAGAGTTTTGAGGAGCGTCGTCGCAACCCTGCTGTGTGGATCACCGCTAGAGAGGAGGCGCTTGACCTCCTTTACCCTCTCCTAAGGATCTGCAAGGAAATAGGGATATACGATCTCCCTAGGTAACACAATCTACTCTATTCGCAGTTTCATGTTTTGCGGATTTTTGCGCAACAATCTTCGCACGACGACGAACATCTTTTTGGGAATAGGGGATTTTGTTTTCTTATTCTTCCGCTGCGCATGTGATGTCGATGATTTCCCAACATCCAAGTGTTCCCATCAAGATCACGATAGAAAACCTCATTTGGAAGATCTTCGTCGAAAGAAACCAGTACACATGCTCGTGCAAATGCTAATCTCGTCTGAGCTGCTATTGCTTTGTCGATGTAGAGTGGCTGTCCCAGAGTGCTGCATAACTTTACAATAAAACGTCGACTCCAAATATGTAGAGGAAGACCTTGAAAGGATACCCATAATGGAATAGACTGTAGGCTATCTAACTCCAAACGGACATCAGGAGACCAGCGTCGTAGAATCATTAAGGGATGCATTGTGCTTATGACAAATTCATCTTGTATCTTCATAAGCAGATTTTGGACAAAGTTATTTCATATGTAGGGTATTAAATTGAAAAGGAGTATGACATATCACCTACAAACCGATGGCTAGACATAAGTTGTAAATAGGTGCTTGGAGATAGCCCAAAGTCACCCACCAAATAAGACTACCCAAGGAGAACTCCAGAGCTAGCCAAGTGCCATTATTGATCGACAGATCGTGACTCGACGACGACGACCCACTAATGAAGTGCTAATACTATCACGCCCCTCAAAATATCGATAATATTTAAAATTTTCATCATAACGAACCCAGGATCCAAACATACATTGGAGGTCACTAAGAAAACATTCAGATCAAAATTTCACCTCTATAGTCTACAAATTCATAATCCTGTGCAGTTCATAAACATCCCACACATCACTCGATAATTCAAACAAACTGAACTTAACTCATCAAAATAATAACCACAACATAAAATTCACAAGTGGGGAAGTCTATACAGTCACCAAACCAACGATTACCATAAGATCATATCATTACATAAATTTAACTTAACATTCCAAAATCCTATACATGAGGGATCCTTTATCTTACACAAAATCCACACGTTTAGATTTATCGTCACATTTCATAAGATGCAAAGTATCTTATACAACAAATACACATATGCTAACAAAGATCTGCCCAAAATCTTCTAAACTTTCCACCGCCTTAGCCCAATCTTAACATTTAAGCAAGCAATACGCTATCCTGAAAAATTTATCAACAAACGGGGTGAGCATAAAGAGCTCAGCAAGTGACTAACATATCCATATCAAAATAGTACAATTTCTAAAGAGATACAGTTTCTAAATACAAGGCAGAATATACGATTTCGTAGACATAATATCATTAGGAGCAGAAACACAATTGTCCTTTCAATCTTACATATTTGGTTCCTAATAGATGGGGCATAGAGTAATTGGAGCATATCAGTAACAAAGGAAACATATCGGAGCTTATCAATGGCATATAAAATGTTCCGAAGCATATCAACGGCATATGGAACATTTTAAAGCAAAATCATCAGTGAATGAAGCATTTCAGAGCATATCAAAAACAAATATCATATAGAAGCTCAAACATCGTCCTTGACGTTGCAATCATATCATTCTTATCCCGAGCATGAACAGAAACAACTCAACAAAACTCTGGATATCATATCAAACATATAGAAGTTGTAGTGGGATCTCAGTCAGAATGTGATTCATCCATTTCTGAATGACCACCTGACAAAAGTCTAGAATATCCCACAGAGCGGGACCCCACATAGCGGGCATAAAGCGCATACCCTTTACCATTTCTGGCAAAGGTCCAGAATATCCCACAGAGTGGGACCCCACAGAGCGGGCAATAAGCACATACCCTTTACCATTTCTGGCAAAGGTCCAGACAATCCCACACAGCAGAGTACAAGAGGGCAGTTTTAACAATAAGTAGCATATATCGGAAGCACACACAGAACAACAAAACGTGCATGTGCCTTTTCGAGACAATAAGAAGCAAAGAACAAATCTCTCACAAATGTATTCAGATTTGGAATGAAATGAAAACAAGAGTGTACAAGGATTTCAAGCAATCATATTTAGCTCAATTCTAATAAGAAGGTTAGATGGATTCAAATATCCAAAGGAACAGAACAGAATACGCAAAATCGACCAAAGCTCGATTTCGGACAGAATTCCAATGGCACATCAAACAAATACTTCATAATATCAATTATGCTCCAATACCCATAAGAAAGCTTTGGTCGAACCATATATCAATCTATATTCTGATGGAACAAATTTCATATGAAACAGGGTTCCCAACACGGAGTTACCTTTGATTTGGTAACACAAGGTCAAAAACACAATCACTGTTTTCCAGAATACATAGGGTCGGATTCAACAGATACTAGGGTAGGCATTTGGATTCTAAATTTTTCAAACTATATGTCAAAAGAAAGATTTCAAGTCTAGTTTCAAATAAAATCAGTTTGGTACAAATCAGAATTTCCAACAGCGAGTTATAGGCATTTCAGTATCGAAAGGTCATAAATCTTAATCCCTGATTTGCAGCGTTCATAGACTCATTTGCAACAGACGTTTGGGTAAGTATTCGGTATTCAAAATCTTCAAAATTTATGTCAAAAGAAAGATATAAGAGTCTAATTTCAAACAAACTATGTCCTGTTCATATCTACATTTCGTACTAAAAATTATAGCTGGAATCGTATATAGGGGTTAGTTTACCGAAAATTTTCAGAATCGATGGTTCTTTGCCCAAGGAGAGAACATATCGGTTTCTAAATAGAAATCCTTCAGTTTATTTTGAATCAACATAAAAACAAAGACTAAAAATTCTGTAGGATGGGGTTAGAACACTTGCCTTTGAGAATTTCGACCCGAAGTGAAAAGATTAAAGCAAGAACCCTAAAAACCCCAATTTTCTTCTTCTTCTTCTTCTTCTTCTTCTTCTTCTTCTTCTTCTTCTTCTTCTTTCTTTCTTTCTTTCCCTGATCACCCACGAGCTGCCTTCTCTACTTCCTTAAGAAAGAAGGCAGAGAGGCTTAAACGGTGGAATTTGTCATTTTGTGGGTTTTGCAGTTTAGTCCTTGTTTTTATCATATTCACGATTAGGTCCTTAGGGTTTACATATAGGTCCTCAGATTCTTTCTTTTTTTTTGAACAGATCTCCCAAATCTTACAAATGAGTTACCTCTGATTCATACTCTATTTCTTTTGTCAATTTAAAATAAATGCTTACATTATCACCAGAAATTTATACGAAAATTCGGAAATGAGGGGTGTTACACTCTCCCCCCCTTAAAAGAAAAATTTAGTCCTCTAAATTTATCATACCTCTATCGATGAAAAAACTGGGATACACCTTTTTCATTTCCTCCTCTAGCTCCCATGTTGTCTCCTCTCCAGAATGATGTCTCCAAATTACTTGAACTAGTGGGATGACCCAATTCCTTAGGACTTTTTCTTTCTTATCAACAATCTGAATAGGCTCTTCCACATAAGATAAATCTTTATCAATCTCCACCAGCTCATACTTAATGATGTGAGAAGGGTCATATATATACTTCCTAATCATCGAGACATGAAATATATCATGGACATGACTTAATGCTGGTGGCAAGGCAATCTTGTAAGCGACAGAACCAACCCTCTCAAGAACCTCAAAAGGTCCAAAAATCTGGGGCTTAACTTTCCTTTCTTCCCAAACCTTATAATGCCTTTGGAAGGGGAGACTTTCAAGAATACAAAATCTCCGATTTCAAACTCAATATCTCATCTTCTATTGTCGGCATAACTCTTTTGACGACTCTGAGCAGTTTTTAACCTTTTCCTTATAACTTGAATTTTCTCGGAATTTTCTTGTACCTTGTCCGGTGCTAACAGCTTTCTGTCACTAACTTCCTCCCAACATATAGGTGTTATGCACTTTCGCCTATATAAAGCTTCATAAGAAGCCATCTGAATACTTGAATGATAACTATTATTATAAGTGAACTCAACAAGTGAAATATCCTTATCCCATTCACCTTTCCAATCCATAACATAGGCTCTAAGCAAATCCTCAAGTGTTTGAATTGTTCTTTCTGACTGTCTATCAGTCTGAGGATGATATGCAGTACTAAACTTAACTTTAGTGCCCATAGATTCCTGTAATCTTCTCCAGAATCTAGAGAGAAATCTGGAGTCTCTATCAGAGATGATCTCCTTTGGAATACCATGAAGTCTTACTATTTCACTGACATATAAATCTGCAAGTCTATCAAGCGAATAAGTCATATTAATCGGTAGGAAATGTGCAGATTTTGTTAACCAATCAATGATAACCCAAATAGCATCATGCTTTTTAGAGGTTCTGGGTAGTCCTGAAACAAAATCCATAGTAATGCATTCCCATTTCCATTCAGGAATATCTAAAGGTTGTAACAACCCTCCAGGTCATTGGTGTTCTACTTTGATTTGCTGACAAGTCAAATATTTTGAAACATACATTGCAATTTCCTTCTTCATGCCTTCCCACCAATAATGACTTTGAAGATCTCTATACATCTTAGTGCTCCCAGGATGTATGGTGTACTTTGAAGTATGACTTTCCTTTAGGATTTGATTCTTGATATCTGGTTCATTTGGTACACATACCCTCTCCCCAAATCTCAATAGGCCATCCTTTGAAACTTGAAATTGTGGCTTCAATTCCTTTTCTACTTCATTCCTCAAGTAGATTAAATGTGGATCTCGTAATTGTCCTTCCTTAATTTGTTGAATAAGATCGGATTGCACTTGAATGGAGGCCATCAATATCATCGAGTCTTGCTCTTTCCTCAAAGCTTTCAAATCAAAATTTTCTTCTAATAACTTCCATTGCTTCACAACCAGACTAGCCATAAAACTTGTAGATTTCCTACTAAGTGCATCAGCTATAACATTGGCTTTGCCCGGGTGATAACGGATGGCACAATCATAATCCTTCAGAAGTTCTATCCATCTTCGTTGCCTCATGTTTAACTCTTTCTGAGTGAAAATATATTTTAAACTCTTGTGATCAGTGAAGATTTCAAACTGTCGACCATACAAATAATGTCTCCAAATCTTTAGAGAAAAAATAATTGCTGCTAATTCCAAATCATGAGTTGGATAATTCAATTCATAACCTTTAAGTTACCTAGAAGCATAAGCAATTACTCTCCCTTCCTGCATCAAAACACATCCTAGGCCATTTCTTGAAGCATCAGTATAAACTACAAATCCCTCACTATCACTTGGAATAGTGAGAATAGGGGCACTAGTCAATCTTCTTTTTAACTCTTGAAAACTTTGCTCACAATCATCACCCCATACAAATTTCATATTCTTTTTAGTGAGGTTGGTGAGAGGTTGAGCGATTCAAGAAAATCCCTCCACAAATCTCCTGTAATAACCTGCCATGCCCAAAAAGCTTCGAACTTATGTTACATTTGTTGGTACTTCCCATTCAACTACAGCTTCTATTTTCCTTGGATCAACAGATATACCCTTCCCTGAAATCACATGGCCTAAGAAAGCAACTTCATTCAACCAAAATTCACATTTGCTGAACTTCGCATACAACTTCTTTTCTCTTAGTATGGACAACACATCTCTCAAGTGTTCCTCATGCTCCTGATTACTCTTTGAATACACCAATATGTCATCAATAAATACAATTACACATATATCCAAGAGCGGTTGAAATATCCTATTCATTAGTTCCATAAAAGCTGCAGGGGCATTTGTCAAACCAAAAGGCATCACCAAGAATTCATAGTGACCATATCGAGTTCTAAAAGCTGTTTTTGAAATATCCTCCTCCTTGATCTTCAACTGATAGTAACCTGACCTTAGGTCAATCTTAGAGAATACTTGTGCACCCTGCAGTTGATCAAACAAATCATCAATTCTAGGTATGGGATACTTATTTTTTATGGTCACCTGATTCAACTGTCTATAATCAATACAAAGCCTTAATGTTCCATCCTTCTTCTTCACTAATAGTACCGGAGCACCCCATGGGGATACACTGGGTCGTATGAAACCCTTATCTAATAATTCTTGTATTTACTTCTTTAATTCTTCTAGCTCAAGTGGTGCCATTCTGTAGGGAGGCTTAGATATTGGGATTGTACTGGAGACCAAATCAATAGCAAATTCACCCTCTCTATCTAGAGGTAAACCAGGCAAGTCATCTGGGAATACATCAGGGAATTCTTTGACCACTACAATTTCATCTAGGTGGGTTTCCTGATTTGAATACTCATTTACACACACCATATAACAAAAACAACCTTTCTGCATAAGACGATAAACTTGAAGTGCTGATATCAAGCAAGGAGGCAAATCATGCCTAATGCCCTCAAAGAAAAATATAGGCTGATCTAGTATGCAGAAAGTAATTATTTTTTTGTAACAATCAATACTAGCATGATAAGAAGATAACCAATCCATGCCAAGTATAATATCAAAGCCCTGGATCTCTAGGAGAATCAAATCAGCAAGGAGTTCGTGGTCTCCAATAGAGATCAAACAAGATGGGTAGACCAAGTTTGTTGCCAATGAATCTCCAACAGTAGTTGTTACATATAACATATAATCCAGGGGTTTAGGTAGAATATCCAAGTGACAAGCAAAGTATTGTGAAACAAACGATAAGTTGGAGCCGGGATCAAACAAAACTTTTGCATTTCTTTTAGAAACATGAAGAATACCTTCCACCACTGATTTAGAAGCTTTAGAATCTTGTTTAGTGATAACGTACACTCTAGCATGGGCTGAGGGTCTAGGAGACAGTGGCTCTTTCTTCTTCCTCAAAGGGCAATCTTTTATTTGATGATCCAACTTTCCACAACCAAAACATGCTCTAGTCACCCGAAAACATTGACTTGTTTCATGATTTAATCCACAATTTGCACATGACTGAGTCCTCCACAATGGTTTCCTTTTCTCAAATCCAGATATCTTAAACCTCTTGTTACTAGCTTCATATTCATTTTCTCTCCTGCTTTTGCCAGCAAATTTATCCCTTTTGTCCTTGCCAATGATTTCTTGAATTTCCTCCATGTCTCTTTCAATTTTCAAAGCTCTTTCTACCGTATCAGCATATGTTTGTAATTTTAAAGCTGACATTCGGCTTCTTATTGCTGGCCGTAATCCCCTTTCAAACCTTCTTGCTTTTCTAGATTCATCATCAGTCATATGTGTGGCAAACCTGGAGAGCTCAGTGAATTTAGATTCATACTTTGTAACCGTCATACTTCCCTAGATAAGATTCAAGAACTCCAATTCATTTTGCTCTCTCATACAATCTGGAAAATATTTATCATTAAACTTTTCTTGGAATAACTTCCATGTCATTGGCTCATGTTTGATTTTAGACATCCTCTTAATCATTCTCCACCAGTGTTCAGCTTCTCCTTCCAACATAAAGGTGGCAAGAAAAACCTTTCGATCATCAGGGTAATTTAAAGCATCAAATATTTTCTCTATCTGCATCATCCATCGTTCTACCACCATTGGATCAGACTCACCACTAAAACTGGGAGGACTAAGCTTCTTAAACTATTCAATTCTCAACCCCGTCTGGTTTGATGTTCCTATTCCATCATTTCTTCATTGTAGGACAGGTTGTTGTTGTTGTTGCATCACGTGTGCCATAGTCTCCAAAGTCCGCATGATACCACTCAATTGATCAGCAGTAGATGCAATAGGAGAACCAGATGATCTCGTCATCCTTGCTTCCTAAAACATCAAAAGAACATTTTCTTTGATCAATCTCTAAATAATAGTCAATAAACCTCAAAAAAATAATATTCTTAGTGATTCTCAAATCATGCTCTGATACCACCTCTATCACGCCCCTCAAAATATCGACAATATTTAAAATTTTCATCATAACTAACCGAGGATCCAAACATACATTTGAGGTCACTAAGAAAACATTCAGATCAAAATTTCACCTCTATAGTATACAAATTCATAATCCTGTGCAGTTCATAAACATCCCACACATCACTCGATAATTCAAACAAACTGAACTTAACTCATCAAAATAATAACCACAACATAAAATTCACAAGTGGGGAAGTCTATGCAGTCACCTAACCAACGATTACCATAAGATCATATCATTACATAAATTTAACTTAACGTTCCAAAATCCTATACATGAGGGATCCTTTATCTTACACAAAATCCACACGTTTAGATTTATCGTCACATTTCATAAGATGCAAAGTATCTTATACAACAAATACACATATGCTAACAAAGATCAGCCCAAAATCTTCTAAACTTTCCACCGCCTCAGTCAAATCTTAACAATTAAGCAAGCAATACGCTATCCTGAAAAATTTATCAACAAACGGGGTGAGCATAAAGAGCTCAGCAAGTGACTAACATATCCATATCAAAATAGTATAATTTCCAAAGAGATACAGTTTCTAAATACAAGGCAGAATATACGATTTCGTAGATATAATATCATTAGGAGCAGAAACACAATTGTCCTTTTAATCTTACATATTTGGTTCCTAACAGATGGGACATAGAGTAATTGGAGCATATCAGTAACAAAGGAAACATATCGGAGCTTATCAATGGCATATAAAATGTTCCGAAGCATATCAACGGCATATGGAACATTTTGAAGCAAAATCATCAGTGAATGAAGCATTTCAGAGCATATCAAAAACAAATATTGTATAGAAGCTCAAACGTCGTCCTTGACGTTGCGATCATATCATTCATATCCAGAGCATGAACAGAAACTGTTGGGAAATCATAGGGGGCGACATCATATGCGCAGCGGAAGAACAAGAAAACAAAAATCCCCGATTCCCAAAAAGATGTTCATCGTCGTGCGAAGATTGGTGCGCAAAATCCGCAAAAACACAAAACTGCGTATAGAGATTGTGTTACCTAGGGAGATCGTATATCCCTGTTTCCTTGCAGATCCTTAGGAGAGGGTGAAGGAGGTCAAGCGTCCTCCTCTCTAGCGGTGATCCACACAGCAGGGTTGCGACGACGCTCCTCAAAACTCCAGGCCTACTCTGAGGTGGAGAGGGAGAGGAGAATAGGAAGGGCAAGCAAAGACTCTAGCCTATGAGGCTGTGAATCCCTCCTATTTATAGAGATCCCGTGTCAAAACCCTAATGGGTCCTTTCCCTAGTGGGTATTGGATCTGCATCCAATAAGACAAGGGCTCCGTCGGATATCTCATATCCGAACCTCTACTCATCGCAATGCCTACCATATGTGTGTGACCCTCTAGGCCCAATATCGAGCTGGCCGTGAGTCATACCTGTCAGAACTCCTTCTAACTCAGTGAATTATTATCTCTGTAATAATTCACTCGACTCATCGACTACGGAAGTACTAGGCCACTACGCCGTAGTCCCCAGACGATACAGGGGAATCCAATCCATTGGACCTGTCTGTCCTCAGTTACCATGTACCTATAGTCCCTCATCCATCTAATATCCCAGAGACCGTATATCGAGCATGGTGCTGTCAGACCCATACGGTTTCTACTCGAGTCTCGCTCTAATCGGATTCTCCCGGAGAACTCTTTCTCTCTCAACCCGAATGACCCTGGCCAGGGATTTGTCTGAGCAAGAACACATAGGATATTCCTCTCATGACGCCGAGAGTGGATGATCCTCTATTGACACTCAATAGCCCTCGTAAGGTCGACTACCACTCCCAATGACCAGCTGTACTAGATCTGGGAACAGCCAAACCTATAAGTCTGGTATCAAAGAGTGGAGCACTCATACAGGACATCCTTGGTGTCTCAAGTCTAAGAACCAGATACACCACTAGGACTACGGAATCGTTGTCTGACAATAAGGCATCATCAACCATCCAGCATTCCGTAAGCGGATCAATCAGTGAACTCATTCTCCAATGAGCACCTGTACTGTATCCCTAGTGTCCCTACACGAGCAGCTATGAGACCAGCTGCATCCATCATATGGACGGGTATACAGCACACCAGTCTATCCGGTTATCACGATGTCCCTCTCGAGTAACCTATGACCGGGATTATTTAGGATATGTGTTTAAAGGTGAATCGATCTCATTATCGTGATCTCATCACGATCCGATTCCCATTGCACAAATCCAAGGACATCACAATATATATGCATTTATGCAATAGTTATAAAGTGATATACGCCAAAATATAATAAGCAAAAAGATTCTGTATCAAGTCACACGTGCCATCACTCACGTGATTGGCTTGCTGGGCACTTATGACTAGCAGAAACAACTCACCAAAACTCTGGATGTCATATCAAACATATAGAAGGTGTAGTGGGATCTCAGTCAGAATGTGATTCATCCATTTCTGAATGACCACCTGACAAAAGTCTAGAATATCCCACAGAGCGGGACCCCACATAGCGGGCAATAAACGCATACCCATTACCATTTCTGGCAAAGGTCTAGAATATCCCACAGAGCGGGCAATAAGCGCATACCCTTTACCATTTCTGGCAAAGGTCCAGACAAACCCACACACTGGAGTACAAGAGGGCAGTTTTAACAATAAGTAGCATATATCGGAAGCACACGCGGAACAACAAAACATGCATGTGCCTTTACGAGACAATGCGAAGCAAAGAACAAATCTCTCACAAATGTATTCAGATTTGGAATGAAATGAAAACAAGAGTGTACAGGGATTCCAAGCAATCATATTTAGCTCAATTCCAATAAGAAGGTTAGATGGATTCAAATATCCAAAGGAACGGAACAGAATACGTGAAATCGACCAAAGCTCGATTTCGGACAGAATTCCAGTGGCACATCAAACAAATACTTCAGAATATCAATTAGGCTCCAATACCCATAAGAAAGCTTTGGTCGAACCATATATCAATCTATATTTTGATGGAACAAATTTCATATGAAACAGGGTTCCCAACACGGAGTTACCTTTGATTTGGTAACACAAGGTCAAAAACACAATCACTGTTTTGCAGAATATATAGGGTCAGATTCAACAGATACAAGGGTAGGCATTTGGATTCTAAAATTTTCAAACTATATGTCAAAAGAAAGATTTTCAAGTCTAGTTTCAAATGAAATCAGTTTGGTATAGAGCAGAATTTCCAACAGGGAGTTATAGGCATTTCAGTATCGAAAGGTCATAAATCTTAATCCCTGATTTGCAGCGTTCATAGACTCATTTGCAACAGACGTTTGGGTAAGTATTCGGTATTCAAAATCTTCAAAATTTGTGTCAAAAGAAAGATATAAGAGTCTAATTTCAAACAAACTAGGTCCTGTTCATATCTACATTTCGTACTCAAAATTATAGCTGGAATCGTATATAGGGGTTAGTTTATCGAAAAATTTCAGAATTGATGGTTCTTTGCCCAAGGAGAGAACATATCAGTTTCTAAATAGAAATCCTTCAGTTTATTTTGAATCAACATAAAAACAGAGACTAAAAATTCTGTAGGATGGGGTTAGAACACTTGCCTTTGAGAATTTTGACCCGAAGTGAAAAGATTAAAGCAAGAACCCTAAAAACCCCAATTTTCTTCTTCTTCTTCTTCTTCTTCTTCTTCTTCTTCTTCTTCTTCTTCTTCTTCTTCTTCTTCTTCTTCTTCTTCTTTTCTTTCTTTCTTTCTTTCCCTGATCACCCACGAGCTGCCTTCTCTGCTTCCTTAAGAACGAAGGCAGAGAGGCTTAAACGGTGGAATTTGTCATTTTATGTGTTTTACTGTTTAGTCCTTGTTTTTATCATATTCACGATTAGGTCCTTAGGGTTTACATATAGGTCCTCAGATTCTTTCTTTTTTTTTTAACAGATCTCCCAAATCTTACAAATGAGTTACCTCTGATTCATACTCTATTTCTTTTGTCAATTTAAAATAAATGCTTACATTGTCACCAGAAATTTATACGAAAATTCGGAAATGAGGGGTGTTACAAATACAGTAGGCGAACCTACCAATAGAAGATGCCACTTGGGAGAACTATGACAACTTGAAGATCAAATTCCCAGAATTCATTAATCATCAGCCTCGAGGACAAGGCTGGTTTGAAGAGGACGGGTCTGTTAGGACTCTAGCTTGGAGAGTCCTAATTAAGAGAGACATTCATGTAAAACCTACCTAAGCCGACCCCTATTAAAGAGGTGAAGAGGCTGGCTAGGGTTAAGAGTTTGTTTCTTAGAGAATAATTAGGAGTTGTAAAGGAATAGGAGTCTTTAGTAGGGTCCTATTAGGAGTTAGTTAGAAGTAGGAGTCTTGGGTAGGAGTCCTATTAGGAGTTTGGGATTAGAAGCCCTATAAATAGTCATATATTCCTTCTCTTTTCACAAGCAATAGATGAATCTTTACTGCAGCCTTTGAGTAGCAACTTGGAGGGAGGAACCCTTATAGAGTTCCAAGAAGGTCGACCCCCTAAAGAGATCAACCCCAATTTAGAATCTGCAAGAGTTCTAACACTCTAGCCCCTCCATAACCATGAGGCTCGGGTGCCCACAAGTTTTGTGGTGGTGCAATGCGGGTGTTGCTTCCTCCCACATTTAGTGGTCTTGTTAGCATGGCCACCTTTGAAGTGAGTTCCGCCACAACATCCTGTAAGTGTTGCACGGAGTCTTTGGTGTCATCAGCCATTCGATCGACTAGGGTCTCGACCTTGTCGATCCTCGACTCTGCTTCCTCTTGCGAGCTGTCTACCCCAACAAGCCTTTGTTGGCCATGGTAGAGTTCCTCCATGCTCGCTTCAAGAACATCCAAGCGGGTTTCCGTTGTTGTGAGCCTCTCCTTGTGACTCTTTTTCCCAGTTGGCGCTCTAGATTGCGCCTCCTCCGCTCACGAAGAATAGGCAACTTCTCGCTCATCATGTTCACTGCCACACTCCTCTTGAGTGGCTCCGATAGCCTAAGAGCAAGTGTGCACATGCAAACCACTTGCGGTTGCTTGGGGCAAGGGTTCGGCTTGTCCCGTCTTGCTTGATTCGCCACAATGCTTTGCCATGGTGAAGTTGTGAAGTTCCTTCACTACTTGCTCGAAGTGCTTGCCCACTCTGATACCACAAAGTCATGGCCTTAGTTGGAATTGCCTAAGGCGTGAGGCACCCTTGCGGCCAAGACACGAACTTAGCTTGCGTTGCCTAAGTCGCGCTTCACCCTAGGGATATTGCTCCACAAAGATCAGCCCACTTGCAACCTCTCGTAGGTCCTGAAGGACCTGTAAAAGAGAAAGTTGATTAGTTTGAAAGAACGAGTGACAGACAAGTCCCGACGTCTTACGAAAAGAGGGGAAGCTTTACAAGAAATTCAGCGAGCACCTTGCATGCATAAGAGAAAAGAGGGAGACGGGGAAAACAAGGGGTTTAGAAGGTTGAATGAATAGCTGCAAGCCCACAAATAGCAGCTCACTGAGTCCTGGGCGCGACAACAAGTTCCCGTCAAGGCAACGTGTGAACTTGCGAATGAGTGTTCAACGCCCGATACTATACCGAAGCCCCATCCAGCCCTGTGCCACCCAAGGGGTTCTAAGGGGCTGAGATGGCTGACATTTTGGTGAGCGGAGGTAGATTCCAGAAATCAGCCCACGGCACACGAAAATAGAGCTGTTTTGGACTGTTTTGGGGCTGTTTTGTAGGTTCGTTGAGCGGTCATTTTGTAATGCTACAGGTTGTTCGAATTTATATTTTTATAAGCAAAATGACCAAAAACCAAGAGAAAACATGCTGTCAAGCAGCTGTACATTAGGTGTGAGCGATAAACGTTTCGTTGAACGGAGTTGTTGTGAGTGCGCGACGACCGTTCGTGATAGTTGGGTGGTACCACTACCATGTGTTAGTTTGATACTAACACTATCCTAGGCGGTACCACCACCTAGGTCTGGTAGTACCATCGCTTGGGAGGTAGTGCTGGGTGGTACCACCACCCAGACTGGCGGTACCACCGCCTGGCACCCTGCTAGGGGCGGTACAACCGCCTAGACTGGCGATACCACCGCCTGACATAGTCTCGAAGACTGTGCCACGATGGTGAGACTTCTTGGGGTACTATTTGGGCCTCTTATTGGGCCCAACATAGTTCTTGCATGGGCCTAGCTAGCCCCTAAATTGGTTGGCTGAAATCCAAGCCCAATTACGTGCTAACTACGAAATCCTAAGATATTTGCTAAGCTAAACAAGTCCCTATGTCTATTCTTCCGGGAAGCTTCCGTCGAACTTCCGTTGATCTCTCAGCAATGTTCCAGCGGACTCTCGACAAGCTCCTAGATTTCACAACGATCTTCTTGGTAAGTTTCGATGAGCGTCTCTAGCAAGCTCCGAGACTTATCGGTTGGTTCCGACAGAACTTTCGATGAATGTTCAAACTTCCGATGAACTCTCGAACTCCCAACAAAATTGCGTCCTTGACTTTGGGACTTCCTTTTGCTTCATGCCTTGCTATTGTAGTTAATCTTGTAGATATAAAACACACTTCGATCTAGACAATTAATACTAAGCATTAATCAAGTTGTATTGGTCCCTCGACGCTTCGTCCGATTCTTCGGCACATAATCCTCTCTTGCGGCCTATTACCCAATCGGCCAGTTGACTCTGCAACTCTGATATCCTTAGCATAATATCTGCTCTTCTTGGCCCGATACCCGAATCCACGGCCCGAAGCCTTCTGTCGATACTTTGACTGTTCCTCCAAGCCGACGTCCAATCTTCTGACATGTTTTCCTCCGGTGCAACATGATTCTTCCTTCTTTAATTGTCTTATATTAATCGAAGCCAAACATCAGTCAAAACACAGATTAAAACATAAACACTTATCGATTAGTTTCATCATCAAAATATGAGATTCGTGTCTAAGAACTATCCAAATAAGGTGTGCGGGTTACTTAGATCCATTTGTGGACTAAAGCAAGCTTCCCAAAGTTGGAACATAAGATTTGATGAGGCAATCAGATCTTATGACTTTGTTAAGAACGAAGATAAGCCTTGTATGTACATGAAGGTAAGTGGGAGCGCTATCACCTTCTTGATGTTATATATGGATAACATCCTGATCATTGGGAATGAAGTAGGAATACTATCCACGGTAAAGGCTTGGTTATCTAGGCACTTCTCTATGAAGGACTTAGGGGAAGCATCCTATATCTTGAGGATTCAAATTTATAGAGATAGATCTAAGATGTTGCTTAGCTTGTCCCAGTCTAGGTACATAGACACCATTGTCAAAATGTTTGGCATGAAAAATTCTAAGAGAGGTCTCATTCCAATGAGACATGGGATATCGCTTTCTAGGAGTATGTCTCTAAAGACTCCTGAAGAAAAGGCGAACATGGATAGGATACCCAATGCATCAATAATAGAGTCTATCATGTATGCCACGCTATATACCAAGCCTGATATAGCGCATGCTCTGAATGTCACAAGTAGGTATAAGGCGGATCTAAGCTTGGAGCACTGGAAAACAGTAAAGTGTATCCTTAAGTACTTGAGAAGCACTAAGAATCTTTTACTAGTATATGGAGGTAGTAGCCTCAAGGTTAAAGGCTACACGAACTCAAGTTTTCAATCCAATGACGATAATAACAAGTCAAATTTGGGGTATATGTTTGTTAGGAATGAGTTGACACTAAGAGGGGGGAGGGGTGAATTAGTACAGCGGTAAAAACATCGGTTTGAAATTTCTTTGTATGATTAAAATCGATCTTGGAAAGATGCTTAACTTTAAAAAGTTTGTAAGAATGTAATGAGTAAATAAGGTAAGTAAATCAGAGTTTGCAATATGAGAATTAAAAGCAAAACAAAAATACAAACCGATTTATATTGGTTCGATCATCGTGACCTACATCCACTCCACCGATTCCCCTTCCGTCGAGGCCACCGACATCCACTGATGATCTTCTTTCAATGGGTGAAGATCAACTACCATTTTACAACTCTCTTATCCTTATCACAGGTTTAGGAGACAACCTTTACACCCCCTTCACTCCTCTTTAAAACTATACTAACACTTAGAGTTTTTAGAGGAGTTCTCACAAGATTACAATAGAGTTTTTCTACTTTTTTCACTCAATTCTTATGTATGTTAACCAGGGATAAGAGGGGTATTTATAGGCCTCAAGTTGATTCAAACTTAGAGCCTAAAAGGTCTCATCCTAAGTTTCTCGGGTCCTGATGCTACTACCACCTATGTTGGGCAGTACCACCGCTTGGGAGATGGTGTCTGGGTGGTATCACAACCCAGACTGGCAGTACTATCGATTAACAGTCTCGGAGACTGTGCCATGATAGTTCTACCTGTTGGATGACTGTTTGGGCCTTTTATTGGGCCTAACACAATCCATATATGGGGCCAATTGGCTCCTAATTAGGTTGGCCCAATTCTAATCACAATTATATGCTAACTATGAAATCTCGAAGTTACGGAGGTCAACTGGCCGCACTTTCGATGTGGGACTAATGAGATGTTACAATATCTTTTTTTTTTATAAGTAAAAGTAAATTGATTTTTTGTAAAGTTTCTACAAATAGCTTTGTCTATACAAGTTATAGACGAAGCTTGGTAACTCATAGAGTACTCATGCGGTAGTTATGACTACACATGTTGTAGACTATAACTCTTAACTATGGCCAACAAATAAAATTTAAAGTTTAGATATACCAAGATTTCTTGTGGGTATAGCTTTTGACATCATGCCCAAGATCTTTAGCTAATAGCAAAATTGAATTTGATAAAAATATCTTTTTCTCTCTGTGTAAGGTGCTCCATTTTGAGATCGCGTTCTCCATACATGATCTTGAATCTCTAATAATCTCTGTTAAAGGCTGAGCATTGTTTGTGTGTTGACACTCAAAGATTCTACTACATCTTTCCTTCCACCTCCACCAAATAGCGCATCTGAATATAACCTTTGTCAATTGTGTAAGAGGCCCTTTTCTTGAAAAACATTGCATGAGTTCCACTAATTCTTGATGCAAGTTTGGTTGCGGCATTCTATTGAGTTTGAATCACTGGAGAATCTCATTCCATATCCATTTAGAATAGTCACAAGCAAAATAAAGATGGTCAATAGTTTCTTCTTACTACATGCAAAGGGAGCATTGGTTAACATGATGGATACCTCTTCTTTTCATATTGTCTATTGTAGGTAGTTTATTCAGAAGGGCCTGCCATGTACATAAGGAATGTCTCTGTGATCCTGGTCGATCCCATGTCCAACTGCTTAGGAGCCACTTGTTATTTCTTTGCCGAATTTGAATCCATGCGGATGTGGCACTAAATTTACCGTTGTCATGAAGCCAAATAAGTACATCTGTAGGGTTGTTCCTGATTGGAATAGCTGCGATAGTTGGCCAAAGTGATAACATTTCAGGAGAAATAGGAGTAGGGAGACACTAGGTACCATTAGTAATGAATTCAGAAACTTTCCAATCTTTGGGAGCCCCATGGTCTTTTCGTATTCTTTCACCATATAATTGAAATATACTTTTCCCATTCACCCAAGGATCATACCACATATTAGTATTAGTTCCAGAAGAGATTGCATAAGAAATGTGTTTGATTAGCCAATTCCTTGCCTTTAAAATTCCTTTCCAAGCTGCAGAGTGGTATGTTCTTGTTGAAATTTCCAAAATCGATTCCTTTGAAAGATACCTAGCAGAAACCCATTGTGACCATAAGGAACATTTGTTTTGTAAAAGGTCCCAAAATTTCTTTACCAAACATGCTTTATTCTAATCTCTAGTATTTCTTAAGTTCAGCCCCCCTTCATCTTTCGGTTTACAGATGCTGTCCCAATTTACCATATGCATTGTCTTGTCATTTGTGTTATTCCAGAAGAAATGTATTAGACCAATATATAGAGTAAGAGTACAACACCGAATGGATGAGTTCAAGCCGTCCTGCTTTTGAAAGAAGCCTATTTGTCCAGGAGGAAATTCCATTCTTTATTTTTTGTAGGATAGGCTGACAGTGGGTTTTATAAATGCCAGTGGATATGAGTGGGAGACCAAGATATGTAACTGGCAGATTTCCGTGGTATGTTCTTGTTGAAATTTCCCGAATCGATTCCTATGAAAGATACCTAACAGAAACCCATTGTGACCATAAGGAACATTTGTTTTGTAAAAGGTCCCACAATTGCTTTACCAAACATGCTTTATTCAATCTCTAGTATTTCTCAGGTTCAGCCCCCCTTCATCTTTCGATTTACAAAAGCTGTCCCAATTTACCATATGCATTGTCTTATCATTTGTGCCATTCTAGAAGAAGTTTATTAATAACCGTTCAATATCTTGGAGAAGTCCAATAGGCAGAAAAAATGTATTAGACCAATATATAGAGTAAAAGTACAACACCGAACGGATGAGTTCAAGCCGTCCTGCTTTTGAAAGAAGCCTATTTGTCCAGGAGGAAATTCCATTCTTTATTTTTTGCAGGTTTGGCTGACAGTGGGTTTTGTGAATACCAGAGGATATGAGTGGGAGACCAAGATATATAACTGGTAGATTTCCCACACTAACCCCTAGGGTATGTGCAATAACATTTTTGTCCTCAATGCAAGGGCTCATGTAGACTTTACTTTTCGCATGATTTAACTGAAGGCCAGAAATTATACCAAAATCATTCAGAATAGTTGCCAGGTTTCTTACTGACGTTAAATCATTCTGAAGAAAGATAAGAAGATCATCTGCAAATATTATATGTGATATATGAAAAGGGCTAGCATGGGGTACCTTAATACTGCCATCAGAGACCGCATATTCCAACATATAGCCAAGTCATTCCATTGCAATAGTAAAGAGATATGGAGAGAGTGGATCGCCTTGTCGGATGCCATTCTTGCTCCCAAAAAAACCAATAGATGCGCCGTTAAAGAGTATTGAAAACTTTGGAGTTTCTAAGCAACATTGAATCCAATTAACCCATTATTGAGGGAAGTTCATACCGTGGAGCATCTTATAGATAAAGTTCCTATTGACTGAGTCAAAGGCTTTTCGTAGATCAGCTTTAAAACAGATTTTTGTCCCTTTTGCTTTTGAGTGCAGATCCTTGACCAAGTCATTAGCAAGCAGAATATTATGATGTATACTTCTCCCGTGGATGAAAGCAGCCTGATTTGAACTAATTATCTTGTATATTACCTAGTACATTCTTGGGAATTAAAGAAAAAAAAGTGCAATTCATCTCTCTAAGAATATGACCTGAAGAGAAAAATTTTTGGCAAGCTTTAATCACATCATTCCCAATAATAGACCATGTAATTTGATAAAATTCAGTAGGAAATCCGTCTGGACCATGGCTTTTGTGCTTTGGTGACTTAAAGACAACTCTTACTATTTCATCATCTGTAATTGGGGCATTGAGGATAGAAATGGCACTCGAATCAAGCTTTCTAGTTGGCTCCACATGAATATTATTAGGTTGCCCCGCTTGGTTGAGTAAGGAATAAAAAAATTGCTCAGTGTATGCTTTAACCTCATCTAAATTCTCAATAAGATTGTTATCTTTGTCTCTGCATTTCCTGATGCGGTTAACAGCTCTTCGAGTTGCAATGGAAGGGGGGGATCCATGCACATAAGATGTAAGGGGGGATCCATGCACATTAACATTTCAAGCTGATCTGATAACATCAAGGAATTGAGGATGAGTACTCCACATATTGAAGAATCTAAACGGTTTCTTGCCTTTTGGTGTTGCTTTATCTGCGTGTATGTATATTAAAGAATGATCAGAAAACAATGGAGCATCATACTCAAGAAGTGAATCAGGGTAAACTATTAACCATTCTTGATTAATCAGACATCTATTGAGTTGAGCCATTATTTTTCTGTTAGCAGCACCTTGATTACTTCAGGAGAGCAAATTACCCACTGATTTAATATCAATCAATGCAGTAGTATCTATGTAATCATTAAAACTCTGAAGCTGACTTTTTGAAAGCTGTCTACCCCTCACTTTTTCATTTGTGTACCGAACAGTATTAAAGTCACCAAGAACAATCCAATGTACATTAAGACAGCCATCTGCAATGTTAGTTAGATCAGACCACAGTGTATTTCTTTCTTGCATATTGTTTGAAGCATATATACCAGTGAAATTGAATTGATAGTCATTCTTTTTGTCCTCCACCTTAAGATGGATGAATTGATCAGTAGCAGAAATAAATCAAGCATTAATAGAGTTATGATGCCATAAGACCCATATTCAACCAAAAGTTTCATTTTGAGTCATTGGTAAACAGTTCTGCGTCCGACCATATTAAATTCTTTTGAGCTTGAACGCACGATTGTTTAATTTTCGTTTCCACTAGAATAACAATATCACATGCGGCAGACTTGATTATTCTGTTGAGCTCCCGACATTTCTCAGTCTTATTAAGTCCACGAACATTCCAGCACGTTATCTCCATCAGTAATAAACAAATGGAAAAGGTGGTAAGGTATTCAACCTTCGACTTTAGATGGATTGTACCATCCTTTTTCTTATCCTTTGGTTTTGTATTTTCCTCCCGCACAATATCCTTACCTTTTATGGCTTTATTCCTATATTTATCCACTTCATCTACATCTTGCATTTGTTTAAACTTTAAAATACCTTGAATCATGTGGTCTTGATTGGCAGGGTTTGTTGAAGTATGATAAGATTGTCATGGCATAATATCCTGGTTAGTACTTGTTGGAGCAGGCTGGATAGAGAGGTTTGTTGGGGCATGAGTTTGTTGGGACAAAATATCCTTGTTGGCAATGTTTGTTGCGGTCTGAGTTTGTTGAGGAAGAATATCCTTGCTGGCGAGATTTGTTTGGGCCTGAGTTCGTTGAGCTATTGTGGTCGGATCCGAAGATATTGGAAGAGATGAAGTTCCTAACTTATGCTTCTCCTGTCCACTAGTACCATGGGAAACTTCTGTTGTGGAAGGCTTAGACATTATAGGAAGAGATAAAGTTTTGGATTTGTCCTTCTGTCCGCGGTGCTGTCCTTGCGAGTCGGAATGCCCAATAGTCTTTGCCACCATCGGTGCTACTGCTATTAGAGAAGACTCGCTTTGTTGCTGAGGCGCTTGACGTGGTCGATAGACCTTTGTGATCGGTTTTAGAGTTTGCTGACAAGCTTCATTTGCAAGACCAAAAGATAAGCAATGCTGACATCATTGTGGCTTTCAGGAATATAAGACATGTACCTTTCGAGTGTTCCCGTCAAGATCATGATAGAAAACCGCATTTGGAAGATCTTCGTCGGAAGAAACCAGTACACATGCTCGTGCAAATGCTAATCTCGTCTGAGCTGCTGTTGCTTTGTCGATGTAGAGTGGCTGTCCCAAAGTGCTGCATAACTTTGCAATAAAATGTCGACTCCAAAGATGTAGAGGAAGACCTTGAAAGAATATATATAATAGAATAGTCTGTAGGCTATCTAACTCTAAACGGACATCAGGAGACCAGCGTCGTAGAATCATTGGATGGCCACGAATAGTCCAGAATCCTTCGAGGACCTATTAAAAATCATCTTCAAAGTATAGCTTGCAAACAAAGAATCCGTTCTCCTGCATATGAAGATCAAATGATGATATTCCCCATCGAGTTTTGATAAATGAGGATAGTGAGAAATAAGATGTTTTAAGACCTACCACATAGCCAACAATCGCCATAGACCATGTCTCAATAACTTCTGCTGAATCAGTAGTCTCGTATATAGCAATCTTCTTATCAGCCTGAACTTCTGGAGTAAAGAATTCCAAGCTTAGATCCGGACTTCTAACCGGAGCCTTGAAGAGGCTAGTCCAAGGCCGAGGGTCACTGGAAATGAGAGCAGGCTGTCGCGATCTAGATGTTAGGATCGAGAGCACTAAGAGGGGGGGGGGGGGGTGAATTAGTACAGCGGAAATCTTATATTAATTTAAAAACCAAAAGCTGCGTTCGTTCAAAAACTATTATGATGTAAAAGCAAATTCTCAGTTTGTATCTAGGTGCAGTTTGCCTCTAAGCGCAGATTGCGTTTAAGCGCAGTTTTGCGTCTAAGCGCAGTTTTGCGTCTAAACTCAGATTTACGTCTAAATGCAGATTTACGTCTAAACGCAGATTTACGTCTAAACGCAGATTTACGTCTAAACGCAGTTTTACGTCTAAACGCAGTTTTACGTCTAAACGCAGTTTTACGTCTAAACGCAGATTTACGTCTAAACGTAGTTTTACGTCTAAACGCAGATTTACGTCTAAACGCAGATTTACGTCTAAACTTTGAAACTCGTTTGTATACTCGCAGAAGGCAGTATGCAGTTGAAATCAAGACGTAAACGTGAACTGAAATCTGACGATTGAGCGAGGAAAGCCGATTTACGTCTGAATGCAGTTTTGCGTCTAAATGTTGAAACTCGTTCGTAAAATCATAGAGGACAGATTGCAGTTATTAATAGGATTAAAATGTAAGCGTAAACTGCAAAGAAGCTCGTTCGTAAAAGCACGGAAAACAGTTCTGCAGAATCAAACGTAAACGTAAACTGTAATGTATGAAAATACGAATTTACGTCTGAATGCAGATTTGGAAGAACAGCACTTAGAATTTGTTCGTGAAAGCGCAGAGAGCAGTAGTGATGAGGGAGGTTTGCAGTAATGATAAAGTGCTCGAAAATAAACGCAAACCAGAGATTTAGAGTGGTTCGGTCAGCCTTGACCTACTCCACTTTTGGCTTCCTCCACCGATGAGGTTGCCGACGTCAACTAGGTGCCTTCCTTCAATGGGCGAAGGCCAAACTTCCCTCTTACAATTTCTCTCCTTTTGACAGGCTTAGGAGACAACCTTTACAGACCTTTCTCTCCTCACTTTACAATTGAAAACTTGAAGAACAGAAGGAGGAGACTTAAAGGCTTTACAACACTTTTGAGCTCTTAGAATCACAGAAAAGATCAAGATTTCGGTATTGGTCTGTATCTTTTCAGTGCTGAATGGGTGGGGTATTTATAGGCCCCAACCCAATTCAAAATTCGAGCTCAAAACGATCAAATCGATCAAATCCCAGAATTCTGGGATCAGGCGGTTGCACCTCTCAACTGGAGAGGTGGCACCGCCTGGCAGAGCTCGAAGACTGAGCTCAGCCGATTGCTCTTCTCTGCCAGAGCTCGAAGACTGAGCTCGATGGTTGCATCACCTGGCAGAGCTCGAAGACTGAGCTTGGTGGTTGCATCACCTGGCAGAGCTCGAAATCTGAGCTCGGTGGTTGCATCACCTGGGAGAGCTCGAAACTGAGCTCAGGCTGATGCACCTCTCTGCCAGAGCTCGAAGACTGAGCTTGGTGAATGCATCACCTGGCAAAGCTCGAGACTTAGCTCAGGCTGATGCACCTCTCTGGCAGAGCTCGAAGACTGAGCTCGGTGGTTGCATCGCCTGGCAGAGCTCGGAACTTGAGCTCTGGCGGTGCAACCTCTTGGCTGGGGCGGTTGCACCTCCCAACCCCACAGCCCAGGCGGTTGCACCTCCTGGCTGGGGCGGTTGCACCTCCTGGCTGGGGCGGTTGCACCTCCTGGTGCAATCTGGGTCCGAATGGTTCACTCCATTCGGCCCACTTTGAATCTTTTCAGGGGCCCAATTGCCCCAAGATTAAGCTAATGGGATCACCTCCCATTTTCATGCTTAATCATCATGCTAACTACGATTAACTCTAAGACAACTTCTGCATCTTTGCTCCGATGCGTCAATCGCTTCTTCCGGCGAGTTTCCGGCTAACTTCCGTCGATCAACCGATAACCCTCGGTGATCCTTCTGCGGACATCCGGCATACTCCTGGACTTTGCGACGATCCACTTGGCGAGTTCCGACGAGCTTCGCTTGGCAAGCTTCTGGACTTCTCGGATCTGTTCTCTCTGAACCTCCGACGACCTTCCGTCGAACTCTCGAACTCCCAACGTGATCCTGATCTTGACTCCGGCGCAACACCTGCTGCTTGTCTTACTCTTATCGTAGTTAATCCTGCACACTTATCTCAACACATAGATTAGATAACAAATGACAATTGACTTCATCATCAAAATCCGAGATTCAACAATCTCCCCCTTTTTGATGATGACAATCAATTGATAAAGGAGTTGTCCTTAACTCCCCCTATCTATATGCCATAGTTGAGATAAGTCAACCTTGAATTCAAGACCTAAGAATTCAAGTGACGTATTGATAAGTTAGATCAGTTAAACTTATCAATGCTCCCATCATGATTCCCATCATGATGTATCTCTTCAAGAATTATGTCAAGGCATGACATACATCATCAAGTTTGTATGATAGTGTTTGTAACCATTCATCATGTAATCATATAAAGCTACGAAGGACTTTTTACATGATGCTCACATTTGAGATTTTCTAGCAAGTTTGCATTTTCTATAGAATATCAAATCAAGATATGATGCAAACTATAGCACATGTTCACATATCTCTTGGTGATGCAAGGATGGCATAACATTGTTTATAGCATCACTCAAGTATTTGCAACTATGACATATGATTATGGCAGTTCAGTTATGACATAGTGTTTATCAATTCATATGTTTATCAATTCATATGTTTCTCCCCCTTTGTCATCAACAAAAAGCATGATAGCATTATCAAGCATATAAAGGAAGTCATGACACATATATCTCTTTATTGTTTTTGCTTGACGGAGGAAAGTCATTTTCCAAAGAGTTTTCATAAGAGTGTACGGGAACATCCCATTTTTAGCATACAACCCGAAAAATGAACTTCTTACATGCATTTGGTTAAAAATATTTGTCACATAATTTGCAAAATATTATTTGATCAAGCGTTGTCAAGGCATGTAATAGTAATAACATTCGAAAAATAATTTTAACTAGTTTAAGTATTCGGACACATCAACATTCCTAATTCTCTTCTTATGTAATCAAATTGTTCTTCACATAGGGGTTTTGTGAAGATATCAGCTAGTTGATGTTTGGTATCAATAAACTCTATGGTTACATCATGATTAGTGATATGATCTCGTATAAAGTGATGTCTAATATCAATGTGTTTTGTTCTTGAGTATTGTATAGGATTTTTAGTTAAGCATATTGCACTCGTGTTATCACATTTAATGGGAATATCTTTAAGATTCACTTTGTAATCTTCTAAAGTGTTTTTCATCCATACAACTTGTGCACAGCATGCACTTGCTGCAATGTATTCAGCTTCGGTTGTTGATAGGGCAACCGAGTTTTGTTTCTTAGATGACCAGGATACGAGGGCATGTCCTAAAAATTGACATGATCCTGATGTGCTTTTTCTGTCTAGTTTACAGCCAGCGAAGTCCGCATCAGCATAAGCTGTTAATTCAAAATTTTTTGATTTTGGGTACCATAATCCTAGATTGGTAATTCCATTAAGATATCTGAGTATTCTTTTGACTGCTTTGAGATGAGATATCTTAGGGTCTGATTGAAATCTAGCACAAAGTCCTACACTAAACATGATGTCTGGTCTGGTGGCAGTGAGGTAAAGTAAACTTCCTATCATACCCCTATAGGTTTTTTGATCGAAGCTTTCTCCATTCTCATCAATTTCTAACTTAGTGGAGGTGCTCATAGGAGTGTCAATGGCTTTTGAATTATTCATTTTGAACTTCTTTAGCAGACTCACAGCATATTTGGTTTGACTAATAAAGATGCCATTGCTTAGTTGTTTGATTTGTAGGCCTAAGAAGAATGTTAACTCTCCCATTAGACTCATTTCGAATTCATGACTCATAGTTTTCGAAAAGGATTCACAAAGAGATTCATTTGTAGAACCAAAGATAATATCATCAACATAAATCTGAACAATGAGAAAATCATTTTCAAAATTCTTGATAAATAATGTAGTATCAACCTTGCCTTTTATGAAATTATTTTCAATGAGAAAAGAGCTAAGTCTCTCATACCAAGCCCTTGGGGCTTGTTTTAAACCATAGAGAGCTTTAGTTAATCTAAACACATGATTAGGGTAGCCATTGTTTTCAAATCCAGGAGGTTGTTCAACATAAACTTCTTCGGAAATGAAACCATTTAAAAAAGCGCTTTTAACATCCATTTGAAATAACTTAAAATTATTACAACTAGCGTAGGCAAGGAGCATCCTTATGGCTTCCAATCGAGCCACAGGTGCGAAGGTTTCTTCGTAATCGATACCTTCTTCTTGGTTGAAACCTTTGGCCACTAATCTAGCCTTGTTTCTAACCACGATACCATTTTCATCTTGCTTGTTTCTAAAGACCCATTTAGTACCAATTACTAAATGGTCATTTGGCCTAGGAACAAGCGTCCACACCTCATTTCTCTCAAATTGATTTAATTCATCTTGCATTGCGATGATCCATGAATCATCTTTCATGGCTTCATCAATACATTTGGGTTCAATTTGGGAGAGAAAAGCGGCGTTGGCACAAAAGTTTTTAAAAGAAGATCGTGTTTGAACCCCCTTTGATGTGTCTCCTAGGATTAGCTCCTTAGGATGAGCATCAATATACTTCCAATCCTTGGGTAAGGATGTTTTGGAAGTGGATGCAACCAAGTTGCTAGTTGGAGACGGGGTTTCGTTTAAATTCAAGGAATCAAAATTAACATCATCATCAAGATCATTTTTCTTAATTTCTGAAATCTCATTGAAAACAACATGGATGGATTCTTCAATAATTAAGGTTCTTTTATTGAAGATGCGAAAAGCTTTAGAAACCGAAGAATAGCCAAGAAAGATTCCTTCATCAGATTTAGCATCGAATTTTCCTAAGTTATCCTTTTCATTCAAGATAAAACACTTACACCCAAAGACTTTAAAATATGAGACATTGGGTTTTTTGTTATTCCATAACTCATAGGGAGTTTTGGTGAGTAAGGGTCTTACTAGGACTCTATTTAAAATATAACATGCAGTGTTTACAGCTTCGGCCCAAAAATATTTGGGTAGGCTATGTTCATTCAACATGGTTCTTGCCATTTCTTGCAAATTTCGATTTTTTCTTTCTACTACCCCATTTTGTTGAGGATTTCTTGGAGTAGAGAAGTTATGGTTGTATCCATTGAGTTCACAAAATTCTTGGAAGTCATGGTTTTGAAATTCTCCACCGTGATCACTTCTAATTGACGAAATCATAGATTCCTTCTCATTTTGAACAAGTTTACAAAACTTGGTAAAATGTCTAAAGCATTCATTTTTTTGTTTTAAGAAGTAGGTCCATGTATATCTGCTGTAGTCATCAATAATGACAAAGGCGTATTTGCTACCTCCTAGACTCGATGTAGAGATTGGTCCGAACAAGTCCATATGGATCAATTGTAAGGGTCTAGAGGTGCTTATTTGATTCTTAGCTTTGAAGCTACCCCTAATTTGCTTACCTAATTGGCAAGCATCACATACATTATCTTTGATGAACTTGATATGAGGAATTCCTCTTACAAGTTCTCTAGATGATACTTGATTGATTAGTTTCATGCTAGCATGACCTAATCTTCTATGCCATAGCCAAGCATCCTCATTCATAACGGCAAAGCACATTTCATCACATAAGTCATTGATGTCAATAGTGTATACGTTGTTTTGTTTTAATGCAATCATAGATATATTTTTGTGTGGTTTTCCAATGATGCAGGCATTAGATTCAAATCTTATAATATATCCTTTATCACATAATTGACTAATGCTCAAGAGGTTATGTTTTAGACCATCAACTAGTAAAACATCTTCAATAGAGAGGTTGGATTTATTACCTATGGTTCCTTTGCCAATGATTTTACCCTTGTTGTTGTCTCCGAAGGTGACATATCCTTCGTCTATGCTAGAGAGCTTAGAGAATTGAGATGGATCTCCGGTCATATGCCTTGAGCATCCACTATCAAGGTACCATTTCTTGCTCCTAGCTTGCGATTGTTTAGTTTTCTACAAGAAAGAATGATGTTTAGGTACCCATTTGCTTTTGGGTGCCTCATAAATAGATCTACATTTTTTATCATGTTGCATGGAGTTTATCATGGTTCCTTTAGGAACCCAAATTAATTTGTTTGGACTTATTTTCTTGAATGGACAACAATGTGTCTTGTGTCCAGATTTGCAACAAAAGTTGCACTTGGTTTGGTGATGAACGTGTAAGATGGGGCCTTTTACAAAGGTAGTTGGATTTCGGTGAGGACCCCTCACAAATCCAATCCCACTTCTTTTGGGAGCATGACCCTTGTTTGTAAGGATCATGTTTAATGACTTGCTACCAACCTCGAATTTCTTCAAGGTGTCCTTAAGTAGCAAGTTTTCTTTTTGTATAGTTTCTAAATCATGACATTTGATACATGACTTTAAACTATCATGATGTTCGACTTTTAATTTATCAAACTCACAAGTAAGATTATCATGTACCTTTTTTAGCAACTTGTATTTTCTATTTATAACTTTGCATTCATCAAATAAATCATGGAAGGCATTTAATAATTCATCGAAAGATAAATCAGCATCTAATAAATCCGTTACATCCTCTTCGATTGCCATAAAGGCGTAATGAGCAACTTGCTCGGTGTTGGATTCCTCTTCCTCAGATGCGCTCGAGTCATCCCATGTTGCTTGGAGCGCCTTCTTCTTTGTTGTTCTTTTCTTGACTTGGGGACAATCACTTTTGTAATGTCCCGGCTTTTTACATTCATAGCAGATCACTTGGTCCTTCTTAGGTTCAAGTTTATTTTTCACATCGTTTTTAAACTTGTTTCTTTTGAAGAATTTTTTAAACTTTCTTGTCAAAAGTGCCAAGTCATCATCACAGTCCTCATCACTTGAGTTTTCTCTCAAGTGGCATTCAGAAGTTTTAAGTGCCATATCCTTCCTGTTCTTTGGAAGGATGTCTTCTTGCTCTTCATGAGCTTTGCAAGTCATTTCGTAGGTCATTAATGACCCGATTAGTTCTTCAAGAGGGAAATTTCGCAGATCTTTTGCCTCTTGAATGGCGGTGACTTTAGGATCCCAACTCTTAGGAAGGGATCTTAGTATCTTATTAACAAGCTCAAAATCCGAAAAGCTCTTTCCGAGTCCTTTTAGACCGTTGACGACATCCGTGAAACGGGTAAACATGTCGCCAATGGTTTCACTCGGTTTCATTCGGAAAAGTTCAAAAGAATGCAGCAACAGATTGATTTTTGACTCTTTCACTCTACTTGTGCCCTCGTGGGTCACTTCAAGTGTGTGCCAAATATCAAAAGCAGTTTCGCAAGTTGAAACACGATTAAACTCGTTTTTATCAAGTGCGCAAAATAAGGCATTCATAGCCTTTGCATTAAGAGCGAAAGCCTTCTTCTCCAAATCGTTCCAATCGATCATTGGAAGAGAAGATTTTGAAAATCCATTTTCAACAAGGTTCCACAGTTCAAAATCCATAGAAATAAGAAAGATCCTCATTCGGGTCTTCCAGTAAGTGTAGTCGGTTCCACTGAACATGGGTGGACGTGTAATCGAATGCCCCTCTTGGTTTCCGGCGTATGCCATCTCTCTTGGGTTTTAATCCTTTAGAGAGTTAACCTTGCTCTGATACCAATTGTTAGGATCGAGAGCACTAAGAGGGGGGGGGGGGTGAATTAGTGCAGCGGAAATCTTATATTAATTTAAAAACCAAAAGCTGCGTTCGTTCAAAAACTATTATGATGTAAAAGCAAATTCTCAGTTTGTATCTAAACTCAGATTTACGTCTAAATGCAGATTTACGTCTAAGCGCAGTTTTGCGTCTAAACTCAGATTTGCGTCTAAACTCAGATTTACGTCTAAATGCAGATTTACGTCTAAACGCAGTTTTACGTCTAAACGCAGTTTTACGTCTAAACGCAGTTTTACGTCTAAACGCAGATTTACGTCTAAACGTAGTTTTACGTCTAAACGCAGATTTACGTCTAAACGCAGATTTACGTCTAAACTTTGAAACTCGTTTGTATACTCGCAGAAGGCAGTATGCAGTTGAAATCAAGACGTAAACGTGAACTGAAATCTGACGATTGAGCGAGGAAAGCCGATTTACGTCTGAATGCAGTTTTGCATCTAAATGTTGAAACTCGTTCGTAAAATCATAGAGGACAGATTGCAGTTATTAATAGGATTAAAATGTAAGCGTAAACTGCAAAGAAGCTCGTTCGTAAAAGCACGGAAAACAGTTCTGCAGAATCAAACGTAAACGTAAACTGTAATGTATGAAAATACGAATTTACGTCTGAATGAAGATTTGGAAGAACAGCACTTAGAATTTGTTCGTGAAAGCGCAGAGAGCAGTAGTGATGAGGGAGGTTTGCAGTAATGATAAAGTGCTCGAAAATAAACGCAAACCAGAGATTTAGAGTGGTTCGGTCAGCCTTGACCTACTCCACTTTTGGCTTCCTCCACCGATGAGGTTGCCGACGTCAACTAGGTGCCTTCCTTCAATGGGCGAAGGCCAAACTTCCCTCTTACAATTTCTCTCCTTTTGACAGGCTTAGGAGACAACCTTTACAGACCTTTCTCTCCTCACTTTACAATTGAAAACTTGAAGAACAGAAGGAGGAGACTTAAAGGCTTTACAACACTTTTGAGCTCTTAGAATCACAGAAAAGATCAAGATTTCGGTATTGGTCTGTATATTTTCAGTGCTGAATGGGTGGGGTATTTATAGGCCCCAACCCAATTCAAAATTCGAGCTCAAAACGATCAAATCGATCAAATCCCAGAATTCTGGGATCAGGCGGTTGCACCTCTCAACTGGAGAGGTGGCACCGCCTGGCAGAGCTCGAAGACTGAGCTCAGCCGATTGCTCTTCTCTGCCAGAGCTCGAAGACTGAGCTCGATGGTTGCATCACCTGGCAGAGCTCGAAGACTGAGCTTGGTGGTTGCATCACCTGGCAGAGCTCGAAATCTGAGCTCGGTGGTTGCATCACCTGGGAGAGCTCGAAACTGAGCTCAGGCTGATGCACCTCTCTGCCAGAGCTCGAAGACTGAGCTTGGTGAATGCATCACCTGGCAGAGCTCGAGACTTAGCTCAGGCTGATGCACCTCTCTGCCAGAGCTCGAAGACTGAGCTCGGTGGTTGCATCGCCTGGCAGAGCTCGGAACTTGAGCTCTGGCGGTGCAACCTCTTGGCTGGGGCGGTTGCACCTCCCAACCCCACAGCCCAGGCGGTTGCACCTCCTGGCTGGGGCGGTTGCACCTCCCAACCCCACAGCCCAGGCGGTTGCACCTCCTAGTGCAATCTGGGTCCGAATGGTTCACTCCATTCGGCCCACTTTGAATCTTTTCAGGGGCCCAATTGCCCCAAGATTAAGCTAATGGGATCACCTCCCATTTTCATGCTTAATCATCATGCTAACTACAATTAACTCTAAGACAACTTCTGCAGCTTTGCTCCGATGCGTCAATCGCTTCTTCCGGCGAGTTTCCGGCTAACTTCCGTCGATCAACCGATAACCCTCGGTGATCCTTCTGCGGACATCCGGCATACTCCTGGACTTTGCGACGATCCACTTGGCGAGTTCCGACGAGCTTCGCTTGGCAAGCTTCTGGACTTCTCGGATCTGTTCTCTCTGAACCTCCGACGACCGTCCGAACTTCCGTCGAACTCTCGAACTCCCAACGTGATCATGATCTTGACTCCGGCGCAACACCTGCTGCTTGTCTTACTCTTATCGTAGTTAATCCTGCACACTTATCTCAACGCATAGATTAGATAACAAATGACAATTGACTTCATCATCAAAATCCGAGATTCAACACTAGAGAGCGACCTACTTCGATGCTGCTTCGTCGAAGGAGTTTCTCTTTGGAGAGGATATGGTGGAGGAGCAGATTGAGGGGTAATGGTAGGGAGTCTTGCCATTATATCAACCCTCCCGCCACCGTCGCCAGCCCTAGGGGCCGTCGCTGCCATGTTTGATCCCTCTTCTGGTCGTCGCTACAGAATCGTCGCCATAGGGAAAAGCCACCGCCGTAGTATATCAGATCGTCGCTACAGTACCGTCGCCCTAGGGAGATCTGGTCGTTGCTATAGTATCGTCGCCCTTGGGGAGAAGCCGACGTCGCAGGAGATCCGATCACCTCTATAGTAAGGGAGATCAGATCGCTACTATAGTACCGTCGCCCATGGGAGAAAGCCAATGCTGCAGGCGTCGGATCGCCCTAGGGAGATCTCGTCGCCACTATAGTGTTGTCGCCCTAGATCTGGTCGCTGCTACAGTGTCGTCGCCGTCGCTACAGTACCATCGCCCTTGGGAGATCTGATCGCCGCTACAGTGTCGTCGCCCGTCAACTGTGGGAGAAAGCCGACACTGCAGGAGTCATATCGCCCTAGGGAGATCTGGTCGCCGCTACAGTGTCGTCGCCACTACAATATCCCTAACTCAATTAGCTTGACGTCCTCGTCAAGGCCCAACATAATGCAGATTGAACCCTAGCATAGTGCATGTGAGGTTTAACTCGTGGTGGCTCCACGTCGTGATGAGTTCTTGACTCCATCCACGGGTAGCCCTTTCCTACTTGAGCCCTCTCACCCTGCCCAAATACTAGGTCGGCTCTGATACCAAAGGTCATGACCAAAGTCTGGACCAAAATGCTTAAGCGGGAGTTTACGTAGTATACTACTCAGACCCATATAAGCCAATCATACACATTGCATACTTCCGATGTAGGACTAATGGGATATTACAAAATCGGACGAAGCATCAATTGACCAATGACATGCTGAACAACATGATTCATGCTTACTAATAATTATCTAGATCGAAGTATGTTTTTGTTGAATCTCAGATTTTGATGATGAAATCAATTGATGGATTAATTGATCTAATCCATATTATTGAGTTAAGTGTGCAAGATTAACTATGATAGCTTGAAGACATAAAGCAAGTCTACCGGAGTTAAGTTTGATGGGTGTTCAAAAGTCCGAAGATTCATCGGAGATGCTATCGGAACCAACCGAGGGGAAATCGAGGACTTGTGAGAGTTTTCGGAAGTCCACCGAAGAGATCGTCGGAGGTTCATGAATATCACTAAGAAGGCTCGGCTACTCGCTGGCCACAAGATCGGGAGCTTACTGGGAGTCCGCCGGAAGAAATCTGAGGGTGAATCGGAAGATCGCCGGAAAGCTCGCCGAAAGGAAACTCGACATTGTCGGTTATAAGATTTGCTTGGGACTATATCTTAACTTTGTAGTTTACATGTAATTAGGGTTAGGATTAAGAGTTAATCCTATAATCTGGTTAGGGTTCAATTGGGCCCGAATTTGGACTGGTTTGGGCTAAGTTTGGAGCCCAACTAGTGAGCTGGAACAGTCCAGGCGGTGGCACCGCCCATAACACGAGGATCGGGCGGTGGTATCGTTGGACTAGGCGGTAGCACCGCCCAGCACCCGAGAGGTCGGGCGGTGGCACCGCCAGTACACTGTCAGTGTCAGACACTAATAGGCAGTGGCATTGCCAGCATCGGGAATCCAAGAGAATTCAAAATTTGTAGCCCAAATTTGAATCCTCTTGGGGCCTATAAATATCCCTCAATTTTCAACAAAGAATATAAGTTTTGAGAAGTAATAGATTGAGATAAAAGCCTTAGCAAAGTCTTTAGCAAGTCTTGTTTTCAATTGCTTGAGTGTTCACCTCCTTCTTTCTTGTTGAAAATTTGTAAGAGTGTGAACCACTATAAAAGGTTGTAAGAGGGGTATTTGTCCTTCCCCTTCAATGTGATTTGCTAGTAAAAGTTGGGAGCCTCTTCGAAGAAGGCTTCGCAAGTGGATGTAGGTCATTTTGACCGAACCACTTTAAATTAGTGTGTTCCTTGAATGTGTGAGTTGTTACTTTCTTGAAATTGTTATTTACACTACTGCTAGCTTTCAGTTTTCATCTACTCAAGTTACTATCGAAACGAAATCTCCTTGTATTTACGAATTCATTTTTAAACTTACAAGTTTTAATCCACTACATAATTCACCCCCCCCCCTCTTAGTGCCACTTTGATCCTAACAATTGGTATTAGAGCAAGTTTACTCTCATATTTGGTTTAATACCCAAGAGAGATGGCTTACTCCGACATGCAAGAGGGTCACTCTATTACACGTCCGCATATGTTCAATGGGTCAGATTACATGTATTGAAAGACTCATATGAGGATCTTCCTTATTTCCATGGATTTTGAGCTTTGGAATATTGTCGAAAATGGATTTCAAAAATCTTCTCTTTTGATGAGCAAATGGGATGAATTGGAGAAGAAGGTTTTTGCTTTAAACGCAATGGCTATGAATGCCTTGTTTTGTGCACTTGACAAAAATGAATTTAATTGCATTTCGATTTACGATTCAGCTTTTGATATTTGGATAACTCTTGAGGTCACTCATGAAGGCACTAGCCGAGTGAAAGAGTCCAAAATCAACATTCTTGTGCATTCTTACGAACTTTTCTGGATGAAACCAAGTGAGTCCATCGGAGACATGTACACCCGTTTCACGGATGTCATCAATGGACTCAAAGCTCTTGGTAAAGGATTTTCTTACTTTGAACTAGTAACTAAAATTTTAAGATCCCTTCCAAAGAGTTGGGATCCAAAAGTTACGGCCATTCAAGAGGCCAAGGACCATAAAACATTTCCTCTTGAAGAACTTAATGGGTCTTTTATGACCTATAAAATGACGTGTCATGCTCATGAAGAGCTCGAGAACCCCCTTCCAAAGAACAGGAAGGATATGACACTTAGAACACAAGAAGACCACTTGAAAGGAACATCAAGTGATGATGATAGTGACGATGATATTGCACTTTTAACTAGAAAATTTAAAAAATTTATAAGAAAGAACAAATTTAAATATGACACCAAAAACAAACTTGAACATAAAAAGGATCAAGTAATATGCTACGAATACAAGAAGCCAGGGCACTTAAAAAATGAAAGCCCCTAAGCCAAGAAGAAGAAACCGAAGAAGAAGAAAGATTTGAAAGCGACTTGGGACGACTTAAGTGATTCCGAGAATGAAGAAGCTAACAACAAAGAGGAGGCAAACTTCGCGGTAATGGCTTTAGGAGGAGAGGTATGTGATTTAATTAATGAAAATTTATCTTTTGATGAACTTTTTATCGCTTTTCATGAATTATTTGATGAGTGTAGAACTATTAGTAAGAAGTTCAATCTATTAAAGAATGAGCATGCCTTACTACAAAATAAGCTTGATAATCTTTAAACTCCTCCATGTTGAATCTCGTATTTTGATAATAAAACTACTTGATATATGTTTATGATTTAATCTGCGTTTTGAGTGATGCAGGATGCTTTGATCAGGATGAGACAATTAAAGCAGGAAAAATCATGTTGTGCCAGAGGAACATGTTAGAAGATTGGATGTCAGGCCAGTGGATCGGTCAACGTATCGACAGAAGGCTTTGGGTCATAAACTTGGGCATCAGGCCAAGAAGAGCGGGTATTGCGCCAAGGATATCGGAGTTGCGGAGTCAACTGGCTGATTGAGCAATAGGCCGCAGGAGAGGATGATGTGCCAATGAATCGAACGAAGCGTCAAGGGACTAATGACATGCCGGACAACTTGTTTAATTGCTTAGGATTAATTGTCTCGACTGAAGTTTTGTTTTACATGTGCAGGATTAACTACGATGGAAGAAAGACATGCAGTAGGAGTTGCACCGGAGTTAAGACTATGATCACGTTGGGAGTTCGAGAGTTCGACGGAAGTCCGAACAATCGTCGGAGGTTCTACGGGAACAAATCCGAGAAGTCCAGTAGCTTGCCAAAGAAGCTCATCGGAACTCACCAAGTGGATCGTCGCAAGTCTAGGAGTATATCGTAAGTTCGCCGGAGCATCGCCAAAGGTTCATTGGATGTTCGCCGGAAGTTCGCCGGAAGAAGCGATTGATGCACCGGAGCAAGTTACAGTAAATATCTTAAGAAATATCATAGTTAACATGTAGATTAAGTTAGGAGTGGGAGGTGATCCTATTAACTTAATCTGGGGGCAATTGGGCCCTTGATAGACCCAAATTGGGTCGAATGGATCAACCCATTTGAACCTGAATTCCTGCCAAGCGGTGGCACTACCAAGGTTGGCAGTGGCACCGCTGAGGAGATGGTCTCCTAGGAAAGCTGGGCGGTGCAACCGCCCAAGTCAGGTAGTGGCACCGCCTAGGCTCAGTCCCCGAGCGAGACTGGGCGGTGCAACCACCCCAATCAAGCGGTGGCACCGCTTGGGCTCAGTCTCCGAGCGAGACTAGGCAATGCAACCGCCCTTGTCAAGTGATGGCACCGCCCAGAGGCTTAGTCTCCGAGCTGCTAAGTGGTTGTACCACCCTAGTCAGGAGGTAGTATCACCAGGACCTCGGAAATCTGGGAGGTGACATTTTTGAGCTTCAAATTCAAACCAGTTTTGGGCCTATATATACCCCACCCTTTCCTACATTAAAGGGCACCGAAAGCTTGATCTTACTCTGTGATTTTAGAGCTCAAAAGTGTTGTAAAGTCTAGAAGTTCTCCTCCCTCTTCTCTTCCAAGTTTTGAGCTTTCAAGAGAGGAGAGAAATTCTGTAAGGGTTGTCTCCTAAGCCAGTCAAAAGGAGTGAAACTGTAAAAGGGTGGTTGGCCTTCGCCTATTGAAGGAAGGTCTCTAGTGGACGTCGGTGACCTCATCGGAGGAGGAAGCCAAAAGTGGATGTAGGTCAAGATTGACCAAACCACTCTAAATCTCGGTTTGCATTTACTTTGAGCATCTTATCTTTACTGCAAACCTCCTCAGTAGCTTACTGCCTTCTGCTCATTTACGAACATGTTTCATAGTTAAGTATTTTCCGAATTGGCGTGAAGACGAAAATTGGTTTTATCGTATGAACATCATATTTTAGTTTGCACTTATATTCGGATTTCCATCATAACTGCAAACTACCTTTATATCTTTACTTTAACTGCATCTCACTTGATCACAAGTTAAAGTGATTTATGAATCGGCTTTCTTACAAAAATCGATTTTATCGTACGAATGTAGTTTTAATCGTCGAAAGTTTTCCACTGTACTAATTCACCCCCCCCCCCCCTCTTAGTGCTCTTGATCCTAACACTCCATGCTCTAAGTTTGAACACTTAGAAGCAAGAAAAAATAAGAATTTGCTACTGAAAGAGACCTTAAACAAGTTTAAGGTTAGTAGTAAAGGCATGGACATGATCCTTGCAAACAAAGGTCACGTCACAAATAGAAGTGGAATTGGTTTTGTGAGAGGATGTCACCAAAATCCTACCACCTTTATTAAAGGACCCACATTACATGTTTCACCTCATTTGAAATGTAAATTTTGTTGTAAATCCGGACATGTTATTTACAAATGTCAATTTAAGAAAATTAGCCCACATAAGTTGATATAGATACCTAAAGGAACTTTAAATAATTCAATGATGAATAATAAAATTAGTAGATCAATTTTTAAGGCACCCAAAATCAAATGGGTACCTAAAAACCATCCTCTTTTTTAGACAAACTCACAAACTAGGAGCAAGAGATGATATCTTGATAGTAGATGCTAAAGGCACATGACCGGAGATCCATCTCATTTCTCTATGCTCACTAGCAAAGAAGAATGGTATGTCACCTTTGAAGACAACAACAAAAGTAAAATCATTGGCAAGGGAACCATAGGTAACAAATCAAGTTTTTCAATTGATGATGTGTTGCTAGTTGATGGATTGAAACATAATCTCTTAAGCATTAGCCAATTATGCGATAAAGGTTACATCGTTAGATTTGAATCTAATGTGTGCATTATTGAAAATACAAACAATAACATATCAATGATTGCCTTAAAACAAAATAATGCCTACACCATCAATCTTGATGAACTTAATAATGAAATGTGCTTTTCCATTTTAAATGATGATGCTTGGCTTTGGCATAGGAGATTAGGTCATGCAAGTATGAAACTAATATCTAAGATTTCATTTAGAGAGTTAGTATGAGGGATTCTCAATATAAAGTTTGTTAAGGACAAAGTGTGTGATGCTTGTCAACTAGGAAAACAAATAAAAACTAGTTTCAAACCAAAAAATCAAATTAGCACCACTAGACCATTGCAATCGATCCATTTAGACTTATTTGGACCAATTGACACAACGAGTCTAGTAGGAAGCAAATATGCCTTCGTAATTGTAGATGACTGTAGTAGATACACTTGGACCTATTTTTTGGCTCACAAAAGTGATTATTTCAAATGTTTCTCTAAATTTTGTAAACTTACTCAAAACGAAAAAGGCTTTATGATTTCATCAATTCGGAGTGATCACGGTGGCGAATTTCAAAACTGTGACTTCCAAAGGATTTATGAATCTAATGGATATAATCACAACTTCTCCACTCCGAGAAATCCTCAATAAAATGGGGTGGTTGACAGAAAAAAATATAAATTTACAATAAATGACAAGAACCATGTTAAATGAATATAGTCAACCTAAGTATTTTTGGGCCGAAGCCGTTAATACGACTTGTTATTGTAACATCCCCCATTTAAAAAAAAAAAATTAGTAAATAATAAATTTTTTTTTATTAAATAATATTATATTAAAGTTTATGGCTAAGGACCTAAGAGTAAATATTAAATGTTTGAGATGATTTATAGAATATTCAGAATTGAGTAAATAAAAATAAAATAAAATAAAATGGAGGACATGTGTCATTAACAAGGATGAGCCACTTAGCATTTATTCTAAAGTTGACACCTAAACCCCCATGCATGCTTGCCACCTCACTATTTTAGCATGAGCGCATGAGCCAAACCTAAGTAATTTAAGGCACCATTAAGAAGAAAGTTTTCAGCCAACGTTAGATTGAGGAGAAGAAGAAGAAGAGAAGAAGAAGAAGAAGAAGAAAAAGAAGGAGAAGAAGAAGAGGAAACTTTGTTTGAGGTTTTGTATCAACTCCCTATATTTGGGAATCAAACTCATCTAAGGCAAGTGTTCTAATCTCTTCCTACAGAATTCCTAATCTCTGTTTTCCTTTTAATTCTTCATAATGCAAAAGATTTCAGCTTAGTACCAAACCGTTCTTTCCTTTTGATACAAAGCCATGAATATGAAATTTTTCGGTAATCTGACTTCTGTACATTGTTTGCGATCTAACTTTTAGCACTAAACTCTGATTTAGGTAAAACCTATTCCATTTGAAAGTAGACTCAAATATATTTATTTTGACACTAATATTGAATGATTTGGAGTTTAAATGCCTACCAAGACTTCTGTTTCAATTAACCCTACAGATTCTGCAAAATAGAGACTGAAATTTCTGACCTCTTGTTGCTTAACTACTTATAACTTTCTGCTGTGAACTCAGATTCATACAAAGTATGATTTATTCGAAGCTAGACTCAAAATGCTTTCTTTGTATACCTGATTTGAAATTTTCGGAGTATAATTGCTAACTAAAACATCTGCTTTCATCGACCCAATGGATTCAGTAAAATAGAGCAAATATTTTCAGACCTTTGGCTACGAAATTATCTGTAACTCCCTGTTGTAAATTCCAATTCTTGTCAAACTTAATTTGCCTAAAATTAGATTGATAAATCTTTCTAATGACACATATTTTGCATAAATTGGAGCATAATTGGTTATCTAAATAGTTCATACAATGTCCCTATCAAATTCTACCATAATCGAGCTTTGGTCGATTTCGGCTCTCCTTGTTTCTTCTCTTTGGAAACCGATTTCGGCAAACACTCTTCAGTTAAGCTTTACATTATTACCTTAAATTCCTGTATACTTTTGTCCTTTATTTATTTTTCTGCAGCTATCATCTAAAGTTCATGTTTTCAGCGTAATGATTCGGCACATGCATCCCATTGTTCCGCATTTGCTTTCGATATGTGCCTCTTCCAGTTTCATTTCTTTGGACAATGAATTCATCTAACTTTCTTATTTCAATTGAGCCATATGTGATTTCTTGAAATCCTTGTATACTCCTACTTTTGTTTCCTTTTAAATCTGAATACATTTGTGAAAGATTATGTTTGTATCGTATTGACTCGAAAGGCATATGTACATTTCGTTGTTCCGCATGTGCTTCTGATATGTGTCAATGTTATTATTCATACTACCCTTTTGTACTCTGGTGTCTTGTGGGATATTGTGAACCTTTGCCAGAAATGGTAAAGGGAGTTATGCTTAGAGCCCGCGATTGCTCTATCGGCCCCATTGACTTCACTCAGACGTGGGTGGATGGAGCTCCCAGACGTGGGAGACTTATGCTTGGTGGTCATCTAGAAATGGATGAATCACATTATGTATGTGGTCTCACAGCGCCCTCTATGTTTATTGATATGATATCCAAAGCTTTGTTTATGAGTTCATATTATGCTTTGGATAAAAATGGAATGCATGCTACATCAAAAATGTCATACAAGCTTGTGTTTATTATTTGGTTCACTTGTTATACTTTGAAGTGTTTCGTTTGTCATTATCATGCCCCCAAACACTTTTACGCCTTTGATATGTGCCTAAATGCTTCATATGCCATTTGATACATGCCTAAGTATTTCTTTTGCCAATGAAATGCTCCAATTTCCCTTCTCCTATTGTTATGTCTAATGCTTGTTTTTGAATGAAGTAAACCTTTGTGATTTTATATCAAATGAGATGACTTCAAATGAACACTTATATTTCTACTTTTGTATCTTAATACTAAGCCTGCTTGAACTTCTCCCATCGCTATGGATATGTTAGACGCTTGCTGAGCTCTTTATGCTCACCTCGTTGCTATATAATTTTTTTCAGGGTAGCTTGTCACGCACTGAAAAGCTAGAAATGGGTTAAAGCAGTGAAAGGCTAGAAGATTTTTGAGCTAATCTTTGTTGGAAGATAGGTTTTTGTTGTATAGTATACTTTACTTCTGATGTAATGTTAAGGAATCTGTTGATACTTATATGTTGTAAAAGTTTAAAGGATTGCTCATGTGTATGGAATGATAAGTTTAAGTTGTATAAGGATAAGACCTCATGGTAAATAATTATCTTTTTATGATTGTATATACTTCTACGATTATGGATTTGTGTTGTGGATGATGTTTAGTTGAGTTGCCATGGGATTTTGTGAATCTCTGAGTGAAGTGGATTATGGTTTATGTAACATACTTGTTTATGAGTTGTGAATATTGATTATTGAATGATTCTTAGTATCCTCAAATTGTTAGATTGGATCCTGGATTGAATTGATGATGAATTATAATATTATTGATTTTAGACAGGGTCACACTTCCTGAATGTGATAATTCGGGGGGGGGGCATGACAGTTATGTCATGAATAGGGATCTAATAAGACCATCTTTATCAAAAACTCCCTATGAATTATGGAATAACAAAAAAACCAAATGTTTCTTATTTTAAAGTTTTCGGTTGTAAATGATTTATTTTGAATGAAAAGGATGCCATAGGAAAATTTGATGCTAAATCCGATGAAGGCATCTTTCTTGGTTACTCTTCCATTTCTAAGGCTTTTCGTGTTTTTAACAAAAGAACCTTAGTTATAGAAGAGTCTATTCATGTAGTTTTTAATGAAATTTCTGAGTTAAAGAAAAATAATTTTGACGATGTTTTTGGTTTTGATAATTTGAATTTAAATGAACCCCCTCCTCAAAATAGCAACTTAGCTGCATCTTCTTCCGAAATTTCCTTACCCAAGGAATGGAAGTATGTAGATGCTCATCCAAAGGAGCTAATTATAGGAGATACATCAAAAGGGGTTCAAACTCGTTCTTCCTTCAAGAATTTTTGTGCTAATGCCGCCTTCCTCTCTCAAATTGAACCTAAATGCATTGACGAAGCCTTAAAAGATGATTCATGGGTTTTTACAATGTAAGAGGAATTGAACCAATTTGTCATGCCCCCCGAATTATCATATTCAGGAGGTGTGACCTTATCTAAAATCAATAATATTATAATTCATCATCAATTCAATCTAGGATCCAATCTAACAATTTGAGGATACTAAGAATCATTCAAAATCAATATTCACAATTCATAAACCTATACGTTACATAAATCATAATCCACTTCACTCAGAAATTCACAAAATCTAAAGGCAACTCAACTAAACATCAACCACAACACAAATCTATAATCGTAGAAATATATATAATCACAAAAAGATAATTATTTACCATGAGTTCTTATCCTTATACAACTTAAACGTATCATTCCATAAACATGAGCGGTCCTTTAAACTTTTACAACACATACGTATCAACATATCCTTCACATTACATCAGTAGTAAAGTATACTATACAACAAAAAAACCTATCATCCAATAAAGATTAGCTAAAAAATCTTCTAGCCTTTCACTGCTTCAACCCAATTCTAGCTTTTCAGTGCGTGACAAGCTACCCTGAAAAATTTATATAGCAACGGGGTGAGCATAAAGAGCTCAGCTAGCGTCTAACATATCCATGGCAATAGGAGAAGTTCAAGCAGGCTTAGTATCAAGATACAAAAGTAGAAATACAAGTGTTCTTTTGAAATCATCTTATTTGATATAAAATCACAAAGGTTTACCTCATTCAAAAACAGGCATTAGACATAACAATAGGAGAAAGGAAATTGGAGCATTTCATTGGCAAAAGAAGCATTTAGGCATGTATCAAATGGCACATGAAGCATTTAGGCGCATATCAAAGGCGTAAGAGTGTTTGGGGGCATAATAATGACAAACGAAACACTTCAAAGTATAACAAGTGAACCGAATAATAAACACCAGCTTGTATGTCATATTTGATGTAGCATGCATTCCATTTTTATCCAAAGCATAATATGAACTCATAAACAAAGCTTTGGATATCATATCAATAAACATAGAGGGCGCTGTGGGACCACATACATAATGTGATTCATCCATTTCTGGATGACCACCAAGCATAAGTCTCCCACGTTTGGGAGCTCCATCCACCCACGTCTGAGTGAAGTCAATGGGGCCGGCAGAGCAATCGCGGGCTCTAAGCATAACTCCCTTTACCATATCTGGCAAAGGTTCACAATATCCCACAAGACACCAGAGTACAAAAGGATAGTATGAACAATAACATTGACACATATCGGAAGAACATGCGGAACAACGAAAATATGCATGTGCCTTTATTAAACAAGGAAATGCAAACAAAGCATTACATAATAAATTTTAGATATACAATAATTTTAGGATGAACAATACAAGAACTTCAAAGGACTAATATAAAGCTCAATTGAAGAAGAATTTAGTAGAAATCATATTTCCAATAGGATGAAAATTGAATAGGCAAAACCCAACAAAGTTTTCAATTATGACAGAATTTGAATGGTACATTTTCTGAATTGTTCGAGTGACCAACCATGCTCCAAATCACTAAAAATAGGTGTCATTGGAAAACTGTATCAATCTAGTTTCAGATGAACTCAGATTTATAACTTTTTGAGTTCTTAACAGGAAGTTACAACAAATAGAGTAAAGGAAGGTCAGAATTAATCATCCCTGTTTTGCAGACTTGATAGAGTCAATTTAAACAGATGTTTCAGAAGGCAAACATACTTCAAAATTTCCAACTAGGCTTTATATGACCTAAGCTTTGTATAATTCAGAATTTTCTCTAAAGAGTTATGAGCAATTTAGTAACAGAAGGTCATAAATTTCAGTCCCTATTTTGCAGAATCTGTAAGGTTAATTGAAACAGAAGTCTTAGTATGCATTTAAACTCCAAATCATTCAATCTCAGTGTCAAAATAAAGATATTTGAGTCTACTTTCAAATGGATTAGTTTTGCCTAAATTAGAGTTTAGTGCTAAAAGTTAGATCCAAAACAATGTATAAAAGTCAGATTACCGAAAAATTTCAGATTCATGACTTTGTATCAAAAAGAAAGAAAGGTTTGGTACTAAGCTGAAATCTTTTGAATTATGAAGAATTGAAAGGAAAACAGAGATTAGGAATTCTGTAGGAAGAGGTTAGAACACTAGCCTTAGATGAGTTTGATTCCCAAATATAGGTAGTTGATGCAAAACCTCAAACAAAGTTTCCTCTTCTTCTTCTTCTCCTTCTTCTTCTTCTTCTTCTCTTCTTCTTCTTCTCCTCGAACTAACGTTAGCTGCAAAGTTTCTTTTTAATGGTGCTTAAATTACTTACTTTTTGGCTCATGTTAAAATAGTGAGGTGGCAAACATGCATGGCGGTTTAGGTGTCAATCTTTAAAATAAATGCAAGTGGCTCATCCTTGTTAATGACACATGTCCTCCATTTTATATTATTTTATTTTTATTTACTCAATTCTTAATATTCTATAAATCATATCAAAATTTTAATATTTACTCTTAGGTCCTTAGCCATAAACTTTAATATAATATTATTTAATAAAAAAATTATTAAATAATCCTCATATTTACAAACAAGCATTTACTAATTTTTTTTTTTTAAATGGGGGATGTTACACTTTCCCCTCCTTAAAAGAAAATTTAGTCCTCTAAATTTGTCATACCTCTTTCGGCGAAAAGATGAGGATAAGTTTTCTTCATTTCTTCCTCTAGCTCCTAGGTCGTTTCATTTGTAGAATGATGCTTTCAAATTACTTTAACCAAAGTAATGATTCTATTTCTTAAGATCTTATCTTTTTTATCAATAATCCGAATGGGCTCTTCCTTGTAAAATAAGTCTTTCTCAATCACAATTGGCTCATACTCAATGACATGAGAGGGATCAGGTATATACTTTATGAGCATTGACACATGAAATATATCATGAATATGACACATCGATGGTGGTAAGGTAATCTTGTAAGCGATAGAGCCAATTCTTTCAAGGATCTCAAAAGGTCCAACGAACCTTGGGTTTAACTTTCCTTTCTTTCCAAATCTTGCAACGCCTTTGGAAGGGGAGACCTTTAGGAATACAAAATCCCCTACTTGGAACTTGATATCTCGTCTTATGTTGTCAGCATAGCTCTTTTGTCGACTCTGAGCAGCCTTTAGCCTTTTTATGATAACCTGAATCTTTTCAGTAGTCTCTTGTACTTTATCTGGTGCTAACAACTTTCTATCACCAACTTCCTCCCAACATATAGGCGTTCTACATTTTCGCCCATACAATACCTCATAAGGAGCCATCTGAATGCTCGAATGGTAACTATTATTATAAGTGAACTCAATAAGAGAAATATCTTTATCCCATTCACCTCTCCAATTTATAACATAGGCTCTAAGCAAATCCTCAAGTACTTGAATTGTTCTTTCAGATTGACCATCGGTCTGAGGGTGATAGGTAGAGCTAAACTTTACTTTGGTACCCATAGAATCTTGTAATCTCCTCCACAATCTAGAAAGAAATATGGAGTCTCTATCTGAGATAATCTCCTTTGGGACACCATGAAGTCTTACTATTTCATCAACATACAAATCTGCAAGCTTATCAAGAGAATAAGCCATATTGATTGGTAAGAAATGTGCAGATTTGGTTAACCTATCAACAATGACCCAAATAGCATCGTGCTTTCTAGAGGTTCTAGGTAGTCCTGAAACAAAGTCCATAGTAATGCATTCCCATTTCCATTCAGGAATATCTAAGGGCTGTAACAAACCTACAGGTCTTTGGTGTTCTGCTTTAATTTGCTGACAAGTCAAACACCTTGAAACATATATTGCAATCTCCTTCTTCATGCCTTTCCACCAATAATGACTTTGGAGATCTCTGTACATTTTTGTGCTACCAGGATGCATAGTGTACTTTGAATTGTGACCTTCGGTCAAGATTTGGTTCTTGATATCTGAGTCATTTGGAACACATATTCTATCCCCAAATCTCAATAGGCCATCATCTGAAATTTAAAAATTCAACTTCAATCCCTTTTGAACTTCATTCCTCAAGTATATTAAATGTGGATCTCGTAGTTGTCCTTCTTTAATTTGTTGAATGAGATCAGTTTGCACCTGGATAGAGGCCATCAATATTATTGAGTCTTGCCCTTTCCTTATTACATTCGAATCATAATTTCTTTCTAATAGCTTCCATTGCTTCATAACCAGACTAGCCATAAAACTTGTAGATTTTCTACTAAGTGCATCAGCTACAACATTTGCTTTACTTGGGTGATAACGGATGGTACAATCATAATCCTTTAGAAGTTATATCCATCTTCGCTGCCTCATATTTAACTCCTTCTGTCTAAAAATGTACTTTAAACTCTTGTGATCAGTAAAGATATCAAATGTCCGCCCATACAAGTAATGTCTCTAAATATTTAGAGCAATGATGATTGCTGCCAATTCCAAATCATGAGTCGGATAATTCAATTCATAATTCTTTAGCCGCCTTGAAGCATAAGCAATTACTTTCCCTTCTTGCATCAAAACACATCCAAGGCCCTTTCTTGAAGCATTAGTATAAACTACAAATCCTTCATTACCACTTGGAATAGTGAGAATAGGGGCACTAGTTAATCTTCTTTTTAATTCTTGGAAACTTTGCTCACAATCACCACTCCATTCAAATTTCGCATTCTTTTGAGTCAGTTTGGTAAGGGGATGAGCAATTTGAGAAAATCCCTCCATAAATCTCCTGTAATAACCTGCCATGCCCAAGAAACTTCTAATTTCTGTTACATTTGTTGGCACTTCCCAATTAACTACTGCTTCCACCTTCTTTGGATCAACAGATATGCCCCTTCCTGAAATTACGTGGCCTAAGAAAGCAATTTCCTTCAACCAAAATTCACATTTGTTGAACTTTGCATACAACTTCTTTTCTCTTAGTATAGATAATACATCGCTCAAGTGTTTATCATGCTCTTAATTACTTCTTGAATATACTAATATGTCATCAATGAATACAATTACACAATCATCTAAGAGTGGCTGAAATATTCTATTCATCAGTTCCATAAAAGCTGCAGGAGCATTAGTCAAGCCAAAAGGCATAACTAAAGATTCGTAGTGACCATATCGAGTCCTAAAGGCTGTTTTTGGAATATCCTCCTTCTTGACCTCCAACTAATAGTAACCTGATCTTAGATCAATCTTGGAGAATACTTGTGCACCCTGTAATTAATCAAACAAGTCATCAATCCTGGGTAGAGGATACTTGTTTTTTATGGTCACTTAATTCAACTGTCTATAATCAATACAAAGCCTCAATGTCCCATCCTTCTTCTTAACTAATAGCATTGGAGCACCCCACGGTGAGACACTGGGTCGAATGAAACTCTTATCTAACAACTCTTGTATTTGCTTCTTCAATTTCTCGAGCTCGAGTGGTGCCATTCTGTAGGGAGGCTTAGATATTGGGGCTGTCCCTGAGACGAAATCAATAGCAAATTCTTCCTCTCTATCTGGAGGTAAACTAGGCAATTCGTTTGGAAATACATTAAGGAACTCTTTGACCACTGTAATTTCATTTAGGTGAGTTTCTTGATTTGAATGCTCCTTTACACACACAATATAACAAAAACAACCCTTCTACATAAGACGATAAGCTTAAAGTGTTGATATCAAGCAAGGAGGCAAATCATGCCTAATACCCTCAAAGTAAAATATAGGCTGATCTGGTATGCAGAAAGTAACTATTTTTGTATAGCAATCAATACTAGCATGATAGGAAGATAGCCAATCCATGCCAAGTATAATATCAAAACCTTGGATTTCTAGGAGTATCCAATCGGCAAGAAGTTCATCTTCTCCAATAGAAATCAAGCAAGATGGATAAACCAGATTTGTAGTCAAGGAATCCCCAACAGCAGTAGTTACGTGTAGCAAATAATCCAGTGGTTTAGGTTGAATGCCCAAGTGATAAGCAAAATATTGTGAAACAAAAGACAAGTTGGAGCCAGGATCAAACAAAACTTTTGCATATACTCTAGCATGGGCTGTCGGCTTAGGGAGTAGTGGCTCTTTCTTCTTGTTTAGTGGGCAATCTCTGACTTTATGATCTAACTTTCCACAGGCAAAATAGGCTCCAGTCACCTGAAAACACTCACTTGTTTCATGATTACGTCCACATTTTGTACACGATAGAGTTCATTACGATGGAGTTTCTTTCTCAAATCTAGGTACCTTTACCTTCTTGTTACTTCTTTCTGCTTCATTTCCTCTCTTACTTTTACCAACAAACTTATCCTTGCTATTCTTGTCCCCGATTTCTTGGATCTTCTCCAAGTCTTTTTCAAGTATGAAAGCTCTTTCTACTACATCAGTATATACTTGGAGTTTTAAAGTAGATATCTGGCTTCTTATTGCCAGCCTTAATCCTTGTTAGGACTCTAGCTAGGAGAGTCCTAATTGAGAGGGACATTCATGTAAAACCTACCTAAGCCGACCCCTATTAAAGAGGTGAAGAGGTCGGCTAGGGTTAGGAGGTTATTTCTTAGAGAAGAATAGGGAGTTGTAAAGGAATAGGAGTCTTGAGTAGGAGTCCTATAAGGAGTTGGTTAGAAGTAGGAGTCTTGAGTAGGAGTCCTATTAGGAGTTGGTTAGAAGTAGGAGTCTTAAGTAAGAGTCCTATTATGAGTTAGGGTTTAGAAGCCCTATAAATAGTCATGTATTCCACCTCTTTTCATAAGAAATAGATGAATCTTTTCTGTAACCTTTGAGCAGCAACTTGGAGGGAGGAACCCTTATAGAGTTCCAAGGAGACCGATCCCATAAAGAGATCAATCCCAAGTTTAGAATCTGTAAGGGTTCTAGCACCTGGTATCAGAGCAGCGTTCTTGGCGTCTCGCTGCCCTTCCACAGCCATCCATCAACCCTCCACAACCGCCCAAAGCAATTCCCACAATTGCTTAAGAGATCGTTGCCAAATTCCGCCATCATCTCCACCACCACGGATCATCCTTTGATCTCCCCATGAATTGCTACAAGTTCTGGTTTTCTACCTTACTGCTCCTGCAATTTAGTTATTCTTATTTGAAAATCCCAAAAAAATAATTCCTATATTGCTGCATAATCTTTTCGTCATAATGATTTCATCTCTACGACGAAAGATACATTGCAGAATTCCAAGCGTATAGAACAGTCTGTTTGATCTTGCTATTGTGTTTTTACTATCCAAATCTATACAAAATTTTTATGACATCTTTGACATTTCCTAATAGCAGATTTCTTTTGGTTTTGTCAAAAAATTCTCAATATAAACCATTGATATTTTACGTCTAATATGCTATTCTTGAAAATCTGCACTGTAAAATTTCAGCCGCATAGTACTGATTGTTTGATCTTGATACTATGTTGTTTCTATCCAAATCTCTACAAATTTTTATGATAGCGTTGACACTTCCTAACAGTGGATTTCCCTTTGGTTTCATAAAAAATTCTCAATATAAACCACTGATCTTTTACGTCCAATCTGCTATACTTAAAAATCTGTGCTGCAGAAAGTTTCAGCCGCTTATTATTGCCTTAACCCATCTATTTGCAATCTATTTTAAATGAAATTTCTTATACACTTCATAGATTATCTTAGCTTCCATCCAAGATGAATCTATTGAGAAATTCATCTCTAAAAACAATTTTGTGTTGCTGCAAATTTTCATCGTAAACCGCTGAAATTTTTCGACGATAATTCTGCTATCGCAACTTGCACCAATTTTCTTGCTATTATACTGCCAAAATTCTCTTGATTAAATTAGACATCCTTGCTGTCATATAAACTGTGATTTTGATATCAATTCCCTCCTCAATTCTCTCAAGTGTTTAGTAGAAATTATATCGAGAAACCATTGTTTCTTCGACGACAATTCTACTCTTACAAGACAGCACATACTTGCTGCATCTTCCACTTATTTCTATCAAACCTTTGCCGCCATCTACTACAGATCCAAAACTTTCATCCATAGCCCTAAAACTCTACTAAACTACACCCTCAAACTGCACCCAAAACAGCCACAAAACAAGCCTAAATCGTAGCCTACATCCACCGATCCACCAACCCTTTCGACCATCACTTCTCTCAACCTATACATGCCTTTAACCTAACAACAAAAGAGAGATCTTAACATCAAAGATTTGGAGGCATATGCTATGACATCTAAGGAGGCAATCAATGCTAAATTCGAAGCCTTGGAGGCACGAATGGAGGATAAGATTCGGACGCTCTTTACCGAACTCAGATTGGGCCGACCACTAAGCCCGAAGAAATAATATCAAGGAGAGAGCTTTGCCCAATCACACCAAGCCCAAAGATATGACTTCCAAGAGAGGGGAAGCTCTATGACCAACCCCAACTATCCATGCATGAGAGTGGACTTCCCTAGATGGGAAGAAGGAGACCCAATTGGTTGGATCTCGCGCGCGGAGTGATATTTTCGGTACCATAAAATCGCGGATGCATCTATGGTGAAAATTGCAGCTATATATCTTGAAGGGGATGCTATACATTGGTTTGACTGGTTTGAACATACTTATGGAGTCCTTTCATGGCGACAATTCAAAGAAGGACTGCTGATCCGCTTTAGACCAACCGATTACGAGAATATTGACGGACAACTAGCAAAGATCTGACAAACCTCTACCATTCAGGAGTACCAAACCAGGTTTGAAAGGTTATCTAATCAAACTCATGATTGGTCTCAAAAACAGCTATTGAGAACCTTCATTGAGGGCTTGAAGCCGGAGATCCGAGGAGAAGTTAAAGTGCGACAACCGTATACGCTTATGGCAGCCATCTCTTTCGCACGACATCAAGAGGAGCAATTGAACCATGAAGCTCAGAGGACTAGGGTCACTCCTCAACCAGTAATATTGAAGCCCTTAGCCCCCCCTACTATCGACCAAGTCCCTACACCAAAGAGGTTAACAAGAGAAGAGCTTCGGGAGCGATATGCGAAGGGGTTATGTTGGCATTGTGACGAGTCGTGGATCCGTGAGCATCGTTGTAGTAAAGGGGGACTTCTTATGATTGAACCGATAGAAGAAGAGGTCATTGAACATCCAAAAGAGAGCCTTAAATATGAAGAAGAAGATGTAGAAGAAGAGCCACAACCGACCAAAGTTACGGTACAAACACTAGTTGGCTACTCAATCCCACAAACGATGAAAGTTGGAGGCCTTCTCAAACAACAACCGATCAGTGTTCTCATCGACACGGGCAGCACTAATAACTTCCTAAATAGTAAGGTTGCTGTCTATATGAACTTACCTATTGAGAATTGCAGCAGGTTTGTCGTTAAGGTCGCCAACGGACGGATTTTGAAGTGTGATCATATGTGCCCGAAGGTGAAACGGTTGTTGCAAGACCAAGAGATAATTGCATATTTCTTCCTCCTCCCTCTTGATGATCATGAGGCCATACTTAGAATTAAATGGTTGATGACATTAGGTGATATTTCTTAGAATTTTATGCAACTAATTATGAAATTTTATGGTAAGGAGAAACAGGTGATACTGAACGGGAAACATGGGGGCGACGTAACAACGATTTGCACACAACAAATGGAGAAGGTTTTGCATAAAGCATGCAGCGGCTTTTTGGTACAACTTGAGTAGCAAACTAAGGGAGAGCCAACAAAATTTGAAGATCCAAATCTTCCTTTGCTTGCTGAATTTTCAGATATATTTGACGAACTGCGCAACCTATCTCTTACCCGTCGGCATGATCATTGTATAACGATTCTTCCAAGCAAATCTTCAGCAAATGCTCAGCCATATCAGTATCCACATCTCCAAAAGGATGAAATAGAAAGGATTGTTAAAGAGATGCTCAAAACAGGAGTTATTCGGCCATGTTGCAGCCCCTACTCTTCACCGATGCTCCTCATACGAAAGAAGGATGAAATATGGCGATTATATGTTGATTACCGAGCTCTCAATGGCATAACCATCAAGGATAAATACCCTATTCCAGTAGTAGATGAGTTGCTAGATGAAAGGGAGAACAAATATTCACAAAGCTGGACCTTCGATCCGGGTATCATCAAATACGAGTATGCGAAGAAGACATACCAAAAACGACCTTTTGAACATACAACAACCACTATGAATTTTTGCTTTCTTCAAAAGAAGGTGGAATATCTTCGACATATCATATCAGAGGAAGGTGTGGCAGTAGACCCCTTTAAAATTGGAGCAATGCAAAACTGGCTGACCCCAAGGAACATAAAATTGCTACATGGCTTTCTGGGTTTAACAGGCTACTACTGCAAGTTCGTGAAAAACTATGGAGAGATCAGTGCACCACTTACTTCTTTATTGAAAAAAGATATCTTCCAATGGTCGGACAGAGCCTCTACTACCTTCGACAAACATAAGGCAGTCATGACGACGACACCGGTGCTAACACTACCAGATTTTAACCGACCCTTCATTATTGAGGCCGACGCATCTGGAGTCAGAATTGGAGCAATTCTCATGCAAGATGGTCGACCACTCGCATACACTAGCAAGGCATTATCTCCCTCCCATCAAAATAATTCAACATATGATAAGGAGATGCTCGCCATTGTGCGCGCAGCAACGAGGTGGAGACCCTACTTGATTGGTCGACGATTTCAAATTAAAACCGACTATAAAAGCCTCAAGTACTTTTTGGAGTGAAAGATATCATCCCCTGAGCAGTAAAACTGGGTAACAAAACTTCTTGGATTTGATTATGAAATAACTTACAAAAAGGGGAAAGAGAATGTTCTTGCATATGCGCTTTCGCAGCTACCCGAGCAAGATGAAGTTTTGGCCATTTCACTTCTGACCAGCGACTTCCTTGAGGATATTAAGATGGAATGGCAGGAAGATTCAGAGACTAGTAAGATTATAAAAAAACTGGAGGAAGCACCAAGCTCCGTAGCTCATTACAATTGGGACTCAAAAGAATTACACTATAAGAGTACTAAATTGAAAAGGAGTATGGCATATAACTCACAAACCGACGGCCAAACAGAAGTTGTAAATAGGTGCTTGGAGATAGCCCAAAGCCACCCCCCAAATATGACTACCCAAGGAGGACTTCAGACTCAGCCAAGTGCCATTATTGATCGACGGATTATGACTCGACGACGACGATCCACTACTGAATTGCTAATACAGTGGGCAAACCTACTAACAGAATATGCTACTTTGGAGAACTATGATGATTTGAAGATCAAATTCCCAAAATTCATGAATCGTCAGCCTCGAGGACAAGGCTGATTTGTAGAGAGCGGGTTTGTTAGGACTCTAGCTAGGAGAGTCCTAATTGAGAGGGACATTCATGTAAAACTGTTAGGACTTTAGTTAGGAGAGTCCTAATTGAGAGGGACATTCTGTTAGGACTCTATCTAGGAGAGTCCTAATTGAGAGGGACATTCTGTTAGGAGGTTTTTTCTTAGAGAAGAATTAGGAGTTGTAAGGGAATAGGAGTCTTGAGTAGGAGTCCTATTAGGAGTTGGTTAGAAGTAAGAGTCTTAAGTAGGAGTCATATTAGGAGTTAGGGTTTAGAAGCCCTATAAATAGCCATGTATTCCTCCTCTTTTCTCAAGCAATAGATGAATATTTTCTGCAGCCTTTGAGCAGCAACTTGGAGGGAGGAACCCCTATAGAGTTCCAAGGAGGCCAATCCCCTAAAGAGATCAACCCCAAGTTTAGAATCTGCAAGGGTTCTAACATGATCATGAGGCCATGCTCAGAATTAAATGGTTGACAACATTAGGTGATATTTCTTGGAATTTTATGCAACTAATTATGAAACTTTACAATAAGGAGAAACAGGTGATACTGAACGGGAAACGTGGGGGCGACGTAACGATGATTTGCACACAACAAATGGAGAAGGTTTTGCATAAAGCATACAGTGGCTTTTTGGTATAACTTGAGCAGCAAACTAAGGGAGAGCCAATAGAATTTGAAGATCTAAACCTACTTCCTTTGCCTGCTGAATTTTCAGATATATTTGACGAACCGCACGACCTACCTCTTACCCGTCGGCATGATCATTATATAATGATTCTTTCAGGCAAACCTCCAGCAAATACTCGGCCATATCAGTATCTACATCTCCAGAAGGATGAAATAGAAAGGATTGTAAATGTGATGCACGAAACAGGAGTTATTCGGCCAAGTTGCAGCCTCTACTCTTCACCGGTGCTACTTGTATGCAAGAAGGACGGAACATGGCGAATATGCGTTGATTACCGAGCTCTCAATGGCATAACCATCAAGGATAAATACCATATTCCAGTAGTAGATGAATTGCTGGATGAAAGGGAGCACAAATCTTCACAAAGCTGGACCTTCGATCCGGGTATTATCAAATACGAGTGTATGAAGAAGTCATACCGAAAACCGCCTTTCGAACATACAACGGCCACTACGAATTTTTACTTTCTTCAACAAAAGGTGGAATATCTTGGGCATATCATATCAGAGGAAGGTGTGACGGTGGACCCCTTCAAGATTGAAGCAATGCAAAATTGGCCTACCTTGAGGAACATAAAATTGCTACATGGCTTTCTAGGTTCAACAGGCTACTACCGTAAGTTCGTGAAAAACTATAGAAAGATCAGTGCACCACTTACTTTCTTATTGGAAAAAGATGTCTTCCAATGGTCGGAAAGAGCCTCCACTGCCTTCGACAAACTTAAGGCAGCCATAACGACGACGCCAGTGCTAGCACTACCAAATTTCAACCGACCCTTCATCATTAAGGCCGATGCATCTGGAGACAGAATGGGAGATGTTCTCATGCAAGATGGTCGACCACTCACATACATTAGCAAGACATTATCTCCCCCCTATCAAAACATGTTAACATATGATAAGGAGATGCTCGTTATTGTGCACGCAGCAACAAGGTGGAGATCGTACTTGATCAAGCGATACTTTCAAATCAAGACTGACCATAAAAGCCTAAAATATCTCTTGGAGCAAAAGATATCTTCCCCCGAGCAGTAAAAATGGGTAACAAAACTTCATGAATTTGATTATGAAATAACTTACAAAAAGAGGAAAGAGAATGTTGTTGCAGATGCGCTTTCGCAACTACCTCAGCAAGCTGAATTTTCGGTCATTTTACTTCCAACCAGCGATTTCCTTGAGGATATTAAGATGGAATGGCAGGAAGATTCGTTGACTAGTAAGAGCAAAAAAAAATTGGAGGAAGCACCAAGCTCCGTGGCTCATTACAATTGAGACTCAAAAGAATTACACTATAAGGGACGCAGTGTGCTTATGATAAATTATACTTGCATCTTCACGAGCAGATTATGGACAAAGTTATTCCATCTGTAGGGTACTAAATTGAAAAAGAGTATGACATATCACCCACAAATCAACGGCCAGACGGAAGTTGTAAATAGGTGCTTAGAGACAGCCCAAAGCCACCCACCAAATATGACTACCCAAGGAGAACTTTAGATTCAGCCAAGTGCCATTATTGATCGATGGATCATGACTCGACAACGATGATCCACTACTGAATTACTAATACAGTCGGCAAACCTACTAATAGAAGATGCCACTTGGGAGAACTATGATGACTTGAAGATCAAATTCATAAAATTCATGAATCATCAACCTCGAGGAGAAGGCTGATTTGAAGAGGGCGGGTCTATTAGGACTCTAGCTAGGAGAGTCCTAATTGAGAGGGACATTCATGTAAAACCTACCTAAGCCGACCCCTATTAAAGAGGTGAAGAGGCCGGCTAAGGTTAGGAGGTTATTTCTTAGAGAAGAATAGGGAGTTGTAAAGGAATAAAGGTCTTGAGTAGGAGTCCTATTAGGAGTTGGTTAGAAGTAGGAGTCTTGAGTAGGAGTCCTATTATGAGTTGGTTAGAAGTAGGAGTCTTAAGTAAGAGTCCTATTATGAGTTAGGGTTTAGAAGCCCTATAAATAGTCATGTATTCCAGCTCTTTTTATAAGCAATAGATGAATCTTTTCTGCAGCCTTTGAGCAGCAACTTGGAGGGAGGAACCCCTATAGAGTTCCAAGGAGGCAGATCCCCTAAAGTGATCAATCCCAAGTTTAGAATCTACAAGGGTTCTAACAATCCTCTTTCAAATCTTCTTGCTTTCCTATATTCATCATCAATCATATGTGTGGCAAATCTAGAGAGCTCGGTGAATTTAGACTCATATTTGGCTACTGTCAAATTTCCCTGGATGAGATTCAGGAACTCCAATTCTTTCTGCTCTCTGATACAATCTGAAAAATATTTATCATTGAACTTTTCTGTAAATACCTTCCAAGTGATTGGCTCTTGTCGAGCTTCAAAAATCCTCTTCATGGTTCACCACTAGTGCTCAGCCTCTCCTTCTAGCATAAAGGTAGCAAAAGAAACCTTCTTATCATCTGGGCAATTTAAAACATCAAATATTTTCTCCATCTGCATCATCCATTGTTCTGCTACCATTAGATCAGGCTCACCACTAAAACTAGGAGGACTAAGCTTCTTAAACTGTTCAATTCCCAACCTAGTCTGGTTTGAATTCCCAGCTTCATCATTTCTTCCTTGTCGGACTTGTTATTGCATTACTTGTGTCATCGCCTCTAGAGTTTTCATAATTCCACTCAATTGATCAGAAGTAGATGCAATAGGAGAACCAGATGACTTCGTCATCCTTGCTTCCTAAAAATAACAAAAAACAACTTTTGATCAGTCTCTAAATAGAAATCACTAAACCTCAAAATTTTTTACACATCTACCAAATCAAAATTCTTAGAAATCCTCAAATCATGCTCTGATACCAACTCTGTTACACCCCCCGAATTATCACATTCAGGAGGTGTGAACCTGTCTAAAATCAATAATATTATAATTCATCATCAATTCAATCCAGGATCCTATCTAACAATTTGAGGATACTAAGAATCATTCAAAATCGATATTCACAATTCATAAATCTATACGTTACATAAATCATAATCCACTTCACTCAGAAATTCACAAAATCTAAAGGCAACTCAACTAAACATCAACCACAACACAAATCCATAATCGTAGAAATATATACAATCACAAAATGATAATTATTTACCAAGAGTTCTTATCCTGATACAACTTAAACGTATCATTCCATAAACATGAGCGGTCCTTTAAACTTTTACAACACATACGTATCAACATATCCTTAACATTACATCAGCAGTAAAGTATACTATACAACAAAAAAACCTATCATCCAACAAAGATTAGCTCAAAAATCTTCTAGCCTTTCACTTCTTCAACCCAATTTTAGCTTTTCAGTGTGTGACAAGCTACCCTAAAAATTTTATATAGCAACGGGGTGAGCATAAAGAGCTCAGCTAGCGTCTAACATATCCATGGCGATAGGAGAAGTTCAAGCAGGCTTAGTATCAAGATACAAAAGTAGAAATACAAGTGTTCTTTTGATATCATCTCATTTGATATAAACTCACAAAGGTTTACCTCATTCAAAAACAGGCATTAGACATAACAATAGGAGAAAGAAAATTGGAGCGTTTCATTGGCAAAAGAAGCATTTAGGCATGTATCAAATGGCACATGAAGTATTTAGGCGCATATCAAAGGCGTAAGAGTGTTTGGGGGCATAATAATGACAAACGAAACACTTCAAAATATAACAAGTGAACCGAATAATAAACACCAGCTTGTATGTCATATTTGATGTAGCATGCATTCCATTTTTATCCAAAGCATAATATGAACTCATAAACAAAGCTTTGGATATCATATCAATAAACAGAGAGGGCATTGTGGGACCACATACATAATGTGATTCATCCATTTCTGGATGACCACCAAGCATAAGTCTCCCACGTTTGGGAGCTCCATCCACCCACGTCTGAGTGAAGTCAATGGGGCCGACAGAGCAATCGCGGGCTCTAAGCATAACTCCCTTTACCATTTCTGGCAAAGGTTCACAATATCCCACAAGACACCAGAGTACAAAAGGGTAGTATGAACAATAACATTGACACATATCAGAAGCACATGCGGAACAACGAAAATATGCATGTGCCTTTATCAAACAAGGAAATGCAAACAAAGTATTACATAATAAATTTCAGATATACAATAATTGTTAGGATCAAGAGCACTAAGAGGGGGGGTGAATTAGTGCAGCGGAAAACTTTCTACGATTAAAATCGAAAATAGCGTTCGTTCGATAAAAGTGATTTTGGTAAGAAAGCCGATTCGTAAATCACTTCTACATTTGACTAGGAGAGATGCAGCAAAGATATAAATGTAGTTTGCAGTTATGATGGAAATCATAATATAAGCGCAAACTGAAATACGACGTTCATACGATAAAAGCGATTTCGGTATAAAAGCCGATTCGTAAACCACTTTAACTTAAGATAAGGTGAGATGCAGTTAAAGCAAAGATATAAAGGCAGTTTGCAATTATAATGGAAATCAAAACGTAAGCGTAAACTGAAATACGACGTTCGTACGATAAAACCGATTTGCGTCTTAAACCCCGATTCGGAAAGCACTGAACTTTGAAACACGTTCGTAAAAACACAGAAGGCAGTAAGCTATTGAGGAGGTTTGCAGTAAAGATAAGATGCTCAAAGTAAATGCAAACCGAGATTTAGAGTGGTTCGGTCAATCTTGCCCTACTCCACTTTTGGCTTCCTCCACCCACGAGGTCACCGACGTCAACTAGAGGCCTTCCTTCAATAGGCGAAGGCCAACCACCCTTTTACAGTTTCACTCCTTTTGACGGGCATAGGAGACAACCCTTATAGAATTTTCTCTCCTCTCTTTATAACTCAGAACTTGGAAGAAAAGAGGGAGAAGAACTTTTGGCCTTTACAACAATTTTGAGCTCTAAGAATCACAGAAACATATCAAGATTTCGGTGTAAGTTCATGCCCTTTCAGTGCTGAATGGGTGGGGTATTTATAGGCCCCAACCCAGTTCAAATTTGGAGCTCAAAACTGTCAATTCTTGGAATTCCGGGATCAGGCGGTGGCACCTCCTGACTGAGGCGATTGTAGAGCTCGAAGACTGAGCCTCTGGGCGGTGCCACCTCTGTCAGGGGCGGTTGCACCTCCTGCCAGAGCTCGAAGACCGAGCTCAGGCGGTTGCACCTCCTGACTGAGGCGATTGCACCGCTTGGCATAGCTCAAAGACCGAGCTCAGGCGGTGCCACCTCTTGTCAGGGGAGGTTGCACCGCCCAGTCTCGCTCGGAGACTGAGCCTAGGCGGTGCCACAGCCTAGCTGGAGTGGTTGCACGTCCCAGTCTCGCTCGGAGACTGAGCCCAGGCGGTGCAACCTCCTGCCTTGGGTGGTTCAACCGCTTGGTAGAAATCAGGGTCCGAATGGGTTGATCCATTCGGCCCAATTTGGGTTTTTCAAGGGCCCAATTGCCCCAAGATTAAGTTAATGGGATCACCTCCCATTTCCAACTTAATCATTGTGCTAACTACGATATTCCCTAAGACATTTACTGCAACTTGCTCCGGTGCGTCAATCGCTTCTTCCGGCGAGCTTCCGGTGAACTTCCGTCGATCATCCGATTAACCCTCAAAGATGCTCTTGCGGACTTCTGGCAAACTCCTGGACTTGCGACGATTCACTTGGCGAGTTCTGACGAGCTTCTTTGGAAAGCTTATGGACTTCTCGGATTTGTTCCCGCAGAACCTCCGACGACTGTCCGAACTTCCGTCGAACTCTCGAACTCCCAACGTGATCATTGTCTTGACTTTGGCGCAACTCCTGCTGCATGTCTTACTTTCATTGTAGTTAATCCTGCACACTTATCTCAACATTTAGATTTGATAACAAATGACTATTGACTTCATCATCAAAATCTGAGATTCAACAATCTCCCCCTTTTTTATGATAACAATCAATTGATAATGGAGTTAACCTTAACTCCCCCTGTCTATATGCCATACTTGAGATAAGTCATACTTGAATTCAAAACCTAAGAATTCAAGAGACATATTGATAAGTTAAAATCATTTGAACTTATCAATACTCCCATCATGATTCCCATCATGATGTATCTCTCTGAAGATGATGTCAGGGCTTGACATTCATTTTCAAATTTTACATTACAAGTTTGAATGATAGTAATAGTAGCAATTCATCATATTGTAAGATATCAACTCGTAAAACTACGAAGTAAGATTTTGATATCATTACATGATGCACACATTTCAAATGTTTTAGCAATTTGAGCATTTCATCACATGGTAAGATATCAACTCGTATAATTACGATGCAAGTTTTTTGTTTGATATCTTGACATGATACAAACAAGGCATAATGCAAATTATAGCAATCATAGCATCTATTCATATATCTCTTGGTGATGTAATCATGGCATAATCATAGCATCAGTGTTTATAGCATCAATTCATATATTTCTCCCCCTTTGTCATCAACAAAAAGCATGGTAGTTGTGATACAAACAAGGCATAATGCAAATTATAGCAATCATAGCATCTATTCATATATCTCTTGGTGATACAAGCATGGCATAATCATAGCATCAATTCATATATTTCTCCCCCTTTGTCATCAACAAAAAGCATGGTAGTTGTGATACCAGGAGAACAATATAAGAAAATTTTGAGCATAAGTGCGATAATTGTTCATGCCTTTACTCGGTTCATGTTATTTTCCAATAGTAAGTGATAGGAAATCAATTATAAAGGAAAGCATGATACGTAGATTGCTTTGAATACTTCTTCCTTTTTATTTGTTTTAATCTTTTTGCATGAAGGAGGAAAGCCATTTGTGATACCAGCTATTTGTGAGTTTGCTTTGAGTCAAGATATGTGAGTGAAACAACTCTTTGTAAGTAAAAATACTATCATCCATATTTCAGGATGGAATTCATAAGCAGGAATCATTTCATCAAATCCAAAAAAGTGTATGAGAAAATCCGATTTTTAGCATTCCAATTGTTAAGCGAATCCGAAAATGAAATGAACACTTTCATGCATTCGGACAAGACTATGCTTACAGATTTTCAAATACAATCATGAAGACAAAACATGCTTATTGTTATGGAAATTTTTGTTTTCAACACATAATTTCCAACATGTTATTTAGGCAAGTAATGGCAATCAAGTGATTTGATCATTCAATAAAGTCCGAAAAATAATTTTAACTAGTTTATGTATTCGGACACATCAACATTCCTAATTCTCTTCTTATGAAATCAAATTGTTCTTCACTTAGAGGTTTCGTAAAAATATCGGCTAATTGATGTTTAGTGTTATGACAATAATAATATCATGGCAATGTCATGACTTATCAACTGCATTGGTATATCATTTTCTCAAATTATATTTATCATGGAAATTAAGGCACTGTTAGGATCGAGAGCATTAAGAGAGGGGGGTGAATTAGTGCAGCGAAAAACTTTCTGCGATTAAAATCGAAAGCTGCGTTCGAACGATAAAAACAACTTCTGTATGAAAGTTGATACTAAGCAAGGTTGAAGTCAAACTATGCAGGCAGTTTCCAACTATGATGAAAACCAGAATATCGACGTAAACTAAAATCCGACGTTCGTACGAAGAAACTGATTTACGTCTAAATGCTGATTCGTAAATCACTTGATTAGATAAGATGTAGTTTAAGCAGGAGTATAAAGGCGGTGTGCAGTTATGGTAAAGCTCAAAACGTAAACACAATCTGCAATATGATGATCATACGAAAAAGCAGATTTACGTCTAAACGCAGATTTACGTCTAAACACAAATTTACGTCTAAACGCAAATTTACATCTGAACCTTGAAACTCGTTCGTAAAATCGTAGAGGGCAGTAAGCTATTGAGAAGTTTGCAGTGAAGGTAAAATGCTCAAAGGAAATGCAAACCGAGATTTAGAGTGGTTCGGTCAATCTTGACCTACTCCACTTTTGGCTTCCTCCACCGATGAGGTCACCGACGTCAACTAGAGGCCTTCCTTCAATAGGCGAAGGCCGACCACCCTCTTACAGATTCACTCCTTTTGACGGGCTTAGGAGATAACCCTTACAGAAGTTTTCTCTCCTCTCTTTACAACTCAAACTTTGAAGAACAGAAAGAGGAGGACTAGCAGTTTTGAGCTCGAAGAACCACAGAAAGATAGCAAGATTTCGAGTGTGTGTTATGTGCTTTCAGTGCTGAATGGGTGGGGTATTTATAGGCCCCAACCCAGTTCAAATTTGGAGCTCAAATCTATCAATTCTTGGAATTCCGGGATCAAGCGGTTGCACCTCCTGACTGGGGCGGTTGCACCGCATGGCAGAGCTCGAAGACTGAGCCTCTAGGCGGTGCCACCTCTGTCAGGGGCGATTGCACCTCTTTGCCAGAGCTTGAAGACCGAGCTCAGGTGGTTGCACCGCTTGACTGGGGAGGTTGCACCGCCTGGCAGAGCTCGAAACTTGAGCTCTAGCGGTGCTACCTCTTGACAGAAGAGGTTGCACCGCCCAGTCTCGCTCGGAGACTGAGCCTGGGGCGGTGCCAACTCTTGGCTGGGGCGGTTGCATCGCCCAGTCTCACAGGGAGACATAGCCTGGGCGGTGCTACCTCCTGGCTTAGGCGGTTGCACCTCCCACAGCAATCAGGGTCCGAATGGGTTAATCCATTCGGCCCAATTTGATTCTTTCAGGGGCCCAATTGCCCCAAGATTAAGCTAATGGGATCACCTCCCATTTCTAACTTAATCAATGTGCTAACTACGATTATTTCCTAAGACATATTCTGCAGCTTGCTCAGGTGCGTCAATCGCTTCTTCCGGCGAGTTTCCGGTGAACTTCCGTCGATCTTCTAATGAACCCTCGGTGATCCTCCTGCGGACTTCCGACAAACTCCTGGACTTGTGACGATCCACTTGGCAATTTCCGACGAGCTCCTTTGGCAAGCTTCTGGACTTCTCGGATTTGTTCCCGCAGAACCTCCGACGATTGTCCGAACTTCCATCGAGCTCTTGAACTCCCAACGTGATCATTGTCATGACTCCGGCGCAACTCCTGCTGCATGTCTAACTTTCATCGTAGTTAATCCTGCACACTTAAAACAAAAACTAAGCAATTAACCAAGTTGTCCGGCATGTCATTGGTCCCTCGACGCTTCGTCCGATTCTTCGGCGCATCGTCCTTTCCTGCGGCCTATTGCCCAATCGGCCAGTTGGCTCCACAACTCCGATATCCTTGGCACAATACCCACTCTTCTTGGCCTGATGCCCGAGTCCATAGCCCGAAGCCTTCTGTCGATACGTCGACCGACCCACCGGCCCGACGTCCAATCTTCTGACGTGTTCCTCAGGCACAACATGATTTTCCTGCTTTAATTGTCTCATCCTGATCGAGGCATCCTGTATCACTCAAAACGCAGATTAAGTCATAAACATATATCAAGTAGTTTCATCATCAAAATATGAGATTCAACAGGCACAAGGTTTTCAAAACATTTTGTTTTAATGTAAAATCCAAGATAAACAATGAGAGATGTTTGTAACTCTGCATATGCTTACAAATAAATATATCAGGTTACCATATCAAGGATCAAGGCAAAGCCCATAAGGAGTTTACAATAACAACAGGTGATTGTTTTCATACAAGCTCATTAATGAGGTGGAAAATTAAAGTGCCTAAATAAAGAGTCAAATTGTCGATGAATTTGCTGCAGCTCAGATAAGATTTGATCTTGTCGATATTCAAGCCGTTCTTGTCTTTGTTCGAATCGGTCCATCCGAATCCCAATATCTTCGACAAATGATGTATAAGTTTGCTCAAATGGATGTGTTTCCTCAAAGGGACAGATCGGAGGAGATTGGGTACCCCTAAAAATTGGTGTTTCCGATTCTGGTTCATGTTGAGGGGGATCGGTTCTTCTAGTCATTCTAACCCAGTTACCATTTCTATAAAAACATCTTAATCGGTGAAGTAGATTTTTATTTATTATGCTAAACCTATCTATTTTTATTACTTCTTCTTCAGGTGGTATTAGAATATCGTAGGCTTTCATTATTCTAGTGATTATACCACCATATGGAAGCATCATGTCTTTCTTAGATAGTTCTAAAATGTTTTGTTGGATAAGATAACCAAGACAGATGTCATGTCCTTTCATGATTAAATACATAGTTCCTAATTCTAATTTGCTTACTTCATCATAATGGTATTGTTCAGGGAGAATGATGCTAGTTAGGATATGATGAAGCACCTTAGTGTTTAGAGGCAGTAGATGTTCACAACTTTTAAGAAGAAATGCTAAGTCGGGATTGGCGAAAATTGTTCCTAAGGCTTCAACATATGTTGTTCCAACAGTTTCATCATCCCATGATCCTCTAAAGTAAAGTCCTCTACTTTTTATGGGAATGCCTATCATGTCGCAAATGAATTTATCCGTAATGGAGATGTGTTGTCCTAAGAGATAGGTAGACATTCTTCCTTCTTCATCTACATGTATGTTGTTGTAAAACAATCTAACAAGTCTTGGATAGATGGGTTCATTAATTTGTAAGATAGGGAGTAGATCTAAGTTTGCAAACCATTGGATTGTCTCTAAGTCTCTTAGTTCATTTACATCTACATGTTTTCCCTTATTGACACTCCTAAGTTCGAAAGAGGAAAACTTTTCAGCATGGTATTTTGAATTGAAAAGGGTGAGATCAAAATCTTCCACTAACCTCCTCTTCCCTTTGTCCCTTGAGGATCTTCTAGACCCCATAACTACTACTGTTTAGGAGGATAGTGATGAGCAAGAGTAAATGAATCAAAAACAGAATTTAAGGGCTTCTTAGAGAATACCTTAATGAGATCTTTAAGAGAGTGAAGGATTGTTGATCTTTTGCTCCGAAATGAGGAGTCTCTAGGATGCAATGAGGGGAGAAATGGGGATGGAGGAGCTTTGGAAGAGTAAAGAGGGGAAGGGAGTGAGTTGGGGTCGGTTTCACCATCGGCCCTAGCTTGGGTTAAAATGGGCAGAGTTACGGGCGGTTGCACCTCTGGCTGGGGCGGTGCAACCGCTTTCAACACTTGACAGCCGGAGGTGCTACCTCTAGCTAGGGCGGTGCAACCACTATAGCCAATGAGCATAGTCTTGAATATTTTTGACCTTTTGTTTGTGGAACAATCAACTTCACTTACGTAATTATGTAAGAATAAGAATTTTTGCACGATTAAGATGCATATTTTCAATGTCGTACACATGTTTGTGATAGATTGTTCAACTTGGTAGGCCTTGCAAGTTCATGACAAACTTAGTCAGTTCATGATATAGAATCGAATTCGAAAGTTATGAACGGATGAAATTGATGGGTTTGAAAATCCAGAGGATATGTGAATTGAGAATCATGAGTTTCCAATTTTGAGAAATCAAATTGGATTGTATTTAAATCGTATTTGTGATTTTAATTTTCTAATCCTCTTCTGTTATTTGGGGTAGAGAGCATCACGAGTTCCATTTTGGACTTTGGGTCATGAATATCGAGAATCCAAGGAGCAAGATATTATTTCTTGCTCTAGCTTATAATTTTTTTTATGTCTTTACAGGAAAGGATGATTTTTAGGTACCCATTTGCTTTTGGGTGCCTCAAAAATAGATCTACATTATTTATCATGTTGCATAGAATTTATCATGGTTCCTTTAGGAACCCAAATTAATTTATTCGGACTAATTTTCTTGAATGGAGAGTAATGCGTTTTATGTCCAAGTTTGTAACAAAAGTTGTATTTTCTTTGGTGTCGAACATGTAAGATGGGGCCTTTTATAAAGGTGGTTGGATTTTGGTGAGGACTTCTCACAAATCCAATTCCACTTCTTTTGGGAACGTGACCCTTGTTTGCAAGGATCATGTTCAATGACTTGCTACCAACCTCAAATTTCTTAAACGTGTCCTTAAGTAGCAAGTTTTCCTTTTGGAGTGTTTCTAGATCATGGCATTTTATGCATGAGCCTAAACTATCATGATATTCAGCTTTTAACTTATCGAAATTACAAGTAAGACTATCATGCTCCTTTTTTAGCAATTTGTATTTTCTACTAATAATCTTACATTCATCAAATAAGTCATGGAAGGCATTTAATAATTCATCAAACGATAAATCTGCATCTATTAAATTCGTTACCTCCTCTCCGATGGCCATTAAGGCGTAATGAGCAACTTGCTCGGTGTTGGACTCCTCTTTTTCGGATGCGCTCGAATCATCCCATGTTGCTTTGAGCGCCTTCTTCTTTGATGTTCTCTTTTTGACTTGGGGACAATCACTCTTGTAGTGTCCAGGCTTTTTGCACTCATAGCAAATAACTTGGTCCTTCTTGGGTTCAAGTTTGTTTTTTTTGTGTCATTCTTAAACTTCTTTCTTTTAATGAATTTTTTAAATTTTCTTGTTAGAAGTGTCAAGTCATCGTCACAGTCCTCATAACTTGAGTTTTTTCTCAAGTGGTCTTCTAAAGTTCTAAGTGCCATATTCTTCCTGTTCTTTGGAAGGATGTCTTCTTGCTTTTCATGAGCTTTGCAAGTCATCTCGTAGGTCATTAATAACCCAATTAGTTCTTCAAGAGGGAAGTTGTTTAGATCTTTCGCCTCTTGAATAGTAGTGACTTTAGGATCCCAACTCTTAGGAAGGGATCTTAGAATCTTATTTACGAGCTCAAAATCCAAAAAACTTTTTTCGAGTCCTTTTAGACCGTTGACAACATCCGTGAAACGGGTAAACATGTCGCCAATAGTCTTACTCAGTTTCATCCGGAAAAGTTCAAAAGATTGTAACAAAAGATTGATTTTTGACTCTTTCACTCTACTTGTGCCTTCATAAGTCACTTCGAGTGTGTGCCAAATATCAAATGCAGTTTCACAAATCGAAATACGATTAAACTATTGAATCTCGGATTTTGATGATGAAGTCAATTGTCATTTGTTATCTAATCTATATATTGAGATAAGTGTGCAGGATTAACTACGCTGAAAGTAAGACATGCAGTAGGAGTTACGCCGGAGTCAAGAAAATGATCACGTTGGGAGTTCGAGAGTTCGATGGAAGTTCGGACAATCGTCGGAGGTTCTGCGGGAACAAATCCGAGAAGTCCATGAGCTTGCCAAAGAAGCTCGTCGGAACTCGCCAAGTGAATCATTGCAAGTCCAGGAGTTTGCCGGAAGTCCGCAGGAGCATCACCGAAGGTTCATCGGATGATCGACGAAAGTTCGCCGGAAGCTCACCGGAAGAAGCGATTGACGAACCGGAGCAAGTTGCAGTAAATGTCTTAGGGAATATCGTTGTTAGAATAATGATTAAGTTAGAAATGGGAGGTGATCCCATTAACTTAATCTTGGGGCAATTGGGCCCCTGAAAAATCCAAATTGGGCCGAATGGATCAACCCATTCGGACCCTGATTTCTGCCAGGCGGTTGAACCGCCCAAGGCAGGAGGTTGCACCGCCTGGGCTCAGTCTCCGAGCGAGACTAGGTGGTGCAACCTCCAGTGACAGGAGGTGGCACCGCTTGAGCTCGGTCTTCGAGCTCTATCAGGCGGTGCAACCGCCTTAGTCAGGAGGTGCAACCGCCTGAGCTCGGTCTTCGAGCTCAGGCAGGAGGTGCAATCGCCCCTGACAGAGGTGGCACCGCCTAGAGGCTCAGACTTCGAGTTCTGCCAGGCGGTGCAACCGCCTCAGTTAGGAGGTGCAATCGCCTAATCTCGGAATTCCGGGAATTGACAGTTTTGAGCTCAAAATTTGAACTGGGTTAGGGCCTATAAATACCCCACCCATTCAGCATTGAAAGGGCATGAACTTACACCGAAATCTTGATCTTTTTCTGTGATTCTTAGAGCTCAAAATTGTTGTAAAGGCCAAAAGTTCTTCTCCCTCTTTTCTTCCAAGTTCTGAGTTGTAAAGAGAGGAGAGAAAATTCTGTAAGGGTTGTCTCCTAAGCCCGTCAAAAGGATTGAAACTGTAAAAGGGTGGTTGGCCTTCGCCTATTGAAGGAAGGCCTCTAGTTGACGTCGGTGACCTCGTTGGTGGAGGAAGCCAAAAGTGGAGTAGGTCAAGATTGACAAAACCACTCTAAATCTCGGTTTGCATTTACTTTGAGCATCTTATCTTTACTGCTAACCTCCTCCATAGCTTACTACCTTCTGTGTTTTTACGAACATGTTTCAAGTTCAGTGCTTTCTGAATCGGGGTTTAAGACGCAAATCAGTTTTATCGTACGAACGTCGTATTTCAGTTTACGCTTATGTTCTGATTTCCATTATAACTGATAACTGCCTTTATATCTTTGCTTTAACTGCATCTTGCCTTATCTCAAGTTAAACTGGTTTACGAATCAGCTTTTATACCGAAATCGCTTTTATCGTATGAAAGTCGTATTTCAATTTGCGCTTATATTTTGATTTTCATCATAACTGTAAACTATGTTTATATCTTTGCTACATCTCTCCTAGTCAAAAGTTGAAGTGATTTCTGAATCGTCTTTCTTACCAAAATCACTTTTATCGAACGAACGCAGTTTTCGATTCTAATCGCAGAAGGTTTTCCGCTGCACTAATTCACCCCCCCCCCTCTTAGTGCTCTTGATCCTAACATAAACTCATTTTTATCAAGTGCACAAAATAAGGCATTCATAGCCTTTGCATTAAGAGCGAAAGCCTTCTTCTCTAAGTCATTCCAATCGATCATTGGAAGAGAAGACTTCGAAAATCCGTTATCGACAAGATTCCAAAGTTCAAAATCTATAGAAATAAGAAAGATCCTCATTCGGGTCTTCCAATAGGTGTAGTCCGTCCCATTGAACATGGGTGGACGTGTGATAGAATGGCCCTCTTGGTTTCCGGCGTATGTCATCTCTCTTGGGTTTTAATCCGTTTAAGAGTTAACCCCGCTCTGATACCAATTGTTAGGATCAAGAGCACTAAGAGGGGGGGGTGAATTAGTGCAGCGGAAAACTTTCTACGATTAAAATCGAAAACTGCGTTCGTTAGATAAAAGTGATTTTGGTAAGAAAGCCGATTCGTAAATCACTTCTACTTTTGACTAGGAGAGATGCAGCAAAGATATAAACGCAATTTGCAGTTATGATGGAAATCAGAATATAAGAGCAAACTGAAATACGACGTTCATACGATAAAAGTGATTTCGGTATAAAAGATTATTCGTAAACCACTTTAACTTGAGATAAGGCGAGATGCAGTTAAAGCAAAGATATAAAGGCAGTTTGCAGTTATAATGGAAATCAGAACGTAAGCGCAAACTGAAATACGACGTTTGTACGATAAAACTGATTTGCGTCTTAAACCCCGATTCGGAAAGCACTGAACTTTGAAACACGTTCGTATAAACATAGAAGGCAGTAAGCTATTGAGGAGGTTTGCAGTAAAGATAAGATGCTCAAAGTAAATGCAAACCGAGAATTAGAGTAGTTCGGTCAATCGTGACCTACTCCACGTTTGGCTTCCTCCACCGACGAGGTCACCGACGTCAACTAGAGGCCTTCCTTCAATAGGCGAAGGCCAACCACCCTTTTACAGTTTCACTCCTTTTGACGGGCTTAGGAGACAACCCTTACAAAATTTTGGCCTTTACAACAATTTTGAGCTCTAAGAATCATAGAAAAAGATCAAGATTTCGGTGTAAGTTCATGCCCTTTCAATGCTGAAAGGGTGGGGTATTTATAGGCCCCAACCAAGTTCAAATTTGGAGCTCAAAACTATCAATTCCCTGAATTCCGGGATCAGGCGGTTGCACCTCCTGGCAGAGCTCGAAGACTGAGCCTTTGGGCGATGCCACCTTTATCAGGGGCAATTGCACCCCCTGCTAGAGCTCGAAGACCGAGCTCAAGCGATTGCACCTCCTGACTGAGGTGGTTGGATTGCCTGGCAGAGCTCGAAGATCGAGCTCAAGCGGTGCCACCTCCTATCAGGGGAGGTTGCACCGCGCAGTCTCGCTCGGAGACTGAGCCCATGTAGTGTCACTGCCTGGCTGGAGCGGTTGCACCTCCCAGTCTCGCTCGGAGACTGAGCCCTGGCAGTGCAACCTCCTGCCTTGGGCGGTTCAACCGCCTGGCAGAAATCAGGGTCCGAACGGGTTGATCCATTCGGCCCAATTTGGGTTTTTCGGGGGTCCAATTGCCCCAAGATTAAGTTATTGGGATCACCTCCCATTTCCAACTTAATCATTGTGCTAACTACGATATTCCCTAAGACATTTACTGCAACTTGCTCCGGTGTGTCAATCGCTTCTTCCGGTGAACTTCCGTCGATCATCCGATGAACCCTGGTGATGCTCCTGCAGACTTCCGGTAAACTCCTGGACTTGCGACGATTCACTTGACGAGTTCTGACGAGCTTCTTTGGTAAGCTTATGGACTTCTCGGATTTGTTCCCGTAGAACCTCCGACGATTGTCCGAACTTCCGTCGAACTCTCGAACTCCCAACGTGATCATTGTCTTGACTCCGGCGCAACTCCTGCTGCATGTCTTACTTTCATCGTAGTTAATCCTGCACACTTATCTCAACATATAGATTAGATAACAAATGACAATTGACTTTATCATCAAAATCCGAGATTCAACAATAATTTCAGGATGAACAATATAAGAACTTCAAAGGACTAATATAAAGCTTAATTGAAGAAGAATTTAGCAGAAATCATATTTCCAATAGGATAAAAAATGAATAGGCAAAACCCAACAAAGTTTTCAATTATGACAGAATTTGAATGATACATTTTCTGAATTGTTTGAGTGACCAAACATGCTCCAAATCACTAAAAATAGGTTTCATTGGAAAGCTGTATCAATCTAGTTTCAAATGAACTCAGATTTATAATTTTTTGAGTTCTTAACAGGAAGTTACAACAAATAGAGTAAAGGAAGGTCAGAATTAATCATCCCTGTTTTGCAGACTTGATAGAGTCAATTTAAACAGATGTTTCAGAAGGCAAACATACTTTATAATTTCCAACTAGGTGTTAAAAGAAAGATATGTGAATTTAGTTTTCAAAGAACTAAGCTTTGTATAATTCAGAATTTTCTCTAGAGAGTTATGAGCAATTTAGTAACAGAATGTCAGAAATTTTAGTCCCTATTTTGCAGAATCTGTAGGGTTAATTGAAACTGAAGTCTTAGTAGGCATTTAAACTCCAAATCATTCAATCTCAGTGTTAAAATAATGATATTTGAGTCTACTTTCAAATCGATTAAGTTTTGCCTGAATCAGAGTTTAGTGCTAAAAGTTAGATCCAAAACAATATATAGAAGTCAGATTACCAAAAAATTTCAGATTCATGACTTTGTATCAAAAAGAAAGAAAGCTTTGGTACTAAGCTGCAATCTTTTGAATTATGAAGAATTGAAAGGAAAACAGAGATTAGGAATTCTGTAGGAAGAGGTTAGAACACTTGCCTTAGATGAGTTTGATTCCCAAATATAGGGAGTTGATACAAAACCTTAAACAAAGTTTCCTCTTCTTCTTCTTCTCCTTCTTGTTCTTCTTCTTCTTCTTCTCCTCAAACTAACGTTGGCTGCAAAGTTTCTTTTTAATGGTACTTAAATTACTTAGGTTTTGACTCATGCTAAAATAGTGAGGTGGCAAGCATGTATGGGGGTTTAGGTGTCAATCTTTAAAATAAATGCAAGTGGCTCATCCTTGTTAATGATACTTATCCTCCATTTTATTTTATTTTATTTTTATTTACTCAATTCTGAATATTCTATAAATCATATCAAAATTTTAATATTTACTCTTAGGTCCTTAGCCATAAACTTTAATATAATATTATTTAATAAAAAAAATTATTAAATAATCCTCATATTTACAAACAAGCATTTACTAATTTTTTTTTAAAATGGGGGATGTTACACAATTTGAGAGAAATGAGGTATGAAAGCTTATTCCTAGACCTAATGACCATTTAGTCATTGGTACTAAATGGGTCTTTAGAAACAAGCAAGATGAATGCGGTATCGTGGTTAGAAACAAAGATAGACTAGTGGCAAAAGGTTTCAACCAAGAAGAAGGTATCGACTACGAAGAGATCTTGGCTCCTATGGTAAGATTAGAAGCCATTAGGATGCTCTTTGCCTATGCTAGTAGTAATGATTTTAAACTATTTCAAATGGATGTCAAAAGTGCTTTCTTGAATGATTTTATTTCTGAAGAAGTATATGTTGAACAACCTCCCGGATTTAAAAATTCTCTTCTTCCTAATCATGTATTTAAATTGACTAAGGCTCTCTATGGCTTAAAACAAGCTCCTAGAGCTTGGTATAAAAGGCTTAGTTCCTTTCTTATTTTAAACAATTTTACAAAAGACAAGTTTGATACTACATTATTTATCAAACATTTTGAAAATAATTTTCTTATTGTTCAAATTTATGTTGATGATATTATTTTTGGTTCTTCGGATGAATCACTATGTGAATCATTTGCCAAATGTATGAGTCATGAATTTGAAATGAGACTAATGAGAGAATTAACCTTCTTTTTAAGATTGTAAATTAAATAACTTAGTAATGGTATATTTTTTAGTCAATCTAAATATATATTATAATTGTTAAAATGATTTAACATGGATGGTTCAAAAGCTATAAACACTCCTATAAGTACTTCCACTATGTTAGACATGGATGAAAGTGGTGAAAGCTTTGATAAAAAAACATATAGGGGAATGATTGGTAGTTTACTTTACCTCACTGCAACTAGACTGGATATCATATTTAGTGTAAGACTTTGTACTAGATTTCAAGCTAATCCTAAAATGTCTCATCTTAAAAGTGTTAAAGGAATCCTTAGATATCTTAAAGGAACTCCTAATTTAGGATTATAGTATCCAAAATCTGATAATTTTGATTTAATAGCTTATGCAGAATCCGATTTTGACGGATGTTGGATAGATAGAAAAATCACATCTGGAACATGTCGATTTTTAGGACATGCACATGTTTCTTGGGCTTCCAAGAAATAAAATTTGGTTGCACTACCTACGGCAGAAGCCGAATACATAGCTGCAAGTGCATGCTCTGCACAAGTTGTTTGGATGAAAAATACGTTGGAAGACTATGGAATTTACTTAAAGAATATTTTCATAAAATGTGATAATACAAGTGCTATTTGTCTAACTAAAAATCTAATTCAACACTCTAGAACTAAGTATATTGACATTAGGCATCACTTTATACGAGATCATGTCAATAATAATAATGTCATTCTAGAATTTATTGATATAAAGCATCAATTAGTGGATATTTTTATAAAAGCCTTAAATGAAGATTAATTTGACTTTATTAGAAGGGAATTAGGCATGCTGAATTGTCCTTATGAATGAGCTTGATTATATATATTTTCCAGAAATATTTCATCATTCTTTTCGGTTTTCGTGGATTTGACTTCTTTCTTATTATTGTAAACCTCTATGCTACCTTGACATACGTTTGAGATTATCCTAGTATATGATGTTGGATGTTTCTTTCCGAAATTTTGTCAAACATTTCAATGGCTCCTTTATGTTATTTTGGATGATTTGATGTCTTCCTTGAATGATCAATATTAATGCCAAGTTGAAGCTTTGTCAATTTTGCCATCTCCTTTTCAAGATTTTTTTCTTATGAGATGATTTTATGAATGGCTTCAATGATCACGAGTTTTATGCTTAAAACCTCATCTTCTTTTTGTTGATGACAAAGGGGGAGAAGAATGTGCAAAAGATTGATGACTTGTGCAAAATATGAATTGCAAAAGCTAATATGTTGTGTAATGCAAATGTCTTATATGCATCGATAGCATGACTTATATGAATCGCAAAAGCTTGTGTAATGCAAATGTCTTATATGCATCGATAGCATGACTTATATGAATCGCAAAAGCTTGTGTAATGCAAATGTCTTATATGCATCGATAGCTTGACTTATATGAATTGCAAAAGCTTGTGTAATGCAAATGTCTTATATGCATCGCAAATGTGATAGTATGACTTATATGAATTGCAAAAGCTAATATGTTGTGTAATGCAAATGTCTTATATGCATCGCAAAACTTTTTGAGAATATCGCAATATGAAAGTTTTTAGATTGTTGTCGTTTCATCTCATGATCATATGAAATCATGCCTTACATTTTGAGATTTATGTTGAAAGTTCATATATCTTATTGAAATGATAATTATTTTTTATCATTCAACTTGAAAATAATTTTCATAGCTTGAAATTATGAGAAATACGAAGTTTTATTAAATGCTCATGCTTATTCAGAATAACGATAAGTTCAAACGGATAGAACTTATCGGCTTAGGCTTGAATTCAAAGAGATTGAATTCAAGTATTTTTATCCTCTCATAATATGGCATATAGATAGGGGGAGTTATATTTAACTCCGTTATCAATTGATTGTCATAATAAAAAAGTGGGAGATTGTTAAATCTCGAATTTTGATGATGAAATCAATTGATGGATTAATTAATCTAATCCATACTATTGAGTTAAGTGTGCAGGATTAACTATGATAGCTTGAAGACATAAAGCAAGACTACCAGAGTCAAGTTTGATGGGTGTTCGAAAGTCCGAAGATTCGTTGGAGATGCTGCCAGAACTAACCGAGAGGAAATCGAGGACTTGTCAAAGTTTTCGGAAGTCCACCGAAGAGATTGTCGGAGATTCGCGAAGATCACCGAAAACGCTCGGCTACTCGTTGAACTCGCCACAAGATCGGGAGCCTACTAGGAGTCCGCTAGAAGAAATCCGAGGGTGTATCGGAAGATCGTCGGAAAGAAACTTGACATTGCCGATTATAAGATTTGCTTAGGACTATGTCTTAACTTCGTAGTTTGCATGTAATTAGGGTTAGGATTAAGAGTTAACCCTATAATCTGGGTAGGGGCCAATTGGGCCCGAATTTGATTAAGAGTTAACCGTCCATGTGGTGGCACCACCCAGAACATGAGGATCGGGCGGTGGTACCGTTGGACTAGGCGGTAGCACTGCCCAGCACCCAAGAGGTCGGGCGGTGGCATCGCCGGGCTAGGCGGTGGCACCGCCAGTACACTGTTAGTATCAGACACTGATAGACGATGGCACCGCCAACATCGGGAACCCAAGAGAATTCAAAATTTGGAGCCCAAATTTGAATCCTCTTAGGGCCTATAAATACCCCTTAATTCTCAGTAGAGAATACAACTTTTGAGAAGCAATAAATTGAGATAAAAGCCTTAGCAAAGTCTTTAGCAAGTCTTGTTTTCAATTGCTTGAGTGTTCACCTCTTTCTTTCTTGTTGAAAATTTGTAAGAGTGTGAACCACTATAAAAGGTTGTAAGAGGGGCATTTGTCCTTCCCCTTCAAAGTGATTTGCTAGTGGAAGTTGGGAGCCTCTTCGAAGAAGGCTTCGCTAATGGATGTAGGTCATTTTGACCGAACCACTTTAAATTGGTGTGTTCCTTGAATGTGTGAGTTTTTACTTTCTTGAAATTGTTATTTACACTACTGCTAGCTTTCGGTTTTCATCTACTCAAGTTACTATCAAAACGAAATCTCCTCGTATTTACGAATTCATTTTTAACAAGTTTTAATCTTTTTTTTTTATAAACAAATGAAAAAGGTGGTAAGGTATTCATCCTACGACTTTAGATGGATTGTACCATCCTTTTTCTTATCCTTTGGTTTTGTATTTTCCTCCCGCACAATATCCTTACCTTTTATGGCTTTATTCCTATATTTCTCCACTTCATCTACAGCTTGCAGATGTTTAAACTTTAAAATACCTTGAATCATGTGGTCTTAATTGGCAGGGTTTGTTGAAGCATGAAGATAACATTTGTTTATTACTGATGAAGATAATATACTGGAATGTTCGTGGACTTAATAAGACTGAGAAATATCGGGAGCTCAATAGAATAATCAAGTCTGCCACATGTGATATTGTTATTCTAGTGGAAACGAAAATTAAACAATCGTGCGTTCAAGCTCAAAAGAATTTAATATGGCTGGACACAGAATTGTTTACCAATGACTCAAATGAAACTTTTAGTAGAATATAAGTCTTATGGCATCCTAACTATATTAATGCTTGGTTTATTTATGCTATTGATCAATTCATCCATCTTAAGGTAGAGGAGAAAAAGAATGGCTGGCGATTCAATTTCACTAGTATATATGTTTCAAACAGTATATAAGAAAGAAATACATTGTGGTATGATCTAACTAATATTGCAGATGGCTATCTTAATGTACCTTGGATTGTTCTTGGTGACTTTAATACTGTTCAGTACACAAATGAAAAAGTGGGGGATAAACAGCTTTCAGAAAGTCAGCTTGAGAGTTTTAATGATTATATAGATACTACTGCATTGACTGATATGAAATCAGTGGGTAATTGGCTCTCCTGGAGTAATTAAGGTGCTGTTAACAGAAAAATAATGGCTCGACTCGATAGATGTCTGATTAATCAAGAATGGTTAACAGTTTACCCTGATTCACTTCTTGAGTATAAAGCTCCATTGTTTTTTTATCATTCTTTAATGTACATTGACACGGGAGTGTCTAATTTGCTACAATCTGTTCATATGGACCATGCTGATAATATGATATTTTTCTTCAGCCAATAATATTATCATATAATCTTCAACTCAGCCTACTCAGATACGACAGCTCATCAGCATATTCCTTGTACAAAGGAATACATTAATGAAGTTGGTGGGCAGTTGTAAAGCTGTATCATGGTGCTTTTCTTCATGGCTAAGGAATACATTAATGGAGTTGGTTGGCAGCTGTAAAGCACTTAATTTCGAAATTCCCTGTGCATGAAGGGTTGTTTCATGCACTAGTATTTATTTTGGGGTTTAGGTCTTAGAAAGGACTTTAGAAACGAAGGATATTGACAGAAGCTCTCTCGGAGTGCTCTTTTAAACTCTATATCTCTTGGATGCGTCCTTGAGTGGTGAGTCTTTTGCTTTCAGTTCTATATCCTTGTTTATTATCATTAGGGTGGTTATCTTCTGTATCCCTTTTGATTTTTAAACTTGGTGGTGAGCTATATTTCGTTTTACCAAAGTTTCTTCAAGAGTTCGTTCCTTGCCTTCTATGACATTTTCTATCTGAACAACTGTTCTATCGGTGTTCTTTCGAAATCCATTCTACATTTTTACCCTCCCCGGTATCAGTTTGGTATCAGAGCTAAAGGCTAGAGATCATGGCAAGACGGAATGGAAAAGATGTAGTTGGTGAAGGTAGCGATCACGAAGATGACACTGAGTCGTTGAGGCTGCAGCTACCAAAATTGCTGCATAGCCTACAAGAAAAAAATGAGATAATCGACGAACTTCAAAATAAACATAACCAATATGAAAATGAAGCTCGAGAGTTTACTTTTGATGATGATACACCTCTTCCAAGGGAGTCGAGAAGATGTCGGAGAAGAAATGGAGCCCAAGATGAGTGGCAGAATAAATATAACCCCAGATTAGATATTCCAGAATTTGAAGGTAAAATAGATGTTGATGAATTTATCGATTGGCTTAACACAGTAAAAAGAATTTTTGATTTTCATAAACCACCAGAACAAAAGAAGGTCAAACTTGTGGCACTCAAACTCAGGCGGAATGCATCTTTTTGGTGGGAAAATCTGAAGAAACAAAAAGAACGTGAGGGGAAGAGTAAGATCGTTACATGGGAGAAAATGAAAAGGGAACTAAAGAGAAAATATTTACCTCATAATTATAGGCAAGAGATCTTTCTCAAAATACATGATTTCAAGCAAAAAGATCTTACTGTGGAGGAGTATACTGCAGAATTTGATAATTTGATGTTAAAAGGAGAACTTGTGGAACCGGAAGAGCAAACAATTGCAAGATACTTGGGAGGTCTGAAGTATGAGATTGCTAAATGATACCGGGGAGGGTAAAAATGCAGAATGGATTTCAAAAGAACACCAATAGAATATTTGTACAGATAGAAAATATCACAAAAGGCAATGAACGAACTCTTGAAGAAACTTCGGTAAAACGAAAAATAGTTCACCACCAAGTTTAAAATCAAAAGGGATACAGAAAGATCACCACCCTAATGACAATAAATAAGGATACAGAACTGAAAGCAAAAGGATTGAAACTGTAAAAGGGTGGTTGGCCTTCGCCTATTGAAGGAAGGCCTCTAGTTGACGTCGGTGACCTCGTTGGTGGAGGAAGCCAAAAGTGGAGTAGGTCAAGATTGACAAAACCACTCTAAATCTCGGTTTGCATTTACTTTGAGCATCTTATCTTTACTGCTAACCTCCTCCATAGCTTACTACCTTCTGTGTTTTTACGAACATGTTTCAAGTTCAGTGCTTTCTGAATCGGGGTTTAAGACGCAAATCAGTTTTATCGTACGAACGTCGTATTTCAGTTTACGCTTATGTTCTGATTTCCATTATAACTGATAACTGCCTTTATATCTTTGCTTTAACTGCATCTTGCCTTATCTCAAGTTAAACTGGTTTACGAATCAGCTTTTATACCGAAATCGCTTTTATCGTATGAAAGTCGTATTTCAATTTGCGCTTATATTTTGATTTTCATCATAACTGTAAACTATGTTTATATCTTTGCTACATCTCTCCTAGTCAAAAGTTGAAGTGATTTCTGAATCGTCTTTCTTACCAAAATCACTTTTATCGAACGAACGCAGTTTTCGATTCTAATCGCAGAAGGTTTTCCGCTGCACTAATTCACCCCCCCCCCTCTTAGTGCTCTTGATCCTAACATAAACTCATTTTTATCAAGTGCACAAAATAAGGCATTCATAGCCTTTGCATTAAGAGCGAAAGCCTTCTTCTCTAAGTCATTCCAATCGATCATTGGAAGAGAAGACTTCGAAAATCCGTTATCGACAAGATTCCAAAGTTCAAAATCTATAGAAATAAGAAAGATCCTCATTCGGGTCTTCCAATAGGTGTAGTCCGTCCCATTGAACATGGGTGGACGTGTGATAGAATGGCCCTCTTGGTTTCCGGCGTATGTCATCTCTCTTGGGTTTTAATCCGTTTAAGAGTTAACCCCGCTCTGATACCAATTGTTAGGATCAAGAGCACTAAGAGGGGGGGGTGAATTAGTGCAGCGGAAAACTTTCTACGATTAAAATCGAAAACTGCGTTCGTTAGATAAAAGTGATTTTGGTAAGAAAGCCGATTCGTAAATCACTTCTACTTTTGACTAGGAGAGATGCAGCAAAGATATAAACGCAATTTGCAGTTATGATGGAAATCAGAATATAAGAGCAAACTGAAATACGACGTTCATACGATAAAAGTGATTTCGGTATAAAAGATTATTCGTAAACCACTTTAACTTGAGATAAGGCGAGATGCAGTTAAAGCAAAGATATAAAGGCAGTTTGCAGTTATAATGGAAATCAGAACGTAAGCGCAAACTGAAATACGACGTTTGTACGATAAAACTGATTTGCGTCTTAAACCCCGATTCGGAAAGCACTGAACTTTGAAACACGTTCGTATAAACATAGAAGGCAGTAAGCTATTGAGGAGGTTTGCAGTAAAGATAAGATGCTCAAAGTAAATGCAAACCGAGAATTAGAGTAGTTCGGTCAATCGTGACCTACTCCACGTTTGGCTTCCTCCACCGACGAGGTCACCGACGTCAACTAGAGGCCTTCCTTCAATAGGCGAAGGCCAACCACCCTTTTACAGTTTCACTCCTTTTGACGGGCTTAGGAGACAACCCTTACAAAATTTTGGCCTTTACAACAATTTTGAGCTCTAAGAATCATAGAAAAAGATCAAGATTTCGGTGTAAGTTCATGCCCTTTCAATGCTGAAAGGGTGGGGTATTTATAGGCCCCAACCAAGTTCAAATTTGGAGCTCAAAACTATCAATTCCCTGAATTCCGGGATCAGGCGGTTGCACCTCCTGGCAGAGCTCGAAGACTGAGCCTTTGGGCGATGCCACCTTTATCAGGGGCAATTGCACCCCCTGCTAGAGCTCGAAGACCGAGCTCAAGCGATTGCACCTCCTGACTGAGGTGGTTGGATTGCCTGGCAGAGCTCGAAGATCGAGCTCAAGCGGTGCCACCTCCTATCAGGGGAGGTTGCACCGCGCAGTCTCGCTCGGAGACTGAGCCCATGTAGTGTCACTGCCTGGCTGGAGCGGTTGCACCTCCCAGTCTCGCTCGGAGACTGAGCCCTGGCAGTGCAACCTCCTGCCTTGGGCGGTTCAACCGCCTGGCAGAAATCAGGGTCCGAACGGGTTGATCCATTCGGCCCAATTTGGGTTTTTCGGGGGTCCAATTGCCCCAAGATTAAGTTATTGGGATCACCTCCCATTTCCAACTTAATCATTGTGCTAACTACGATATTCCCTAAGACATTTACTGCAACTTGCTCCGGTGTGTCAATCGCTTCTTCCGGTGAACTTCCGTCGATCATCCGATGAACCCTGGTGATGCTCCTGCAGACTTCCGGTAAACTCCTGGACTTGCGACGATTCACTTGACGAGTTCTGACGAGCTTCTTTGGTAAGCTTATGGACTTCTCGGATTTGTTCCCGTAGAACCTCCGACGATTGTCCGAACTTCCGTCGAACTCTCGAACTCCCAACGTGATCATTGTCTTGACTCCGGCGCAACTCCTGCTGCATGTCTTACTTTCATCGTAGTTAATCCTGCACACTTATCTCAACATATAGATTAGATAACAAATGACAATTGACTTTATCATCAAAATCCGAGATTCAACAATAATTTCAGGATGAACAATATAAGAACTTCAAAGGACTAATATAAAGCTTAATTGAAGAAGAATTTAGCAGAAATCATATTTCCAATAGGATAAAAAATGAATAGGCAAAACCCAACAAAGTTTTCAATTATGACAGAATTTGAATGATACATTTTCTGAATTGTTTGAGTGACCAAACATGCTCCAAATCACTAAAAATAGGTTTCATTGGAAAGCTGTATCAATCTAGTTTCAAATGAACTCAGATTTATAATTTTTTGAGTTCTTAACAGGAAGTTACAACAAATAGAGTAAAGGAAGGTCAGAATTAATCATCCCTGTTTTGCAGACTTGATAGAGTCAATTTAAACAGATGTTTCAGAAGGCAAACATACTTTATAATTTCCAACTAGGTGTTAAAAGAAAGATATGTGAATTTAGTTTTCAAAGAACTAAGCTTTGTATAATTCAGAATTTTCTCTAGAGAGTTATGAGCAATTTAGTAACAGAATGTCAGAAATTTTAGTCCCTATTTTGCAGAATCTGTAGGGTTAATTGAAACTGAAGTCTTAGTAGGCATTTAAACTCCAAATCATTCAATCTCAGTGTTAAAATAATGATATTTGAGTCTACTTTCAAATCGATTAAGTTTTGCCTGAATCAGAGTTTAGTGCTAAAAGTTAGATCCAAAACAATATATAGAAGTCAGATTACCAAAAAATTTCAGATTCATGACTTTGTATCAAAAAGAAAGAAAGCTTTGGTACTAAGCTGCAATCTTTTGAATTATGAAGAATTGAAAGGAAAACAGAGATTAGGAATTCTGTAGGAAGAGGTTAGAACACTTGCCTTAGATGAGTTTGATTCCCAAATATAGGGAGTTGATACAAAACCTTAAACAAAGTTTCCTCTTCTTCTTCTTCTCCTTCTTGTTCTTCTTCTTCTTCTTCTCCTCAAACTAACGTTGGCTGCAAAGTTTCTTTTTAATGGTACTTAAATTACTTAGGTTTTGACTCATGCTAAAATAGTGAGGTGGCAAGCATGTATGGGGGTTTAGGTGTCAATCTTTAAAATAAATGCAAGTGGCTCATCCTTGTTAATGATACTTATCCTCCATTTTATTTTATTTTATTTTTATTTACTCAATTCTGAATATTCTATAAATCATATCAAAATTTTAATATTTACTCTTAGGTCCTTAGCCATAAACTTTAATATAATATTATTTAATAAAAAAAATTATTAAATAATCCTCATATTTACAAACAAGCATTTACTAATTTTTTTTTAAAATGGGGGATGTTACACAATTTGAGAGAAATGAGGTATGAAAGCTTATTCCTAGACCTAATGACCATTTAGTCATTGGTACTAAATGGGTCTTTAGAAACAAGCAAGATGAATGCGGTATCGTGGTTAGAAACAAAGATAGACTAGTGGCAAAAGGTTTCAACCAAGAAGAAGGTATCGACTACGAAGAGATCTTGGCTCCTATGGTAAGATTAGAAGCCATTAGGATGCTCTTTGCCTATGCTAGTAGTAATGATTTTAAACTATTTCAAATGGATGTCAAAAGTGCTTTCTTGAATGATTTTATTTCTGAAGAAGTATATGTTGAACAACCTCCCGGATTTAAAAATTCTCTTCTTCCTAATCATGTATTTAAATTGACTAAGGCTCTCTATGGCTTAAAACAAGCTCCTAGAGCTTGGTATAAAAGGCTTAGTTCCTTTCTTATTTTAAACAATTTTACAAAAGACAAGTTTGATACTACATTATTTATCAAACATTTTGAAAATAATTTTCTTATTGTTCAAATTTATGTTGATGATATTATTTTTGGTTCTTCGGATGAATCACTATGTGAATCATTTGCCAAATGTATGAGTCATGAATTTGAAATGAGACTAATGAGAGAATTAACCTTCTTTTTAAGATTGTAAATTAAATAACTTAGTAATGGTATATTTTTTAGTCAATCTAAATATATATTATAATTGTTAAAATGATTTAACATGGATGGTTCAAAAGCTATAAACACTCCTATAAGTACTTCCACTATGTTAGACATGGATGAAAGTGGTGAAAGCTTTGATAAAAAAACATATAGGGGAATGATTGGTAGTTTACTTTACCTCACTGCAACTAGACTGGATATCATATTTAGTGTAAGACTTTGTACTAGATTTCAAGCTAATCCTAAAATGTCTCATCTTAAAAGTGTTAAAGGAATCCTTAGATATCTTAAAGGAACTCCTAATTTAGGATTATAGTATCCAAAATCTGATAATTTTGATTTAATAGCTTATGCAGAATCCGATTTTGACGGATGTTGGATAGATAGAAAAATCACATCTGGAACATGTCGATTTTTAGGACATGCACATGTTTCTTGGGCTTCCAAGAAATAAAATTTGGTTGCACTACCTACGGCAGAAGCCGAATACATAGCTGCAAGTGCATGCTCTGCACAAGTTGTTTGGATGAAAAATACGTTGGAAGACTATGGAATTTACTTAAAGAATATTTTCATAAAATGTGATAATACAAGTGCTATTTGTCTAACTAAAAATCTAATTCAACACTCTAGAACTAAGTATATTGACATTAGGCATCACTTTATACGAGATCATGTCAATAATAATAATGTCATTCTAGAATTTATTGATATAAAGCATCAATTAGTGGATATTTTTATAAAAGCCTTAAATGAAGATTAATTTGACTTTATTAGAAGGGAATTAGGCATGCTGAATTGTCCTTATGAATGAGCTTGATTATATATATTTTCCAGAAATATTTCATCATTCTTTTCGGTTTTCGTGGATTTGACTTCTTTCTTATTATTGTAAACCTCTATGCTACCTTGACATACGTTTGAGATTATCCTAGTATATGATGTTGGATGTTTCTTTCCGAAATTTTGTCAACATTTCAATGGCTCCTTTATGTTATTTTGGATGATTTGATGTCTTCCTTGAATGATCAATATTAATGCCAAGTTGAAGCTTTGTCAATTTTGCCATCTCCTTTTCAAGATTTTTTTCTTATGAGATGATTTTATGAATGGCTTCAATGATCACGAGTTTTATGCTTAAAACCTCATCTTCTTTTTGTTGATGACAAAGGGGGAGAAGAATGTGCAAAAGATTGATGACTTGTGCAAAATATGAATTGCAAAAGCTAATATGTTGTGTAATGCAAATGTCTTATATGCATCGATAGCATGACTTATATGAATCGCAAAAGCTTGTGTAATGCAAATGTCTTATATGCATCGATAGCATGACTTATATGAATCGCAAAAGCTTGTGTAATGCAAATGTCTTATATGCATCGATAGCTTGACTTATATGAATTGCAAAAGCTTGTGTAATGCAAATGTCTTATATGCATCGCAAATGTGATAGTATGACTTATATGAATTGCAAAAGCTAATATGTTGTGTAATGCAAATGTCTTATATGCATCGCAAAACTTTTTGAGAATATCGCAATATGAAAGTTTTTAGATTGTTGTCGTTTCATCTCATGATCATATGAAATCATGCCTTACATTTTGAGATTTATGTTGAAAGTTCATATATCTTATTGAAATGATAATTATTTTTTATCATTCAACTTGAAAATAATTTTCATAGCTTGAAATTATGAGAAATACGAAGTTTTATTAAATGCTCATGCTTATTCAGAATAACGATAAGTTCAAACGGATAGAACTTATCGGCTTAGGCTTGAATTCAAAGAGATTGAATTCAAGTATTTTTATCCTCTCATAATATGGCATATAGATAGGGGGAGTTATATTTAACTCCGTTATCAATTGATTGTCATAATAAAAAAGTGGGAGATTGTTAAATCTCGAATTTTGATGATGAAATCAATTGATGGATTAATTAATCTAATCCATACTATTGAGTTAAGTGTGCAGGATTAACTATGATAGCTTGAAGACATAAAGCAAGACTACCAGAGTCAAGTTTGATGGGTGTTCGAAAGTCCGAAGATTCGTTGGAGATGCTGCCAGAACTAACCGAGAGGAAATCGAGGACTTGTCAAAGTTTTCGGAAGTCCACCGAAGAGATTGTCGGAGATTCGCGAAGATCACCGAAAACGCTCGGCTACTCGCTGAACTCGCCACAAGATCGGGAGCCTACTAGGAGTCCGCTAGAAGAAATCCGAGGGTGTATCGGAAGATCGTCGGAAAGAAACTTGACATTGCCGATTATAAGATTTGCTTAGGACTATGTCTTAACTTCGTAGTTTGCATGTAATTAGGGTTAGGATTAAGAGTTAACCCTATAATCTGGGTAGGGGCCAATTGGGCCCGAATTTGATTAAGAGTTAACCGTCCATGTGGTGGCACCACCCAGAACATGAGGATCGGGCGGTGGTACCGTTGGACTAGGCGGTAGCACTGCCCAGCACCCAAGAGGTCGGGCGGTGGCATCGCCGGGCTAGGCGGTGGCACCGCCAGTACACTGTTAGTATCAGACACTGATAGACGGTGGCACCGCCAACATCGGGAACCCAAGAGAATTCAAAATTTGGAGCCCAAATTTGAATCCTCTTAGGGCCTATAAATACCCCTTAATTCTCAGTAGAGAATACAACTTTTGAGAAGCAATAAATTGAGATAAAAGCCTTAGCAAAGTCTTTAGCAAGTCTTGTTTTCAATTGCTTGAGTGTTCACCTCTTTCTTTCTTGTTGAAAATTTGTAAGAGTGTGAACCACTATAAAAGGTTGTAAGAGGGGCATTTGTCCTTCCCCTTCAAAGTGATTTGCTAGTGGAAGTTGGGAGCCTCTTCGAAGAAGGCTTCGCTAATGGATGTAGGTCATTTTGACCGAACCACTTTAAATTGGTGTGTTCCTTGAATGTGTGAGTTTTTACTTTCTTGAAATTGTTATTTACACTACTGCTAGCTTTCGGTTTTCATCTACTCAAGTTACTATCAAAACGAAATCTCCTCGTATTTACGAATTCATTTTTAACAAGTTTTAATCTTTTTTTTTTATAAACAAATGAAAAAGGTGGTAAGGTATTCATCCTACGACTTTAGATGGATTGTACCATCCTTTTTCTTATCCTTTGGTTTTGTATTTTCCTCCCGCACAATATCCTTACCTTTTATGGCTTTATTCCTATATTTCTCCACTTCATCTACAGCTTGCAGATGTTTAAACTTTAAAATACCTTGAATCATGTGGTCTTAATTGGCAGGGTTTGTTGAAGCATGAAGATAACATTTGTTTATTACTGATGAAGATAATATACTGGAATGTTCGTGGACTTAATAAGACTGAGAAATATCGGGAGCTCAATAGAATAATCAAGTCTGCCACATGTGATATTGTTATTCTAGTGGAAACGAAAATTAAACAATCGTGCGTTCAAGCTCAAAAGAATTTAATATGGCTGGACACAGAATTGTTTACCAATGACTCAAATGAAACTTTTAGTAGAATATAAGTCTTATGGCATCCTAACTATATTAATGCTTGGTTTATTTATGCTATTGATCAATTCATCCATCTTAAGGTAGAGGAGAAAAAGAATGGCTGGCGATTCAATTTCACTAGTATATATGTTTCAAACAGTATATAAGAAAGAAATACATTGTGGTATGATCTAACTAATATTGCAGATGGCTATCTTAATGTACCTTGGATTGTTCTTGGTGACTTTAATACTGTTCAGTACACAAATGAAAAAGTGGGGGATAAACAGCTTTCAGAAAGTCAGCTTGAGAGTTTTAATGATTATATAGATACTACTGCATTGACTGATATGAAATCAGTGGGTAATTGGCTCTCCTGGAGTAATTAAGGTGCTGTTAACAGAAAAATAATGGCTCGACTCGATAGATGTCTGATTAATCAAGAATGGTTAACAGTTTACCCTGATTCACTTCTTGAGTATAAAGCTCCATTGTTTTTTTATCATTCTTTAATGTACATTAACACGGGAGTGTCTAATTTGCTACAATCTGTTCATATGGACCATGCTGATAATATGATATTTTTCTTCAGCCAATAATATTATCATATAATCTTCAACTCAGCCTACTCAGATACGACAGCTCATCAGCATATTCCTTGTACAAAGGAATACATTAATGAAGTTGGTGGGCAGTTGTAAAGCTGTATCATGGTGCTTTTCTTCATGGCTAAGGAATACATTAATGGAGTTGGTTGGCAGCTGTAAAGCACTTAATTTCGAAATTCCCTGTGCATGAAGGGTTGTTTCATGCACTAGTATTTATTTTGGGGTTTAGGTCTTAGAAAGGACTTTAGAAACGAAGGATATTGACAGAAGCTCTCTCGGAGTGCTCTTTTAAACTCTATATCTCTTGGATGCGTCCTTGAGTGGTGAGTCTTTTGCTTTCAGTTCTATATCCTTGTTTATTATCATTAGGGTGGTTATCTTCTGTATCCCTTTTGATTTTTAAACTTGGTGGTGAGCTATATTTCGTTTTACCAAAGTTTCTTCAAGAGTTCGTTCCTTGCCTTCTATGACATTTTCTATCTGAACAACTGTTCTATCGGTGTTCTTTCGAAATCCATTCTACATTTTTACCCTCCCCGGTATCAGTTTGGTATCAGAGCTAAAGGCTAGAGATCATGGCAAGGCGGAATGGAAAAGATGTAGTTGGTGAAGGTAGCGATCACGAAGATGACACTGAGTCGTTGAGGCTGCAGCTACCAAAATTGCTGCATAGCCTACAAGAAAAAAATGAGATAATCGACGAACTTCAAAATAAACATAACCAATATGAAAATGAAGCTCGAGAGTTTACTTTTGATGATGATACACCTCTTCCAAGGGAGTCGAGAAGATGTCGGAGAAGAAATGGAGCCCAAGATGAGTGGCAGAATAAATATAACCCCAGATTAGATATTCCAGAATTTGAAGGTAAAATAGATGTTGATGAATTTATCGATTGGCTTAACACAGTAAAAAGAATTTTTGATTTTCATAAACCACCAGAACAAAAGAAGGTCAAACTTGTGGCACTCAAACTCAGGCGGAATGCATCTTTTTGGTGGGAAAATCTGAAGAAACAAAAAGAACGTGAGGGGAAGAGTAAGATCGTTACATGGGAGAAAATGAAAAGGGAACTAAAGAGAAAATATTTACCTCATAATTATAGGCAAGAGATCTTTCTCAAAATACATGATTTCAAGCAAAAAGATCTTACTGTGGAGGAGTATACTGCAGAATTTGATAATTTGATGTTAAAAGGAGAACTTGTGGAACCGGAAGAGCAAACAATTGCAAGATACTTGGGAGGTCTGAAGTATGAGATTGCTAAATGATACCGGGGAGGGTAAAAATGCAGAATGGATTTCAAAAGAACACCAATAGAATATTTGTACAGATAGAAAATATCACAAAAGGCAATGAACGAACTCTTGAAGAAACTTCGGTAAAACGAAAAATAGTTCACCACCAAGTTTAAAATCAAAAGGGATACAGAAAGATCACCACCCTAATGACAATAAATAAGGATACAGAACTGAAAGCAAAAGACTCACCACTGAAGGACATATCCAAGAGATACAGAGTTCACAAGAGTACTTTAAGAGAGCTTCTACCAATATCATCAGTTTTCTGAAGTCTTTTCTAAGCCCTAAACCCAAAAATAAATACAAGTGCATGAAACAACCCTTCATGCATAGGAAATTTCGAAATTAAGTGCTTTACAACTGCCAACCAACTCCATTAATGTATTAATTAGCCATGAAGAAAAGCACCATGATACAGCTTTACAGTTGCCAACCAACTCCATTAATATATTCCTTTGTGCAGGGAATATGCTGATGAGCTGTTTTATCTGAGTTGGCTGAGTTAAAGATTATGTAGCAATATTGTTGGTTGAAAAAAATATCATATTATCAGTATGGTCCATATGAGCAGATTGTAGCAAATTAGACACTCCCGTGTCAATCTCCCCTGGTTGAAAAAGACTTGTCCTCAAGTTCTTGTTTGTTTCGTCATCATGATTATAAAAAGGACTTAAATCAGTCACATTAAATGTTGGGGATACTCCGTAATCTTTAGGTTGCTCAATCTCATAAGCATTTTTGTCAATTCTCTTAAGCACCTTGAATGGACCATCAGCCTTAGGTTTTAGTTTTCCAAATTTTCCCGGCGGAAACCTCTCCTTCCTTAGATGAATCCAGACCAAATCACCTGCATTAAACTCCATAAGTTTTTTATGTTTGTTAACAGCTTGCATGTACCTCTCATTTTGTTTCTCAATGGTTGCTTTCACACCCTCGTGTAGCTTCTTTATCTGCTTAGCTCTTTCATCAGCATCTCCACTAAATTGCTTTGTTGTAGAATGAGGGATTAAGTCCAAAGGACCAACAGGATTAGCACCATAAACTACCTCAAAAGGACTCTTACCAATACTATGATGCATAGAACGATTGTAGACAAACTCAATTTGTGGAAGAATGACATCCCATTACTTAATATTCTTGCCAACATAGCTTCTAAGCAAATTTCCCAAGCTTCGGTTTGTTACCTCAGTTTGCCCATCGGTTTGTGGATGATGCGAGTTGCTGAAATTCAAAGAAGTACCCAGCTTCCTCCAAAGAGTTCTCTAAAAATGACTAACAAATTTTTAATCTCGATCAGACACCATAGTTCTTGGAATACCATGCAATTTAACAATCTCCTTAAAATATAAATCAGCAATATGAGATGCATCATTTGATTTATTGCATGGAACAAAGTGAGACATTTTTTAAAATCTATCAACAACAACCATGATAGAATCCTTGTTCCTTTGAGTTCTTGGCAGACCCAAAACGAAATCAAGACTCACATTCTCCCATGGAGCATTTGGCACTGGCAATGGAGTGTACAAACCAGAATTTTGACTTCTTGTTTTTGCCAAATGAAACAATCGACATTGCTTCACATGTCTATCCACATCTCTGAACATTTTAGGCCAGTAAAAATTTAATTGAATAAGAGCTAGAGTCTTGTCCCTACCGAAATATCCTCCCAAGACACCACTATGAGCTTCAGCTATAATTACTTATCTCAAAGAACAAGATGGAACACACAAAGCATTAGCTCGAAAAAGAAAACCATCAAAGATAAAAAATTATTGAAAGGAACCTGATTTACAATTCTGCCATATCGAGTCGAAATCCACATCATTCTCATATAGATCTTTGAATGTTTCAAATCCAACCACTTTGACTTCCATTGCTGATAATAAAGAATGCTTTCTGCTCAATACGTCAGTAACTACATTTCGAACACCAGATTTGTGCTTAATTGTAAAGTTGTAAGATTGTAAAAACTCCACCCAAGCTGCATGCCTCTTGTTTAGCTTGTGCTGGTGATTAATGAACTTTAATGCCTCATGATCAGAATATAGAACAAATGACTTGGCAAGAAGATATTGACTCCAATGAGACAAAGCTCGATAAATCGCATAAAACTCCTTATCATAAGTAGAGTATTTCTTTCTCGTATCATTCAGCTTTTCACTAAAAAATGCAATGTGCTTTCCGTCTTGACTCAAAACAACACCAATTCCCACATTAGATGCATCACATTCAACTTCAAACACATTATCAAAATTTGGTAGAACTAAGATAGGAGCTTCAGTAACCTTTCTTTTTAAAAGCTCAAAAGCATCATTAGCCTCAATAGTCCATTTGAATTTATCACATTTCAGACATTCGGTGATTGGAGCGACAATAGAGCTGAAACCCTTGATAAATCTTCTGTAAAACGAAGTTAAGCCATGGAAACTCCTCACACCATGTAACGAAGTAGGTGTTGGCCAACTGAGAATAGCCTCTACCTTACTTTGATCCATCATAATTCCATCTTTTGAAACAACATACCCCAAAAACACAACACTAGAACTAAAGAAATCACACTTCTTTAGATTAGCATAAAGCTTTTGATTCCTCAAAATAAGAAAGATCTCTTTCAGATGATTCATTTGCTCCTCTTCGCTCTTGCTGTATACCAATATATCGTCAAAATAAACTACAACAAATATTCTAATGCATGGCTTAAATATGTGATTCATAAATCTCATGAAGGTGCTAGGAGCATTAGATAGCCCAAATGGCATAACCAACCATTGATATAAGCCTTCTCTAGTTTTAAATGTTGTTTTCCAATCATCTCCGGGCCTCATTCTTATTTCGTGATAGCCACTCGTCAAATCAATTTTTGAGAAAATATAAGCACCACATAATTGATCAATTAAATCATCTAACCTTGGAATAGGAAAGTGATAGTCCACTATGATTTTGTTGATGGTGCGACTGTCCACACACATTCTCCAAGAACCATCCTTCTTAGACACTAACAAGGTTGAAACCGCACAAGGACTCATGCTTGTTAGGATCAAGAGCACTAAGAGGGGGGGGGGGGTGAATTAGTGCAGTAGAAAACTTTCGACGATTAAAATCGTGTTCGTACGATAAGAGTGATTTCGGTAGAAAATCCGATTCGTAAATCACTTTAACTTGTAACCAAGCAAGATACAGTTAAAGCAAAGATATAAAGGTAGTTTGCAGTTATGATAGAAATCAGAACGTAAACACAAACTGAAATATGATGTTCGTACGATAAAAACGATTTACGTCTAAACGCCGATTCGGAAAATGCAGAGCTTGAAACACGATCGTATATGCACAGAAGGCAGTAAGCTATTAAGGAGATTTGTAGTAAGGATAAGATGCTTAAAGTAAATGCAAACCGAGATTTAGAGTGGTTCAGTCAATCTTAACCTACTCCACTTTTGGCTTCCTCCACCGATGAGGTCACCGACGTCAACTAGAGGCCTTCCTTCAATAGGCGACGGCCAACCACCCTTTTACAGTTTCACTCCTTTTGACGGGCTTGGGAGACAATCCTTACAGAATTTTCTTTCCTCTCTTAACGGATTAGAACTTGGAAGAAAGGAGGGAGAAGAACTTTTGGCCTTTACAACAATTTTGAGCTATAAGAATCACAGAATAAGATCAGGATTTCGGTGTGTTTTTAGTGTCCTTTCAGTGCTGAAAGGGTGTGGTATTTATAGGCCCCAACCTAGTTTGAATTTGGAGCTCAAAAATGTCAATTCCCAAAATTCTGGGATCTAGCGGTTACACCGTCTGGCAGAGCTCGAAGACTGACCCTCTGGGCGGTGCCACCTCTGTCAGGGGCGGTTGCACCTCCTGCCAGAGCTCGAAGACTGAGCTCAAGCGGTGCCACCGCCTGACTGAGGCGGTTGCACCGCTCAGCCAGAGCTCGGAGACTGAGCCCAGGCGGTGCCACCTCTTGGCTGGAGCGGTTGCACCGCCTAGTCTCGCTCGGAGACTGAGCCCAGGCGGTGCCACCGCTTGGCTTGGGCGGTTCAACCGCCTGGCAGAAATCAAGGTCCAAATGAGTTGATCCATTCGGCCCAATTTGGGTTTTTCAGGGGCCCAATTGCCCCAAGATTAAGTTAATGGGATCACCTCGCATTTCCAACTTAATCATTGGGCTAACTACGATATTTCCTAAGACATTTACTGCAACTTGCTCCGATGCGTCAATCGCTTCTTCCGGCAAGCTTCCGGCGAACTTCCGTCGATCACCCGATGAACCCTCGGTGATGCTCCTACGGACTTCCGGCAAACTCCTGGACTTGCGACGATCCACTTGGCGAGTTTCGACGAGCTTCTTTGGCAAGCTCATGGACTTCTCGGATTTGTTCCCGCAGAACCTCCGACGATTGTCCGAACTTCCATCGAACTCTCGAACTCCCAACGTGATCATTGTCTTGACTCTAGCGCAACTCCTACTGCATATCTTATTTTCATCGTAGTTAATCCTGCACACTTATCTCAACATATAGATTAGATAACAAATGACAATTGACTTCATCATCAAAATCCGAGATTCAACAATCTCCCCCTTTTTTATGATGACAATCAATTGATAATGGAGTTAACCTTAACTCCCCCTGTCTATATGCCATACTTGAGATAAGTCATTCTTGAATTCAAAACCTTTGAATTCAAGAGACATATTGATAAGTTAAAATCATTTAAACTTATCAATACTCCCATCATGATTCCCATCATGATGTATCTCTTTGAAGATGATGTCAAGGCTTGACATTCATTTTCAAATTTTACATTACTAGTTTGAATGATGGTAATAGTAGCAATTCATCATATTGTAAGATATCAACATGTAAAACTGCGAAGTAAGATTTTGATATCATTACATGATGCACACATTTCAAATGTTTTAGCAAGTATTGCATTTCATCACATGGTAAGATATCAATACGTAAAATTACGATGCAAGTTTTTTTTGTTTGATATCTTGACACGATACTAACAAGGCATAATGCAAATTATAGCAATCATAGCATCTATTCATATATCTCTTGGTGATGCAAGCATGGCATTAATACTCATATATTTCTCCCCCTTTGTCATCAACAAAAAGTGTGGTAATTGTGATACTAGGAGAATAATATAAGCAAATTTTGAACATAAGTGTGATAATTGTTTATGCCTTTACTAGGTTCATTGTATTTTCCAATAGTGAGTGATAGGAAATCAATTATACAAGCATATAAAGGAAAGCATGATATGTAGATCGCTTTGAATACTTCTTCCTTTTTATTTGTTATAAAGTTTTTGCATGAAGGAGGAAGGCCATTTGTGATACCAGCTATTTGTGAGTTTACTTGAGTAAAGTTAAAATCGATGAGAGATTAAATCATGCTTCATTTTTACAAGGATCAAGATATGTATGTGAAACAAATCTTTGCAAGTAAAAACACCATCATCCATATTTCAAGATGGAATTTATAAGCAGGAATCATTTCATCAAATCCATTTCAAAAAAATATTTTTCATATAATAAGTGTATGAGAAAATTCGATTGTTAGGATATCAATTGTTAAGCGACTCCGAAAATGAAATTAACTCTTTCATGCATTCGGACATGAAGACAAAACATGCTTATTGTTATGGAAATTTTTGTATTCAACACATAATTTTCAACATGTTATTTACGCATATAATGGCAATCAAGTGATTTGATCATTCAATAAAGTCCGAAAAATAATTTTAACTAGTTTATGTATTCGGACACATCAACATTCCTAATTCTCTTCTTATGAAATCAAATTGTTCTTCACTTAGAGGTTTTGTAAAAATATCAGCTAGTTGATGTTTAATATTATGGCAATATAATAACATGACTCATCAACTGTATTGGTATATCATTTTCTCAAATCATATTTATCATGGAAACCAAGACACAAGGTTTTCAAGGTGGTTATAAAAACATTTAGTTTCAATGTAAAATCCGATAGTGAGTAACGAGATTAAACAATAAGTGATGTTTGTAACTCTGCTCACAAATAAATACATCAGGTAACCATATCAAAGAACAAGGCAGAGGGCATTGTGATCATAGTGAGTAACAAAAAGAGTTTACAATACACATATAAGTTCATTCAGGATGTGAAAAATTAAAATGCCTAAATAAAGAGTCAAATTGTTGATGAATTTGCTGCAGCTCAGATAGGATTTGATATTGTCGATGTTCAAGTCATTCTTGTCTTTGTTCAAATTGGTCCATCCGAATCCCAATATCTTCGACAGATGATGTAGGAGCTTGCTCAAATGAATGTGTTTCCTCAAAGGGACAGATCGGAGGAGATTAAGTACCCCTAAAGACTGGTGTTTTCGGTTCTGGTTTAGGTTGAGGGGGATCGGTTCTTCTAGGCATTCTAACCCAGTTACCATTTCTATAAACACATCTTAATCGGTGAAGTAGATTTTTATTTATTATGCTAAACCTATCTACTTTTATTACTTCTTCTTCCGGTGGTATTGGAATATCGTAGGCTTTCAGTATTCTCGTGATTATACCACCATATGGAAGCATCATGTCTTTCTTAGATAGTTCTAACATGTTTTGCTGGATAAGATAACCAAGACAGATGTCATGTCCTTTCATGATCCAATACATAGTTCCTAATTCTATTTGGCTTACTTCATCATGATGGTATTGTTTAGGGAGAATGATGCTAGTTAGGATATGATGAAGTACCTTAATGTTTAGTGGTAGTAGATGTTCACAACTTTTAGGAACAAATGCTAAGTTGGGATTGGCGAAAATTGTTCCTGAGACTTCAACATATGTTGTCCCAATAATTTCATCATCCCATGATCCTCTAAAGTAAAGTCCTCTATTTTTTATGGGAATGCCTATCATATCACAAATGAATTTATCCGTAATAGAGATGTGTTGTCCTAAGAGATAGGTAGACATTCTTTCTTCTTCATCTACTTGTATATTGTTGTAAAATAATCTAACAAGTTTTGGATAGATAGGTTCACTAATTTGTAAAATAGGGGTAGATCTAAGTTTGCAAACCATTGGATTGTCTCTAAGTCTCTTAGTTCATTTAAATCTACATGTTTTCCCTTATTGACACTCCTAAGTTCGAAAGAGGAAAACTTTTCAGCATGATATTTTGAATCGAAAAGGGTAAGATCAAAATCTTCTACTAATCTCCTCTTCCCTTTGTCCCTTGAGGATCTTCTAGACCCCATAACTACTGTTATTTAAGAGGATAGTAATGAGCAAGAGTAAATGAATCAAAAACAGAGCTTCCGACGAACTTCCGTCGATCATCCGATGAACCCTCGGTGATGCTCCTGCGGACTTCCGGGAAACTCCTGGACTTGCGATGATCCACTTGGCGAGTTCCGATGAGCTTCTTTGGCAAGCTCATAGACTTCTCGGATTTGTTCCCGCAGAACCTCCGACGACTGTCTGAACTTCCGTCGAACTCTCGAACTCCTAACGTGATCATTTTCTTGACTCCGGCGTAACTTCTGCTGTATATCTTATTTTCATCGTAGGTAATCCTGAACACTTATCTCAACATATAGATTAGATAACAAATGACAATTGACTTTATCAGCAAAATATGAGATTCAACAATGCTCTCTCGGATTAACCCTTTTTTCACCAATTCATCAACTTGCCTTTGAAGTTCTTCATGCTCCTTAGGACTCATTCAATGTGATGCTGGATATCTCCCAATGGTGGAAGGCCATGTGGAATCTCTTATGGTATAACATCTTCAAACTCTTCTAAGATTTGTTTCATGATTTCTGGTGTCTCCTTGTGTTGTTCATTTTCTTCTACTACTAGTAGAGCCATAACATGACCACCCTTGTCTAATTCATCTTTGCATTCACTATAGGACATAGAAGCGCTAACTTTCTTTTTTGGTGCACTGATTTTCGATGGTTGTAATAGAGCTAAAATAATCTTCTTTTCATTCACCTTAAAAGAATAAGTATGTTTGTAGCCGTCATACAACACCCTTCTATCATAATGCCAAGGTCTTCCCAACAGCAAATGACAAGCATCCATAGGAGCAACATCACACCATATTTCATCTTTATAATACTTGCCAATAGAAAATTAAACTAAACATCTTTTAGTTACATTGATGTCATTTCCTTTTTACAGCCAACATAACTAGTATGGATGTGGATGAGGAATGGTGTCCAACTTTAGCTTCTGTACCATCTCCAAAGATACCACATTCTCAAAGCTACTGCTATCGATGATCACCAAGCATACTTTGCCAATAGAAGTGCATTTAGTGTGAAACACATTTTTTCTCACCCAACTTTCATCATCGGCCGCATATGACACTTGTAAACTACGTTGCAATACAATAGACAAACCATAATCAGCATAAGTAATCTCTTCCTCATCATCATCATATTTTGGTTCGTCATCAGTTTCATCTTCTCCTCCATCACTATGATCTTCAACCAAAGTTACAATCCTCCTATTTGGACAATCTGATGCGATATGCCCAAAACCATGACATTTGAAGCATTTTCGGCCACTTGGGGTAGAAGAATTGGTGTTTTTTTGCTGCCAGCAGATTCTTCACCCTTTTCTTGCACCTTCGATATCACCTTGCTTTGAACTGTAGGCTTGGAACTTCCTCCTTTTGTATATCCTTTTTTGAGCCGTACCGAAAACTCTTTTCAAACTTCTGTTGTTTTTCAACTTTTAATTCCAGCTTGCTCACATCATTTAAAGACCAATATGACTATAGCTGAACAACTTTAGCAATCTCATACTTCAAACCTCCTAAGTATCTTGCAATTGTTTGCTCTTCCGGTTCCACAAGCTCTCCTTTTAACATCAAATTATCAAATTATGCAGTGTACTCCTCCACACTAAGATCTTTTTGCTTGAAATCATGTATTTTGAGAAAGATCTCTTGCCTATAATTATGAGGTAAATATTTTCTCTTCAGCTCCCTTTTCATTTTAACGATCTTACTCTTCCCCTCACGTTCTCTTTGTTTCTTCATATTTTCCCACCAAAAAGATGTATTCCGCTAGAGTTTGAGTGCCACAAGTTTGACCTTCTTTTGTTATGGTGGTTCATGAAAATCAAAAATTCTTTCTACTGTATTAAGCCAATCGATAAATGTTGAATCTCGGATTTTGATGATGAAGTCAATTATCATTTGTTATCTCATCTATATGTTGAGATAAGTGTGTAGGATTAATTACGATGAAAATAAGACATGCAGCAGGAGTTGCGTCGGAGTCAAGACAATGATCACCTTGGGAGTTCGAGAGTTCGACGGAAGTTCGGACAGTCGTCAAAGGTTCTGCAGGAACAAATCCGAGAAGTCCATGAGCTTGCCAAAGAAGCTCGTCGGAACTCGCCAAGTGAATCGTCGCAAGTCTAGGAGTTTGCCGGAAGTCCGTAGGAGCATCACCGAGGGTTCATCGGATGATCGACGAAAGTTCGCTGGAAGCTCGTCGGAAGAAGCGATTGACGCACCAGAGCAAGTTGCAGTAAATGTCTTAGGAAATACCTTAGTTAGCACAATGATTAGGTTGGAAATGGGAGGTGATCCCATTAATTTAATCTTGGGGCAATTGGGCCCTTGAAAAACCCAAATTGGGCCGAATGGATCAACCCATTCGGACCCTGATTTCTGCCAGGCGGTTGAACCGCCCAAGCCAGGCGGTGGCACCGCCTGAGCTCAGTCCTAGCCAAGAGGTGGCACCGCTTGGGCTCGGTCTCCAAGCTCTGGCTGAGCGGTGCAACCACCTCAGTCAAGCGGTGGCACCGCCTGAGCTCGGTCTTCAAGCTCTGACAGGAGGTGCAACCGCCCTTGATAGAGGTGGCACTGCCCAGAGGCTCAGTCTTCAAGCTCTGCTAGGCGGTGCAACCGTCTTAGTCAGGCGGTGCAACCGCCAAATCCTAGAATTCCGGGAATTGATAGTTTTGAGCTCCAAATTCAAACTGGGTTGGGGCCTATAAATACCCCTCCCTTTCAGCACTGAAAGGGCACTCAAAACACACCAAAATCCTGATCTTATTCTGTGATTCTTAGAGCTCAAAATTGTTGTAAAGGCCAAAAGTTCTTCTCCCTCTTTTCTTCCAAGTTATGATCTTTAAAGAGACGAGAGAAAATTCTGTAAGGGTTGTCTCATATGCCCGTCAAAAGGAGTGAAACTGTAAAAGGGTGGTTGGCCTTCGCCTATTGAAGGAAGTGTTAGGATCGGAGCGGCACTAAGAGGGGGGGAGTGAATTAGTGTAGCGGTAAAGTGCGATAAACTTTTGACAATTTAAACACTTTCGGAAATATCGTACGATAAAAGCAACGTTTTCGTTTGAAACCATTTCGATTGCATTTTAACTTGAAGGGATAAGTAAGAAGGAGACAAAGAAGTAAAGCATTAAAGTGCAAATGGTTTGCAGTAATATAAATGACAATAAGTAAATGCAAACTAGAGATCACGCTGATTTTATAATGGTTCGGTCAAATGACCTACATCCACTTGCGAGGCCCCTCTTCGATGAGGCTCCCACCTTCCACTAGCAAATCTCTTGAATGGGAAGGGTAAATACCCCTCTTACAACTTTTTACAAGTGGTTCACTCTCTGATAGATTTTCAGCAAGAAAAAAGGAGGTGAACACTAGCAAATTGAAAACAAGACTAGCAAAGACTTTTCTAAGACCTTTCTCTCAATCAATTGCTTCTCAAAAAGTTGTAATCTCAGCTGAGATTTGAGGGGTATTTATAGGCCTCAAGAGGATTCAAATTTGGGCTCGAAAATTTGAATTCTCGTTGGGTTCCCGATGCTGGCGGTGCCACCACCTGTCAGTGTCTGACACTGACAGTTCTGGGCGGTGCCACCGCCTGGCTCTCCGATTCACTGGTTGGGCTAAATTTTAGCCCAAACCAAATCTAATTTTGGGCCAACCTGAAGAGAAAAAATGTTGGCAAGCTTTAATCACATCAGTATCATTAATAGATCATGCAATTTGGTAAAATTCAGTTGGAAATACATCCGGACCAGGGCTTTTGTGCTTCAATGACTTGAAGACAACTCTTACAATTTTGTCATCTTCAATTGGGGCATTGAGAATTGAAATGGCACCCGAATCAAGCTTTCTAGTTGGTTTCACATGAATGTTACTAGGTTGCACTGCTTGATGAGTAAGGAATAAAAAAAATACTCAGTGTGTGCATTAACCTCATCTAAATTCTCAATAAAATTATCATATTTGTCTTTGCATTTTCTGATGCGGTTAACGGCCCTTTGAGTAGCAATGGAAGCATAGAAAAACTTAGTATTAGAATCCCCTAGAGTAAGCCAAAGGTGTTTGTATTAGAAGCTCAGTGTGTTGCATTACTATTAGTTCCTTTCTACAAAATTGAACCCGGGTGGTAATATTGTCAAAGGTATTTATATTTCACTCCTTAAATGCTGTTTTATAGGCTTTGAGCTTTTAACATAAGATATAAGGGGGGGGGGACCATGTATATTAACATTTCAAGCTGATTTGATAACATCAAGGAACTGAGGATGAGTACTTCACATGTTAAAGAATCTAAAAGGTTTTTTGCCTCTAGGGGGTGTTTTGTCTGCGTGTATATACATTAAAGAATGATCAGAAAATAGTGGTGCATCATACTCAAGAAGTGAATCGGGGTAAACTATTAACCATTCTTGATTAATTAGACACCTATCGAGTCGAGCCATTAATTCTCAGTTAGCAGTACCTTGATTACTCTAGGAGAGTCAATTGCCCACAGATTTCATATCAATCAATGCAGCAGTATCTATGTATTCATTAAAACTTTGAAGCTGACTTTTTGAAAGCTGTCTACCTCACTTTTTCATTTGTGTACCGAACAGTATTAAAGTCACCAAGAACAATCCAAGATACATTAAGACAACCATTTCTAATGTTAGTCAGATCAGTCCATAATATATTTCTTTCTTGTATAATGTTTGAAGCATATATACTAGTGAAATTGAATTGACAGCCATTCTTTTTGTCCTCCCCCTTAAGATGGATGAATTGATCAGTAGCAGAAATAAACTAAGCATTAATAGAGTTAGGATGTCATAAGACCCATATTCTACCAAAAGTTTTACTAGAGTCATTGGTAAATAGTTCTACGTTCAGTCATTTTAAATTCTTTTGAGCATGAATGCACGATTGTTTAATTTTCATTTCCACAAGAATAGTAATATCACATTGTTAGGAATCTAGCTAGGAGAGTCCTAATTAAGATGGATATTCATGTAAAACCTACCTAAGTCGACCCCTATTAAAGAGGTGAAGAGGCTAGTTAGGGTTAGGAGGTTATTTCTTAGAGAAGAATTAGGAGTTGTAAAGGAATAGGAGTCTTGAGTAGGAGTCCTATTATTAGTTAGGGTTTAGAAGCCCTATAAATAGTCATATATTCCTCCTCTTTTCATAAACAATAGATGAATATTTTCTGCAGCCTTTGAGCAGCAACTTGGAGGGAGGAACCCCTATAGAGTTGTAGGGAGGCCAAACCCCTAAAGAGATAAACCCCAAGTTTAGAATCTGCAAGGGTTCTAACACCTGGTTTCATAACAGCATTCTTGGCGTCCCGCTGCCCTTCCATAGCCATCTATCAGCCCTCCACAACTACCCAAAGCAATTCCCACAATTGCTTAAAAGATCATCGCCAAATTCCGCCGTCATCTCCAACACCATATATCATCCTTTGATCTTCCAATGAATTGCAATAGGTTCTGGTTTCCTATCTTACTGCTACTGCAATTTAGTTATCCTTATTCGAAAATCCAAAAAGAAATTAATTGTTCGTATATTGCTGCATAAACTTTTCGTCATAAAATTTTCATCTTTACGACGAAAGATACATTGCAGAATTCCAACCGCATAGCATAGTCTGTTTGTTCTTGCTACTACGTTTTTTCTATCCAAATCTTTATGAAATTTTTATGACAGCTTTGACACTTCTTAACAGCATATTTCCCTTTAGTTTTGATGCTTCCTAAAATTCCAACCGCATACACAATTTGTTTAATCTTGCTACTATGTCTTTTCTGTCCAAATCTCTATGAAAATTTTATGATAGCTTTGACACTTCCTAACAGTGGATTTTCCTTTGGTTTCATCAAAAAAATTTTAATATAAACTACTGATCTTTCACGTCCAATCTGCTACACTTAAAAATCTGTGATGCAGAAAATTTTAGTTGCATATTGTTGCCTTAACCCATCTATTTACAATCTTTTTTGAATGAAATTTCTTGTACACTTCATAGATCATCTTTGCTTCCATCTATGATTGATCTATTGAGGAATTCATCTCTAAAAACAATTTTGTGTTGCTGTAAATTTTCATTGCAAACCGCTGAAATTTTTCGATGAGAATTTTGCTATCGCAACTTGCACCAATTTCCTTGCTGTTATACTACCAAAATTTTTTTGATTAAATTAGACATCCTTTCTGTCATATAAACTGAGATTTTACTGTCAATTCTCTCCTCAAATTTCTTAAGTTTTTGGTAGAAATTTTATCGAGAAACCGTTGTTTCTTCGATGACAATTCTGCTCTTACAAGACAACACATACCTGCAGCAACTTCTATTGATTTCTATCAAACCTTTATTGTAATCTACCACAGATCTAAAACTTTCATCCACAGTCCTAAAACTCCAATAAACCATACCCTCAAACTGCACCCAAAACATCCACAAAACAAGCCTAAACTGCAGCCTACATCCACCGATCCACCAACCCTTTCGACCATCACTTTTCTTAAACCTATACATGCCTTTAACCCGACAATAAAAGAGATATCTTAACATCACATATTTGGAGACATATATTATGGCATCTGAGGAGGCAATCAATACTAAATTCGAAGCCTTCAAGGCGCAAATGGAGGATAAGATTCGGACACTCTTTACCGAACTCAGATTAGGTCAACCACTAAGCCCGAAGAAATCACATCAAGGAGAGAGCTTTGCCCAATCACACAAAGCCTGAAGAGATGACTTCTAAGGAAGGGGAGGCTCTATGACCAACCCTAACTATTCATGCATGAGGGTGGACTTCCCTAGATGGGAAGAAGGAGACCCAATTAGTTGGATCTCGCGCGCGGAGCGATATTTTCGGTACCACAAAATCGCGGACGCATCTATGGTGAAAATTACAGCTATACATCTTGAGGGGGATGTCATACAATGGTTTGACTGGTTTGAACACACTCATGGAATCCTCTCATGGTGATAATTCAAAGAAGAACTGCTGATCCACTTCGGACCAACCGATTACGAGAACACTAACGGACAACTAGCAAAGATCCGACAAACCTCCACCATTCAAGAGTACCAAACTAGGTTTGAAAGGTTATCTAATCAAACTCATGATTGGTCTCAAAAATAACTATTGAGGACCTTCATGGAGGGCTTAAAGCCGGAGATCCGGGGAGAAGTTAAAGCGCGACAACCATATATGTTTATGGCAGCCATCTCTTTCGCACGACATCAAGATGAGCGATTGAACCAGTAAGCTCGGAGGACTAGGGTCACTCCTCAACTTGCAATACTGAAGCCCTCAGCTCCCCCTACTATTGACCGAGTCCCTGCACCAAAGAGGTTGACAAGAGAAGAGCTTCGGGAGCAATATGCGGAGGGGTTATGTTGGCATTGCGACGAGCCATGGAACCGTGAGCATCGTTGTAGTAAAGGGAGACTTCTTATGATTAAACTAGTAGAAGAAGAGGTCATTGAACATCCGGAAGAGAGCCTTGAATATGAAAAAGAAGATGCAGAAGAAGAGCCACAACCGACTAAAGTTATGGTACATGTACTAGCCGACTACTCAAACCCGCAAACGATAAAAGTTGAAGGCCTTCTCAAACAACAACCGATCACTATTCTCATCGACATGGGTAGTACTAATAACTTCCTAAATAGTAAGGTTGTTGTCTGGATGGCCTTACCTATCGAGAATTGCAGCAGGTTTGACGTTAAGGTCGCCGACAAATGGATTTTGAATTATGATCGTAGACGCCCGCGAGTGAAACTATTACTGTAGGACCAAGAGATAATTACAAATTTCTTCCTCCTTCCTCTTGATGATCATGAGGACAAGCTCAGAATTAAATGCTTAATGACATTAGGTGATATTTTTTGGAATTTTATGCAACTAATTATGAAATTTTACATTAAGGAGAAGTAGGTAATACTGCACGGGAAACGTGGGGGCGACGTAACAACGATTTGTACATAACAAATGGAGAAGATTTTGCATAAAGCATGCAGCAGCTTTTTGATACAACTTAAGCAACAAACTAAAAGAGAGCCAATAGAATTTGAAGATCCAACCCTACTTCCTTTGCTTGCTGAATTTTCAAATATATTTGACGAACCGCACAACCTACCTCTTACCCGTCGGCATGATCATTATATAACGATTCTTCCGGAAAAACCTCCAACAAATACTCGGCCATATCAGTATCTATATCTCCAGAAGGATGAAATAGAAAGGATTATAAAAGAGATGCTCGAAACAGTAGTTATGCGGCCAAGTTGCAGGCTCTACTCTTCACCGGTGCAACTTGTACGCAAGAAGGACGGAACATGACGAATATACGTTGATTATCGAGCTCTCAATGGCATAACTATCAAGGATAAATATCCTATTCTAGTAGTAGATGAATTGCTAGATGAAAGAGAGCATAAATCTTCACGAAGCTAGACCTTCGATCCGGGTATCATTAAATACGAGTGTGCGAAAAAGACATACTGAAAACTGCCTTTCGAACACACAACGGCCACTACGAATTTTTACTTTCTTCAACAAAAGGTGGAATATCTTTAGCATATCATATTAGAGGAAAGTATGATGGTAGACCCCTCCAAAATAGAAGCAATGCAGAATTGGCCGACCCCGAGAAACATAAAATTGCTACTTGGCTTTTTGGGTTTAATAGGCTACTACCGTAAATTCGTGAAAAACTATGGAAAGATCAATGCACCACTTACTTCCTTACTGAAAAAATATGTCTTTTAATGGTTGGACAAAGCCTCCGTTGCTTTCGACAAACTTAAGGCAGCCATGACAACGATGCCGGTACTAGCACTACCAGATTTCTATCAACCCTTCATTATGGAGGCCGATGCATCTAGAGTCAGAATTAAAGTCATTCTCATGCAAGATGGTCGACCACTCACATACACTAGCAAGGCATTGTCTCCCTCCCATCAAAATATATCAACATATGATAAGGAGATGCTCACCATTGTGCATGCAGCAACGAGGTGGAGACCCTACTTGATCAGTCGATGATTTCAAATTAAAACTGACCATAAAAGCCTCAAGTACTTTTTGGAGCAAAAGATATCATCCCCTGAGCAACAAAAATGGGCAACAAAACTTCTTGGATTTGATTATAAAATAACTTACAAAAAGGAAAAAGAGAATGTTGTTGCAGATGCGCTTTCGCAGCTACCCGAACAAGCTGAATTTTTTGTCGTTTCACTTTCGACCAGCGACTTCCTTGAGGATATTAAGATGGAATGGTAGGAAGATTCGGAGACCAATAAGATCAAAAAAAAGTTGGAGGAAGTACCAAGCTCCGTGGCTCATTATAATTGGGACTCAAAAGAATTACACTATAAGGGACGTATTGTGCTTGTGACAAATTCTACTTGCATCTTCACGAGCAGATTTTGGACAAAGTTATTCCATATGCAGGGTACTAAATTAAAAAGAAGTACGGCACATCACCCAAAAACCAACAGCTAGACCGAAGTTGTAAATAGATGCTTGGAGACAACCCAAAGTCACCCACCAAATATGACTACTCAAGGAGAACTCCAGATCCAGCCAAGTGTCATTATTGATCGACGGATCGTGACTCGACGACGACGACCCACTACTGAAGTGCTAATACAGTGGGCAAACCTACCAACAGAAGATGCCAATTGGGAGAACTATGACGACTTGAAGATCAAATTTTCAAAATTCATAAATCGTCAGCCTCGAGGACAAGGCTGATTTAAAGATGGAGGGTCAGTTAAGACTCTAGCTAGGAGAGTCCTAATTGAGAGGGACATTCATGTAAAACCTACCTAAGCCGACCCCTATTAAAGAGATAAAGAGGCCGGCTAGGGTTAGGAGGTTGTTTCTTATAGAAGAATTAGGAGTTGTAAAGGAATAAGAGTCTTGAGTAGGAGTCCTATTAGGAGTCTTGAGTATGAGTCTTAATTGAATAGGAGTCTTGAGTAGGAGTCCTATTAGGAGTTAGGGTTTAGAAATCCTATAAATAGCCATGTATTCATCCTCTTTTGATAAGCAATAGATGAATCTTTTCTACAGCCTTTGAGCAGCAACTTGGAAGGAGGAACCCTTATAGAGTTCCAAGAAGGCCGATCCCCTAAAGAGATCAACCCCAAGTTTAGAATCTGCAAGGGTTCTAACACACATGCGGTAGACTTGATTATTTTGTTGAGCTCCCGATATTTTTCAAGCTTATTAAGTCCACGAACATTCCAGCAAGTTATCTTCATCAGAAATAAAACAAATGGAAAAAGAAGTAAGGTATTCTTATCCTTAGATTTTGCATTTTCCTCCCGCACAATATCCTTACCTTTTAAGGCTTTATTCCTATATTTATCCACGGCTTGTAAATGTTTACACTTTATACCTTTAGTCAAGTAGTCGTGGTTGGCAGGGTTTGTTGATGCGTGATAAGATTGTTGAGGCATAATATCCTAGTTAGTATGGCTTGTTGGGGCATGAGATAGGTGAAAAATATTCTTGCTGGTGAGGTTTGTTGGTGTTGAGACACAAAGTCCTGGTTGGCACGATGAGTGGTTATTGGAATTCCTGTTATGGACAAATCCGATAATATAGGAAGAGATAAAGTTCTTGACTTCTACTTCTCCTGTCCATGAGTACCGTGGGAAACTTCTGTTGTGAAAGGCTCCAACATAATAGGAAGAGATACAGTTTCTGATTTGTCCTTCTATCCACGGTGCTGTCCCTGCGAGTCGGAATGCTCAATCGTCTTCATCATCGTCGGTGCTACTACCACTAGAGGAGACTCGCCTTGTTGCTGAGGCACCTAATGTGGGGCACCTAATGTGGCTAGTAGACCTTGGTGATTAGTTTCAGAGTTGGCTGGTAAGCTCCATTTGTATGATAAAAAACAAGTAACTCTGATATCGTTGTGACTTCAAATAAAAAATAAAAAAAAAATATGAGAATGTACCTTACGAGTGTTCCCGTAAGGGGTGAAATTATTCAAAGACCATATGGTAAGGCAAGGAACCTCTGTACAGCCGGCGGCGATGGTGTTGTGACTGCAACGAGGGTTCTGGAAGGAAGGGGCGGTGGTTGTGATGTGATCGCACCCCCAAAGAGGAGCGCATCACGGCGACGGATTCTTCTCTCCGCCCCTTGCGCGATTGTGCAAGATCGGCGAAGGAGGGAGATCGCATCCTCTGCTCTCCTCTTCTCAGGGATGAGAACAGTGGAGGGGTTTCTTGCAGTGGGTTGCCCCCTTCTTCCTCTCGAGGAATAGAGGAGGGTGAAGGCGACGGGCCTGGTGCGAACAGAGGAGGAGGAAAGGGAAGATCGCACAATTCTGTTCCTTTTTTTTTTGCAGACAAAAGCCCTACTTCTTCTTTTTCTTCTTCGGTGACTGAGAAGGGCAAGAGGAAGGAAGGGGATGGTGCTACTGCTGTGACCGAGAAGGGCGATGGGAAGGCTGCTGACCGCACCCTTCTCCTTCAACTCTCTACAACCGACGGCGATGGTGTTGTGACTGCAACGAGGGTTCTAGAAGGAAGGGGCGGCGGTTGTGATGTGATCGCACCCCCAAAGAGGAGCGCATCACAGCGACAGATTCTTCTCTCCGCCCACTATGCGATTGTGCAAGATTGGCGAAGGAGGGAGATCGCATCCTCTGCTCTCCTCTTCTCAATGGACGAGAATAGCGGAGGGGTTTCTTGCGGTGGGTTGGCCCCTTCCCCCTGCGGAAAACAGGGCTGCAGCTCCTCTTCATCCTCTCGCGGAATAGAGGAGGAGATATCGCAGGAACAAAGGAGGGATTTTCTCCTTCTTCCCCTTCTCATCGAGAGGAATAGAGATTGCTGTAGGAACAAAGATTGTAACAGAAAACAAACTCAAGAACTGGGCTGTTGGCGATCGGCGAAGGGAGGAGAGAATTCCATTGCTATCGACACTGCTATCCTCCTTCCTCTTCTCATCGGTGAAAAGGGGCCAGGCGGGGAAAGCTGTGACTTCCTTCTGCAGCCCTTTGCTCTCCGTCGAACAGAGGAAAAGAGGCTTCTCCCTTCTGTTCTTCTTCAAGCGAAAGAGATAGAAAGGGGCAGGTTCTCTTCTTCCTCTTCTTGCCCATCTGCCAGCGGGAATAGAGAAGGGGGAAACTACGTGCTGCTCTCCTCCTATTCTGCTCGGTGGAACAGAGGAGAGTTTGGGCGGGAGGGTAGACTCGATGGCAAGGCCCTCTGCCCTTACCTCTCAAGTTGCTCCTTGGTTATTTTTTTTTTGGCAAGATGTTCCTTCGACGAATCAGTATCGAAGCAAGTCGCGCTCTAGATCACGACCAAATATTCTCATTTCTAGTGACCCTCGGCCTTGGACTAACCTCTTCAAGGCTCCAGTTAGAAATCAGGATCTCAGCTTGGATTTCTTCGCTCTAGAAGTTCAAGCTGATAAGAAGATTGTTGTGTACGAGACTGCTGATTCTGCAGAGCTGGTTGAGACATGGTCTATGATGATTGTTGGCTATACGGTAGAACTCAAAACATCCTATTTCCCACTATCCTTATTTATCAAAACTAGATGGGGAATATCGTCATATGCTGAAAAACGATTTCTTTGTTTGTAAGCTATATATACTCTGAAGAAGATTTGCAACGGGTCCTTGAAGGGTTCTGGACTATATTCTTGGCCACCCAATGATCCTACGACGTTGGTCTCCTGATGTTCGTTTGGAGTTAAACAGCCTATAGTCTATTCCTTTATGGTTATCTTTTCAAGGCCTTCCTCTACTTCTTTGGAGTCGACATTTTATTATAAAGTTATACAGCAGTTTGGGACAGCCACTCTACATTGACAAAACAACAGTTGCGCAGACGAGATTAGCATTTGCCCGAGCATGTATATTGGTTTCTTTTGACGAAGATCTCCCAAATGAGGTTTTTTATCGTAATCTTGATGGGAACACTCGTAAGGTACATGTCTCATATTCTTAGAAGTCATAACGATGTCAGAGTTGCTTATCTTTTGGTCATACAAATGGAGCTTGTCAGCAAACTTCAAAACCGATTAATAAGATCTACTGGCCACGTCAGGTGTCTCAGCAATAAGGTGTGCCTCCTTTAGTGGTAGTAGAACCGGTGGTGACAAAGACGATTGAGCATTCCGACTCGTAGGTACTGTTGAATCTCGGGTTTTGATGATGAAGTCAATTGTCATTTGTTATCTAATCTATGTGTTGAGATAAGTGTGCAGGATTAACTACGATAAAGAGTAAGACAAGCAGCAGGTGTTGCGCCGGAGTCAAGATCATGATCACGTTGGGAGTTCGAGAGTTCGACGGAAGTTCGGACGGTCGTCGGAGGTTCAGAGAGAACAGATCCGAGAAGTCCAGAAGCTTGCCAAGCGAAGCTCGTCGGAACTCGCCAAGTGGATCGTCGCAAGTCCAGGAGTATGCCGGATGTCCGCAGAAGGATCACCGAGGGTTATCGGTTGATCGACGGAAGTTGGCCGGAAACTCGCCGGAAGAAGCGATTGACGCATCGGAGCAAAGCTGCAGAAGTTGTCTTAGAGTTAATCGTAGTTAGCATGATGATTAAGCATGAAAATGGGAGGTGATCCCATTAGCTTAATCTTGGGGCAATTGGGCCCCTGAAAAGATTCAAAGTGGGCCGAATGGAGTGAACCATTCGGACCCAGATTGCACCAGGAGGTGCAACCGCCCCAGCCAGGAGGTGCAACCGCCTGGGCTGTGGGGTTGGGAGGTGCAACCGCCCCAGCCAGGAGGTGCAACCGCCTGGGCTGTGGGGTTGGGAGGTGCAACCGCCCCAGCCAGGAGGTGCAACCGCCTGGGCTGTGGGGTTGGGAGGTGCAACCGCCCCAGCCAAGAGGTTGCACCGCCAGAGCTCAAGTTCCGAGCTCTGCCAGGCGATGCAACCACCGAGCTCAGTCTTCGAGCTCTGGCAGAGAGGTGCATCAGCCTGAGCTAAGTCTCGAGCTCTGCCAGGTGATGCATTCACCAAGCTCAGTCTTCGAGCTCTGGCAGAGAGGTGCATCAGCCTGAGCTTAGTTTCGAGCTCTCCCAGGTGATGCAACCACCGAGCTCAGATTTCGAGCTCTGCCAGGTGATGCAACCACCAAGCTCAGTCTTCGAGCTCTGCCAGGTGATGCAACCATCGAGCTCAGTCTTCGAGCTCTGGCAGAGAAGAGCAATCGGCTGAGCTCAGTCTTCGAGCTCTGCCAGGCGGTGCCACCTCTCCAGTTGAGAGGTGCAACCGCCTGATCCCAGAATTCTGGGATTTGATCGATTTGATCGTTTTGAGCTCGAATTTTGAATTGGGTTGGGGCCTATAAATACCCCACCCATTCAGCACTGAAAAGATACAGACCAATACCGAAATCTTGATCTTTTCTGTGATTCTAAGAGCTCAAAAGTGTTGTAAAGCCTTTAAGTCTCCTCCTTCTGTTCTTCAAGTTTTCAATTGTAAAGTGAGGAGAGAAAGGTCTGTAAATGTTGTCTCCTAAGCCTATCAAAAGGAGAGAAATTGTAAGAGGGAAGTTTGGCCTTCGCCCATTGAAGGAAGGCACCTAGTTGACGTCGGCAACCTCATCGGTGGAGGAAGCCAAAAGTGGAGTAGATCAAGGCTGACCGAACCACTCTAAATCTCTGGTTTGCGTTTATTTTCGAGCACTTTATCATTACTGCAAACCTCCCTCATCACTACTGCTCTCTGCGCTTTCACGAACGAATTCTAAGTGCTGTTCTTCCAAATTTGCATTCAGACGTAAATTCGTATTTTCATACATTACAGTTTACGTTTACGTTTGATTCTGCAGAATTGTTTTCCGTGCTTTTACGAACGAGCTTCTTTGCAGTTTACGCTTACATTTTAATCCTATTAATAACTGCAATCTGTCCTCTATGACTTTACGAACGAGTTTCAACATTTAGACGCAAAACTGCATTGAGACGTAAATCGGCTTTCCTCGCTCAATCGTCAGATTTCAGTTCACATTTACGTCTTAATTTCAACTGCATACTGCCTTCTGCGAGTATACAAACGAGTTTCAAAGTTTAGACGTAAATCTGCGTTTAGACGTAAATCTGCGTTTAGACGTAAAACTACGTTTAGACGTAAATCTGCGTCTAGACGTAAAACTGCGTTTAGACGTAAAACTGCGTTTAGACGTAAAACTGCGTTTAGACGTAAATCTGCGTTTAGACGTAAATCTGCGTTTAGACGTAAATCTGCATTTAGACGTAAATCTGAGTTTAGACGCAAAACTGCGCTTAGACGCAAAACTGCGCTTAGACGCAAAACTGCGCTTAAACGCAATCTGCGCTTAGACGCAAACTGCACCTAGATACAAACTGAGAATTTGCTTTTGCATCATAATAGTTTTTGAACGAACGCAGCTTCTGGTTTTTAAATTAATATAAGATTTCCGCTGCACTAATTCACCCCCCCCCCCCTCTTAGTGCTCTCGATCCTAACAATTGGTATCAGAGCGAGGTTAACTCTCTAAAGGATTAAAACCCAAGAGAGATGGCATACGCCGGAAACCAAGAGGGGCATTCAATTACACGTCCACCCATGTTCAGTGGAACGGACTACACGTACTGGAAGACCCGAATGAGGATCTTTCTTATTTCTATGGATTTTGAACTATGGAACCTTGTTGAAAATGGATTTTCAAAATCTTCTCTTCCAATGATCGATTGGAACGATTTGGAGAAAAAGGCTTTCGCTCTTAATGCAAAGGCTATGAATGCCTTATTTTGCGCACTTGATAAAAACGAGTTTAATCGTGTTTCAACTTGCGAAACTGCTTTTGATATTTGGCACACACTTGAAGTGACCCACGAGGGCACAAGTAGAGTGAAAGAGTCAAAAATCAATCTGTTGCTGCATTCTTTTGAACTTTTCCGAATGAAACCGAGTGAAACCATTGGCGACATGTTTACCCGTTTCACGGATGTCGTCAACGGTCTAAAAGGACTCGGAAAGAGTTTTTCGGATTTTGAGCTTGTTAATAAGATACTAAGATCCCTTCCTAAGAGTTGGGATCCTAAAGTCACCGCCATTCAAGAGGCAAAAGATCTGCGAAATTTCCCTCTTGAAGAACTAATCGGGTCATTAATGACCTACGAAATGACCTGCAAAGCTCATGAAGAGCAAGAAGACATCCTTCCAAAGAACAGGAAGGATATGGCACTTAAAACTTCTGAATGCCACTTGAGAGAAAACTCAAGTGATGAGGACTGTGATGATGACTTAGCATTTTTGACAAGAAAGTTTAAGAAGTTCTTCAAAAGAAACAAGTTTAAAAACGATGTGAAAAATAAACTTGAACCTAAGAAGGACCAAGTGATCTGCTACGAATGTAAAAAGCCGGGACATTACAAAAGTGATTGTCCCCAAGTCAAGAAAAGAACAACAAAGAAGAAGGCGCTCCAAGCAACATGGGATGATTCGAGCGCATCTGAGGAAGAAGAATCCAACACCGAGCAAGTTGCTCATTACGCCTTTATGGCTATCGAAGAGGAGGTAACGGATTTATTAGATGCTGATTTATCTTTCGATGAATTATTAAATGCCTTCCATGATTTATTTGATGAATGCAAAGTTATAAATAGAAAATACAAGTTGCTAAAAAAGGTACATGATAATCTTACTTGTGAGTTTGATAAGTTAAAAGTCGAACATCATGATAGTTTAAATTCATGTATCAAATGTCATGATCTGGAAACTATACAAAAAGAAAACTTGCTACTTAAGGACACCTTGAAGAAATTCGAGGTTGGTAGCAAGTCATTAAACATGATCCTTACAAACAAGGGTCATGCTCCCAAAAGAAGTGGGATTGGATTTGTGAGGAGTCCTCACCGAAATCCAACTACCTTTGTAAAAGGCCCCATCTTACATGTTCAACACCAAACCAAGTGCAACTTTTGTTGCAAATCTGGACACAAGACACATTGTTGTCCATTCAAGAAAATAAGTCCAAACAAATTAATTTGGGTTCCTAAAGGAACCATGATAAACTCTATGCAACATGATAAAAAATGTAGATCAATTTATGAGGGACCCAAAAGCAAATGGGTTCCTAAAGATCATCCCTTCCTATAAAAAAACATTAAAAGTCTAGACCGGAGCAAGAAATAATTTTCTGCTCCTTGACTCTCAATGGTCATAAACCAAGAATCAAAAAGGAACTCGTAACGCTTAAGTAACAAGTGGAAGTTGTGAAATCACAAAAACGATACAACCATAACTTCTCTACTCCAAGAAATCCTCAACAAAATGGGGTAGTAGAAAGAAAAAATCGAAATTTGCAAGAAATGGCAAGAACCATGTTGAATGAACATAGCCTACCCAAATATTTTTGGGCCGAAGCTGTAAACACTGCATGTTATATTTTAAATAGAGTCCTAGTAAGACCCTTACTCACCAAAACTCCCTATGAGTTATGGAATAACAAAAAACCCAATGTCTCATATTTTAAAGTCTTTGGGTGTAAGTGTTTTATCTTGAATGAAAAGGATAACTTAGGAAAATTCGATGCTAAATCTGATGAAGGAATCTTTCTTGGTTATTCTTCGGTTTCTAAAGCTTTTCGCATCTTCAATAAAAGAACCTTAATTATTGAAGAATCCATCCATGTTGTTTTCAATGAGATTTCAGAAATTAAGAAAAATGATCTTGATGATGATGTTAATTTTGATTCCTTGAATTTAAACGAAACCCCGTCCCCAACTGGCAACTTGGTTACATCCACTTCCAAAACATCCTTACCCAAGGATTGGAAGTATATTGATGCTCATCCTAAGGAGCTAATCCTAGGAGACACATCAAAGGGGGTTCAAACACGATCTTCTTTAAAAAACTTTTGTGCCAACGCCGCTTTTCTCTCCCAAATTGAACCCAAATGTATTGATGAAGCCATGAAAGATGATTCATGGATCATCGCAATGCAAGATGAATTAAATCAATTTGAGAGAAATGAGGTGTGGACGCTTGTTCCTAGGCCAAATGACCATTTAGTAATTGGTACTAAATGGGTCTTTAGAAACAAGCAAGATGAAAATGGTATCGTGGTTAGAAACAAGGCCAGATTAGTGGCCAAAGGTTTCAACCAAGAAGAAGGTATCGATTACGAAGAAACCTTCGCACCTGTGGCTCGATTGGAAGCCATAAGGATGCTCCTTGCCTACGCTAGTTGCAATAATTTTAAGTTATTTCAAATGGATGTTAAAAGCGCTTTTTTAAATGGTTTTATTTCCGAAGAAGTTTATGTTGAACAACCTCCTGGATTTGAAAACAATGGCTACCCTAATCATGTGTTTAGATTAACTAAAGCTCTCTATGGTTTAAAACAAGCCCCAAGGGCTTGGTATGAGAGACTTAGCTCTTTTCTCATTGAAAATAATTTCATAAAAGGCAAGGTTGATACTACATTATTTATCAAGAATTTTGAAAATGATTTTCTCATTGTTCAGATTTATGTTGATGATATTATCTTTGGTTCTACAAATGAATCTCTTTGTGAATCCTTTTCGAAAACTATGAGTCATGAATTCGAAATGAGTCTAATGGGAGAGTTAACATTCTTCTTAGGCCTACAAATCAAACAACTAAGCAATGGCATCTTTATTAGTCAAACCAAATATGCTGTGAGTCTGCTAAAGAAGTTCAAAATGAATAATTCAAAAGCCATTGACACTCCTATGAGCACCTCCACTAAGTTAGAAATTGATGAGAATGGAGAAAGCTTCGATCAAAAAACCTATAGGGGTATGATAGGAAGTTTACTTTACCTCACTGCCACCAGACCAGACATCATGTTCAGTGTAGGACTTTGTGCTAGATTTCAATCAGACCCTAAGATATCTCATCTCAAAGCAGTCAAAAGAATACTCAGATATCTTAATGGAACTACCAATCTAGGATTATGGTACCCAAAATCAGAAAATTTTGAATTAACAGCTTATGCTGATGCGGACTTCGCTGGCTGTAAACTAGACAGAAAAAGCACATCAGGATCATGTCAATTTTTAGGACATGCCCTCGTATCCTGGTCATCTAAGAAACAAAACTCGGTTGCCCTATCAACAACCGAAGCTGAATACATTGCAGCAAGTGCATGCTGTGCACAAGTTGTATGGATGAAAAACACTTTAGAAGATTACAAAGTGAATCTTAAAGATATTCCCATTAAATGTGATAACACGAGTGCAATATGCTTAACTAAAAATCCTATACAACACTCAAGAACAAAACACATTGATATTAGACATCACTTTATACGAGATCATGTCACTAATCATGATGTAACCGTAGAGTTTATTGATACCAAACATCAACTGGCTGATATCTTCACAAAACCCCTATGTGAAGAACAATTTGATTACATAAGAAGAGAATTAGGAATGTTGATGTGTCCGAATACTTAAACTAGTTAAAATTATCTTTCGGATGTTATTACATGCCTTGACAACGCTTGATCAAATAACATGTTGCAAAATATGTGACAAATACTTTTAACCAAATGCATGTAAGAAGTTCATTTTTCGGGTTATATGCTAAAAATGGGATGTTCCCGTACACTCTTATGAAAACTCTTTGGAAAATGACTTTCCTCCGTCAAGCAAAAACAATAAAGAGATATATGTGTCATGACTTCCTTTATATGCTTGATAATGCTATCATGCTTTTTGTTGATGACAAAGGGGGAGAAACATATGAATTGATAAACACTATGTCATAACTGAACTGCCATAATCATATGTCATAGTTGCAAATACTTGAGTGATGCTATAAACAATGTTATGCCATCCTTGCATCACCAAGAGATATGTGAACATGTGCTATAGTTTGCATCATATCTTGATTTGATATTCTACAGAAAATGCAAACTTGCTAGAAAATCTCAAATGTGAGCATCATGTAAAAAGTCCTTCGTAGCTTTATATGATTACATGATGAATGGTTACAAACACTATCATACAAACTTGATGATGTATGTCATGCCTTGACATAATTCTTGAAGAGATACATCATGATGGGCATCATGATGGGAGCATTGATAAGTTTAACTGATCTAACTTATCAATACGTCACTTGAATTCTTCGGTCTTGAATTCAAGGTTGACTTATCTCAACTATGGCATTTAGATAGGGGGAGTTAAGGACAACTCCTTTATCAATTGATTGTCATCATCAAAAAGGGGGAGATTGTTGAATCTCGGGTTTTGATGATGAAGTCAATTGTCATTTGTTATCTAATCTATGTGTTGAGATAAGTGTGCAGGATTAACTACGATAAAGAGTAAGACAAGCAGCAGGTGTTGCGCCGGAGTCAAGATCATGATCACGTTGGGAGTTCGAGAGTTCGACGGTAGTTCGGACGGTCGTCGGAGGTTCAGAGAGAACAGATCCGAGAAGTCCAGAAGCTTGCCAAGCGAAGCTCGTCGGAACTCGCCAAGTGGATCGTCGCAAGTCCAGGAGTATGCCGGATGTCCGCAGAAGGATCACCGAGGGTTATCGGTTGATCGACGGAAGTTGGCCGGAAACTCGCCGGAAGAAGCGATTGACGCATCGGAGCAAAGCTGCAGAAGTTGTCTTAGAGTTAATCGTAGTTAGCATGATGATTAAGCATGAAAATGGGAGGTGATCCCATTAGCTTAATCTTGGGGCAATTGGGCCCGTGAAAAGATTCAAAGTGGGCCGAATGGAGTGAACCATTCGGACCCAGATTGCACCAGGAGGTGCAACCGCCCCAGCCAGGAGGTGCAACCGCCTGGGCTGTGGGGTTGGGAGGTGCAACCGCCCCAGCCAGGAGGTGCAACCGCCTGGGCTGTGGGGTTGGGAGGTGCAACCGCCCCAGCCAAGAGGTTGCACCGCCAGAGCTCAAGTTCCGAGCTCTGCCAGGCGATGCAACCACCGAGCTCAGTCTTCGAGCTCTGGCAGAGAAGAGCAATCGGCTGAGCTCAGTCTTCGAGCTCTGCCAGGCGGTGCCACCTCTCCAGTTGAGAGGTGCAACCGCCTGATCCCAGAATTCTGGGATTTGATCGATTTGATCGTTTTGAGCTCGAATTTTGAATTGGGTTGGGGCCTATAAATACCCCACCCATTCAGCACTGAAAAGATACAGACCAATACCGAAATCTTGATCTTTTCTGTGATTCTAAGAGCTCAAAAGTGTTGTAAAGCCTTTAAGTCTCCTCCTTCTGTTCTTCAAGTTTTCAATTATAAAGTGAGGAGAGAAAGGTCTGTAAAGGTTGTCTCCTAAGCCTGTCAAAAGGAGAGAAATTGTAAGAGGGAAGTTTGGCCTTCGCCCATTGAAGGAAGGCACCTAGTTGACGTCGGCAACCTCATCGGTGGAGGAAGCCAAAAGTGGAGTAGGTCAAGGCTGACCGAACCACTCTAAATCTCTGGTTTGCGTTTATTTTCGAGCACTTTATCATTACTGCAAACCTCCCTCATCACTACTGCTCTCTGCGCTTTCACGAACGAATTCTAAGTGCTGTTCTTCCAAATCTGCATTCAGACGTAAATTCGTATTTTCATACATTACAGTTTACGTTTACGTTTGATTCTGCAGAACTGTTTTCCGTGCTTTTACGAACGAGCTTCTTTGCAGTTTACGCTTACATTTTAATCCTATTAATAACTGCAATCTGTCCTCTATGACTTTACGAACGAGTTTCAACATTTAGACGCAAAACTGCATTGAGACGTAAATCGGCTTTCCTCGCTCAATCGTCAGATTTCAGTTCACATTTACGTCTTGATTTCAACTGCATACTGCCTTCTGCGAGTATACAAACGAGTTTCAAAGTTTAGACGTAAATATGCGTTTAGACGTAAATCTGCGTTTAGATGTAAAACTACGTTTAGACGTAAATCTGCGTCTAGACGTAAAACTGCGTTTAGACGTAAAACTGCGTTTAGACGTAAAACTGCGTTTAGACGTAAATCTGCGTTTAGACGTAAATCTGCGTTTAGACGTAAATCTGCATTTAGACGTAAATCTGAGTTTAGACGCAAAACTGCGCTTAGACGCAAAACTGCGCTTAAACGCAATCTGCGCTTAGACGCAAACTGCACCTAGATACAAACTGAGAATTTGCTTTTGCATCATAATAGTTTTTGAACGAACGCAGCTTCTGGTTTTTAAATTAATATAAGATTTCCGCTGCACTAATTCACCCCCCCCCTCTTAGTGCTCTCGATCCTAACAGATACAAACTGAGAATTTGCTTTTGCATCATAATAGTTTTTGAACGAACGCAGCTTCTGGTTTTTAAATTAATATAAGATTTCCGCTGCACTAATTCACCCCCCCCCTCTTAGTGCTCTCGATCCTAACAGGTACAGCACCGTAGACAAATCAAAAACTTTATCTCTATCTATTATGTCGGAGCCTTTTACAACAGAAGTTTCCCATGGTACTCGTGGACAGGAGAAGCAGAAGTCAGAAACTTCATCTCTTCCTATATTATCAGATCTGTCCACAACAGAAACTCAAATATCCACTCATTGCAACAACCAGGACTTTGTATCTCAACAAACTCAAGCACCAACAAACCTCGCTAGAAAGGATATTATATTACAACAAACTCAACCCCCAACAAATCTCGTTAGCAAAGATACACAGCCACAACTATCTCATGCCCCAACAAGCCACACTAACCAGGATATTACACCTCAATAATCTTATCACGCCCAAGGTACAAAGTTTAAACATTTGCTAGCTATGGATAAAGTGGATAAATATCGGAATAAAGCCTTAAAAGGTAAGGATATTGTGTGGGAGGAAAATACAAAATCTAAGGATAAGAAAAAGGATGGTATTATCCATTCAAAATCGTTGGATGAATACCTTACTTCCTTTCCATTTGTTTTATTTCTGATGAAGATAATCTGCTAGAATGTTCGTGGACTTAATAAGCTTGAAAAATGTTGGGAGCTCAATAGAATAATCAAGTCTGCCGCATGTGATATTGCTATTCTCGTGGAAATAAAAATTAAACAATCGCGCGTTCTTACTCAAAAGAATTTAATATGGTCGGACATATAACTGTTTACCAATAACTCTAGTGAAATATTTAGTAGAATATGGGTCTTATGACATCCTAACTCTATTAATGCTTGGTTTATTTTTGCTATTGATCGATTCATACATCTTAAGGTGAAGGACAAAAAGAATGACTATCAATTCAATTTCATTGGTATATATGCTTCAAACAATATACAAGAAAGAAATATACCATGGACTAATCTGACTAACATTGCAAATGACTGTCTTAATGTACATTGGATTGTTCTTAGTGACTTTAATAATGTTCGATGCACAAATGAAAAAGTGGGGGGTAGATAGCTTTCCGAAAGTCAGCTTCAAAGTTTTAATGATTATATAGACACTACTGCATTGATTGATATGAAATCTATGAGCAATTGGCTCTCCGAGAGTAATCAAGGTGTTGCTAACAGAAAAATAATGGCTCGACTCGATAGGTGTTTGATTAATCAAGAATGGTTAACAGTTTACCTTGATTCACTTTTTGAGTATGATGCACCATTGTTTTCTGATCATTCTTTAATGTAATATACACGTAGACACCAAAGGCAAGAAACCATTTAGATTCTTTAACACGTGGAGTACTCATCCTCAGTTCTTTGATATTATTATATTAGCTTGGAATGTTAATATACATGGTTCGCCCCTTTACATCTTATGTCAATAGCTCAAAGCCTGTAAAGCAGCACTTAAGGAATGTAATACAAATACCTTTAGAAATATTACCACTCGGGTTCAAATTTACAGAAAGGAACTAATGACAATACAACATTATTGAATCTCGGATTTTGATGATGAAATCAATTGTCATTTGTTATCTAATCTATATGTTGAGATAAGTGTGCAGGATTAACTACGATGAAAGTAAGATATGCAGCAGGAGTTGCACTAGAGTCAAGACAATGATCACGTTAGGAGTTCGAGAGTTCGACGGAAGTTCGGACAGTCGTCGGAGGTTCCGAGGGAACAAATCCGAGAAGTCCATAAGCTTGCCAAAGAAGCTCGTCGGAACTCGCCAAGTGAATCGTCGCAAGTCCAGGAGTTTGTCGGAAGTCCGCAGAAGCATCACCGAGGGTTCATCGGATGATCGACGGAAGTTCCACGGAAGCTCGCCGGAAGAAGCGATTGACGCACCGGAGCAAGTTGCAGTAAATGTCTTAGGAAAAATCGTAGTTAGCACAATGATTAAGTTGGAAATGGGAGGTGATCCCATTAACTTAATCTTGAGGCAATTGGGCCCTTGAAAAACCCAAATTGGGCCGAATGGATCAACCCATTCGGACCCTGATTTCTGCCAGGCGGTTGAACCGCCCAAGGCAGGAGGTTGCATCGCATGGGCTCAATCTCCGAGCGAGACTGGGAGGTGCAACCGCTCCAGCCAGGCGGTGGCACCGCCTGGGCTCAGTCTCCGAGTGAGACTGGGCGGTGCAACCTCCCCTGACAAGAGGTGGCACCGCCTGAGCTCGGTCTTCGAGCTCTACCAGGCGGTGCAACCGCCTCAGTCAGGAGGTGCAACCGCCTGAGCTCGGTCTTCGAGCTCTGGTAGGAGGTGCAACCGCCCCTGACAGAGGTGGCACCGCCCAGAGGCTCAGTCTTCGAGCTCTGCCAGGCGGTGCAACCGCCTCAGTCAGGAGGTGCAACCACTTAATCCCGGAATTCCGGGAATTGACAGTTTTGAGCTCCAAATTTGAACTGAGTTGGGGCCTATAAATACCCCACCCATTCAGCATTGAAAGGGCATGAACTTACACCGAAATCTTGATCTTTTTCTGTGATTCTTAGAGCTCAAAATTGTAGTAAAGGTCAAAAGTTCTTCTCCCTCTGTTCTTCCAAGTTCTTAGTTGTAAGGAGGGGAGAGAAAATTCTGTAAGGGTTGTCTCCTAAGCCCGTCAAAAGGAGTGAAACTGTAAAAGGGTGGTTGGCCTTCGCCTATTAAAGGAAGGCCTCTAGTTGACGTCGATGACCTCGTCGGTGGAGGAAGCCAAAAGTGGAGTAGGTCAAGATTGACCGAACCACTCTAAATCTCGGTTTGCATTTACTTTGAGCATATTATCTTTACTGCAAACCTCCTCTAAAGCTTACTGCTTTCTGCACATATACGATCGGGTTTCAAGCTTTGCACTTTCAGAATCAGCGTTTAGACGTAAATCTATTTTTTCGTACGATCATAATATTTCAGTTTGCGTTTACGTTTTGATTTCAATCATAACTGCAAACTGCCTTTATATCCTTGCTTAAACTGCATCTCGCCTAATCAAGTGATTTACGAATCAGCATTTAGACGTAAATCAGCTTCTTCGTACGAACGTCGTATTTCAGTTTGCGCTTATATTCTGGTTTTTATCATAACTGCAAACTGCCTTCATAGATTGATTTTAATGTCATCTCGCTTGATCTTAAGTTAAAGTAATCTTAGAATCGGCTTTCACACTGAAATCGTTTTTATCGTTCGAACGTGTTTTATCGTTGAAAGATTTTCGCTGCACTAATTCACCCCCCCCCCCTCTCTTAGTGCTCTTGATCCTAACAATTGGTATCAGAGCGGGGTTAACTCTCAAATGGATTAAAACCCAAGAGAGATGGCTTACGCCGGAAACCAAGAGGGTCATTCTATTACACGTCCACCCATGTTCAATGGGACGGACTACACCTATTGGAAGACCCGAATGAGGATTTTTCTTATTTCTATGGATGTTGAACTTTGGAATCTTGTCGAAAACGGATTTTCGAAGTCTTCTCTTCCAATGATCGATTGGAATGACTTGGAGAAGAAGGATTTCGCTCTTAATGCAAAGGCTATGAATGCCTTATTTTGTGCACTTGATAAAAACGAGTTTAATCGTGTTTCGATTTGTGAAACTGCATTTGATATTTGGCACACACTCGAAGTGGCTCATGAAGGCACAAGTAGAGTGAAAGAGTCAAAAATCAATCTTTTGTTACACTCTTTTGAACTTTTCCGGATGAAACCGAGTAAGACTATTGGTGACATGTTTACCCGTTTCACGGATGTCGTCAACGGTCTAAAAGGACTCGGAAAAAGTTTTTCGGATTTTGAGCTCGTAAATAAGATTTTAAGATCCCTTCCTAAGAGTTGGGATCCTAAAGTCACTGCTATTCAAGAGGCGAAAGATCTAAACAACTTCCCTCTTGAAGAACTAATTGGGTCATTAATGACCTACGAGATGACTTGCAAAGCTCATGAAGAGCAAGAAGATATCCTTCCAAAGAACAGGAAGGATATGGCACTTAGAACTTCAGAAGACCACTTGAGAGAAAACTCAAGTGATGAGGACTGTGACGATGACTTGGCACTTCTAACAAGAAAATTTAAAAAATTCATTAAAAGAAACAAGTTTAAGAATGACACAAAAAATAAACTTGAACCCAAAAAGGACCAAGTTATTTGCTATGAGTGCAAAAAGCCGGGACACTATAAGAGTGATTGTCCCCAAGTCAAAAAGAGAACATCAAAGAAGAAGGCGCTCAAAGCAACATGGGATGATTCAAGCGCGTCCGAAGAAGAGGAGTCCAACACCGAGCAAGTTGCTCATTACGCCTTAATGGCCATCGGAGAGGAGGTAACGAATTTAATAGATGCAGATTTATCGTTTGACGAATTATTAAATGTCTTCCATGACTTATTTGATGAATGCAAGATTATTAGTAGAAAATACAAATTGCTAAAAAAGGAGCATGATAGTCTTACTTGTAATTTCGATAAGTTAAAAGCTGAATATCATGATAGTTTAGGCTCATGCATAAAATGCCATGATCTAGAAACTCTCCAAAATGAAAACTTGCTACTTAAGGACACCTTGAAGAAATTCGAGGTTGGTAGCAAGTCATTGAACATGATCCTTGCAAACAAGGGTCACGTTCCCAAAAGAAGTGGAATTGGATTTGTGAGAATTCCTCACCAAAATCCAACCACCTTCATAAAAGGCCCCATCTTACATGTTCGACACCAAAGCAAATGCAACTTTTGTTGCAAACTTGGACACAAAACGTATTATTGTCTATTCAAGAAAATTAGTCCGAATAAATTAATTTGGGTTCCTAAAGGAACCATGACAAATTCTATACAACATGATAAACAATATAGATCTATTTTTTAGGCACCCAAAAGCAAATGGGTACCTAAAAATCATCCTTTCCTATAAAGACATAAAAAATTATAAGCTGGGGCAAGAAATAATATTTTGCTCCTTGGATTCTCGATATTCATGACCCAAGATCCAAAAAGAACTCGCAATGCTCTCTAGCCAAAATAACGGATGAAGATTAGAAATTTAAAATCACAAATGCGATTTAGATACAATCCTATTTGATTTTTCAGAATTAGAAACGCATGATTCTCAATTCACATATCCTCTGGATTTTCGAACCCATCAATTTCATCTGTTCATAACTTTCGAATCCAACTCTATATCATGAACTGACTAAGTTTGTCATGAACTTGCAAGGCTTATCAACTTGAACAAACTGTCACAAACATGTATACGACATTGAGAGTATGCACGTCAAAAGATCTATCTTGATCGTGTTGGGAAATCATGTAGGGGGCGACATCATATGCGCAGCGGAAGAACAAGAAAACAAAAATCCCCGATTCCCAAAAAGATGTTCATCGTCGTGCGAAGATTGGTGCGCAAAATCCGCAAAAACACAAAACTGCGTATAGAGATTGTGTTACCTAGGGAGATCGTATATCCCTGTTTCCTTGCAGATCCTTAGGAGAGGGTGAAGGAGGTCAAGCGTCCTCCTCTCTAGCAGTGATCCACACAGTAGGGTTGCGACGACGCTCCTCAAAACTCCAGGCCTACTTTGAGGTGGAGAGGGAGAGGAGAATAGGAAGGGCAAGCAAAGACTCTAGCCTATGAGGCTGTGAATCCCTCCTATTTATAGAGATCCCGTGTCAAAACCCTAATGGGTCCTTTCACTAGTGGGTATTGGATCTGCATCCAATAAGACAAGGGCTCCGTCGGATATCTCATATCCGAACCTCTACTCATCGCAATGCCTACCATATGTGTGTGACCCTCTAGGCCCAATATCGAGTTGGCCGTGAGTCATACCTGTCAGAACTCCTTCTAACTCAGTGAATTATTATCTCTGTAATAATTCACTCGACTCATCGACTACGGAAGTACTAGGCCACTACGCCGTAGTCCCCAGACGATACAGGGGAATCCAATCCATTGGACCTGTCTGTCCTCAGTTACCATGTACCTATAGTCCCTCATCCATCTAATATCCCAGAGACCGTATATCGAGCATGGTGCTGTCAGACCCATACGGTTTCTACTCGAGTCTCGCTCTAATCGGATTCTCCCGGAGAACTCTTTCTCTCTCAACCCGAATGACCCTGGCCAGGGATTTGTCTGAGCAAGAACACATGGGATATTCCTCTCATGATACCGAGAGTGGATGATCCTCTATCGACACTCAATAGCCCTCGTAAGGTCGACTACCACTCCCAATGACCAGCTGTACTAGATCTGGGAACAGCCAAACCTATAAGTCTGGTATCAAAGAGTGGAGCACTCATACAGGACATCCTTGGTGTCTCAAGTCTAAGAACCAGATACACCACTAGGACTACGGAATCGTTGTCTGACAATAAGGCATCATCAACCATCCAGCATTCCGTAAGCGGATCAATCAGTGAACTCATTCTCCAATGAGCACCTGTACTGTATCCCTAGTGTCCCTACACGAGCAGCTATGAGACCAGCTGCATCCATCATATGGACGGGTATACAGCACACCAGTCTATCCGGTTATCACGATGTCCCTCTCGAGTAACCTATGACCGGGATTATTTAGGATATGTGTTTAAAGGTGAATCGATCTCATTATCGTGATCTCATCACGATCCGATTCCCATTGCACAAATCCAAGGACATCACAATATATATGCATTTATGCAATAGTTATAAAGTGATATACGCCAAAATATAATAAGCAAAAAGATTCTGTATCAAGTCACACGTGCCATCACTCACGTGATTGGCTTGCTGGGCACTTATGACTAGCAATCTCCCACTTGACCTAAAGACAATCACCTATGTGTCTGATCCCCATCAGACCCCTGTGACGCTCAAAGACAATCTGAGACAATGGCTTTGTTAGTGGATCTGCAATGTTATCTTCGGATGGAACTCTTTCCACTGCTACATCTCCTCGGGTTACGATCTCTCTTATAAGCTGAAACCTCCTCAGAACACTTCTGATAAGCCCCGTGTTCCTTTATTTGAGTAATCGCCCCATAGTTGTCGCAATATAAGGAAGTCGACTTGTCGCTATCTGTATCGACTCCCAAATCTGTGATGAACTTCTTCACCCAGACTCCCTCCTTTGCTGCATCCGATGCAGCAATGTACTCCGCCTTTGTGGTCGAGTCAGCAGTGGTATCTTGCTGGAACTCTTCCAACACACTGCTCCTCCATTCAAGGTGTACACATACCCTAAATTCGACTTGCTATCATCGACATCAGACTGAAAACTTGAGTCAGTGTAGCCTTCAACCTTAAGGCTATTACCTCCATATACTAGTAAAAGATCCTTAGTCCTTCTCAAGTACTTAAGGATACACTTTACTGCTTTCCAGTGCTCCAAGCCTGGATCCGCCTGATACCTGCTCGTGACACTCAGAGCATGCGCTATATCAGGCCTAGTACATAGCATGGCATACATGATATACCATATTGCTGAGGCATAAGGTATCATATCCATGTTCGCCCTTTCTTCTGGAGTCTTTGGGGACATACTCGTAGAAAGCGATATCCCATGTCTCATCGGTATGAGACCTCTCTTGGAATTTTCCATGCCAAACCTTTTGACAATGGTTTTTATGTACCTGGACTGGGACAAGCCAAGCATCCTTTTGGATCTATCTCTATAGATTCTAATCCCCAATATATAAGATGCTTCTCCTAAGTCCTTCATGGAGAAGTGTCTAGATAACCAAGCCTTTATTGTGGATAGCATTCCTATGTCATTCCCAATGATGAGGATGTTATCCACATATAACACCAAAAAGCTAATAGCGCTCCCACTTACCTTTCTGTATACACAAGGCTCATCTTCGTTCTTAACGAAGTCATAAGATCTGATTGCCTCATCAAATCTTATGTTCCAACTTCGGGAAGCTTGCTTTAGTCCATAAATGGATCTAAGCAGCCTACACACCTTATCTGGGCAGTTCTTGGACACGAATCCCTCAGGTTGCATCATATACACCTCCTCCTCCAGGTTCCCGTTGAGGAATGCGGTTTTCACATCCATCTGCCAGATCTCATAATCATAGTGTGCTGCAATAGCCAATAGAATTCTGATGGATTTTAGCATTGCTACGGGTGAGAAAGTTTCGTCGTAGTCAACACCTTGCCTTTGACGATACCCCTTAGCCACTAGCCTTGCTTTATAGGTCTCTACCTTTCCATCTACTCCGATCTTTTTCTTAAAGATCCACTTGCAACCGATGGGTACAATACCTTCGGGTGCATCAACTAGGTTCCAAACCTTATTGGAGTACATAGAATCCATCTCAGAATTCATGGCTTCTTTCCACTTCCCGGAGTCTATACTCATAATAGCCTCCTCGTAGGTCTGAGGATCAATATCCTCTACATCCTCTGCTCTAATATGTCCCACATATCTCTCAGGAGGATGGGATACTCTATCAGACCTGCGTAAAGTTGAAACTTGTGTATTAGATACCTGAACAGACTCGGGCTGTAGAGTGGTGCTTGAGCTTCGTTCTCCAACCTCGCTCAATTCTATCATTCTCCCACTGTCTCCGTCAAGAATGTGTTCCTTCTCAAGGAATACTGCTCTCTTAGCTACAAAGACATTTTGGTCCTCGAGATGATAGAAGTAATACCCACAAGTTTCCTTGGGGTATCCCACAAATTTACATCGCCCTGTCCTTGATTCTAACTTATCGGGGTTGTGTCTTTTAACATGGGCAGAGCAGCCCCAAATCTTAACAACCTTAAGATCAGGCTTCTTCCCTTTCCATATCTCATATGGTATAGACACCACCGACTTAGTTGGAACTCTGTTCAGAAGGTAAGCTGCGGTTTCTAGGGCATATCCCCAGAATGAGATGGGTAGGTCAGCGAAACTCATCATGGACCGTACCATATCTAATAATGTACGATTTCTCCTTTCAGAGACACCATTGAGCTGAGGTGTATAAGGAGGTGTCCATTGGGATAATATCCCATGGTCCTTGAGGAAGTGAGTAAACTCTGTACTTAAGTACTCACCTCCTCGATCTGATCGAAGAGTTTTGATACTCTTTCCAGTCTGGTTCTCCACCTCATTCTTATACTCTCTGAATTTCTCAAAGGCCTCGGACTTGTACTTCATTAAGTACACATATCCATACCTTGAGAAATCATCAGTAAATGTAATGAAGTAGGATTAACCTCCAATGGCATGAGTTGACATGGGTCCACATACATCACTATGTATCAGTTCCAACAACTCAGTGGCTCTCTCTCCAGTTCCACTAAATGGAGAGTTGGTCAGTTTTCCACGAATGCAAGGCTCACAAGTTGCATATGACACATAGTCGAATGGATCTAGATATCCATCATTTAGCAACTTTTGAATCCTTCTTTCATGGATGTGACCTAGCCTACAATGCCACAGGTATGCACTGTTCAACTCATCTCGTTTCCTTTTGGACACATTTATATTCATGATATGTGGAGTGGTGTCTAACATAAATAAACCATTATGCAATGTTCCTTTCGTGATGATCTTATCATCTAATAATATCGAACAACCATTGTTCTCAAAAACAAATTTATATCCACTAACTGTTAAACATGAAATGGAGATAATGTTTTTGATAATAGAAGGAACAAAATAACATGCATCTAATGCAATAAAAGCTCCACTAGGCAGATGTAGGGCGACCTCGCCAACAGCTAATACAGCAACTTTTGCTCCATTACCCATCTTGAGGTCCATCTCGCCTCTCTCTAGTCTCCTAGGCCTTGCTAGAACCTGCAACGAATTGCATATATGATAAGCACTACCGGTATCTAATACCCATGTGTTATCATAAGAGTCTGACAAATGGAGACTGATCATGAATGTACCTGAAGCTTCATCAAGCTTTTGTTTCGCCCTTTCTGCAAGGTACTCTTTGTAGTTTCTCTTCTAGTGCCCATCTTTACCACAGTGGAAGCACTGGCCTTTGTCCTTTGTTGGGTCTTTCTTAGCAACCTTTGCTTTACCTTGTTTGCCCTTGCCCTTTCCCTTCTTAAGGGACCTTTCTGCTTTCCTTTTCTTTCTGGTCTCACCAGTGTAGAGAACTGGCTTCTCTTTCTTAATAGTACTCTCTGCCTCCCTCAACATATTGAGGAGCTCTGGGAGAGTCACCTCAAGCTTGTTCATATTAAAATTCATTATGAACTGTGAAAAGGAATCTGGTAGGGACTGAAGCACAATGTCCACACACAAGTTATCCTCTAGGACCATTCCTAGACCTGTGAGTTTCTCTATCCACTCAATCATCTTTAGGACATGGTTCTGAACCGGTGTCCCCTCAGTCATCCTAGCGCGGAAAAGGCTCTTGGATATCTCATATCGTTGAGTCCTTCCCTGTTCCTCAAACAATTTACGGACATGTAGGAGAATGGATCTGGCATCCATCTTTTCATGTTGTCTCTGTAACTCTGGAGTCATAGAGCCCAACATATAGCACTGAGCAAGAGTGGAGTCATCAATGTACTTCACGTAGCGAGCGATCTCATCCTCGCTTGCCCCTTCTTTGGGCGTAGGCATCACTGTATCAAGGACGTACACGATTTTCTCCGCTGTGAGAACAATTCTCAAGTTACGGAGCCAATCCGTATAGTTTGGACCAGTGAGGCGGTTGACATCAAGTATGCCACGTAAGGGATTTAAAAGCGACATTTTCTGAAAATAAAGATGTAGCAAAAATGAATAACATGCAGATTTTGCAAGAAATAAACTATCAAGATATGGACTTCTATCTTAATATGCTCCCACTATTTTACTAACGAGTCACGCGACACCCTCAGCACGTGAAACGGAAGTCTCCGGCAGACTTCTAGTGGGGATCAGGATCCAATCAGCGTCTTAGTGTAACCTCGAGGGACTCGACCAATCACACTAAGCCTAAAAGGTAGACAACTCTTGCCGATCACAACTTCTTGTGATTCCCGTCCTGTTCGGCCTCCGAATCACCATGGCCTCGAGGGACTCGACCAACCATGATGCTCGGTTAAGTCAACACCTTCGTTACAAGATGAGTCTGATTTGATGATATACCCTCGAGGGACTCGACCAAGCATATCATGCCCTCAGGTCACCGGTGACATCTCTATGTCGTAAGCAAGATAGCGAATCGCGATATAGGTGAGTCTCGAGGGACTCGACCAACTCAACCTACACCGGGATTCGGTTCCTACTCATAACGATGGAAGGCCACGTGGGTCAATCTAATTGCCTCACGTTTACCGACTTAATATTATCGAGAGATGTTTCTATGATTTGGTCTCCTAATATGACGTCACACATATGCATATTTAATATATATCTACATCGCATGCAAATATATATACATATCTAGTATGTGTATAAGCAATCACACCAGATGATCATGGACCACAACCTAATATGATTAGGCCCGAGCCAGTAGGCCTAATCACTCACATCAAGATCTATGTGTGCAACGGTGCATCTCCATGCCTTGTGATCGTCCATCTCGTCCTCGTCGGTTCCGTCGACATCTTGATGCATCTCCATGCATCACGATCATCCGTCTCGTGGGTCCCGCTATGGCATCCACGCTCCCGCTGCGCCTCCTCATGTGATTACAACTTAATCATAGGCACGCAGGCCTGACAATAAACGAGAAATATAATGGAGGTTCACAGACCTCAATAATAATAATCACAAGTACACACATCACACGGTCCATGATCATCCGTCCACTTATCATACATCACATGTATAAATAATCATCATCATGTAGGACTACTAGATAATAATAAAAATAATAATCAACTAAACCTTTTAATTAATTAATATTTTCTGAAATCAGGGATATATAGGGAATTTCTCAATTCCTAAGGGTATTTTCGTAATTTGGACAAAAGACAGAAACTGGAATTTCTCAAATTCCGAGGGGCAAAACTGTCTTTTGCCCAGAAAACCCTAATACCCTCTTTCTACTGCCGCTGCCGCCGCCGCCACCCTGCTGGCGGCGGCCTGTGCGGCGGGGCGAGGGCGCTGCCCTCGCCTGCAGGCGGCACGCCCGCTGGCGGCGCTGCCGCTGCGGGTGGGCGCCCCCTTCGGGCGCCGCTGCCACCGCAGGCAGTTCTGCCGGCGAGGCAGCGCCCGCAGGCGGTGCTGCCTCGCTGGCGGCCGCCCCTGCGGGGTTTTTGCCCGTGGGAGCAGCGGCCACAGGCGCCTCTGCCCTGCGGTGCCTCAGCCCGCGCTGCTGCCCCGTGGCGCCTCTGCCCGCGGCGCTGCCCTGCGGTGCCTCAGCCCGCGCTGCCAGCCCCGCCGGCCGCAAGCCTACTGCAAGCAGGCCGCCGGCCGGCTGCTGCAGGCACAGCGCTTGCGCATGCGCAAGCGCTGTGCTGCCTGGCTGTGGCTGCGGCTGCCGCTGCAGGTGGCTGCAGGCATGCAGATCGAGGGCAGCAACTGTTGCTGCCCTTCCTTGTTGGGAAATCATGTAGGGGGCGACATCATATTCGCAGCGGAAGAACAAGAAAACAAAAATCCCCGATTCCCAAAATGATGTTCATCGTCGTGCGAAGATTGGTGCGCAAAATCCGCAAAAACACAAAACTGCGTATAGAGATTGTGTTACCTAGGGAGATCGTATATCCCTGTTTCCTTGCAGATCCTTAGGAGAGGGTGAAGGAGGTCAAGCGTCCTCCTCTCTAGCGGTGATCCACACAGCAGGGTTGCGACGACGCTCCTCAAAACTCCAGGCCTACTTTGAGGTGGAGAGGGAGAGGAGAATAGGAAGGGCAAGCAAAGACTCTAGCCTATGAGGCTGTGAATCCCTCCTATTTATAGAGATCCCGTGTCAAAACCCTAATGGGTCCTTTCCCTAGTGGGTATTGGATCTGCATCCAATAAGACAAGGGCTCCGTCGGATATCTCATATCCGAACCTCTACTCATCGCAATGCCTACCATATGTGTGTGACCCTCTAGGCCCAATATCGAGCTGGCCGTGAGTCATACCTGTCAGAACTCCTTCTAACTCAGTGAATTATTATCTCTGTAATAATTCACTCGACTCATCGACTACGGAAGTACTAGGCCACTACGCCGTAGTCCCCAGACGATACAGGGGAATCCAATCCATTGGACCTGTCTGTCCTCAGTTACCATGTACCTATAGTCCCTCATCCATCTAATATCCCAGAGACCGTATATCGAGCATGGTGCTGTCAGACCCATACGGTTTCTACTCGAGTCTCGCTCTAATCGGATTCTCCCGGAGAACTCTTTCTCTCTCAACCCGAATGACCCTGGCCAGGGATTTGTCTGAGCAAGAACACATGGGATATTCCTCTCATGATACCGAGAGTGGATGATCCTCTATCGACACTCAATAGCCCTCGTAAGGTCGACTACCACTCCCAATGACTAGCTGTACTAGATCTGGGAACAGCCAAACCTATAAGTCTGGTATCAAAGAGTGGAGCACTCATACAGGACATCCTTGGTGTCTCAAGTCTAAGAACCAGATACACCACTAGGACTACGGAATCGTTGTCTGACAATAAGGCATCATCAACCATCCAGCATTCCGTAAGCGGATCAATCAGTGAACTCATTCTCCAATGAGCACCTGTACTGTATCCCTAGTGTCCCTACATGAGCAGCTATGAGACCAGCTGCATCCATCATATGGACGGGTATACAGCACACCAGTCTATCCGGTTATCACGATGTCCCTCTCGAGTAACCTATGACCGGGATTATTTAGGATATGTGTTTAAAGGTGAATCGATCTCATTATCGTGATCTCATCACGATCCGATTCCCATTGCACAAATCCAAGGACATCACAATATATATGCATTTATGCAATAGTTATAAAGTGATATACGCCAAAATATAATAAGCAAAAAGATTCTGTATCAAGTCACACGTGCCATCACTCACGTGATTGGCTTGCTGGGCACTTATGACTAGCAGATCGTGCAAAAGTTCTTATCTTAAAATGAAAACTCTTACGTAATTACGTAAGTAAAGTTGATTACTCTGAATGAAAATTCTTCTCAAGACAAAAACTCTCAAATCAGATCACACTGCGATCAAAACAAGTGCTCACCGCTTGCAGGCAGTGGCACCGCCCCAGCTAGAGGTAGCACCTCCGGCTGTCACGTGTTGCAAGCGGTTGCACCGCCCCAGCCAGAGGTGCAACCGCCCGCAACTCTGCCCTTTTTAACCCAAGCTAGGGCTGGCGGTGAAACCGACCCTAACTCACTCCCTTCCCCTCTTTACTCTTCCAAAGCTCCTCAATCCCCATTTCTCCCCTCATAGCATCCCAAATACCCCTCATTTCGGAGCAAAACATCAACAATCCTTCCCTCTCTTGAAGATCTCACTAAGGTATTCTCTAAGAAGCCCTTAAATTCTATTTTTGATTCATTTACTCTTGCTCATCACTATTCTTCTAAACAGCAGTAGTTATGGGATCTAGAAGATCCTCAAGGGACAAAGGAAAGAGGAGATTAGTGGAAGATTTTGATCTCACCCTTTTCGATTCAAAATACCAAGCTGAAAAGTTTTCCTTTTTCGAACTTAGGCGTGTCAATAAGGGAAAATATGTAGATTTAAATGAACTAAGAGACTTAGAGACAATCCAATGGTTTCCAAATTTAGATCTACTTTCTATTTTGCAAATTAATGAACCCATATATCCAAGACTTGTTAGATTATTTTACAACAACATACAAATAGATGAAGAAGAAAGAATGTCTACCTATCTTTTAGGACAACACATCTCAATTACGGATAAATTCGTTTGCGACATGATAGACATTCCCATAAAAAGTAGAGGACTTTACTTTAGAGGATCATGGGATGATGAAACTGTTGGAACAACATATGTTGAAGCCTTAGGAACAATTTTTGTCAATCCCAACTTAGCATTTGTTCCTAAAAGTTGTGAACATCTACTACCTCTAAACACTAACGTACTTCATCATATCCTAACTAGCATCATTCTCCCTAAACAATACCATCATGATGAAGTAAGCCAATTAGAATTAGGAATTATGTATTTGATCATGAAAGGACATGACATGTGTCTTGGTTATCTTATCCAACAAAACATATTAGAACTATCTAAGAAAGACATGATGCTCCCATATGGTGGTTTAATCACTAGAATAATGAAAGCCTATGATATTCTAATACCACCGGAAGAAGAAGTAATAAAAGTAGATAGGTTTAGCATAATAAATAAAAATCTACTTCATCGATTAAGATGTTTTTATAGAAACGGTAACTGGGTTAGAATGCCTAGAAGAACCGATCCCCCTCAACCTAAACTAGAACCGAAAACACCAGTCTTTAGGGGTACCCAATCTCCTCCGATCTGTCCCTTTGAGGAAACAAATCCATTTGAGCAAACTCATACATTATCTGTCGAAGATATTGGGATTCGGATGGACCGATTCGAACAAAGATAAGAACGACTTGAACATCGACAAGATCAAATCCTATCTGAGCTGCAGCAAATTCATCGACAATTTGACTCTTTATTTAGGCACTTTAATTTTCCACCTTATGAATGAGCTTGTATGAACACAATCATCTGTTGTTGTTGTAAACTCCTTATGTTACTCACCATGATGGGTTTTGCCTTGATACTTGATATGGTTACCTGATATATTTTTTTTGTGAGCATATGCAGAGTTACAAACATCTCTCATTGTTTATCTCGGATTTTACATTGAAACTAAATGTTTTGAAAACCTTGTGCCTTGATTTCCATGATAAATATAATTTGAGAAAGCGATATACCAATGCAGTTGATAAGTCATGACATTGCCATGATATTAATGTTGAATCTCGGATTTTGATGATGAAGTCAATTGTCATTTGTTATCTAATCTATGTGTTGAGATAAGTGTGCAAGATTAACTACGATGAGAGTAAGACAAGCAGTAGGTGTTGCGCCGGAGTCAAGATCATGATCACGTTGGGAGTTCGAGAGTTCGACGGAAGTTCGGACGGTCGTCGGAGGTTCAGCGAGAACAGATCCGAGAAGTCTAGAAGCTTGCCAAGCGAAGCTCGTCGGAACTCGCCAAGTGGATCGTCGCAAAGTCCAGGAGTATGCCGGATGTCCGCAGAAGGATCACCGAGGGTTTATCGGATGATCGACGGAAGTTCGCCGGAAACTCGCCGGAAGAAGCGATTGACGCATCGGAGCAAAGCTGCAGAAGTTGTCTTAGAGTTAATCGTAGTTAGCACGATGATTAAGCTTGAAAATGGGAGGTGATCCCATTAGCTTAATCTTGGGGCAATTGGGCCCCTGAAAAGATTCAAATTGGGCCGAATGGAGCGAACCATTCGGACCCTGATTACACCAGGCGGTGCAACCGCCCAGGCCAGGAGGTGCAACCGCCAGGGCTGCGTCTCCCAACTAGACTGGGCGGTGCAACCGCCCCAGCCAGGAGGTGCAACCGCCAGGGCTGCGTCTCCCAGCTAGACTGGGCGGTGCAACCGCCCCAGCCAGGAGGTGCAACCGCCCAGAGCTCAGTCTTCGAGCTAGACTGGGCGGTGCAACCTCCTCTGTCAAGAGGTAGCACCGCCAGAGCTCAGTTTCGAGCTCTGCCAGGCGATGCAACCACCGAGCTCAGTCTTCGAGCTCTGGCAGAGAGGTGTATCAGCCTGAGCTCAGTTTCGAGCTCTGCCAGGTGATGCAACCACCGAGCTCAGTCTTCGAGCTCTGGCAGAGAGGTGCATCAGCCTGAGCTCAGTTTCGAGCTCTGCCAGGTGATGCAACCACCGAGCTCAGATTTCGAGCTCTGCCAGGCGGTGCAACCACTGAGCTCAGTCTTCGAGCTCTGGCAGAGAGGTGCAATCGCCTGAGCTCAGTCTTCGAGCTCTGCCAGGCGGTGCCACCTCTCCAGTCAAGAGGTGCAACCGCCTGATCCCAGAATTCTGGGATTTGATCGATTTGATCGTTTTGAGCTCCAAATTTGAACTGGGTTGGGGCCTATAAATACCCCACCCATTCAGCACTGAAAAGATACAGATCCACACCGAATTCTTGATCTTTTCAGTGATTCTAAGAGCTCAAATTTGTGTAAAATCCTAAAGTTCTCCTCCTTCTGTTCTTCAAGTCTTGAGTTGTAAATAGAGGAGAGAAAGGATCTGTAAAGGTTGTCTCCTGAGCCTGTCAAAAGGAGAGAAACTGTAAAAGGGCAGTTAGCCTTCGCCCATTGAAGGAAGGTAGCTAGTTGACGTCGGTGACCTCGTCGGAGGAGGAAGCCAAAAGTGGAGTAGGTCAAGACTGACCAAACCACTCTAAATCTCTGGTTTGCTTTTACTTTGAGCACTTTATCATTACTGCAAACCTCCTACATTGCTACTGCCCTCTGCGCCTTTACGAACAAGTTTCTAAGCTATGATCTTTCAGAATCTGCATTCAAACGTAAATCGTGTTTTCGTACGATCTTCACATTGCAGCTTACGCTTACATTCGGATTCCATTTATAACTGCAAATTGCTTTCTACGTAAAACGCTTTTCAAGGTTCAAAACTGCATTTAGACGCAAAACTACATTTAGACGTAAAATTACGTTTAGACGTAAAACTGCGTTTAGACGTAAAGCTGCGTTTAGACGTAAAACTACGTTTAGACGCAAAACTGCGTTTAGACGTAAAACTGCGTTTAGACGTAAAACTACGTTTAGACGTAAAACTGCGTTTAGACGTAAAACTGCGTTTAGACGCAAAACTGCGTTTAGACGTAAAACTGCGTTTAGACGCAAAACTGTGTTTAGACGTAAAACTGCGTTTAGACGCAAACTGCGCTTAGACGCAAACTGTGTTTAGAGGCAAACTGCGCTTAGACGCAAACTGCGCTTAGACGCAAACTGCATTGTGATTCTGCTTTTATATCGAAATCGTTTTTTATCGGATGAACGCAGCTTTCGTTTTTAAATTGCTGTAAGATTTCCGCTGCACTAATTCACCCCCCCCCTCTTAGTTCTCTCGATCCTAACAATTGGTATCAGAGCAAGGTTAACTCTCTAAAGGATTAAAACCCAAGAGAGATGGCATACGCCGGAAACCAAGAGGGGCATTCGATTACACGTCCACCCATGTTCAGTGGAACGGACTACACCTACTGGAAGACCCGAATGAGGATCTTTCTTATTTCTATGGATTTTGAACTGTGGAACCTTGTTGAAAACGGATTTTCAAAGTCTTCTCTTCCAATGGTCGATTGGAATGAGTTGGAAAAGAAGGCTTTCGCTCTTAATGCAAAGGCTATGAATGCCTTATTTTGCGCACTTGATAAAAACGAGTTTAATCGTGTTTCAACTTGCGAAACTGCTTTTGATATTTGGCACACACTTGAAGTGACCCACGAGGGCACAAGTAGAGTGAAAGATCAAAAATCAATCTGTTGCTGCATTCTTTTGAACTTTTCCGAATGAAACCGAGTGAAACCATTGGCGACATGTTTACCCGTTTCACGGATGTCGTCAACGGTCTAAAAGGACTCGGAAAAAGTTTTTCGGATTTTGAACTCGTAAATAAAATACTAAGATCCCTTCCTAAAAGTTGGGATCCTAAAGTCACTGCTATTCAAGAGGCAAAAGATCTGCGCAACTTCCCTCTTGAAGAACTAATCGGGTCATTAATGACCTACGAAATGGCTTACAAAGCTCATGAAGAGCAAGAAGACATTCTTCCAAAGAACAGGAAGGATATGGCACTTAAAACTTCTGAATGCCACTTGAGAGAAAACTCAAGTGATGAGGATTGTGATGATGACTTAGCACTTTTGACAAAAAGGTTTAAGAAATTCTTCAAAAGAAACAAGTTTAAAAACGATGTGAAAAATAAACTTGAACCCAAGAAGGACCAAGTGATCTGCTACGAATGTAAAAAGCCAAGACACTACAAGAATGATTGTCCCCAAGTCAAAAGAAGAACATCAAAGAAGAAGGCTCTTCAAGCAACATGGGATGACGCGAGCGCATCTGAAGAAGAAGAGTCCAACACCGAGCAAGTTGCTCATTACGCCTTAATGGCCATCGGAGAGGAGGTAACGGATTTATTAGATGCTGATTTATCTTTCGATGAATTATTAAATGCCTTCCATTATTTATTTGATGAATGCAAAGTTATAAATAGAAAATACAAATTGCTAAAAAAGGTACATGATAGTCTTACTTGTGATTTCAATAAGTTAAAAATCGAATATCATGATAGTTTAAATTCATGTATAAAATGTCATGATCTAGAAACCTGTCAAAAAGAAAACTTACTACTTAAGGACACCTTGAAGAAATTCGAGGTTGGTAGCAAGTCATTAAACATGATCCTTACAAACAAGGGTCATGCTCCCAAAAGAAGTGGGATTGGATTTGTGAGGAGTCCTCACCAAAATCCAACTACCTTTGTAAAAGGCCCCATCTTACATGTTAGAAGCAAATGCAACTTTTGTTGCAAGTTTGGACACAGGACACATTATTGTCCATTCAGGAAATTGAGTCCAAACAAATTGATATGGGTTCCTAAAGGAACCATGACAAATTCTATGCAACATGATAAAAAATGTAGATCTATTTGTGAGGAACCCAAAAGCAAATGGGTACCTAAACATCATCCTTTCTTGTAGAAAACTAAACCATCGCAAGCTAGGAGCAAGAGATGGTACCTTGACAGTGGATGCTCAAGGCATATGACTGGAGATTCATCCCAATTCTCTAAGCTCACTAGCATAAACGAAGGATATGTCACCTTCGGAGACAACAACAAGGGTAAAATCATTGGCAAAGGAACCATAGGTAACAAATCCAACTTTTCTATTGAAGATGTTTTGCTAGTTGATGGTCTAAAACATAACCTCCTGAGCATTAGTCAATTGTGTGATAAAGGATATATTATCAGATTTGAATCTAATGCTTGCGTCATTGAAAAACCTCACAAAAACATATCTATGATTGCATTAAAACAAAATAACGTATACACTATTGACATCAATGATTTATGTAATGAAACATGTTTTTCTGCTTTAAATGAGAATGCTTGGATATGGCACAAAAGATTAGGTCATGCTAGCATGAAGCTAATCACTCAAATATCATCCAAAGAACTTGTAAGAGGAATTCCTCATATCAAGTTCATCAAAGATAATGTATGTGATGCCTGCCAATTAGGTAAACAAATTAAGAGTAGCTTCAAATCTAAAAATCAAGTAAGCACCTCTAGGCCCTTACAATTGATCCATATGGACTTGTTCGGACCCATCTCCACATCAAGCCTAGGAGGTAGCAAATACGCTTTCGTCATCATAGATGACTATAGCAGATACTCATGGACTTACTTTTTAAAACAGAAAAGTGAATGCCTTAGATCTTTTACCAAGTTTTGCAAACTCGGTCAGAATGAGAAAGGTTCTATGATTTCGTCAATTAGGAGTGATCATGGTGGTGAATTTCAAAACCATGATTTCCAAGAATTTTGTGAACTCAATGGATACAACCATAATTTCTCTACTCCTAGAAACCCTCAACAAAATGGAGTTGTAGAAAGAAAAAATCGAAATTTACAAGAAATGGCAAGAACCATGTTGAATGAACATAACCTACCCAAATATTTTTGGGCCGAAGCCGTAAATACTGCATGCTATATCTTAAATAGAGTTCTAGTGAGACCTCTACTAACCAAAACTCCCTATGAGTTATGGAATAATAAAAAACCCAACGTTTCATATTTCAAAGTCTTTGGGTGTAAATGTTTTATCTTGAATGAAAAAGACAACTTAGGAAAATTTGATGCTAAATCCGATGAAGGAATCTTTCTTGGTTATTCTACAGTTTCTAAAGCCTTTCGTATCTTTAATAAAAGAACTCTAATTATTGAAGAATCCATTCATGTTGTTTTCAATGAGACTTCTGAAATCACGAAAAATGATCTTGACGATGATGTTAATTTTGATTCTTTAAATCTAAACGAGACCCCGTCTCCAACTAGCAACTTGGATGCATCCACTTCTCAGATTTCCTTACCCAAGGATTGGAAGTATGTAGATGCTCATCCTAAGGAGCTAATCTTAGGAGACACATCAAAGGGAGTTCAAACACGATCTTCTCTTAAAACCTTTTGTGCAAATACCGCCTTTCTCTCCCAAAATGAACCCAAATGCGTTGATGAAGCCATGAAAGATGATTCATGGATTATCGCAATGCAAGATGAATTAAATCAATTTGAGAGAAATGAAGTGTGGAAGCTTGTTCCTAGGCCAAATGACCATCTAGTTATTGGTACTAAATGGGTCTTCAGAAACAAGCAAAATGAAAATGGTATCGTGGTTAGAAACAAGGCTAGATTAGTGGCCAAAGGTTTCAACCAAGAAGAAGGTATCGATTACGAAGAAACCTTCGCTCCTGTGGCACGATTGGAAGCCATAAGGATGCTCCTTGCCTACGCTAGCAGTAAAAATTTTAAGTTGTTTCAAATGGATGTTAAAAGCGCCTTTCTTAATGGCTTTATTTCCGAAGAAGTTTATGTTGAACAACCTCCTGGATTTGAAAATAATAGTCTCCCTAATCATGTGTTTAGATTAACTAAAGCTCTCTATGGTTTAAAACAAGCTCCTAGGGCTTGGTATGAGAGACTTAGTTCTTTTCTTATTGAAAATAATTTCATAAAAGGCAAGGTTGATACTACATTATTCATCAAGAACCTTGAAAACAATTTTCTCATTGTTCAAATTTATGTTGATGATATTATCTTTGGTTCTACGAATGAATCTCTTTGTGAATCCTTTGCGAAAACTATGAGTCGTGAATTCGAAATGAGTCTAATGGGAGAGTTAACATTCTTCTTAGGCCTACAAATCAAACAACTAAGCAATGGCATCTTTATTAGTCAAACCAAATATGCTGTGAGTTTGCTAAAGAAGTTCAAAATGAATAATTCAAAAGCCATTGACACTCCTATGAGCACCTCCACTAAGTTAGAAATTGATGAGAATGGAGAAAGCTTCGATCAAAAATCCTATAGGGGTATGATAGGAAGTTTACTTTACCTCACTGCCACCAGACCAGACATCATGTTCAGTGTAGGACTTTGTGCTAGATTTCAATCAGACCCTAAGATATCTCATCTCAAAACAGTCAAAAGAATACTCAGATATCTTAATGGAACTACCAATCTAGGATTATGGTACCCAAAATCAGAAAATTTTGAATTAACAGCTTATGCTGATGCGGACTTCGCTGGCTGTAGACTAGATAGAAAAAGCACATCAGGATCATGTCAATTTTTAGGACATGCCCTTGTATCCTGGTCATCTAAGAAACAAAACTCGGTTGCTCTATCAACAACCGAAGCTGAATACATTGCAGCAAGTGCATGCTGTGCACAAGTTGTATGGATGAAAAACACTTTAGAAGATTACAAAGTGAATCTTAAAGATATTCCCATTAAATGTGATAACACGAGTGCAATATGCTTAACTAAAAATCCTATACAACACTCAAGAACAAAACACATTGATATTAGACATCACTTTATACGAGATCATGTCACTAATCATGATGTAACCATAGAGTTTATTGATACCAAACATCAACTAGCTGATATCTTTACAAAACCCCTATATGAAGAACAATTTGATTACATAAGAAGAGAATTAGGAATGTTGATGTGTCCGAATACATGATGAATAGTTAAAATTATTTTTCGGATGGTATTACTATTACATGCCTTGACATCGCTTGATCAAATAACATGTTACAAATTATGTGACAAATATTTTTAACCAAATGTATGTAAGAAGTTCATTTTTCGGTTTGAATGCTATGAAAACTTTTTGAAAAATGACTTTCCTCCTTCAAGCAACAAACAATAAAGAGATATTCAAAGTATTATATGACTTCCTTTATGTGCTTGATAATGCTATCATGCTTTTTGTTGATGACAAAGGGGGAGAAACATATGAATTGATAAACACTATGTCATAGCTGAACTGCCATAATCATGTCTATGTCATAGTTGCAAATACTTGAGTGATGCTATAAACAATGTTATAGTTATGCCATCCTTGCATCACCAAGAGATATGTGAACATGTTTGCATCATGTCTTGATTTGATATTCTATCTTGTGAAGTAAATGCAAACTTGCAAGAAAATCTCAAATGTGTGCATCATGTAATAATCCTTCGCAGCGTTATATGATGAATAGTTACAAACACTATCATACAAACTTGATGATGTATGTCATGCCTTGACATCATTCTTGAAGAGATACATCATGATGGGTATCATGATGGGAGCATTGATAAGTTTAACTGATCTAACTTATCAATACATCACTTGAATTCTTAGGTCCTGAATTCAAGGTTGACTTATCTCAACTATGGCATATAGATAGGGGGAGTTAAGGATAACTCCATTATCAATTGATTGTCATCATCAAAAAGGGGGAGATTGTTGAATCTCGGATTTTGATGATGAAGTCAATTGTCATTTGTTATCTAATCTATGTGTTGAGATAAGTGTGCAGGATTAACTACGATGAGAGTAAGACAAGCAGCAGGTGTTGCGCCGGAGTCGAGATCATGATCACGTTGGGAGTTCGAGAGTTCGACGGAAGTTCGGACGGTCGTCGGAGGTTCAGCGAGAACAGATCCGAGAAGTCCAGAAGCTTGCCAAGCGAAGCTCGTCGGAACTCGCCAAGTGGATCGTCGCAAAGTCCAGGAGTATGCCGGATGTCCGCCGAAGGATCACCGAGGGTTTATCGGATGATCGACGGAAGTTCGCCGAAAACTCGCCGGAAGAAGCGATTGACGCATCGGAGCAAAGCTGCAGAAGTTGTCTTAGAGTTAATCGTAGTTAGCATGATGATTAAGCTTGAAAATGGGAGGTGATCCCATTAGCTTAATCTTGGGGCAATTGGGCCCCTGAAAAGATTCAAATTGGGCCGAATGGAGCGAACCATTCGGACCCTGATTGCACCAGGCGGTGCAACCGCCCAGGCCAGGAGGTGCAACCGCCAGGGCTGCGTCTCCCAGCTAGACTGGGCGGTGCAACCGTCCCAGCCAGGAGGTGCAACCGCCCAGAGCTCAGTCTTCGAGCTAGATTGGGCAGTGCAACCTCCTCTGTCAAGAGGTAGCACCGCCAGAGCTCAAGTTTCGAGCTCTGCCAGGCGATGCAACCACCGAGCTCAGTCTTCGAGCTCTGGCAGAGAGGTGTATCAACCTGAGCTCAGTTTCGAGCTCTGCCAGGTGATGCAACCACCGAGCTCAGTCTTCGAGCTCTGGCAGAGAGGTGCATCAGCCTGAGCTCAGTTTCGAGCTCTGCCAGGTGATGCAACCACCGAGCTCAGATTTCGAGCTCTGCCAGGCGGTGCAACCACTGAGCTCAGTCTTCGAGCTCTGGCAGAGAGGTGCAATCGCCTGAGCTCAGTCTTCGAGCTCTGCCAGGCGGTGCCACCTCTCCAGTCAAGAGGTGCAACCGCCTGATCCCAGAATTCTGGGATTTGATCGATTTGATCGTTTTGAGCTCCAAATTTGAACTGGGTTGGGGCCTATAAATACCCCACCCATTCAGCACTGAAAAGATACAGATCCACACCGAATTCTTGATCTTTTCAGTGATTCTAAGAGCTCAAATTTGTGTAAAATCCTAAAGTTCTCCTCCTTCTGTTCTTCAAGTCTTGAGTTGTAAAGAGAGGAGAGAAAGGATCTGTAAAGGTTGTCTCCTGAGCTTGTCAAAAGGAGAGAAACTGTAAAAGGGCAGTTAGCCTTCGCCCATTGAAGGAAGGCAGCTAGTTGACGTCGGTGACCTCGTCGGAGGAGGAAGCCAAAAGTGGAGTAGGTCAAGACTGACCGAACCACTCTAAATCTCTGGTTTGCTTTTACTTTGAGCACTTTATCATTACTGCAAACCTCCTACATTGCTACTGCCCTCTGCGCCTTTACGAACAAGTTTCTAAGCTCTGATCTTTCAGAATCTGCATTCAAACGTAAATCGTGTTTTCGTACGATCTTCACATTGCAGCTTACGCTTACATTCGGATTCCATTTATAACTGCAAATTGCTTTCTACGTAAAACGCTTTTCAAGGTTCAAAACTGCTTTTAGACGCAAAACTACATTTAGACGTAAAATTACGTTTAGACGTAAAACTGCGTTTAGACGCAAAACTGCGTTTAGACGTAAAGCTGCGTTTAGACGTAAAACTGCGTTTAGACGCAAAACTGCGTTTAGACGTAAAACTGTGTTTAGACGTAAAACTACGTTTAGACGTAAAACTGCGTTTAGACGTAAAACTGCGTTTAGACGCAAAACTGCGTTTAGACGTAAAACTACGTTTAGACGCAAACTGCGCTTAGACGCAAACTGCGCTTAGACGCAAACTGTGTTTAGAGGCAAACTGCGCTTAGACGCAAACTGTGCTTAGACGCAAACTGCACTGTGATTCTGCTTTTATATCGAAATCGTTTTTTATCGGATGAACGCAGCTTTCGTTTTTAAATTGCTGTAAGATTTCCGCTGCACTAATTCACCCCCCCCCCCTCTTAGTGCTCTCGATCCTAACAATTAACACTAAACATCAACTAGCTGATATTTTTACCTCTAAGTGAAGAACAATTTGATTTCATAAGAAGAGAATTAGGAATGTTGATGTGTCCGAATACATAAACTAGTTAAAATTATTTTTCGGACTTTATTGAATGATCAAATCACTTGATTGCCATTACATGCCTAAATAACATGTTGGAAATTATGTGTTGAATACAAAAATATTTTGTCTTCATGATTGTATTTGAAAATCTGTAGCATTGTCTTGTCCGAATGCATGAAAGAGTTCATTTCATTTTCGGATTCGCTTAACAATTGGAATGCTAAAAATCAGATTTTCTCATACACTCTTATGAAAAATATTTTTTTCTGAAATGGATTTGATGAAATGATTCCTACTTATGAATTCCATCTTGAAATATGGATGATAGTATTTTTACTTGCAAAAAGCTGTTCCACACACATATCTTGACTCAAAGTAAACTCACAAATAGCTGGTATCACAAATGGCTTTTCTCCTTCATGCAAAAAGATTATAAAAAATAAAAAGGAAGAAGTATTCAAAGCAATCTACGAATCATGCTTTCCTTTATATGCCTGATTTCCTATCACTTACTATTGGAAAATAACATGAACCTAGTAAAGGCATGAACAATTATCGCACTTATGCTCAAAATTTGCTTATACTATTCTCCTAGTATCACAACTATCATGCTTTTTGTTGATGACAAAGGGGGAGAAATATGTGAATTAATGCTATACACACTGATGCTATAATTATGTCATGCTTGCATCACCGATAAATATATGAATTGATGCTATACACACTGATGCTATAATTATGCCATGCTTGCATCACCGAGAAATATATGAATTAATACTATAAACACTGATGCTATGATTATGCCATGCTTGCATCACCAAGAGATATATAAACAGATGCTATGATTAATTTGCATTATGCCTTGTTTGTATCGTGTCAAGATATCAAACAAAAAAAACCTTACATCGAAAATCTACGAGTTGATATCTTACAATATGATGAATTGCTACTATTACACCATCATTCAAACTTGTTATATTTAAAAATGAATGTTAAGCCTTGACATCATCTTCAGAGAGATACATCATGATGGGAATCATGATGGGAGTATTGATAAGTTCAAATGATTTTAACTTATCAATATGTCTCTTGAATTCTTAGGTTTTGAATTCAAGAATGACTTATCTCAAGTATGGCATATAGACAGGGGGAGTTAAAGTTAACTCCATTATCAATTGATTGTCATCATCAAAAAGGGGGAGATTGTTGAATCTCGGATTTTGATGATGAAGTCAATTGTCATTTGTTATCTAATCTATATGTTGAGATAAGTGTGCAGGATTAACTACGATGAAAGTAAGACATGCAGCAGGAGTTGCGCCGGAGTCAAGACAATGATCACGTTGGGAGTTCGAGAGTTCGATGGAAGTTTGGACAGTCATTGGAGGTTCTGAGGGAACAAATCCGAGAAGTCCATAAGCTTGCCAAAGAAGCTCGTCGGAACTCGCCAAGTGAATCGTCACAAGTCCAGGAGTTTGCTCGAAGTCCGTAGAAGCATCACCCAGGGTTCATCGGATGATCGACGGAAGTTCGCCGGAAGAAGCGATTGACGTATCGGAGCAAGTTGCAGTAAAGGTCTTAGGAAAAATCATAGTTAGCACAATGATTAAGTTGGAATTGGGAGGTGATCCCATTAACTTAATCTTGGGGCAATTGGGCCCTTGAAAAACCCAAATTGGGCCCAATGGATCAACCCATTCGGACCCTGATTTCTGCCAGGCAATTGAACCGCCCAAGGCAAGAGGTTGCACCGCTTGGGCTAAGTCTCCGAGCGAGACTGGGAGGTGCAACCGCTCCAGCCAGGCGGTGGCACCGCTTGGGCTCAGTCTCCGAGCGAGACTGGGCGGTGCAACCTCCCCTGACAGGAGGTGGCACCGCTTGAGCTCGGTCTTCGAGCTCTGCCAAGCGGTGCAACCGCCTCAGTCCGGAGGTGCAACCGCCTGAGCTCGGTCTTCGAGCTCTGGTAGGAGGTGCAACCGCCCCTGAAAGAGGTGGCACCACCCAGAGGCTCAGTCTTCGAGCTCTGCCAGGCGGTGCAACCGCCTCAGTCAGGAGGTGCAACCGCCTGATCCCGAAATTCCGGGAATTGATAATTTTGAGCTCCAAATTTGAACTGGGTTGGGGCCTATAAATACCCCACCCATTCAACACTGAAAGGGCATGAACTTACACCGAAATCTTGATCTTTTTCTGTGATTGTTAGAGCTCAAAATTATTGTAAAGGCCAAAAGTTCTTCTCCCTCTGTTCTTCCAAGTTTTGAGTTGTAAAGAAAGGAGAGAAAATTCTGTAAGGGTTGTCTCCTAAGCCCGTCAAAAGGAGTGAAACTATAAAAGGGTGATTGGCCTTCGCCTATTGAAGGAAGGCCTCTAGTTGACGTCGGTGACCTCGTCGGTGGAGGAAGCCAAAAGTGGAGTAGGTCAAGATTGACCGAACTACTCTAAATCTTGGTTTGCATTTACTTTGACCATATTATCTTTACTGCAAACCTCCTCTAAAGCTTACTGCTTTCTGCGCATATACGATCGGGTTTCAAGCTTTGCACTTTCCGAATCAGCGTTTAGACGTAAATCTGTTTTTTCATACGATCATCATATTTCAGTTTACGTTTACGTTTCGATTTCAATCATAACTGCAAACTACCTTTATATCCTTGCTTAAACTGCATGTCGCCTAATCAAGTGATTTATGAATCAGCATTTAGATGTAAATCAGCTTCTTCGTATGAACGTCATATTTCAGTTTGCGCTTATATTCTGGTTTTCATCATAACTGCAAACTGCCTTCATAGATTGATTTTAACGTCATGTCACTTGATCTTAAGTTAAAGTAATCTTAGAATGGCTTTCACACCGAAATCATTTTTATCGTTCGAACGTGTTTTATCGTTGAAAGATTTCCGCTGCACTAATTCACCCCACCCCTCTTAGTGCTCTTGATCCTAACAAACATGAGCTGCAACTTCAGCCCTAAGATGAGAATCTTATCTATAAAGAGACAGAACACAAAAATAAATTCATGTAAGCCTTAAAGTAGGAGGAAAGTTTTGCGAAGCAAAAGTCTCCACAGCATTGGCTTACTTTAGGGGATTCCAATACTAAGTTTTTCTATGCTTCGATTGATACTCGAAGGGTCGTTAACCATATCAGAAAATGCAGAGACAAATATGGTAATTTTATTGAGAATTTAGATGAGGTTAAAGCATACACTGGGCGATTTTTTTATTCCTTACTCAATCAAGCAGTGCAACCTAATAACATTCATGCGGATCAAACTAAAAAGCTTGATTCATATGTCATTTCAATCCTCAGTGCCTCAATTACAGATGACAAAATTGTAAGAGTTGTCTTTAAGTCACCGAAGCACAAAAGCCCTAGTCTAGATGGATTTCCAACTCAATTTTACCAAATTACATGGTCTATTATTGGTAATGATGTGATTAAGGCTTGCCAATATTTTTTCTCTTGAGGTCATATTCTTAGAGAGATAAATTACACTTTTATTTCTTTAATTCCTAAGAATGCAGAAGCAGATTCACTAGAGAACTATCGACCCATATCATTATGCAACTTTATTTACAAGAGAGTATTCCCATCAAGATCATGATAAAAAACCTCATTAGGAAGATCTTCGTCGAAAGAAACCAGTACATATACTCAAGCAAATGCTAATTCCGTCTTTGCTTTATCAATGTATAGTGGTGGTCCCAAAGTGCTGCATAACTTTACAATAAAACATCGACTCCAAAGATGTAGATGAAAACCATGAAAGGATACCCATAAGGGAATAGATTGTAGGCTATCTAACTCCAAATGGACATCAAGAGACTAGCGTGTAACATCCTATTAGTCCCACATCGGAAGTGAGTAATGTGTATGATTAGCTTATATGGGCTTGATGAGTGTACTACGTTAACTCCCGCTTAAGCATTTTGGTCCGCGGTTGAAGGACCAAAATGGAGTTATTGGCCAATTAGCTTATCAGACTCGGGTCGTAACATTTATTATCAGAGCCGACCTAGCATTTAGGCAGGGTGAGAGGGCTCGAGTAGGAAAGGGCTACCCGTGGATGGAGTCGAGAACTCATCACAGCGTGGAGCCACCATTGAGTTAAACCTCACATGCACTGTGCTAGGGTTCGATCTGGGTTATGTCGGGCCTTGACGAGGATATCAAGCTAATTGAGTTGGAGATATTGTAACATCCCATTAGTCCCACATCGAAAGTGGGCAATATGTATGATTAGCTTATAAGGGCCTAATGAGTGTACTACGTTAATTCCCGCTTGAGCATTTTGGTCCGTGGTTGAAGGACCAAAATGGAGTTATTGGCAAGTTAGCTTATCAAACTCAGGTCGTGACATTTGGTATCAGAGCCGACCTAGCATTTTGGTCCGTGGTTGAAGGACCAAAATGGAGTTATTGGCAAGTTAGCTTATCAGACTCGGGTCGTGACATTTGGTATCAGAGCTGACCTAGCATTTGGGCAAGGTGAGAGGGCTCGAGTAGGAAAGGGCTACCCGTGGATGGAGTCGAGAACTCATCGACGTTGAGCCACCACTAAGTTAAACCTCACATGTACTATGCTAGGGTTCGATCTGGGTTATGTCGGGCCTTGACGAGGACATTAAGCTAATTGAGTTGTGGATATTGTAACATCCCATTAGTCCCATATCGGAAGTGGGCAATGTGTATGATTAGCTTATATGGGCCTGATGAGTGTACTACGTTAACTCCCGCTTAAGCATTTTGGTCCGTGGTTGAAGGACCAAAATGGAGTTATTGGCCAGTTAGCTTATCAGACTCGGGTCGTGACATTTGGTATCAGAGTCGACCTAGCATTTGGGTAGGGTGAGAGGGCTCGAGTAAGAAAGGGCTACCCGTGGATGGAGTCGAGAACTCATCGACGTTGAGCCACCACTAAGTTAAACCTCACATGTACTATGCTAGGGTTCGATCTGGGTTATGTCGGGCCTTGACGAGGACATTAAGCTAATTGAGTTGTGGATATTGTAACATCCCATTAGTCCCATATCGGAAGTGGGCAATGTGTATGATTAGCTTATATGGGCCTGATGAGTGTACTACGTTAACTCCCGCTTAAGCATTTTGGTCCGTGGTTGAAGGACCAAAATGGAGTTATTGGCCAGTTAGCTTATCAGACTCGGGTCGTGACATTTGGTATCAGAGTCGACCTAGCATTTGGGTAGGGTGAGAGGGCTCGAGTAGGAAAGGGCTACCCGTGGATGGAGTCGAGAACTCATCACTGAGTTAAACCTCACATGCATTGTGCTAGGGTTCGATCTGGGTTATGTCCGGCCTTGACGAGGACGTCAAGCTAATTGAGTTGGGGATATTGTAACATCCCATTAGTCCCATATCGGAAGTGGGCAATGTGTATGATTAGCTTATAAGGGCCTGATGAGTGTACTACGTTAACTCCCCCTTAAGCATTTTGGTCCATGGTTGAAGGACCAAAATGGAGTTATTGGCCAGTTAGCTTATCAGACTCGGGCTGTGACATTTGGTATCAGAGTCGACCTAGCATTTGGGCAGAAAGAGGGCTCAAGTAGGAAAGGGCTACCCGTGGATGAAGTCGAAAACTCATCACGGCGTGTAGCCACTACTGAGTTAAACTTCATATGCACTATGCTAGGGTTCGATCTGGGTTATGTCGGGCCTTGACGAGGACGTCAAGCTAATTGAGTTTGGGATATTGTAACATCCCATTAGTCCCACATCGGAAGTGGGCAATGTGTATGATTAGCTTATATGGGCCTGATGAGTGTACTACGTTAACTCCCGCTTAAGCATTTTGGTCCACGGTTGAAGGATCAAAATGGAGTTATTGGCTAGTTAGCTCATCATCACGGTGTGGAGCCACCACTGAGTTAAACCTCACATGCACTGTGCTAGGGTTCGATCTTGGTTATGTCGGGCCTTGACGAGGACTAACATCCCATTAGTCCCACATGCACTTTTTTTTATCATAGGGTGCTCCGGTGTTAGTTAAAAAGATGGATGGAACATTGAGGCTTTGTATTGATTATAGACAGTTGAATCAGGTGACCATCAAAAATAAGTATCCCATACCCAGAATTGATGATTTGTTTGGTTAAATGTAGGGTGCACAAGTATTCTCTAAGATTGACCTGAGATCATGTTACTATCAGTTGAAGATCAAGGAGGAGGATATTCCAAAAACAGCTTTTAGAACTCGATATGGTCACTATGAATTCTTGGTGATGCCTTTTGGTTTGACTAATGCCCCTGCAGCTTTTATGAAACTAATGAATAGGATAGCTCAACCGCTCTTAGATGGCTGTGTAATTATATTCATTGATGACATATTGGTATAGCTTTTATGGAACTAATGAATAGGATAGTTCAACCACTCTTGGATGGCTGTGTAATTATATTCATTGATGACATATTGGTGTATTCAAGGAGTAATCTAGAGCATGAGGAACACTTAAGAAATGTATTGTCCAGAGAAAAGAAGTTGTATGCAAAGTTCAACAAATGTGAATTATGGTTGAATGAAGTTGCTTTCTTGGGCCATGTGATTTCAAGGAAGGGCATATCTGTTGATCCAAAAAAAGTAGAAGCTATAGTTAAATGAGAAGTACCAACAAATGTAACATAAGTTAGAAGCTTCTTGGGCATGACAAATTATTACAGGAGATTTGTGGAGGGATTTTTTCAAATCACTCAATCTCACACCAAACCCACTAAGAAGAATGTGAAATTTGTAGGGGATGATGATTGTGAGCAAAGTTTTCAAGAGTTAAAAAGTGCTAGTCATAGGTGCCCAGCAAGTCAATCACGTGAGTGATGGCACGTGTGACTTGATACAGAATTTTTTTGCTTATTATATTTTGGCGTATATCACTTTATAACTATTGCATAAATGTATATATATATTGTGATGTCCTTGGATTTGTGCAATGGGAATCGGATTGTGATGAGATCACGATAATGAGATCGATTCAACTTTAAACACATATCCTAAATAATCCCGGTCATAGGTTACTCGAGAGGGACATCGTGATAACCGGATAGACTGGTGTGCTGTATACCCGTCCATATGATGGATGCAGCTAGTCTCATTGTTGAATCTCGGGTTTTGATGATGAAGTCAATTGTCATTTGTTATCTAATCTATGTGTTGAGATAAGTGTGCAGGATTAACTACGATAAAGAGTAAGACAAGCAGCAGGTGTTGCGCCGGAGTCAAGATCAGGATCACGTTGGGAGTTCGAGAGTTCGACGGAAGTTCGGACGGTCGTCGGAGGTTCAGAGAGAACAGATTCGAGAAGTCCAGAAGCTTGCCAAGCGAAGCTCGTCGGAACTCGCCAAGTGGATCGTCGCAAAGTCCAGGAGTATGCCGGATGTCCGCAGAAGGATCACCGAGGGTTATCGGTTGATCGACGGAAGTTGGCCGGAAACTCGCCGGAAGAAGCGATTGACGCATCGGAGCAAAGCTGCAGAAGTTGTCTTAGAGTTAATCGTAGTTAGCATGATGATTAAGCATGAAAATGGGAGGTGATCCCATTAGCTTAATCTTGGGGCAATTGGGCCCCTGAAAAGATTCAAAGTGGGCCGAATGGAGTGAACCATTCGGACCCTGATTGCACCAGGAGGTGCAACCGCCCCAGCCAGGAGGTGCAACTGCCTGGGCTGTGGGGTTGGGAGGTGCAACCGCCCCAGCCAGGAGGTGCAACCGCCTGGGCTGTGGGGTTGGGAGGTGCAACCGCCCCAGCCAGGAGGTGCAACCGCCTGGGCTGTGGGGTTGGGAGGTGCAACCGCCCCAGCCAAGAGGTTGCACCGCCAGAGCTCAAGTTCCGAGCTCTGCCAGGCGATGCAACCACCGAGCTCAGTCTTCGAGCTCTGGCAGAGAGGTGCATCAGCCTGAGCTAAGTCTCGAGCTCTGCCAGGTGATGGATTCACCAAGCTCAGTCTTCGAGCTCTGGCAGAGAGGTGCATCAGCCTGAGCTCAGTTTCGAGCTCTCCCAGGTGATGCAACCACCGAGCTCAGATTTCGAGCTCTGCCAGGTGATGCAACCACCAAGCTCAGTCTTCGAGCTCTGCCAGGTGATGCAACCATCGAGCTCAGTCTTCGAGCTCTGGCAGAGAAGAGCAATCGGCTGAGCTCAGTCTTCAAGCTCTGCCAGGCGGTGCCACCTCTCCAGTTGAGAGGTGCAACCGCCTGATCCCAGAATTCTGGGATTTGATCGATTTGATCGTTTTGAGCTCGAATTTTGAATTGGGTTGGGGGCCTATAAATACCCCACCCATTCAGCACTGAAAAGATACAGACCAATACCGAAATCTTGATCTTTTCTGTGATTCTAAGAGCTCAAAAGTGTTGTAAAGCCTTTAAGTCTCCTCCTTCTGTTCTTCAAGTTTTCAATTGTAAAGTGAGGAGAGAAAGGTCTGTAAAGGTTGTCTCCTAAGCCTGTCAAAAGGAGAGAAATTGTAAGAGGGAAGTTTGGCCTTCGCCCATTGAAGGAAGGCACCTAGCTGACGTCGGCAACCTCATCGGTGGAGGAAGCCAAAAGTGGAGTAGGTCAAGGCTGACCGAACCACTCTAAATCTCTGGTTTGCGTTTATTTTCGAGCACTTTATCATTACTGCAAACCTCCCTCATCACTACTGCTCTCTGCGCTTTCACGAACGAATTCTAAGTGCTGTTCTTCCAAATCTGCATTCAGACGTAAATTCGTATTTTCATACATTACAGTTTACGTTTACGTTTGATTCTGCAGAACTGTTTTCCGTGCTTTTACGAACGAGCTTCTTAGCAGTTTACGCTTACATTTTAATCCTATTAATAACTGCAATCTGTCCTCTATGATTTTACGAATGAGTTTCAACATTTATACGCAAAACTGCATTCAGACGTAAATCGGCTTTCCTTGCTCAATCGTCAGATTTCAGTTCACGTTTACGTCTTGATTTCAACTGCATACTGCCTTCTGCGAGTATACAAACGAGTTTCAAAGTTTAGACGTAAATCTGCGTTTAGACGTAAATCTGCGTTTAGACGTAAATCTGCGTTTAGACGTAAATCTGCGTTTAGACGTAAATCTGCATTTAGACGTAAATCTGAGTTTAGACGCAAAACTACGCTTAGACGCAAAACTGCGCTTAGACGCAAAACTGCGCTTAAACGGAATCTGCGCTTAGACGCAAACTGCACCTAGATACAAACTGAGAATTTGCTTTTGCATCATAATAGTTTTTGAACGAACGCAGCTTTTGGTTTTTAAATTAATATAAGATTTCCGCTGCACTAATTCACCCCCCCCCCTCTTAGTGCTCTCGATCCTAACAATTGGTATCAGAGCAAGGTTAACTCTCTAAAGGATTAAAACCCAAGAGAGATGGCATACGCCGGAAACCAAGAGGGGCATTCAATTACACGTCCACCCATGTTCAGTGGAACGGACTACACGTACTGGAAGACCCGAATGAGGATCTTTCTTATTTCTATGGATTTTGAACTATGGAACCTTGTTGAAAATGGATTTTCAAAATCTTCTCTTCCAATGATCGATTGGAACGATTTGGAGAAAAAGGCTTTCGCTCTTAATGCAAAGGCTATGAATGCCTTATTTTGCGCACTTGATAAAAACGAGTTTAATCGTGTTTCAACTTGCGAAACTGCTTTTGATATTTGGCACACACTTGAAGTGACCCACGAGGGCACAAGTAGAGTGAAAGAGTCAAAAATCAATCTGTTGCTGCATACTTTTGAACTTTTCCGAATGAAACCGAGTGAAACCATTGGCGACATGTTTACCCGTTTCACGGATGTCGTCAACGGTCTAAAAGGACTCGGAAAGAGTTTTTCGGATTTTGAGCTTGTTAATAAGATACTAAGATCCCTTCCTAAGAGTTGGGATCCTAAAGTCACCGCAATTCAAGAGGCAAAAGATCTGCGAAATTTCCCTCTTGAAGAACTAATCGGGTCATTAATGACCTATGAAATGACCTGCAAAGCTCATGAAGAGCAAGAAGACATCCTTCCAAAGAACAGGAAGGATATGGCACTTAAAACTTCTGAATGCCACTTGAGAGAAAACTCAAGTGATGAGGACTGTGATGATGACTTAGCATTTTTGACAAGAAAGTTTAAGAAGTTCTTCAAAAGAAACAAGTTTAAAAACAATGTGAAAAATAAACTTGAACCTAAGAAGGACCAAGTGATCTGCTACGAATGTAAAAAGCCGGGACATTACAAAAGTGATTGTCCCCAAGTCAAGAAAAGAACAACAAAGAAGAAGGCGCTCCAAGCAACATGGGATGATTCGAGCGCATCTGAGGAAGAAGAATCCAACACCGAGCAAGTTGCTCATTACGCCTTTATGGCTATCGAAGAGGAGGTAACGGATTTATTAGATGCTGATTTATCTTTCGATGAATTATTAAATGCCTTCCATGATTTATTTGATGAATGCAAAGTTATAAATAGAAAATACAAGTTGCTAAAAAAGGTACATGATAATCTTACTTGTGAGTTTGATAAGTTAAAAGTCGAACATCATGATAGTTTAAATTCATGTATCAAATGTCATGATCTGGAAACTATACAAAAAGAAAACTTGCTACTTAAGGACACCTTGAAGAAATTCGAGGTTGGTAGCAAGTCATTAAACATGATCCTTACAAACAAGGGTCATGCTCCCAAAAGAAGTGGGATTGGATTTGTGAGGAGTCCTCACCGAAATCCAACTACCTTTGTAAAAGGCCCCATCTTACATGTTCAACACCAAACCAAGTGCAACTTTTGTTGCAAATCTGGACACAAGACACATTGTTGTCCATTCAAGAAAATAAGTCCAAACAAATTAATTTGGGTTCCTAAAGGAACCATGATAAACTCTATGCAACATGATAGAAAATGTAGATCTATTTATGAGGCACCCAAAAGCAAATGGGTACCTAAACATCATTCTTTCTTGTAGAAAACTAAACAATCGCAAGCTAGGAGCAAGAAATGGTACCTTGATAGTGGATGCTCAAGGCATATGACCGGAGATCCATCTCAATTCTCTAAGCTCTCTAGCATAGACGAAGGATATGTCACCTTCGGAGACAACAACAAGGGTAAAATCATTGGCAAAGGAACCATAGGTAACAAATCCAACCTCTCTATTGAAGATGTTTTACTAGTTGATGGTCTAAAACATAACCTCTTGAGCATTAGTCAATTATGTGATAAAGGATATATTATAAGATTTGAATCTAATGCCTGCATCATTGGAAAACCACACAAAAATATATCTATGATTGCATTAAAACAAAACAACGTATACACTATTGACATCAATGACTTATGTGATGAAATGTGCTTTGCCGTTATGAATGAGGATGCTTGGCTATGGCATAGAAGATTAGGTCATGCTAGCATAAAACTAATCAATCAAGTATCATCTAGAGAACTTGTAAGAGGAATTCCTCATATCAAGTTCATCAAAGATAATGTATGTGATGCTTGCCAATTAGGTAAGCAAATTAGGGGTAGCTTCAAAGCTAAGAATCAAATAAGCACCTCTAGACCCTTACAATTGATCCATATGGACTTGTTCGGACCAATCTCTACATCGAGTCTAGGAGGTAGCAAATACGCCTTTGTCATTATTGATGACTACAGCAGATATACATGGACCTACTTCTTAAAACAAAAAAATGAATGCTTTAGACATTTTACCAAGTTTTGTAAACTTGTTCAAAATGAGAAGGAATCTATGATTTCGTCAATTAGAAGTGATCACGGTGGAGAATTTCAAAACCATGACTTCCAAGAATTTTGTGAACTCAATGGATACAACCATAACTTCTCTACTCCAAGAAATCCTCAACAAAATGGGGTAGTAGAAAGAAAAAATCGAAATTTGCAAGAAATGGCAAGAACCATGTTGAATGAACATAGCCTACCCAAATATTTTTGGGCCGAAGCTGTAAACACTGCATGTTATATTTTAAATAGAGTCCTAGTAAGACCCTTACTCACCAAAACTCCCTATGAGTTATGGAATAACAAAAAACCCAATGTCTCATATTTTAAAGTCTTTGGGTGTAAGTGTTTTATCTTGAATGAAAAGGATAACTTAGGAAAATTCGATGCTAAATCTGATGAAGGAATCTTTCTTGGTTATTCTTCGGTTTCTAAAGCTTTTCGCATCTTCAATAAAAGAACCTTAATTATTGAAGAATCCATCCATGTTGTTTTCAATGAGATTTCAGAAATTAAGAAAAATGATCTTGATGATGATGTTAATTTTGATTCCTTGAATTTAAACGAAACCCCGTCCCCAACTGGCAACTTGGTTGCATCCACTTCCAAAACATCCTTACCCAAGGATTGGAAGTATATTGATGCTCATCCTAAGGAGCTAATCCTAGGAGACACATCAAAGGGGGTTCAAACACGATCTTCTTTAAAAAACTTTTGTGCCAACGCCGCTTTTCTCTCCCAAATTGAACCCAAATGTATTGATGAAGCCATGAAAGATGATTCATGGATCATCGCAATGCAAGATGAATTAAATCAATTTGAGAGAAATGAGGTGTGGACGCTTGTTCCTAGGCCAAATGACCATTTAGTAATTGGTACTAAATGGGTCTTTAGAAACAAGCAAGATGAAAATGGTATCGTGGTTAGAAACAAGGCTAGATTAGTGGCCAAAGGTTTCAACCAAGAAGAAGGTATCGATTACGAAGAAACCTTCGCACCTGTGGCTCGATTGGAAGCCATAAGGATGCTCCTTGCCTACGCTAGTTGCAAAAATTTTAAGTTATTTCAAATGGATGTTAAAAGCGCTTTTTTAAATGGTTTCATTTCCGAAGAAGTTTATGTTGAACAACCTCCTGGATTTGAAAACAATGGCTACCCTAATCATGTGTTTAGATTAACTAAAGCTCTCTATGGTTTAAAACAAGCCCCAAGGGCTTGGTATGAGAGACTTAGCTCTTTTCTCATTGAAAATAATTTCATAAAAGGCAAGGTTGATACTACATTATTTATCAAGAATTTTGAAAATGATTTTCTCATTGTTCAGATTTATGTTGATGATATTATCTTTGGTTCTACAAATGAATCTCTTTGTGAATCCTTTTCGAAAACTATGAGTCATGAATTCGAAATGAGTCTAATGGGAGAGTTAACATTCTTCTTAGGCCTACAAATCAAACAACTAAGCAATGGCATCTTTATTAGTCAAACCAAATATGCTGTGAGTCTGCTAAAGAAGTTCAAAATGAATAATTCAAAAGCCATTGACACTCCTATGAGCACCTCCACTAAGTTAGAAATTGATGAGAATGGAGAAAGCTTCGATCAAAAAACCTATAGGGGTATGATAGGAAGTTTACTTTACCTCACTGCCACCAGACCAGACATCATGTTCAGTGTAGGACTTTGTGCTAGATTTCAATCAGACCCTAAGATATCTCATCTCAAAGCAGTCAAAAGAATACTCAGATATCTTAATGGAACTACCAATCTAGGATTATGGTACCCAAAATCAGAAAATTTTGAATTAACAACTTATGCTGATGCGGACTTCGCTGGCTGTAAACTAGACAGAAAAAGCACATCAGGATCATGTCAATTTTTAGGACATGCCCTCGTATCCTGGTCATCTAAGAAACAAAACTCGGTTGCCCTATCAACAACCGAAGCTGAATACATTGCAGCAAGTGCATGCTGTGCACAAGTTGTATGGATGAAAAACACTTTAGAAGATTACAAAGTGAATCTTAAAGATATTCCCATTAAATGTGATAACACGAGTGCAATATGCTTAACTAAAAATCCTATACAACACTCAAGAACAAAACACATTGATATTAGACATCACTTTATACGAGATCATGTCACTAATCATGATGTAACCATAGAGTTTATTGATACCAAACATCAACTGGCTGATATCTTCACAAAACCCCTATGTGAAGAACAATTTGATTACATAAGAAGAGAATTAGGAATGTTGATGTGTCCGAATACTTAAACTAGTTAAAATTATCTTTCGGATGTTATTACTATTACATGTCTTGACAACGCCTGATCAAATAACATGTTGCAAAATATGTGACAAATACTTTTAACCAAATGCATGTAAGAAGTTCATTTTTCGGGTTATATGCTAAAAATGGGATGTTCCCGTACACTCTTATGAAAACTCTTTGGAAAATGACTTTCCTCCGTCAAGCAAAAACAATAAAGAGATATATGTGTCATGACTTCCTTCATATGCTTGATAATGCTATCATGCTTTTTGTTGATGACAAAGGGGGAGAAACATATGAATTGATAAACACTATGTCATAACTGAACTGCCATAATCATATGTCATAGTTGCAAATACTTGAGTGATGCTATAAACAATGTTATGCCATCCTTGCATCACCAAGAGATATGTGAACATGTGCTATGACATATATGATGTATGTATATGTCAAATGTGAGCATCCTTGTTATGCCATCCTTGCATCCTTGCTAGAAAATCTCAAATGTGAGCATCATGTAAAAAGTCCTTCGTAGCTTTATATGATTACATGATGAATGGTTACAAACACTATCATACAAACTTGATGATGTATGTCATGCCTTGACATAATTCTTGAAGAGATACATCATGATGGGCATCATGATGGGAGCATTGATAAGTTTAACTGATCTAACTTATCAATACGTCACTTGAATTCTTCGGTCTTGAATTCAAGGTTGACTTATCTCAACTATGGCATTTAGATAGGGGGAGTTAAGGACAACTCCTTTATCAATTGATTGTCATCATCAAAAAGGGGGAGATTGTTGAATCTCGGGTTTTGATGATGAAGTCAATTGTCATTTGTTATCTAATCTATGTGTTGAGATAAGTGTGCAGGATTAACTATGATAAAGAGTAAGACAAGCAGCAGGTGTTGCGCCGGAGTCAAGATCAGGATCACGTTGGGAGTTCGAGAGTTCGACGGAAGTTCGGACGGTCGTCGGAGGTTCAGAGAGAACAGATTCGAGAAGTCCAGAAGCTTGCCAAGCGAAGCTCGTCGGAACTCGCCAAGTGGATCGTCGCAAAGTCCAGGAGTATGCCGGATGTCCGCAGAAGGATCACCGAGGGTTATCGGTTGATCGACGGAAGTTGGCCGGAAACTCGCCGGAAGAAGCGATTGACGCATCGGAGCAAAGCTGCAGAAGTTGTCTTAGAGTTAATCGTAGTTAGCATGATGATTAAGCATGAAAATGGGAGGTGATCCCATTAGCTTAATCTTGGGGCAATTGGGCCCCTGAAAAGATTCAAAGTGGGCCGAATGGAGTGAACCATTCGGACCCTGATTGCACCAGGAGGTGCAACCGCCCCAGCCAGGAGGTGCAACCGCCTGGGCTGTGGGGTTGGGAGGTGCAACCGCCCCAGCCAGGAGGTGCAACCGCCTGGGCTGTGGGGTTGGGAGGTGCAACCGCCCCAGCCAAGAGGTTGCACCGCCAGAGCTCAAGTTCCGAGCTCTGCCAGGCGATGCAACCACCGAGCTCAGTCTTCGAGCTCTGGCAGAGAGGTGCATCAGCCTGAGCTAAGTCTCGAGCTCTGCCAGGTGATGGATTCACCAAGCTCAGTCTTCGAGCTCTGGCAGAGAGGTGCATCAGCCTGAGCTCAGTTTCGAGCTCTCCCAGGTGATGCAACCACCGAGCTCAGATTTCGAGCTCTGCCAGGTGATGCAACCACCAAGCTCAGTCTTCGAGCTCTGCCAGGTGATGCAACCATCGAGCTCAGTCTTCGAGCTCTGGCAGAGAAGAGCAATCGGCTGAGCTCAGTCTTCGAGCTCTGCCAGGCGGTGCCACCTCTCCAGTTGAGAGGTGCAACCGCCTGATCCCAGAATTCTGGGATTTGATCGATTTGATCGTTTTGAGCTCGAATTTTGAATTGGGTTGGGGGCCTATAAATACCCCACCCATTCAGCACTGAAAAGATACAGACCAATACCGAAATCTTGATCTTTTCTGTGATTCTAAGAGCTCAAAAGTGTTGTAAAGCCTTTAAGTCTCCTCCTTCTGTTCTTCAAGTTTTCAATTGTAAAGTAAGGAGAGAAAGGTCTGTAAAGGTTGTCTCCTAAGCCTGTCAAAAGGAGAGAAATTGTAAGAGGGAAGTTTGGCCTTCGCCCATTGAAGGAAGGCACCTAGCTGACGTCGGCAACCTCATCGGTGGAGGAAGCCAAAAGTGGAGTAGGTCAAGGCTGACCGAACCACTCTAAATCTCTGGTTTGCGTTTATTTTCGAGCACTTTATCATTACTGCAAACCTCCCTCATCACTACTGCTCTCTGCGCTTTCACGAACGAATTCTAAGTGCTGTTCTTCCAAATCTGCATTCAGACGTAAATTCGTATTTTCATACATTACAGTTTACGTTTACGTTTGATTCTGCAGAACTGTTTTCCGTGCTTTTACGAACGAGCTTCTTAGCAGTTTACACTTACATTTTAATCCTATTAATAACTGCAATCTGTCCTCTATGATTTTACGAATGAGTTTCAACATTTAGACGCAAAACTGCATTCAGACGTAAATCGGCTTTCCTTGCTCAATCGTCAGATTTCAGTTCACGTTTACGTCTTGATTTCAACTGCATACTGCCTTCTGCGAGTATACAAACGAGTTTCAAAGTTTAGACGTAAATCTGCGTTTAGACGTAAATCTGCGTTTAGACGTAAAACTACGTTTAGACGTAAATCTGCGTTTAGACGTAAAACTGCGTTTAGACGTAAAACTGCGTTTAGACGTAAATCTGCGTTTAGACGTAAATCTGCATTTAGACGTAAATCTGAGTTTAGACGCAAAACTGCGCTTAGACGCAAAACTGCGCTTAGACGCAAAACTGCGCTTAAACGCAATCTGTGCTTAGACGCAAACTGCACCTAGATACAAACTGAGAATTTGCTTTTGCATCATAATAGTTTTTGAACGAACGCAGCTTTTGGTTTTTAAATTAATATAAGATTTCCGCTGCACTAATTCACCCCCCCCCTCTTAGTGCTCTCGATCCTAACAATAACTGCTCGTGTAGGGACACTAGGGATACAGTACAGGTGCTCATTGGAGAATGAGTTCACTGATTGATCCGCTTACGAAATGCTGGATGGTTGATGATGCCTTATTGTCAAACAGCGATTACGTAGTCCTAGTGGTGTATCTGGTCCTTAGACTTGAGACACCAAGGATGTCCTGTATGAGTGCTCCACTCTTTGATACCAGACTTATAGGTTTGGCTATCCCAGATCTAGTACAACTGGTCATTGGGAGTGGTAGTCGACCTTACGAGGGCTATTGAGTGTCGATAGAGGATCATCCACTCTCGGCGTCATGAGAGGAATATCCCATGTGTTCTTGCTCAGACAAATCCCTGGCCAGGGTCATTCGGGTTGAGAGAGAAAGAGTTCTCCGGGAGAATCCGATTAGAGCGAGACTGGAGTAGAAACCGTATGGGTCTGACAGCACCATGCTTGATATACGGTCTTTGGGATATTAGATGGATTAGGGACTATAGGTACATGGTAACTGAGGACAGACAGGTCCAATGGATTGGATTCCCCTGTATCGTCTTGGGACTACGGCGTAGTGGCCTAGTACGTCCATAGTCGATGAGTCGAGTGAATTATTACAGAGATAATAATTCACTGAGTTAGAAGGAGTTCTGACAGGTATGACTCACGGCCAGCTTGATATTGGGCCTAGAGGGTCACACACATATGGTAGGCATTGCGATGAGTAGAGGTTCGGATATGAGATATCCAACGGAGCCCTTATCTTATTGGATGCAGATCCAATACCCACTAGGGAAGGACCCATTAGGGTTTGACATGAGATCTCTATAAATAGGAGGGATTCACAGCCTCATAGGCTAGAGTCTTTGCTTGCCTTTCCTATTCTCCTCTCCCTCTCCACCTCAGAGTAGGCCTGGAGTTTTGAGGAGCGTCGTCGCAACCCTACTGTGTGGATCACCGCTAGAGAGGAGGACGCTTGACCTCCTTCACCCTCTCCTAAGGATCTGCAAGGAAACAGGGATATACAATCTCCCTAGGTAACACAATCTATATGCAGTTTCATGTTTCGCGGATTTTTGCGTACCAATCTTTGCACGACGACGAACATCTCTTTGGGAATTGGCAGCAATTGATTTTGCTCTAAAGATTTGGAAACATTTTTTGTATGGTCAGCAATTTGAAATTTTTATTGATCACAAGAGTTTGAAATATATTTTCACTTAGAAAGACTTAAACATGAGGCAGCGAAGATGGATAGAACTTCTAAAGGATTATGATTGTGCCATCCGTTATCACCCGGGCAAAACCAATATGGTAGCTAATCCTCTTAATAGAAAATCTACATGTTTTATGGCTAGTCTGGTCGTGAAGCAAAGGAAGTTATTGGAAGAAAATTTTGATTTGAATGCTATGAGGAAAAAAAAGGGGGAAAAAGAAGAAGAAAAAATTTGGGGCTTTGAGGTTTCTTACTCAAATCTTCTCGTTTAGGATCATAATTCTCAAACACAAGTGTTCTAATCTCATCCTACAGAATTATTAGTCTTTGATCTCATAATTATTTTGAATTATTCGAAATATTTTAGCCTAGAACATGATATTTCCCTTGTTAGATATAAAAATCATGGATCTGAAATTTTTCGGTAAACTGACCCCTATACATTATTTCAACCATAATTTTTAGCACCAAATGTGGATTTAGGTAGGATATTGTTCATTTGAAAGTAAACTCTAATACCAAATGTCATACGCCATTGATATGCTCCGAAATGCTTCATCTGCTACTGTCTCAAATTATTGTTCACAATACCCTACGATGCTCTAGATTATGTTTGGTGGTCATTCAGAAATGGATGAACCATATTATATTTGGGATTCATCTTTATTGTTACAATATCCCCAACTCAATTAGCTTGATGTCCTCGTCAAGGCTATACGTACACTCATCAGGCCTATATAAGCTAATCATACACATTGCCCACTTCCGATGTGGGACTAATGGGATGTTCCCCATCTAGTTTTGATAAATGATGATAGTGAGAAATAGGATGTTTTGAGACCTACCACATAGCCAATAATCGTCATAGGCCATATCTCAATCAGCTCTGCGGAATCAGTAATCTCATACACAGTAATCTTCTTATCAACCTAAACTTCTCGAGCAAAGAAATCCAAGCTGAGATATGGACTTCCAACCGGAGCCTTGAAGAGGCTAGTCCAAGGCCGAGGGTCACTAGAAATGGGAGCAAGAGGCCGCGATCTAGAGCACGACATGCTTCGATGCTGCTTCGTCGAAGGAGCATCTCACCAGAAAGAAGATAGCAGAGGAGCAACTTGACAGGTAAGGGCAGGTAGCCTCACCGTCGAATCTACCCTCCCGCCACCGTCACCAATCCCAGGGATCATCGCTGTTATATAGGAGTAACCGATCTGTCGCTGGAAGGGCACACTTGCCGCCCCCAAAGAAATCCTCCTGTTTTCAACCGAGAAGACGAGGAGCTGCCAGAACTATCGCTTCTTCTCTGTTTCGCTGATGAGATGGCAAGCTAGGGGCTGCACGGATCCCTGTTCCTTGGGAAGAGGGGCTGCATAGGGAGATCACAGGTCGATGATCCCAGCCTTCCCGTTGCAGCCACCACCGCTATCACCCAGCCCACCTCACCTTTGTTCCTCCTTATGAGAAGGGGAAGAAGGAGAGTAGAGGGCTGCACGCAGGTGACGCCCCCAAAGAAACCCTCTGTTCCACCGAGTAGAACAGGAGGAGAGCAGGGGGTGCAGAACCGCCGGCCCCAGCAGAGCACCGCTGACTACAAGAAGGGTGCGATCGCAGCAGCCTTCTTCCGATCTCTCCTCTGCTGTTTCGCAAAGAAGAAGAGTGTCAACCGCAAGAAGAAGAGCGCAGATCCACTGGCCACAGAGAGGATTGGTCGTCGATCCGTCGCTACCTTCGCCGATGAATCCTCTCCCAACTGGTCGCCTGCTGCTTCTCCCCTATTCTTGGGGAGGGGGAAGAAGGAGGAGAGCAGATGGTGCGATATCTCCTCCTTTGCCGGTGCCTCTTCTCCTCGATTCTTTGAGAAGAGGAAGAAGGAGAGCAGAGGGGCTGCAGAGGGAAGGGTGCGATCACAGCAGGTCGACGATCACAGCCTTCCCGTTGCTAGCAGTCTGGAAGAGTTTCCGCCGCCGTCGCCCAGCAGTGGTGGTGAGATCTCCTCGCTTCACCGAGCGCCGATCTCGGTCCAGAGAAGGCGTGCCCTATAGGGTGTTTGGGTGAGCAGATCTCCGCTCTCTGCTCCTCTGTGGAGAGCAGAGGATCTCCCAGGCCGCGGAAGGTTTTCGATCCTGAACGGAGTTCTCTTCTCCCTTCACCGATCGCCAACAGCCCAATTTACCCCTCCTCTGTTCCCGCCGGCAGAGAGGCGAGAAGAGGAAGAAGGGGAAGGGCGATGAGAGATATGTTCTCTTCTCCCTTTGTTCCTCGCTATGAGAAGCGGAAGGAGGAGAGCAGCGGGCTGCATGCGGTCGCCCTGCTTCCTCCCTCAGCTCGCAGAAGGAGAGCAGTGTCGACAGCAATGGCTCTTCTCCCTTCACTGATCGCCAACAACCCACTTTCCCCCTCCTCTGTTCTCGTCGGCAGAGACGCGAGAAGAGAGTGCAACACAAGGACTTCCGAGGCCCCATATATGTATATATATACATATATGTACATATGCATACTGTCTTCTATATGTATACCTACGTATATTTCCTGTATTATTTGAAGTGCTTGTAGGCAGTGTCGTTTCCAAGATTCCATCGCTCTTCCATTTTAAATTGGAGCCGAAGGTTTCACGTGAAGGAAAGAAAAGAACAGTTCAGCCAACTGAACGCCATGGTAGAGTGAGTTTCTCCGTTTATCAACACCAAAGCTTCATTCTGCAATGTCTTTTTGCTACTCTTCCGAAGTATGTTGATGTCAACTCTGAGGTTAGAGAATTCTACTCTCTTTTGCATCTAAATTAAGAATGAAAATTTTGTTTCTTTATGTAGGGTCATATTAATCTTCTCTGTATTGTTCCAAAGTGTTCACAGATACAATGCAAAAGATAAATACACAAGATCATTAGTCATAATCAGATTGTTTTCATTAAAGAAAGAAGTATATATCATAATAATCTTTTTGCTAATGACTTGGTCAAGGATTTACACTCAAAAGCAAGAGAAACAAAAATATGTTTTAAAGCTAATTTACGAAAAATCTTTAATTTAGTTAATAGGAAATTTATCTATAAGATGCTCCTCGATATGAACTCCCACAACAATGGGTTAATTGGATTCATTGTTACTTGGAAACTCCAAAGTTTTTTATACTCTTTAATGGCTCACCTATTGATTTTTTTACGAGCACGAATGGCATCCGACAAGGTGATCCACTCTCTCTATATCTTTTTACTATTGTAATGGAAGGACTCAGCTATATATTGGAACAAGCAATCTTTGATGGTAGCATTAAAGTACCCAATGCTAGTTCTATTCATATATCACACATAACTTTTGCAGATGATTTACTTATCTTTCTTCAGAATGATTCAACTTTAGTGAGGAACTTGGCTACTATTCTGAATTACTTTGGTATAGTTTCTAGCCTTCAGTTAAATCATACGAAAAGTAAAGTCTATATAGGTCCTTGTGTTGAGGATAAGGACTTTATTGCACACACTCTAGGGTTAGTGAGGGAAGCCTATTAGTTCCTTATCTAGGTCTCCCACTTATATCCACTGGCATTCACAAAACCCACTGTCAGCCTATCCTGCAAAAAATAAAGAATAGAGTTTTCTCCTGAAAAAATAGGCTTCTTTCAAAAGCAGGACGACTTGAACTCATCCGTTCGGTGTTGTACTCTTACTCTATATATTGGTCTAATGCATTTCTTCTACTTGTTGGACTTCTCCAAGATATTGAATGGTTATTAATAAACTTCTTCTAGAATGACACAAATGATAAGACATTGTATATGGTAAATTAGGGCAGCATCTACAAACCGAAAAGATGAAGGGGGGTTGAATATGAGAAATACTAGAGATTGGAATAAAACATGTTTGATACAACAATGGTGGGATCTTTTGCATAATAAATGTTCCTTATGGTCATAATGGATTTTTGCTAGATCTCTTTCCAAGGAATCAATTTGGGAAGTTTCAACAAGAACATATGACCCTACAGCTTGGAAAAGAATTTTGAAGGCAAGGAATTGGCTAATCAAACACATTTCTTATACAATCTCGTCTAGAACTAGTACTAATATGTGGTACGATCCTTGGGTGAATGGGAAAAGTATATTTCAATTATATAGTGACAGAATATGAAAAAACCTTGGGGCTCCCAAGGATTGAAAGGTTTTCGAGTTCATTGCTAACGGTACCTGGTGTCTCCGTAATCCTATTTCTCCTAAAATGTTATCACTTTGGCCGAATTTCATAGCTATTCCAATCAGGAACAATTCTTCCAATATACTTATGTGGCCACATGACAATGGTAAATTTAGTGTCACATCCGCATAGAATCAAATCAGGCAAAGAAATAACAAGTAGTTGGACATAGGATCGACCGGGATTATAGAGACATTCCTTATGCACATGACAGACCCTTCTTAATAAACTACCTATAGTAGATAATATGACGATAAGAAGTATCTATCATGTTAACCAATGCTCCCTTTGTATGTAACAGGAAGAAACTATTGACCACCTCTATTTTGCTTGTGACTATACTAAATGGATATGGAAAGAGATTTTAGCGATTCGAACTCAATAGGCTACCATAGCCAAACTTGCATCAAGAATTAGATGATCTCATGCAATGTTTCTCAAGAAAAGGGTCTCTTACATAATTGGCAAATGCTACTTTCAGATGTGCTATTTGGTGGATATGGAAGGAGAGATGTAGCAGAATCTTTGAATGTCAACACACAAACAATGCTTTTGACATAAATTATTGGAGACTCAAGATCACGGAGCATAATCTCAAAATGGAGCACTTTACACGAAGAGAAAAAGATATTTTTATCAAATTTAATTTTGCTATTAACTAAAATTCTTAGGCATGATGTTAAATGTTGTACTCACATATAGTCTTAACATATCTAGACATTATATTTTATTTATTGACTATAGTTAGGAGTCATAATCTATAACATGTGTAGTAATAACTACCACATGTATACTTAAGGAGTTATCTAGCTTCGTCTATGATTTATATAGACAAAATTATTTGTAAAAATTTTATACATAATCAATTTACTTTTACTTATCAAAAAAAAAAAATTTGCTTCCTTGAGTCTCTATATTTCTTCCAAAATAATGAAGATTTACAAAATTAGCAGCAACTTTAAGATTTTTCAGATTTGTGTTGGTCACTGCAGTATATTTTGTAATGCATTAATGTTTTCTTGTGTCACTGGAACTTCTACATGAGTTCATTGAAGTCATCTTTGTGAAACCATGAAATCAAGATAGTACTCCTGAAAATGAATCTCGACATTGTTAAAGAACTTGTAGATTTCATGGATGGTGTGAACCATTACATGCAGCTGTTTGGTTATGAAGGGTATAAGGAGGATTATAGAGGAGGCATCAAGTATCTTGTTGTCAATATTGATTCACACTGGCATGAGGCACAGAGTCTTCATGCTCTTTACCTCCTCTTTTACTAAGACAAAACCCCAATTCTTAACTTGTTTCTTCTTTATGGAAACAAACAAAGTTTTTTTGCTCAATGTAGTTATGTCATCGAAAAAGAAATAATGATCTGTTACCATTACAGGAGAACAACAATCCAACATATTTTGCAAAATATTATTACAATTAGAGCAGTAAATTATCTTCCAAATGCATTTTTATGATGACTGCAGCTGCTGTAGATATCATGCAGCATCTTCAGAGGTCTTATGATCGTCATCCAGCTTGGGGAAACAATGCAAGCAATTTCCATAATTCTTTCAACTTTCATGCTCGAAAATTTTTTTTCTAGAACTAGAAAAAGACCTCCTTCACCTTCTCCAAGTCATTATTTATGTGGTGAAGAACATGCTCAAATTTGCATGGCTTGTATGAGTACAAGCTTCAACATTGTTGCAATTTGCTGTAAACAGACAAGCTAGCTTAATACTATTCTTGACAGAATGAGCACTGCAGCCATAAGTGCTTGTGCTCTTTGACAACCTGCAATATTTGGTGCTGATGGATAAATGGAAACTAGTTCAATTTCATTCAAAGTAGATTAAGGTCTCCATGAATACAAATCAAGTACTGAGAGAAAAATGATCAATGTTATTCGGTTCACTCGTAAAAAGTCCTTGTTTCACCTGTCACATTTTTTCTACAACCAATATTGATTTCACGGGCAAATCTGATTTGGATGCTCAGATTCTAAAAAACTTGCAACTTTAATAAATTTGGCAGTCCATCTCAAGAATAGTGTTCATAGTAGTCCATTCCTTTCTGTCAAGCAGTAATATAAGATTTCATCTCAACTATCATGTAAAAATCATTATGAGAAATAAATTCCAATGGTTCTCCTAAAATTATGGTCTTCTACTTGAACTTTAAGGATCAGAAATTTTCAGCTCACTAGGAAAATAAAATATTTCCAACAAGGAAATAGTAGGTTTGTTTTCAATTTAGGCATTCAACATCTTTTGTTGTTTAGTGCACTGCTAACAATTTCCTTCAGTTCTGTGCTGATGGTTTCTATGCATAAATTGTCTGCAGGGCAGCTGACTGTCTGGACACATTTATGCCAAGTCACTTAATGTCTCCGACTGTCAAGACAGTGTCTGCTAGGGATGATCGAAAGATATGTTTCCCCATATCTGAAACAAGTTACAAGATAAGTGAACCAAATTATACTAACACGTCATCAAATATCACTATGTTTAAGAATGTATCATCTTAACTACGAAAACCAAAAATCCTTGGGAGTTGCAAAAACCAAAGGTCGGCAACTGGTCAGGAAGATACCCACATCAAAATTATTTCCATTGAGAATTTACTGGAATAGTTTCATGTCATCTGTGCTCGACTTTGGGTGATTCAGCTAGCTTTGGAATACTCATCATCCTGAGATGTCCCAAGTTTGGCATAGGGAAATAATCCACGAAATAGACGACGCAACTTGAATTCCATCCGTCCAATCTGGTCATCATCATCATCATCATCATCATCATTTTGTTCGTCTACAAATTGACTAGAAGCAACTCCCTCATGATCCTTGTTCTTGTCTTTCACTGCAACTTCATTATGAACTTTTGACCCTGTCAATGACCTTCAGAAATGGGAAAAGAAAAATATTTAGAATCAGCAAAGAGAACCAGTGAATGACATATTTTAAATGTGCCTGGTTATCTCTAAATGAACAATGGTATATATTATGATTTTCAAAACTAATGAACGTGATAAACATGGAAAAGAATATTAGAGACATACTTTCTCTGTTGTATTGAATCAGTCCCATGATTTTTCAAACTTCCTTCGCTTGGCCCGTGGTTGAGAGAAAGATGTCTAATAAAATGAAGCTGCATCAGAAAAAGAAAGAAAAAAGCAATTATTTATGTCCAAACAACTAATTCTACAAATTGTATGGGCAAAACATAATTAGAAATTGTTAGGAGAATTAAAAGATGCAGCAAAGACACAAAAGAACTCAGATCAAGGGATCAAAAAGAGAATAAATTTAGGCAGTGAACAAGTCAGTGATGTTTAAGACCAAAGCTGTTCTTAAATGAAGACTGATCATATGACTAAAGACATGCATCTTGACATAAAGTGATCTAGTTGCGATGCAGTCTTTGCACATGTCTATGATATTAGCTACCTATTTAAGTCTTAGTGCAGAAGCATGACTTCATAATCAACCGATCAAATTGATCATATATAATTCAATAGAGATGTCAAGAAATTATCCAATAAGATAGATTGAACAAATTAATCCATGATAATATATCTGACTCTGTCAAAGATAAATCAAGATATTTCATATACAAGAAAACATGTAGCAAAATATACTGAAAGTTTGTTAAGGAATTCACTTCCAGAGAACAAGAAAACATTCCCCTTCTTAAAACATTCTGTGGTAACTTGTGGCAATGCATACATCTCAGGTACAACTAAAGTTATTACTTAGGACAGAACCCTGCTTTTCTCTTTCTCCCTTCATCTGTAGGTGGTATATATAAATTTTTTGATTGTCCACATGTTGAATCTTCTAATAGAAGAATTGTTTCATTCAATTGCACATATTTATCTGTTGAGGATTGAAAGAGTGGATAAATTCCCTGAGGCCTAAAATTTATGATATTATATAACCAATTTATATCAGAAGAACTCCAACAATTTCACCTATGTTGGACTAGAAAAATAGCAAAAGAAGTTCTCCAAGTAGCTGCTAGTACATGAGGAAATATAAGGAAAGTCAGTATCTATCTGCTTCACTTGCATCATTATGTATATACATGTACAGAAAAGAGACGGGCGTCATTCGTTTTCAAAAGAATGCAACACCAGCTTCTTCTTACTGAAAATTCAATTCAAGAACATTTCTAATCTCACCAATTTAGCAAAAACATTGGTATAATATTGATTCCAATAGTCCACATCAAATCATAAGAAGGCCTAGGGGTGATGTGATAAATGCTGTTCTAATGAAGCAGGGGATGTCATTAACAATGCCTATAAATGAGAACAATGCAACTTATGTCAGATATTATCAGATCAGCTTGGAATGTTAATATACATGGTTCGTCCCCTTACATCTTATGTCAAAAGCTCAAAGCCAGTAAAATAGCACTTAAGGAGTGGAATACAAACACCTTTGGAAATATTACCACCCGGGTTCAAATTTGCAAAAAGGAACTAATGACAAAGCAACATGAACTACAACTTCAACCCCAAGATGAGAATCTTATTCACAAAAAGACAGAAGCCAGAAATAACTTCATGCAAGCCTTAAAGCAGGAGGAAAGTTTTGCAAAGCAGAAGTCTCGACAATATTGCCTTACTTTAGGGGATTCCAATACTAAGTTTTTCTATACTTCCATTGCTACTCGAAGGGCAGTTAACCGCATCAGATAATGCAGAGACAAATATAGTAATCTTATTAAGAATTTAGATGAGGTTAAAGCATACACTGAGCGATTTTTTTATTCCTTACTCAATCAAGCGGTGCAACCTAATAACATTCATGTGGAGCCAACTAGAAAGCTTGATTCGGATGCCATTTCAATCCTCAATGCCCCAATTACAGATGACGAAATTGTAAAAGTTGTCTTTAAGTCACCGAAGCACGAAAGCCTTGGTCCAGATGGATTTCTAGCTGAATTTTACCAAATTACATGATCTATTATTTGGTAATGATGTGATTAAGGCTTGCCAACATTTTTTCTCTTCAGGTCATATTCTTAGAGAGATGAATTGCACTTTTATTTCTTTAATTCCCAAGAATGCAAGGGCTGATTCACTAGAGAACTATCGACCCTTATCATTATGCAACTTTATTTACAAGATCATCTCTAAAGTGTTGACAGATAGAATGCAAAAGGTAATACACAAGATCATTAGTCCTAATCAGATTGCTTTCATCAAATGGAGAAATATACATCATAATATTCTGCTTGCTAATGACTTGGTCAAGGATCTGCACTCAAAAGCAAGAGGGACGAAAATCTGTTTTAAAGCTGATTTACGGAAAGCCTTTGATTCAGTTAATAGGAAATTTATCTATAAGATGCTCCTCGATATGAAATTCCCATAGCAATGGGTTAATTGGATTCAAAGTTGCTTGGAAACTCCAAAGTTTTCAATACTCTTCAATGGCTCACCTATTGGTTTTTTTGGGAGCACGAATGGCATCCAACAAGGTGATCCACTCTCTCCATATATCTTTACTATTGCAATGGAATGACTCAGCTGTATGTTGGAACAGGCAGTCTCGAATGGCAGCATTAAGGTACCCAATGCTAGTTCTATTCATATATCACACATAACTTTTGCAGATGATTTACTTATCTTTCTTCAAAATGATTCAACTTTAGTGAGGAGCCTGGCTACTATTCTGAACAATCTTGGTATGGTTTCTGGCCTTCAGTTAAATCATGCGAAAAGTAAAGTCTATATGGGTCCTTGCATTGAGAATAAGGACCTTATTGCACACACTCTAGGGGTTAGTAAGGGAAGTCTGCTAGTTCCTTATCTGGGTCTCCCACTCATATCCACTAGCATTCACAAAACCCACTGTCAGCCTATCCTGCAAAAAATAAAGAATAGAATTACCTCCTGGAAAAATAGGCTTCTTTCAAAAGCAGGACGACTTGAACTCATCCGTTCGGTGTTGTACTCTTACTCTATATATTGGTCTAATGCATTTCTTCTGCCTGTTGGACTTCTCCAAGATATTGAACGGTTATTAATGAACTTCTTCTATAATGGCACAAATGATAAGACATTGCATATGGTAAATTGGGATAGCATCTGCAAACCGAAAGATGAAGGGGGGCTGAATCTGAGAAATACTAGAGATTGGAATAAAGCATGTTTGGTACAGCAATTGTGGGATCTTTTGCAAAACAAATGTTACTTATGGTCACAATGGGTTTCTGCTAGGTATCTTTCAAAGGAATCAATTTGAGAAATTTCAACAAGAACATACTACTCTACAGCTTGAAAAGGAATTGGCTAATCAAACATATTTCTTATGCAATCTCTTCTGGAACTAGTACTAATATGTGGTACGATCCTTGGGTGAATGGGAAAAGTATATTTCAATTATATGGTGACAAAATACGAAAAGACCTTGGGGCTCCCAAAGATTGGAATGTTTCTTAGTTCATTGCTAACGGTACCTGGTGTCTCCCTAATCCTATTTCTCCTGAAATGTTATCACTTTGGCTGACTATCACAGCTATTCCAATCAGGAACAACTCTTCAGATATACCTATTTAGCCTCATGACAATGACAAATTTAGTACCACATCCGCTTGGAATCAAATCAGGTAAAGAAATAACAAGTGGATCCCAAGCAGTTGGATATGGGATCGACCGGGATCACAGAGACATTCTTTATGTACATAGCAGGCCCTTCTTAATAAACTACCTACAATAGACAATATGAAGAGAAGAGGTATCTATTATGTTAACCGATGCTCCCTTTGTATGCAACAAGAAGAAACTGTTGACCACCTCTATTTTGCTTGTGACTATACTAAATGAATATGGAAGGAGATTCTCCAGCGATTCAAACTCAATAGACTGTCGCAATTAAACTTACATCAAGAATTATGTGACCTTATGCAATGTTTCTTAAGAAAATGGCCTCTTACATAATTGGCAAATGTTACTTTCATATGTGCTATTTGGTGGATGTGAAAGGAGAGATGTAGCAGAATTTTTAAGTGTTAACACACAAACAATACTCAGCTCTTGACAGAGATTATTAAAGACTCAAGATCATGTATGGAGCACGATCTCAAAATGGAGCACTTTACACGAAGAAAAAAAGATATTTTTGTCAAATTCAATTTTGCTATTAGCTAAAGACCTTGGGCATGATGTTAAATGTTGTACCCATAGGTAGTCTTGGCATATCTGGACATTACATTTTATTTGTTGGCTATAGTTATGAGTTATAGTCTACAGCATGTGTAGTCATAACTACCGCATGTGTACTCTATGAGTTACTTGGCTTCGTCTATGACTTGTATAGACAAAACTATTTGTAGAAACTTTACACATAATCAATTTATTTTTACTTAAAAAAAAAAAGAACAATGCAGCAATAGTAGATGCTATGCACTCAAGGTTGGATCAAATATTGCACATATATGTTGCATCCTAGTTTAAGTGAAATCATCGGCAGCCAAACATCCATCAAAGAGAACTTGAATAATAATTTACAGGTAGCCTGAGGCTACCATTTCTTCGGCCTGTATCTTGGACCAACTAATGCGCATCTAAGAAAATTAATGAAGAAACTCATTTGTATGCTGACCTGATCTCCATCTTTGATTCCGAAATTTCTCAGACAAGCCTTATCATTCGTCAATGTGTATTCGTTGTAACTTAAGCAGAAGTGACCCCATACATGAGACCTATTATAATAAACACAATCATAAGAGCCGGATGCATCCAAAAGAAACAAGGAAAAAAAAAACCCAGAGAACACTCACGAGCCCTGTTCTAAGAAAATATAGCATTAAATGTGAGCCAGCAGTACCTTTTTGCCGGGCACCCAACATGAATTAGCATAAAAGAACGACCTTTGAGAGGACAGTGAAATTATATAGCATCCATTTCATTGCATAGATAATATATGTGTGCAAAACAAAATATTTATGACGAGATTTTAGGGAAAGTGACGAATCAAAAAGGTTCCCACCAAGATATGATGCAACTCCCGTCTTTGGAAGGCTGACTGAAGAGTTCCTCGATGGCTTCCTTTAGCTCCCCCACGCATGCGGTCTTCGCGATTTGCACATCTGCGAACAATCGACACGAAAATTAGGCAAATCCAGAAACGAGTGAACAGACAAGGGGTTCGATTACGAGTATGGAATTGCCACCGAAGGAGGAGCCGTCCAACTTGAGGACGGAGAGGCGGAGGAGCGGGTCGGTGGGGAGGCGGAAATAGGAGAAGCTGTTGTGGCGTCTGTGGCCGCGGGGGGAGACGCGGATGCTGAGATCGCCATCCGCTGATGGGAAAGAGCCGGCGGCGGCGGCGACGGTGGCGCCGGCGTCAGGGATGAGAGGGGAACCTGTGGACTGCGACAGGGACCGCGGCAGCCCCATGCAGCACGCGACGTCGCTTGGCATCCACACCATCCACCACCCCGGTCTCGCCTAGCTCTCCTCCTTGTCGTCGAGGGCGACAGAAAGATGGCAGGTACTGTATCTCCTATGCCGTCTCTCTCGTGGAGGGAACCATTTCGGACGATGAGGAGGACAATGATGATGAGTGTGGTCAGGGGAAGAAGGGAAGGAGGGGCAAGCCTTCGACTAGGGATAGGTGTGGGCGTATTCTTTAGGGATTGGTAGGCTTGTTTGGGGTGGGAGAACAGAGAAGAAGATGCAGATTCTTCGGATGAAGACAGCGGAAAGAGAAGAGGACGCCAAATATGGAGAGAGAGAGAGGGCCATTTGGAAGGGTGAGCTTGGACGACGGGCGTCTTTATTCGCAGGTACGACGGCTGGCACGAGGAGAAGGAATTGGTTACGTGTCCGCAATTCATAAAAACAAAAGATAGGGTGAATTCTATTTTTATTTTTATTTTTTTTCCGAAGAGGTCCTTTTTTTTCACGTTGTCAATCGGTATTTTTATCATATTTTTCAAAATAATCCTAGTAAAACACAACAATAAATTTTATTTTTCTTAATGGATCAATTCATAGGATGAATCAATCCACTAATTTAGATCAGTAGTTGATTATTCTTATTCCTAAACCAATAATGATGTTTATTTGAAATCTTATTTTTATATATGAACTAGTTTTAAGTCAAATTTATTTTTATTGTAATATTTTTTAATGAATCTATAGTGTTTGGATGGAGGTATCAAAAATACTATAATCTTATTACAATATTTTAGACATGAGGGATTGGATTGATTCATATTCTAATTCTATAGATAGATCTACATAGTGTAACAAGATATTGCTCCCATTATATTGTCACAAGAGTATTTAACGGATTAGACAAATAGAATTGTTATGAGTTTTTTTTTTTTTTAATTCATCCAATAAAATATAAGTAAAATATATTATCAAACAAAAAAAATAAATAAATATGAGGGGTGGGGGGAAATGTTTGGAGATTTGGGTTGGGTCAGACGGGTTTGGATTTGGGTTCGAATTTACTACTAAATTATATGGTCTGCTTAACAAGGCAAGTCTTATGCTCCTTATCAAACGACGCAAAAAGGCATTGCATCGCCTTTTAGGGTTGCTTCAAGGTGGCTCAAAGCATCATCTTTAACAAGGGCTTTTTATTTCATGGAATGCCTTTTTTTTTTTTTTCTCATTGGGCTCTTTACACTTACCTATTCGTATCCACCTAATTCATTTCGGAATCATGACAAGCACAAGCTTGTCAAGCTTCGAGTAATTATTAGAAAGGAAGCATCCAAGAACTTTTGAGTCAATCAACTAAAAAAGAGTCCTGTGAGATATGCAAAGCAGCAATTAGCATGTCTTCTTCTTCTGGAGGAGCCTCAGACCTATACCAATCAATTGGCTTCAAGCAAATGCATATAACCAGGACCAAGTTAGATTAGCCCATGGCAATGTAGCACAAATGTTCATTTGTGTCGCAAGCCACCAAGTCCTGATGCACACAGAGATATAGCAAATCTCCTTTTTTCTTTTTTTCTTGCTTCGCTTTGTTGCTACCATGATCATTAAAGATTTCAAAGCTTACACTTGCAGAAGGAAAATAATTCCGTAGCAGACACATGAAAGAAACCATGATTCCATTTCTTGCAGGCTTCATTTGGTTTATCAGACACTCGGTAAAAGTTATGCAAAATTTTTGGTTGACGGTCATATAAGCCTCAACATATCCAAAATTTTAATGTAACAAAAGAAGTAGTAACACACTCGATACAATTATTTCTAGCAGACGGAGAAAGAGAAAATACGCTGGAGTTGGGATCTCATCCCTGTTCAAATGTACCACCCGAGCTCATTATCGTTGTCTCTTTCACAAAATGGAAGTTTAAATAAAATGAAAAGATTAGTTGACAACATCCACCACTAGCTTGCGTGACTTGATAACCGACCACTTTAAGCGCCGGTAATAAGCAGCTTGGAGGAGAGCAAGCGACAGTACAAAAATCCATTTGAATCCCATATTACCAAAACAAAACATGAAAGCTCAATGGAGATTACAAATATATGATGAAAGGTCTAGTGGGGTTGCAGAAAGCAAGGTTACAAATAAAGTCACATGCTCATCATGTAGATGAAAACAAGCTTACCACTTCAACAAATTGTGTCAAATCATCACTTTATGCACAAAATGAAACATAACATACATCAAAAGATTATTGAATTAGGTTTCTTTAGAAGCAATGACAAAATGTAGAAAACAAATTTGCCACTACCAATGCATTTCTCAATTCGGAATCTCAGAATGCTTTTGACTTTATACATGATCGAATTGGAAATCTTCAGAATGAATCAACTACAATAGTACGTGGCAAATACATCAACAGATCAAGCTTAAAGCAAACAGTATCAAATGCATGTCCAAATAAAAAGTTATTTTGTTTACATTATTGCTTATATCCTTTAGTTAGACATGTTCCATAAATCTGATGTATTTTATCACATGATAGAAGCTGTAGCAAACAATTACAACATTTCATTTGTTTGCTGTTTATCTCATAGGATAGCATATAATAACTTTACATGGTTATTTGGAATCTTACCAAAACACCAGCAGGAGGATCACGGTAGCCAGTGAGGAGCAAAAACATAGTTTTGCCCATTGTGTCGTGCCTAAAAAAAAACACAAGTTGAAAGTTCTGATCAGGCTACAACCAAAAATCATATTCGATGGTTTTTCCTTACTGATCAGGCTAAGGTCTGGAGGATATGCTCCTCCATTTGCAAATCTGGCTGCTTGTTCATTTGAATACGGCTGAGGAAAACGGTCACTTAATTTACCAGGACGAGTAAACATTTCACCTTCATCATTGGGACCATCAACCACCTCAATCTCAGCAGCCATCGCTTTTGTCTCTTTCTTCAGTGTAAGCCACACCAACAAGATCTCGATATGAAATCAGAGACATCGAGTGGCAAGAAGCACAAACTTGTTGATAAACTTGATGACCACAATGTGATTTAATGTAATATAATTTGGTAGCCATATAAGTTATGATGCAAAAAAAGCAAAGTAACAAGTAATTAGCAAACTGAAGCCAAGAGCAACTGCCTTTCATGGACTACTGTCAACAACAACATTAAATGGCCATCTAGCAATGTAGCTCTGTTAAACATGTGTACTAACACCAAAAAAAAAGAAATGAAATCCTTCAGGGTTGATACTATAACTAGAATTATCAAGTACATCGACTATTTGATTTAACATCGTACAAAAGCAGAAGAAAAATATTGTCCTTAAAAGACACAATGTTCTTGAAATATATATTTAAGATAAGTGTGATGGAAATCTTTTACTCACGATGCATGATCATATGAACTAAGAATACCTTTGTGAGGCCATGGGTAACTAGGAGCTGGTAAACCATGTTCTACTTCATCAGCAGATGCGATGGTAGCAAAGCTCAGAATACCAGAAATTCCAGCTCCAACTAGTGCCAAGACTCCCAATCTCAGTGACTCCATGGTAGATGATCCAACAGCATCCTCCTGCCTTATGGATGAAACCAAAGATGACGCCTGCATATAAAAAATAAACAGAAACAGCATGACTTTTCAAATCAGAAGTAAAGATTTCCACAAAACTCTGCATATCAAAATATATGTAAAATACAGGCAGAAGATCAATGTACAAGATAACTTACTAAAGAAAAACTAGGATATCCTCCTTCCCTCATAAATTATCAATAACTTATAAAGTAATTAACATAATTAGATTGGTTATGACCAATGCCAACCAGATTAGAAACATCAGATCCAGACCAACCAATCAAGCCCATCTTTCTGTCACCACCCAACTCTGTTGCCAAAAATGATTGTTAACCAATACAGCATCCTAGCGCCTTAGGGCATCCATTTGTGTTTGTCCACACTGTAACATATTTGTCAGCCCATTCAATTCCTTGCTGGTCCTCCAAGAGTAAGAAACAAAAATGCCACCAATGTATCTGACAACGTTACCTCATAAAGAAGAAAAACGAAGTTCCTTGTCTAATGATGACATTAACGAAAAAATTACAGCAGTTTGTGTTAGTGTAAACACCCCCTTTTTTTCTTAGCCGTGACCCGGGAGGTCGTCTCGGCTCGTTCGGGGGTCCGAATGGCGGGGATCTCCCTGGGGCGGTACTCGTCTCCACCGGGGTGGTCGGGTGCGGCCTCGGACTCGGAGCGATGCGGCGACTCTTCCCGGGCGGGGATCGCCGGCGCGTCCCGGACGGGAGACCTCGGCATGATACCTGCACAATGGTCGGGTCCGCTCGACCCGACCCCTCCGACGATCAAGTTAGAGAGATGCGATGGCGGTTGTTTGGGGAATCCAGCCTGACCTCTTCCCTCTGGCTTGAGGACGTTTATAGGGGAACCCGGCATTCTCGGGTGCGCCATCCCGTCGGTCGGGGCCGTATCTCTGATGGAGTCCGACATCGCTGAGGACGTTGCGTATGGGAACGGGGGATCGCAGGGTATGGGCGAGCTTCAACCGCTACCCACTTCTGTCTCGTCCAACTGTGCTGGGTCAACTGAAGGGGCTGCGGGCTCAGTGAGGCTAACGTCCGGACGCAAACCGTTGCCCTCGTTGCTCTCCCTGGGGCGCCGCGCCTGTCCACGTGCGGGGGGCGTCGCCGGGAGTGGGGTTTACCATTTTTTGCCATATCATATCGGACGGTGGGGATTCGAGGCATGGCTTTTGATCGGTAAGCGGCGGTTCTTTTCGTGGGTCGCGATTGGGACTCATGTCCGGGGCGAGCAGGCCGCGCTGCGTAGGTGCTTTGGTCGGGGAGCACGTCTCGGGCGGGCTGGCCGCGCCGAGGAGGTGGTCTCGGGAAATATGTGGCCGAGGAGCACGTCTCGGACGGGCTGGCCACGCCGAGGAGGTGGTCTCGGGAACATGTGGCCGAGGAGCACGTCTCGGGCGGGCTGGCCGCGCCGAGGAGGTGGTCTCGGGAAACATGCGGCTGAGGAGCACGTCTCGGACGGGCTGGCCGCGCCGAGGAGGTGGTCTCGGGAAACATGCGGCCGAGGAGCACGTATCGGACGGGCTGGCCGCGCCGAGGAGGTGGTCTCGGGAAACATGTGGCCGAGGAGCACGTCTCGGATGGGCTGGCCGCGCCGAGGAGGTGGTCTCGGGAAATATGCGGCCGAGGAGCACGTCTCGGACGGGCTGGCCGCGCCGAGGAGGTGGTCTTGGGAAATATGCGGCCGAGGAGCACGTCTCGGGCGGGCTGGCCGCGCCGAGGAGGTGGTCTCGGGAAAACATGCGGCCGAGGAGCACATCTCGGGCGGGCTGGCCGCGCCGAGAAGGTGGTCTCGGGAAAACATGCGGTCGAGGAGCACGTCTCGGATGGGCTGGCCGCGCCGAGGAGGTGGTCTCGGGAAACATGTGGCCGAGGAGCACGTCTCGGACGGGCTGGCCGCGCCGAGGAGGTGGTCTCGGGAAATATGCGGCCGAGGAGCACGTCTCGGGCGGGCTGGCCGCGCCGAGGAGGTGGTCTCGGGAAAACATGCGGCCGAGGAGCACGTCTCGGACGGGCTGGCCGCGCCGAGGAGGTGGTCTCGGGAACATGTGGCCGAGGAGCACGTCTCGGGCGGGCTGGCCGCGCCGAGGAGGTGGTCTCGGGAAACATGCGGCCGAGGAGCACGTCTCGGACGGGCTGGCCGCGCCGAGGAGGTGGTCTCGGGAAACATGTGGCCGAGGAGCACGTCTCGGACGGGCTGGCCGCGCCGAGGAGGTGGTCTCGGGAAATATACATGTGGCCGAGGAGCACGTCTCGAGCGGGCTGGCCGCGCCGAGGAGGTGGTCTCGGGAAAACATGCGGCCGAGGAGCACGTCTCGGACGGGCTGGCCGCGCCGAGGAGGTGGTCTCGGGAAACATGCGGCCGAGGAGCACGTCTCGGACGGGCTGGCCGCGCCGAGGAGGTGGTCTCGGGAAAACATGCGGCCGAGGAGCACGTCTCGGGCGGGCTGGCCGCGCCGAGGAGGTGGTCTCGGGAAAACATGCGGCCGAAGAGCACGTCTCGGACGGGCTGGCCGCGCCGAGGAGGTGGTCTCGGGAAACATGCGGCCGAGGAGCACGTCTCGGACGGGCTGGCCGCGCCGAGGAGGTGGTCTCGGGAAATATGCGGCCGAGGAGCACGTCTCGGGCGAGCTGGCCACGCCGAGGAGGTGGTCTCGGGAAAACATGCGGCCGAGGAGCACGTCTCGGGCGGGCTGGCCGCGCCGAGGAGGTGGTCTCGGGAAAACATGCGGCCGAGGAGCACGTCTCGGACGGGCTGGCCGCGCCGAGGAGGTGGTCTCGGGAAACATGTGGCCGAGGAGCACGTCTCGGACGGGCTGGCCGCGCCGAGGAGGTGGTCTCGGGAAATATTCGGCCGAGGAGCACGTCTCGAGCGGGCCGGCCGCGCCGAGGAGGTGGTCTCGGGAAGCGTGAGGCAAGATCGTCGTTCTTTTTAGGCGTTGAGAAGTCGTAGTGGTCGTTCTCCACGTCGTTTCCTGCAGCGGCTTTGGGTCCGCATTTATGATGGGGTGTTCGTTGGTCTTCCCTGATGCGAGCGGGTGTGCGGATGAGCTGTCGGCCGCTAGGGGGAGACGAAGGGACGTCTCTTTCGGCGGGTTTTTTCTTACATGAATGGCGTATCCTGCCCGTTTTATGATTTCTGCTGCTGAGTCTTGGACCTCGTCGTTTCTTTCTGCCATCGCACCTTCTCCTCTCCTACGCCACCATCCCACAGTCGCTCCCTCGTCGTCTCTCTTGTTCGTTCCAAAAGCCGGTAAGGAATGTCCTTCTCACCTGTCTCTTCGCCTTCGTCCCTCGATAGAGTCCGGGAGAGCATGCCTCCGTCTTCCCCGGACGAGGAGGCGGCGCGAGCCCTTGAGGCGCTAATGTGGCCGCACGACCTCGACTCGGTGGTGAGCGGGTCGTCGCTGGAAAAGCTCCGGGAGCGTTATTACATCCCGGAGGAGTTTGTCCTGGTTGCCCCTGATCCGGGGCAGCGGTCATACGACCCGATCCCCCGAGGTTTTGCGCTGACCCAAGATGCCCTAGAGGCTGGGTTGCGCCTTCCCCTTCACCCCCTCATTGTTTCCTGCCTATCTCTCTGGCGGATTTCGCCTTCCCAGGTGACGCCTAACTCATGGCGGTACCTGGTAGCGTTCTTAGGGGAGTGTTACTATGCTAACATCACCCCTACCCGAAACCTCTTTCTCTCATGTTTCCGCCTTCTCAAGGGGCCGGGGGGCTATTTCATGTCGGCCCGGGCTGGCTTTCGCGTCGGGGGAGCCCCTTCGAATAATAAAGGGTGGAAGGGGCGGTTTTTTTACGTTAGCTGGCCGAGGGATTGGGGCTTCGGGGTTCGGTGGGCGGTGAGGGTGATAGATAACACAGTCCCGGACTTGAACGACGAGGAGCGTCGGGATTTGAAGAGGCTTCGGGCAATCCTTCCCGGTTCTCAGGCCATCCGAGCTATGACCGAGGAGCGGCTAGCCGAGGCGGGTCTTAGCCCGGCTTTCGGGGGTATGTTTATAGAGGGTGTTCTCCACGTTTTATTTGTTTCCACAGTTTGTGACGGTTTTGCTTGTCTTCTTCGTAGGAATGAAGCTCTTGTCCCTCCGTGGTGGTCGCTCTTCGTCGGCTTCTTCCCCGCGCCAGTCCGCTGCTTCCCCTCCGCGTTCCCCAGCCGACCCGTTGCCCGGTTCGGCGGGTGCCCCATTGGAGATCCCCGAGGGACGTCCGTCAAAGAAGGCGAGGACGACGGGTCCGGGGAAAACCAAGGCGGGGACCACTCCTCCAACAATCGTGGGCGCCAAGCGGACCACTCGGGAGGAGGGGCCCTCCCGATTTGAAGGGCCTAGCCAGGGGCGGCCGGGAAGAGGGCGAACCTGCCCACGGTGGATGATCTGTGCGGGCTACGCACAGGGGCCGACGAGCCCCTATGGGCAGCGGTGATGGGCGAGCTTCCGATAGGGGAGGCTTCCGACCCGCTGGTCGCCCGATGGAAGGGGCTGTCCCGAGGGGACAAGGTATGGGCCGGGGGAGATCCCTCGGCCGCCTTCCTTCGAGGCGTGCTCCACCTCGACCTGGCTCGGGACCTGTACACCCTGCCCTCGGAGACCATGCTCAGCAAGGCGGGGAGGTTTCTGACACTGGTAAGCATTTCGCTAACTCCGGGCATCCCTGCGACTGTGCGCTGACCCTTATTTTCTTGTGGCAGGGCCTCCATTATTCGACGGCGCTGATGGACCGAGTGCGCGACGCTGGCCAGATAATCTGGGACTTCAGCGAGCGCAACTCCGAGTTGTGTCGTCAGCTAGAGGAGATTCGGACTGGGTCGGGCCCCGAGGCGGTAGCGGCTGCGGAAAAACGCGCGACCGATTCCAAGGAAGAAGTGGCGTGTTTACGAGCAGAGCTCGAGCGGTCGGGCGATTCGGTCAAGGAGCTCCAGGAGTTCCTCCGTTTGGATCGGGCCGAGCTCCGCCAGTCGAAGTCAGAGGCGCTTGGTCTCTCCAAGAGGGCGGAGAAGGCCGAGGCTGAAGCCCGCGCTGCTTCCGAGGCGTTGGCTGAGGAGGTTCGCCTCCGCCCGTCAAAGGACAAGGAGGCGATCGAAGCCTACAAGAAGTCCGAGAACTTTGAGCTCGGACTGACCCGAATGGGGCGAGTATCCTACGAGTACGGATACAGAATCGCCCTGGGTCGCTTCGGTTCGTGCCCTCCCGGCTCCGAGGTGGAAAGGGATCCGTTCGCCTCTCACCCCGTGGACCTGGAGGTGGACATGTCGGAGGACGTGCCGTTCGACGACCGCCCGAAGACTCCGGGAGAGGAGTGAGGGTCGTTTTTGTATGTCGGGGTCGAGGGTGTGAGGGTTTTGTGTATGGGTTTTGGCTTCTGTATCCCCTCCTTTTTAATAAGATGATCTTTTCCTCCGATTTTCTGTGTTTGCGTAGTGTCTATGTCTTCAGACGAAATATTTCCTAAGGTTCTGTATGTTCCAAGTCCGGGGCACGGGGTCGCCATCCATTGTTGCGAGCCTGAATGTCCCCGGTCGGGATACTCCGATGACCCGATAGGGTCCCTCCCACTTTGGGGCCAGTTTCCCCCTTACTCGGGTGGGGTGTCTGACCTCGATTTTGCGCAGGACCAGGTCCTCTAACTTTATCGACCGGGGTCGCACGCTCCGGTTGTAGACCCTCGCTACGGCTCTTTTGTAAGAAAGGGCTTTCTGGTGTGCGTCGGCCCGTCTTTCCTCGAGCAGGTCCAGGTTTGATCGGAGCCCTTCGCCCGAGGCTTCTTCGCTGTAGTCTGTCGTCCGCGGAGTCGGGACGGCTACCTCGGGTGGCAACACGGCCTCGGTCCCGAACGTGAGGCTATAGGGAGACTCCCCGGTCGGGGTCTTGGGGGTAGTGCGAAGCGCCCACAGGACGCTCGGGAGCTCGTCGATCCAAGCCGATCGGGTAGCGGATACCCTTCTCTTGAGTCCGTCGACGATGGCCCGGTTGGTTACTTCAGCTAGCCCATTCGCCTGGGGGTAAGCCACCGAGCTGAACCTCAGTTGAATTTTGTGCTTGGCGCAAAACTCTTGGAATTTCCTGCCGGCGAACTGAGGTCCATTGTCGGCGACGATGGACTGGGGCAGGCCGAAACGGGTTATGAGGTTTCTCCATACGAACCTTTCCACTTGCGACTCCGTGATGGTTGCTAGGGGCTCGGCTTCGACCCATCTGGTAAAGTAGTCCACTCCCACGATGATGTACTTCCGCTGGCCGGAGGCGGGCGGGAGAGGCCCGAGTATGTCCAGTCCCCATTGCGCGAATGGCCAGGCACAGTCGACGGGGGTGAACAGGACCGCCGGCCGTCGGGCCGTACGGGCGTGCTCCTGGCACGAGCTGCATCGCCGCACGAGAGCTTTTGCGTCCTGGCGCATGGTCGGCCAGTAGTACCCCTGTCGGAGTACCTTGTGCGCCAGGGCTCGCTCGCCTATGTGTTCCCCGCAAGCCCCTTCGTGCATGTCGGACAGAACCGTCCAGGCTTCGCTCGGCTCCAGGCAGCGCAACAGGGGGCGCGAGAAAGACCGTTTGTACAGCCGTCCTCCTTCCTCGGTGTACCACGCCTACGTCCGACGCAAGCGCCGAGCTGTAGTTGTATTGTCGGGCAGGGTCCCGTCCTGCTTGAAGCGTAACATCTCCTGTACCCAAGTGGCCGGCGCGCCGTGAGCGATGGTGGCGACGACCTCTATGGCTCGGCGGGGGAGTTCTTCGGTCTCGGGTCGAGCCCAGGGGGACGGGCCGGACGCCAGTTTAGCCAGGGTGTCGGCTCGTTGGTTCTCGCTCCTGGGAACATTTGACAATTCAAAATGGGCGAACTTGGCGGCAAGGCTTCTTACCTGTGCTAGGTATTTCGCCATAGTCGGGTCCCGGGCCTCGTATTCGCCGTCGAGCTGCCTAGCCACCAGCTGTGAGTCGGTGATGACGCGTATGTCGGTCACCTGCATTTCCAGTGCCAACTGGAGCCCCGCCAGGAGAGCCTCGTATTCTGCCTCGTTGTTGGTGGCTCTGAACCCGAAGCGGAAGGAGCGCTCGATCGAGCGGCCATCAGGTGTTGCCAGTACCAGACCCGCGCCGACGCCTTTCGCGTTGGCCGAGCCATCTACGTGGAGGGTCCAGGTGTCGCGCAGCGACTCGAGTTCTTCGCCGGTATTCGGGGTCAGCTCCGCAATGAAGTCTGCCACGGACTGGGCTTTGATGGCGGTCCGAGGTATGTATTGTATGTCGTGCTCGCCGAGCTCCACTGCCCATTTGAGGAGACGCCCTGCAACATCGAATTTGGACAGGACAAGCCGAAGCGGCTGATCGGTTATTACCTCTATCGGGTGGGCCTGGAAGTAGGGGCGGAGTTTCCGCGCCGACAGGACGAGCGCCAGCGCTAGCTTTTCGATCGGCGGGTAGCGTTCTTCTGGCCCGCTCAGCATGTGGCTGACGTAGTAGACTGGTAGTTGATCGCCGGAAATTTCTTTGACTAGAACCGAGCTGACCGCGTGCCGAGAGACGGCAAGGTAGAGACTCAGCCTCCCCCCCGGGGAGACCGAAGCGAGTCGAGGGAGGCTGGCCAGGTGTAGCTTCATCTGCTCGAAGGCCGTCTCGCATTCCGTCGTCCATCGGAAGTTCTTCGGATCCTTCAGGGCCCGGAAAAAAGAGTGGCAGCGATCTCCCGATCGGGAGAGGAAACGCGATAAAGCGACTAGCCTCCCGTTAAGGCGCTGCAGGTCTCTGATCGTCCGAGGAGGCCGCATGTCAATGATGGCCTGTATCTTTTCCGGGTTGGCGTCAATCCCTCTCTCGTGTATGATGAATCCGAGGAATTTTCCCGAGGTCACGCCGAAGGCGCACTTGGTGGGGTTGAGGCGCAGGCCGAACCTCCGCAGAGTGTCGAATGTTTCTGCCAGGTCGGAGGGATGAGCCTCCGCCGTTCGGCTCTTTACGATCATGTCGTCGACATATACCTCCATGTTTCGTCCGATCTGGCGGGCGAACATCTTGTTCACCGTCCTCTGGTAGGTTGCCCCGGCGTTTTTCAACCCGAACGGCATAACTTTGTAAAAATATATCCCTTGCTCGGTGAGGAAGGCTGTATGTTTTTGATCTTCGGGTGCCATCCTGATCTGGTTGTACCCGGAGAAGGCGTCCATAAACGAGAGTCGGGCGTGGCCGGCCATGGCGTCGACCAGCTGGTCGATCTTCGGCAGGGGGTAGCAATCTTTTGGGCAAGCATTGTTGAGACTGGTGTAGTCAACGCACATCCGCCAGCTTCCATTAGGTTTTTTGACAAGGACTACATTGGAGAGCCACTGTGGGTACCTTGCCTCTTCTATGAAACCGGCCGCCAGAAGCCGGTTTACTTCTTCTCGGATGGCCAGTTGCCGATCCGGGGCCTGCCGCCTGGGCCTCTGTTTCACCGGCCGGGCGTCGGACGAGATGTTCAGGTGGTGCAGCGCGACTTCCGGGTGGACTCCTACTAGGTCGGCTGGCGTCCAAGCGAAGATGTCGGCGTTGACTCGCAGAAGGCCGACGAGCTGCTGTTGTTCTTTTTCGGGGAGTCCCGACCCGATTTTGACTGTTTGATCGGGCCTTCCTTCGACCAGTGGCAAGTCGACGGTGGATTCCTTCGGCTCGGGGCGGGGGGTTGGTTTTTTTCCCTCCCGGGGGTCTTCCAGCGGGGATTGGATCCTTGCTCTCTTGTTTAATGACACTGCGATCAAGTAGCAGCGCTTGGACTCCCAGGAGTTCCCCGCCACTTCCCCGACCCCATCGTGGGTCGGGAACTTGATGGTTTGATAGTAAGTTGAGATGACGGCTCGGGTCTTGTTGAGGGTTGGCCGTCCTAGGATGGCGTTGTATGCCGTGGGGAGGTCGACCACCAGAAAGGAGGTCATCACAGTTTTTGCCTTCGGGAAGGCTCCCAAAGTTAGGGGCAGGGTGATGACCCCTAGTGACGAGATTGAGGCGCCGGTGAACCCCGTGAGTGTTGAGCATACCGGCTTCATGTTCTCCTTTACCAGGCCGAGCTTTTGGAAGGCATCCCAATAAAGTATATCGGCCGAGCTTCCAGTGTCGACCATGATTCTTCTCACTTGCGCGTTGGCGATTCTGGCTGATATCACCAGTGCGTCGTCATGCTCGGCTAGTTCAGATCCCTCAGTCAGGAAGGTGACTTCGGGGCCTTTTTCAGGTTTGGAATCCTCAGCCCGGGAGGCCCTGGCGTATGCCCTTCCACCCGCCGTGGAACTCCCTCCGGACGCCGGCCCGCCGGTTATGACATCTATGTGTCGCTCGATGGGGCCCTCCGGGCGTGGCGAGAGCTCCTTGTCTGGTCGGAGGTATGAACCGAGGTGCCCTCGGCAGATGAGCTCCTCAATTTGCCTTTTTAATTCTCGACACTCCTCGGTGTCGTGATCGGGCTGCCGGTGGAAACGGCAGTATTTAGAGCGGTCCGCGAGCTCGCGCGGACTCCTCATCGGGTAGGGGTCTTTGAGAAGGCCTTTCTCCTTAATATGGAGAAATATCTCGGTCCGAGAGGAGTTCAGGCCCGGGGGAGGGGACCTAGGTACCGCATCGTTGAGGCCGCCGGCCCTGCGTCGGGAGGTGGCGGGCTGTTGCTGTTGGGACTGCTCTGGCTTGACCCTTTTGCGCTCGTCACGCTTCCCGACCATCCATGCCTCGGCAGCGATGTACTGGTTCGCACGCTGCAACATTTCGGGAACCGAAGTAGGGGGTCGCTCCACCAGAGACCAAAAGAATCGGGTAGGGCGCAGGCCCATCATGAATGCCTGCATCATCAAAGAAGGGTGAGCATCAGATAGCCCGCGGATTTATGTGGTGAAGCGGTTCACAAAGTGAGAAAGGGGCTCATCCTCCCTCTGGTTGAGCCCGAGGAGCATCGCCACCGACGGTTTCGGCTTGGCATGAGCCAGGAAGTTAAGCTCAAAGTCCCTGGCCAACTGGTCGAAAGAGGCGATGGTCGCAGTCTTCATATTGCTGTACCACGCTCGGGCTGGGCCCCGCAGGGTTGTCGGGAACGCCCTGCACATCAGGGCATCGGACGTCCCGTATAGCGCCATTTGGGCGCGGAAAGCAGCCACGTGGTCTGCCGGATCGGTGGCACCTTCATAGGCATCTAATGACGGGAGCCGAAAATGCGGCGGGATGGCCTGCTCTTGAATCTCGGGGATGAAGGGGGACCCCTGGTGTTGTTCGGCCCCCGGGTCTCCCCTGGTCCGGCGAACCTCGCGCTGCACCTCGTCCAGCCGGCGGCCTACGAGGCATAGCTGGGCCCACAGGCCCTCCGCCGAGTCTGAAAGTGGGGCTACGGGCGTCGGGTGCGCCGTTGGTTCCTCCGCTCCTCGGCTCCCGGGTTGGGTCGATCGGCGCGGAGGCGAAGCGGGAGACTCGGGGAGCGGTGCGGCGTTTTGAGCGGCGGGCCGTTGCCGCGGTGGGGGTAAGGTTGAGTGTGAAGACGTCGGGGGAGAGACCAGCGGGATGATGGTCTGCATTACTCCCGTAAGGGCCCGAACCTGGTGCGTGAGGTCGTAGAAGGCTTCGGGTGGCACGGGTGACGGGCCACCGGGATTGGCGACGGGAGGCGATAGGCCCGGATCGTTGAATAATCGCCAATAGCGCTCCGAGGTCGCGGCGGGGCGCTCGTCCCGAATTCCCTCCTGTTGGGGGTGCTCCTCCGTCGTGTCGGTCGTGTGCGACCGGATGGCTGGGGGTTCGTCGGAGTGAGCCTGTGGATCGCTTGACATTCGGACCGGCCCTCCTTCTAGCGTCATTATGTTAGTGTAAACACCTTTTTTTAGTTAGTGTAAACACCCTTTTTTTTTCTTAGCCGTGACCCGGGAGGTCGTCTCGGCTCGTTCGGGGGTCCGAATGGCGGGGATCTCCCTGGGGCGGTACTCGTCTCCACCGGGGTGGTCGGGTGCGGCCTCGGACTCGGGGCGATGCGGCGACTCTTCCCGGGCGGGGATCGCCGGCGCGTCCCAGACGGGAGACCTCGGCTTGATACCTGCACAATGGTCGGGTCCGCTCGACCCGACCCCTCCGACGATCAAGTTAGAGAGATGCGATGGCGGTTGTTTGGGGAATCCAGCCTGACCTCTTCCCTCTGGCTTGAGGACGTTTATAGGGGAACCCGGCATTCTCGGGTGCGCCATCCCGTCGGTCGGGGCCGTATCTCTGATGGCGTCCGACATCGCTGAGGACGTTGCGTATGGGAACAGGGGATCGCAGGGTATGGGCGAGCTTCAACCGCTACCCACTTCTGTCTCGTCCTACTGTGCTGGGTCAACTGAAGGGGCTGCGGGCTCAGTGAGGCTAACGTCCGGACGCAGACCGTTGCCCTCGTTGCTCTCCCTGGGGCGCCGCGCCTGTCCACGTGCGGGGGGCGTCGCCGGGAGTGGGGTTTACCATTTTTTGCCATATCAGTTTGGATACTATCTTTGATCACACGCCCAGACTAGCTCTTCGCTCCCAAATGGACATGTTGCTTTCATGACAAAATGAACAGAAAACATGCCATGTTTACAGAAGTGGCTGTCATCAAGTCATTTAATTCATTAAAAGCCAATTTAGTCAGTGTCACCTTAAATGATATACAGATAACTGTGCAACTAGTTTGTGAATTCAGCCCATGTAAATCCAAAACATCCTTTTATAGTCTTCGCTGGTACCTTCGTTACTTGGACCCTTGTATACCTCTACCATTAAGAATGCATATTTAGAAGAAGCTGCATGGGTATAGTTGAGATACCTGGGTTTGGGTGCATGTAAACAGAAATTTCTATGGAATAAAATATATCTAAACTCTTGGACTAGGAAACATCTGAAACTTATACTCCATGGCATGGTTATAAAAACTAGTACTACTCTAGTATAATAGAAGCTCCGTTGGCGAGTTCTTACTGCTTGCAAACAGACTCCTGTCCTCACAGCTTACTCCTGACTTGACTCTAAGCTCTGAAAAAAGCGAACAAATAATGAATGGAAACTCGGACTTGCTCATTCACCTTAGGACTCGCCCCAGAAACTGTTTTCGTTCTAGTTCAAGCAGACCTTACAGGCCTAATTTGAGGCAAGGAAAGAGGGAGCACAGGAAACTGTTTTCGTTCTAGTTCAAGCAGACCTTAGGACTTGCTCCTTTCTTTCCTCGCACACAGCTCATTCTCGAGTATAGTTGACTTTGGAACTCACTCCTACTGTTGCTACTATCTGCGATAACGTTACTTTCCTTGAGAACAGAAACATAAGATCCAGCCGATGATCTCGTTGCCAATGCTAAATCCCCTTATTCCGTTTAGTCCCCAAGTCCTGTGTTCTTCCGTATACTGTTCCCGTTCTCATCTGAAGGGTCGGTCTTAATTCATACTTGCTGAATTCATAACTATTGTATACCTATTCTCTTGTACTATACTTCTTGCTCTACTTTCTTTCGGGGGCTCCTGCCGCTCCAATTACTTAAGGGCACAGGACTTGAGCCTTTCTTTTCACCGAGAAATCATCCTTCTTAAGCTTGCCTTGGACAGCGACTTTGATCTCTTTACTACTTTGATCTTAAGGAACTTCCACCTTTAAGAAGCCACTCCTCTTTAGCTGTAGGGCAGACAAGTAAAAAACCATCAATGGAATCCATGGCTGTAAGGTAAACTCACTCACACCTCGTGCATTATGTTGTAGGGCCTGTAAGATATGATTTGATTCACCCTGCACTGCATTCCACAGTCCATTCTGCAGCTGACTTGATTTCTACTCTCTTGTAACTGTTTCTCTTCTATATGGAATAACACAAGAACTTCATTGAATTGCCTTGCCCTAAACTAGATATCAGGGAACAAGCAACTGCTACAAAGGTAAAGAGAGGAAGGAACTACTAGAAAGCTTGAGTCACAGTCCTCCGCAAGTCCTAATTCAGGCATTAATAACAGTAATGAGGAAGTCCTGTTTTCGAGATACCTTCAATTGAGGGAGGATTTTACAGTGAGTGTTGTCTACGAGTTCTGTTGCTGTAAGCGGATCTTCAAATGTATAGTATAGTTCTTGTGGAAGAATCCAGTGAAGAATCCAGTAGTGAGTTATGAGCAAGTAAAGTGAAGCAGAAAGTGAGCTCCCCTATCTTAATAGAATAGGAAAACCTGTGTAATTCATAGAAAGAAGAAGTAGGGAAAGCTGTGTAAACATAGATGGAAGAAGTAGGCAAAGCTGTGTAATCATAGATGGAAGGAAGAAGTGGGCGTTCACTCGCAAACTAGCTTTTAGTAGTAGCTTATTAACTATCCAATTAAGTAGATGCGTAAGAGTGTTGTAGCGTCGTTGCAGTCTCGTGGATCTCCCCGCCCAGTGGAGCTTGATTATGATGGCGTGCTTCTTCCTTCTGAAGCGAGGTGTACTTCATACGATAGAGCTTCTTCTGAAGCGCTAAGTACTGGATACGAGTCTCTTTCAGTTCGCCCTGTTCCTAATCCTATGTTGTAAGAAGCCTCATCTTTTATCTCTCGAATGTAAACTCGGTGTCGGGTAAGGTGAAATTAAGGTCATCCGCAATTCTTCACTGGAAGTAGAGTTCGGCAAAAGAACAAGAAAAGAAGGATTCGAATTAGGAGAACAAGAAGCTGTAGAAGAAGCTTATGACAAGAAGATGGATGCTGTGGAAGCGGATTCCCTATTCCTATTCCTATTGATCATCAGAAGTAAGCGGTTAGTGAGCCCAGCCCGGGTATAGAATTCATTGTTGGGTAATCTGAGTCAGCTAGATATTCCATTATTTTTTTTTTACTGTAGTTGCTTGGCCCGTTGTTTGGTTGCAGCTCCGTTAGAAGATGATGTGCACTAATGAGATGATTTCCCTGCGTTCTGTACTGTACGCTAGACTTAAGCTAGAAGCCGAGACAGAATAGTTAGCCCACCACGCGGTTAAGGCGAAAGTAAGTCAGCTACAATCTTCGATACTAGTTCGAAAATACGGGGAGTCGTCAGAAATCAAGTGTCGTTCGGGTGCTTTAGTTGCGCTAACACTTATTTAAGTATCCGCTTTAGTTGTGCTAACACTTATTTAAGTATTGCCAGGCCACACTTATGTGAGAAACTTCATGCTCCTTAAGTAAAGTTGAGTTTGCTCGTTGAGGTTTAGTATATAAGGTCAAAGGCGGGAAATCTGAATCAAATCTATCTTTCTCCGTGAAAACGGAAGAAGTTAAAGAGCAAGCGGAGTTGTGCGCTAGTTCATAAATAAATGAAGTAATGGTTTACACTTCAAACTCGCCCTACTGCTACCTACAATACAAGCAAGCAATATTGTATCTCGTCACCAAGTAGCAATTCACAAATCTTAAAGCAAGGGGGAATCTTTAATTCCTGTTCTTGTTGCTGATAGCAATGACATTCTTTTCTTCGACTGAAAGGATAGGTCGGGCGCTAAGCAAGACAAGAAAGAGAGTCTATTGAGATGTTTGCGAGAAGAGCTGTTTGGTCACATTCAGAAATCGAAGTTGAGTACGAAAGTCAGCATAAGAATTGCAAGAAACTGTTCTAGGTCCAGTAGAAAGGTAAGTGTAAGTTGAAGGTTCGGGGATAAGTAAATAATGATACTTATAACAGGTCAAATTGCTGCACAGAATAAGATAATATCAATTAAGAAAATAAAAAATAGAATTCATGCTTGTGTCACCTTTAAGTAGAAAATCAAGAAAGAGATTTATCAAGATCAGTATTATGATTAATATAACTAGCTTGCCTTATCCAACAACATTTCAAAAACCTCAAGTACAATACAATGATTTTATAATGATCTTGTTGGTCAAATAAAACTTATTTTCACATGCAAAACTTGTACATACATGTCTACAAGTTTCCAGTCCAAGATACTCAAAAACAATAACTGGTTTAACTGTGACCAAATCAAATAGTTATTTGTTATCAAACACTAAATTTTTATAGATCATAACAACCTACTGATATATAAAAATACTGCATTGTTAACTAAAATATTACAAGAGAGACAACAACAGATACAAAAAGTGATAATTACTGATGATTGTGACTGAAAGCTCTTCCTCATTAGCTGGTTGATGCATCTTCTGGCAGCCATTGTGACTTCTTCGCCAAAGGGATTCTAAAAATTACCATGGAACAGTGAGAGGCAGAGATCAGAAATCTAAAAAAAATGCATAACATAGTAATAAAGAAAGAGAAGGATCAAGCAGTAAAATGAAAACAAAAAATTAAAGAGATAAGCTGAATCTCTTACATGTGAAACAAGCCAAAAGAAAGTGGTAATTCTCGATCAGGAATGATTGTAAAGTTTATTCCTTTCTACTTCTAGACATTGACTGAGACACACGTATACTTTATTGGCTCCCCTGTATAAGACACAAGATTGAAATTTCACTCCATTTTTGCTGCACTTAGAGCATTGAGTATGATTAACATGGTTGATATCTTGCTCTGTTGAGAATAAAATGACAGTATTATTAAATTTCTAAAAACCGATCATCAGTTTCGAATCTTATTGTCCAGATATGTACAGGAAGCCCCAAGAAGGTGCTCACCATAAGATAACGCATTACTAAAATTAACGCTTAAGTACTCATTAAAAGGGTTTTCATGGAAAGGTAGAACTTTTCAGATTAGCCGACTACTTGAGCATCACCCAATTCCATAATATGTCTTTTGCTTACTAAATTGAACTGTGTCCCCCCATGCGTACGTCTTCTACTACGACCGCCATCATAAGGCTGAATACGAAACCGAAAGGGCAAAAGAAAACTAGGAGAATCGTACATTTAGATCGGAGTAGAAAAAACGAAGGTGATCGAATACTAGTCGGATCACAGGTTTTGTAGGAGGGAGGGCGACATGAATCGAGGACTGCGCGAAAGGATATAGCAACCACATTCGAAATCCATGACCAAGAACAACACGGTCAACACAATAAACTGCTCATGACGCCCACTAGATCTGGCAAACATATGGCGGAGCAATGGACGATTCGAGTACCAGATTGAGAACGAAACGAGATGGAAGAGATGAGGAAGTGAAACCTGGAGAAGCCGCGGGGGAACACGCCGGGATCCGCACAGTGGATTTCTTTTCGTCCTTTCTTCTCTGTGGAAGAAGGCCACCTTCGATCGCGGTTTCTGATTCGTGGGAAGAGGCGGGAGGAAGGCAGCCGAAACGAAAGGGGGCCGCGCGGGTGTGCCTAATGTGCGCTTCAGCAACCGCGGTCACCGTGAGCGGAACACCATTTTGACTGGCTATACCAGGTAACCAACGTCACTTTCCATATTTCTTTTAATTCTTTTACTGCAAGATACATAAACACAGAACTATTTTAACAGGCTATAGCAGGTAACAAATCGCACTTCCCTTATTCCTTTTTATTTTTTTACTAAAACACACACACACGCACATAGAAGTATTTTTATTCACCGGAAAAGATATTGATCTTGTCAAAAAAAAAATCTTATTTTCTTGAGTACTCAAATAGTTTTCCTTGCTTGAAACCACATGATCTTTTTTTCTTTTTTACTTCAATTATTTTCTTTTCTTCCTCGTAAAATAAAAGTAGAAATTCTTTAAACTAATTAAATTTTGTTTAAATAAGAAACAATAAAAAATATTCCACATCACATATACAATCCACAAAAAAAAGGTATATGGTTTGACTGTATATATGCACATATGTACATAATTGCATCGACTAATAAATTTAAAGAACCACCTAATTTGACGGTATATATGGTTTTTTATTTCTAAATTTAACTCTTAACCCACGAATCGAATCAGAAAACGATTTAATTGAGTCTGGAGTCATTGGATCACTAATCAAGCCAGCGGGCCAACTTGTCAACTCGAATGTTTAATTAAAATATATTTTGAAATATGAAAATAATTTAAGATTATATAGTTTTAGAATAAAAGATAAATAATCTTAAACCTAAATTTAAAACAAAACGTAATTGACAATGAAGTTGAACATCAACCAACAGTATCATCTCACAATAATATCAATATTTTTTATCTCGGATTTTGACGATGAAGTCAATTGTCATTTGTTATCTAATCCATATGTTGAGATAAGTATGCAGAATTAACTACGATGAAAGTAAGACATGTAGTAGGAGTTGAGCCGGAGTCGAAGACTATGAATACGTTGGGAGTTCGAGAGCTCGACGGAAGTCCGGACGGTCGTCAGAGGTTCTGCGGGAACAAATCCAAGAAGTCCAGGAGTTTGTCAAAAGAAGTTCGTCGGAACTCGCCAAGTGGATCATCGCAAGTCCAGGAGTTTGCCGAAAGTTCATCGGAGCATCGTCGGAATTTCGTTGGATGTTCGCCGGAAGTTCGCCGGAAGAAGCGATTGACGTATCGGAGCAAGCTATAGTAAATGTCTTAAGAATTATCGTAGTTAGCATGTAGATTAAGTTAGGAATGAGAGGTGATCCCATTAACTTAATCTGGGGGCAATTGGGCCCTTGACAGACCCAAATTGGGCCGAAAGGATCAACCCATTCAGACCAGAATTCCTATTAAGCGGTGGCACCGCCTAGGAGAGGGTCTCCCAAGAAAGCTGGGCAGTGCAACCGCCCTAAGCAGGTGGTGGCACCGCTTGGGCTTAGTCTCCGAGCGAGACTGGGCAGTGCAACTGCCCTTGTTAGGCGGTGGCACCGCCTAGAGGCTTAGTCTCTGAGCTCTACCAAGCGATGCAACCGCCCTTGACAAGCGGTGGCACCGCCCATAGGCTCAGTCTCCGAGCTCTGCCAGGCGATGCAACCGCCACAGTCAGGCGGTGCAACCGCCAGACGCCGGAATTCCGGGAGATGACAGTTTTGAGCTCGGAATTCAAACTGGTTTGGGGCCTATAAATACCCCACCCTTTCAGCAATGAAAGGGTAACCCAAAGCACCGAAAATCCAATCTTACTCTATGATTTTTAGAGCTCAAAAGTGTTGTAAAGGCTAGAAGTTCTTCTCCCTCTTTTTCCAAGTTTTGATCTTTCAAGAGAGGAGAGAAAAGTTTGTAAGGGTTGTCTCCTAAGCCCGTCAAAAGGAGTGAAACTGTAAAAGGGTGGTTGGCCTTCGCCTATTGAAGGAAGGCCTCTAGTGGACGTCGGTGACCTCGTTGGTGGAGGAAGCCAAAAGTGGATGTAGGTCAAGATTGACCGAACCACTCTAAATCTCGGTTTGCATTTACTTTGAGCATTTTATCTTTACTGCAAACCTCCTCAATAGCTTACTGCCTTCTGCTCTTTTACGAACTCACTTTCAACTTAAGTTTCTGAAAATGATTTTACATCGGAAATCGATTTTATCATACAAACATCATATTTCAGTTTGCGCTCCGATTTATATCTTAACTGCAAACTTCCCGCCTTATTTTACTTCAAATATATTTCCATAAACTTTCAAAGTTATTATCTGCACGAAACGACTTTTACATCGGAATCGGCTTTCAACGTACGAACGTAGTTTTAATCGTCGAAAGTTTTTCGCTGCACTAATTCACCCCCTCCCCCCCCCTCCCCGCCCCCCCTCTTAGTACTCTTCATCCTAACAATTAGTATCAGAGTGGGGTTAACTCTCAAATGGATTAAAACCCAAGAAAGATGGCATACGCTGGAAACCAAGAGGGCCACTCTATTACACGTCCACCCATGTTCAATAGGACGGACTACACCTATTAGAAGACCCGAATGAGGATCTTTCGTATTTCTATGGATTTTGAACTTTGGAATCTTGTCGAAAATGGATTTTCGAAGTCTTCTCTTCTAATGATCGATTGGAATGAATTGGAGAAGAAGGCTTTCGCTCTTAATGCAAAGGCTATGAATGCCTTATTTTGTGCGCTTGATAAAAACGAGTTCAACCGTGTTTTGGTTTGTGAAACCACATTTGATATTTGGCACACACTCGAAGTGACTCACGAAGGCATAAGTAGAGTGAAAGAGTCAAAAATCAATCTTTTGTTACATTCTTTCGAACTTTTTCGGATGAAACCGAGTGAGACTATTGGCGACATGTTTACCCGTTTCACGGATGTCGTCAACGGTCTAAAAGGACTCGGAAAAAGTTTTTCGAATTTTGAGCTCGTAAATAAGATTCTAAGATCCCTTCCTAAGAGTTGGGATGCAAAAGTCACTACTATTCAAGAGGTGAAAGATCTAAACAACTTCCCTCTTGAAGAACTAATCGGGTCATTAATGACCTACGAGATGACTTGCAAAGCTCATGAAGAGCAAGAAGACATCCTTCCAAAGAACATGAAGGATATGACACTTAGAACTTCAGAAGACCACTTGAGAGAAAACTCAAGTGATGAGAATTGTGACGATAACTCGGCACTTCTAACAAGGAAATTCAAAAAATTTATTAAGAGAAACAAGTTTAAAAGTGATAAAAAAAATAAAATTGAACCCAAAAAGAACCAAGTTGTTTGTTACGAATGCAAAAAGCTGGGACACTACAAAAGTGATTGTCCCCAAGCCAAGAAGAGAACATCAAAGAAGAAGGTGCTCAAAGCAACGTGGGATGACTCGAGCGCGTCCGAAGAAGAGGAGTCCAACACTGAGCAAGTTGCTCATTATGCCTTAATGGCTATCGGAGAAGAGGTAACAAATTTAATTAATGCAGATTTATCATTTGATGAATTATTAAATGCCTTCCATGACTTATTTGATGAATGCAAAACAATTAATAGAAAATATAAATTACTGAAAAATAAGCATGATAGTCTTGTTAGCAATTTTGATAAATTAAAAATTGAATATCACAATAGTTTAGCTCAATGTGAAAAATGCCATGATCTAGAAACTTTCCAAAAAGAAAACTTGCTACTTAAGGACACCTTGAAGAAATTCGAGGTTGTTAGCAAGTCTTTGAACACGATCCTTGCAAACAAGGGTCACGTTCCCAAAAGAAGTGGAATCGGTTTGTGAGAAGTCCTCACCAAAATCCAACCACCTTCATAAAAGACACTATCTTACATGTTCAACACAAAAGCAAATGCAACTTTTGTTGCAAACATGGACATAAAACGTATCATTGTCCATTCAAGAAAATTAGTCCGAACAAACTGATTTGGGTTCCTAAAGGAACCATGATAAACTCTATGCAACATAATAAATAATGTAGATCAGTTTTTTAGGCACCCAAAAGTAAATGGGTACTTAAAAATTATCTTTTCTTGTAGAGACATTCACCATCACAAGCTAAGAGCAAGAGATTGTACCTTGATAGTGGATGCTCAAGGCATATGACCGGAGATCCATCTCAATTCTCGAAGCTCACTAGCATAGACGAAGACTATGTCACCTTCGGAGACAACAACAAGGGTAAAATCATTGGCAAAGAAACTATAGGGAATAAATCCAACTTCTTTATTGACGATGTTTTGTTAGTTAATGGTTTAAAACATAGCCTCTTAAGTATTAGTCAATTATGTGATAAAGGATATATCGTCAAATTCGAATCTAATGCTTGCATCATTGAAAAACCATACCAAAACACATCTATGATTACATTAAAACAGAATAACGTATACACCATTGACATCAATGATCTTTGCAATGAAATGTGTTTTTCGGTTTTGAATGAGGATGCTTGGCTTTGGCATAGGAGATTAGGTCATGCTAGCATGAAACTAATCACTCAAATATCATCTAAAGAACTTGTAAGAGGAATTCCTCATATCAAGTTCATCAAAGATAATGTGTGTGATGCTTGTCAATTAGGAAAACAAACTAAGAGTAGTTTCAAATCTAAGAATCAAATAAGCACCTCTAGGCCCTTACAATTGATCCATATGGATTTGTTTGGACCAATCTCTACATCAAGCCTAGGAGGTAGCAAATACGCCTTTATCATTATAGATGACTATAGCAGATACACATGAACTTACTTCTTGAAACACAAAAATGAATGCTTTAAATATTTCACTAAGTTTTGTAAACTTGTTCAAAATGAAAAGGGTTTTATGATTTCATCAATTCGAAGTGATCACGGTGGAGAATTTCAAAATCATGATTTCCAAGAATTTTGTGAATCTAATGGATACAACCACAACTTCTCTACTCTAAGAAATCCTCAACAAAATGGAGTAGTAGAGAGAAAGAATAGAAATTTACAAGAAATGGCAAGAACCATGTTAAATGAACATAGCCTACCCAAATACTTTGGGGTCGAAGCCATAAACACTACATGCTATATTTTGAATAGAGTTCTAGTAAGACTCTTACTCACCAAAACTCCCTATGAGTTATGGAAAAATAAAAAACCCAAAGTTTCATATTTTAAAGTTCTTGGGTGTAAGTATTTTATCTTGAACGAAAAAGATGCCTTAGGAAAATTTGATGCTAAATCCGATGATGGAATTTTTCTTGGTTATTCTTCGATTTCTAAAGCTTTTCGTATCTTCAATAAAAGAACTTTAATTATAGAAGAATCCATTCATGTTGTTTTCAATGAGACTTCCGAAATCAAGGAAAATGATTTTGATAATGATGTTAATTTTAATTCTTTGAATTTAAATGAAACCCCTTCTCGAACTAGCAACTTGGATGTTGTTAAATCTCGGATTTTGATGATGAAGTCAATTGTCATTTGTTATCTAATCTATATGTTGAGGTAAGTGTGCAGGATTAACAACGATGAAAGTAAGACATACAGTAGGAGTTGCGCCGGAGTCAAGACAATGATCACGTTGGGAGTTCGACGGAAGTTCGGACAATCGTTGAAGGTTCTGCGGGAACAAATCTGAGAAGTCCATGAGCTTGCCAAAGAAGCTCGTTGGAACTCGCCAAGTGGATCGTCGCAAGTCCAGGAGTTTGCCGGAAGTCCGCAGGAGCATCACTGAGGGTTCATCGGATGATCGACGAAAGTTCACCGGAAGCTCGCCGGAAGAAGCGATTGACACACCGGAGCAAGTTGCAGTAAATGTCTTAGGGAATATCGTAGTTAGCATAATGATTAAGTTGGAAATGGGAGGTGATCCCATTAACTTAATCTTGGGGCAATTGGGCCCTTGAAAAACCCAAATTGGGCCAAATGGATCAACCCATTCGGACCCTGATTTCTGCCAGGCGGTTGAACCGCTCAAGCCAGGAGGTGGCACCGCCTGGGCTGAGTCTCCAAGGGAGACTGGACGGTGTAACCGCCGCAGCCAGGAGGTGGCACCGCCTGGGCTCAGTCTCCGAGCGAGACTGGGCGGTGCAACCTCCCCTGACAAGAGGTGGCACCGCTTGAGCTCGGTCTTCGAGATCTGCTAGGAGGTGCAACCGCCTCAGTCAGGTGGTGGCACCGCCTGAGCTTGGTCTTCGAGCTCTGGCAGGAGGTGCAACCGCCCCTGACAGGAGGTGGCACCGCCCAGAGGCTCAGTCTTCGAGCTCTGCCAGGCGGTGCAACCGCCTTAGTCAGGAGGTGCAACCGCTAGATCCCGGAATTCCGGGAATTGACAGTTTTGAGCTCCAAATTTGAACTGGGTTGGGGGCTATAGATACCCCACCCATTCAGTACTGAAAGCACACAACAAACACCGAAATCTTGATCTTGTTCTGTGAGTTTTAGAGCTCAAAATTGTTGTAAAGGCCAAAAGTTCTTCTCCCTCTTTTCTTCCAAGTTCTGAGCTTTAAAGAGAGGAGAGAAAATTCTGTAAGGGTTGTCTCCTAAGTTCGTCAAAAGGAGTGAAACTGTAAAAGGGTGGTTGGCCTTCGCCTATTGAAGGAAGGCCTCTAATTGACGTCGGTGACATTGTCGGTGGAGGAAGCCAAAAGTGGAGTAGGTCAAGATTGACCGAACCACTCTAACTCTCGGTTTGCATTTACTTTGAGCATATTATCTTTACTGCAAACCTCCTCAAAAGCTTACTGCTTTCTGCGCATATACGATCGGGTTTCAAGCTTTGCACTTTCCGAATCGGCGTTTAGACGTAAATCAGTCTCATCGTACGATCATCATATTTCTGTTTGCGCTTACGTCTTGATTTCTATCATAACTGCAAACTGCCTTCATATCCTTGCTTAAACTGCATCTCACTTAATCAAGTGATTTACGAATCTGCATTTAGACGTAAATCAGTTTTTTCGTACTAATATCATATTTTAGTTTGCGCCTACTATTTGATTAGAATCATAACTGCAAACTGCATTTATATCTTTGCTGCATCTCGCTTAAACAAAAGTTAAAGTGATTTACGAATCGACTTTCTTACCAAAATCACTTTTAATGAACGAACGCAGCTTTTATTTTAATCGTAGAAGGTTTTCCGCTACACTAATTCACCCCCCCCCCCTCTTAGTGCTCTTGATCCTAACAATTGGTATCAGAGCGGGGTTAACTCTCAAACGGATTAAAACCCAAGAGAGATGGCATACGCCGGAAATCAAGAGGGCCATTCTATTACACCTCCACCCATGTTCAATGGGACGGACTACACCTATTGGAAGACCCGAATGAGGATCTTTCTTATTTCTATGGATTTTGAACTTTGGAATCTTGTCGAAAATGGATTTTCGAAGTCTTCTCTTCCAATGATCGATTGGAATGAATTGGAGAAGAAGGCTTTCGCTCTTAATGCAAAGGCTATGAATGCCTTATTTTATGCACTTGATAAAAACGAGTTCAACCGTGTTTCGGTTTGTGAAACCGCATTTGATATTTGACACACACTCGAACTGACTCACGAAGGCACAAGTAGAGTGAAAGAGTCAAAAATCAATCTTTTGTTACATTCTTTCGAACTTTTCCGGATGAAACCGAGTGAGACTATTGGCGACATGTTTACCCGTTTCACGGATGTCGTCAATGGTCTAAATGGACTTGGAAAAAGTTTTTCGGATTTTGAGCTCGTAAATAAGATTCTAAGATCCCTTCCTAAGAGTTGGGATGCTAAAGTCACTGCTATTCAAGAGGTGAAAGATCTAAACAACTTCCCTCTTAAAGAACTAATTGGGTTATTAATGACTTACGAGATGACTTGCAAAGCTCATGAAGAGCAAGAAGACATCCTTCCAAAAAACAGGAAGGATATGACACTTAGAACTTCAGAAGACCACTTTAGAGAAAACTCAAGTGATGAGGACTGTGACGATGACTTAGCACTTCTAACAAAAAAATTTAAAAAATTCATTATAAGAAACAAGTTTAAGAATGACACAAAAAATAAACTTGAACCCAAGAAGGACCAAGTTATTTGCTACGAGTGCAAAAAGCCGGGACACTACAAAAGTGATTATCCCCAAGTCAAAAAGAGAACATCAAAGAAGAAGGCGCTCAAAGTAACGTGAGATGACTCGAGCGCGTCCGAAGAAGAGGAGTCCAACACTGAGCAAGTTACTCATTACGCCTTAATGGCCATCGGAGAGGAGGTAACGAATTTAATAGATCCAGATTTATCATTTGATGAATTATTAAATGCCTTCCATGACTTATTTGATGAATACAATATTATTAGTAGAAAATATAAATTGTTAAAAAAGGAGCTTGATAGTCTTACTTGTAATTTTGATAAGTTAAAAACTGAATATCATGATAGTTTAAGTTCATGCATAAAATGTCATCATCTAGAAACTCTCCAAAAGGAAAACTTGCTACTTAAGGACACCTTGAAGAAATTCGAGGTTGGTAGCAAGTCATTGAACATGATCCTTGCAAACAAGGGTCACGTTCCCAAAAGAAGTGGAATCGGATTTGTGAGAAATCCTCACCAAAATCCAACCACCTTCATAAAAGGCCTCATCTTACATGTTCGACACCAAAGCAAATGCAACTTTTGTTGCAAACTTGGACACAAAACGCATTATTGTCCATTCAAGAAAATTAGTCCGAACAAATTAATTTGGGTTCCTAAAGGAACCATGATAAATTCTATGCAACATCATAAACAATGTAGATCTATTTTTGAGGCACCCAAAAGCAAATGGGTACCTAAAGATTATCCTTTCTTGTAGAATCCTATACCATCGCAAACTAGGAGCAAGAGATGGTACCTTGATAGTGGATGCTCAAGGCATATGACCGGAGATCCATCTCAATTCTCTAAACTCACTAGCATAGACGAAGGCTATGTCACCTTCGGAGACAACAACAAAGGTAAAATCATTGGCAAAGGAACCATAGGTAACAAATCCAACTTCTTTATTGAAGATGTTTTGTTAGTTGATGGTTTAAAACATAACCTCTTGAGCATTAGTCAATTATGTAATAAAGGATATATTGTCAGATTCGAATCTAATGCTTGCATCATTGAAAAACCACACAAAAACACGTCTATGATTGCATTAAAACAAAATAACGTATACACTATTGACATCAATGAATTGTGTAATGAAATGTGTTTTTCGATTTTGAATGAGGATGCTTGGCTATGATATAGAAGATTAGGTCATGCTAGCATGAAACTAATCACTCAAATATCATCTAAAGAACTTATAAAAGGAATTCCTCATATCAAGTTCATCAAAGATAATGTATGTGATGCTTGCCAATTAGGTAAATAAATTAAGGGTAGTTTCAAATCTAAGAATCAAATAAGCACCTCTAGGCCCTTACAATTGATCCATATGGACTTGTTCGGACCAATCTCTACATCAAGCCTAGGAGGTAGCAAATACGCCTTCGTCATTGTAGATGACTATAGTAGATACACATGGACTTACTTCTTAAAATAGAAAAATGAATGCTTTAGATATTTTACCAAGTTTTGTAAACTTGTTCAAAATGAGAAGGGTTCTATGATTTCGTCAATTAGAAGTGATCACGGTGATGAATTTCAAAACCATGATTTCCAAGAATTTTGTGAACTCAATGGATACAGCCATAACTTCTCTACTCCAAGAAATCATCAACAAAATGGAGTAGTAGAAAAAAAAAATCAAAATTGACAAGAAATGGCAAGAACCATGTTAAATGAACATAGCCTACCCAAATATTTTTGGACCGAAGCCGTAAACACTGCATGCTATATTTTAAATAGAGTTCTAGTAAGACCCTTACTCACCAAAACTCCCTATGAGTTATTGAACAACAAAAAACCCAATGTTTCATATTTTAAAGTCTTTGGGTGTAAGTGTTTTTATCTTGAATGAAAAAGATAACTTAGGAAAATTTGATGCTAAATCCGATGAAGAAATCTTTCTTGGTTATTCTTCGGTTTCTAAAGCTTTTCGTATCTTCAATAAAAGAACCTTAATTATTGAAGAATACATTCATGTTGTTTTCAATGAGATTTCCGAAATCAGGAAAAACGATTTTGATGATGATGTTAATTTTGATTTCTTGAATTTAAATGAAACCCCATCTCCAACTAGCAACTTGGATGCATCTACTTCCGAAACATCCTTACCTAAGGATTGGAAGTATGTAGATGCTCATCCTAAGAAACTAATCTTAGGAGATACATCAAAGGGGGTTTAAACACGTTCTTCTCTTAAAAATTTTGATGCCAACGCCGCTTTTCTCTCCCAAATTGAACCCAAATGTGTTGACGAAGCCATGAAAGATGATTCATGGATTATCGCAATGCAAGATGAATTAAATCAATTTGAGAGAAATGAGGTGTGGAAGCTTGTTCCTAGGCCAAATGACCATTTAGTTATTGGTGCTAAATGGGTTTTTAGAAACAAGCAAGATGAATATGGTATCGTGGTTAGAAACAAGGCTAGATTAGTGGCCAAAGGTTTCAACCAAGAAGAAGGTATCGATTACGAAGAAACCTTCGCTCCTGTGGCTCGATTAGAAGCCATAAGGATGCTCCTTGCCTATGCTAGTAGCAATAATTTTAAGTTGTTTCAAATGGATGTTAAAAGCGCTTTTCTTAATGGTTTTATTTCCGAAGAAGTCTATGTTGAACAACCTCCTGGATTTGAAAATAATAGCCTCCCTAATCATGTGTTTAGATTAACTAAAGCTCTCTATGGTTTAAAACAAGCTCCGAGGGCTTGGTATGAGAGAATTAGTTCTTTTCTTATTGAAAATAATTTCACAAAAGGCAAGGTTGATACTACATTGTTCATCAAGAATTTTGAAAATAATTTTCTCATTGTTTAGATTTATGTTGATGATATTATCTTTGGTTCTACGAATGAATCTCTTTGTGAATCTTTTGCTAAAACTATGAGTCTTGAATTCGAAATGAGTTTAATGGGAGAATTAACATTCTTCTCAGGCTTACAAATCAAACAACTAAGCAATGACATCTTTATTAGTCAAACTAAATATGCTATGAATTTGCTAAAAAAGTTTAATATGAATAACTCAAAAGCTATTAACACTCCTATGAGCACCTCCACTAAGTTAGAAATTGATGAAAGTGGAGAAAGCTTCGATCAAAAAACTTATAGGGTTATGATAGGAAGTTTACTTTACCTCACTGCAACTAGACCAGATATCATGTTCAATGTAGGACTTTGTGCTAGATTTCAATCAAACCCTAAGATATCTCATCTCAAAGCAGTTAAAAGAATACTTAGATATCTTAATGGTACCACAAATCTAGGATTATGGTACCCAAAATCAGAGAATCTTGAGTTAATTGCTTATGCTGATGCGGATTTTGCTGGTTGTAGACTAGATAGAAAAAGCATATAAAAAACATGTCAATTTTTAGGACATGCCCTTGTTTCCTGGTCATCTAAGAAATAAAACTCAGTTGCACTATCAACAACCGAAGCTGAATATATTGCAGCATGTGCATGTTGTGCATAAGTTGTATGGATGAAAAATACCTTAGAAGATTATAAAATTCATCTTAAAAATATTCCCATTAAATGTGATAACACAAGTGCAATATGCTTAACGAAAAATCCTATACAACACTCAAGAACAAAACATATTGATATTAGACATCACTTTATACGAGATCATGTTACTAATCATGATGTAATCATAGAGTTCATTGATACTAAACATCAACTAGCTTATATTTTTACAAAACCTCTAAGTGAAGAACAATTTGATTTCATAAGAAGAGAATTAGGAATGTTGATGTGTCTGAATACATAAACTAGTTAAAATTATCTTTCGGACTTTATTGAATGATCAAATCACTTGACTGCCATTACATGCCTAAATAACATGTTGGAAATTATGTGTTGAATACAAAAATTTCCATAACAATAAGCATGTTTTTTATCTTCATGATTGTATTTGAAAATCTGTAGCATAGTCTTATCTGAATGCATGAAAGTGTTAATTTCATTTTCGGATTCGCTTAACAATTGGTATCCTAAAAATCGGATTTTCTCATACACTTATATGAAAAATATTTTTCTAAAATGGATTTGATGAAATGATTCCTACTTATGAATTTCATCTTGAAATATGGATGATAATGTTTTTACTTGCAAAGATTTGCTTCACATACATATCTTGATACCTGAAGCATGATTTAATCTCTCAACAGTTTTAACTTCACTCAAAGTAAACTCACAAATAGCTAGTATCACAAATGGCCTTCCTCCTTCATGCAAAAAGATTATAACAAATAAAAAGGAAGAAGTATTCAAAGTGATCTACATATCATGCTTGTACAATTGATTTCTTATCACTTACTATTGGAAAATAACTTAAACATAGTAAAGGCATGAACGACTATCACACTTATGCTCAAAATTTGCTTATATTGTTCTCTTGGTATCACAACTACCATGCTTTTTGTTGATGACAAAGGGGGAGAAATATATGAGTATTAATACCATGCTTACATCACCAAGAGATGCTATGATTGCTATAATTTGCATTATGCCTTGTTTGTATCATGTCAAGATATCAAACAAAAAACTTGCATCGTAATTTTACGTATTGATATCTTGCCAAAGAAGCTCGTTGGAACTCGCCAAGTGGATCGTCGCAAGTCCAAGAGTTTGCCGGAAGTCCGCAGGAGCATCACCGAGGGTTCATCGGATGATCGACGGAAGTTCGCCGGAAGCTCGCCAGAAGAAGCGATTGACACACCGGAGCAAGTTGGAAATGGGAGGTGATCCCATTAACTTAATCTTGGGGCAATTGGGCCCCTGAAAAACTCAAATTGGGCCGAATGGATCAACCCATTCAGACCCTGATTTCTGCTAGGCGGTTGAACCGCCCAAGCCAAGAGGTGGCACCGCCTAGGCTGAGTCTTCGAGGGAGACTAGGCGGTGCAACCGCCCCAGCCAGGAGGTGGCACCGCCTGGGCTCAGTCTCCGAGCGAGACTGGGCGGTGCAACCTCCCCTGACAGGAGGTGGCACCGCTTGAGCTCGGTCTTCGAGCTCTGCTAGGAGGTGCAACCGCCTCAGTCAGGCGGTGGCACCGCCTCAGCTCAGTCTTTGAGCTCTGGCAGGAGGTGCAATCGCCCCTGACAGGAGGTGGCACCGCCCAGAGGCTCAGTCTTCGAGCTCTACTAGGCGGTGCAACCGCCTTAGTCAGGAGGTACAACCGCTAGATCCCGAAATTTCGGGAATTGACAGTTTTGAGCTCCAAATTTGAACTAGGTTGGGGGCTATAAATACCCCACCCATTCAACACTAAAATCACACAACAAACACCGAAATCCTGATCTTGTTCTGTGATTTTTAGAGCTCAAAATTATTGTAAAGGCCAAAAGTTCTTCTCCCTCTTTTCTTCCAAGTTCTGAGCTTTAAAGAGAGGAGAGAAAATTCTGTAAGGGTTGTCTCCTAAGCCCGTCAAAAGGAATGAAACTGTAAAAGGGTGGTTGGCCTTCGCCTATTGAAGGAAGGCCTCTAGTTGACGTCGATAACCTTGTCAGTGGAGGAAGCTAAAAGTGGAGTAGGTCAAGATTGACCCAACCACTCTAAATCTCGGTTTGCATTTACTTTGAGCATATTATCTTTACTGTAAACCTCCTCAAAATCTTACTGTTTTCTACGCATATACGATCGGGTTTCAAGCTTTGCACTTTCCGAATCGGCGTTTAGACGTAAATCAGTTTCATCGTACGATCATCATATTTCTATTTGCGTTTACGTCTTGATTTTTATCATAACTGCAAACTGCCTTCATATCCTTGCTTAAACTGCATCTCACTTAATCAAGTGATTTACGAATCTGCATTTAGACATAAATCAGTTTTTTCGTACTAATATCATATTTCAATTTGCGCCTACTATCTGATTAGAATCATAACTACAAACTGCATTTATATCTTTGCTGCATCTCGCTTAAACAAAAGTTAAAGTGATTTACGAATCTGCTTTCTTACCAAAATCACTTTTAACGAACGAATGCAGCTTTTATTTTAATCGTAGAAGGTTTTCCGCTGCACTAATTCACCCCCCCGCCCCTTCTTAGTGCTCTTGATCCTAACAGATGCATCCATTTCCGAAACACCCTTACCCAAGGATTAGAAGTATGTAGATGCTCATCCTAAGGAGCTAATCCTAGGAGATACATCTAAGGGGGTTCAAACAAGTTTTTCTCTTAAAAATTTCTGTGCCAACGCCACTTTTCTCTCCCAAATTGAACCTAAATGTATTGACGAAGCCATGAAAGATGATTCATGGATTATCATAATGCAAGATGAGTTAAATCAATTTGAGAGAAATGAGGTGTGGAAGCTTGTTCCTAGGCCAAATGACTATTTAGTTATTGGTACTAAATGGGTTTTTAGAAACAAGTAAGATGAATCTGGTATCATGGTTAGAAACAAGGCTAGATTAGTGGCCAAATGTTTCAACCAAGAAGAAGGTATTGATTATGAAGAAACCTTCGCTCCTGTGGCTAGATTAGAAGCCATAAGGATGCTCCTTGCCTATGCTAGTAATAACAATTTTAAGTTGTTTCAAATGGATGTTAAAAATGCTTTTCTTAATGGCTTTATTTTTTAAGAAGTTTATGTTGAACAACCTTCCGGATTTGAAAATAAAAGGCTCCCTAATCATGTATTTAAATTAACCAAAGCTTTTTATAGTTTAAAACAAGCCCCAAGGGCTTGGTACGATAGATTAAGTACTTTTCTTATTGAAAATAATTTCACAAAAGGCAAGGTCGATACCACATTGTTTATCAAAAATTTTGAAAATAATTTTCTCATTGTTCAGATTTATGTTGATGACATTATCTTCGGTTCTACGAATAAATCTCTTTGTGAATCTTTTGCTGAAACCATGAGTCTCAAATTTGAAATGAGTTTGATGGAAGAATTAACCTTTTTCTTAGGCTTACAAATTAAGCAACTAAGCAATGACATCTTTATTAGTCAAAATAAATATGCCTTAGATTTGCTAAAAAGATTTAATATGAATAGCTCAAAAGCTATTAACACTCTTATAACCACCTCCACTAAGTTAGAATTTGATGAAAGTGGAGAAAGCTTCAATCAACAAACTTATAGGGGTATGATAGGAAGTTTACTTTACCTCACTGCAATTAGACCAGATATCATGTTCAGTGTAGGACTTTGTACTAGGTTTCAATCGAACCCTAAGATATCTCATTTTAAAGCGGTTAAAAGAATACTTAGATATCTTAAAGGTACCACAAATCTAGGATTATGGTATCCAAAATCCGAGAATTTTGAGTTAATTGCGTATGCTGATGCAGATTTTGCTGGGTGTAGATTAGATAGAAAAAGCACATCAGGATCATGTCAATTTTTGGGACATTCCCTTGTTTCCTGGTCATCTAAGAAACAAAACTCGGTTGCACTATCAATAACCGAAGCTGAGTATATTGCAGCTAGTACATGCTGTGCACAAGTTGTGTGGATGAAAAACACCTTAGAAGATTATAAAGTCCATCTTAAAAACATTCCCATTAAATGTGATAACACAAGTGCAATATGTTTAACAAAGAATCTCATTCAACACTCAAGAACAAAACATATTGATATTAAACACCACTTCATACGAGATCATATCACTAATCATGATGTAATCATAGAGTTCATTGATACTAAGCATCAACTAGCTGATATTTTTACAAAATCTCTAAGCGAAGAACAATTTGATTTCATTAGAAGAGAATTAGGAATGTTAATGTGTCTGAATGTATAAACTTGTTAAAATCATTTTTTGGACTTTATTGATTGAATGATCAAATCACTTGATTGTCATTACATGCCTAAAATTATATGTTGGAAATTATGTTTTTTGGATACAAAAATTTCCATAACAATGAGCATGTTTTGTCTTCATGATTGTATTTGAAAATCTATAGTATAGTCTTGTCCAAATGCATGAAAGTGTTAAATTCATTTTCGGATTCTCTTAACTAGTGGTATCCTAACAATCGGATTTTCTCGATACATTATCCTTTTCCGAACTTAATAAATATATGTATATCGAGTTTGATTCTCATCATTGATTTTTGACATATGGAATCAACTAGCAAAAAACATCTCTCAAACACTTATCATGTGAAAAATATTTTTTGAGAAATGGATTTGATAAAATGATTCCTGCGTGTAAATTCCTTTTTGAAATATGGATGATAGTGTTTTTACTTGCAAGGATTTGTTTCACATACATATCTTGATCCTTGTAAAAATGGAATATGATTTAATCTCTCATCGATTTTAACTTCATTCAAAGTAAACTCATAAATAGCTGGTATCACAAATAGCCTTCCTCCTACATGCAAAAAGATAATAACAAATGAAAAGGAAGAAGTATTAAAAGCTATCTCCATATTATGTTTTCCTTGAGATGTTTGCATAATTGGTATCCTATCACTCACTATTGGAAAATGACATGAACCTAGTTATGGCATTAATAAAACTGCACTTATGCTTAAAAATTGTTTATATCGTCTTCCTTTTTGTTGTTGACAAAGGGGGAGAGATATATGAATTGATGCTATGATTATGTCATGCTTGCATCATCAAAAATATATGAATCGATGATAACTATGATTGCCATATTTGTATCATATTAAGATATCAAGAACTTGCATCATAATTTTACATGTTGATATCTTATGTTTAACTGCTACAATCATTCATATTTGAAATGTAAAACTTGAGAATGGATGTCAAGTCTTGACATCATTTTCAGTAAGATACATCATGATAGGAATCATGATGGGAGTAATTGATAAGGTTAAGACTTCTTAACTTATCAATAAGTCTATTGATTTCAAAGGCCTTGAATTCAAGAATAACTTATCTCAAGTATGGCATATAGATAGGGGGAGTTAAGGTTAACTCCGTTATCAATTGATTGTCATCATCAAAAAGGGGGAGATTATTGTATCTCAGATTTTGATGATGAAGTCAATTGTCATTTGTTATTTAATCCATATGTTGAGATAAGTGTGCAGGATTAATTACGATGAAAGTAAGACACGCAGCAGGAGTTGAGCCGTAGTCAAAGACTATGATCACGTTGGGAGTTCGAGGGCTCGACGGAAGTCCGGACGGTCGTCGGAGGTTCTACGAGAACAAATCTGAGAAATACAGAAGCTTGCCAAAAGAAGCTCGTCGAAACTCGTCAAGTGGATCGTCGCAAGTCCAGGAGTTTGCCGGAAGTTCATCGGAGCATCGCCGGAGGTTCGTCGGATGTTCGTCGAAAGTTCGCCGGAAGCTCGCCGGAAGAAGCGATTAACGCACTGGAGCAAGCTGTAGTAAATGTCTTAAGAATTGTCGTAGTTAGCATGTAGATTAAGTTAGGAATGAGAGGTGATTCTATTATCTTAATCTATGGGCAATTCGGCCCTTGATAGACCCAAATTGGGTCGAATGGATTGCTAGTCATAGGTGCCCAGCAAGCCAATCACGTGAGTGATGGCACGTGTGACTTGATACAGAATCTTTTTGCTTATTATATTTTGGCGTATATCACTTTATAACTATTGCATAAATGCATATATATATTGTGATGTCCTTGGATTTGTGCAATGGGAATCAGGTCGTGATGAGATCACGATAATGAGATCAATTCACCTTTAAACACATATCCTAAATAATCCCGGTCATAGGTTACTCAAGAGGGACATCGTGATAACCGGATAGACTGGTATGCTGTATACCCGTCCATATGATGGATGCAGCTGGTCTCATAGCTGCTCGTGTAGGGACACTAGGGATACAGTACAGGTGCTCATTGGAGAATGAGTTCACTGATTGATCCGCTTACGGAATGCTGGATGGTTGATGATGCCTTATTGTCAGACAGCGATTCCGTAGTCCTAGTGGTGTATCTGGTCCTTAGACTTGAGACACCAAGGATGTCCTGTATGAGTGCTCCACTCTTTGATACCAGACTTATAGATTTAGCTGTCCCAGATCTAGTACAGCTGGTCATTGGGAGTGGTAGTCGACCTTACGAGGGCTATTGACTGTCGATAGAGGATCATCCACTCTCGGCGTCATGAGAGGAATATCCCATGTGTTCTTGCTCAGACAAATCCCTGGCCAAGGTCATTCGGGTTGAGAGAGAAAGAGTTCTCCGGGAGAATCCGATTAGAGCGAGACTTGAGTAGAAACCATATGGGTCTGACAGCACCATGCTCGATATACGGTCTCTGGGATATTAGATGGATGAAGGACTATAGGTACATGGTAACTGAGGACAGACAGGTCCAATGGATTGGATTCCCCTGTATCGTCTAGGGACTACGGCGTAGTGGTCTAGTACGTCCGTGGTCGATGAGTCGAGTTAATTATTACAGAGATAATAATTCACTGAGTTAGAAGGAGTTCTAACAGGTATGACTCACGGCCAGCTCGATATTGGGCCTAGAGGGTCACACACATATGGTAGGCATTGCGATGAGTAGAGGTTCGGATATGAGATATCCGACGGAGCCCTTGTCTTATTGGATGTAGATCCAATACCCACTAGGGAAGGACCCATTAGGGTTTGACACGGGATCTCTATAAATAGGAGGGATTCACAGCCTCATAGGCTAGAGTCTTTGCTTGCCTTTCCTATTCTCCTCTCTCTCTCCACCTTAGAGTAGGCCTGGAGTTTTGAGGAGCGTCGTCGCAACCCTGCTGTGTGGATCACCGCTAGAGAGGAGGACACTTGACCTCCTTCACCCTCTCCTAAGGATCTGCAAGGAAACAGGGATATACAATCTCCCTAGGTAACATAATCTCTATACGCAGTTTTGTGTTTTACGGATTTTTTGCGCACCAATCTTCGCACGACGATGAACATCTTTTTGGGAATCGGGGATTTTTGTTTTCTTGTTCTTCCGCTGCGCATATGATGTCGCCCCCTCCCCCCATGATTTCCCAACTTGGATCAACCCATTCGGACCAAAATTCCTACTAGACGGTGGCACTGCCTAGGAGAGGGTCTCCCAGGAAAGCTGGGCAGTGCAACCGCCCCAGGCAGGCGGTGGCACCGCTTGGGCTCAGTTTCCGAGTGAGACTAGGCGGTGCAATCGCCCCTGTCAAGCGGTGGCACCGTCCAGAGGCTCAGTCTCCGAGCTCTGCCAAGCGGTGCAACCGCCCCTGACAAGCGGTGGCACCGCCTAGAGGCTCAGTCTCCGAGCTCTGTCAGGTAGTGTAACCGCCCCAGTTAGGCAGTGCAACCGCCAGACCCCGGAATTCTAGGAGATGACAATTTTGAGCTCGAAATTCAAATTGGTTTGGGGCCTATAAATACCCCATCCTTTCAGCAATGAAAGGGCAACCCAAAGCACCGAAAATCCAATCTTACTCTGTGATTTTTAGAGCTTAAAAGTGTTGTAAAGGCTAGAAGTTCTCCTCCCTCTTTTTCCAAGTTTTGATCTTTCAAGAGAGGAGAGAAAAGTTTGTAAGGGTTGTCTCCTAAGCCTATCAAAAGGAGTGAAATTGTAAAAGGGTGGTTGGCCTTCGCCTATTGAAGGAAGGCCTCTAGTGGACGTCGGTGATCTTGTTAGTGGAGGAAGCCAAAAGTGGATGTAGGTCAAGATTGACCGAACCACTCTAAATCTCGGTTTGCATTTACTTTGAGCATTTTATCTTTACTGCAAACCTCCTCAATAGCTTACTGCCTTATGCTCTTTTACGAACTCACTTTCAAGTTAAGTTTCTAAAAACGGTTTTACGTCGGAAATCGATTTTATCATACGAACATCATATTTCAGTTTGCGCTATGATTTCTATCTTAACTACAAACTTCCTGCCTTACTTTACTTCAAATACATTTCCATAAGCTTTCAAAGTTATTATCTGCACGAAACGACTTTTACGTCGGAATCGGCTTTCAACGTACGAACGCAGTTTTAATCGTCGAAAGTTTTTCGCTGCACTAATTCACCCCCCCCCGGCTCTTAGTGCTCTTGATCCTAACAAATATGTCTTAGAAAGGTATTTATGTCGATGATCTTTATTTCGCAACACAATATTTTACGAACCAAAAAAAAAAAATCGTCTTGTATCGTCCATGCTATTTGACCTATAAAAAACGTTTTTTTAATATTTATATATTGAAATAAAGCTTTTAAAGATAAAATAAGTTATTTTTTGAAATGTGTAAGGATAAATATGTAAAAAGACCAACTTATAGTTACTATTCAATTCATCAAATGTTGTTGCTCTCGATAATCCCTTAAAAATAATAAAATATAATTTTACTATTTAGAATCCCTAGTCCTTTTATTACAAATCGTATCCCTTTTTTTTCTTTTTGTTTCCCACAGCCCCTCAATGTTGCTCCCTCGTGGCTTTGTCGCTTTCTCGTTACCTATCGCTCATCGCTCGATTGTTAGTTTTTTCTTTGCTCGTTACTCGACGCCCCATCAAAAATATTTTGTATTCGTTTGATATCAGTCAATGCTGTCACTCACTCACTGGTACAAGGCGACAATGGTGAGACCATTTTTTGTTCATTTGCAACGATGAGGGTCTTTATGATTTTGGAGAAAGATTACTATTTACAATCCTAATAATATTATTTTTAATATTTAAAAACTATTAAAATTAACATAAATATCTTCTTCTTTTTTAATCTCCTCCTCCGCCTCCGGTTAAAATATAAAAAAAAACATCGGAATCAAGGGGACAATAAATAGTATGCTCAGCTCGATCCTGAGATCGAAATAATTTGAAGTGCCATAAATACCCCCATCACATACGTCAATCCTCGGGAAAGGCATATCTTGCGGTGCAAGAAAGACTTGTCCGTAGCAACAACAACACACGCGAATCGACGCGACGAAATGGCGGTGCCTCCGCTTATAAGGTTTGACGGATTCCCCGCTCGCTTCGCCTTTGCCCTCCGTTTCTTGTCACTCTCCGACTCCCCAAGTCGGACGCGGAGGAGAGTAGGAGACTCTTTCTCTGACGGTTGATCGCTGTTCTCGTTTGTAACCGTCTGTTCTTCGAGTTCCATCTTCATCCAACGCGCCGGTTCTCGGTATGGATTCCTTTTCTAGTAATCTTTGCTGCTATATGGTAGTCTCTTGTGGTTTTGAGACGGATCGATCGAACCCTTCCCCTGTCCTTCGTTTGATCTTTCCGCGAAGGTCTCGGGATGAATCATCAGTTTCATGTTGGTGAGTGAATTAGTTCCTGAATTTATATCCTTAAGACTGTCTCGGAAGGATGTTAAGAACATTAGAGGGAACCGTACATGATGATATTGAGATTAGAGATTCGCACTCAACGTCATACGGTAATGGAAAATACGAAATGCTTCTTAGCCCCTAAAGCGGTTGCTGTGGATTGGCAAACCTGTAATGAGCAACGTCTTGTTTATTTTACTTGCAGCATGATGTGTCGATTTTAGTGACTCATCTCGTAGACACCTGATTTTACAGCTTCTACTGTATGGAATTGCCTAATTCGTTGATGAAGGTAGCCCTATTCTGTTTGTGGATTTCATATGAAAAATTACATTTTGCGTCATTCTTGTGGAAATTTAATCGTGCGAGGTCAAAGCAGACAAGATGATTCAAGGTTTACGAGAAAAAAATATTTTCAGGAGCTTTAATGCTTATGGTCATCAAGAAGCTCTCTGATTCTGTCTGGTGAAAATTTTTGCCTATGGTTTGAGACAATTAGCCTAATTATAAAATGTTCGAGTTTCAAATTTAGGGAATTTCATGGGATTTTTTGTGTTGAGTTTATATCGGATAAGCAAGACATGTCTTCTTGAAAGCATGTTAGCTGTCATTCTTTATATATTTTTACCTGAACTGTATATTAAAGCGGTTATACAGATTGCATTCTGTTTCAATTTAATTGTCAGATGGTTTTAAATGTATTTCAACCCAACCCGAAGATGACCCCAAAATGTCTTGCTGACACCTCTCAATAGCAGGCAAGATGAAATAGTTTAGTATTTGCATATTTCACTTTTAAGGCTGATAAATGAGGACTCTGTACAAGGTTTTTTTAAAAAAATGTTCCATTAGGTTATTGAATTTGACAAATGAGGACTCTGTACAAAGTTTTTAAGGCTGAAAATTGTTCCATTTGGAAAGCTTAATATGGTTGGATTAATGAGACTAACATTTGTTGGACTTGTGTATCTTGATTGGCTCTAGACATTATTGATCTGAAGCTTAAGTAGCTGAGACTTCTGAACAAAGTTTTGCCAGATATCAGTAATTGTTAGAACAATGTATAGACCAACTCTCAAATCGGAAAAGAAAATTTATAGCAGCTTGGAAGTGCTTTAATAACTGTATGCATTTGATTTTTTTATTCTTTTTAGGCTTTATTCTGGTACCAGAATGTTTATGTGGTTGTTGAGGTTATTACCAGTGATGTAGGTTTTATTAGTTTGCTGACATAGCTGTTCAAAAGTTGCTATTATGACAAGTTTCATGAGTCTGCATAATGCACATGTTGAGTCTTAACCATGCATTATTTAAAGTTGGGTTTTAATTCCCAACAGCAAACTAACATAATTATTTCTCTTCTTTAGATCTTGCAAGTTTATCCATTTCAATTTATATTATACATCAGTGACAATATTTTGGTTGGTTAAGCGAATTGCTTATAACTCTTCAAGAACACACATTTATTTTAATCATGTTGGCCCCGACATGTCCATGACATGGCAATTATACTTGGTATGCAACTTGATGCAGAATCTTGTTCCTCTCATGTACTTATTTGGGTTTCATACTATTTAGCAAATTCTTTGTTCTAGGTCCTTCTCTTGCTGTTCTTTCTCAATTCAGGACATCTGATTGGAAATGATGGCACAAATTTTGGAGTGTTCTATGGTTACAAATTATGTGTAATGAGAATCAGTTTTTTCCCCAAAGGGCCTTTTCTAATACATTTTCAAAAGTTATGTCGGTCTTGTTCTTTTATAGCAGTATGTTTTGCCTAACTAATGGGAAGTAAGACCTCAACATGTATAGCTGGGCTTACATTTCTGGTCTTGTTTCTTGTTACTTACAAATGACTGTTCAAAAATCAGAATCATGCTCAATATTACTGATGGTTAGGTTGAACATGTTTTTGAAGATCATCATGTTATGTTCTTCTTTCAATCTGATATTTTTCCATTAATTAACTTTTACAAAGTGGGAATAATATTATGCAATTGAAAATTTGCAGGTTTGTACTTGGAAGATATGGTAACACAATCAAGTTTTACCATACCAGCACCGGCTGTATGTCTGCCTGCATTTTCTCGATCTCAGAGACTGCTAGGTAAACACATCGCTGCTAGAAGATTGTATACTCAATAAAGCAAATGCTAGGAAGCCTCACATGGTGAGCTGTTGCACCCAGTCACTTAGGAGTGGTTGGTGAGCAATTAGTCCAACAACAAGACCTGAGCCAATTACATGCTTGAGGTCAGTGTGAACCATATGCACACAGTGCTGCACAGTGTGCATCATGAAACAGAGATGAGTCACTCAGTAGATTAGTAATAAATGATAATGAATTAGTTATGAGCTTTTCATTATATGATTTGATGATAGTTTAATATGAACTGTCAGATGGCCATTTTAATGTTTAATCTTGATAGTTTAGGATAAGTTGTGCAATAATATAATGCAGCTGTAAGTTCTTAAGTTGTCAAAGTTATTGGGTTTTAATTGCTTCGATGTATTTAGGATCAAGGATTTTAATTTCGAATGATACCACCTGGTTAGTGTTGTTTCCTCTCTGTTACCACACGAAATCGGTCAGTGACGATCGATTTCGACCGTCGCCGCCCGGTACCGGGCGGTATTAGCTGAGGGAGAAGAAGAGGGAGAACCTGGAGATCCGTCGTCGCTCTCCCTCGACGATCCTGATCCGTCGGCACCCTCCCTCGTCGGACGCCGCAGATAAGATATCGCCTCCTCGTATGAGGCGACAAGGTCTCATCGTCGTTGACGACTTCTCATCCGTGTGGGGAGAAGAAACCAAGCAGAAGAAACGACTTCTCATCCGCAAGGGATAAGTCTTAGTTCTCCAAAGGGAGAATTATGTTCAACGAACCGCACATGTTGAGTAGTATCTCAAAACAACAACTCCACAAAGCTTAATGGACCGAGCGAGCGGCGAGGAGTCGTCGCCTAATCTCGCTTGAGATAATGCATTGGGGGATGCATTGCGAGATCAAGTGGGGGAGCGACCTAAGGCAACACAAATGAAGGCACACTTGGAGCCAATATGGAGATCAGACTTAACGAAGGGCTGACTCGTGGAATGGTGAGCGCGAGGGCCACCATCAACTTAATGCAAATTGAGGAGCAGAGCAACTTGGGTGTCACTTGGTGAAGGACCCAAGCTGCATGAAGGGAATTGGTATAGAAAATGGAACATGGAGCGGAGGCACGAAGCTTTCCTTGGAGAGAGGTTCAAGACGTGAACTCTTACGAAGGCAAGAGCTGGATCATGTCGTTCAATGGGTCCCTCATTCTGCATAGTGCCAAAGACGAAGGGAGCTTTGAGGCACATGCACTTTATTTCGGAAAAGCATTTGACGGAGGAACTAAGGCGACTTAACTTGCGGAGGCGAAGTTGGGTCAGAAGGCTTTGGCACAGAGCAAGAGGACGCGGAGGCGGGTACTCTTGAAGAATATATCACAGTGTTGTCATTCAAGTTGCCATGAGGGAAGCGGTGTGTAGCGGAGATTGTGTTAATGGAGGCAAAGGCCTAGGATCCAGACAATGGTGCACTAATTTCAACGAAGTCGGTGGACTTCGGGAGCTACTATGCAATGGACTATCCTAGAGCTGTATTCCGTTTGAGTGTGACCCGAGAGCGGGTGAACGAATGTCGATTGCCAGTGGAGCGAACACAATCGAAGGTGGAAGAGGCCCTACGTTGAGTTTGCAAAGGCCACACATGGAGGGAACGCAATCCGAGTTCATCCCATAATGATCAGAATGCAAAGGAGATGCCATTAGGAGGCTACATGGTGTAGCGGATCGTGGTGGAATAGTTCGTGGCAATGCAATACACATGAAATTAGTCCTGTGAGGGACTACTGAGAGCTCCACTTCGGTGAACAACACAATAGCAAGAAAGGCTATGGATTCAAGGAGTGAATGTCATGGTATCGTAGAGGTGAGTCTTTCGTGCGTGCATCGAATTTTGCATCAGATAAAAGCCTTCGTCATTAGCATTTGGGGGCTATGTACCATCGAGAGAGTATACCAAATGCAAGTACTAGTGAGTCCCATGGGAGAGACTTGATCATGTATAGGTATGATCAGAGCGGCTCAAGAGTTGGACTGTTCCAGAGCTCATATTCGCTCAAGGAAGCCCGACAAGTCAGAGGATAAGACCGAGTAAGTGAACGTTGCTACTAAGGAAGCTAAGGAGAACAAAATCAATGTGAACCCTGCAATATGATGGCGGAGGTCATGCATAGGAGTTGCAGTCTGTCTTTCCATCGACCAAGGAGAAGTGCTCCGAGAATACAGAGGTGTTGAAGCAAGGGGTCAAAAGGGGTGAGGAAACGACATCGAGTCCAGAGGGACTTAGCTACCCAAAAAAACCAAGTATCGGTTAGAATGTAGGTGGATTCGGAGGAGTGCCATAGAGATATATCTACCGATCGCGAAGAAAGGGATGCAGATGCGAGGTGACAGATAGTAGGGCCATGGGCAGGCGAAGTCAAGTAACCTTTGTCTTTTCAATTCTTAAGAGAATGGGTGAAACTTAGTACCTAAATTCTTATCTATCCAGCGGAGGAGCTCTGCACAGGTTCAAAGACCCTTCGAAGAAACCGAATTTAAGACGATAGTTATCAATTCCTCACCAATTGTGATCAATGCTATTTAGAGTAGATTATCTGCTTCATTTCCCAACAGAATGCCAATCGAAAGTGGAAGTGATGTGAACCTACTTGGAAGTGACGACTAAGTGGAAGAAGAATCGATAGACAAATTTTACCAAGGAATGACCCAAAAACTTTAAAGTTCGCGAGGCGATGCTCGTTAAAGCTCCAACAAGCATCCCACCTAGTTCAAGCGGCACGAAGCATTTGAGAGACCAGTGTATACTAAGGATGGTCTTTTCCTTCATTTGAGGGATCCGTAGGAAATAATAGGGATCAACACATCTTAGTCAACCCCACACCAAAGTCAGAGTCATTGGCGAGTTGAAGTAGCATGGCGGATCAGAGTTCGACTACTCAACAACAGCGGTGGAGTCTAACTGGGAGCCGAAAGGCACATTGCAACTAGAGTAGAAGATTGAAGACTCAGTAAAGGCGAGGAGATGCAGCGTCTACAAAGGCTTCGACGAAGACGTCGAAGGACTAATGGGGGAGAATGTCATGGACAAAACTGTAAACAGGGTGTTTGATGTAATGCTCATGTATGTTCGTGTCTTTCGGTTTTGTTCATGCTTTGCACAGCATGTAAAGGGCCAGCAGTAGGCTTAGCAACCCCATTTTCTTTGGTTTTAGTGGCCATCCTTGGTTTACAAACAAAGGTTGTGTCATGTGGGCACTTGTGTGGATTTCAGTCTGTAGTGGACCATTTTGGACCCTTTGTTATGCGATCATTCAGAGCTTGTGAAGTCTATTTGTAATTTGCAATGGCTATGAAGTGTTTGCTGAAATGATTGCTTGTAGATCTCGAGTGAGACGTTTTCTTTAACTCGTTTTCTCTTTTGTAGGTCCTAAGGGACCATAGGAGGTTTCGGGGAGGCTGATTTTTACGGACGGACACGCAAGGGTGCCGTACGACTTAGGCAAAACCAGCTAAGTGCGTGATAACATGGGCAGAAGAAACGAGGCGACGTCCCCTCGATGATGTCGCCCCTTTTTTTTTTATTTTTTTTAACTTTTTTATTATATATATGTATATACATATATACACCGAATGGTATGCTAAAATGTACTGCTCGATATACTTGTATCGAACTGTATCGAGTTGAGTTTGATACCCCGGTATAGTATGAAATTATGAACCTTGTTTAGGATTACTTAGTGTTTCAATGCAATTAGGCTTCAAGAGTAGGTTTGAGTGCGTAATGGCATGAATTTTACACTACTAGTAAACAATACTGAGAATTAGTTCTTAAGCAATCTAAACTATGTAATTTTATCTGGGTTAGTCATTATTTTCTTATATCCAACAACTTGGGGTTGCTGTTCTCTTTATGTAGCTCTCCACTTTAGTTGCTGTACTCTTTATGTAGCTCTCCACTTTAGTTTCAAAGCCAAATAGCACCTCTGTTGCTGACTAAAATATTGTGATGATTAATTGGTCTTCATCAATTCATATTTGATTTTTCTAAGAAATGCCTCTTTCCTCCTCATAGACAAGAAATGAATCTCATGTTCTTTTGATGTCAGGATGAAGCAAGTTTGGTGCCTTAATCATGTTTAGATTTGTTTGCATTAGCAATCTAAAACTTCATGTGCAGATTTAGACTAGGTGGTATTTAACAAACTTTTTGCAACTAAGCCACTTGTTGAGTTGGGAGTCATGTTTGTTTTGTTTTTGCCATTTGGTCACACATCTAATATTCTTTTGATAGTGGGGCTGAAACCTATATTGGGTTGTTATCCTCGATAGTTGTTAAGTATATAGCTCTGTCATCAAACTCTCTGCTGGGCCAGAATTATCAAACAGTGGTGCTACTCTTAACCAGTCAAAATGATTTTTGCTTCACTGCACTCCAGGCATATGAAATGGATTAGTCTTAGTTGCAAATATCTTGTATCTAAAATGCTGCATCAGACCTGCATTGGTGGGAACCTTGTGCATTGAGCTGCCCTTTTAGCTCTTGCTTCTGTTTCTAAACATATTTCTAATGCGTTCTCCGGCAACTCTTTTTTGTTCAAAATTGCACACTATTAAGTGTAATAAGACATGTTCAGCATCCTCAGGTTTTGCTGAGACCTGCTTTTCTGCTTTTGCACCTAGTTTGCCTCCATGCTCATGTTCCACATTGTTTTAACAATCAAGGATTGATTCTTGATTTTCTAAAAATGTGGTCTCACTTGTTTTAGCAAATAATTAGCAAAAAAAAAACCTGCATCTTGACAGATAGATCTTAGCCGAATATCTAATATTCTTAATAAGGTTCTTTAGTAAGGTCGAATTTTAAATTTTCACAAGCAAAAAAAGTTTCCTAGTTGCTCTTGACATTTTATTTTATTTTTGGCGGAACTACAAAGGGCTAACTTAGAGTAAAACTCCAATTGTTAATAAACACTCTCAATGTACAATTCTCCAGTAGGGCAACTGATAAAAGAAAATGTTGTTCATTTCTTTGTTGATTTTAAAATGATCAACTGGAGCAAGAACACATCACCATGGTATAATACGTGTCGGGAGCTCTAGAAAGGTTTAGGATATAGTAGTTCGTCAACAAAATTGTAAATCATAAAAGCTGAGTTACAAGGCTTTTATTAATGTGTTATTGTATGAAGATGTCTGACACCCTAATATTTGTATTAATATTCGATATGAAGTTTGAGGTTTTTCATCTACAGTGCAGTTTAGTTTCTTACCTTCTTTATCATGTGGTAGATGAAGTTAATTAATTGTTAACTATCAGGTTATCTAATCTATAGATATAGCTAAACTGGCTTTCCAGTGGTCATGGAAAATAAAGTAGATTGGTGTCATTAAGTGGTATATGATGACTGGACTACAGAAAACTAATCATGTTAACAATCAATTCTGTGAATTGAATAATCTTGGACCACAGATGTGAAAATTGTTCAGGGGACATGAAAGGACTACAGCTTGGATGGTTATGCTTATCAGCTTTTGCTGAATGGGTCCTCTTAATGTGATGAGACAATAACATAATTTTCCAATAGCAGGTTAATATCTTCAGTTGAGTTGAGATTCAGTAATAAATTTAAATTCTTAATTGATTTTATATTTTTCCAACATCGATTTTGAAGCCTAGAGCAATATATGTGTTTTTTAGTAGGTCTTTTCGTTTTCGTTGATGTGATGTTGTCTTATTTTCTTCCTTTGCCAAAATATTGAAATGATGCACTGTTGTCTTTTGAACATTCATCATCTGATGCAGAGGAAAACAGACTCCATATTAGCAGATATGGTCAATGGCATTCTATCTCGTTTGCTCGTCAGATTCCCTCTTCTGCAAGGCTATTTGCTGCTAGTTTGGTGTGTATTTTATTTGGTTAGGAATTCTGGTCTATCAATATCTGCATTATTTTATACTGTAACTTCCTGCAGACCAAGCAAACACCCAAATGTTAATTTATTTTGAAGACCACCAACTGTGGCTTATTAGTTGGATGTCCTATCACTTGTATATGTTGTCATCCAATAAAATGTCACAAGCTCTTAAGTCTGTCAGCCTCTATTTTGTAGCAAATTACTCACAAAATGTTCTGATAATTTCCCCATGTGACCGCTTGTTACTAATCCAATTGTACTTCGCTTCAGAATGCAAGATGTTCCGCAACTCAAACCCAAAGTCAAACTGTGAGAAGTAAATCAGCAACCATTACGGGCACTCCCACCAAGGGTAATTTTGATAATGATTAATACAGCTACTATGTACTACCATGTTTCTCCATCTTATTTGCTGAGCGCCATCATCTACTTGCTTCTATCAGCTGATTTTATTGTATAAGATACTGTCATTTGTCAACATGTTTGTTTACTTGTGGTAGAAGATATTTAAAGACTTCACTAGAAATTGCATTTCAGAATCACGGAAGCTGCCAAAACTTGATGATGGGAACACAGGGTTCCCCCCACGGAGTGGTGGCGGCGACGGTGGCGGAGGTGGTGGTGGCGGAAGTTCTTCTGGTGGATTTTTCTTGTTTGCCTTCCTCGTATTTTTGGATTACTTGAAGGAGCTAGAAGGAGATGAATCTTTACCAGGATAGTTGGAGATTGTGGTCGTCATCTTAAGTACTTAATAAATATAGTCTTCTGTCATGTGCCTTTCCTGAAACATGGGTTGCGTGGTCAGTGAGATTTACATGCAGCAAATATTTCAGAGAGACTGTGTGGAACCGCTGGCCTCATTCAATGCATCTGTTGAACAGCGATTGCCTAACTTAGAATTATCATCTAGACCTCTTGCTCCACGTTCTAAAGTGGCTATGCATGATTTCTATATTCAGTTTCACTTTCCATTGTCAGGTAAATATTTTTGGCTATACAACCACTTGCTTTCATCGCCTTTAATCTTTTGCACTTGACCTTGTTTTTGATTTAACTTTTTATCAAGCTTGTCAGGGTTGCATGGAAGAGACACTCTGGTAGCCCGACTTCTCAATCGAGACAAGACCTCCTGCCATCCGTAAAATGAAGCCATCACTACTGCCTTCTGCAATTCACGCATGTAACGTGAATACCATTCATTGCTACCTTCATCTCAGACGATGTCAGTATAACATCTCAGGTACTACAAATCATGCATGTTACGTGAATCCCATTCATGGCTACCTTCATCTCAGTCGATGTCAGTATAACATCTCTAACAATTACTGGTTTTTAATGGTTTTTAATATGGTATATTTTGGTATTGCTCACTTGACAACAATCCACAGTCATATCAGCACCAACAAGGAAGTTCGAGTACATCAGCATGGCATCTCGGACTCAGACAAGATGATCGTGCTCTCGCACTGTTTGGCATAGCACGAGACGGTGTCACATAGCATAGTCACTCCGGAAAGCTCAGAACGATGTCGTATAGCACAGAGCCGCTCTAGAAAGTTATCGCACGGTGTCGTACGGCGTGGATCCGTGTAGGTCGGTCGGTGCTTGCATAAGAGATACAAGCTGGTCGCTCGATGGGTCGGTCGCTATTAACAGATCACGTACGATCGACTCTTGTTCACAAGTATAAAAATCGACCCCCAAAATGGCATTAAGAGGAGGACCTTGAACACTTCAACTCCACTTAACCCCACTCAACACTGATTTAACTTTTTGAGGTTCCGAATCGGAAAACCCCTCCTGGCTTCGGCTTTTATGCAGGGACATGGTGGAGAAGCAGTAACCTGCCAAAGGAGAGACCACACTTGGGTGACGGAGCTTCGACTCGACTCGACGTCGACTTGTTAAACTCAAGGCTTTGTGTGAGTGATTGTTCACACTCGGGATCGGACCAAGCTGTACTGACACCTTAGCCATGACATAAGGTTCTCCAACATTTTTGGCGTTAAAAGGAGGGCCTGATGTCGTAAGAACACCCACAATCAAGCAACCCGAGCGAACGTTCCAGAGAGGAGTCACTCGTTGCTTACCCGACCTTTGGGTTTGGAGGTCAGCTCCCCCTTCCTCGAAACCTAGAAGAGAATGCTTCGACCTTCACTCCAAATCATTATTGGCAGCTGTTTAATGACCTTGGGCTCTCACCTTTTGGGACCACCACTGGACAGCCTACTATCTTAGCTGAGGCATTCCTTAGCCTCACTCAACAAGTTCAAGCACCGGCAGAAATGATGCAGACTATCATCCCTCTTATTCCCTAATTCTCCTAACAGGTAGTGTTGCCTCGACGGCTGCTACCATGGGACTACTCGACCCTCGTCATCATGCCTTAAGAACCTTCTCCAGTCGGCTAACAACCTTGAGCGACGGGTGCTAACCCGCCGACTGAGGGGCACTCGGAGGACCCTAGGTCGATGCTAGAGCATAGCTCTCCTGGTCTCTGATGCACCACCCCGAGCTGCCTCGAGTCTGATACCTTATCATCCGACTCAGCAAACTCTCTTTAGGCTCAGTTACACTCGGTCAACTCAGTGCTTGGATGAAGTCCAAAGAGAGTTCCACAAATCGAAGGAGGGTCTTTGGGAGACCCCCTCAGCAGGGACTCCCTTTGTACAGGAGATCCAAGACAAACCAATACCACTTAACTTTTGCCTCCCTACGCTCGAGGCTTACAACGGTGGCTCCGATCCGGTAGAGCACGTCGCTGCCTTCGAAGCTTAGATGGCCCTATATGGCACCTCTGATGCCCTAATGTGTCAAGCATTCCCTACCACTCTCCAAGGACTGGCTCGGATGTAGTACACCCAGCTTAGGTCTGCCTTAGTGTCAACTTCCAACCAGCTCACGAGGGAGTTTGGGCATAACTTCCTGGCCAGTGCGCGACCCAAACCGTCCACGCCCATGCTCCTTGGCTTAAGCCATAAGGACAACAAACCCCTTTCTCACTTTGTCTCTCGCTTCATTGTAGAGATCCGAGGAGTTCCTAATGCCCATCCTTTGCTAATCATGCAAGCGTTCCTGATGGGCTTGTGATCGTTTAGATTCTTCTGGTCGTTGGTTGAACAACGAACGACAACTATTCCTGAGATGCTCTAGTGCGCGAATCAGTACGTTGTTGCTGAGGCACTAGTGGTGGGAAAATGGGAGGATCATAAAAGGCCTTGCGTGAAGCAACCCCGAGGGTAGCCCTCAGGCCCGCCAAGGAGGTGGCTTGACCGACGTGAGTCGTCGCTCCCGAGACCTCCTCTTTCGCCCTTAAAATCAACCAAAACGGAGATCTTCCTTCATATTAGAGAAAAGGGGCTCTTAAAGGCACCCAATCTAATGAAGACTCTACACGAGTTTAGGGATCGGTCTATGTATTATCGGTTCCACCACGACTACGGTCATGACATTGAAGAATGTCACGACCTAAGGAACCAAATCGAGGAGCTCATCCAAAGGGGGCATCTCAGGTGCTACATCAAGAAGTCACGGGAATCCTCCCTACACCCCTATAGCCCAATTGAGAAGTAAATTGACGTCATCATCGGCGGCCCAACTTTCGGAGGAGATAGCATGTCAAGACACAAGGCGTAGATACCGAGAGTTCAGCCGATGTCCTATACCTCGACGCTTTCCATAAACTTGGCCTCACCGAAAAGGACCTCTCTCCTATGGCCTCGACCCTCACCGAGTTCGCGAGAGACTCTATCTCTCCCCTCAGCACCACCACCTTACTAGTAACTATCAACGAAGAGCCAAGGTCCAAGACCGTGATGGTTCCCTTCATGGTGGCCAGGCTCCCTGTAGCATATAATGTCATCCTCGACTACTTGACTCTCAACAAATTAAGAGTCATTGTCTCCACCTACCACCGAACTATCATAGACAAAATTCTAAATAGGTTGTTTGATGTAATGCTTATGTATATTCGTTTCTTTTGGTTTGTTCATGCTTTGCACAGCATGTCAAGGGACGGTCGAAGGCTTAAAAGCCCCATTTTAGTTGGGTTTGGTGGCCTTTTTAGGCTTGTAAATAAAGGTTGTATCATGTAGACACTTGTGAAAGATATTCGATCTGTAGTGGATCATTTTGACCCTTTGTTGTGCAACCATTCAGAGCTTGTAAAGTGTGTTTGTAATTTGCATTGGCTATGAAGTGTTTTCGGAAATGTTTGCTTGTGGATCCCGAGTGAGGCACTTTCTCTAACTCGTTTTCTCTTTTGTAGGTCCTAAGGGACCATGGGAGGTTTCGGGGAGGCTGACCTTTGCGAACGGACATGCAAGGGTCCCGCACAATTTAGGCAAAATCAGCTAAATCTGTGACAGATGGTATCAGAGCGGGACAAGCACTCATAGAAATACTTGGCATGCAAACGTGGGGGACCTAGTTGGGCTGCGTTGAGGGCAATTAGCAAGCGCGATCGTTTGAGGGAAAATAGGCATGGAGATGTATGGAAAAGGAGTCGCTCGGAGGAGCGAGCATATGAGATTAGCATTCAAAGGAATGACCAACCCTTCACGCAAGAGGCACCACGAGAACAAGCAAGCTTGGAAGAATGCATAGTGTACAAAGGTTGGGATGGCTAAGTTCGAGCTACGACTCGATGTTGACAACTATACTTGATGGTGCTCAAAGCAAGCGAGGCGCTTGGTAAAGGATGAGACCATGCAAGGTGGAATGGGTTTCTCAGCGACCGAAAGAGTTATGCAAAGCTCATAGAGGTGAGGGGAATTGCTAACTCGAAGAATTCGGTACTCATGCATAGTGCTTGCGTGTACACCGGTGCTGTGTTGCCTGCTTGCGGTTATTGCAGCAAGCGGCTCCACGCACGTAGATCGAGAACAATAAGGGCAGCAACTAACCCTTTCTTGCATTTGCGTCAATGATTTTGACGTCAAAAGCTTTTATAAAACATAACACATGCAGTTCAAAACCAATTTTCGCGCAAATAACAGTTGCTGCCCTTTCTCGCATTTGCGTCAATGATTTTGACATCAAAAGCTTCTACAAAACATAACACACGCAGTTCAAAACCAATTTTTGCACAAACAACCTGACTTTGATACCATTGTTGGAAAATCTTGGGGGCGACATTACATGCGTAGCGAAAAAACAAAAAACAAAATCTCCAATTCCCAAATATATATTCATCGTCGTGGGAAGATTGGTGCCCAAAAATCCGTGAAATAGAAAAACCATGTGTGAGATAGATTATTTTACCTAGGGAGATCGTATATCCCTGAATCCCTACACATCTTTAGGAGAGGGTGAAGGAGGCCAAGCGCCCTCATCTCTAGTGGTGATCCATACAATAGGGTTGCGATGACACTCGTCAAGACTCCAGGCCTGCTCTGAGATGGAGAAGGGGAGGAGAATAGGAGAAGGCAACCAAAAAGGCTCTAGCCTATGAATCACTAGTTCCCTCCTATTTATAGAGGTCCCCTATCGACTTAACCCTAATGGATCCTACCCTATTGACTTGCAAGGCACATATGACTAACATATCTTACTTGTCACCATCGGGGAAGAATCGAGAGCCAAGATGACAATGACCACCTTCATGGTAGTCGATCTTCCCTCTGCGTACAATGTCATCCTCAGTCGCCCGACCCTCAACAAGTTAAGAGCAGTGGTCTTCACCTACCACGGAGCCATCAAGTTTCCGACGTCAGCAGGAGTCGGGGTGGCCCGAAGTAATCCCAAGGAGTCGAGATGGTGCTATCTAACAACGGTCGCTCTCCCGAAAAAGCCGTGACCCTAGCAAGACCTGGATCCCCGTGGAGAAGTCAGGGTACCGACACACCTGGGACCAACTGAATAGCTCCTCGAATTCCCCTTGAGAAGGGACTGACCCAACATGACCGTAAAAGTCAGGACAATGCTCCCTGAAGGGAACTAGGTCCAGCTCATCGACTTTCTGAAGAAAAATGTGGATATATTCGCATGGTCCCCAAAAGACATGCCCGAAATCAATTCGAAGGCAGCCCAGCACCACCTCAACATCCACCCCGAAGCATGACCTATGAAACAGAGGCTGAGAAAGTTCACCCCCGACCAGCAAAAGGCGATCAGTAATGAAATAGACCGCTTTAGAGAAGCTGGGTTCATAACCGAGGTGAAATACCCCCGGTAGCTGTCGAATGTAGTCCTTATTAAGAAACACAATGGAAGTTGGAGAATGTGTGTTGACTACACCGATCTTAACCGAGCATGCCCCAAAGATTGATATCCACTCCCAAGAATAGACCAGTTGGTAGATGCCACAACGGGTTACAAACTCCTCACATTCATGGATGCATTTCAGGCTATAACTAGATCCGGATGGCACCGCAAGATCAAGAGCACACTGCTTTCATTACCAATAAGGGAGTATATTGTTACAAGGTGATGCCTTTCGGCCTAAAAAACGCTGGGGCGATGTACCAGAGAATGGTCAATGAGGTTTTCAAGTAATAGCTCGGCAAGAACATGGAGGTATACGTCGATGACATGATCGTGAAGAGCAGGTCAACAAGCACACATCTAATCGATTTGGCCGAGACCTTCCGTACCCTCAAGCGGTTCGACTTGCGCTTGAATCCATTGAAGTGCATCTTCGGGGTCTGTTCTGGCAAGTTCCTTGGGTTCGTCATCCACCAAAAAGGAGTAGACACCAACCCGAAAAAGGTTCAGGCTATAACAGAGATGCAACCTCCACGCTCGATCAAGGAAGTGCAGCGCCTCACTGGAAAACTGGCAGCGCTCAGCAGGTTTGTGTCACATTCAGGAGACAGCTTCACATGGACCCCGGAGTGCGAGGAAGCCTTCAAAAAGCTAAAGGCGTATCTCACTCGATTAACCCGACTCGCATCACCCGAGCTAGGCGAGATCCTCGGCCTTTACTTGGCAGCCTCAACACAAGCGGTCAACTCGGTGTTAACTCGAGAAGCGTCATCGGCACAGCGACCTATCTATTATGTCAGTCACATTCTCGCTGGACCCGAGGTACAATACCTCCTGATCGAGAAGTTGGTCCTCGAACTGATAAAGACGACGCAAAAGCTACGTTCATACTTCCAAGCTCATACAATCAAGGTGATAACCGACCAACCCCTATGAAAAATCCTCTCAAAGTTTGATGCATCAAGTCGGATGCTCAGGTGGTCGGTCAAACTTGGCGAATTCGACATCCAATACGCCCCCAAACGGCCAAAAAGGTCCAGGTATTGGCTTACTTCATCTCCGAACTAACCCTCGAGGACCATGTTGTTGAACAGGGACATAACAAGCATGCATGGACCTTGTATGTGGACGGATCGGCAACCGTCGAGAGAGCAGGGGCCGAACTCATCCTCAGGAGCCCAACCAGAGAAACCTGTGAGCAAGCGCTTCGGCTACGATTCAAGGCCACCAACAACGAGGCCGAATACGAGGCATTACTTCATAGTATACGAGGCCTTGTTGAATCTCAGATTTTGATGATTAAACCAATTGATAGTATTTATGATTTGATTTGTGTTTTGAGTGATGTAGGATGCTTCGATCAGGGAGAGATAATTAAAGTAGGAAGAATCATGTTGGGCCGAAGAGAAACAGTCAGAAGATTAGACGTCGAGCCGAAGGATCAGTCGATGTATCGACAGAAGGCCTCGGGCCATGGGTTCGGGCATCGGGCCAAGAAGAGCGGAAATTGTGCCAAGAAAATCGGAGTTGCGGAGTTCAACTGGCCGATTGGACAATAGGCTGCAAGATAGGACGATGCGTTGAAGAATCGGATGAAGTGTCGATGAACCAATGACATGCCGGACAATATTTGATTTAAGCCTTATAATAATTGTCTAAGATCGAAGTAGGTTTTAAGTGTGCAGAATTAACTACAATAGCAAGACATAAAGCAAAATGAAGTCTTGGAGTTAAGAATGAGACTTCGTTGGGAGTTTGAGAGATCGTCAGAAGTTCATCGGAAGATCGCCGGAAGAAACCAAGACTAACCGGAATGGATTTGCTTAGTATATTCCTTAAAATTCATAGTTAGCACATAATTGGGATTGGAATTGGGCCAACCCAATTACGGGCTAGTAGGGCCCATATATGGACCGTGTTAGGCCCAATGAAAGGCCCAAAGAGTGACCCAACTGGTGGAACCGAAGTGGCACAGTCTCCGAGACTGTGTCAAGTGGTGATACCGCCCAAACTCAGTCTCCGAGACTATCAGGCAGTGGTACCGCTCGTACCCTAAAATTTCAGGGATTTAAATTTTGGCTCTAAGTTTTGAAGTCGTTTGGGGTCTATAAATACCCCAGCTATTCCTACATGGAGTAGGAAGAAAAGTGAATAAAATTCTGTGTTTTTAGAGTTGAAAACCCTTGTAAAGTATAGAGTCTCTCCTCCTAAAATTTGTTAGGATCAAGAGCACTAAGAGGGGGGGGGGGGGGGGATTAGTGTAGCGGAAAACATTCGTCAGTTCAAAAAGACTTCGTATGAAAACCATTTCGAAAAGATCTTTAACTTGAGAGCAAACAGAATTATAGTTGATGTAAAGCAACGGAGGCAGTTTGCAGTTAAGATAAAGAGCAGAATGTAAATGCAAACCGAGATTTAGAGTGGTACGGTCAAGTGGATGTAGAGGCGGGTACTCTTGAAGAATATGCCATAGTGTTGCAAATCAAGTTGCTGGGCAGGAAGCGGTGCACAGCAGAGATTGTGCTGGTAGGGGCAGAGGCCCAGGATTTAGACAATGGGGCACTAATTGCAGCAAAGTCGGGGGACTTCGGGAGCTATTAGGCTATGGACTGTCCTAGAGCGGTGCATCATCTAGGTGTGACCCAAGAGTGGGTGGATGAAGGTCGATTGCCAAAGGAGCGAACAAAATCAAAGGTGGAAGAGACCCTGCGATGTATTGGCAGAGGCCACACATGAAGGGTTCACAATTCGAGTTCATCCCATAAGGATAAGAATGCAATAGAGATGTCACCAGGAGGCGACATAGTGCAACGGATCGTGGTGGAACAGTTCATGGCAATGCGACACACACGACATAGTCCCGTGAGGGACTAGATCATACAGAGGTATGATCGGGAGCTATTGGAAGCTCCACTTCGGTGAATAACACGGCGGCAAGAAGGGCTATGGATTCAAGGATTGAAGGCCATGGTACCGCAAAGGCGGGTCTTCCGTGCGTGCATCGAATTTTGCATCGGATGAAAGCCTTGGTCATCAGCATATGGGGGTTGTGTTCCACCAAGGGAAAAGTTCAAATGTAAGTACCAATGAGTCCCATGGGAGGGACTTGATCATGCAGAGGTATGATCGAAGCAGTTGGAGAGTTGGACTACTCTAGAGCTCATATTCGCTTAAGGGAGCCCGACAAGTCAGAGGACAAGGTCGAGTAAGCGAACGTTGCTACCAAGGAAGCTAAGGAGAACAGAATCGGTGCAAACCCTACAACGTGATGACAGAGGCCATTCATGGGAGTTGTAGTCTATCTTTCCATCGACCAAAGGGAGCTGCTTGGAGAACACAGATGTGTTGAAGCAGGGGGTCGAAAGGGGCAAGGAAGCGACGACGAGTCCAGAGGGACTTAGCTACCCAAAATCAAGCATCACTTAGAATGGAGGTGGATTCGGAGGAGTGCCACAGAGGCATATCTACTGATTGTGAAGAAAATGGATGCAGATGCGAGGCGATGGATAGTAGTGCCATGGGCATGGCAACGCCATGGTACCGCAGAGGTTGGACTTCCATGAAAGTCATTGATCCCTTGCTCTCATGGAGGGAGAGCGCTTGGTCGTGAAAGGGGCCGAGGAGGTGGAGCATGCAGAGGCAAACTCCAAGTACTGAGACAAGGCTGAAGGGCAGAGGCCAAGAAACTTCGTAAGACCGGTGTCAATGAGCTTCTCATCAAGATAACCGAAAGTGAAAGTCTTCGGGTCATGCAAGAGTGCATAACCAAGGAACGAAGCAGGCAGTACGTGGTGCTGTACCTTTGCTACTGAGTGGAGTAGGCGGTAGGGTTGATGGAGAAGACGGTACAATCCTAGAGGCGACCAAACCTATGAGAGAATTACTCCAAGTTGGTGTGAAAACTTCTTGCATTCCAGAAGTTCAATGGCATTGAGAAGGTGAATCACAGTAACTAACTCAACGCAAGGAGTGCAAACACTTCAAGTGCTTCAGAAGTGTGAGCAAAGAGCAGGCGAAGGCTAGTAACCAGCTCGATACATGGAGTACAACCTCGAGGAGGCGGGTGAAGTCAAGTAACCTTTGCCTTCTCAACCCTTAAGAGAATGGGCGAAACCGAGTACCCCAATTCTCTTATCTATCTAGTAGAGGAGCTCGGCACAAGTTCAAAGACCCTTCGAAGATAATAGAAGACAATAATTGTCAAATCCTCACCAACGGTGATCAGTGCTACTGAGAGTAGATTGTCCGCTTCATTTCCCAATGAAATGCCAATCGAAAGCGGAAGTGATGCGAACCTACTTGGATGTGACAACTAAGTGAAAGAAGAGTCAATGAGCAAATTTTGTGGAGGAAGGACCCAAAACTTCAGAAGTTTACGAGACGATGCTCGTTAAAGCTCCAACAATCATCCACCCAATTCAAGTAGCATGAGGCATTTGAGAGACTAGCGTAGTAAGGATGGTCTTTTCCTTTATCTGGAGGATCCGCAAGAACCAACAGGGATCAACGTAACTCAGCCAACCCCACACTAGAGTCAGAGTCATTAGCGAGTTGAAGCAGCATGGCGGATTAAAGGTTCGACTACTCAAAAATAGCAGCGGAGAGAAGTTGGGAGCCAAGAGGTGCATTGTAGTTGGAGTAGAAGATTGAAGACTCAGCAAAAGTGAGGAGTTGCAGTGTCGACAAAGGCTTTGACGAGGACGTCGAAGGAATAAGTGGGGGGAGAATATCACGGACAAACTTCTAAATAGGATGTTTGATGTAATACTTATGTATGTCCATGTCTTTTGGTATGCTCATGCTTTGTACAGCATTTAGAGGGATGACTAAAGGCTTAATAGTCCCATTTTAGTTAGGTTGGTGGCCGCTTTAGGCTTGTAAATAAAGGTTGTGTTATGTGGACACGTGTGAGAGATTTTCGATCTATAATGGACCATTTTACCCTTTGTTGTGTAACTATTCAGAGCTTGTAAAGTCTGTTTGTAATTTGCATTATCTATGAAGTGTTTTCGGAGATGTTTGCTTGTGGATCCCGAATGAGGCGTTTTCTCTAATCCGTTCTCTCTTTTGTGGGTCCTAAGGGACATGGGAGGCTTCGGGGAGGTTGACCCTTGTGGACGGACAAGCAAGGGTGCCGCACGACTTAGGCAAAACTAGCTAAGTCCATGACAGATCGTCCAAACTTCCGACGAACTCTCGAACCCCCAACGTGATCTTGGTCTTGACTCCAGCTTAACACCTGCTACATGTCTTATTGCCATCATAGTTAATCTTGCACACTTATCTCAACATACAGATTAGATAACCAAATGACAATTGACTTTATCATTAAAATTCGAGATTCAACAATCTCCCTCTTTTTGATGATGACAATCAATTGATGATAGAGTTAACCTATCTATATGCCCTACTTGAGATAAGTCATTTTTGAATTCAAAGCCTTTGAATTCAAGAGACATTGATAAGTTAAGTTCATTTAAACTTATCAATACCCCCATCACGATTCCTATCATGATGTATCTTTCTGAAAATGATGTCAAGGCTTGACATTCATTTTCAAGTCTTATATTTCATATGTGAAAGATAGCAATCGTAGCAATTCATCATATGGCAAGATATCAATTTATAAGATTGTGATGTAAGCTATAGATATCTTAACATGATGCAAATATGACAATCATAGCAATTCATTCTATCATCAATTTACCACATATTTCTCCCCCTTTGTCATCAACAAAAAGTAGAACAATTCAAGTGTATTTCAAGCATAGTAATAAGTGTGGTAAAGATTCATGTTATTTTTCAACCATAAGATACCATTCATACAAATTATTTTTCAAGCAATCATGACATGGTATCATTCAAAAATCCATTAAGGACATAACTTTCATTACTTCTTTCTTATTTGTCATTAACGTTTTGCATGAAGGAGAAAAGCCATTGTGAACTAACTTTGAATAAAGTTAAAAATGATAAAAGATTAAATCATGATTCATTTTTACAAGAATCAAGATATACATGTGAAATTAAATTCTTGCAAGTGTTGATTTAAAAAAAAGGTATTCCTTTATCAAGAAGGAATTCATTTCATCAAATTCATTTCTCGATTAAAAATTATTTTTCACAAGGTAAATCCGTGAGAGATGCATTTGTTAATCAATTCCATATGTCAAAAATCATGGAGCATTGTTATGAAATAAACTTAATATGACATAGGCTCATGAAAGCTCCATTCAAGAAATACATTAAGTTCAGAAGAGAAATACAAAATCATGCATTTGGACAAAGTTTTGTTATGGCTCTTCAATCACAATTATGAAGGTAAAACATACTCATCATCATGGAAACTTTTGAATCATATAATCATATAAAATTCGTATCATAATGTTTTCAGCATTGAGTGATTGATCATAGAATCAAGAAAGTATGAAAAACTAATTTAATAAGTTCATGCATTCAGACAAATCAACATTCCTAATTCTCTTATAATGAAATCAAATTGTTCTTCACTTAAAGCCTTTGTAAAAATATCAGCTAGTTGATGTTTAGTTTCAATTAACTCTATAATTACATCATGATTAGTGACATGATCTCGTATAAAGTGATGTCTAATATCAATATGTTTTGTTCTTGAGTGTTGAATAAGATTCTTTTTTAAGCATATTGCACTTGTGTTATCACATTTAATGGGAATATTTTTAAGATGAACTGTATAATCTTCTAAGGTGTTTTTTATCCACACAACTTGTGCACAGCATGCACTAGCTGCAATATATTCAGCTTCGGTTGTTGATAGTGCAATCGAATTTTATTTCTTAGATGATCAGGAAACAAGGGCATGTCCTAAAAATTGACATGTGCCTGATGTGTTTTTTCTATCTAGTCTACACCCAGCAAAATCCGCATCAGCATAAGCAATTAGCTCAAAATTCTCGGATTTTGGATACCATAATCCTAGATTTGTGGTATATTAAGATATCTAAGTATTCTTTTAACTGCTTTGAGATGAGATATGTTAGGATTCGATTGAAACCTAGCATAAAGTCCTACACTGAACATGATATCTGGCCTAGTTGTAGTGAGGTAAAGTAAACTTTCTATCATACCCCTATAAGTTTTTTGATAAAAACTTTTTCTACTTTCATCAATTTTTAACTTAGTGGAGGTGCTCATAGGAGTGTTGATAGCTTTTGAGTTATCCATATTAAATATTTTTAGCAAATTTAAAGCGTATTTAGTTTGACTAATAAAGATGTCATTCCTTAGTTGCTTAATTTGAAGCCTAAAAAGAAGGTTAATTCTCCCATTAAACTCATTTCAAATTCAAGACTCATAGTTTTAGCAAAAGATTCACAAAGAGATTCGTTCGTAGAACCGAAGATAATATCATCAACATAAATCTGAACAATGAGAAAATTATTTTTAAAATTTTTGATAAACAATGTAGTATCGACCTTGCCTTTAGAGAAATTATTTTCAATAAGAAAAGAGCTAAGTCTCTGATACCAAGTCCTTGGGGCTTGTTTTAAACCATAGAGACCTTTAGTTAACTTAAACACATGATTAACGAGACTATTATTTCAAATCCGGGAGGTTGTTCAATATAAACTTCTTCGGAAATAAAGCCATTAAGAAAAGCGCTTTTAACATCCATTTGAAATAACTTAAAATTATTACTACTAGCATAGGCAAGGAGCATCCTTATGGCTTCTAATCGAGCCATAGGAGCGAAGGTTTCTTACCAAATCAAAGGTAACTCCTTGTTGGAAACCATGATTCGTACGAAACTTGCTTCAACAGAAAATAGATTGATATATCTTTCGACAATAGCCTTCTTGAGGGTATTGGAGCATAATTGACAATCTAAAGTATTTATCCAATGAGCCTCTCGAATTCTGTAAGAAATCGAGCTTTGATCGATTTCGTATCTTCTGTTTTCGTTTGTTTGGAAATAGATTTTGTTCAGTTCCCTTCACTCAATTGTGGCTTATATTAATGTTTGAATTCTCGTTTGCTCTTGTCTATAAATTATTACCATTCCTGAACATATTGTGTAACGTTTATGTTATATCACATTGACTTATATAGGCACATGTATAACCCATTGTTCCGCATTTGCTTTCGATGTGTGCCTATTCTAGTTTCATTCCTTTGGATATCGAATTCATCTAACCTTCTTATTTGAATTGAGTTGTATGTGATTGCTTGGATTCCATATGTGCCCTTGCTTTCAATTCCTTTCAAATCTGAATATAATTGTGAAAGATTATTGCTTACTTCGGATTGACTCGTAAAGACACATGTACGTTTTGTTGTTCCGCGTGTGCTTCCGATATGTGCTATTCATTGTTCATACTATCCTTTTGTACTCTGGTGTTTGTGGGATATTGTGAACCTTCGCTAGAAATGGTGAAGGGAGTTATGCATAGAGCCTGAGATGCTCTGCCGGCCCCTATGACTTCACTCAGACGTGGGTGGATGGAGCTCCCAAACGTGGGAGACCTCCTAGACGTGGGAGACTTATGTTTGGTGGTCATTCAGAAATGGATGTACCATATTATGTTATGGTCCCACTTCACCTTCTTTATGTTTGATATGATATACAGAGCTTTGGTTATGTGTTTCTGTATATGCTTTGGATAAGAATGATATGAATGCAACGTCAAAGACGACGTTTGAGCTTCTGTTTGGTATTTGTTATTGATATGCTCCGAAATGTTCCAAATGCCGTTGATATGCTCCGGAACATTTCATACGCCACTGATAAGCTCTAAAACATTTCATTTGTTATTTATATGCTCCGAAATGTTTCATTCATCATTGATATGCTTCGAAATGTTCCATACGCCGTTGATATGCTCCGAAACATTTCATACGCCATTGATAAGTTCCAAAATGTTTCATTCATTGTTGATATGCTTCGAAATATTCCATATGCCGTTGATATGCTCCGGAACATTTCATACGCCATTGATAAGCTACGAAATGTTTCATTCATTGTTGATATGCTTCGAAATGTTCCATATGCCGTTGATATGCTCTGGAACATTTCATACGCCATTGATAAGCTCCGAAATATTTCATTTATTGTTGATATGCTTCGAAATGTCCCATACGCCATTGATATGCTCCGGAACATTTCATACGTCATTGATAAGCTCCGAAATGTTTCATTTGTTATTGATATGCTCCGAAACGTTTCATTCGCGGTTGATATGCTCCAATTACTCTATGCCTCATCTGTTATGAACCAAATATGTATGATTGAAATGACAATTGTGATTCTGCACCTAATGATATTTCATCTATGAATTCTCATATTCTACCTTGCATTTTGAAACTTTATCTCTTTGGAAATTGTCCTCTTTTACCATGGATATGTTAGTCACTTGCTGAGCTCTATATGCTCACCCCGTTGTTGTATAAATTTTTCAGGATAGCTTGTCGCTCGCTTAAATGTTATGATTGGGCTGAGGCAGTGGAAAGCTAAAAGATTTTGAGCAGATCTTTATTAGTATATATGATTTTGTTGTATGAGTACACTCTGCATCTAATGAAATGTTGACGATGAATATAAACTTGTGGATTTTGTATAAGTTTGAAGGACCTCTCATGTGTAGGATTTTGAAATGTTAAGTTTAATTCATGTAATAATATGAACTTATGGTAAACGTTGGTTTTGTGAGTGTATAGACTCCCATACTTGTGAATTTATGTTGTGGTTATTATTTTGGTGAGTTGGGTTCAGATTTTATGAATCAACTAACGATGTGTTGTATGTTTATGAACTACACAAGTATTATAAATTTATAGATTATAGAGGTGAAATTTTGATCTGAATGTTTTCTTAGTGACCTCAAATGTGTGTTTGGATCCTAGATGGATTTGTGTTGAAAAATTTTAATATTATCGATATTTTGAGGGGCGTGACAGAGGTGGTATCAGAGCATGGTTTGAGGATCACTAAAATATTTGATATGTTGACGTGTAAAATATATTGAGGTCTAGTGAACTATAGTGATTGGTGGAAATTTTCTTTGATTAATTTTAGGAATCTAGTATGACGAGGACATTTAGTCCTCCTACTTTATCTGGTTTTGATTAATTAAGTGGGATGAAAAGGGTAATCGGGGATATTGAATCAGAGTGGCGCAGTAGAAGCATGGTGCACCTAATTTCATTGGTGGTAGAAAAATGGATGATGCAAATGGAGAAGATATTTGATGTACAAAATTGTTCTGATGATCGAAAGATTTCTTTTGCCATCTTATATTGGAAGTAGAGGCTGATCATTAATGGGAACAATAAAAAGAATTTTTGAAGATCAGTGGCAAGAATGATAAGGACAAGTTTACTAATAAAAATATGATTAGAAATGAATTAGAAAGTGATAACAAGAGGGTCAAGACATTTGGATTTGAAAAGGGAAGTCACCACAAAAGACTCAATAATGTGTGAATTATAAGTTAAATTATGAAACAAGTTTATGTTTGTGGGTGACTAGAGTCTATTTTGCTTGTGAAAAGTTGGATCATGAAATAAAAGACTGCCCATTGAACAAGAAGAAAGAGTCACTGCCTCTTAAATCATCAGCCCATGTCAGAGTGTATGTTATTACTGAATATGATTCTAAAACTTCTGAATTAGTGATCGAAGGTATTATGCATGTTTATGAAAGAATGCAAATATTTGTTTGACCATGGGTCCTATCTACGATTTGATTCGTAATATTTTGTTTATCACTTGGGTATTCAACCTAGACCACTGTATTATGTGATATATATAAAATATGATCATTGGAGATTCTTTGATAATGAACTTGAATTTGGTCCTCTTGTCTGATTTTTATTGGAGAACTTGAACTTTTGCTGATTTAGTTCTCCTAGAGATTTTGAACTTTGATATTATACTTGGTATGGATTGACTATCTTCTTATCATACCAGTATGGATTGCTATATAACAAATGATTACTTTTTGCACATTTGATCAACCGATCTTTTATTTTGAGAGTATTTGACAAGATTTATCTCCTTACCTAATGTATCCTAGGATGACTTGCTCGGTTTACCTCTAGATAGAGAGGATTAATTTGCTATTGATCTGGTCCCTAGTACAACCCCAATATCTAAGCCTCCCTATAGAATGGCACCACTCGAGCTAGAGGAATTAAAGAAGCAACTATAAGAATTATTAGATAAGGGTTTCATATGACCCAGCGTATCTCCATGGGGTGCTCCGGTACTATTAGTGAAGAAGAAGGATGGAACATTGAGGCTTTGTATTGATTATAGACTATTGAATCGGGTGACCATCAAAAACAAGTATCCTATACCCAGAATTGATGATTTGTTTGATCAACTGCAGGGTGCACAAGTATTCTCTAAGATTGACCTGAGGTTAGGTTACTATCAGTTGAAGATCAAGGAGGAGGATATTCCAAAAATAGCTTTTAGAACTCGATATGGTCACTATGAATTCTTGGTGATGCCTTTTGGTTTGACTAATGCCCCTATAGCTTTTATGGAACTAATGAATGAGATATTTCAACCGCTCTTGGATGACTGTGTAATTGTATTCATTGATGACATATTGGTGTATTCAAGGAGTAATCAGGAGCATGAGGAACACTTGAGAAATGTATTGTCCATACTAAGAGAAAAGAAGTTGTATGCAAAGTTCAGCAAATGTGAATTTTGGTTGGATGAAGTTGCTTTCTTAGGCCATGTGATTTCAGGGAAGGGTATATTTGTTGATCCAAAGAAAGTGGAAGCTGTAGTTGAATGGGATGTACCAACAAATGTAACAGAAGTTAGAAGCTTCTTGGGCATGACAGGTTATTACAGGAGATTTATGGAGGGATTTTCTCGAATCGCTCAACCTCTCACCAACCTCACTAAAAAGAATGTGAAATTTGTATGGGGTGATGATTGTGAGCAAAGTTTTCAAGAGTTAAAAAGAAGATTGACTAGTGCCCCTATTCTCACTATTCCAAGTGGAACTGAGGGATTTGTAGTTTATACTGATGCTTCAAGAAAGGGCCTTGGATGTGTTTTGATGCAGGAAGGGAGAGTAATTGCTTATGCTTCTAGGCAACTAAAAGATTATGAATTGAATTATCCAACACATGATTTGGAATTGGCAGCAATTACTTTTGCTCTAAAGATTTGGAGACATTTTTTGTATGGTCGACAATTTGAAATCTTTACTGATCACAAGAGTTTAAAATATATTTTCACTCAGAAAGAGTTAAACATGAGGTAGTGAAGATGGATAGAACTTCTGAAGGATTATGATTGTGCAATCCATTATCACCCGGGCAAAGCCAATGTTGTAGCTGATGCACTTAGTAGAAAATCTACAAGTTTTATGGCTAGTCTGGTCGTGAAGCAATGGAAGTTATTAGAAGAATATTTTGATTTGAAAGCTTTGAGGAAAGAGCAAGACTCGATGATATTGATGGCCTCCATTCAAGTGCAATCTGATCTTATTCAACAAATTAAGGAAGGACAATTACGAGATCCACATTTAATCTACTTGAGGAATGAAGTAGAAAAGGAATTGAAGCAAACATTTCTAGTTTCAAAGGATGGCCTATTGAGATTTGGGGAGAGAGTAGGTGTACCAAATGAACCAGATATCAAGAATCAAATTCTAAAGGAAAGTCATACTTCAAAGTACACCATGCATCGTGGGAGCACAAAGATGTATAGAGATCTTCAAAGTCATTATTGGTGGGAAGGCATGAAGAAGGAAATTGCAATGTATGTTTCAAAATGTTTGACTTGTCAGCAAATCAAAGTAGAACACCAAAGACTTGGAGGGTTGTTGCAACCTTTAGATATTCCTGAATGGAAATGGGAATGTATTACTATGGATTTTGTTTCAGGACTACCCAGAACCTCTAAAAAGCATGATGCTATTTGGGTTATCATTGATAGGTTAACAAAATATGCACATTTTCTACCGATTAATATGACTTATTCGCTTGATAGACTTGCAGATTTATATGTCAATGAAATAGTAAGACTTCATGGTATTCCAAAGGATATTATCTCTGATAAAGACTCCAGATTTCTCTCTAGATTCTGGAGAAGATTATAGGAATCTATGGGCACTAAAGTCAAGTTTAGTACTGCATTTCATCCTCCGACTGATGGTCAGTCAGAAAGAACAATTCAGACACTTGAGGATTTGCTTAGAGCCTATGTTATGGATTGGAAGGGTGAATGAGATAAAGATATTTCACTTATTGAGTAGAAATGTTCCGGAGCATATCAACAACCTATGGACCATTTCGAAGCATAACAATAACAAATGGAACATTTTGGAACATATCAAAGGCATATGAAATGATTCGGAGCATATCAATGATAAATGAAACATTTCGGAACATATCAATGGCGTATGGACCATTTCGGAGCATTTCAAAGATGAATACGAAACAGAAGCTCAAATGTCGAATTTGACGTTGCATTCATATCATTCATATCCAAAGCATGTATAGAAACACATAACCAAAGCTCTGGATACCATATCAAGCATATAGAAGATGAAGTGGGACCATAACATAATATAGTACATCCATTTCTGAATGACCACCAAACATAAGTCTCCCACGTCTGGGAGGTCTCCCACATTTGGGAGCTCCATCCACCCACGTCTGAGTGAAGTCATATAGGGGCCGGCAGAGCATCTCAGGCTCTATGCATAACTCCCTTCACCATTTCTAACGAAGGTTCACAATATCCCACAAACACCAGAGTACAAAAGGATAGTATGAACAATGAATAGCACATATCGGAAGCACACGCGGAACAACAAAACGTACATGTGCCTTTACGAGTCAATCCGAAGTAAGCAATAATCTTTCACAATTATATTCAGATTTGAAAGGAATTGAAAGCAAGGGCACATATGGAATCCAAGCAATCACATACAACTCAATTCAAATAAGAAGGTTAAAACTATGAGTCTTGAATTCGAAATGAGTTTACTAGGAGAATTAACATTCTTCTTAGGCTTACAAATCAAACAACTAAGCAATGACATCTTTATTAGTCAAACTAAATATGCTATGAATTTGCTAAAAAAGTTTAATATGAATAGCTCAAAAGCTATTAACACTCCTATGAGTACCTCCACTAAGTTAGAAATTGATGAAAGTGGAGAAAGCTTCGATCAAAAAACTTATAAGGGCATGATAGGAAGTTTACTTTACCTCACTGCAACTAGACCAGATATCATGTTCAGGGTAGGACTTTATGCTAGATTTCAATCAAACCCTAAGATATCTTATCTCAAAGCAGTTAAAAGAATACTTAGATATCTTAATGGTACCCAAAATTTAGGATTATGGTACCCAAAATTAGAGAATCTTGAGTTAATTGCTTATTCTGATGCGGACTTTGCTAGCTGTAGATTAGATATAAAAAGTACATCAGGAACATGTCAATTTTTAGGACATGCCCTTGTTTCCTGGTCATCTAAGAAACAAAACTCGATTGCACTATCAACAACCGAAGCTGAATATATTACAGCAAGTGCATGCTGTGCACAAGTTGTATGGATGAAAAACACCTTAGAAGATTATAAAGTTCATCTTAAAAATATTCCCATTAAATGTGATAACACAAGTGCAATATGCTTAACGAAGAATCCTATACAACACTCAAGAACAAAACATATTGATATTAGACATCACTTTATACGAGATCTTATTACTAATCATGATGTAATCATAGAGTTCATTGATACTAAACATCAACTAGCTGATATTTTTACAAAACCTCTAAGTGAAGAATAATTTGATTTCATAAGAAGAGAATTAGGAATGTTGATGTGTCCGAATACATAAATTAGTTAAAATTATTTTTCGGACTTTATTGAATGATCAAATCACTTGATTGCCATTACATGCCTAAATAACATGTTGGAAATTATGTGTTGAATACAAAAATTTTCATAACAATAAGCATGTTTTGTCTTCATGATTGTATTTGAAAATCTATAGCATAGTCTTGCCCGAATGCATGAAAGTGTTAATTTCATTTTCGGATTCACTTAACAATTGGTATCCTAACAATCGGATTTTCTCATACACTTATGAAAAATATTTTTCTGAAATGGATTTTATGAAATGATTTCTGCTTATAAATTCCATCTTGAAATATGAATGATAGTGTTTTTACTTGCAAAGATTTGTTTCACATACATATCTTGATCCTTATAAAAATGAAGCATGATTTAATCTCTCATCGATTTTAACTTCACTCAAAGTAAACTCACAAATAGCTGGTATCACAAATAGCCTTCCTCCTTCATGCAAAAAGATTATAACAAATAAAAAGGAAGAAGTATTCAAAGCAATCTACATATCATGCTTTCCTTTATATGCTTGTATAATTGATTTCCTATCACTTACTATTGGAAAATAACATGAACATAGTAAAGGCATGAACAACTATCACACTTATGCTCAAAATTTGCTTATATTGTTCTCCTGGTATTACAATTACCACACTTTTTGTTGATGACAAAGGGGGAGAAATATATGAGTATTAATGCCATGCTTGCATCACCAAGAGATATATGAATTGATGCTATGATTGCTATAATTTGCATTATGCCTTGTTTGTATCATGTAATGATATCAAAATCTTACTTCGCAGTTTTACATGTTGATATCTTATAATATGATGAATTGCTACTATTACCATCATTCAAACTTGTTATGTAACATTTAAAAATGAATGTCAAGCCTTGACATCATCTTCAGAGAGAAACATCATGATGGAAATCATGATGGGAGTATTGATAAGTTTAAATGATTCTAACTTATCAATATGTCTCTTGAATTCAAAGGTTTTGAATTCAAGAATGATTTATCTCAAGTATGGCATATATACAGGGGGAGTTAAGGTTAACTCCATTATCAATTGATTGTCATCATAAAAAAGGGGGAGATTGTTGAATCTTGGATTTTGATGATGAAGTCAATTGTCATTTGTTATCTAATCTATATGTTGAGATAAGTGTGCAGGATTAACTACGATGAAAATAAGATATGCAGCAGGAGTTGCGCCGGAGTCAAGACAATTATCACGTTGGGAGTTTGAGAGTTCGACGGAAGTTCGGACAGTTGTCGGAGGTTCTGCGGGAACAAATCCGAGAAGTCCATGAGCTTGCCAAAGAAGCTTGTCGGAACTCGCTAAGTGGATCGTTGCAAGTCCAGGAGTTTGCCGGAAGTCTGCAGGAGCATCACCGAGGGTTCATCGGATGATCGACGGAAGTTCGCCGGAAGCTCGCCGGAAGAAGCGATTGAGGCATCGGAGCAAGTTGTAGTAAATATCTTAGGAAATATTGTAGTTAGCACAATGATTAAGTTGGAAATGGGAGGTGATCCCATTAACCTAATCTTGGGGCAATTGGGCCCTTGAAAAACCCAAATTAGGCCGAATGGATCAACCCATTCAGACCCTGATTTCTGCCAGGCGGTTGAACCGCCTAAGCCAGGCGGTGGCACCGCCTGGGCTCCGTCTCCGAGCGAGACTGGGCGGTGCAACCGCCCCTGACAGGAGGTGGCACCGCTTGGGCTCGATCTTCGAGCTCTGGCTGAGCGGTGCAATCACCTCAGTTAGGCGGTGGCACCGCTTGAGCTCGGTCTTTGAGCTCTGGCAGGAGGTGCAACTGCCCCTGACAGGAGGTGACATTGCCTAGAGGCTCAGTCTTCGAGCTCTACCAAGCGTTGCAACCGCCTCAGTCAGGCAGTGCAACCGCCAGATCCCGAAATTCCTGGAATTGATAGTTTTGAGCTCCAAATTCAAACTGGGTTGGGGCCTATAAATTCCCCACCCTTTCAGCACTGAAAGGGTACCCAGAAGCCACCAAAATTCTGATTTTACTTTGTGATTTTTATAGCTCAAAAGTGTTGTATGAGTTGAAAGTTCTTCTTCCTCTTTTCTCCCAAGTTCTAATCTGTTAAGAGAGGAAAGGAAATTCTATAAGGGTTGTCTCCTAAGCCCATCAAAAGGAGTGAAACTGTAAAAGGGTGGTTGGCCTTCGCCTATTGAAGGAAGGCCTCTAGTTGACGTCGGTGACCTTGTCGGTGGAGGAAGCTAAAAGTGGAGTAGGTCAAGATTGACCGAACCACTCTGAATCTCGGTTTGCATGTACTTTGAGCATCTTATCTTTACTGCAAACCTCCTCAAAAGCTTACTGCCTTCTGCGCATATACGATCGTGTTTCAAGCTCTGCATTTTCCGAATCGGCGTTTGGACGTAAATCAGTTTTATCGTACGAACATCATATTTTAGTTTGCGCTTACATTTGAACTTTCATCATAACTGCAAACTGCCTTCATAGATTTCCTTTAACTACATCTCGCTTGATTACAAGTTAATGAGATTTACGAATCGGCTCTTCTACCAAAATCGTTTTTATCGTACGAACACCTTTTTAATCGTCGAAAGTTTTCCGCTGCACTAATTCACCCCCCCCCCTCTTAGTGCTCTTGATCCTAACACCTAGATGATCCCACACCCCCTCTCCCTCTCGCCGAGCCCTCACTTGGAGGGGCAAACCCCGCCTCAAGAATCCCCGGGGCCGCCCTCTCGTGGGTCGTCAAGCCCTCGAACATCTTCTGAGTTCTTCTCTTTGCCTTTTTCTTTGGCTTGTTGAATCTCGGATTTTGATGATGAAATCAATTGTCATTTAGTTATCTAATTCATATGTTGAGATAAGTGTGCAGGATTAACTACGATGGCAGTAAGACATGCAGTAGGTGTTGCGCCGGAGTCAAGACCAAGATCATGTTGGGGGTTCGAGAGTTTGATGGAAGTCCGGACGGTCGTCGGAGGTTCTACGGGAACAAATCCGAGAAGTCTAGGAGCTTGCCAAAGAAGCTTGTCGAAACTCGCCAAGAGGATCATCGCAAGTCTAGGAGTTTGCAGGAAGTCCGTCGGAGCATCGCCGAGGGTTCATCGGATGTTCACCGGAAGTTCGCCGGAAGAAGCGATTGACGCATCGGAACACGAGTTGCAGTATTAATGTCTTAAATGTTGTAGTTAGCATGAAGATTAAGTTAGGAATGAGAGGTGATCACATTAACTTAATATGGGGTCAATTGGGCCCTTGATAGACCCAAATTGGGCCGAATGGATTGGCCCATTCAGACCCAGATTTCTTGGCTGGCGATGGCACCGTCAGGGCCAACGGTGGCACCGCCTAGAAGCTCGGTGTCACGCCCCTCAAAATATCGATAATATTAAAATTTTCATCAATAACCAATCCATCCAGGATCAAATCACACATTTGAGGTCACTAAGAAAACATTCATATCAAAATTTCACCTCTATAATCTACAAATTTATAAACCCTGTACAGTTCATAAACATGCAACACCGTTCGATGATTCATAAAATCTAAACCCAACTCACCAAAATAATAACCACAACATAAATTCACAAGTATGGGAGTCTGTTCAGTCACAATACCAATGTTTACCATAAGTTCATATCATTACACAAATTAAACTTAACATTCCAAAACCCTAGACATGAGAGGTTCTTTAATCTTATACAAAATCCACAAGTTTAGATTCATCGTCAACATTTCATTAGAATGCAAAGTGTGCTTATACAACAAAAACATATATACTAATAAAGATCTGCCCAAAATCTTTTAGCTTTCCACTACCACAGCCCAACCTTAACATTTAAGCGAGCAACAAGCTATCCTGAAAAATTTATACAACATCAGGGTGAGCATATAAAGCTCAGCAGGTGACTAACATATCCATGGTAAAAGAGGGCAATATCCAACAAATAATGTTTCAAAATGTAAGGTAGAATATAATAATTCATAGACGTAATCTCATTAGGGCAGAATCACAAATGTCATCTCAATCAAACATATTTGGTTCATAACAGATGCAGCATAGAGTAATTGGAGCATATCAATAGCATATGAAATGTTTCGGAGCATATCAACCTATGGAACATTTCGAAGCATAACAATAACAAATGAAATATTTTGGAGCATATCAAAGGCATACGAAATGTTTTGGAGCATATCATTGATAAATGAAACATTTCGGAATATATCAATGGCGTATGGACCATTTCGGAGCATTTCAAAGATGAATAAGAAACAGAAGCTCAAATGTCGAATTTGACGTTGCATTCATATCATTCATATCTAAAGCATGTATCGAAACACATAACCAAAGCTCTGGATACCATAACAAACATAAAGAAGGTGAAGTGGGACTATAACATAATATGGTACATCCATTTCTGAATGACCACCAAACATAAGTCTCCCACGTCTGGGAGGTCTCCCACGTCTAGGAGCTCCATCCACCCACGTTTGAGTGAAGTCATAGGGGCCGACAGAGCATCTTAGGCTCTATGCATAACTCCCTTCACCATTTCTGGCAAAGGTTCACAATATCCCACAAACACCAGAGTACAAAAGGATAGTATGAATAATGAATAACGCTTATCGGAAGCACACGCGGAACAACCAAACGTACATATGCCTTTACGAGTCAATACGAAGTAAGAAATAATCTTTCAACATTGTAATCAGACTTGAAAGGAAATGAAAGCAAGGGCACACACGGAATCCAAGCAATCATATACAACTCAATTCAAATAAGAAGGTTAGATGAATTCAATATCCAAAGGAATGAAACTAGAATAGGCACATATCGAAAGCAAATGCGGAACAATAGGATATACATGTGCCTATATAAGTCAATGTGATATAGCATAAATGCTACACAATATGTTCAGGAATTAAAATAATTTATAGACAAGAGCAAACGAGAATTCAAACATTAATATAAGCCATAATTGAGTGAAGGGAACTGAATAAAATCTATTTCCAAACGAATGAAGACAGAAGATGCGAAATCGATCAAAGCTCGATTTCTGATAGAATTCGAGAGGCACATTGGATAAATACTTCAGATTGTCAATTATACTCCAATACCCTCAAGAAGGCTATTGTTGAAAGATATATCAATCTATTTTCTGATGAAATAATCTTCGTACGAATCATGGTTTCCAACAAGGAGATACCTTTGATTTGGTAACGCAATGTCAAAAACAAAATCACTGTTTTGTAGAATTCATAAGGTCTGATTCAATAGATAACAGGATAGGCATTTGAATTCCAAAATTTTCAATCTATGTGTCAAAAGAAAGGTCTACAAATCTAGTTTCTAATGAAATCAGTTTTGAACAAATCGGAGTTTCCAACATCGACTTATAGGCAGCTCAGTATCAAAAGGTCAGAAATTACGATCTCTATTTGGCAGAATTTGTAGGCTCATTTGAATCAGACGTTTGGGTAAGTATTCGGTGTCCAAAATCTACAAACTCAGTGTCAAAAGAAAGATACAAGAGTCTAATTTCATACGAGCTAGGTCCTGCTTGAATCCACAATTGGTGCTATAAATTATAGCTGAAATAGTGTATAGAGGTCAGTTTACCGAAAAGAATTTTAGATCCTTGGTTTTATGTCCAAAGAGAGAAATATCAGGTTCTAAGCAGAAATCTTGACTAATACTTCTGTAGGATGGGGTTAGAATACTTGTCTTTGAGAATTATGACCCCAATTGAGAAGATTTGAGTAAGAAACCTCAAAGGCCCAATTTTTTTTCTTCTTCTTCCCCCTTTTTTTTCTCTTCTTCTTTCTTTCTTTCTCTGTTCTTCCACGCAGCTGCCTTCTCTGGTTCCTTAAGAACGAAGGCAAAGAGGCTTAAACGGTGGGATTTGTAATTTTATGTATTTTACAGTTTAGTCCTTGTATTATTATATTTACGATTAGGTCCTTAGGGTTTACATATAGGTCCACAGATTTTTTTTCTTTTTGAACAAATCCCCCAAATTTTATGAATAAGTTCTCAGATTCATACTTTGGCTCTTTTATCAAATTTAAAATAGATACTTACATTACAACTAGAAACTTATATGAAAATTCAGAAATGAGGGATGTTACACTCTCCACCCCTTAAAAGAAAAATTTAGTCCTCTAAATTTATCATACCTCTATCGATGAAAATATGGGGATGAACCCTTTTCATTTCCTCCTCTAGCTCCTAGGTTATTTCCTCTCCAGAATGATGTCTCCAAATTTCTTGAACCAGAGGGATGACCCGATTCCTTAGGATCTTTTCTTTCTTATCAACAATCTGAATGGGCTCTTCCACATAAGATAAATCTTTATCGATCTCCATCAGCTCATACTTAATGATATGAGAAGGATTAGATATATACTTTCTAATCATCGAAACATGGAATATATTATGGATATGGCACAACGATGGTGGCAAGGCAATCCTGTAAGCGATAGAACCAACCCTCTCAAGAACCTCAAAAGGTCCAATAAATCTTGGGCTTAACTTTCCTTTCTTCACAAACCTTATAATGCCCTTGGAAGGGGAGACCTTTAAGAATACAAAATCTCCGATTTCAAACTCAATATCTCGTCTTCTATTGTTAGCATAACTCTTTTGACGACTTTGAGCAGTTTTTAACCTTTTCCTTATAACTTGAATTTTCTCGGTAGTTTCTTGTACTTTGTCCGGTGCTAACAACTTTCCATCACCATCTTCCTACCAACATATAGGTGTTATGCACTTTCGCCCATATAAAGCTTCATAAGGAGCCATTCGAATACTTGAATAATAACTATTATTATAAGTGAACTCAATAAGTGAAATATCTTTATCCCATTCACCTTTCCAATCCATAACATAGGCTCTAAGTAAATCCTCAAGTGTTTGAATTGTTCTTTCTGATTGACCATCAGTTTGAGGATGATATGCAGTACTAAACTTGACTTTAGTGTCCATAGATTCCTGTAATCTTCTCCAGAATCTAGAGAGAAATCTGGAGTCTCTATCAGAGATGATCTCCTTTGGAATACCATGAAGTCTTACTATTTCATTGATATATAGATCTGCAAGTCTATCAAGCGAATAAGTCATATTAATCAGTAGGAAATGTGCAAATTTTGTTAACCTATCAATGATAACCCAAATAGCATTATGCTTTCTAGAGGTTCTGGGTAGTCCTGAAACAAAATCCAGCTAACACATTCCCATTTCCATTCAGGAATATCTAAAGGTTGCAACAACCCTCCCAGTCTTTTGTGTTCTACTTTGATTTGCTGACAAGTCAAACATTTTGAAACATACATTGCAATTTCCTTCTTCATACCTTCCCACCAATAATGACTTTGGAGATCTATATACATCTTAGTGCTCCCAGGATACATGTTGTACTTTGAAGTATGACTTTCCTTTACGATTTGAATCTTGATATTTGGTTCATTTGGTACACATACTCTCTCCCCAAATCTTAATAGGCCATCCTTTGAAACTTGAAATTTTGGCTTCAATTCCTTTTCTACTTCATTCCTCAAGTAGATTAAACGTGGATCTCGTAATTGTCCTTCCTTAATTTGTTGAAGAAGATCAGATTGCACTTGAATGGAGGCCATCAATATCATCGAGTCATGCTCTTTCCTCAAAGCTTTCAAATCAAAATTTTCTTTTAATAACTTCCATTGCTTCACGACCAGACTAGCCATAAAACTTGTAGATTTTCTACTAAGTGCATCAACTACAACATTAGCTTTGCCCGGGTGATAATGGATGGCACAATCATAGTCCTTCAGAAGTTCTATCCATCTTCGCTGCCTCATGTTTAGCTCTTTCTGAGTGAAAATATATTTTAAACTCTTGTGATTAATAAAGATTTCAAATTGTCGATCATACAAATAATGTCTCCAAATTTTTAAAGCAAAAACAATTGCTGCCAATTCCAAATCATGAGTTGGATAATTCAATTCATAACCTTTTAGTTGCCTAGAAGCATAAGCAATCACTCTCCCTTCCTGCATCAAAACACATCCAAGGCCTTTTCTTAAAGCATCAGTATAAACTACAAATCCCTCACTACCACTTGGAATAATGAGAATAGGGGTACTAGTCAATATTCTTTTTAACTCTTGAAAACTTTGCTCACAATCATCACCCCATACAAATTTCACATTCTTTTTAGTGAGGTTGCTGAGAGGTTGAGCGATTCGAGAAAATCCCTCCACAAATCTCCTGTAATAACCTGCCATGCCCAAGAAGCTTCTAACTTCTGTTACATTTGTTGGTACATCCCATTCAACTACAGCTTCCACTTTCTTTGGATCAACAGATATACCCTTCCCTGAAATCACATGGCCTAAGAAAGCAACTTCATTCAACCAAAATTCACATTTGCTGAACTTTGCATATAACTTCTTTTCTCTTAGTATGGACAATACATTTCTCAAGTGTTCCTCATACTCCTGATTACTCCTTGAATACACCAATATGTCATCAATGAATACAATTACACAATCATCGAAGAGCGGTTGAAATATCCTATTCATTAGTTCCATAAAAGCTGCAGGGGCATTAGTCAAACCAAAAGGCATCACCAAGAATTCATAGTGACCATATCGAGTTCTAAAAGCTGTTTTTGGAATATCCTCCTCCTTGATCTTCAACTGATAGTAACCTGACCTCAAATCAATCTTAGAGAATACTTGTGCACCCTGTAGTTGATCAAACAAATCATCAATTCTGGGTATGGGATACTTATTTTTGATGGTCACCTGATTCAACTGTCTATAGTCAATACAAAGCCTTAATGTTACATCCTTCTTCTTCACTAATAATACCGGAGCACCCCATGGTGAAACGCTGGGTCGTATGAAGCCCTTATCTAATAATTCTTGTAGTTGCTTCTTTAATTCCTCTAGCTCGAGTGGTGCCATTCTGTAGGGAGGCTTAGATATTGGGGTTGTATTGGGGACCAGATCAATAACAAATTCACCCTCTCTATCTAGAGGTAAACCAAGCAAGTCATCTGGGAATACGTCAGGGAACTCTTTGACCACTGAAATTTCATCTAGATGGGTTTCCCGATTTGAATGCTCCTTTACACACACCATATAACAAAAACAACCCTTTTGCATAAGACGATAAGCTTGAAGTGCTGATATCAAGCAAGGAGGCAAATCATGCCTAATGCCCTCAAAGTAAAATATAGGCTGATATGGTATGCAGAAAGTAATTATTTTTGTGTAGCAGTCAATACTAGCATGATAGGAAGATAGCCAATCCATGCCAAGTATAATATCAAAACCCTGGATCTCTAGGAGAATCAAATCAGCAAGGAGTTCATGTTCTCCAATAGAGATCAAACAAGATGGGTAAACCAAGTTTGTTGCCAAAGAATCCCCAATAGCAGTTGTTACGTATAACATATAATCCAGAGGTCTAGGTAAAATATCCAAGTGACAAGCGAAGTATTGTGAAACAAAGGATAAGTTGAAACAGGGATCAAGCAAAACTTTTGCTTTTCTTTTAGAAACATGAAGAATACCTTCAACCACTGATTTAGAAGCTTTAGAATCATGTTCAATGATAGCATACACTCTAGCATGGGCTGAGGGTCTAGGAGGCAATGGCTCTTTCTTCCTGTTCAGTGGGCAATCTCTTACTTGATGATCTAACTTTCCACAAGCAAAATAGGCTCCAGTCGTCCGAAAATACTGACTTGTCTCATGATTTAAAATAGATACTTACATAACAACTAGAAACTTATACGAAAATTCAGAAATGAGGGATGTTACACTCGGTCTCTAAGCGAAGTCAGGCGATGGTACCGCCTGAGCTCGGTCTCCGAGTGAACTTTGGTGGTGGTACCGCCCCTGTCAGGCGGTGGTACCGCCTGAGCTCGGTCTCCAAGTAGTGTCAAGTGGTAGTACCGCCCAGTTCTGGCGGTGGTACTGCCAGGACCCCGAAAATCTGGGAGATAACACTTTTCATCTCCAAATTCAAACTAGTTGGTGGCCTATATAAACCCCACCCTTTCCTGCATGAAAGGGCACCGAAAGCTTGCATTTATTCTGAGAATTTGAGAGCTTAAAAGTGTTGTAAAAGGTTAGAAGTTCTTCTCCCTCTTTTCTTCTAAGTTTTGATCATTCAAGAGAGGAGTGGAAATCTGTAAGGGTTGTCTCCTAAGCCCATCAAAAGGAGTAAAGTTGTAAAAGGGTGGTTGGCCTTCACCTATTGAAGGAAGGCCTCTAGTGGACGTCGACGACCTCATTGGAGGAGGAAGCCAAAAGTGGATGTAGGTCAAAATTTATCGAACCACTCTAAATCTCAGTTTGCATTTATATTCTGCTCTCTATCTTAACTGCAAACTGCCTCCGTTGCTTTACTTCAACTATACTCTTGTTTGATCTTAAGTTGAAGAACTTTCCAAAATAGTTTTCGTCAAAAATGCTTTCATCAAACAAACATCATTTTAAACCAACGAAAGTTTTTTGCTGCACTAATTCACAACCCCCCCCCCCCCCCCTCTCAGTGCTCTTGATCCTAGCAATTGGTATTAGAGCGGGGTTCACTCTCAATCGGATTAAAACCCAAGAGAGATGGCATACGCCGGAAACCAAGAGGGTCACTCTATTACATGTCCACCCATGTTCAACGGGACGGATTGTTAGGATCAAGAGCACTAAGAAGGGGGGGGGGTGAATTAGTGCGACGAAAAACTTTCGACGATTAAAAAGGTATTCGTACGATAAAAGCGATTTTGGTAGAAAATCCGATTCGTAAATCTCTTTAACTTGTAATCAAGCGAGATGTAGTTAAAGGAAATCTATGAAGGCAGTTTGCAGTTATGATGAAAGTTAAAATGTAAGCGCAAACTGAAATATGATGTTCGTACGATAAAATTGATTTACGTCTAAACATCGATTCGAAAAATACTGAACTTTAAAACACGATCGTAAATGTGCAGAAGGCAGTAAGCTATTGAGGAGGTTTGCAGTAAGGATAAGATGCTCAAAGTAAATGCAAACCGAGATTTAGAGTGGTTCGGTCAATCTTGACCTACATCCACTTTTGGCTTCCTCCACCGACGAGGTCACCGACGTCTACTAGAGGCCTTCCTTTAATAGGCGAAGTCCAACCACCCTTTTATAGTTTCGCTCCTTTTGACGGGCTTAGGAGACAACCCTTACAGAATTTTCTCTCCTCTCTTTAAAGATCAGAATTTGGAAGAAAAGAGGGAGAAGAACTTTTGGCCTTTACAACAATTTTGAGCTCTAAAAATCACAGAATAAGATCAGGATTTCGGTGTGTTTTTGGTGCTCTTTCAGTGCTAAAAGGGTGGGGTATTTATAGGCCCCAACCTAGTTTGAATTTCGAGCTCAAAACTGTCAATTCCCGGAATTTCGGGATCTGGCAGTTGCACCTCCTAACTAAGGCGGTTGCACCGCCTGGCAGAGCTCGAAGACTGAGCCTCTGGGCGGTGCCACCTCCTGTTAGGGGCGGTTGCACCTCCTGCCAGAGCTCGAAGATCGAGCTTAGGCGGTGCCACCGCCTGATTGAGGCGGTTGCACCTCCTGCCAGAGCTCGAAGACCGAGCTCAAGCGATGCCACCTCCTGTCAGGGGCGTTTGCACTGCCTAGTCTTGCTCGGAGACTGAGCCCAGGCGATGCCACCGCCTGGCTGGGGTGGTTCAACCGCCTAGCAAAAATCAGGGTCCGAATGGGTTGATCCATTCGGCCTAGTCTGGGTTTCTCAAGGGCCCAATTGCCCCAAGATTAAGTTAATGGGATCACCTCCCATTTCTAACTTAATCATTGTGCTAACTACGATATTTCCTAAGACATTTACTGCAACTTGCTCCGATGTGTCAATTGCTTCTTCCGGTGAGCTTCCGACGAACTTCCATCGATCATCCGATGAACCCTCGGTGATGCTCCTGCGGACTTCCGGCAAACTCCTGAACTTGCGACGATCCACTTGGCGAGTTCCGACGAGCTTCTTTTGCAAGCTCATGGACTTCTTGGATTTGTCTTCGCAGAACCTTCGACGATTGTCCGAACTTCCGTCGAACTCTCGAACTCCCAACGTGATCATTGTCTTGATTCCGGCATAACTTCTGCTACATATCTTACTTTCATCGTAGTTAATCCTACACACTTATCTCAACATATAGATTAGATAACAAATGACAATTGACTTCATCATCAAAATCCGAGATTCAACAATCTCCCCCTTTTTTATGATAACAATCAATTGATAATGGAGTTAACCTTAACTCCGCATATCTATATGCTATACTTGAGATAAGTCATTCTTGAATTCAAAACCTTTAAATTTATAAGTTAAAATCATTTAAACTTATCAATACTCCCATCATGATTCCCATCATGATGTTTCTCTCTGAAGATGATGTCAAGCCTTGACATTCATTTTCAAATTTTACATTACCAGTTTGAATGATGGTAATAGTAGCAATTCATCATATTGTAAGATGTCAACATGTAAAACTACGAAGTAAGATTTTGATATCATTACATGATGCACACATTTCAATTATTTTAGCAATTATTGCATTTCATCACATGGTAAGACATCAATACGTAAAATTACGATGCAAGTTTTTTGTTTGATATCTTGACACGATACAAACAAAGCATATCATAGCATTAATACTCATATATTTCTCCCCCTTTGTCATCAACAAAAAGTGTGGTAATTGTGATACCAGGAGAATAATATAAGCAAATTTTGAGCATAAGTGTGATAATTGTTCATGCCTTTACTAGGTTCATGTTATTTTCCAATAGTGAGTTATAGGAAATCAATTATATAAGCATATAAAGGAAAGCATGATATCATATCACTTTGAATACTTCTTCCTTTTTATTTGTTATAATCTTTTTGCATGAAGGAGGAAGGCTATTTGTGAGTTTACTTTGAGTAAAGTTAAAATCGATGAGAGATTAAATCATGCTTCATTTTTATAAGGATTAAGATATGTATGTGAAACAAATCTTTGCAAGTAAAAACACGATCATCCATATTTCAAGATGGAATTTATAAGCAGGAATCATTTCATCAAATCCATTTCAGAAAAATATTTTTCATATAATAAGTGTATGAGAAAATCCGATTGTTAGGATACCAATTGTTAAGCGAATCCGAAAATGAAATTAACACTTTCATGCAGTTGGACAAGACTATGCTATAGATTTTCAAATACAACCATGAAGACAAAACATGCTTATTGTTATAGAAATTTTTGTATTCAACACATAATTTCCTACATGTTATTTAGGCATGTAATGGCAATCAAATGATTTGATCATTCAATAAAGTCCGAAAAATAATTTTAACTAGTTTATGTATTCGGACACATCAACATTCCTAATTCTCTTCTTATGAAATCAAATTGTTCTTCACTTAGAGATTTTGTAAAAATATCAGCTAGTTGATGTTTAGTATCAATGAACTCTATGATTACATCATGATTAGTAATATGATCTCGTATAAAGTAATGTCTAATATCAATATGTTTTGTTCTTAAGTGTTGTATAGGATTCTTTGTTAAGCATATTGCACTTGTGTTATCACATTTAATGGGAATATTTTTAAGATAAACTTTATAATCTTCTAAGGTGTTTTTCATCCACACAACTTGTGCACAGCATGCACTTGCTGCAATATATTCAGCTTCGGTTACTGATAGTGCAACCGAGTTTTGTTTCTTAGATGACTAAGAAACAAGGGCATGTCCTAAAAATTGACATGTTCCTGACGTGCTTTTTCTTTCTAATCTACAACCAGCAAAGTCTGCATCGGCATAAGCAATTAACTCAAGATTTTTTGATTTTGGGTACCATAATCCTAGATTTGTGGTACCATTAAGATATCTAAGTATTCTTTTAACTGCTTTGAGATGAGATATCTTAGGGTTCGATTGAAACCTAGCACAAAGTCCTACACTGAACATGATATCTGGTCTAGTTGCAGTGAGGTAAAGTAAACTTCCTATCATGCCCCTATAAGTTTTTTGATCGAAGCTTTCTCCGCTTTCATCAATTTCTAACTTAGTGGAGGTGCTCATAGGAGTGTTAATAGCTTTTGAGCTATTCATATTAAACCTTTTTAGCAAATTCATAGCATATTTAGTTTAACTAATAAAGATGCCATTGCTTAGTTGTTTGATTTGTAAGCCTAAGAAAAATGTTAATTCTCCCATTAAACTCATTTCGAATTCAAGACTCATAGTTTTAGCAAAAGATTCACAAAGAGATTCATTCGTAGAACCAAAGATAATATCATCAACATAAATCTGAACAATGAGAAAATTATTTTCAAAATTCTTGATGAACAATGTAGTATCAACCTTGCCTTTTGTGAAATTATTTTCAATAAGAAAAGAACTAAGTCTCTCATACTAAGCCCTCGGAGCTTGTTTTAAACCATAGAGAGTTTTAGTTAATCTAAACACATGATTAGGGAGGCTATTATTTTCGAATCCAGGAGGTTGTTCAACATAGACTTCTTCGAAAATAAAGCCATTAAGAAAAGCGCTTTTAACATCCATTTGAAACAACTTAAAATTATTACTACTAGCGTAGGCAAGGAGCATCCTTATAGCTTCTAATCGAGCCACAGGAGCGAAGGTTTCTTCGTAATCGATACCTTCTTCTTGGTTGAAACCTTTGGCCACTAATCTAGCCTTGTTTCTAACCACGATACCATATTCATCTTGCTTGTTTCTAAAAACCCATTTAGTACCAATAACTAAATGGTCAGTTGGCCTAGGAACAAGCTTCCATACCTCATTTCTCTCAAATTGATTTAATTCATCTTGCATTGCGATAATCCATGAATCATCTTTCATGGCTTCGTCAACACATTTGGGTTCAACTTGGGAGAGAAAAGCGGTGTTGGCACCAAAATTTTTAAGAGAAGAACGTGTTTGAACCCCCTTTGATGTGTCTCCTAAGATTAGCTCCTTAGGATGAGCATCTACATACTTCCAATCCTTGGGTAAGGATGTTTCGGAAGTGGATGCATCCAAGTTGCTAGTTGAAGATGAGGTTTCATGTAAATTCAAGGAATCAAAATTAACATCATCATCAAAATCGTTTTTCCTGATTTCGGAAATCTCATTGAAAATAACATGAATGGATTCTTCAATAATTAAAGTTCTTTTATTGAAGATACGAAAAGCTTTAGAAACCGAAGAATAACCAAGAAAGATTCCTTCATCGGATTTAGCATCAAATTTTCCTAAGTTATCTTTTTCATTCAAGATAAAACACTTACACCCAAAGACTTTAAAATATGAAACATTGGGTTTTTTGTTGTTCCATAACTCATAGGGAGTTTTGGTGAGTAAGGGTCTTACTAGAACTCTATTCAAAATATAGCATGCAGTGTTTACGGCTTCGGCCCAAAAATATTTGGGTAGGCTATGTTCATTCAACATGGTTCTTGTCATTTCTTGTAAATTTTGATTTTTTCTTTCTACTACTCCATTTTGTTGAGGATTTCTAGGAGTAGAGAAATTATGGTTGTATCCATTGAGTTCACAAAATTCTTGGAAATCATGGTTTTGAAATTCACCACCGTGATCACTTCTAATTGACGAAATCATAGAACACTTCTCATTTTGAACAAGATTACAAAACTTGGTAAAATATCTAAAGCATTCATTTTTCTATTTTAAGAAGTAAGTCCATGTGTATCTACTATAGTCATCCACAATAACAAAGGCGTATTTGCTACCTCCTAGGCTTGATGTAGAGATTGGTCCGAACAAGTCCATATGGATCAATGGTAAGGACCTAGAGGTGCTTATTTGATTCTTAGATTTGAAACTACCCTTAATTTGTTTACCTAATTGGCAAACATCACATACATTATCTTTGATGAACTTGATATGAGGAATTCCTCTTACAAGTTCTTTAGATAATATTCGAGTGATTAGTTTCATGCTAGCATGACCTAATCTTCTATGCCATAGCCAAGCATCCTCATTCAAAACCGAAAAATACATTTCATTACACAAATCATTGATGTCAATAGTGTATATGTTATTTTGTTTTAATGCAATCATAGACGTGTGTTTGTGTGGTTTTTCAATGATGCAAGCATTAGATTCGAATCTGACAATATATCATTTATCACATAATTGACTAATGCTCAAGAGGTTATGTTTTAAACCATCAACTAATAAAACATCTTCAATAAAGAAGTTGGATTTGTTACCTATGGTTCCTTTGCTAATGATTTTACCCTTGTTGTTGTCTCCGAAGGTGACATAGCCTTCGTCTATGCTAGTGAGCTTAGAGAATTGAGATGGATCTCCGGTCATATGCCTTGAGCATCTACTATCAAGGTACCATCTCTTGCTCCTAGCTTGCGATGGTATAGGTTTCTACAAGAAAGGATGATCTTTAGATACCCATTTGCTTTTGGGTGCCTCAAAAATAGATCTACATTGTTTATCATGTTGCATAGAATTTATCATGGTTCCTTTAGGAACCCAAATTAATTTGTTCGGACTAATTTTCTTGAATGGACAATAATGCGTTTTGTGTCCAAGTTTGTAACAAAAGTTGCATTTGCTTTGGTGTCGAACATGTAAGATGGGGCCTTTTATGAAGGTGGTTGGATTTTGGTGAGGACTTCTCACAAATCCGATTCCACTTCTTTTGGGAACGTGACCCTTGTTTGCAAGGATCATGTTCAAAGACTTGCTACCAACCTCGAATTTCTTCAAGGTGTCTTTAAGTAGCAAGTTTTCCTTTTCGAGAGTTTCTAGATCATGGCATTTTATGCATGAACCTAAACTATTATGATATTCAGTTTTTAACTTATCAAAATTACAAGTAAGACTATCATGCTCCTTTTTTAACAATTTGTATTTTCTACAAATAATCTTGCATTCATCAAATAAGTCATGCAAGGCATTTAATAATTCGTCAAATGATAAATCTACTAGTCATAGGTGCCCAACAAGCCAATCACGTGAGTGATGGTACATGTGACTTGATACAGAATCTTTTTGCTTATTATATTTTGGCGTATATCACTTTATAACTATTGCATATGTGCATATATATATTGTGATTTCCTTGGATTTGTGCAAAGGGAATCGGATCGTGATGAGATCACGATAATGAGATCGATTTACCTTTAAACACATATCCTAAATAATCTCATTCATAGGTTACTCGATAGGGACATCATGATAACCGGATAGACTGGTGTGCTGTATACCCGTCCATATGATGGATGCAGCTGGTCTCATAGCTGCTCATGTAGGGGCACTAGGGATACAGTACAGGTGCTCATTGGAGAATGAGTTCACTGATTGATCCGCTTACGGAATGCTAGATGGTTGATGATGCCTTATTGTCAGACAGCGATTCCGTAGTCCTAGTGGTGTATCTGGTCCTTAGACTTGAGACACCAAGGATGTCCTGTATGAGTACTCCACTCTTTGATACCAGACTTATAGGTTTGGCTGTCCCAGATCTAGTACAGCTGATCATTGGGAGTGGTAGTCGACCTTACGAGGGCTATTGAGTATCGATAGAGGATCATCCACTCTCGGCGTCATGAGAGGAATATCCCTTGTGTTCTTGCTCAGACAAATCCCTAGCTAGGGTCATTCGGGTTGAGAGAGAAAGAGTTCTCCGGGAGAATCCGATTAGAGCGAGACTTGAGTAGAAACCGTATGGGTCTGACAGCACCATGCTCGATATACGGTCTCTGGGATATTAGATGGATGAGGGACTCTAGGTACATGGTAACTGAGGACAAACAGGTCCAATGGATTGGATTCCCCTGTATCGTCTGGGGACTACAGCGTAGTGGCCTAGTACGTCCGTAGTCGATGAGTCGAGTGAATTATTACAGAGATAATAATTCACTGAGTTAGAAGGAATTCTGATAGGTATGACTCACGGCCAGCTCGATATTGGGCCTAGAGGGTCACACACATATGGTAGGCATTGCGATGAGTAGAGGCTCGGATATGAGATATCCGACGGAGCCTTTGTCTTATTGGATATAGATCTAATACCCACTAGGGAAGGACCCATTAGGGTTTGACACGAGATCTCTATAAATAGGAGGGATTCACAGCCTCATAGGCGAGAGTCTTTGCTTGCCTTTCTTATTCTCCTCTCCCTCTCCACCTCAGAGTAGGCCTGGAGTTTTGAGGAGGGTCGTCGCAACCCTGCTGTATAGATCACCGCTATAGAAGAGGACGCTTGACCTCCTTCACCCTCTCCTAAGGATCTACAAGGAAACAAGGATATACGATCTCCTTAGGTAACACAATCTCTATACGCAGTTTTGTGTTTTGCGGATTTTAGCGCACCAATCTTCGCACGACGACAAACATCTTTTTGGAAATCGGGGATTTTTGTTTTCTTGTTCTTCCGCTGCGCATATGATGTCGCCCCCCATGATTTCCCAACAGTGGTATCAGAGCCAGGTTGTTCGTGCGAATGATTGGTTTTGAACTGCGTGTGTTGTGTTTAGGAAGAATATTGACGTCAAAATCGTTGACGCAAAAGCGAGAAAGGGCAGCAACAGTTGCTGCCCTCGATCTGCATGCGTGAAGCGCAGCCGAAGGCGGGCAACACAGGGGCTACGTTTGCAGTAGCCGGCTGGCGACCTACTTGCAGCAGCCTTGCTGCCGGCGGGGCTGGCAGTCTGCCGCTGCTGCACCCGCGGGCGAAACCCCCCCCCCCCCCCCCCCCCCCACAAGGGCGGCCGCCCGGCGGGACAGCACCTCCTGCGGAGGCGTCGGCGCCCGCGGGGGCACCCACCCGCAGCGGTATCGCCGCCAGCGGGCGTGCCACCTGCAGGCGAGGGCAGCGCCCTCGCCCCACCGCATAGGCCGCCGCCGGTAGGGTGGCGGCGGCGGCAGCAGCGAAAAGGGGAAAGGGTATTAGGGTTTTCTGGGCAAAAGACAGTTTTGCCCCTCGGAATTTGAGAAATTTCAGTTTCTGTCTTTTGTCCAAATTACGAAAATACCCTTAGGAATTGAGAAATTCCCTACATGTCCCTGATTTAAGAAAAATATTAATTAATTAAAAGGTTTAGTTGATTATTATTTTTTTATTATCTAGTAGTCCTACATGATGATGATTATTTATACATGTGATGTATGATGTGTGGACGGATGATCATGGACCGTGTGATGTGTGTACTTGTGATTATTATTATTGAGGTCTGCGAACCTCCATTATATTTCTCGTTTATTGTCGGGCCTGCGTGCCTATGATTAAGTTGTAATCACATGAGGAGGCGCAGCGGGAGCGTAGATGCGATAGCGGGACCCACGAGATGGACGATCGTGATGCATGGAGATGCATCAAGATGTCGACGGAACCGACGAGGACGAGATGGACGATCACAGGGCATGGAGATGCACCGTTGCACACATAGATCTTGATGTGAGTGATTAGGCCTACTGGCTCGGGCCTAATCATATTAGGTTGTGGTCCATGATCATCTGATGTGATTGCTTATACACATACTAAATATGTATATATATTTACATGCGATATAGATATATATTAAATATGTATATATGTGACATGTCATATTAGGAGACCAAATTATAGAAACATCTCTCGATAATATTAAGTCGGTAAACGTGAGGCAATTAGATTGACCCACGTGGCCTTCCATCGTTATGAGTAGGAACCGATTCCCGGTGTAGGTTGAGTTGGTCGAGTCCCTCGAGACTCACCTATATCGCGATTCGCTATCTTACTTACGACATAGAGATGTCACCGGTGACCTGAGGGCATGGTATGCTTGGTCAAGTCCCTCGAGGGTATATCATCAAATCAGACTCATCTTGTAACGAAGGTGTTGACTTAACCGAGCATCATGGTTGGTCGAGTCCCTCGAGGCCATGGTGATTCGGAGGCCGAACAGGACGGGAATCATAAGGAGTTGCAATCGGCAAGAGTTGCCTACCTTTTAGGCTTAGTGTGATTGGTCGAGTCCCTCGAGGTTACACTAAGACGCTGATTGGATCCTAATCCCCACTAGAAGTCTGTCGGAGACTTCCGTTTCACGTGCTGAGGGTGTCGCGTGACTCGTTAGTAAAATAGTGGGAGCATATTAAGATAGAAGTCCATATCTTGATAGTTTATTTCTTGCAAAATCTGCATGTTATTCATTTCTGCTACATCTTTATTTTCAGAAAATGTCGCTTTCAAATCCCTTACGTGGCATACTTGATGTCAACCGCTTCACTGGTCCAAATTATACGGATTGGCTCCGTAACTTGAGAATTGTTCTCACAGCGGAGAAAATCGTGTACGTCCTTGATACAGTGATGCCTACGCCCGAAGAAGGGGCAAGCGAGGATGAGATCGCTCGCTACATGAAGTACATTGATGACTCCACTCTTGCTCAGTGCTATATGTTGGGCTCTATGACTCCAGAGTTACAAAGACAACATGAAAAGATGGATGCCAGATCCATTCTACTACATGTCCGTAAATTGTTTGAGGAACAGGGAAGGACTCAACGATATGAGATATCCAAGAGCCTTTTCCGTGCTAGGATGACTAAGGGGACACCGGTTCAGAACCATGTCCTAAAGATGATTGAGTGGATAGAGAAACTCACAGGTCTAGGAATGGTCCTAGAGGATAACTTGTGTGTGGACATTGTGCTTCAGTCCCTACTAGATTCCTTTTCATAGTTCATAATGAATTTTAATATGAACAAGCTTGAGGTGACTCTCCTAGAGCTCCTCAATATGTTGAGGGAGGCAGAGAGTACTATTAAGAAAGAGAAGCCAGTTCTCTACACTGGTGAGACCAGAAAGAAAAGGAAAGCAGAAAGGTCCCTTAAGAAGGGAAAGGGCAAGGGCAAACAAGGTAAAGCAAAGGTTGCTAAGAAAGACCCAGCAAAGGACAAAGGCCAGTGCTTCCACTATGGTAAAGATGGGCATTGGAAGAGAAACTGCAAAGAGTACCTTGCAGAAAGGGCGAAACAAAAGCTTGATGAAGCTTCAGGTACATTCATGATCAGTCTCCATTTGTCAGACTCTTATGATAACACATGGGTATTGGATACCGGTAGTGCTTATCATATATGCAATTCGTTGCAGGTTCTGGCAAGGCCTAGGAGACTAGAGAGAGGCGAGATGGACCTCAAGATGGGTAATGGAGCAAACGTTGCAGTATTAGCTGTTGGCGAGGTCGCCCTACATCTGCCTAGTGGAGCTTTTATTGCATTAGATGCATGTTATTTTGTTTCTTCTATTATCAAAAACATTATCTCCATTTCATGTTTAACAGTTAGTGGATATAAATTTGTTTTTTAGAACAATGGTTGTTCGATATTATTAGATGATAAGATCATCAGGAAAGGAACATTGCATAATGGTTTATTTATGTTAGACACCACTCCACATATCATGAATGTAAATGTGTCCAAAAGGAAACGAGATGAGTTGAACGGTGCATACCTGTGGCATTATAGGCTAGGTCACATCCATGAAAGAAGGATTCAAAAGTTGCATTTGACTATGTGTCATATGCAACTTGTGAGCCTTGCATTCGTGGAAAACTGACCAAATCTCCATTTAGTAGAATTGGAGAGAGAGCCAATGAGTTGTTGGAACTCATACATAGTGATGTATGTGGACCCATATCAACTCATGCCATTGGAGGTTACTCCTACTTCATTACATTTACTGATGATTTCTCAAGGTATGGATATGTGTACTTAATGAAGTACAAGTCCGAGGCCTTTGAGAAATTCAGTGAGTATAAGAATGAGGTGGAGAACCAGACTGGAAAGAGTATCAAAACTCTTCGATCATATCGAGGAGGTGAGTACTTAAGTACAGAGTTTACTCAGTTCCTCAAGGACCATGGGATATTATCCCAATGGACACCTCCTTACACACCTCAGCTCAATGGTGTCTCTGAAAGGAGAAATCATACTTTATTAGATATGGTACGGTCCATGATGAGTTTCGCTGACCTACCCATCTCATTCTAGGGATATGCCCTAGAAACCGCAGCTTACCTTCTGAACAGAGTTCCAACTAAGTCGGTAGTGTCTACACCATATGAGATATGGAAAAGGAAGAAGCCTGATCTTAAGGTTGTTAAGATTTGGGGCTGCCCAGCCCACGTTAAAAGACACAACCCCGATAAGTTAGAATCAAGGACAAAGCGATGCATATTTGTGGGGTACCCCAAGGAAACTTGTGGGTATTACTTCTATCATCCCGAGGACAAAAAGGTCTTTGTAGCTAAGAGAGCAGTGTTCCTTGAGAAGGAACACATTCTTGGTGGAGACAGTGGGAGAATGATAGAGTTGAGCGAAGTTAAAGAACCAAGCTCAAGCACCACTCTACAGCCCGAGTCTGTTCAGGTACCTAATACACAAGTATCAACTTTACGCAGGTCTGATAGAGTATCTCATCCTCCTGAGAGATATGTGGGACATATTAGAGCAGAGGATGTAGAGGATATTGATCCTCAGACCTACGAGGAGGCTATTATGAGTATAGACTCCGGGAAGTGGAAAGAAGCCATGAATTCTAAGATGGATTCTATGTACTCTAATAAGGTTTGGAACCTAGTTAATGCGCCCGAAGGTATTGTACCCATCGGTTGCAAGTGGATCTTTAAGAAAAAGATCGGAGTAGATGGAAAGGTAGAGACCTATAAAGCAAGGCTAGTGGCTAAGGGGTATCGTCAAAGGCAAGGTGTTGACTACGACGAAACTTTCTCACCCGTAGCAATGCTAAAATCCATCAGAATTCTATTGGCTATTGCAGCACACTATGATTATGAGATCTGGCAGATGGATGTGAAAACCGCATTCCTCAACGGGAACCTCGAGGAGGAGGTGTATATGATGCAACCTGAGGGATTCGTGTCCAAGAACTGCCCAAATAAGGTGTGTAGGTTGCTTAGATCCATTTATGGACTAAAGCAAGCTTCCCGAAGTTGGAACATAAGATTTGATGAGGCAATCAGATCTTATAACTTCGTTAAGAACGAAGATGAGCCTTGTGTATACAAAAAGGTAAGTGGGAGCGCTATCACCTTTTTGGTGTTATATGTGGATGACATCCTCATCATTGGGAATGACGTAGGAATGCTATCCATAGTAAAGACTTGGTTATCTAGACACTTCTCCATGAAGGACTTAGGGGAAGCATCCTATATCTTAGGGATTAGAATCTATAAAGATAGATCCAAATGGATGTTTGGCTTGTCCCAATCCAGGTACATAAAAACCATTGTCAAAAGGTTTGGCATGGAAAATTCCAAGAGAGGTCTCATACCGATGAGACATGAGATATCGCTTTCTACGAGTATGTCCCCAAAGACTCCAGAAGAAAGGGCGAACATGGATATGATACCTTATACCTCAGCAATAGGGTCTATCATGTATGCCATGCTATGTACTAGGCTTGATATAGCGCATGCTCTGAGTGTCACGAGCAGGTATCAGGAGGATCCAGGCTTGGAGCACTGGAAAGCAGTAAAGTGTATCCTTAAGTACTTGAGAATGACTAAGGATCTTTTACTAGTATATGGAGGTAATAGCCTTAAGGTTGAAGGCTACACTGACTCAAGTTTTCAGTCTGATGTCGATGATAGCAAGTCGAATTCAGGGTATGTGTACACCTTGAATGGAGGAGCAGTGTGCTGGAAGAGTTCCAAGCAAGATACCACTGCTGACTCGACCACAGAGGCAGAGTACATTGCTGCATCAGATGCAGCAAAAGAGGAAGTCTGGGTGAAGATGTTCATCACAGATTTGGGAGTCGTTCCGAATAGCGAGAAGTCGACTTCCTTATATTGCGACAACTATGGGGCGATTACTCAAATAAGGGAACTCGAGTCTCATCAAAAGTGTTCTGAGGAGGTTCCAACTTATCAGAGAGATCGTAACCCGAGGAGATGTAGCAGTAGAAAGAGTTCCATCCGAAGATAACATTGCAGATCCACTGACAAAGTCGTTGTCTCATTTTGTCTTTGAGCGTCACAGGGGTCTGATAGGGATCAGACACATAGGTGATTGGCTTTAGGTCAAGTGGGAGATTGCTAGTCATAGGTGCCCAACAAGCCAATCACGTGAGTGATGGTACATGTGACTTGATACAGAATCTTTTTGCTTATTATATTTTGACGTATATCACTTTATAACTATTGCATATGTGCATATATATATTGTGATTTCCTTGGATTTGTGCAAAGGGAATCGGATCGTGATGAGATCACGATAATGAGATCGATTCACCTTTAAACACATATCCTAAATAATCCCGGTCATAGGTTACTCGATAGGGACATCATGATAACCGGATAGACTGGTGTGCTGTATACCCGTCCATATGATGGATGCAGCTGGTCTCATAGCTGCTCGTGTAGGGACACTAGGGATACAGTACAGGTGCTCATTGGAGAATGAGTTCACTGATTGATCCGCTTACGGAATGCTAGATGGTTGATGATGCCTTATTGTCAGACAGCGATTCCGTAGTCCTAGTGGTGTATCTGGTCCTTAGACTTGAGACACCAAGGATGTCCTGTATGAGTGCTCCACTCTTTGATACCAGACTTATAGGTTTGGCTGTCCCAGATCTAGTACAGTTGGTCATTGGGAGTGGTAGTCGACCTTACGAGGGCTATTGAGTGTCGACAGAGGATCATCCACTCTCAGCGTCATGAGAGGAATATCCCATGTGTTCTTGCTCAGACAAATCCCTGGCCAGGGTCATTCGGGTTGAGAGAGAAAGAGTTCTCCGGGAGAATCCGATTAGAGCGAGACTTGAGTAGAAACCGTATGGGTCTGACAGCACCATGCTCGATATACGGTCTCTGAGATATTAGATGGATGAGGGACTATAGGTACATGGTAACTGAGGACAGACAGGTCCAATGGATTGGATTCCCCTGTATCGTTTGGGGACTACGGCGTAGTGGCCTAGTACGTCCGTAGTCGATGAGTCGAGTGAATTATTACAGAGATAATAATTCACTGAGTTAGAAGGAGTTCTGACAGGTATGACTCACGGCCAGCTCGATATTGGGCCTAGAGGGTCACACACATATGGTAGGCATTGCGATGAGTAGAGGTTCGGATATGAGATATCCGACGGAGCCCTTGTCTTATTGGATGCAGATCCAATACCCACTAGGGAAGGACCCATTAGGGTTTGACACAGGATCTCTATAAATAGGAGGGATTCATAGCCTCATAGGCGAGAGTCTTTGCTTGCCTTTCTTATTCTCCTCTCCCTCTCCACCTCAGAGTAGGCCTGGAGTTTTGAGGAGGGTCGTCGCAACCCTGCTGTGTGGTTCACCGCTAGAGAGGAGGACGCTTGACCTCCTTCACCCTCTCCTAAGGATCTGCAAGGAAACAGGGATATACGATCTCCCTAGGTAACACAATCTCTATACGCAGTTTTGTGTTTTGCGGATTTTAGCGCACCAATCTTCGCACGACGACGAACATCTTTTTGGGAATCGGGGATTTTTGTTTTCTTGTTCTTCCACTGCGCATATGATGTCGCCCCCCATGATTTCCCAACAAAATCTGCATCTATTAAATTCGTTACCTCCTCCCCAATGGCCATTAAGGTGTAATGAGCAACTTGCTCGGTGTTGGACTCCTTTTCTTCGGATGCACTCAAGTCATCCAACGTTGCTTTGAGCGCCTTCTTCTTTGATGTTCTATTTTTGACTTGGGGACAATCACTCTTGTAATGTCTCGGCTTTTTGCACTCATAGCAAATAACTTTGTCCTTCTTGGGTTCAAATTTATTTTTTGTTTCATTCTTAAACTTGTTTCTTTTAATGAATTTTTTAAATTTTTTTGTTAGAAGTGCCAAGTCATCGTCACAGTCCTCATCACTTGAGTTTTCTCTCAAGTGGTCTTCTGAAGTTCTAAGTGTCATATCCTTCCTGTTCTTTGGAAGGATGTCTTCTTGCTCTTCATGAGCTTTGTAAGTCATCTCGTAGGTCATTAATGACCCGATTAGTTCTTCAAGAGGGAAGTTGTTTAGATCTTTCGCCTCTTGAATAACAGTGACTTTAGGATCCCAACTCTTAGGAAGGGATCTTAGAATCTTATTTACGAGCTCAAAATCCGAAAAACTTTTTCCGAGTCCTTTTAGACCGTTGACGATATCCGTGAAACGGGTAAACATGTCGCCAATAGTCTCACTCGGTTTCATTCGAAAAAGTTCGAAAGAATGTATCAAAAGATTGATTTTTGACTCTTTCACTTTACTTGTGCCTTTGTGAGTTACTTCGAGTGTGTGCCAAATATCAAATGCGATTTCACAAACCGAAACACGGTTGAACTCGTTTTTATCAAGCGCACAAAATAAGGCATTCATAGCCTTTGCATTAAGAGCGAAAGCCTTCTTCTCCAATTCATTCCAATCGATCATTGGAAGAGAAGACTTCGAAAATCCATTTTCGACAAGATTCCAAAGTTCAAAATCCATAGAAATAAGAAAGATCCTCATTCGGGTCTTCCAATAGGTGTAGTCCGTCCCATTGAACATGGGTGGACGTGTAGAATGGCCCTCTTGGTTTCCGGCGTATGCCATCTCTCTTGGGTTTTAATCCGTTTGAGAGTTAACACCGCTTTGATACCAATTGTTAGGATCAAGAGCACTAAGAGGGGGGGGTGAATTAGTGCAGCGGAAAACTTTCGACGATTAAAAAGGTGTTCGTACGATAAAAGTGATTTCGGTAGAAAAGCCGATTCGTAAATCTCTTTAACTTGTAATTAAGCGAGATGTAGTTAAAGGAAATCTATGAAGGCAGTTTGCAGTTATGATGAAAGTTAAAATGTAAGCGCAAACTGAAATATGATGTTCGTACGATAAAATTGATTTACGTCTAAACACCGATTCAGAAAATACTGAACTTCAAAACACGATCGTAAATGTGCAGAAGGCAGTAAGCTATTGAGGAGGTTTGCAGTAAGGATAAGATGCTTAAAGTAAATGCAAACCAAGATTTAGAGTGGTTCGGTCAATCTTGACCTACATCCACTTTTGGCTTTCTCCACCGACGAGGTCACCGACGTCTACTAGAGGCCTTCATTCAATAGGCGAAGGCCAACCACCCTTTTACAGTTTCACTCCTTTTGACGGGCTTAGGAGACAACCCTTACAGAATTTTCTCTCCTCTCTTTAAAGATTAGAACTTGGAAGAAAAGAGGGAGAAGAACTTTTGGCCTTTACAACAATTTTGAGCTATAAAAATCACATAATAAGATCAGGATTTCGGTGTGTTTTTGGTGCTCTTTCAGTGCTGAAAGGGTGGGGTATTTATAGGCCCCAACCCAGTTTGAATTTCGAGCTCAAAACTGTCAATTCCCGGAATTCCGAGATCTGGCGGTTGCACCTCCTGATTGAGGCGGTGCACCGCCTGGCAGAGCTCGAAGACTGAGCCTCTGGGCAGTGTCACCTCCTATCAGGGGCGATTGCACCTCCTACCAGAGCTCGAAGACCAAGCTCAGGCGGTGCCACCGCCTGATTGAGGCGGTTGTACCTCCTACTAGAGCTCGAAGACCGAGCTCAGGCGATGCCACCTCCTGTCAGGGGCGGTTGCACCGCCCAGTCTCGCTCGGAGACTGAGCCCAGGCGGTGCCACCGCCTGGCTGGGGCAGTTCAACCGCCTGGCAGAAATCAGGGTCCGAATGGGTTGATCCATTCGGCCCAGTTTGGGTTTTTCAAGGGCCCAATTGCTCCAAGATTAAGTTAATGGGATCACCTCCCATTTCCAACTTAATCATTGTGCTAACTACGATATTTCCTAAGACATTTACTGCAACTTGCTCCGATGCGTCAATCGCTTCTTCCGGCGAACTTCCGTCGATCATCCGATGAACCCTCGGTGATGCTCCTGCGGACTTCCGGCAAACTCCTGGACTTGCGACGATCCACTTGGCGAGTTCCGACGAGCTTCTTTGGCAAGCTCATGGACTTCTTGGATTTGTTCCCGTAGAACCTCCGACGACTGTCCGAACTTCCGTCGAACTCTCGAACTCCCAACGTGATCATTGTCTTGATTCCGGCGCAACTTCTGCTGCATATCTTACTTTCATCGTAGTTAATCCTGCACACTTATCTCAACATATAGATTAGATAACAAATGACAATTGACTTCATCATCAAAATCCGAGATTCAACACGGACTACACCTATTGGAAGACCCGAATGAGGATCTTCCTTATTTTCATGGATTTTGAACTTTAGAATATTATTGAAAATAGATTTTCAAAGTCTTCTCTTCCAATGATCGATTGGAATGAATTGGAGAAGAAGACTTTCGCTCTTAATGCAAAGGCTATGAATGCCTTATTTTGTGTGCTTGATAAAAATGAGTCCAATTATGTTTCGATTTGTGAAACTACATTTGATATTTCGCATACACTCGAAGTAACTCACGAAGGCACAAGTAGAGTGAAAGAGTCAAAAATCCATCATTTAGTACATTCTTATGAACTTTTTTGAATGAAACTTTTTTGAATGTACACTTGTTTCACGGATGTCGTCAATGGTCTAACAGGACTTGGTAAAAGTTTTTCAAATTTTGAGCTCGTCAATAAAATTCTAAGATCCCTTCCAAAGAGTTGGGACCCTAAAGTTACTACTATTCAAGAGGTTAAAGATTTAAACAACTTCCCTCTTGAAGAATTAATCGGGTCATTAATGACCTATAAAATGACTTGCAAAGCTCATGAAGAGCAAGAAGACATCCTTCCAAAGAACAGGAAAGATATGACACTTAGAACTCTAGAAGACCACTTGAGAGAAAACTCAAGTGATGAGGACTTTGACGATGACTTAGCACTTCTAACAAGGAAATTTAAAAAATTCATTAAAAGAAACAAATTTAAAAATGACACTAAAAATAAACTTGAATCCAAAAAGGATCAAGTTATTTGCTACGAATGCAAGAAGCCGGGACACTACAAAAGTGATTGTCCCCAAGCCAAGAAGAGAACACCAAAGAAAAAGGCGCTCAAAGCAACGTAGGATGACTTAAGCACGTCCGAAGAAGAGGAGTCCAACACCGAGCAAGTTGCTCATTACGCCCTAATGGCCATCGGAGAGGAGGTAACGAATTTAATTGATGTAGATTTATCATTTGATGAATTGTTAAATACTTTCCATGACTTGTTTGATGAATGCAAAATAATTAGTAGAAAATATAAATTATTAAAAAAGGAGCATGATATTCTTATTAATAATTTTGATAAATTAAAAAGTGAACATAATGATAGTTTAGCTCTATGTATGAAATGTCATGATCTAGAAACTCTCCAAAAGGAGAACTTGCTACTTAAGGACACCTTGAAGAAATTCGATGTTGGTAGCAAGTCTTTGAATTTCATCCTTACAAATAAGGGTCACGTTCCTAAAAGAAGTGGAATCAGATTTGTAAGAAGTTATCACCAAAATCCAACCACCTTCATTAAAGGCCCTATCTTGCATGTATCGCACCAAAACAAATGTAACTTTTGTTGCAAACATGGACATAGAATTTATCATTATCCATTCAAGAAAGTTAGTCCAAACAAATTGATTTTAGTTCCTAAAGGAACCATGATAAATTCCATGCAACATGATAAATAATTTAGATCAGTTTTTTAGGCACCCAAAATTAAATGGGTACCTAAAAATTATCCTTTCTTGTAGAAACATATACTATCACAAGCTAGGAGCAAAATATAGTACCTTGATAGTGGATGCTCAAGGCATATGACCGAAGATCCATCTTAATTCTCTAAGCTCACTAGCATAAACGAAGGCTATGTCACCTTCGGAGACAACAACAAGGGTAAAATCATTGGCAAAGGAACCATAGGTAATAAATCCAACTTCTTTATTGAAGAAGTTTTGTTAGTTGATGGTTTAAAACATAACCTCTTGAGCATTAGTCAATTGTATGATAAAGAATATATTGTCAAATTCGAATCTAATGCTTGCATCATTGAAAAACCACACAAAAACACATCTATGATTGCATTAAAACAAAATAACATATACACCATTGACATCAATGATCTTTATAATGAAATGTGTTTCTCGGTTTTGAATGATGATGCTTGCTTTGGCATAAGAGATTAGGTCATGCTAGCATGAAACTAATCACTCAAATTTCATCCAAAGAACTTGTAAGAGGAATTCCTCATATCAAGTTCATCAAAGATAATGTATGTGATGCTTATCAATTAGGAAAACAAATTAATGGTAGCTTCAAATCTAAGAACCAAATAAGCACCTCTAGACCCTTACAATTGATCCATATGGACTTATTCGGACCAATCTCTATATCAAAAGCCTAGGAGGTAGCAAATATGCCTTTGTTATTGTAGATGATTACAATAGATACACATGGACTTATTTCTTGAAACACAAAAATGAATGCTTTAGATATTTCACCAAGTTTTGTAAACTTATTCAAAATGAAAAGGGTTTATGATTTCATCAATTAGAAGTGATCACGGTGGTGAATTTCAAAACCGTGATTTTCAAGAATTTTATGAATTTAATGGATACAATCACAACTTCTCTACTCCAAGAAATCCTCAACAAAATGTAGTAGAAAGAAGAAATAGAAATTTATAAGAAATGGTAAAAACCATGTTGAATGAACATAGCCTACTCAAATATTTTTGGGCCGAAGCCGTAAACACTGCATGCTATATTTTGAATAGTGTTCTAATAAGACCCTTACTCACCAAAACTCCATATGAGTTGTGGAACAACAAAAAACCCAATGTTTCATATTTTAAAGTTTTTGGGTGTAAGTGTTTTATCTTGAATGAAAAAGATGCCTTAGGAAATTTTGATGCTAAATCCCATGAAGGAATTTTTCTTGGTTATTCTTCGGTTTCTAAAGCTTTTTGTATCTTTAATAAAAGAACTTTAATTATAGAAGAATCCAATCATGTTGTTTTCAATGAGATTTCCGAAATAAAAAAAAACGATTTTGATGATAATGTTAATTTCGATTCTTTGAATTTAAATGAAACCCCTTCTCCAACTAGCAACTTGGATGCATCCACTTCCGAAATATCCTTACCCAAAGATTGAAAGTATGTAGATGCTCATCCTAAGGAGCTAATCTTAGGAGACACATCTAAGGGGGTTCAAACACGTTCTTCTCTTAAAAAATTTTGTGTCAACGCTGCTTTTCTCTCCCAAATTGAACCTAAATATATTGATGAAGCTATGAAAGATGATTCATGGATTATCGCAATGCAAGATGAGTTAAATCAATTTGAGAGAAATGAGGTGTGGAAGCTTGTTCCTAGGCCAAATGACCATTTAGTTATTGGTACTAAATGGGTCTTTAGAAACAAGCAAGATGAATATGATATCATGGTTAGAAACAAGGCTAGATTAGTGGCCAAAGGTTTTAACCAAGAAGAAGGTATCAATTACAAAGAAACTTTCGCTCTTGTGGCTCGATTAGAAGCCATAGGGATGCTGCTTGCCTATGCTAGTAATAATAATTTTAAGTTATTTCAAATGGATGTTAAAAGCGTTTTTCTTAATGACTTTATTTCCGAAGAAGTTTATGTTGAACAACCTTCCGGATTTAAAAATAATAACCTCCTTAATCATGTGTTTAAATTAACTAAAGTTCTCTATGGTTTAAAACAAGCCCCAAGGGCTTGGTATGAGAGACTTAGTTCTTTTCTTATTAAAAATAATTTCTCAAAAGGCAAGGTCGATACTACATTGTTTATCAAAAATTTTGAAAATAATTTTCTCATTATTCAGATTTATGTTGATGATATTATTTTTGGTTCTACGAACGAATCTCTTTGTGAATCTTTTGCTAAAACTATGAGCCTTGAATTTGAATTGAGTTTGATGAGAGAATTAACCTTCTTCTTAGGCTTACAAATTAAATAACTAAGCAATAGCATCTTTATTAGTCAAACTAAATATGCTTTAGATTTGCTAAAAAGATTTAATATGGATAGCTCAAAAGCTATCAACACTCCTATGAGCACCTCCACTAAGTTAGAAATTGATGAAAGTGGAGAAAGCTTCGATCAAAAAACTTATAGGGGTATGATAGGAAGTTTATTTTACCTCATTGCAACTAGACCAGATATCATGTTTAGTACAGGACTTTGTGCTAGGTTTCAATCAAATCCTAAGATATCTCATCTCAAAGCAGTTAAAAGAATATTTATATATCTTAAAGGTACCACAAATCTAGGATTATAGTATCCAAAAATCGAGAATTTTGAGTCAATTGCTTATGCTGATGCGGATTTTGCTGGGTGTAGACTAGATAGAAAAAGTACATCAGGAACATGTCAATTCTTGGAACATGCCCTTGTTTCCTAGTCATCTAAGAAACAAAACTCGGTTGCACTATCAAGAACCGAAGCTGAGTATATTGTAGCTAGTACATGCTATGCACAAGTTGTGTAGATGAAAAACACCTTAGAAGGTTATAAAGTTCATCTTAAAAATACTCTCATTAAATGTGATAATACAATTAGAAGTGACCAGGTGCAATATGTTTAACAAAGAATCTCATTCAACACTCAAGAACAAAACATATTGATATTAGACATCACTTTATACGAGATCATATAACTAATCATGATGTAATTATATAGTTTATTCATACTAAACATCAACTAACTAATATTTTTACAAAGCCTTTAAGTGAAGAACAATTTGATTTCACTAGAAGAGAATTAGGAATGTTGATGTGTCCGAACGCATGAACTTATTAAATTTATTTTTCGGACTTTCTTGATTTAATGATCAATCACTTAATTGCTATGATGAGAATTTTACACGATTACATGCCTTAATAACATGTTGGAAATTATGTGTTTTGGATGTAAAACTTCCAAGATGATGAGCATGTTTTACCTTCATGATTGTGTTTAAAAATTCATAGCAAAACCTTGTCCGGATGAATGAGTATTAAATTTCACTTTCAGACTTTCTTGATCCTAACAATACATGATTTAGTATTTCTCTTCCGAACTTAATGTAGCTTTCATAAGCCTATGTCATATTAAGTTTATTTCATATCATTGATTTTTGACAAATGGAATCAATTAACAAATGCATCTCTCATAGATTTACCTTGTGAAAAATATTTTTTCGAGAAATGGATTTAATGAAATGATTCCTTATGAATTCTTTCTTGATGAAAGAAGATTTTTAAAATGAAGTACGATTTAATCTCTTATCATTTTAACTTCATTCAAGTAAGTTCACAATGGCTTTCCTCCTTCATGCAAAATGTTAATGACAAATAAAAGGGAAGAAGTAATGAAAGTTATCTTCATGTCATGTTTGCTTGAAAATTTTGTATAATTGGTATCCTATCACTTATTGTTGAAAACTGACATGAACCTTTTTATGACATGAATCATTACCACACTTATACTTAAAATTTGCTTGAATTGTTCTCCTTTTTACCAGTGACAAAGGGGGAGAAATATGTGGTAAATTGATGATAGAATTGCTATAATTGCCATATTTTCATTATGTTAAGATATTAAAAACTTACATCATAATTTTACGATATTGATATCTTAAAATATATGGTAAATTAATGATAGAATTGCTATACACGTGAAATGTTTGCATTAATGAAAAGATATCTAGAGCTTACATCGTAATTTTACAATGTTGATATCTTGTCATGTAATGAAATGTTATAATTGCTATACACTTGAAATGTTTACATTATGTTAAGATATCAAGAGCTTACATCGTAATTTTACATGTTGATATATTACCATATGATGAATTACTATGATTGCTATCTTTCATATTTGAAATGTAAGACGTGAAAATGAATATCAAGCCTTAACATCATTTTCAGAGAGATACATCATGATAGGAATCATGATGGGAGTATTGATAAGGTTAAATGAACATAACTTATCAATATGTCTCTTGAATTCAAAGAATTTGAATTCAAGAATGACTTATCTCAAGTATGGCATATAGATAGGGGGAGTTAATGTTAACTCCGTCATCAATTGATTGTCATCATAAAAAAGGGGGAGATTGTTGAATCTCGGATTTTGATGATGAAGTCAATTGTCATTTGGTTATCTAATCCATATGTTGAGATAAGTGTGCAGGATTAACTACGATGACAGTAAGACATGCAGCAGATGTTGCGCCGGAGTCAAGACCAAGATACGTTGAGGGTTCGAGAGTTCAATGGAAGTCCGAACGGTCGTCAGAGGTTTTACGGGAATAAATCCGAGAAGTCCAGGAGCTTGCTAAAGAAGCTCGTCGAAACTCACCAAGAGGATTGTCACAAGTCCAGGAGTTTTCCGGAAGTCCGCTGGAGCATCGCCGAGGGTTCGTCGGATGTTCGCCAGAAGCTCACCGGAAGAGGCGATTGACGCATCGGAACACGAGTTACAGTATAAATGTCTTAAATGTCATAGTTAGAATGAAAATGAAGTTAGGAATGGAAGGTGATCCCATTAACTTAATCTGGGGCCAATTGGGCCCTTGACAAACCCAAATTGGGTTGAATGGATCAGCCCATTCGGACCCAGATTTCTTGGCCGGCGGTGGCACTCCCCAAAAGCTTGGTCTTCGAGCGAAGTCAGGCAGTGGTACTGCCCCTGTCAGGTAGTGGTTCCACCTAAGCTTGGTCTCCGAGCAGTGTTAGGCAGTAGTACCGCCTAGTTTTGGCGGTGGTACCGCCGGGACCCCGAAAATCCGAGAGATGACACTTTTGAGCTCCAAATTCAAACCAGTTGGGGCCCTATATAAACCCCACTCTTTCCTACATTAAAGGGCACCGAAAGCTTGCATTTATTTTGAGAATTTGAGAGCTTAAAAGTGTTATAAAAGGCTAGAAGTTCTTCTCCCTCTTTTCTTCTATGTTTTGATCATTCAAGAGAGGAGTGGAAATCTATAAGGGTTGTCTCCTAAGCCCGTCAAAAGGAATAAAGTTGTAAAAGGGTAGTTGGCCTTCGCCTATTGAAGGAAGGCCTCTAGTGGACGTCGGTGACCTCATCAGAGGAGGAAGCCAAAAGTGGATGTAGGTCAAGATTGACCGAACCACTCTAAATCTCGGTTTGCATTAACATTCTGCTCTCTATCTTAACTGCAAACTGCCTCTGTTTCTTTACTTCAGCTATACTTTTGTTTGATCTTAAGTTGAAGAACTTTCCGAAACGATTTTCATCGAAAATGCTTTCATCGTACAAACGTCGTTTTAAACCAACGAAAGTTTTCCGCAGCACTAATTCACCCCCCACCCCCCTCTTAGTGCTCTTGATCCTTGATCCTAACACGGCTGACTCGCTCCCAGCAACCTCGACTTCTTCTTGGGTGTGCTCCTCTTCGAAGCATCCCTAGTGCTAGAACTCTCCAACCCCCGAGATGGTTACGTGGCGATCTTGGAACGAGGCATCCCTTTCAGCGCATGAATGTTCACCATCTCTGTAAACAAAGAGTTAGGTGGTCAGCCACACCAAGGGATGGTTGCGTGGTGATCTTGGAATGAGGCATCCCTTTCAGCGCATGAATGTTCACCATCTCTGTAAACAAAGAGTCAGTTGGTCAGCCACACCAGGAACAAAGTGAACGTTCCAAAAAGTAAAGGCAACTATACCCCTTGGGGCTGGGTTTAGTCCCGCTTCGACTAACCACTCCTCGGTCATTCTCCTAATTACCCAAGAGGAAGACAAAATCTCCCTTAAACGTTCCATGTTCTCGGTCTCTCCATCAGAAAAAAACGGGGGAACATTGTTGATGGTTCGGGTAGTCCATCCAACGTTAAAACCCCACCCCCCAACTACAACTCACAAAAAAATAGCGAGTTTTCCACCCTTTGTTATTGGAGGGCACATTGCTGATCTTGAACCCACCACAAGCAGTCAGGTAGTACCCTCCTTGCTCCTTGCATAGGCGAAAGCAGGCCAGGAAGAGTGTCCAGGTCGGCTTGATTCCCACCCCACGACACTCCCCGAGGAAAGACACTATGTAGCGCCAAGAGTTAGGCGCCACCTGGGACGATGAAATCCCCCACCTGCGGAGGCACTCCTTGATGATGAGATTCAGAGGAAACCGTAGCCCTGCCTCAAGGGCATCTGTGGTTAGCCCGAACCCATCGGGAAACAGGTCGTAGGGACGCTAACCAAGTGATGGAGCATGGAGCCCATAGTGCCTTAGGATACAGTAACGATCCTGAATCAGACCTAAGAGTTCCTCGGTCACCACCGAGTATATGTCGTGCCACGACCTCATTATCTCAAGGGCAGCAAAGGCCCTCGTGTCCTCCGAGGGCACGCCACCTAAGGATAAACTAATTACTTCTATCCTAGGGGTCCTAGAGGTTGACTCAAGGACCTCAGGAACCGACCGACCCAAGGAAGAAGAGAAAGAAGAGGAGGAAGACGAAGACATCCTGACCACGAAGTTTGGAAGAGAGATCCGAGGCGTAGAACAGGAGACTGGACAATGTTACAATGACCGCTCCAGAAGGAACTTACAAAGGAAGGACTCCTCCTTGAGGCAACATTTGGGCTCCCCGAGGGAAGAGATGATCACAACATTTAAACCTGCCATAACTCCCCAAATCTCCCCAGATTCGCCAACTTGGAGCTCCCACCAACGTCCGTTTGTGATAGGAAATTTCCCACCAGAACCTGCATGACCCCTAGGGTTACTCCGCTCGTTATGGCACGGGCATTGTGGCATGCACGTGTGTTGTGGCATGCGCAGCTCGGTCCGGCGAGCAATAACTCGCCAAATCAGTCCAACCTACGCCCGAGTTCAATCGCTCGGCCAACAGGTCCAGTCTTTGCCCGAGTCACACAGCTCGATCCGTTGAGCAGCAACTTGCCAAATCAGTCCAACCTAAGCTCGAGTTCAGTCGCTTGGCCAACAGGTCCAATCTTTGCCTGAGTCGTGCAGCTCGGCCCGCCGAGCAAGAACTCACCAAATCAGTCCAACCTGCATCTGAGTTCAGTCGCTCGACCAACAGGTCTAGTCTTTTCCCAAGTTATGTAACTCGGTCCGCTGAGCAGCAACCCACCAAATCAATCCAATCTGCGCCCAAGTTCAGTCACTCGACCAACAGGTCTAATCTTTGCCCGAGTCGCATAGCTCGGTCCATCGAGCAACAACTCGCCAAATCAGTACAACCTGCACCCGAGTTCAGTCGATCGACCAACAAGTCCAGTCTTTGCCCGAGTCACGTAGCTCGGCTCGCCGAGTAGCAACTTGCCAAATCAGTCCAACCTATGCCGGAGTTCAGTCACTCAGCCAACAGGTCCAGTCTTTGCCCGAGTCGCGCAGCTCGGTCCGCCGAGCAGCAACTCGCCAAATCAATCCAATCTGCGCCCAAGTTCAATCGCTCGGCCAACAAGTCTAATCTTTGCCCGAGTTGCGTAGCTCAATCCATCGAGCAGCAACTCACCAAATCAATCCAACCTGCACCCAAGTTCAGTCGCTCAACCAACAAGTCCAGTCTTTGCCTGAGTCACGTAGCTCAGCCCGCCGAGTAGCAACTCGCTAAATCAGTCCAACCTATGCTCGAGTTCAGTCGCTCGACCAACAGGTCCAGTCTTTGCCCGAGTTGCGTAGCTCAGCCTACCGAGCAACAACTCGCCAAATCAGTCCAACCTGCACCCGAGTTCAGTCGCTCGGCCAATAGGTCCAATCTTTGCCCGAGTAATGCAGCTCGTTCCGTCGAGCAGTAACTTGCCAAATCAGTCCAACTTACGCCCAAGTTCAGTCGCTCGGCCAACAGATACCGTCTTTGCCCGAGTTGCACAGCTAGGTCTGCTAAGCAACAACTCGCCAAATCAGTCCAACCTGTGCCCAAGTTCAATCGCTCGGCCAACAGGTCCAATCTTTGCCCGAGTCACACAGCTCGATCCGCCGAGCAGTAACTTGCCAAATTAGTCCAACCTGCGCCCAAGTTTAGTCGCTCGGCCAATAGGTCCAATCTTTGCCCAAGTCGTGGTAGGAAGACCCAATCTCCTACTGAAAATTCTCTTTCGCCTTTGTGTTGATCATATTACTATTTCATCTTTGTTTGAGCTGTAGTGATATTATCTTTTAGCAACTTCAGCATTTTGTCTCTGTCTTGTAGTTCCCTGTCTACTTGTTCTACTTTAGAGGTGCCTAACACATATTTTGGGATCACAAGGGGAGGTCGGCCATATATAGCCTCATAGGGAGTACTTTTTGTGGATGAATGATAAGTTGTATTATACCACCACTCGGCCTAGAAAAGCCACTTTGTCCACTATTTTGGTCGATTACTAGTGAAGCATCTGAGGTATGTCTTCAAGCACCTGTTTACCACTTTAGTCTGATCGTCGATTTGTGGGAGATACGCCGTACTCATTTTCAATTTAGTGCCCTGCATCTAGAATAACTCTATCCACAATCTGCTCGTGAGGACCCTTTCACGATCACTGTGCAGCTCGGCCCGCCGAGCAACAACTCACCAAATCAGTCCAACCTTCATCCGAGTTCAGTTGCTCGGCCAACAGGTCTAGTCTTTTCCCAAGTCGTGCAACTCGGTCCGCTGAGCAGCACCCCGCCAAATCAGTCCAATCTGCGCCCAAGTTTAGTCACTCGGCCAACAGGTCTAGTCTTTTCCCGAGTTACGCAACTCGGTCCATCGAGCAACAACTCGCCAAATCAGTACAACCTGCACCCGAGTTCAGTCGCTCAACCAACAAGTCCAGTCTTTGCCCGAGTCACGTAGCTCGGCCCGTCGAGTAGCAACCCGCCAAATTAGTCCAACCTATGCCGGAGTTCAGTCGCTCAGCCAACAGGTCCAGTCTTTGCCCGAGTCGCGCAGCTCGGTCTGTCGAGCAACAACTCGTCAAATCAGTCCAACTTGTACCTGAGTTCAGTCACTCGGCCAATAGGTCTAGTCTTTGCTGAAGTCGTGCAGCTTGATCCGCCGAGCAACAACTCGCCAAATCAGTCCAACCTACACCCGTGTTCAGTCGCTTGGCCAGTAGGTCCAGTCTTTGCCCAAGTCGCGCAGCTCGATCCGTCGAGTAGCAACTCGCCAAATCAGTCCAAGTTGCGCCCAAGTTCAGTCGCTTGGCCAACAGGTTCAGTCTTTGCCCAAGTTGTGCAGCTTGGTCTACGAGCAGCAAGTCGCCAAATCAGTCCAACCTGCGTCCGAGTTTAATCGCTCGGCTAACAGGTCCAGTCTTTGCCCGAGTCGCGTAGCTTGGTCCGTCGAGCAACAACTCGCCAAATCAATCCAACCTGTGCCCGAGTTCAGTCACTCGGCCAACAGGTCTAGTCTTGGCCCTAGCCGTGCAACTCCGTCCACCAAGCAGCCGCTTGGCAGGATAGTTCAACCGCTGCCCGAGTCGAACAAAATGTTAGGCTGCTAATGTTTCCACGAGCCACCGTTTCCATGAGCCAAGCATGCCCCTAGCCCTTTGCAAGAAATCCCGAGGCATGCCTCAGTAGGGGGGGAGAAGTGATAAGGCATATTTTGGACCTCGACCATGTCATCAGCGAACATGAGCTCCTAAGACATAACCAGGCACCACGTCACACCCCTGCAAATTCAGCACAAGGGGCCGCCTTCCTCCCACATCCCGCCCAAGCCCGCGCAAGAATGTGTTCACTCGGCAAGTCTCATCCCAGAAAGCTCAAGATGACGTCGTATGGTGCCGTTCCGCGCATACCAGACGGCGGTCGCACGAAGGAACGAACTCGCCACTCGAGGGCGAGGGGTCGGCACCTGGCCAAAAAGGGGAGAAAGAAAGAAAACAAACCATTGACTTAATCTATGAGGGGCCTAAGTCGGGAATCTCCCGACTCGGGTCTGTGTGCAGAAACACGGCCACCCCCGAGCCAGCTCAACCCCATACCGGAGACGTGGCCACCCCAACCTCGGATCCAGCTCGGCTTCGATGCTTCCTCCAACCTATCACGGATATTATTCTAAATAGGATGTTTGATATAATGCTTATATATGTCTGTGTCTTTTGGTTTGTTCATGCTTTGCACAATATTTAAAGGGACAATCAAAGGCTTAACAGCCTCATTTTAGTTGGGTTTGGTGACCTTTTTTTGCTTGTAAATAAAGGTTGTGTCATGTGGATACTTATGAGAGATATTTGGTCTATAGTGGACCATTTTAAACCTTTGTTATACAACCGTTCAGAGCTTTTAAAGTCTGTTTATAATTTATATTGTTTATGAAGTGTTTCCTGAAATGTTTGCTTGTAGATCCTGAGTGAGGCGCTTTCTCTAACCCATTTTCTCTTTTATAGGTCCTAAGGGACTAAGGTTTCGGGGAGGCTGACCTTTAAGGACGGACACGCAAAGGTGCCGCACGACTTAGGCAAAACCAACTAAGTCCATGACAGATGGTATTAGAGCGGGAAAAGTACTCATAGAAACACTTGGCATGCAAATGTGGGGACCTAGTGGGGTTGTGTTGAGGGCAGTCAGCACGCGCGATCATTTGGGGAAAACGGGCATGGAGATGTAAGGAAAAAGAGTTGCTCGGAGGAGTGGGCATCTGAGATTGACATTCAGAAGAATGCTTAGTCCTTCACGAAAAAAGCACCATGAGAACAAGCAAGCTTGGAAGAATGCGTAGCGCACAAAGGTTGGGATGGTTGAGTTCGAGCTTCGGCTCGACGTTGATAACTATACTTGATGGTGCTCAAGGCAAGTGAGGCGCTTGGTAAAGGATGAAACCATGCAAGGTGGGATGGGTTGCTCAGTGACTGAAAGAGTTGTGCAAAGCTCACAGAGGTGAGGGGAATTGCTAACCCGAAGAATTCGGTACTCATGCAAGGGCTTGTATGCGGACGATGGAATATTCGTAGCCATCCCAAGGTGACCGAAACTCGATGCCATGGAGTATTAGAACTTTCTCTTCGGCATGAGAAGGATACGTCCGGAGAAGACTGAAGTGTGTAGCAAGTTCAGCATGTTGTTAGGCCTTGAGTGATGCAGCGAGGGTTGTATTGACGTGGAGTCGCAACATAACAAGTACGTTTATAGGAGGCAGAACAATGCATAGTTTGTTCAGCAAGTCAGAGTAGCCCAAAGGGATGGTGGTCTACGAAACTTTCAAAGGGAAGGAAACGAAGATATATGTTGCTCCTATTAGGATCAAGAGCACTAAGAGAGGGGGGGGGGAGGTTGAATTAGTGTAGCGGTAAACTTTCGTTGGTTTAAAACGACATTTGTACGATGAAAGCGTTTTCGATGAAAACCTTTTCGGAAAGTTCTTAACTTAAGATTAAACAAAAGTATAGTTGAAGTAAAGCAACGGAGGTAGTTTGCAGTTAAGATAGAGAGCAAAATATAAATGCAAACTGAGATTTAGAGTGGTTAGATCAATCTTGACCTACATCCACTTTTGGCTTCCTCCTCCGATGAGGTCACTGATGTCCACTAGAGGCCTTCCTTCAATAGGTGAAGGCTAACCACCCTTTTACAGCTTTACTCCTTTTGACGGGCTTAGGAGACAACCCTTACAAATTTTCACTCCTCTCTTGAATGATCAAAACTTAGAAGAAAAGAGGGAGAAGAACATCTAGCCTTTTACAACACTTTTAAGCTCTCAAATTCTCAGAATAAATTTAAGCTTTCGGTGCCCTTTCATGCAGGAAAGGGTGGAGTTTATATAGGCCCCCAACTAGTTTGAATTTGGAGCTCAAAAGTGTCATCTCCCGGATTTCTAGGGTCCTGGCGATACCACTGCCAAAACTGGGCGGTACTACCGCCTGACACTGCTCGGAGACTGAGCTCAGGTGGTACCATCGCCTGACAGGGGCGGTACCACCGCCTGACTTCACTCGGAGACCGAGCTTCTGGGCGGTGCCACCACCGGCTAGGAAATCTGGGTCCGAATGGGCTGATCTATTCGGCCCAATTTGGGTCTGTCAATGGCCCAATTGGCCCCAGATTAAGTTAATGGGATCACCTCCCATTCCTAACTTAATCTTCGTGCTAACTACAACATTTAAGACATTAATACTATAACTCATGTTCCGGTGCGTCAATCGCTTCTTCTGGCGAGCTTCCAGTGAACATCCGACAAACCCTCGGCGATGCTCGGGCAGACTTTAGGCAAACTCCTGGACTTGCGACGATCCTCTTGGCGAGTTCCGACGAGCTTCTTTGGCAAGCTCTTGGACTTCTCGAATTTGTTCCCATAGAACCTCCGACGACCATTCGGACTTCCGTCGAACTCTCGAACCCCCAACGTGATCTTAGTCTTGACTCCGACGTAACACCTGCTACATGTCTTACTGCCATCGTAGTTAATCCTACACACTTATCTCAACATATAGATTAGATAACCAAATGACAATTGATTTCATCATCAAAATCCGAGATTCAACAGCTCCAATGGGATAGATAACCAGGAGGGATTAGTCCTAGCTCTCTAGAGGGAGAATCAGGTGCAATGGACCACACATGTTGAGGAGGAGTACCTCAAAAACAATAACTCCATGAAGCTCAATGGACCGAGTGAGCGGCGAGGAGTCATTGCATAATCTCACTTGAGAGAATGCATTGGTAGAGGAGCGGAGCAACTTGGGTGTAAATTGGGCCAGCATAGAAGATGGAACATGCAGCAGAGACATAGAGCTTTCCTTGTACAGAGGTCAAGGATATGAACTCTTGTAGAGGCAAGAGCAGGATCATGTCATTCCATGGGCCCTTCACTCTGATGGAGCGGACTCATTTTGCATGGTGCCAAAGACGAAGGGAGCTTATGGGCACATGCACCTTTTCTCGGAGAAGCATTTGATGGAGGAACTAAGGCGACTCAACTTACGGAAGCGAAGTTGGGTTCAGAATACCTTGGCACGGGGCAAGAGGACGCGGAGGCGAGTACTCTTGAAGAATATGCCATAGTGTTGCCATGAAGGAAGCGGTGCGCAGCGGAGATTATGCTGGTAGGGGCAAAGGCTAAGGATCCAAACAATGGTGCACCATTTTTTGTGAAGTCGATAGGCTTCGGAGACTTTGGGAGCTACTAGTGTTGAATCTCGTATTTTGATGATGAAACTACTTGATATATGTTTATGATTTAATCTGCGTTTTGAGTGACGCAGGATGCTTCGATCAGGATGAGACAATTAAAGCAGGAAAATCATATTGTGCCGAAGGAACATGTTAGAAGATTGGACGTCGAGCCGGTGGATCGGTCGACGTATCGACAGAAGGCTTCGGGCCGTGGACTCGGGCATCGGGCCAAGAAGAGCGGGTATTGTGCCAAGGATATCGGAGTTGCGGAGTCAACTGGCCGATTGGGCAATAGGCTGCACGAGAGGACGATGCGCCGAAGAATCGGACGAAGCGTCGAGGGACCAATGACATGTCGGACAACTTGGTTAATTGCTTAGGATTAATTGTCTCGATTGAAGTTTTGTTTTGTTGTGCAGGATTAACTACGATAAGAGTAAGACAAGCAGCAGGTGTTGCGCCGGAGTCAAGATCAGGATCACGTTGGGAGTTCGAGAGTTCGACGGAAGTTCGGACGGTCATCGGAGGTTCAGCGTGAACAGATCCGAGAAGTCCAGAAGCTTGCCAAGCGAAGCTCGTCGGAACTCGCCAAGTGGATCGTCGCAAGTCCAGGAGTATGCCGGATGTCCGCAGAAGGATCACCGAGGGTTATCGGTTGATCGACGGAAGTTGGCCGGAAACTCGCCGGAAGAAGCGATTGACGCATCGGAGCAAAGCTGCAGAAGTTGTCTTAGAGTTAATCGTAGTTAGCATGATGATTAAGCATGAAAATGGGAGGTGATCCCATTAGCTTAATCTTGGGGCAATTGGGCCCCTGAAAAGATTCAAAGTGGGCCGAATGGAGTGAACCATTCGGACCCTGATTGCACCAGGAGGTGCAACCGCCCCAGCCAGGAGGTGCAACCGCCTGGGCTGTGGGGTTGGGAGGTGCAACCGCCCCAGCCAGGAGGTGCAACCGCCAGGGCTACGAGGCTGGGAGGTGCAACCGCCCCAGCCGAGAGGTGCAACCGCCCAGAGCTCAGTCTTCGAGCTAAACTGGGCGGTGCAACCTCCTCTGCCAAGAGGTAGCACCGCCAGAGCTCAAGTTTCGAGCTCTGCCAGGCGATGCAACCACCGAGCTCAGTCTTCGAGCTCTGGCAGAGAGGTGCATCAGCCTGAGCTCAGTCTCGAGCTCTGCCAGGTGATGCATTCACCGAGCTCAGTCTTCGAGCTCTGGCAGAGAGGTGCATCAGCCTGAGCTCAGCTTGGAGCTCTGCCAGGTGATGCAACCACCGAGCTCAGTTTCGAGCTCTGCCAGGTGATGCAATCACCAAGCTCAGTCTTCGAGCTCTGCCAGGTGTTGCAACCATCGAGCTCAGTCTTCGAGCTCTGGCAGAGAGAAGCAATCGCCTGAGCTCAGTCTTCGAGCTCTGCCAGGCGGTGCCACCTCTCCAATCAAGAGGTGCAACCGCCTGATCCCAGAATTCTGGGATTTGATCGATTTGATCGTTTTGAGCTCGAATTTTGAATTGGGTTGGGGCATATGAATACCCCACCCATTCAGCACTGAAAAGATACAGACCTACACCGAAATCTTGATCTTTTCTGTGATTCTAAGAGCTCAAAAGTGTTGTAAAGCCTTTAAGTCTCCTCCTTCTGTTCTTCAAGTTTTCAGTTGTAAAGTGAGGAGAGAAAGGTCTGTAAAGGTTATCTCCTGAGCCTGTCAAAAGGAGAGAAATTGTAAAAGGGAAGTTTGGCCTTCGCTCATTGAAGGAAGGCACCAAGTTGACGTCGGCAACCTCATCGGTGGAGGATGCCAAAAGTGGAGTAGGTCAAGGCTGACCGAACCACTCTAAATCTCTGGTTTGCATTTATTTTCGAGCACTTTATCATTACTGCAAACCTCCCTCATTACTACTGCTCTCTGCGCTTTCACGAACAAGTTCTAAGTGCTGTTCTTCCGAATCTGCATTCAGACGTAAATTCGTATTTTCATACGTTACTGTTTACGTTTACGTTTGATTCTGCAGAACTGTCTTCCGTGCTTTTACGAACGAGCTTCTTTGCAGTTTATACTTACATTTTGATCCTATTGATAACTGCAAACTTTCCTCTACGATTTTACGAACGAGTTTCAGCATTTAGACGTAAAACTACATTCAGACGTAAATCGGCTTTCCTCGCTCAATCATCAGATCTCAGTTCACGTTTACGTCTTGATTCCAACTGCATACTGCCTTCTGCGAGTATACAAACAAGTTTCAAAGTTTAGACGTAAATCTGCGTCTAGACGTAAAACTGCGTTTAGACGTAAATCTGCGTTTAGACGTAAATCTGAGTTTAAGACGTAAATCTGAGTTTAGACGTAAATCTGCGTTTAGACGTAAATCTGCGTTTAGACGTAAATCTGCGTTTAGACGTAAATCTGCGTTTAGACGTAAAACAGCGTTTAGACGTAAATCTGAGTTTAGACGTAAACTGCGCTTAGACGCAAAACTGCGCTTAGACGCAATCTGCGCTTAGACGCAAACTGCACTTAGATACAAACTGAGAATTTGCTTTTGCATCATAACAGTTTTTGAACGAACGCAGCTTTTGGTTTTTAATCGCTGTAAGATTTCCGCTGCACTAATTCACCCCCCCCCCTCTTAGTGCTCTCGATCCTAACAATTGGTATCAGAGCGGGGTATTTCTCATTTCGGATTTACACCCGAGAGAAATGACTTTTCAAGAGGGCTGTTCGGTCTTTCGTCCACCGTTCTTTAACGGATTGGACTACACTTATTGGAAAACTCGAATGAGAGTTTTCTTAATTTCTCTAAATCTGGATTTATGGAATATCATTGAAAACGGTTTTCAACTTCCCTCCAAACCGATGAACGAATGGTCGGTTTTGGAGAAGAAGAATTTTTCTTTAAACGCAAAGGCTATGAATGCCTTATTTTGCGCATTGGACAAAAATGAGTTCAATCGGATTTCTACGTGTGAAACGGCTTTCGATATTTGGCGCACTCTCGAAATCACGCACGAGGGAACTAGTAGAGTCAAAGACTCGAAAGTTAATATTTTACTGCTTGATTTCGAGCTTTTTCATATGAAACCAAGCGAAACCGTTGTTGACATGTACACCCGTCTTACGGATGTCGTCAATGGTTTAAAATCACTTGGTAAAAGCTTTTCGGATTTTGAACTCGTTAACAAAGTTTTGTGCTCACTTTCTAAAACTTGGGATTCAAAAGTAACTGCTATTCAAGAATCGAAAAACTTGAACCATTTTCCACTTGAAGAACTAATTGGTTCATTGATCACATATGAAATGACGTGCAATGCACGCGAAGAACTTGAGAACCACCTTCCAAAGAACAGGAAGGATTTGGGACATAGAACATTTGAAGACCACTCGAGCATAAGCTCAAGTGATGGTGAACTTAAACTACAAATAAAACGAAAATTAAAAAGCAAAAAGAATGGAACTACTTGCTTTAAACGCAAGAAGAAGAACAAAAATTGGGATGAATCGAGCTCATCTGAAGACGAGAAAGTCAACAAAAGCGAGGCGGCAAACTATGCCTTACTAACTTACGACATTGAGGTAATTAAAATGCCTTTGGTTTATTTTGAAATTACTTGATGCTTTCATGATATATTTTCTTTTTTAGTTTAGAACTAATTTTCTTGAAAATTACATGTTTAAAAATAAAAATACAAAAATTATGATCATGCTGATAATTTCGAAAATAATATTGCATATTTTATGATAAACAAACAAAATGATTTTGATCATGGTTAAGAAGTAATAATGTGTATCATGTTTGATTAACATTGTTGAATGAAATCACGTTTGATTTAAAGTAATGCATAAAGATGTAATATGAAATGGTTATTAACAATTTTATGCATGTGATTTTAAGTTATCCATGATCATGAGCTTGTTTGATCTTCTTGACTTAATTTCAAGATCTATAGCAAAAATCATGTTTGAATATATGAAAGTGTTAATTTCATTTTCAGAGTCAGTTAACAATTGGTATCCTAACAATCGGATTTTCTCATACACTTATGAAAAATATTTTTCTAAAATGGATTTGATGAAATGATTCATGCTTATAAACTCCATCTTGAAATATGAATGATAGTGTTTTTGCTTGCAAAGATTTGTTTCACATTCATATCTCCTATGATTCGTGTGCAGAAAAAGAATTTATAAATCATAACACAATGTGATTTCTTATGCAAAAATAAAGTGCTTTTGTGATTCTTTGCTAAAGAGAATAATTATTAAAATCATGATCTTGATAACATGAAGCTCTTTATAAATCAAGATCGTTCATTATGCTCCCTACATTTATCAAAAAGGAGTTCTTCAAATGAAATGCAATTCAATGAAGTGTCATATTGATATCTTGAAACTTGGAATATTTTAAAATGTGATCTTGATAAGAATGCTTCAAGTTGCTCTTTGTACTATATCTTTTCGAATGAATCATGAGCCTTGATATCATATATTTCATAATACAAGATTTCTTTGCCTTATGTCTTGAACTTTAATGCTTATCTTAATTTGGCATATAAAGACTAAGACATGCTTAGATAAAAAAGAATCTCTTAAAAAATGCTTTTCCCATCTGATCGAGATTAATGATTTCATGATATTTTGTGAATCTCGAAATTAATTTTAATGACTTGATTATGAATTTCAAGTTAATGATTTGATTTGAATAAGTTTTATCTAAATCATAATCTTCATCTTGCAAAATTGAAGTCACAAATAATATCTTGTGGTATTCATGAATTGATACTCACAATATGAAAGCATTGATATTCATGACTTGAATTGGATTGAAACATTGTATGCTTAAAGTAATCATTCTCCTATGTTTCAAAAATTCCTTAAATGCCTTGAAATGATTGAAATATTTAACACTTTTATGCTCTACCCCCTACCTTCTTCTTGTTTTCAATGATAAAATGGGGAGAAGTTTTTGATCATGCATGGTAGGATATAATTTGACAAAATTGATACCATCATGATATGAAACATTAATGTAATTATGAATGGTGATATGATATCATGCATGTAATACTTCAACTTATGATAATGATGCATGCAATGATAAAATATTCATGATGAAAAATTGTCTTGACATTCATAACTTGATTATCCATCATTTGTCATGATTTTGAAATCGTTCTAAAAGGAAAAGAGAACTACAAAACTGTATTCTCTCTTTCATTTTTACAATGACAAAGGGGGAGATAGCTAGCTTGTTGGTCTAAAGAGAAGCAAAAAGTTGCTATCTCAAAAGAAGAAAATGTGCTATCTTGCCTATCTCAAGAGGCAAAAATGCTAACTTGCGCATCTAGCAAAATGAGCAAAATTTTCAAGAAGCAAGAGTTGCCTTCTTGAACATCTCTAATTTGCTAGCTTACATAATATAGAACTTGCTATCTTGAACATTACCAAAAGTGCTATCTTATATGCTATAAAACTTGCATATCTAAAACTTGATAGCATGAATGTTCTAAGCATGATGTAACACTTGCTAAATCTTCTAGCTCCAAAGATTGCATGATGATAAAACTTGATATTATGATTTTCATGCAAAGAGTTGAACCAATATCACACACAAACACTTGATTGTGATACTTCTCCTTTTTGTTGATGACAAAGGGGGAGAAGTATGTTGATGAAAGTATGTTGATGACATGACATGTGATGCATAAGTTTATGCATATGTTCATGTTGACGTGTTGCAAGTATTCATGATGAATATTGCAATGACTTGAATTCAGTTTGAATTCAAGGTTCTATCAATATGGCATATTGATCGGGGGAGTTTGTTTAAACTCTGGGAGTTAAGGTTAACTCCGTTTATGATGACATGTTGCTTAGATTTTTGAATCTAAGAGTTTCTATCAATATGGCATATTGATAGGGGGAGTTTGTTTAAACTCCGGGAGTTAAGTTTAACTCCGTCATCAAGTGGTTGTCATCATCAAAAAGGGGGAGATTGTTGAATCTCGTATTTTGATGATGAAACTACTTGATATATGTTTATGATTTAATCTGCGTTTTGAGTGACGCAGGATGCTTCGATCAGGATGAGACAATTAAAGCAGGAAAATCATATTGTGCCGAAGGAACATGTCAGAAGATTGGACGTCGGGCCGGTGGATCGGTCGACGTATCGACAGAAGGCTTCGGGCCGTGGACTCGGGCATCGGGCCAAGAAGAGCGGGTATTGTGCCAAGGATATCGGAGTTGCGGAGTCAACTGGCCGATTGGGCAATAGGCTGCACGAGAGGACGATGCGCCGAAGAATCGGACGAAGCGTCGAGGGACCAATGACATGTCGGACAACTTGGTTAATTGCTTAGGATTAATTGTCTCGATTGAAGTTTTGTTTTGTTGTGCAGGATTAACTACGATAAGAGTAAGACAAGCAGCAGGTGTTGCGCCGGAGTCAAGATCAGGATCACGTTGGGAGTTCGAGAGTTCGACGGAAGTTCGGACGGTCATCGGAGGTTCAGCGTGAACAGATCCGAGAAGTCCAGAAGCTTGCCAAGCGAAGCTCGTCGGAACTCTCGAACTCCCAACGTGATCCTGATCTTGACTCCGGCGCAACACCTGCTGCTTGTCTTACTCTTATCGTAGTTAATCCTGCACAACAAAACAAAACTTCAATCGAGACAATTAATCCTAAGCAATTAACCAAGTTGTCCGACATGTCATTGGTCCCTCGACGCTTCGTCCGATTCTTCGGCGCATCGTCCTCTCGTGCAGCTTATTGCCCAATCGGCCAGTTGACTCCGCAACTCCGATATCCTTGGCACAATACCCGCTCTTCTTGGCCCGATGCCCGAGTCCACGGCCCGAAGCCTTCTGTCGATACGTCGACCGATCCACCGGCCCGATGTCCAATCTTCTGACATGTTCCTTCGACACAATATGATTTTCCTGCTTTAATTGTCTCATCCTGATCGAAGCATCCTGCGTCACTCAAAACGCAGATTAAATCATAAACATATATCAAGTAGTTTCATCATCAAAATACGAGATTCAACAATCTCCCCCTTTTTGATGATGACAACCACTTGATGACGGAGTTAAACTTAACTCCCGGAGTTTAAACAAACTCCCCCTATCAATATGCCATATTGATAGAAACTCTTAGATTCAAAAATCTAAGCAACATGTCATCATAAACGGAGTTAACCTTAACTCCCAGAGTTTAAACAAACTCCCCCTATCAATATGCCATATTGATAGAACCTTGAATTCAAACTGAATTCAAGTCATTGCAATATTCATCATGAATACTTGCAACACGTCAACATGAACATATGTTTATGATGCTTGTCTTACTCTTATCGTAGTTAATCCTGCACAACAAAACAAAACTTCAATCGAGACAATTAATCCTAAGCAATTAACCAAGTTGTCCGACATGTCATTGGTCCCTCGACGCTTCGTCCGATTCTTCGGCGCATCGTCCTCTCGTGCAGCTTATTGCCCAATCGGCCAGTTGACTCCGCAACTCCGATATCCTTGGCACAATACCCGCTCTTCTTGGCCCGATGCCCGAGTCCACGGCCCGAAGCCTTCTGTCGATACGTCGACCGATCCACCGGCCCGACGTCCAATCTTCTGACATGTTCCTTCGACACAATATGATTTTCCTGCTTTAATTGTCTCATCCTGATCGAAGCATCCTGCGTCACTCAAAACGCAGATTAAATCATAAACATATATCAAGTAGTTTCATCATCAAAATACGAGATTCAACAATCTCCCCCTTTTTGATGATGACAACCACTTGATGACGGAGTTAAACTTAACTCCCGGAGTTTAAACAAACTCCCCCTATCAATATGCCATATTGATAGAAACTCTTAGATTCAAAAATCTAAGCAACATGTCATCATAAACGGAGTTAACCTTAACTCCCAGAGTTTAAACAAACTCCCCCTATCAATATGCCATATTGATAGAACCTTGAATTCAAACTGAATTCAAGTCATTGCAATATTCATCATGAATACTTGCAACACGTCAACATGAACATATGCATAAACTTATGCATCACATGTCATGTCATCAACATACTTTCATCAACATGAACACAACTTCTGCAGCTTTGCTCCGATGCGTCAATCGCTTCTTCCGGCGAGTTTCCGGCCAACTTCCGTCGATCATCCGATAACCCTCGGTGATCCTTCTGCGGACATCCGGCATACTCCTGGACTTTGCGACGATCCACTTGGTGAGTTCCGACGAGCTTCGCTTGGCAAGCTTCTGGACTTCTCGGATCTGTTCACGCTGAACCTCCGACGACCGTCCGAACTTTCGTCGAACTCTCGAACTCCCAACGTGATCCTGATCTTGACTCCGGCGCAACACCTGCTGCTTGTCTTACTCTCATCGTAGTTAATCCTGCACACCAAAACAAAACTTCAATCGAGACTGAGCTCGAAGTCCAGAAGCTCGAAGACTGAGCTCAGGCGATTGCTTCTCTCTGCCAGAGCTCGAAGACTAAGCTCGATGGTTGCATCACCTGGCAGAGCTCGAAGACTGAGCTTGGTGATTGCATCACCTGGCAGAGCTCGAAACTGAGCTCGGTGGTTGCATCACCTGGCAGAGCTCCAAGCTGAGCTCAGGCTGATGCACCTCTCTGCCAGAGCTCGAAGACTGAGCTCGGTGGTTGCATCGCCTGGCAGAGCTCGAAACTTGAGCTCTAGCGGTGCTACCTCTTGGCAGAGGAGGTTGCACCGCCCAGTCTAGCTCGAAGACTGAGCTCTGGGCGGTTGCACCTCTCGGCTGGGCATGTTGTGCTGAAGGAACATGTCAGAAGATTGGACGTCGGGCCGGTGGATCGGTCGACGTATCGACAGAAGGCTTCGGGCCGTGAACTCGGACATCGGGCCAAGAAGAGCGGGTATTGTGCCAAGGATATCGGAGTTGCGGAGTCAACTGGCCGATTGGGCAATAGGCTGCAGGAGAGGACGATGCGCCGAAGAATCGGACGAAGCGTCGAGGGACCAATGACATGTCGGACAACTTGGTTAATTGCTTAGGATTAATTGTCTCGATCGAAGTTTTGTTTTGTTGTGCAGGATTAACTACGATAAGAGTAAGACAAGCAGCAGGTGTTGCGCCGGAGTCAAGATCAGGATCACGTTGGGAGTTCGAGAGTTCGACGGAAGTTCGGACGGTCATCGGAGGTTCAGCGTGAACAGATCCGAGAAGTCCAGAAGCTTGCCAAGCGAAGCTCGTCGGAACTCGCCAAGTGGATCGTCGCAAGTCCAGGAGTATGCCGGATGTCCGCAGAAGGATCACCGAGGGTTATCGGTTGATCGACGGAAGTTGGCCGGAAACTCGCCGGAAGAAGCGATTGACGCATCGGAGCAAAGCTGCAGAAGTTGTCTTAGAGTTAATCGTAGTTAGCATGATGATTAAGCATGAAAATGGGAGGTGATCCCATTAGCTTAATCTTGGGGCAATTGGGCCCCTGAAAAGATTCAAAGTGGGCCGAATGGAGTGAACCATTCGGACCCTGATTGCACCAGGAGGTGCAACCGCCCCAGCCAGGAGGTGCAACCGCCTGGGCTGTGGGGTTGGGAGGTGCAACCGCCCCAGCCAGGAGGTGCAACCGCCAGGGCTGCGAGGCTGGGAGGTGCAACCGCCCCAGCCGAGAGGTGCAACCGCCCAGAGCTCAGTCTTCGAGCTAGACTGGGCGGTGCAACCTCCTCTGCCAAGAGGTAGCACCGCCAGAGCTCAAGTTTCGAGCTCTGCCAGGCGATGCAACCACCGAGCTCAGTCTTCGAGCTCTGGCAGAGAGGTGCATCAGCCTGAGCTCAGTCTCGAGCTCTGCCAGGTGATGCATTCACCGAGCTCAGTCTTCGAGCTCTGGCAGAGAGGTGCATCAGCCTGAGCTCAGCTTGGAGCTCTGCCAGGTGATGCAACCACCGAGCTCAGTTTCGAGCTCTGCTAGGTGATGCAATCACCAAGCTCAGTCTTCGAGCTCTGCCAGGTGATGCAACCATCAAGCTCAGTCTTCGAGCTCTGGCAGAGAGAAGCAATCGCCTGAGCTCAGTCTTCGAGCTCTGCCAGGCGGTGCCACCTCTCCAATCAAGAGGTGCAACCGCCTGATCCCAGAATTCTGGGATTTGATCGATTTGATCGTTTTGAGCTCGAATTTTGAATTGGGTTGGGGCCTATAAATACCCCACCCATTCAGCACTGAAAAGATACAGACCTACACCGAAATCTTGATCTTTTCTGTGATTTTAAGAGCTCAAAAGTGTTGTAAAGCCTTTAAGTCTCCTCCTTCTGTTCTTCAAGTTTTCAGTTGTAAAGTGAGGAGAGAAAGGTCTGTAAAGGTTGTCTCCTGAGCCTGTCAAAAGGAGAGAAATTGTAAAAGGGAAGTTTGGCCTTCGCTCATTGAAGGAAGGCACCTAGTTGACGTTGGCAACCTCATCGGTGGAGGAAGCCAAAAGTGGAGTAGGTCAAGGCTGACCGAACCACTCTAAATCTCTGGTTTGCGTTTATTTTCGAGCACTTTATCATTACTGCAAACCTCCCTCATTACTACTGCTCTCTGCGCTTTCACGAACAAGTTCTAAGTGCTGTTCTTCCGAATCTGCATTCAGACGTAAATTCGTATTTTCATACGTTACTGTTTACGTTTACGTTTGATTCTGCAGAACTGTCTTCCGTGCTTTTACGAACGAGCTTCTTTGCAGTTTATACTTACATTTTGATCCTATTGATAACTGCAAACTTTCCTCTACGATTTTACGAACGAGTTTCAGCATTTAGACGTAAAACTGCATTCAGACGTAAATCGGCTTTCCTCGCTCAATCATCAGATCTCAGTTCACGTTTACGTCTTGATTCCAACTGCATACTGCCTTCTGCGAGTATACAAACAAGTTTCAAAGTTTAGACATAAATCTGCGTCTAGACGTAAAACTGCGTTTAGACGTAAATCTGCGTTTAGACGTAAATCTGAGTTTAAGACGTAAATCTGAGTTTAGACGTAAATCTGCGTTTAGACGTAAATCTGCGTTTAGACGTAAATCTGCGTTTAGACGTAAATCTGCGTTTAGACGTAAAACAGCGTTTAGACGTAAATCTGAGTTTAGACGTAAACTGCGCTTAGACGCAAAACTGCGCTTAGACGCAATCTGCGCTTAGACGCAAACTGCACTTAGATACAAACTGAGAATTTGCTTTTGCATCATAACAGTTTTTGAACGAACGCAGCTTTTGGTTTTTAATCGCTGTAAGATTTCCGCTGCACTAATTCACCCCCCCCTCTTAGTGCTCTCGATCCTAACAACTAGGTGACGGACAATCCTAGAGTGGTGCTTCATCTAGGTGTGACCCAAGAGCGAGTGGATAAAGGTCGATTGCCAAAGGAACGAACACAATCAAAAGTGGAAGAGGCCCTACGATATGTTGGCAGAGGCCACATATGGAGGGATCGTTGTTAGGATCGAGAGCACTAAGAGGGGGGGGGTGAATTAGTGCAGCGGAAATCTTACAGCGATTAAAAAACCAAAAGCTGCGTTCGTTCAAAAACTATTACGATGCAAAAGCAAATTCTCAGTTTGTATCTAGGTGCAGTTTGCGTCTAAGCGCAGATTGCGTCTAAGCGCAGTTTTGCGTCTAAGCGCAGTTTACGTCTAAACTCAGATTTACGTCTTAAACTCAGATTTACGTCTAAACGCAGATTTACGTCTAAACGCAGTTTTACGTCTAGACGCAGATTTACGTCTAAACTCTGAAACTCGTTTGTATACTTGCAGAAGGCAGTATGCAGTTGAAATCAAGACGTAAACGTGAACTGAGATCTGATGATTGAGCGAGGAAAGCCGATTTACGTCTGAATGCAGTTTTACGTCTAAATGTTAAAACTCGTTCGTAAAATTGTAGAGGACAGTTTGCAGTTATCAATAGGATCAAAATGTAAGTGTAAACTGCAAAGAAGCTCGTTCGTAAAAGCACGGAAGACAGTTCTGCAGAATCAAACGTAAACGTAAACTGTAATGTATGAAAATACGAATTTACGTCTAAATGCAGATTCGGAAGAACAGCACTTAGAACTTGTTCGTGAAAGCGCAGAGAGCAGTAGTAATGAAGGAGGTTTGCAGTAATGATAGAGTGCTAAAAAATAAACGCAAACCAGAGATTTAGAGTGGTTCGGTCAGCCTTGACCTACTCCACTTTTGGCTTCCTCCACCGACGAGGTTGCCGACGTCAACTAGGGGCCATCCTTCAATAGGCGAAGGCCAACTACCCTCTTACAGATTCACTCCTTTTGACGGGCTTAGGAGACAACCCTTTCAGATGTTTTCTCTCCTCTCTTTACAACTCAAACTTGAAGAACAGAAGGAGGAGGAAAACTAGCAGTTTTGAGCTCTAAGAACCACTGAAAAGATCAAGATTTCGGGTAAGTTCTTTTTCTTTTCAGTGCTGAATGGGTGGGGTATTTATAGGCCCCAACCCAATTCAAAATTCGAGCTCAAAACCGTCAAATCCCGGAATTCCGGGATCAGGCGGTTGCACCTCTTGACTGGAGAGGTTGCACCGCCTGGCAGAGCTCGAAGACTGAGCTCAGGCGGATGCACCTCTCTGTCAGGGGTGGTTGCATCTTTCTGCCAGAGCTCGAAGACCGAGCTCAGGCGATGCATCACCTGTCCAAGGAGGTTGCATCACCCTGCCAGAGCTCGAAGACCGAGCTCGGTGGTTGCACCTCTCGGCAGAGCTCGGAACTTGAGCTCTGGCGGTGCTACCTCTTGACAGAGGAGGTTGCACCGCCCAGTCTCACTTGGAGACTGAGCCGTGGGCGGTTGCACCTCCTGGCTGGAGCGGTTGCACCGCCCATTCTCGCTGGGAGACTTAGCCTGGGCGGTTGCACCTCCCTGCCTGGGCGGTTGCACCTCCCACAGCTACTTGGGTTCGAATGGGTTGAACCATTCGACCCAACTTGAGTTCTTCAGGGGCCCAATTGCCCCAGGATTAAGCTAATGGGATCACCTCCCATTTCTAACTTAATCACCGTGCTAACTACGATTAAATCTAAGACAAATTCTACAGCTCTGCTTCGGTACGTCAATCGCTTCTTCCGGCGAGTTTCCGGCGAACTTCCGTCGATCATCCGATGAACCCTCGGTGATGCTTCTGCGGACTTCCGGCAAACTCCTGGACTTTGCGACGATCCACTTGGCGAGTTCCGACGAGCTTCGCTTGGCAAGCTTCTGGACTTCTCGGATCTGTTCTCGCTGAACCTCCGACGACCGTCCGAACTTCCGTCGAACTCTAGAACTCCCAACGTGATCATGATCTTGACTCCTGCGCAACACCTGCTGCTTGTCTAACTTTCATCGTAGTTAATCCTGCACAACAAAACAAAAACTTCGATCGAGACAATTAGTTATAAGCAATTAACCAAGTTGTCCGTCATGTCATTGGTCCCTCGACGCTTCGTCCGATTCTTCGGCGCATCGTCCTCTTCTGCAGCCTATTGCCCAATCGGCCAGTCGACTCCGCAACTCCGATATCCTTGGCACAATACCCGCTCTTCTTGGCCCGATGCCCGAGTCCACGACCCGAAGCCTTCTGTCGATACGTCGACCGATCCACCGGCCCGACGTCCAATCTTCTGACATGTTCCTCCGGCACAACATGATGTTCCTGCTTTAATTGTCTCATCCTGATCGAAGCATCCTGCGTCACTCAAAACGCAGATTAAATCATAAACATATATCAAGTAGTTTCATCATCAAAATACGAGATTCAACAATCTCCCCCTTTTTTATGATGACAACCACTTGATGACGGAGTTAAGCTTAACTCCCGGAGTTTAAACAAACTCCCCCTATCAATATGCCATATTGATAGAACCTTGAATTCAAACTGAATTCAAGTCATTGCAATATTCATCATGAATACTTGCAACACGTCAACATGAACTTATGCATAAACTTATGCATCACATGTCATGTCATCAACATACTTCTCCCCCTTTGTCATCAACAAAAAGGAGAAGTACTACAATCAAGTGTGTGTGATATTGGTTCAACTCATTGCATGAAAATCATAATGTCAAGTTTTATCATCATGCAAGTTTGCTGATATCAAATACCAACATGAAAAATTGCGATGTAAGCTTTTGATATCATAACGCAAACATTTCAAGTGTTTATCAATTGTAGCATTTAATCACATGGTAAGATATCAACGCGTAAAATTATGATACAAGTTTTTGATATCTTAACGCATGATGAAAACATGGCATAATACAAGTTTGGCAATCATAGCATCAATTCATATATCTCTTAATGATGCAAGCATGGCAATCATATCAATTCATATATCTCTTGATGATGCAAGCCTAGCATCAGTGTTCATAGCATCAATTCATATATTTCTCCCCCTTTGTCATCAACAAAACGGAGAACGATATAAGCAAATTTTAAGCATAAGTGCTTGTTGTTATGTATGTGAAATAAATCCTTGCAAGTAAAAACACTTTCATCCATATTCATCAAATCCATTTCTCAAAAAATATTTTTCACATGATGTGTGTATGAGAGATGTATTTGCTAGTCAATTACATATGTCAAAAATCAATGATATGAACTAAACTTGATATGGCATATGCTTGTTAAGTTTGGAAGAGAGTGAACTTGATATGTTAGACTCAAGAGAATCCGAAAATGAAATTTGAGTCTTTCTTCCATTCGAACAAGGTTTTGCTATAGATATTCAATTAGAATCATGAAGGTAAAGCATGCTTGTTATCATGGAAGTTTTGTATTCAACATGTAATTGTGTAAAATCATTATGCCAATCAAGTGATTCGATCATTCAATCAAGAAGGTTCGAAAAATAATTTTAACACGTTCAATCATTAAGACGTATTTTTGCCATTGTTTTTCAAATACAATCATAAAGATAAGACATACTCATCATCATGATAGTATGATAGCAGGTTTACCATATACAAGCTAACAAAAAAAATTTGTACATTTTAAGGCCCGCAAGCTAGCAATTTTGAGATGTTCAAGAAAGCAACTCTTGCTTCTTGATATATGCAAATTTGTCAAGTTTTGCTAGATGTGCAAGTTAGCATTTTTGCCTCTTGAGATAGGCAAGATAGCACATTTGCTTCTTTTGAGATAGCAACTTTTTGCTTCTCTTTAGACCAACAAGCTAGCAATTTTTACGATATACAAGTTTCACAATATATAAGCTAGCAAAAATTTTGAAAGCAAATGCAAGATAGCTTTCTTGTGTAAGCTCATGATTCTTGCTTCCTATTGCAATGTGCAAATTGCAAGTTTTGCTTCTTGAGATATTCAAGATAGTGATGTTCAAGAAGACAATTTTTCTTCTTGAAATAAGCAAGTTAGCAATCTTTGCTTCTTAAAATGGGCAAGCTAGCAATCAAGTTTTTTCATCTTCTTGACTTGTACAAGCTAGCTATCTCCCCCTTTGTCATTGTCAACAAGGGAAAAACCCTTTACATCAATTTCTAAATCATGACAAAGGTAAGTAATCATTCTTATTTGTGCATCATTATAGTTTCAATGCACAAATTCATTAACATTACATTTCAAAAAATTTATGCATGATACCGAAAAATCAATCATCATCATGAGCATATCAAACATGATATTCAAGCATCCATGATATATCATTTTGGCAGCATGATCATAGATATTCAAACGATGGTATCTAGAATTCATTACATCCTATTATGCATGATCATTAACTCCTCATTTGTATTTCATGCATTATTTCATTTCATCTCATAAGGAATATCAAGAAGAGTTATTGGATGATGAGTTAAATATTTTATGAATACACAGAATATCATAAGTGTTTCATGTATCCATATTATCACATGAAGCATATTATCATTTTTAAGATTCATAACATGAATAACGTTATTACTATTTCATCAAAATCAGTTTCGAGATTCACATAATATCATGAAATCATTAATCTCGATAAAATGGGAAAAACATTTTCTTTTTAAGTGATTCTTTTAACACATCATAAAAAAGAAAAACTCATTCATAATTCAAGTGATTTACAAGATATCATAAATGAATTTATCACTTGTATTTCACCAAAATCGAGAACTCTTAGAGATAGAAAATGATTGAAGCATTTAATCTGATTGAAGAATGATTCATATTTAAAGTGTAGCATTTGTCAAATCTGAAATCATCAAGTATAACTTTAATATTTTCATTGCAACATTAAGCAAGGTTTCATTGAACATAATTTTGAATGATTCTTATAAATGCCTAAAACTTCTTTAGTTTTAATTTATGATTGACTTTATAATAGCATGCTCAAATCTTTATTTTTATGTCAAAACCATACATTATCTTTAATAAACAAAGACAATGAAAAATATCAAGCCTTCCAGACAAAAGCCATGTATCGTCATTGAAAAGCAATATGAAAATCATCAAAATATACATTCTTGCTTCTCAAGCACATAAATAAGATTAATCTCACTAGGTGTAAAATCATTAGATTTCTATCTTGCATTAACATAAGACATGCAATTTTCATTATCATTTTCAAGATTACAAGCATGATCATATTTTTGCATTTTCATTATTAAATTATTAAAAATATAATTTTCAAGAAAATTTAAAGAAAAAGAAAAATGCATCATGAAAAGCATCATGTAATTTCGAAGTAAATTAGGGGGATTTCGATTACCTCATCATTGTAGGCTATTAAGGCGTAGTTTGCCGCCTTGCTTTTGTTGACTTTCTCTTCTTCGGAGGAGCTCGATTCATCCCAATTTTTGTTCTTCTTCTTGCGTTTAAAGCAAGTAGTTTGATTCTTTTTGCTTTTTAATTTTCGTTTCATTTGTAGTTTAAGTTCACCATCACTTGAGCTTATGCTCAAGTGGTCTTCAAATGTTCTATGTCCCAAATCCTTCCTGTTCTTTGGAAGGTTGTTTTGTTCATCATTGTCCTCATCACTTGAGTCATCGCTCAAGTGGCATTCATTTGTCCAGAGTTCAACATGTTCATCATGTGCATTGTACACCATTTCATATGTCATCAATGAACCAATTAGTTCTTCAAGTGGTAAGTTGTTTAGGTTTTTAGCTTCTTGTATTGCAGTTACTTTTGAATCCCACTTCTTAGAAAGAGAACGCAAAATCTTGTTTACGAGTTCAAAGTCCGAAAAACATTTTCCAAGAGCTCTTAAACTATTGACGACATCCGTGAAACGGGTGTACATATCGCCTATAGTCTCGCTTGGTTGCATTTGAAAAAACTCAAAATCATGCAATAAAAAGTTAACTTTCGAGTTTTTGACTCTACTAGTTCCCTCGTGCGTGATTTCAAGAATTCGCCAAATGTCAAAAGCCGTTTCACACGTAGAAATCCGATTGAACTCATTTTTGTCTAATGCGCAAAATAAGGCATTCATAGCCTTCGCGTTTAAAGAAAAATACTTCTTTTCCAAATCCGACCATTCGTTCATCGGTTTGGAGGGAAGTTGAAAACCGTTTTCAATGATACTCCATAAGTCTAAATTCGTAGAAATCAAGAAAACTCTCATTCGAGTTTTCCAATAAGTGTAGTCCAATCCGTTAAACAACGGTGGACGAAAGACCGAAAAGCCCTCTTGAAGAGCCATTTCTCTCAGGTGTAAATCTGAAATGAGAAATACCCGACTCTGATACCAATTGTTAGGATCGAGAGCACTAAGAGGGGGGGGGTGAATTAGTGCAGCGGAAATCTTACAGCGATTAAAAAACCAAAAGCTGCGTTCGTTCAAAAACTATTACGATGCAAAAGCAAATTCTCAGTTTGTATCTAAGTGCAGTTTGCGTCTAAGCGCAGATTGCGTCTAAGCGCAGTTTTGCGTCTAAGCGCAGCTTACGTCTAAACTCAGATTTACGACTTAAACTCAGATTTACGTCTAAACGCAGATTTACGTCTAAACGCAGTTTTACGTCTAGACGCAGATTTACGTCTAAACTCTGAAACTCGTTTGTATACTTGCAGAAGGCAGTATGCAGTTGAAATCAAGACGTAAACGTGAACTGAGATCTGATGATTGAGCGAGGAAAGCCGATTTACGTCTGAATGCAGTTTTACGTCTAAATGTTAAAACTCGTTCGTAAAATTGTAGAGGACAGTTTGCAGTTATCAATAGGATCAAAATGTAAGTGTAAACTGCAAAGAAGCTCGTTCGTAAAAGCACGGAAGACAGTTCTGCAGAATCAAACGTAAACGTAAACTGTAATGTATGAAAATACGAATTTACGTCTGAATGCATATTCGGAAGAACAGCACTTAGAACTTGTTCGTGAAAGCACAGAGAGCAGTAGTAATGAAGGAGGTTTGCAGTAATGATAGAGTGCTAAAAAATAAATGCAAACCAGAGATTTAGAGTGGTTCGGTCAGCCTTGACCTACTCCACTTTTGGCTTCCTCCACCGACGAGGTTGCCGACGTCAACTAGGGGCCTTCCTTCAATAGGCGAAGGCCAACTACCCTCTTACAGATTCACTCCTTTTGACGGGCTTAGGAGACAACCCTTTCAGATGTTTTCTCTCCTCTCTTTACAACTCAAACTTGAAGAACAGAAGGAGGAGGAAAACTAGCAGTTTTGAGCTCTAAGAACCACTGAAAAGATCAAGATTTCGGGTAAGTTCTTTTTCTTTTCAGTGCTGAATGGGTGGGGTATTTATAGGCCCCAACCCAATTCAAAATTCGAGCTCAAAACCGTCAAATCCCGGAATTCCGGGATCAGGCGGTTGCACCTCTTGACTGGAGAGGTTGCATCGCCTGGCAGAGCTCGAAGACTGAGCTCAGGCGGATGCACCTCTCTGTCAGGGGTGGTTGCATCTTTCTGCCAGAGCTCGAAGACCGAGCTCAGGCGATGCATCACCTGTCCAAGGAGGTTGCATCACCCTGCCAAAGCTCGAAGACCGAGCTCGGTGGTTGCACCTCTCGGCAGAGCTCGGAACTTGAGCTCTGGCGGTGCTACCTCTTGACAGAGGAGGTTGCACCGCCCAGTCTCACTTGGAGACTGAGCCGTGGGCGGTTGCACCTCCTGGCTGGAGCGGTTGCACCGCCCAGTCTCGCTGGGAGACTTAGCCTGGGCGGTTGCACCTCCCACAACTACTTGGGTTCGAATGGGTTGAACCATTCGACCCAACTTGAGTTCTTCAGGGGCCCAATTGCCCCAGGATTAAGCTAATGGGATCACCTCCCATTTCTAACTTAATCACCGTGCTAACTACGATTAAATCTAAGACAAATTCTGCAGCTCTGCTTCGGTACGTCAATCGCTTCTTCCGGCGAGTTTCCGGCGAACTTCCGTCGATCATCCGATGAACCCTCGGTGATGCTTCTGCGGACTTCCGGCAAACTCCTGGACTTTGCGACGATCCACTTGGCGAGTTCCGACGAGCTTCGCTTGGCAAGCTTCTGGACTTCTCGGATCTGTTCTCGCTGAACCTCCGACGACCGTCCGAACTTCCGTCGAACTCTAGAACTCCCAACGTGATCATGATCTTGACTCCTGCGCAACACCTGCTGCTTGTCTAACTTTCATCGTAGTTAATCCTGCACAACAAAACAAAAACTTCGATCGAGATAATTAGTTCTAAGCAATTAACCAAGTTGTCCGTCATGTCATTGGTCCCTCGACGCTTCGTCCGATTCTTCGGCGCATCGTCCTCTTCTGCAGCCTATTGCCCAATCGGCCAGTCGACTCCGCAACTCCGATATCCTTGGCACAATACTCGCTCTTCTTGGCCCGATGCCCGAGTCCACGACCCGAAGCCTTCTGTCGATACGTCGACCGATCCACCGGCCCGACGTCCAATCTTCTGACATGTTCCTTCAGCACAACATGATGTTCCTGCTTTAATTGTCTCATCCTGATCGAAGCATCCTGCGTCACTCAAAACGCAGATTAAATCATAAACATATATCAAGTAGTTTCATCATCAAAATACGAGATTCAACAATCGTAATCTGAGTTCATCCCACAATAATCATAATGCAATAGAAATGTCACCAGGAGGCGACATGGTGCAGCGGATCGTAGTCGAATAGTTCATGGCAATGCGATACACACGAATATAGTCCCGTGGGGGACTATATCATATGGAGGTATGATCAGGAGCTATTGGGAGCTCCACTTCGGTGAACAACACGACAGTAAGAAGGGCTATGGATTCAAGGAGTGAAGGCCATGGTACCACAGAGGCGGGACTTCCGTGAAGTCATCGATCCCTTGCTCTCATGGAGGGAGAGCACTTGGTCGTGAAAGGGGCTGAGAAGGTAGAGCATGCGAAGGCAAACTCCAAGCACCCAGACAAGGCTGAAGGGCAGAGGCTAAGGAACTTCGTAAGACCGGTGTCAACGAGCTTCTCATCAAAATAGCTGAAATTGAAGGACTTCGGGTCATGCAATAGTTCACGACCAAGGAACGAAGTAGGCAGTATGGGGTGATGTACCTTTGCTACTCAATGGAGTAGGCGACAGGATTGATGGAGAAGATGGTACAATCCCAGTGGCAACCAAATCTATTAGAGACTTACTCCAAGTTGGGGTGAAAAACTTCCTGCATTCTAGAAGTTCGATAATATTGAGAAGGTGAATCACAGTAACTAACTCGACGCAAGGAGTGCAAACACTTCAAGTACTTTAGAAGTGTGAGCAAAGAGCAGTCAAAGGCCAGTAACCAACTCGATGCATGGAGTACAACTCTCGAGGAGACGGACGAAGTCAAGTAACCTTTGCCTTCTCAACTCTTAAGAGAATGGGTGAAATCGAGTACCCCAATTCTCTTATCTAAATCTAGTAGAGGAGCTCTGCACAAGTTCAAAGACCCTTCGAAGATAATGGAAGACAATAGTTATCAAACCCTCACCAATGGTGATTAGTGCTATTGAGAGTAGATTATCCGCTTCATTTCCCAATAGAATGCTAATCAAAAGCGGAAGTGATGCGAATCTACTTGGAAGTGACAACTAAGTGAAAGAAGAGTCAATGGACAAATTTGGTGGAGGAAGGACCCAAAACTTCAAAAGTTTACAAGACGATGCTCGTTAAAGCTTCAACAAGCATCCACCCAATTCAAGCAGCAATAAGACATTTGGGAGACTGACACATAGAAAAGATGGTCTTTTTCTTTATCTAAAAGATCTATAGGAACCAATAGGGATTAACATAACTCAGGCAACCCCACACTAGAGTCAAAGTCATTGACGAGTTGAAGCAACATGGCGGATCAAAAGTTTGACTATTCAACAACAGTAGTAGAGAGCAGCTAGGAGCCAAGAGGCGCATTACAATTGGAGCAAAAGATTGAAGACTCAGCAAAGACGAAGAGTTGTAGTGTCGGCAAAGACTTTGATGATGACATCGAAGGAATAAGTGGGGGAGAATATCATAGACATTATTATAAACAGGATGTTTGATGTAATGCTTATATATGTTTGTATCTTTTGGTTTGTTCATGCTTTGCACAGCATGTAGAGGAACGGTCGAAGGCTTAACAGCCCCATTTTAGTTAGGTTTAGTGGCCTTTTTAGGTTTGTAAATAAAGGTTGTGTCATGTGGATACTTATGAGAAATATTCGGTCTGTAGTGGACCATTTTGATCCTTTGTTGTGCAACCATTCAGAGCTTGTAAAGTCTGTTTGTAATTTACATTGTCTATGAAGTGTTTCCTGAAATGTTTACTTGTGGATCCCGAGTGAGACGCTTTCTCTAACTTGTTTTCTCTTTTATAAGTCCTAAGGGACCATGAGAGGTTTCGAGGAGGCTGATATTTACGGATGGACACTCAAGGGTGCCGCACGACTTAAGCAAAATCAACTAAGTCCGTGACAAACCGACCGAGAGACGCACTCCTTAACGTCAAAAATTTCAAACATCGTCTCATGGATCAAGCCGTGCTGACTTCCCGAGCATGGCACGTGAGTTCATCAACAATTGTGATAAGCTGTGACACAGTATCACTGCAATAAGCTTCAAATGTTTAAGACCGGGGGACCCAAGGGTGGATAGAAGAGTCGAGCAATGACCGGCCGAGGATGTGCTACGTCACTGCTACAATCGCAGCCTCCACATTTTCGCCGCCGATTCTGGAGCTTCCGTAGTTGACATTGAAGTCTTGGAGGACCTTTGAGTCGCGAGGAGGCATCTTAAGACCACAAGACCGCCACTTACCTTCTCGATTTGACAACCAGTGCTTTATAGCTTGACCCACCTCCTCGTGGTGCTGTTGCTTAATTAAGAGCATACCCTTCCCAAGCATAGTGAGAGCTGTCATCGCCATGGAAGGAGACAGCGGCAGCAAATGCAACATGCCTCACCTCCTCATGGTCTCCTTCGCTGCCCAAGGCCACCTCAATCCACTGCTCCGCCTCGCCAAGCGCATCGCCGCCAACGGCCTCCTCGTCACCCTCTGCTCCACCGACGACATCCGCCACCGGATCTCCTCCTTCACCGCCAACGCCGCCCTTGGCGACCCCACGCCCGTCGGCCGTGGCTTCATCCGCTTCGAGTTCTTCTCCGACAGCCTGGCCGTCGACGACCCCCGCCGCGGCGACCTCGATTTCCTCATGCCCCTCCTCCGAGCGACCGGCCCGCCGGCCCTCGCTGACCTCATCCGCCGCCATGTGGACGCCGGTCGCCCGGTGTCCTGCGTCGTGAACAACCCCTTCTTGCCATGGGTGCTCGACGTGGCCGCCGACTTGGGCATCCCCAGCGGCGTCCTCTGGGTTCAGTCCTGCGCCGTCTTCACCACCTACTACTGCTACTACCACTCCCTGGTCAAGTTCCCCACCGAGGACAACCCCAACGTCACGGTGAATCTGCCGGGCTTACCTCCCCTGAAGGCGCAGGAGCTCCCTAGCTTCCTCCTCCCGTCCTCCCCATACAAGGTGCTGGCGAAGGTGATCCTGGAGCAGTTCGCCAACATCTCAAAGGCGTCGTGGGTGTTAGCCAACTCCTTCGAGGAGCTCGAGCACGAGGCCATCGACGCCATCTCCCACCGGCTACCCCTCATACCCGTGGGGCCTCTCGTGGAGCCGGACCACAAGTCGCAGTCCTCCAACATCCGAAGCGACATCTTCAAGGCAGGCGACTGCATGGAGTGGCTGGAGACGCAGGCGCCGCTCTCCGTCGTGTACGTGTCGGTGGGTAGCGTGGTCGTGCTGAGCAAGGAGGAGATGGAGGAGCTGGCCTGGGGGCTCAAGGACTGCGGCCGGCCCTTCCTATGGGTGGTGCGCAGCGACGCGCAGGCGCTGCTCCCGGAGGGCTTCATCGAGGCGACCGCCGAACCGGGGCTGGTGGTGGCGTGGAGCCCGCAGGATCGCGTGCTCGCCCACCCCGCCATCGCATGCTTCGTGACACACTGCGGCTGGAACTCCACGCTCGAGGCGCTGACGGCCGGCGTGCCGGTGGTGACGTACCCACAGTGGGGGGACCAGGTGCCGGGCTCGAAGTTCCTGGTGGAGGTGTTCGGCGTCGGGGTGCGGCTGCGTGCTCCGGCGGCGCGGGAGGAGGTGGAGCGTTGCGTGGACGCGGTGACGCGGGGTGAGGGGGCGGAGGCGATCAGGGGGAGGGCGGCGGAGTGGAGGGAGGCGGCGACCAAGGCGGTGGCGGAGGGCGGCTCGTCGGATCGCCACATCCAAGCCTTTGTGGACGAGATCCGGAAGAGAGCCCCCGGTGGCGGCCATGTCGACAGCTATGGCACGATTTGAGCTTTCACTGGGTAGCGAACGACAAATGGGAAACAAAACACGTGGATACCACACCACACAAAAGCCGATGTGCACGACACGACCCGTGCGTGCTGTCTGGTTTTTTTACCTTCATCAAAACTAGTGATCGTGGTCGAAATCGGAAGGGTTAGGCCAAGAGGAGGTGACCATAGAGAACTAAGCAGATGGCGTGACGTTACCTCTGACCATGTCACCCCTAAGATTTTCTCATGGGTGATTCAGTCGGCCGGCACAGCCTTTTGTCCCGTTCGCAAGCCTAATCGATTGGGTCGAAGGATGATTTGGTGTGCTATATAGATAGTATTATTTATATGCTATTATTAAATAAATATAAGTATTATATTTATATAAATAATCCAATAAAAATATGTTATCTAGAAATAAGACTTCAAATGCTTTTCAATGGTCTCCATCTTATTTGGTGAAGCCTTCTCGCATGGCAATGACATATTCCCTATCACAAAAATCTTGAGTTGTGATAATAGAGATGTGCCATCTATGTTTCTCATGACTTGTTGGCTGATCTATCTTCTTCAATTAGGCTGCTTTCAATCAAACACGAGTTATTATCGAGTGAAGACGACCCATATTCCTGTTTCAAAACAAGACTTTTCCGATACAATACAATATATTCAATCAAACAATCAAGCAACCTTCATTTGTCCTGCATACTAAATGCGCCATTAATATTGAATTTAATCCAATCGGTTAGAGAATCTTGCTAGTAAATTTGGAGAGTAGACATTTTATTTATTTATTTATTTCCTTCACGGTCTAGTGTAGTTTTGTTGTCGATCATGAGAGCAATAGTTTTATAAATGATAGAAAAGAATTAGTTTTGATCCCCTTTATACACAATCAAATCAAACTTTTTGGATCAACCAAGGGCCATAGACAATTAAGGATGCCCTTATGGTATGAAATGTTTGGTGTTATGTATCACATGCCATCCAAATTATCCATCAACAAGTTGGACAAGGTCTGTCGCAAGACATGTTTCGTAGTTCATACTATACTTGATCGTAAATGAGGATTAAAAAATTTTAATATTGAAACGATATGATACATACAATAAGCTTTACTTCAACTAAAAATATTAAAAGATATTATACTACAACATGTCATTTTGGTATTCTCCAAAAATTTCTTGGGGTTGAGAATATATTGAGCGAACCTATTCCATTTGATCATCAAACGAGTTTGATATCCATATATTTATTGCTTGTTAGATTTATATTTGAAAACTAGTAGATCCATCGTACTCCTATAAATCAATCCGAATTTTTTATAAGCAAAGAAGATAAATAGAGAACACAATTAAAGATGGAATCTTTTGTCGAGCACTTTTCAAAGAATTGTCAAAGCACACAAAGAGTCTCTTTGTCCTAGTCAATTAGTTTATAACAAGTCCCATCGTTACACGGGATTAACTTTCGTCGTCCATGTCTACTCGAGGTTGCTAATGATCATCTAAATAGCCTGCAGACCTTTTTTTATAAATACAACATAAACCAAACAAAATACACATTGTTGAGCTACCACAAAACTTGCTAATTGGAGTAAAATGATAATGACGAAAAGAGATGTCCATGAAATGGGTGTAAGCAAAGTGTTTACCTTCTCATAATAGTCTTTGTAGTATTCTATTTTGATAGAGCCAATTTGGTCGGTCGACCATTAATGTAACCTGTAGGTTCGCGAAGAATTTTTCGCTTTGGGCGATGGGTGTACCCGTACAGATTTTATTCTTTCGAAACATGTGAACTCCAAAATGCATATCTAAGGATAAGGGAGACCTTGCGGATTTATGAGTCCTTGATTTTTATACTCCTCAACCAATGTGGGACTAAATGGCCTTATCAATGCTCCCTCTCGTAAGGGCTGCCAAGGGCTTATAATCGAGGTATACGGCTCGGGAGCGAGTTTTCTCGGCCGAGGTGTAGGCATCGGGCCCTCATTCTAGCGCCAAAAATATTGATGAACTGATGAGCCATGGTTGATGAGTCAGCATGGCCTGGTCCATAGGGCGATGTCGGGAGTCTTTGGTCGGTTGAGTTGGATGCCAGAGTCGGTCGAGCCCTTCGGTCGGTGTGTTGGCATCGCAATATTAACGTCTCTTCGTCAGGATGCTGATTGGCGTATCAAGAGGAAGAACGCCTCTAACGATCGGGATGGCCTCGTTTCAGACGCTATCGCTTTCCTATACAAAAGGCCCCGTCGGGTCGTTACCGACTATGGCCCCTCGACAAGTAAGTCAGTGTGGAGTTATGCTTTCTCTCTTTTTTTTTTCTCCCCTAGTAGGATGCCGACCATGGGCTTTTATACTACTATACGAGGGTCGGTCGTACATGGGTTTTACGTGACGACCGATCCCCGAGAAGTGAGATGGTACCTTTGTGTAGCCATCGTCCCGAGATGTCCGGAATGGCGATATGCGGCACCATCCCGGACTTATCGGGATGGGACATGCTGAGTGACGTCTTGGTAATGTATTGGCTCGAAGTGGGAGGGTTTCTCTTGCTGACTTGACCGTAATATGACGTGACATCGATTGTGATGTGACCTGGATCCGAAATATACTGTATCACATTTGACTCAGTAACATACAAACAATATATCATCTTATTATTTAAGAATGAATATTAGAATTGCACAAATAAACGAGAACCCAAAATATGTAACATTGTTATCTAAAATATATTAGAAATATTTATTATTTTTGAACTTTCTCTGTCTTTAATGAAACTTATAAGCTACAAGCAGTGACCCCACTTAAATAAAAACAAGCAAGTTGTGAAACAGTAGGTAGTGCGAGTAGTGAAAAAAATAACCTGTGGCATGATTGATTGATTGATACACGACGATATGCACGTGCCACACGAGTAGAGCGCAAGGTGGGGGTATATATATCGGTAATGACATGTAATTTATTCTTTTTGTTACATCTTTCCTTTATTGCTCCACTCCATTATACGTAATCTATCGCCCATCCCATCTTGTGGTTACCGCACATTTATCATTTAAAGATTGATTGATGTAACTCATCACTACCGATAGGAACACGACTCTCTCTCTCTCTCTAAATTCACCGTTCAACGGGTGAAAAATGTGAGTCGAGACACCGCCTTCGCTAATGGGGTCATCCTGCCTAGCATATTCCACCCGCGAGCCCTTCTCTTGTATTTATGTGATAAAAATATAAAAAATATAAATCTAGAAAATAAGAGTAATAATTGATATCAACCTTTTAGTCGACATGTGAAACTCAGAATATTTTCCAAAATATTCTTCCTTGCATACTATGTTGAATTTTAACGGTTCATAGCTCATCCCTTTTCTCTAAACCTTATATTCATATTAAGGGGTGTGGGGAGAACATGGTAGAAAAATAAGAGAAATAAAAAGAAGAAGACAAGGACAACGCAGTGAGATTGTTCTACAGCGACATAATACTTGTATCTCAATTATTTTTTTGTGATTATTGCTAGATTTTGGACAATAGATTGAGATTTATATATTCATTATTCTTATAGTAGATTATCTCTAGTTTGCCTCCGTAATTTTTACCCATAACATTGAAGGGGTTTTTTACGTAAATCTTGGTGTTCTATTTAATTATGATTCTATTTAATTCCATTGTGTGTTATGGCCTGCTAGTATTTATTCATATACAAAAGTTTAGTTTCTCTTTATATCCCATCAACTAGTATCAGAGCAGGGTTGTAGTGATTTAATTTTTATGTTTGAGTATGGAGGACGATAGTGTTTTTCACATGATTAATTTGAATGGAAACAATTGGATGATATGGAAACAAAAAATGAAAGATCTCTTGTATTGCAAAGATTTGTATAGACCTTTGCAGAGGGATAGTGCAAAACCCATAATAACTATGACAGATGATGAGTGAAAGATGTTAGATCGAAAAACAGTTGGGTTTATTCGATAGTGGCTTGATAATAGTGTCTTTCACTATGTTTCTATTGAAATTTCTACATATTCTCTTTGGAAAAAGTTGGAATGTCTCTATGAAAGAAAAACAGCTGGTAACAAAGCTTTTTTAATCAGAAAACTTATGAACTTGAAATATAAAAATAGTGCTTCTACTATTGAGCATTTGAATGAAATGCAGAGTATCACTAGCCAGTTATCCACTATGAAAATGTCTTTTGATGATGAGTTGTAAACATTGTTACTTCTCAGTTCATTGCTAGAAAATTGGGAGACATTGGTGATTTCTCTTAGTAATTCTGCGCCAAATGGTGTTATCACCATGAGTCAAGTAACAAGCAGTTTGTTGAATGAGGAGTTGAGAATAAAAAAATTCAGCAATATCTCAAAATGATTCACAGGCACTTATCTTAGAGAACAGAAAAATGTCAAAGTCTAGAAGCAGTTCACATAGAAGTAAGTCAAGATCAAGAAAAGATATTGTTTGCTATAACTGTGGTGAGAAAGGACATTACAAGAATCAATGTAAGCAACCTAAGAAGAACAAGAAAATTAGAAAAGAAGTGGAGTCTACGGAGTCAAAGGATAATACTATAACTATAGTGCAAGGTGGTGATTATTTGATTTTGTCTCCTACTGATGATATTTTTTCTTGTGTGTGTCAGGATCTTGAGTGGGTGATTGACACAAGTACTTCTTATCATGCTACACCACAGAGAGAGTTTTTTACTACATACAAGTCTGAAAATTTTGGTGTTATCAAGATGGGCAACTATGGCACGGCAAACATCATTGGCATGGGTGATATCCAAATAAAGACCAACATTGGCTGCAAGTTGGTGCTTAAGGATGTGAGGCATGTGGTTGACTTGAGGCTGAATTTTGTTAAATCTCATATTTTGATGATGAAGTCAATTGTCATCTGTTTATCTAATCTATATGTTGAGATAAGTGTGCAGGATTAACTACGATGGCAGTAAGACATGCAACAGGTGTTGAGCCGGAGTCAAGACCAAGATCACGTTGGGGGTTCGAGAGTTCGTCGGAAGTCCGGACATTCGTCGAAGGTTCTACGGGAACAATCCGAGAAGTCTAGGACCTTGCCAAAGAAGCTCGTCGGAACTCGTCAAGAAGATCGTCGCAAAATCCAAGAGTTTGCCGTGAGTCCGCCGGAGCATCGCCGAGGGTTCATCGGAAGTTCACAGGAAGTTCGCCGGAAGTTCGCTAGAAGCTCGCCGGAAGAAGCAATTGACGCACCGAAACACGATTTGTAGTATTTATGTCTTAATTATCGTAGTTAGTATATAAATTAAGTTAGGATTGGAAGGTGATCCCATTAACTTAATCAGGGGTCAATTGGGCCCTTAACAGACCCAAATTGGACCGAATAGAACAGTCCATTCGGACTCAGAATTCTTGGCCGACGATGGCACTGCCTAGGAGACACGATCTCTTAGGAGTTCTAGGCGGTAGTACCACCCCTGTCAGGTAGTGATACTACCGACAATTATTATTGCCAGCGGTGGTACCGCCCTTGTCAAGCGGTGGTACCGCCTGAGCTCAGTCTTCAAGTGTTATCAGGCAATAGTACCGTCCAGACTGAGCAGTAGTACTACTTTGTGATAGATGGCAGGTGTCACGCCCCCCGCGAATTTAATTCTCATTTAGGAGGTGTGAACTTAATTCAAGATTGATAATATTTAATTCAACAAACAATCCAGGATCCAATCACACATTTGAGGTCACTAAGAAAAACATTCAAGTCATTCACCTCTACAATCCACAATTTACAAGACCTATGCAGTTTATAATCATATATCATGTCACTAGATGTTTCTTAAAATCGAAAAGCAACTTAACTAAACCAGAACTATATCATAAATCTATAAGCGCGGCAATTAATGCAATCACAAAGCCAACATGTACTACATGTTTATATCAGTACACAGTTTAAACTTAACATTTCCAAAATCCTAACGTAAGAGGTACATTTCAAATATTTACAAGATATATCAATCTAGATTTATCATTGATATTTCATTACACCCAAAAAGAACTTATACAACATCAACCTATCAAGTACAAAATATTTGCCCCAAAATCTTCTAGTCTTCCACTGCCCCAACCCAATTTACACATTTTAGTGAGCGATAAGCTATCCTGAAAAATTTATATAGCAACGAGGTGAGCATATAAAGCTCAGCAAATGACTAACATATCTATAGCAAAGAGGATAGGTTTCAAACATATAAGGTATCAAAATGCAAAGCAAAGATACAAGATGAAACAGTAGCATGTTTTGTTTGAATGCAGAATTACAATGTCGAATCGTTCGAAGCACGTTTTATTCATACAATCGAGGAAAGGTAATTGGAGCATATCATTGGCATAAAGAGCATATCGATGACATATGGTAGTTTTTAAGGTATAACAAAGACTTATAACATTTCAGAAATATATCAAAGAACAAAACATGAATAGAAGCTCAAATGTCACATGACGATGCATTCATTTCATTCTTATCCAAAGCATGCATAGAAACATAGCCAAAGCTTTGGATATCATATCAAACACATAGAAGGTGAAGTGGGATCATAACATAATATGGTCCATCCATTTCTGAATGACCAACAAACATAAGTCTTCCACGTCTGGGAGCTTCATCCACCCACGTCTGAGTGAAGTCATAGGGGGCCGGCAGAGCATCGCGGGCTCTAAGCATAACTCCCTTTACCATTTCTGGCAAAGGTTCACATTTATCCCACAAACACCGGAGTACAAAGGGACAGTATGAATACTGAAATTAGCATATATTGGAAGCACATGCGAAACAATGAAATGTATATATGCCTTTCGAGTCAATACGATACAAACATAATCTTTCACAATGTATTCAGATTTGAAAGGAAACAAAAGCAAGAGCATACAAGGATTCCAAGAAACCATATATAGCTCAATTGAAATAAGAAAGTTAGATAAGTTCAATGTCTAAAGAAATGAAACTGGAAGAGGCACATATCGAAAGCAAATGCGGAACAATGGGATGCATGTGCCGAATCATTACGATGCAAACATGATCCTTAGATGATAGCTGCAGATGTACAAATAAATAAAGGACAAAAGTATACAGGAATTTAAGGTAATAATGTAAAGCTTAAATGAAGTAAGAGTTTTTTTTTTTTCCAAAATCGATTTCCAAAGAGAAGAAACAAGGAAAGCCGAAATCGACCAAAGCTCGATTCTGGCAGAATTTGATAGGAACATTATATGAACTTTTTGGATAACCAATTATGCTCCAATTTATACAAAATAGGTGTCATTAGAAAGCTTTTTCAATCTAGTTTTAGTAAAATCAAGTTTAACATGAATTGGAATTTATGACAGGGAGTTACAGATAATTTTGTAGCATAAGGTCTGAAAATATTAGCTCTATTTTACTGAATCCATAGGGTTGATGAAAGCAGATGTTTCAGTTAGCAATTGTACTCCAAAAATTTCAAATCAGGTATATACAGAAAGAATTTTGAGTCTAGCTTCAAATAAATCATACTTTGTATGAATCTGAGTTCACAGTAGAAAGTTATAAGTAGTTAAGCAAAAAGAGGTCAAAAATTTCGGTCCCTATTTTACAGAATTTGTAGGGTTAATTTAAACAGAAGTCTTAGTAGGCATTTAAACTCCAAATCGTTCGATCTTAGTATCAAAATAAATTTTTTTTTGTCTACTTTCAAATGGAACAGGTTTTGTCTAAATCAGAGTTTATTACAAAATGTTATGACCAAAACATTGCATAGAGGTCAGATTACCGAAAAATTACAGATTCATAGCTTTATATCAAAACGAAAGGAGGTCTGGTTCTCAGTTGAAATCTTTCAAATTTTGCAGAATAAAAATGGAAATAGAGATTAAGGTTACTGTGGGATGGGGTTAGAACACTTGCCTTATAACTATTTGAATCCCAAATGTGAGAAAATTGATGAAAAACCTCAAGCTCTTCTTCTTCTTCTTCTTCTTTTCTCAAACTCACGTTGGCTGCAACTCTTCAGATTTGTTTTCTTTAACCTTTCATCTAATTATTTAGGTTTTGGCTAATGCAAAAGTTGAGATTTGTTTTCTTTAACCTTTCATCTAATTATTTAGGTTTTGGCTAATGCAAAAGTTGCAAGGTGTCATGCATGCATGAAAGGGGCTAGGTGTCATCTTTAGAGCAAAGATGAGTGGCACCAACCTAAGGTTAGTTAGTGACACATGTCCACTATATTTTTTTTTTCTTTTTTTTTTTAACTTAAATCTGAATCTTTCATAAATTATATCAAACTTCTAATATTTACTCTTAGGTCCCTTGCCATAAACGTTTAATATAATTGCTAGTCATAGGTGCCCAGCAAGCCAATCACGTGAGTGATGGCACGTGTGACTTGATACAGAATCTTTTTGCTTATTATATTTTGGCGTATATCACTTTATAACTATTGCATAAATGCATATATATATTATGATGTCCTTGGATTTGTGCAATGGGAATCGGATCGTGATGAGATCACGATAATGAGATCGATTCACCTTTAAACACATATCCTAAATAATCCCGGTCATAGGTTACTCGAGAGGGACATTGTGATAACCGGATAGACTGGTGTGCTGTATACCCGTCCATATGATGGATGCAGCTGGTCTCATAGCTGCTCGTGTAGGGACACTAGGGATACAGTACAGGTGCTCATTAGAGAATGAGTTCACTGATTGATCCGCTTACGGAATGCTGGATGGTTGATGATGCCTTATTGTCAGACAGCGATTCCGTAGTCCTAGTGGTGTATCTGGTCCTTAGACTTGAGACACCAAGGATGTCCTGTATGAGTGCTCCACTCTTTGATACCAGACTTATAGGTTTGCTATCCCAGATCTAGTACAACTGGTCATTGGGAGTGGTAGTCGACCTTACGAGGGCTATTGAGTGTCGATAGAGGATCATCCACTCTCGGCGTCATGAGAGGAATATCCCATGTGTTCTTGCTCAGAAAAATCCCTGGCCAGGGTCATTCGGGTTGAGAGAGAAAGAGTTCTCCGGGAGAATCCGATTAGAGCGAGACTTGAGTAGAAACCATATGGGTCTGACAGCACCATGCTCGATATACGGTCTCTGGGATATTAGATGGATGAGGGACTATAGGTACATGGTAACTGAGGACAGATAGGTCCAATGGATTGGATTCCCCTGTATCGTCTGAGGACTACGGCGTAGTGGCCTAGTACGTCCGTAGTCGATGAGTCGAGTGACTTATTACAGAAATAATAATTCGCTGAGTTAGAAGGAGTTCTGACAGGTATGACTCACGGCCAGCTCGATATTGGGCCTAGAGGATCACACACATATGGTAGGCATTGCGATGAGTAGAGGTTCGGATATGAGATATCCGATGGAGCCCTTGTCTTATTGGATGCAGATCCAATACCCACTAGGGAAGGACCCATTAGGGTTTGACACGGGATCTCTATAAATAGGAGGGATTCACAGCCTCATAGGCTAGAGTCTTTGCTTGCCCTTCCTATTCTCCTCTCCCTCTTCACCTCAGAGTAGGCCTGGAGTTTTGAGGAGCGTCGTCGCAACCCTACTGTGTGGATCACTGCTAGAGAGGAGGACGCTTGACCGCCTTCACCCTCTCCTAAGGATCTGCAAGGAAACAAGGATATACGATCTCCCTAGGTAACACAATCTCTATACGCAGTTTTGTGTTTTGCGGATTTTTGCGCACCAATCTTCGCACGACGACGAACATCTTTTTGGGAATCGGGGATTTTTGTTTTCTTGTTCTTCCGCTGCGCATATGATGTCGCCCCCCATGATTTCCCAACAGTGGTATCAAAGCCAGGTTGTTCGTGCGAATGATTGGTTTTGAACTGCGTGTGTTGTGTTTAGGAAGAATATTGACGTCAAAATCGTTGACGCAAAAGCGAGGAAGGGCAGCAACAGTTGCTGCCCTCGATCTGCATGCCTGCAGCCACCTGCAACGGCAGCCGCAGTCGCAGCCAGGCAGCACAGCGCCGGCGCATGCGCAAGCGCTGTGCCTGCAGCAGCCGGCCGGCGGTCTGCTTGCAGTAGGCTTGCTGCTGGCGGGGCTGGCAGCCCACGGGCAGAGGCGCCGCAGGGCAGCGGTGCCTGCCGCCGCTGCTCCCGCGGGCGAAACCCCCCCACAAGGGCGGCCGCCCAGCGATACAGCACCGTCTGCGGAGGTAGCGGCGCCCGAAGGGGGCACCCACCCGTAGCGGCATCGCCGCCAGCGGGCGTGCTGCCTGCAGGCGAGGGCAGTGCCCTCGCCCCGCCGCATAGGCCGCCGCCGGCAGGGTGGTGGCGGCGGCAGCAGCGAAAAGGGGAAAGGGTATTAGGGTTTTCTGGGCAAAAGATAGTTTTGCCCCTCGGAATTTGAGAAATTTCAGTTTCTATCTTTTGTCTAAATTACGAAAATACCCTTAAGAATTGAGAAATTCCCTACATGTCTCTGATTTAAGAAAAATATTAATTAATTAAAAGGTTTAGTTGATTATTATTTTTATTATTATCTTGTAGTCCTACATGATGATGATTATTTATACATGTGATGTATGATGCGTGGACGGATGATCATGGACCGTGTGATGTGTGTACTTGTGATTATTATTATTGAGGTCTGCGAACCTCCATTATATTTATCATTTATTGTCGGGCCTGCGTGCCTATGATTAAGTTGTAATCACATGAGGAGGCGCAGCGGGAGCGTGGATGCGATAGCGGGACCCACGAGATGGACGATCGTGATGCATGGAGATGCATCAAGATGTCGACGGAACCGACGACGACGAGATGGACGATCATAGGGCATGGAGATGCACCGTTGCACACATAGATCTTGATGTGAGTGATTAGGCCTACTGGGTCGGGCCTAATCATATTAGGTTGTGGTCCATGATCATCTGATGTGATTGCTTATACACATACTAGATATGTATATATATTTGCATGCGATGTAGATATATATTAAATATGTATATGTGTGACATGTCATATTAGGAGACAAAATTATAGAAACATCTTTCGATGATATTAAGTCGATAAACGTGAGGCAATTAGATTGACCCACGTGGCCTTCCATCGTTATGAGTAGGAACCGATTCCCGGTGTAGGTTGAGTTGGTCGAGTCCCTCGAGACTCACCTATATCGTGATTCGCTATCTTGCTTACGACATAGAGATGTCACCGGTGACCTAAGGGCTTGGTATGCTTGGTCGAGTCCCTCGAGGGTATATTATCAAATCAGACTCATCTTGTAACGAAGGTGTTGACTTAACCGAGCATCATGGTTGGTCGAGTCCCTCGAGGCCATGGTGATTCGGAGGCCGAACAGGACGGGAATCACAAGGAGTTATGATCGGCAAGAGTTGCCTACCTTTTAGGCTTAGTGTGATTGGTCGAGTCCCTCGAGGTTACACTAAGACGCTGATTGGATCCTGATCCCCACTAGAAGTCTGTCGGAGACTTCCGTTTCACGTGCTGAGGGTGTCGCGTGACTCGTTAGTAAAATAGTGGGAGCATATTAAGATAGAAGTCCATATCTTGATAGTTTATTTCTTGCAAAATCTGCATGTTATTCATTTCTGCTACATCTTTATTTTCAGAAAATGTCGCTTTCAAATCCCTTACGTGGCATACTTGATGTCAACCGCCTCACTGGTCCAAATTATACGGATTGGCTCCGTAACATGAGAATTGTTCTCACAGTGGAGAAAATCATGTACGTCCTTGATACAGTGATGCCTATGCCCGAAGAAGGGGCAAGCGAGGATGAGATCGCTCGCTACGTGAAGTACATTGATGACTCCACTCTTACTCAGTGCTATATGTTGGGCTCTATGACTCCAGAGTTACAGAGACAACATGAAAAGATGGATGCCAGATCCATTCTCCTACATGTCCACAAATTGTTTGAGGAACAGGGAAGGACTCAACGATATGAGATATCCAAGAGCCTTTTCCGCGCTAGGATGACTGAGGGGATACCGGTTCAGAACCATGTCCTAAAGATGATTGAGTGGATAGAGAAACTCACAGGTCTAGGAATGGTCCTAGAGGATAACTTGTGTGTGGACATTGTGCTTCAGTCCCTACCAGATTCTTTTTCACAGTTCATAATGAATTTTAATATGAACAAGCTTGAGGTGACTCTCTCAGAGCTCCTCAATATGTTGAGGGAGGCAGAGAGTACTATTAAGAAAGAGAAGCCAGTTCTCTACACTAGTTAGACCAGAAAGAAAAGGAAAGTAGAAAGATCCCTTAAGAAGGGAAAGGGCAAGGGCAAACAAGGTAAAGCAAAGGTTGCTAAGAAAGACCCAGCAAAGGACAAAGGCCAGTGCTTCCACTGTGGTAAAGATGGGCATTGGAAGAGAAACTGCAAAGAGTACCTTGCAGAAAGGGCGAAACAAAAGCTTGATGAAGCTTCAGGTACATTCATGATCAGTCTCCATTTGTCAGACTCTTATGATAACACATAGGTATTGGATACCGGTAGTGCTTATCATATATGCAATTCGTTGCAGGTTCTGGCAAGGCCTAGGAGACTAGAGAGAGGCGAGATGGACCTCAAGATGGGTAATGGAGCAAAAGTTGCTGTATTAACTATTGGCGAGGTCGCCCTACATCTGCCTAGTGGAGCTTTTATTGTATTAGATGCATGTTATTTTGTTCCTTCTATTATCAAAAACATTATCTCCATTTCATGTTTAATAGTTAGTGGATATAAATTTGTTTTTGAGAACAATGGTTGTTCGATATTATTAGATGATAAGATCATCACGAAAGGAACATTGCATAATGGTTTATTTATGTTAGACACCACTCCACATATCATGAATGTAAATGTGTCCAAAAGGAAACGAGATGAGTTGAACAGTGCATACCCGTGGCATTGTAGGCTAGGTCACATCCATGAAAGAAGGATTCAAAAGTTGCTAAATGATGGATATCTAGATCCATTCGACTATGTGTCATATGCAACTTGTGAGCCTTGCATTCATGGAAAACTAACCAAATCTCCATTTAGTAGAACTGGAGAGAGATCCAATGAGTTGTTGGAACTCATACATAGTGATGTATGTGGACCCATGTCAACTCATGCCATTGGAGGTTACTCCTACTTCATTACATTTACTGATGATTTCTCAAGGTATGGATATGTGTACTTAATGAAGTACAAGTCCGAGGCCTTTGAGAAATTCAGAGAGTATAAGAATGAGGTGGAGAACCAGATTGGAAAGAGTATCAAAACTCTTCGATCAGATCGAGGAGGTGAATACTTAAGTACAGAATTTACTCAGTTCCTCAAGGACCATGGGATATTATCCCAATGGACACCTCCTTATACACCTCAGCTCAATGGTGTCTCTGAAAGGAGAAATCGTACATTATTAGATATGGTACGGTCCATGATGAGTTTCGCTGACCTACCCATCTCATTCTGGGGATATGCCCTAGAAACCGCAGCTTACCTTCTGAACAGAGTTCCAACTAAGTCGGTAGTGTCTACACCATATGAGATATGGAAAGGGAAGAAGCATGATCTTAAGGTTGTTAAGATTTGGGGCTGCCCTGCCCATGTTAAAAGACACAACCCCGATAAGTTAGAATCAAGGACAGAGCGATGCAAATTTGTGGGATACCCCAAGGAAACTTGTGGGTATTATTTCTATCATCTCGAGGACCAAAAGGTCTTTGTAGCTAAGAGAGCAGTGTTCCTTGAGAAGGAACACATTCTTGACGGAGACAGTGGGAGAATGATAGAATTGAGTAAGGTTGGAGAACCAAGCTCAAGCACCACTCTACAGCCTGAGTCTGTTCAGGTACCTAATACACAAGTATCAACTTTACGCAGGTCTGATAGAGTATCCCATCCTCCTGAGAGATATGTGGGACATATTAGAGCAGAGGATGTAGAGGATATTGATCCTCAGACCTACGAGGAGGCTATTATGAGTATAGACTCCGGGAAGTGGAAAGAAGCCATGAATTCTGAGATGGATTCTATGTACTCCAATAAGGTTTGGAACCTAGTTGATGCGCCCGAAGGTATTGTACCCATCGGTTGCAAGTGGATCTTTAAGAAAAAGATCGGAGTAGATGGAAAGGTAGAGACCTATAAAGCAAGGCTAGTGGCTAAGGGGTATCGTCAAAGGCAAGGTGTTGACTACGACGAAACTTTCTCACCCGTAGCAATGCTAAAATCCATTAGAATTCTATTGGCTATTGCAGCACACTATGATTATGAGATCTGGCAAATGGATGTGAAAACCGTATTCCTCAATGGGAACCTCGAGGAGGAGGTGTATATGATGCAACCTGAGGGATTCGTGTCCAAGAATTGCCCAGATAAGGTGTGTAGGTTGCTTAGATCCATTTATGGACTAAAGCAAGCGTCCCAAAGTTGGAACATAAGATTTGATGAGGCAATCAGATCTTATGACTTCGTTAAGAACGAAGATGAGCCTTGTGTATACAGAAAGGTAAGTGGGAGCGCTATCACCTTTTTTGGTGTTATATGTGGATGACATCCTCATCATTGGGAATGACATAGGAATGCTATCCACAGTAAAGGCTTGGTTATCTAGACACTTCTCCATGAAGGACTTAGGGGAAGCATCTTATATCTTGGGGATTAGAATCTATAGAGATAGATCCAAGAGGATGCTTGGCTTGTCCCAGTCCAGGTACATAAAAACTATTGTCAAAAGGTTTGGCATGGAAAATTCCAAGAGAGGTCTCATACCGATGAGACATCGGATATCGCTTTCTACGAGTATGTCCTCAAAGACTCCAGAAGAAAGGGCGAACATGGATATGATACCTTATGCCTCAGCAAAAGGGTCTATCATGTATGCCATGCTATGTACTAGGCCTGATATAGCGCATTCTCTGAGTGTCACGAGCAGGTATCAGGCGGATCCAGGCTTGGAGCACTGGAAAGCAGTAAAGTGTATCCTTAAGTACTTGAGAAGGACTAAGGATCTTTTACTAGTATATGGAGGTAATAGCCTTAAGGTTGAAGGCTACACTGACTCAAGTTTTCAGTCTGATGTCGATGATAGCAAGTCGAATTCAGGACATGTGTACACATTGAATGGAGGAGCAGTGTGCTGGAATAGTTCCAAGCAAGATACCACTACTGACTCGACCATAGAGGCGGAGTACATTGCTGCATCAGATGCAGCAAAGGAGGGAGTCTGGGTGAAGATGTTCATCACAGATTTGGGAGTCGTTCCGAATAGCGAGAAGTCGACTTCCTTATATTGCGACAACTATGGGGCGATTACTCAAATAAGGGAACCCGGGTCTCATCAGAAGTGTTCTGAGGAGGTTCCAGCTTATTAGAGAGATCGTAACCCGAGGAGATGTAGCAGTGGAAAGAGTTCCATCCGAAGATAACATTGTAGATCCATTGACAAAGCCATTGTCTCAGATTATCTTTGAGCGTCACAGGAGTCTGATGGGGATCAGACACATAGGTGATTGGCTTTAGGTCAAGTGGGAGATTGCTAGTCATAGGTGCCCAGCAAGCCAATCACGTGAGTGATGGCACGTGTGACTTGATACAGAATCTTTTTGCTTATTATATTTTGGCATATATCACTTTATAACTATTGCATAAATGCATATATATATTGTGATGTCCTTGGATTTGTGCAATGGGAATCGGATCGTGATGAGATCACGATAATGAGATCGATTCACCTTTAAACACATATCCTAAATAATCCCGGTCATAGGTTACTCGAGAGGGACATCGTGATAACCGGATAGACTGGTGTGCTGTATACCCGTCCATATGATGGATGCAGCTGGTCTCAGAGCTGCTCGTGTAGGGACACTAGGGATACACTACAGGTGCTCATTGGAGAATGAGTTCACTGATTGATCCGCTTACGGAATGCTGGATGGTTGATGATCCCTTATTGTCAGACAGCGATTCCGTAGTCCTAGTGGTGTATCTGGTCCTTAGACTTGAGACACCAAGGATGTCCTGTATGAGTGCTCCACTCTTTGATACCAGACTTATAGGTTTGGCTGTCCCAGATCTAGTACAGCTGGTCATTGGGAGTGGTAGTCGACCTTACTATTGAATCTCGTATTTTGATGATGAAACTACTTGATATACGTTTATGATTTGATATGCATTTTGAGTGACGCAGGATGCTTCGATCAGGATGAGCCAATTAAAGCAGGAAAATCATGTTGTGCCGAAGGAACATGTCAGAAGATTGGACGTCGGGCCGATGGATCGGTCAACGTATCGACAGAAGGCTTCGGGCCGTGGAATCGGGCATCGGGCCAAGAAGAGCGGGTATTGTGCCAAGGATATCGGAGTTGCAGAGTCAACTGGCCGATTGGGCAATAGGCTGCAGGAGAGGACGATGCGCCGAAGAATCGGACGAAGCGTTGAGGGACCAATGACATGTCGGACAACTTGGTTAATTGCTTAGGATTAATTATCTCGATCGAAGTTTTGTTTTAAGTGTGCAGGATTAACTACGATGAAAGTTAGACAAGCAGCAGGAGTTGCGCCGAAGTCAAGTTCATGATCACGTTGGGAGTTCGAGAGTTCGACGGAAGTTCGGACGGTCGTCGGAGGTTCTGCGAGAACAGATCCGAGAAGTCCAGAAGCTTGCCAAGTGAAGCTCGTCGGAACTCGCCAAGTGGATCGTCGCAAAGTCCAGGAGTTTTCTGGAAGTCCGCAGAAGAATCACCGAGGGTTCATCGGATGATCGACGGAAGTTCGCCGGAAACTCGCCGGAAGAAGCGATTGACGCATCGGAGCAAAGCTGCATAAATTGTCTTAGATTTAATCGTAGTTAGCACGTTGATTAAGTTGGAAAATGGGAGGTGATCCCATTAGCTTAATCTTGGGGCAATTGGGCCCCTGACAAGATTGAAATTGGGCCGAATGGAGCTAACCATTCAGACCCTGATTGCACCAGGAGGTACAACCGCCTAGGCCAGGAGGTGGCACCGCCTGGGCTAAGCCTCCCAACGAGACTGGGCGGTGCAACCTCCCCAGCCAGGAGGTGGCACCGCCTGAGCTCAGTCTTCGAGCTAGACTGGGCGGTGCAACCTCCCTGACAGAGAGGTGGCACCGCCTGAGCTCAGTCTTCGAGCAAGACTGGGCGGTGCAACCTCCCTGACAGAGAGGTGGCACCGCCTGAGCTCGGTCTTCGAGCTTTGTCAGGCGGTGCAACCTCTCCAGTCAAGAGGTGCAACCGCCTGATCCCGAAATTCCGGGATTTGATCGTTTTGAGCTCCAAATTTGAATTGGGTTGAGGCCTATTAAATACCCCACCCATTCAGCACTGAAGGGATATAGATCCACATCGAATTCTTGATCTTTTCAGTGATTCTAAGAGCTCAAATTTGTGTAAAGTCCAAAAGTTCTCCTCTTTTCTGTTCTTCAAGTCTTGAGTTGTAAAGAGAGGAGAGAAAGGATCTGTAAGGGTTGTCTCCTGAGCCCGTCAAAAGGAGAGAAATTGTAAAAGGGCAGTTGGCCTTCGCCTATTGAAGGAAGGCCCCTAGTTGACGTCGTGACCTCGCCGATGGAGGAAGCCAAAAGTGGAGTAGGTCAAGACTGACCGAACCACTCTAAATCTCTGATTTGCGTTTATTTTGAGCACTTTATCATTACTGCAAACCTCCTACATAGCTACTGCTCTCTGCGCTTTTACGAACAAGTTTCTAAGTTCTAAACTTTCCGAATCTGGATTCAGACGTCAATAGGTGTTTTCGTACGATCTTTACATTGCAGCTTACATTTACGTCTTGAATCTGTTTATAACTACGAACTGTCTTCTGCGCTTTTACGAACGAGTTTCCTTGCAGTTTACATTTACATTTTGATTCTATTTATAACTGCAAACTGTCATCTGCAATTTTACGAACGAGTTTCAACATTTAGACGTAAAACTGCATTTAGACGTAAATCGACTTTCCTCGCACAATCATCAGATTTCAGTTTACGTTTACGTCTTGATTTCAACTGCATACTGCCTTCTACGAGTATACAAACGAGTTTCAAAGTTCAGACGTAAATCTGCGTTTAAGACGTAAATCTGCGTTTAGACGTAAATCTACGTTTAGTCGTAAATCTGCTTTTTGCAAATTACTTTTTGAGCTGTACAATAGCAGCACATTGTCTTTATACTTCTGCTTAAACTGCGCTTAGACGCAAACTGTGTTTAGACGCAAACTGCGCTTAGACGCAATCTGCGCTTAGACGCAAACTACGCTTAGACGCAATATGAGTTTAGACGCAATCTGCATTTAGACGCAAACTACGTTTAGACGCTAACTGTGTTTAAACGTAAACTGCACTTAATCATAAGTAATCTTAGAATCGGCTTTTGCATCAAAATAGTTTTTATCGAACGAACGCAGCTTTCGGTTTTAATCGCTGAAAGATTTCCGCTGCACTAATTCACCCCCCCCCCTCTTAGTGCTCTCGATCCTAACAATTGGTATCAAAGCGGGGTATTTCTCATTTCGGATTTACACCCGAGAGAAATGAATCTTCAAGAGGGCTTTTCGGTCTTTCGTCCACCGTTCTTTAACGGATTGGACTACACTTATTGGAAAACTCGAATGAGAGTTTTCTTAATTTCTCTAAATCTGGATTTATGGAATATCGTTGAAAACGGTTTTCAACTTCCCTCTAAACCAATGAACGAATGGTCGGATTTAGAGAAGTATTTTTCTTTAAACGCAAAGGCTATGAATGCCTTATTTTGCGCTTTGGACAAAAATGAGTTCAATCGGGTTTCTTTGTGCGAAACGGCTTTCGATATTTGACGCACTCTTGAAATCACGCACGAGGGAACTAGTAGAGTCAAAGACTCGAAAGTTAATATTTTACTGCATGATTTCGAGCTTTTTCATATGAAACCAAGTGAAACCGTTGTTGACATGTACACCCGTTTTACGGATGTCGTCAATGGTTTAAAATCACTTGGTAAAAGCTTTTCGGATTTTGAACTCGTTAACAAAGCTTTGCGCTCACTTTCTAAAACTTGGGATTCAAAAGTAACTGCTATTCAAGAATCAAAAAACCTAAACAACTTACCACTTGAAGAACTAATTGGTTCATTGATGACATATGAAATGGTGCACAATGCACATGATGAACATATTGAACACAATCACCTTCCAAAGAACAGGAAGGATTTGGAACTCTGGACAAATGAATGCCACTTGAGCGATGACTCAAGTGATGAGGACAATGATGAACAAACCAACCTTCCAAAGAACAGGAAGGATTTGGGACATAGAACATTTGAAGACCACTCGAGCATAAGCTCAAGTGATGGTGAACTTAAACTACAAATGAAACGAAAATTAAAAAGCAAAAAGAATGGAACTACTTGCTTTAAACGCAAGAAGAAGAACAAAAATTGGGATGAATCGAGCTCCTCTGAAGACGAGAAAGTCAACAAAAGCGAGGCAGCAAACTACGCCTTACCAGCCTACGACATTGAGGTAATTAAAATGCCTTTAGCTTATTTTAAAATTACTTGATGCTTTCATGATATATTTTCTTTTTTAGTTTAGAATTAATTTTCTTGAAAATTACATGTTTAAAAATAAAAATACAAAAAATTATGATCATGCTGATAATTTCGAAAATGATAATATTGCATGATAAACAAATAAAATGATTTTGATCATGGTTAAGAAGTAATAATGTGTATCATGTTTGATTAACATTGTTGAATGAAATCACGTTTGATTTAAAGTAATGCATAAAGATGTAATATTAAATGGTTATTAACAATTTTATGCATGAGATTTTAAGTTATCCATGATCATGAGCTTGTTTGATCTTCTTGATTTAATTTCAAGATCTATAGCAAAAATCATGTCTGAATATATGAAAGTGTTAATTTCATTTTCGGATTCACTTAACAATTGGTATCCTAACAATCAGATTCTCTCATACACTTATGAAAAATATTTTTCTAAAATGGATTTGATGAAATGATTCCTGCTTATAAATTCCATCTTAAAATATGAATGATAGTGTTTTTGCTTGCAAAGATTTGTTTCACATTCATATCTCCTATGATTCATGTGCAGAAAAAGAATTTATAAATCATAATACAATGAGATTTCTTATGCAAAAATAAAGTGCTTTTGTGATTCTTTGCTAAAGAGAATAATCATAATCATGATTGTGATAATTATAACATGAAGCTCTTTATAAATCAAGATCGTTCATTATGCTCCCTACATTTATCAAAAAGGAGTTCTTCAAATGAAATGCAATTCAATGAAGTGTCATATTGATATCTTGAAACTTGGAATATTTTAAAATGTGATCTTGATAAGAATGTTTCAAGTTGCTCTTTGTACTATATCTTTTCGAATGAATCATGAGCCTTGATATCATATATTTCATAATACAAGATTTCTTTGTCTTATATCTTGAACTTTCATGCTTATCTTAATTTGGCATATAAAGACTAAGGCATGCTTAGATGAAAAAGAATCTCTTAAAAAAAAAAAAAGCTTTTCCCATCTGATCGAGATTAATGATTTCATGATATTTTATGAATCTCGAAATTAATTTTAATGACTTGATTATGAATTTCAAGTTAATGATTTGATTTGAATAAATTTTATCTAAGTCATAATCTTGATCTTGCAAAATTGAAGTCACAAATAATATCTTGTGGTATTCATGAATTGATACTCACAATATGAAAGCATTGATATTCATGACTTGAATTGGATTGAAACATTGTATGCTTAAATTAATCAGTCTCCTATGTTTCAAAAATTCCTTAAATGCCTTATGTGATGATTGAAAACTAACTTGCTTTATGATGAATCACGAATCATGACTTGATCCATGATGTAAATGCCTTGAAATGATTGAAATATTTAACACTTTTATGCTCTTCCCCCTACTTTCTTCTTATTTTCAATGATAAAATGGGGAGAAGTTTTGATCATACATGGTAGGATAATAATTTGACAAAAATGATACCATCATGATATGAAACATTTATGATGTGCAATTATGCATGCAATACTTATGCTTTCTAATTATGATGTGATGTATTACATATGATGTAAATCATGATTTAAAATGCTATGAGTGCCAAGTTACACATTTTGAGAAGAAATTGTTATATTGAAACATTAATGTAATTATGAATGGTGATATGATATCATGCATGTAATACTTCAACTTATGATAATGATGCATGTAATGATAAAATATTCATGATGAAAAATTGTCTTGACATTCATAACTTGATTATTCATCCTTTGTCATGATTTTGAAATCGTTGTAAAAGGAAAAAAGAACTACAAAACTGTATTCTCTCTTTCTTTTTTACAATGACAAAGGGGGAGATAGCTAGCTTGTACAAGTCAAGAAGATGCAAAAACTTGATTGCTAGCTTGTTGGTCTAAAGAGAAGCAAAAAAGTTGCTATCTCAAAAGAAGCAAAAAAGGATAGCTCCTGCCTATCTCAAGAGGCAAAAATAACTTGCGCATCTAGCAAAGTGAGCAAAATTTTCAAGAAGCAAGAGTTGCCTTCTTGAACATCTCTAATTTGCTAGCTTGCATGATGTAGAACTTGCTATCTTGAACATTACCAAAAGTGCTATCTTATATGCTATAAAACTTGCATATCTAAAACTTGATAGCATGAATGTTCTAAGCATGATTCAACACTTGCTATATTTTCTAGCAAAATTGCATGATGATAAAACTTGATATTATGTTTTTCATGCAATGAGTTGAACCAATATCACAAACACTTGATTGTGATACTTCTCCTTTTTGTTGATGACAAAGGGGGAGAAGTATGTTGATGAAAGTATGTTGATGACATGACATGTGATGCATAAGTTTATGCATATGTTCATGTTGACGTGTTGCAAGTATTCATGATGAATATTGCAATGACTTGAATTCAGTTTGAATTCAAGGTTCTATCAATATGGCATATTGACAGGGGGAGTTTGTTTAAACTCCGAGAGTTAAGTTTAACTCCGTCATCAAGTGGTTGTCATCATCAAAAAGGGGGAGATTGTTGAATCTCGTATTTTGATGATGAAACTACTTGATATATATTTATGATTTAATCTGCGTTTTGAGTGACGCAGGATGCTTCGATCAGGATGAGACAATTAAAGCAGGAAAATCATGTTGTGCCGAAGGAACATGTCAGAAGATTGGATGTCGGGCCGGTGGATCGGTCAACGTATCGACAGAAGGCTTTGGGTCGTGGAATCGGGCATCGGGCCAAGAAGAGTGGGTATTGTGCCAAGGATATCGGAGTTGCGGAGTCAACTGGCCGATTGGGCAATAGGCTGCAGGAGAGGACGATGCGCCGAAGAATCGGACGAAGCGTCGAGGGACCAATGACATGTCGGACAACTTGGTTAATTGCTTAGGATTAATTGTCTCGATCGAAGTTTTGTTTTAAGTGTGCAGGATTAACTACGATGAAAGTTAGACAAGCAGCAGGAGTTGCGCCGGAGTCAAGTTCATGATCACGTTAGGAGTTCGAGAGTTCGACGGAAGTTCGGACGGTCGTCGGAGGTTCTGCGAGAACAGATCCGAGAAGTCCATAAGCTTGCCAAGTGAAGCTAGTCGGAACACGCCAAGTAGATCGTCGGAAAGTCCAGGAGTTTGTCGAAAGTTCGCAGAAGAATCACCGAGGGTTCATCGGATAATCGACGGAAGTTCGCCGGAAACTCGCCGGAAGAAGCGATTGACGCATCGGAGCAAAGCTGCAGAAATTGTCTTAGATTTAATCGTAGTTAGCACGTTGATTAAGTTGGAAAATGGGAGGTGATCCCATTAGCTTAATCTTGGGGCAATTGGGCCCCTGAAAAGATTGAAATTGGGTCGAATGGAGCTAACCATTCGGACCCTGATTGCACTAGGAGGTGCAACCGCCTAGGCCAGGAGGTGGCACCGCCTGGGCTAAGCCTCCCAGCGATACTGGGCGGTGTAACCTCCCCAGCCAGGAGGTGGCACCGCCTGAGCTCAGTCTTCGAGCAAGACTGGGCGGTGCAACCTCCCTAATAGAGAGGTGGCACCGCCTGAGCTCAGTCTTCGAGCTAGACTGGGCGGTGCAACCTCCCTAACAGAGAGGTGGCACCGCCTGAGCTCAGTCTTCGAGCAAGACTGGGCGGTGCAACCTCCCTGACAGAGAGGTGGCACCACCTGAGCTCGGTCTTCAAGCTCTGCCAGGCGGTGCAACCTCTCCAGTCAAGAGGTGCAACCGCCTGATCCCGAAATTTTGGGATTTGATCGTTTTGAGCTCCAAATTTGAATTGGGTTGGGGCCTATAAATACCCCACCCATTCAGCACTGAAGGGATATAGATCCACACCGAATTCTTGATCTTTTCAGTGATTCTAAGAGCTCAAATTTGTGTAAAGTCCAAAAGTTCTCCTCTTTTCTGTTCTTCAAGTCTTGAGTTCTAAAGAGAGGAGAGAAAGGATCTGTAAGGGTTGTCTCCTGAGCCTGTCAAAAGGAGAGAAACTGTAAAAGGGCAGTTGGCCTTCGCCTATTGAAGGAAGGCCCCTAGTTGACGTCGTGACCTCGCTGGTGGAGGAAGCCAAAAGTGGAGTAGGTCAAGACTGACCGAACCACTCTAAATCTCTGGTTTGCGTTTATTTTGAGCACTTTATCATTACTGCAAACCTCCTACATAGCTACTGCTCTCTGCGCTTTTACGAACAAGTTTCTAAGTTCTAATCTTTCCGAATCTGGATTCAGACGTCAATAGGTGTTTTCGTACGATCTTTACATTGCAGCTTACATTTACGTCTTGAATCTGTTTATAACTGCGAACTGTCTTCTGCGCTTTTACGAACGAGTTTCCTTGCAGTTTACATTTACATTTTGATTCTATTTATAACTGCAAACTGTCTTCTGCAATTTTACGAACGAGTTTCAACATTTAGACGTAAAACTGCATTTAGACGTAAATCGGCTTTCCTCGCACAATCATCAGATTTCAATTTACGTTTACGTCTTGATTTCAACTGCATACTGCCTTCTGCGAGTATACAAACGAGTTTCAAAGTTCAGACGTAAATCTGCGTTTAAGACGTAAATCTGCATTTAGACGTAAATCTGCATTTTGCAGATTACTTTTTGAGTTGTACAATAGTAGCACATTGTCTTTATACTTCTGCTCAAACTGCGCTTAGACGCAAACTGTGTTTAGACGCAAACTGCGCTTAGACGCAATCTGCGCTTAGACCCAAACTGTGCTTAGACGCAATCTGCGCTTAGATGCAAACTGCGCTTAGACGCAATCTGAGTTTAGACGCAATCTGCATTTAGACGCAAACTGCGTTTAGACGCTAACTGTGTTTAAACGTAAACTGCACTTAATCATAAGTAATCTTAGAATCGGCTTTTGCATCAAAATAGTTTTTATCGAACGAACGCAGCTTTCGTTTTTAATCGCTGAAAGATTTCCGCTGCACTAATTCACCCCCCCCTCTTAGTGCTCTCGATCCTAACACTTACGAGGGCTATTGAGTGTCAACAGAGGATCATCCACTCTCGGCATCATGAGAGGAATATCCCATGTGTTCTTGCTCAGACAAATCCCTGGCCAGGGTCATTCGGGTTGAGAGAGAAAGAGTTCTCCGGGAGAATCCGATTAGAGCGAGACTTGAGTAGAAACCGTATGGGTCTGACAGCACCATGCTCAATATACGGTCTCTGGGATATTAGATGGATGAGGGACTATAGGTACATGGTAACTGAGGACAGACAGGTCCAATGGATTGGATTCCCTTGTATCGTCTAGGGACTACGGCGTAGTAGCCTAGTACGTCCGTAGTCGATGAGTCGAGTGAATTATTACAGAGATAATAATTCACTGAGTTAGAAGGAGTTCTGACAGGTATGACTCACGGCCAGCTCGATATTGGGCCTAGAGGGTCACACACATATAGTAGGCATTGCGATGAGTAGAGGTTCGGATATGAGATATCCGACGGAGCCCTTGTCTTATTGGATGCAGATTCAATACCCACTAGGGAAGGACCCATTAGGGTTTGACACGGGATCTCTATAAATAGGAGGGATTCACAGCCTCATAGGCTAGAGTCTTTGCTTGCCCTTCCTATTCTCCTCTCCCTCTCCACCTCAGAGTAGTCCTGGAGTTTTGAGGAGCGTTGTCGCAACCCTACTATGTGGATCACCGCTAGAGAGGATGACGCTTGACCTCCTTCACCCCTCCTAAGGATCTGCAAGGAAACAGGGATATACGATCTCACTAGGTAACACAATCTCTATACGCAGTTTTGTGTTTTACGGATTTTTGCGCACCAATCTTCGCACGACGACGAACATCTTTTTGGGAATTGGGGATTTTTGTTTTCTTGTTCTTCTGCTGCGCATATGATGTCGCCCACCATGATTTCCCAACAATAATGTCATTTAATATAAAATAATTATTAAATAATCTTTATTTTTACAAACAAACCTTTTACTAAATTTTTAAAAATGGGGGATGTTACACTCTCCCCTCCTTAAAAAAAAAATTTAGTCCTCTAAATTTATCATACCTCATTCGACGAAAAGATGAGGATAAGCTTTCATCATTTCTTCCTCAAGCTCCCAAGTTGTTTCCTCTCCAGATTGATATCTCCATATCACTTTAACTAGAGGGATAACCCGATTCCTCCTCTCCAAAATGATATCTCCATATCACTTTAACTAGAGGGATAACCCGATTCCTCAAGATCGTTTCTTTTTTATCAACAATCTGAGTGGGCTCTTCCACATAAGACAAGTCTTTATCAATCACCATCGGCTCATACTTAATGATATGAGAGGGATCATGTATATACTTTCTGATCATTGAAACATGAAACATATCATGGATATGGCATAATGATGGTGGCAAGACAATCCTGTAAGCGACATAACCAACCCTCTCAAGAATCTCAAAAGGTTCAATAAATCTTGGCCTTAACTTTCCTTTCTTCCCAAATCTTACAATGCCTTTAGAAAGGGAGACCTTCAGGAATACAAAATCCCCGATTTGAACTCAATATTTCGTCTTATGTTATCAGCATAACTCTTTTGACGACTCTGAGTAGTCTTTAACCTTTTTCTTATAAGTTCAATTTTCTCAGTATTCTCTTGTACTTTTTCTGGTGCTAATAACTTTATGTCGCTAATTTCTTCCCAACATATAGGCGTCCTGCACTTTCGCCCATATAAAGCTTCATAAGGAGCCATCTGAATACTTGAATGATAACTATTATTGTAAGTGAACTCAATAAGAGAGATATCTTTATCCCATTCACCTTCCCAATCCATAACATAGGCTCGAAGCAAATCCTCAAGTGTTTAAATGGTTCTTTCTGATTGACCATCAGTTTGAGGGTGATAAGCAGTGCTAAACTTGACTTTAGTGCTAATAGATTCCTGTAACCTTCTCCAAAATCTAGATAGAAATTTGGAGTCTCTGTCAGAGATTATCTCCTTTGGAACACCATGAAGTCTTACTATTTCATTTATATATAAATCTGCAAGCCTATCAAGAGAATAAGTAATATTGATCGGTAGGAAATGTGCAGATTTCGTGAACCTATCAATGATAACCCAAATAGTATCATGCTTTCTAGAAGTTCGGGGTAGTCCTGAAATAAAGTCCATGGTAATACATTCCCATTTCTATTCAGGAATATCTAAAGGTTGCAACAAACCTCCAGGTCTTTGGTGTTCTGCTTTGATTTGCTGACAAGTCAAACACTTTGAAACATATATTGCAATCTCCTTCTTCATGTCGTCCCACCAATAATGACTTTGGAGATCTCTATACATCTTAGTGCTACCAGGGTGCATGGTGTACTTTGAATTATGACCATCCCTCAGGATTTGATTTTTTGATATCTGAGTCATTTGAAACTCATATTCTATCCCCAAATCTCAATAGGCCATCCTCTGAAACTCGAAAATTTTTAATCCCTTTTCTACTTCATTCCTTAAGCAGATCAAGCGTCGATCTCGTAGTTGTCCTCCTTTAATTTGTTGAATGAGATCATATTGCACTTGGATGGAGGCCATTAATATCATTGAGTCTTGCCCTTTTCTCATGACATTCGAATCATAATTTTCTTCTAATAACTTCCATTGCTTCACAACCAAAGTCGCCATAAAACTTATAGATTTTCTACAAAGGGCATCTACTACAACATTAGCTTTACCCGGGTGATAACGAATAGTACAATCATAATCCTTTAGAAGTTTTATCCATCTTCTTAACTAACACCGGAGCACCCCATGATGAAACACTAGCACTGGAGCACCCTTATCTAATAGTCCTTGTAGTTGCTTTTTCAATTCCACTTACTCAAATGGTGTCATTCTATAAAGAGGCTTAGATATTGGAATTGTCCCAATGACCAAATCAAAAGCAAATTCATCCTCTCTGTCTAGAGATAATCTAGGCAAGTCATCTTAAGATACATCAGGCAAGGAGGTGAATCATGCTCAATACTCTCAAAATAAAAGATGGGATGATTTAGTATACAAAAAGTGATCATTTTGTATAACAATCTATACTGGTATGATTGGAAGATAGTCAATCCATACTTAATATAATATCAAAACTCCAAATATCTAGGAGAACTAAATCAGCAAGAAGTTTGTGTTCTCCAATAGAAATCAAACAAGATGACCAGATCGAGTTTGTTATCAAACAATCCCTAATAGTCGTATTTACATATAGCATATAATCCAGTGGTTTAGGTTGAATGCCCATGTGATAAGCAAAATATTGCGAATCAAATTATAGATGAGACATATGGTCAAACAAATATTTGCATTCTTTCAGAAACATGAATAGTACCCTCGACCACTAATTCAGAAGCTTTAGAATTATATTTCGTGATATCATACACTCTAACATGGACTGATGATTTATGAGGCAGTGATTCTTTCTTCTTATTCAAAGGGCAGTCTTTTATTTAATGATCCAACTTTCCACAAGCAAAATAGGCTCTAGTCACCCTATGAATACAAACTTATTTCATAATTTAACTCGTATCTTACACAGGATTGAATTTTTTTTGTGGTGACTTCCCTTTTCAAATCGATGATGTCTTGACCCTCTTATTATCATATTCTAATTCATTTCTAATTTTTTTTTTTTTTTTGGTAAACTTGTCCTTGCTATTCATGTTCTTGATCTTAAGAAATTCTTTTGATCATTAGAACAATTTCGTACATCAAATATTTTCTCCAATCGCATCATCTATTTTTCTTTTTTTTGCCACCAATGTATTAGGTTCACCACGCTTCTACTATGTCACTCTGATTTAATATCCCCGATCAACCCTTTTATCACACTTAATTAATCAAAAGCAGATGAAGTAGGAGGAGTAAATGTCCTCGTCATCCTAGATTTCTAAAATGCATCAAAGAAAATTTCCACCAATCAATATAGTTCATAGACCTCAATATATTTTGCACGTGAACATATCAAATATTTCAGTGATCCTCAAATCATGCTCTGATACCACTCTGTCATGCCCCTCCCGAATTTAATTCTCATTTAGGAGGTGTGAACCTAATTCAAGATTGATAATATTTAATTCAACAAACAATCCAGGATCCAATCACACATTTGAGGTCACTAAGAAAAACATTCAAGTCATTCACCTCTAAAATCCACAATTTACAAGACCTATGCAGTTTATAATCATACATCATGTCACTAGATGTTTCTTAAAATCCAAAAGCAACTTAACTAAACCAGAACTATATCATAAATCCATAAACGTGACAATTAATGCAATCACAAAGCCAACATGTACTACATGTTTATATCAGTACACAGTTTAAACTTAACATTTCCAAAATCCTAACGTAAGAGGTACATTTCAAATATTTACAAGATACATCAATCTAGATTTATCATTGATATTTCATTACACCCAAAAAGAACTTATACAACATCAACCTATCAAGTACAAAATATTTGCCCCAAAATCTTCTAGTCTTCCACTGCCCCAACCCAATTTACACATTTTAGTGAGCGATAAGCTATCATGAAAAATTTATATAGCAACGAGGTGAGCATATAAAGCTCAGCAAATGACTAACATATCCATAGCAAAGAGGATAGGTTTCAAACATATAAGGTATCAAAATGCAAAACAAAGATACAAGATGAAACAGTAGCATGTTTTGTTTGAATGCAGAATTACAATGTCGAATCGTTCGAAGCACGTTTTATTCATACAATCGAGGAAAGGTAATTGGAGCATATCATTGGCATCAAGAGCATATCGATGACATATGGTAGTTTTAAAGGTATAACAAAGACTTATAACATTTCAGAAATATATCAAAGAACAAAACATGAATAGAAGCTCAAATGTCACATGACGATGCATTCATTTCATTCTTATCCAAAGCATGCATAGAAACATAGCCAAAGCTTTGGATATCATATCAAACACATAGAAGGTGAAGTGGGATCATAACATAATATGGTCCATCCATTTCTGAATGACCAACAAACATAAGTCTCCCACGTCTGGGATCTCCATCCACCCACATATGAGTGAAGTCATAGGGGGCCGGCAGAGCATCGCGGGCTCTAAGCATAACTCCCTTTACCATTTCTAGCAAAGGTTCACATTTATCCCACAAACACCAGAGTACAAAGGGACAGTATGAATACTGAAATTAGCATATATTGGAGGCACATGTGGAACAATGAAATGTACATATGCCTTTCGAGTCAATACGATACAAACATAATCTTTCACAATGTATTCAGATTTGAAAGGAAACAAAAGCAAGAGCATACAAGGATTCCAAGAAACCATATATAGCTCAATTGAAATAAGAAAGTTAGATAAGTTCAATGTCCAAAGAAATGAAACTGGAAGAGGCACATATCGAAAGCAAATGCGGAACAATGGGATGCATGTGCCGAATCATTACGATGCAAACATGATCCTTAGATGATAGCTGCAGATGTACAAATAAATAAAGGACAAAAGTATACAGGAATTTTAGGTAATAATGTAAATCTTAAATGAAGTAAGAGTTTTTTTTTTTCCAAAATCGATTTCCAACGAGAAGAAACAAGGAAAGCCGAAATCGACCAAAGCTCGATTGTGGCAGAATTTGATAGGAACAATGTATGAACTATTTGGATAACCAATTATGCTCCAATTTATACAAAATAGGTGTCATTAGAAAGCTTTGTCAATCTAGTTTTAGGAAAATCAAGTTTAACATGAATTGGAATTTATGATAGGGAGTTACAGATAATTTTGTAGCGTAAGGTCTGAAAATATTAGCTCTGTTTTACTAAATCCATAGGGTCGATGAAAGCAGATGTTTCAGTTAGCAATTGTACTCCAAAAATTTCAAATCAGGTATATACAGAAATCATTTTGAGTCTAGCTTCAAATAAATCATACTTTGTATGAATCTGAGTTCACAGCAGAAAGTTATAAGTAGTTAAGCAACAAGAGGTCAGAAATTTCGGTCCCTGTTTTACAGAATCTATAGGGTTAATTTAAACAGAAGTCTTAGTAGTCATTTAAACTCTAAATCATTCAATCTTAGTATCAAAATAAATTTTTTTTTGTCTACTTTCAAATGGAACAGGTTTTGTCTAAATCAGAGTTTATTACAAAATGTTATGACCGAAACATTGAATAGAGGTTAGATTACCGAAAAATTACAGATTCATAGCTTTATATCCAAACGAAAGGAGGTCTGGTTCTAAGTTGAAATCTTTCAAATTTTGCAGAATAAAAATGGAAACATAGATTAAGGTTACTGTGGGATGGGGTTAGAACACTTGCCTTATAACTATTTGAATCCCAAATGTGAGAAAATTGATGAAAAACCTCAAGCTCTTCTTCTTCTTCTTCTTCTTCTTTTCTCAAACTCACGTTGGCTGCAACTCTTCAGATTTGTTTTCTTTAACCTTTCATCTAATTATTTAGGTTTTGGCTAATGCAAAAGTTGCAAGGTATCTTGCATGCATGAAAGGGGCTAGGTGTCATCTTTAGAGCAAAGATAAGTGGCACCAACCTTAGGTTAGTTAGTGACACATGTCCACTATATATATTTTTTTTTTTTAACTTAAATCTGAATCTTTCATAAATTATATCAAACTTCTAATATTTACTCTTAGGTCCCTAGCCATAAACCTTTAATATAATGTCATTTAATATAAAATAATTATTAAATAATCTTTATTTTTACAAACAAACCTTTTACTAAATTTTTAAAAATGGGGGATGTTATAGCAGGTGGTAGTAACACCCATTTATGACGGTGGTATCGTTAAGACCCCGAAAATCTAGGAATGGACACTTTTAAGCTCCAATTTTAAACTGATTGGGGCCTATATAAACCCCACCCTTTCCTACATGAAAGGGAATCAAAATCTTACTTTAATTATGAGTATTTGAGTGCTTAAAAGTGATGTAAAAGCTAGAGTTCTTCTTCCTCTTTCTTTCTAAGTGTTGATCATTCAAGAGAGGAGTGAAAACTTGTAAGGGTTGTCTCCTAAGCCCGTCAAAAGGAGAAAAGTTGTAAAAGGGTGGTTGACCTTTGCCTATTGAAGGAAGACTTCTAGTGGACTTAAGTGACCACGTCAGAGAAGGAAGCCAAAAGTGGATGTAGGTCAAGATTGACCAAACCACTCTAAATCTCGGTTCACATTTACTTTTTGCTATTTATCTTAACTACAAACTGCCTCCATTGCTTTACACAACAACACTTCCGTATGCTTTCAATTTAAAGATCTTTCTGAAATGGTTTTCGCTGCACTAATTCACACCCCCCCCCCCCCCCCCCCCCCCTCTTAGTGTGCTCTTGATCCTAACAATAGTGAGGTTCACTCTCAGTTGGATTAAAACCCAAGAGAGATGACATTTGCTGGGAACCAAGAGGGTCACTCTATTACATGTCCGCCCATGTTCGATGGGATGGATTACACCTATTGGAAGACTCGAATGAGGATCTTCCTTATTTCCATAGATTTTGAGCTTTGAAATATTGTAGAAAATGGATTTTCAAAGTCTTATCTTCCAATAATCGATTGGAATGAATTGGCAAAGAAGACTTTCGCTCTAAATGCAAAGGCTATGAATGCCTTATTTTTGTGCACTAGATAAAAATGAGTTCAATCGTATTTCAATTTGTGAAACTGTATTTGATATTTGGCATATACTCGAAGTGACTCACGAAGGCATAAGTAGAGTAAAAGAGTCAAAAATCAATCTTTTAGTGCATTCTTATGAACTTTTTCGAATGAAACCGAGTGAGATCATAGGAGACATGTACACCCGTTTTACGGATGTCATCAATAGTATTAAAGGACTTGGTAAATGTTTTTCGGATTTCGAGCTCATTAATAAAATTCTAAGATCCCTTCCAAAGAGTTAGGACCCTAAAGTCACGGTCATTCATGAGGCTAAAGATTTAAACAACTTCCCTCTTGAAGAATTAATCGGGTCACTAATGACCTACGAAATGACTTGCAAAGCTTATGAAGAGCATGAGGACACCCTTCCAAAGAACATGAAGGATATGATACTTAGAACTCAAGAAGACAACTTGAGAGAAAACTCAAGTGATGAGGACTTTGATGATGACTTGTCACTTTTAACAAGGAAATTCAAAAAATTAATTAAAAGAAACAAATTTAAAAATGACGCTAAAAATAAATTTGAACCCAAAAAGGACCAAGTAATTTGCTACGAATATAAGAAGCCGGGACACTATAAAAGTGAATGTCCCCATGCCAAGAAGAGAATACCAAAGAAGAAGGCGCTTAAAGCAACATGGATGACTCAAGCGCATCTGAAGAAGAGGAGTCCAACACCGAGCAAGCTGCTCATTATACACTCATGGCTATTGGAGGTAACAAATTTAATTGATGTAGATTTATCATTTGATGAATTATTAAATGATTTTCATGATTTATTTGATGAATGTAAAATAATTAGTAAAAAATATAAACTGTTAAAAAAGGAGCATGATATTCTTCTTAGTAATTTTGATAAATTAAAAATTAAGCATAATGATAGTTTAGCTCCATGTATGAATTGTTATAACTTAAAAATATTCTAAAAGGAGAACTTGCTACTCAAGGACACCTCGAAGAAATTTGAGGTTGGTAGTAAGTCCTTGAACATGATCCTTACAAATAAGGGTCACGTTCATAAAAGAAGTGGAATTGGATTTGTGAGAAGCCCTCACCAAAATCCAACCACCTTCATTAAAGACTCTATCTTACATATTTCACACCAAAATAAATATAACTTTTGTTGCAAACATAGACATAGAATTTATCATTGTCCATTCAAGAAACTCAGTCCAAACAAATTGATTTGGGTTCCTAAAGGAATCATAAAAAATTTCATGCAACATGATAAGCAATTTAGATCAGTTTTTTAGGCACCCAAGATCAAGTGGGTACCTAAAAATCATCCTCCTATTTAGAAACGTATATCATCATAAGCTAGGAGCAAGAGATGATATCTTGCTTTTTGGGTGCTCAAGGTTTTTTATCAGAGATCCAAAATGACTCATAATGCTCTCTAGCTAAAATGACAAAAAGAGGATCAATAGAATCAATTATAAAATGATACTTATATTCCATACGTTAATGATAAACACTTAAGTTTGATCCCTCAAATTTTGAAACTTGTAAACTCTTATACATGAATTCCTCTTCACACACCCTTCGGATTTTTCGAATTCATCAGATACATTCCTTCCTCAATCTATCCAGATCTAACTATATCTTACAAGATCATGAACTTACGTCTTGCAAGCCAAGTTTGCATATGAATTCTTGTATGATATAAATCATGAACTAGCAAGGCTTACAAGCTTGCATGATGAGTCATGAATATATTGAATACTCTATAACATTTGAGTAGAGTATGCATTTCACAAGATCTATCATGAACGTACAAAATTTCTCATCTTGTGATGAAAATTTTTACATAATTATGTAATTAAGGTTGGTTGCTCCACAAATAAAAACTCTCTTCAAATTGAAAACACCCACATCAGCCCACACAGCCTTGAAAGCAATGCTCACTACTTGTAGGCGGTGGCACCGCCCAGCTGGCGGTAGCACCGCTAGCTGTCACGGGTGGCAGACGGTTGCACCACCCGTAACCTGCCCCCTTTTTTAAAACCGAGCTACGGCCAGTGGTAGAACCGACCCCAACTCATTTTCCTCTCTTCCTTGCAGCTCTAAACTCTCCTCCAACTCCATTCTTCCCCTTTAGCTGCCCAAAACTTTCTATTTCCTACAAGATCAAGAATCAATCCTACATCCTCTTGAAGATCTCAACTAAGGTATTCTCTAAAAGGCTTTGAATTTTCTTTTGTATGATCTACTCTTGCTCATCATTTATCTTCATAATAGCAGTATTTATGGGTTCTAGAAGATCCTCTAAGGACAAAGAGAAGAGGAGATTAGAAGAAAACTATGATTCCACACTTTTTGATTCAAATCTACATGCCCAAAAATTTACTTCCATAGAATTTAGAAATGTTCATAAGGGAAAGTATGTTGATTTAGATGAACTATGTGATTTAGAACCAATTCAATGGTTTGCAAATCTAGATCTTCTCCCAATCCTACAAATAAGTGAACCCATCGACCCTAGGCTTGTTAGGTTATCTTATAACAATTTACATATAGATGAAGAAGAAAGGGTGTCTACCTATCTTTTAGGACATCATATATCCATTACAGATATATCCCTTTGCGACATCATATATCCATTACAGATATATCCCTTTGCGACATCATAGGCATCCATGTAAAAGATAGAGACTATTATTTTATAGGACAATGGGATGATAAAACAGTTGGGACCACGTATTTTGATGCCTTAGGAACAATTTTCGACAATCCCAACTTAATGGTACTTCCAAAAAGCTGTGAACATCTATTACCATTAAGCACCAAAATACTTCATCACATCTTAATAAGTATCATTCTCCCTAAACAATACCATCATGATGAAGTAAGTCAAATGGAACTAGGAATCATGTATTGGATATTGAAGGGATACAACAATTGCTTTGGTTACCTTATCCAACAAAATATGATAGAGATATCTAAAAAGGACATGATGCTTCCATATGGTGGCATAATCACTAGAATTCTCCGTGCTTACGATATTGCAATACTACCCGACGAAGAGGTTATAAAGCTAGATAGATTTAGCATCATAAATAAAAATCTACTTCGACGGATGATATGTATATTTAAAAATGGTATGTGGGTTAGAATGCCTAGAAGAACCGATCCCCCTCAACCTGAACTAGAACCAAAAACACCAAACTTTAGGGGTAATCAATCTCCTCCAATTGGTCCCTTTGAGGAATCACATCCATTTGAGCAAGCTCCTTCATCATCTATCGAAGATAGGGATTTGGATAGATCGCTTTGAACAAAGACAAGATCAACTTGAACATCGCCAAGATCAAATCCTATCTAAGCTACAGCAGATTCATCAATAGTTTGATACTTTATTTAGATATTTTAACTTTTCACCTGAATGAGCATATGTATATATTTAGAAAAGGTGGACACAATTCCTTCTTATCATGTTGTAAAACTATGTTACTGTAAACCTTTTTATGCTACTCACTTTGATCACAATGCCACTTAATTTGATGATTGTAAGTCCTTGATATGTTTAACTATTGGTATCTATGACTTGATATATTATTTGGTAAGCATTTACAAAGTTAGGAATATTAATGTTGATTGTACTTCGTTTTCGGATTTTCCTTATTCTTTGATCACTTAAATTTCATGCTGAAAATTTTATACGAATTTGACATGATTGAATGCTTCAATAACATGTTTACTTTAAAGTTAAAATTTTGTGCCTTGGTGCTATAAGTTTCCATGATGAGCATGTTATATTCTCATTGTGATTTGAGAAATTTCATTCATACATCGGATTCTTAATCTTTGAGTACTACAAAACACTAATAATTTTGCTTCATAATTATGATTGAAAAACTATGGCAAAACATTGTCCGAATGCATGAATTTGTTAAATTTCATTTTCGAACTTTCTTGACTCTTTGATCAATCACTTAAAAACTCAATGCTGAAAATATTATGATACGAATTTTATATGATTATATGATTCAAAAGTTTCCATGATGATAAGCATATTTTACCTTCATAATTGTGATTGAAGAGCCATAACAAAACATTGTTCGAATACATGATTTTGTTATATTTCACTTTCGGATTTAATGTATTTCTTAAATAGAGCTTTTATGAGCCTATGCCATATCGAATTTATTTCATATCCATGCTCTATCACTTAATAATTTTTTATATATGAAATTAATTGACAAATGCATCTCTCGTGGACTTATCTTTTGTGAATGTTTATTAAGAAATGGATTTGATGTAGTCTTTCTTTCACATGAATTCCTTCTTGATGAAGGAAGATTTTTTAAGATAAACACTTGCAAGGATTTATTTTCACATGCATATCTTGATCCTTGTGAAAAATGAAGCAAGATTTTATCATTTCTAATGAAAAATGAAATGAAACTCTCTTATCGTTTATAACTTCATGGCTTTACCTTCATTACTTTCCTCTTTCATGCAAAGTTTTGATGATAAGTAAAAGGAAAGAACTTTTGAATGATACCATGTCATGATTGTTTGAAAAATAATTTGTATGAATTTCTTTACAAGTTAAAAAATGACATGAATCTTTACCACACTTATTATTGAATCGCTCTCCTTTTTGTTGATGACAAAGGGGGAGAAATATATGGTAAATAGACGATATATATATGCAATTTTACACTTGAAATGTTTGCATTATGATAAGATATCTAGAGCTTAATTTGAAATATTATAAATTGATAGCTTATCATAGAATGAATTGCTATGATTATTATCCTTCATATTTAAAATATAAGACTTGAAAATGGATGTCATGCCTTGACATCATTTTCAGAAAGTTGCATCATGATAGGAATCATGATGGGTGTATTGATAAGTTTAAATAAACTTAACTTATCGATACGACTCTTGAATTCAAAGGCTTTGAATTCAAGAATGACTTATCTCAAGAATGGCATATAGATAGGGGGAGTTAAGGTTAACTTCGTTATCAATTGATTATCATCACCAAAAAAGGGGAGATTATTGAATCTCGAATTTTGATGATGAAGTCAATTGTCATCTGTTTATCTAATTTATATATTGAGATAAGTGTGCAGGATTAACTACGATGGTAGTAAGACATGCAGCAGGTGTTGAACCGGAGTCAAGACCAAAATCACGTTAGGGGTTCGAGAGTTCATCGGAAGTCCGAACGTTCGTCGGAGGTTCTACGGGAACAATCCGAGAAGTCCAGGAGCTTACCAAAGAAGCTCGTCGAAACTCGCTAAGAAGATCATCGCAAAATCCAGGAGTTTCCGGGAGTCCGCCGGAGCATCGCCGAGGGTTCGTCGGATGTTCGTCGGAAGTTCGCCGGAAGCTCGTCAGAAGAAGAGATTGACGCATTGGAACATGATTTGCAGTATTGATGTCTTAATTATCATAGTTAGTATGTAGATTAAGTTAGGATTGGGAGGTGATCCCATTAACTTAATCAAGGGCCAACTAGACCCTTAATAGACCCAAATTGGGTCGAATGGAATAGCTCATTCGGACCTAGAATTCCTGGCCGACGGTGGCACTGCCTAGGAGACTCGGTCTCCCAAGAGTTTTGGGCGATAGTACCGCTCCTATCAGGTGGTGCTACCGCTGGTAATTATTACTGCCAGCGGTGGTACCGCCCTTATCAGGTGGTGGTACCGCCTGAGCTCAGTCTTCGAGCGCTATCAAGCGATAGTACCGCCCAGACTGAGCGGTAGTACCGCTTAGTGTTAGATGACAAGCGGTAGTACCACCCATTTATGGCGGTGGTACCGCTAGGACCCCAAAAATCCGGGAATGGAAACTTTTGAGCTCCAATTTCAAACTGATTGGGGCCTATATAAACCCCACCTTTTCTTGCATGAAAGAGCACCAAAAGCTTGCTTTAATTCTAAGTATTTGAGGGCTTAAAAGTGTTGTAAAAGCTAGAGTTTTTCTTCCTCTTTCTTCCTAAGTGTTGATCATTCAAGAGAGGAGTGAAAACTTGTAAGGGTTGTCTCCTAAGCCCATCAAAAGAAGAAAAGCTGTAAAAGGGTGGTTGGCCTTCGCCTATTGAAGGAAGGCCTCTAATGGACGTCAGTGACCTTGTTGGAGGAGGAAGCCAAAAGTGGATGTAGGTCAAGATTGACTGAACCACTCTAAATCTCAGTTTGCATTTACTTTCTGCTATTTATCTTAACTGCAAACTACCTCCATTGCTTTATACAACTACACTTCCGTATGCTTTCAATTTAAAGATCTTTCCGAAATGGTTTTCGATGAACTTAGATTTTAACCGACGAAAGTTTTCCGTTGCACTAATTCACCTCCCCCCTTAGTGTGCTCATGATCCTAACAAATTTAATTTCAGTTAGAAGGCTAGATGATGAAGACTATGATAGCAAATTTTATAGAGGGCAATGGAAGCTCAGTAAGGGTTCTCTTATTGTGGCTAGTGGAAAGAAATGTCATACTTTGTACAGGCTGTAGGCTAAAGCTTATGATGAGCAGTTAAATACTACAAAAAAAGACTTCAGCATGGAGTTATGGCATAGGCAATTGGGACACATGAGCAAGAAGGGACTGCAAGCTCTTTCCAAGAGAGAGGTATTGCCAAACCTCAAAGGTACACATCTGAACTCTTGTATTGATTGTTTGGTTGGTAAACAATATAGAGTTTCATTTGCTAGTCCTGCTATGTCTAGAAAAATGCATGTCATCGTGTTTATACAGATGTATATGATCCTTTGAGGATAAAAACTCCTAGCGGATCTGTTGATGTTCTTGGTATAAATGGTGTACTTTATTTTGTCACTTTTATAGATGATTTTTCCAAGAAAGTTTGGCTTATGCTTTAAAGACCAAAGATCAAGTTATTAATATCTTCAACGAGTTTCATGCTAGGGTTAAAAGGGAGACAGAAAGACAATTGAAATGCATAAGATCAAATAATGGTGATGAGTACACAAGATTATTTAATGATTATTGCAGGTCACATGGGATCCAACATGAGATGATAGTTCTTGGTACACCTTAGCATAATGTAATTGCAGAGAGAATGAACTGCACTATCGTGGAAAAGATCAGATGTATGCTTTCACAGGCCAAGCTACCCAAAAAGTTTTAGGATGAGGTTTTGAGGATTACAGTTGATGTGATCAACTTATCACTATGTACAACCCTTGCTAGTCATAGGTGCTCAGTAAGCCAATCACGTGAGTGATGACACATATGACTTGATACAGAATCTTTTTGCTTATTATATTTTGGCATATATCACTTTATAACTATTGCATATATCCATATATATATTGTGATGTCCTTGGATTTGTGCAATGGGAATCTGATCGTGATGAGATCACGAAAATAAGATCGATTCACCTTTAAACACATATCCTAAATAATCCCGGTCATAGGTTACTCGAGAGGGACATCATGATAACCGGACAGACTAGTGTGCTGTATACCCATCCATATGATGGATGCAGCTGGTCTCATAGCTGCTCATGTAGGGACACTAGGGATACAGTACAGGTGCTCATTGGATAATGAGTTCACTGATTGACCCGCTTACGGAATGCTGGATGGTTGATGATGCCTTATTGTCAGATAGCGATTTCGTAGTCCTAGTGGTATATCTGGTCCTTAGACTTGAGACGCCAAAGATGTCCTGTATGAGTGTTCTACTCTTTGATACCAGACTTATAGGTTTGGCTGTCCCAGATCTAGTACAACTGGTCATTGGGAGTGGTAGTCGACCTTACAAGGGCTATTGAGTGTCGATAGAGGATCATCCACTTTCGGCGTCATGAGAGAAATATCTCATGGGTTCTTACTCAGACAAATCCATAGCCAGGGTCATTTGGGTTAAGAGAGAAAGAGTTCCCCGGGAGAATCCGATTAGAGTGAGACTCGAGTAGAAACCGTATGGGTCTGACAGCACCATGCTCGATATACAGTCTCTGGGATAATAAATGGATGAGGGACTATAGGTACACGGTAATTAAGGACAGACAGGTCCAATGGATTGGATTCCCCTGTATCATTTGGGGACTACGGCGTAGTAGCCTAGTATGTTCGTAGTAGGAGTTCTGACAGGTATAACTCACAGCCAGCTCGATATTGGGCATAGAAGGTCACACACATATGGTAGGCATTGCAATGAGTAGAGGTTCGGATATGAGATATTCGACGAAGCCCTTGTCTTATTGGATATCCAATAAGCCCCTGAATTATTGGATATCCAATAAGCCCCTGAATTATTGGATCCCATGGACGAGATCCAATAAGAGCCCATAAGAGATTATTGGATAGAGATCCACTAATCTAAAAGGCTTGGGTTATTGGATGCAGATCCAATACCCACTAGGGGAGGATCCATTAGGGTTTGATAGGGGACCTCTATAAATAGGAGGGATTCAAAGCCTCATAGGCTAGAGCCTTTGCTTGCCTCTCTTATTCTCCTTCCCCTCTCTACCTCAGAGCAGGCTTGGAGTTTTGAGGAGCGTCGTCGCAGCCCTACTGTGTGGATCACCGCTAGAGAGGAGGACACTTGACCTCCTTCACCCTCTCCTAAAGATCTGTAAGGAAACAGGGATATACGATCTCCCTAGGTAACATAATCTACTCTATACGTAGTTTTTCAGTTTCGCAGATTTTGCGGACCAATCTTCGCACAATGACGAACATCTCTTTGGGAATCGGAGATTTTGTTTTCTTGTTCTTCCGCTGCGCATCTGATGTCACCCCTAAGATTTCCCAACAGCCCTAGATGGTGATGTTGCAGAGTATGTATGGTTAACGAAAGATGTTTCCTACAAACATTTGAGAGTGTTTGGTTGTCATGCATTTGCACATATTCCAAACAATGAGAGGTCCAAGCTGGATGGTAAGACAAAAGAATATATTTTTCTTGGCTACTTTCATGATCATTTTGGTTACAGGCTTTAGGATCCAGAAAAGCAGAAGGTATTTAGAAGTAGAGATATAGTCTTCTTTGAAGTTCAAACCTTTTAGGATTTGAAGAAGAAGGCACCAGTCAAGACTTCTGCGGAAGAATTAGCATATTGTGACCCAATTACTCCTCCAATATATCAGAGTGATGGGGGAGATGTGCAGGAAGATGGTGTAGAGCCTGATGTTGATATATCGGTAGGACATGTTGAGAAAGAAGAAGTTGGAGAGCAACTTCCCGCAGAACTTCAGTTGAGAAGATCTTCTAGATAACGTCAACCTTCCAGAAGATACTCTACATATGAGTATGTGATGCTTACTGATGTAGGTGAACTAGAGAGTTACCAAGAAGCAGTTGAAAGTGAGCAGAAAAAGAAATGGCTAGTTGCTAAGTAGGAAGAGATGGATGCTCTTTAGAAGAACCACACTTATGATTTAGTGTTACTATCAAAGGGAATGAATGAAGATCTTGAAGAACAAGTGGGTTTTTTGAAGACTCAAGAATATTATTCTCAACCAAAGTACAAAGCTAGATTGGTTGGGAAAGGCTTTGGTCAAAAGAAAGATATTGACTTTGAAGAGATTTTTTCTCTTGTTGTTTAAATATCTTCCATTCGTGTTGATCTTGGTATTGCTTCTAGCCAAGACTTGGAGGTTGAGCAGTTAGATGTGAAGACAGCTTTCCTTCATGATGATTTGGAGGAGAAAATTTATATGGAGCAACCAAAAGGCTTCAAAGTCAAAGGTAAAGAGAATTTTATCTACAAGTTGAAGAAGAGCTTGTATGGGTTAAAGCAAGCTCCAAGACAGTGATTCAAAAAGTTTAATTCATTTACGACGGAAAATGGATACAAAAGAACGACTTTAGATCATTGTGTGTACATCAAATGGTTTGGTGAGAATTTTATTATTCTCTTACTTTATGTTGATGACATGTTTATTCTTGGGAAAGATATGTCTAAAATTGATAGGTTGAAGAAAGAATTGAGTGCATCTATTACAATGAAGGACATGAAGCAAGCAAAACAAATATTATGTATGCAGATTTCCCGTGACAGAAAAACTAATACGATTTGGTTATCACAGGAGAAATATATCGAGAAGGTATTGAAAAGGTTCAATATGAGCAATGCAAAACCAGTTGATTCTCCTCTTGCAGGTCACTTCAAGTTGTGCTCAGAATAGAGTCCATCAAGTGATGAGGAGAAGGAGAAAATACAAAAGATTCCTTATACTTCAATAGTTGGAAGTTTAATGTATGAAATGGTATGTACGAGGCCAGACATCGCATATGTAGTTGGTGTTACTAGTAGATTTCTAGCAAATCCAAGCAAAGAGCACTAGGCAGTAGTGAAATAGATTTTTAGATATCTCAGAGGGAGCTCTAAGGTTTGTTTAAGCTTTAGAGATAGACCACCTGTGTTGATAGGTTACATAGATGCAGATATGACAAAAGATATAAATACGAGAAAGTCCACATCAGGTTATGTACTTATTTTTGTAGGGGGAGCTGTGTCATGGTAATCCAGATTGCAAATGTGTATTGCTCTCTCCACCACATACGCAGAATATATTGCTGCTATAGAGGTTTAAAAAAATGTTATGGATAAAAGAATTCTTAAAAGAATTGGGGCCGAAATAGGAAAACTATGTAGTGTATTATGACAACCTGAGTGTCATCCATTTGTGTAAGAACCCAACTTTTCATTCTAAGTCAAATTATACAGATGTCATATACCACTAGATTCGAAATGTACTTGAAGAGAAGCAGTTGCAGCTTCAAAAAATTCATACAAATGACAATGGAGCAAACATATTGACAAAGACCTTACCAAAAGAAAAATAGGATACATGCCGATAGCTGGTCAGTATGACTTCACATTAAGGAGTCTTAGGACAATCATCCTTATAGGCTGAAGGGGGAGGTTATTGGGCTGACAGCCCAACAGATTCAGCCCATAGTGGGCTTTAAAAGCCCACAATCCACCCCCTTTCTCTAAACCCTAGATTCATATTATGGGGGTATATGGGGCTACGAAAAGATGAGGAAAAACTATAGTAACGAGGAGAATACTACATCCACGTGATTCCAAAGAAAAGAAGGAGAAAAATACAGAAAACAAGTAAAAGAAAAGAAAGAAGACAAGGACAATGTAGTGAGATTGTTCTCAATCTTCTGGTAGTATTTTTATATCAGGTTAGATCAAATCTATAATAGATTCTAGCTGTGATTACTTGGGGGAGAATTTGGATATTATACATAGTGACATGATCCTTGTATCACAGTTATTCTCTTGTGATTGTTACTAGGATTTTGGGCAAGAAATTGATATTTGTATATTCATTATTCTTATAGTGGATTATCTCTAATTTGCCCTGTGATTTTTATCCTTCACATTGAAGGGGTTTTCTACGTAAATCTTGATGTTCTATTTAATCGTGATTTCATTTAATTTCGCTGCATGTTATGACCCGATAGTATTTGTTCATATATAAAAGTTTAATTTCTCTTTAAATCATATATATATATATATATATAATATTAATTTAATAGCTTAATTATGATACTAATTTTGTAGATGACGTTCGACTTCAAGAAACTGATACGAAGGAACATGCATTTTGAAATTCATCTCGAAAAACTTAATCATCCTATGTTTCCAAAAAAACACTATTTATTAGGTGGATTGATTCTGTGATGTGCATCGACAACTATTTCTTTAACCCCAGCAACACTCCAAATTTATACCTACGGTGAAAAAACTTCCAATTTATATAATATAAAAAAATAAAAAAATACTCAAATGCAATATATCCTTCTAATCTGTGGTGAAAAATAACTATCTCTTTAGTCAAATCAAGCTCAAGTCCCAAAAAAAAAAGAAAATTTGTTTCTTGCATAAATTATTTAATAATCCTTACAAATTCCACTCACCCATCTCTATATATCCATAACTAATGTATCCCCAAGCGTCCTTACCTCCATTAGCTTTTTTTATGCATCCTCCTAAACATAATACTTCAAACACATAACAATTTTTTCATATTATATATATATATATATATATATATATATATATATATTAGAATTAATATTTGAAAATAATAATAAATATTAAAATAAAAAGATTTAATATAAAGTTTAAGAAATTATCGAGAAACCCATAAACACTATTTTAAATCTATGAGAAATACTTAATATTTTCATTATATGATTCAACTGATATTATCTCTGCTATAAGCATAATAAACACAATCATCTAGTGATTGGATTTAGAATTATTTAATAAATTAAGTAATAAATAAAATTAAACATTATTGGATAATAAAAATAAAATCAGAGGGATAAAAGGAAAATTGTATATTCATCTCTTAAATTTTAAATATAGCCTGCTTAAAATTTTATTTGTATAACTTAAAAATATCCCAATAAATACTTTTCATTGGAGGGAGAAGGGCAAGAGGAAGGGTAACCATCCCTCCCCTCCCCCTTTTTCCTTCACATCCTCTTTTTTTTTTTTTTTTTCCTGCTCTCCTCTCCTCTCCCTCCGCCTCTTCTTACTTCCCTTTCCTACCCCTTCACTCCTTCTTCCCCTGCCTCATCCACTTTTGCCCTAAGGCCTCGACACCCCCCCCTCCCACCCCACTCTCGCCCCTCTACCCCCTCTCCTTCCCTTGTATCAGATTTCTCTGGAAGATTACTATTTATAATCTTCTCTTTACTATTTATAATTTATTTTAAAAATTAAATATTTTAAAATTAAAATTATTCTTTCAGAGATGAACATAATTTTTTTTTCTCTTTTTCTTTCTCTTCCTCATCTTCTTTATCGGACCTTCTTTCTTTTTCTTCCACCTCCTCTTATTCCTCATATTATTCTTCCTCCTTAGAGGACAATGTTGAAGGGTTGCTTAGCAATGTTAGAGAGTGTGAGTTAGGGGGCATCTATCGATGGGGGGGGGGGGGGGGGGGGTATGGACTAGGGGACAATAATCAACGAGAAACATCAATAACGATAAAGTGCGCAGGTGATAATCATGCGATCTAAAAATAATAATAAAAAATGATAAAAGGTTAATGTTCATTTTAGCCTCTATGATTTTGGTCATAGATCACCTAAGTCATTATGATTTATTCGTATAAAAAAAATAATTCACATATTTTTAAAAATATTATATATAAATCCCTCCCGTCAAGTTAGAGTTAATAAACGTTAGATTATGCTTACGTGGTATGTTGACTCATAAGAAATTATTAATATAATGATACGTATAATTTAAATTAAAAAAAATCTATTTTAGTCCATGTGATTTTGGTCATAGACCACTTAAGCCTTTATTATTTTGTTTGTGCCTAAAATAATCAATATATTTTTAAAAAATAGTATATAAGCTTTTCCTAACAAATTTGAGTAGATAGACATTAGAGTTTGCTTACGTGGTATGTTGACTCGTAGTATGTATTATTTTAAAATACTTAAAAACTTAAAATAATTTTAAAATATATATATGATCATTATTTTTTTATTTTTAGGTTTTTAAAAATAGTTTATTTACTAATTATGACCCTTAAATAGTTAAATTTATCTAGAAATATAAAAATATATATATATCATCTTGATATCAGAACTAAATAATACTAAATAATTGAGTCATATATATATATATATATATATATATATATATATATATATATATATATATATATATATATATATATATATATATATCAATTTATATTATTAAAAATAATAAATTAAAAATAAAAAAGAAGGGCCATATGGGTTATCCAGCATAATAATGAAAAAATAACAATAGATTTAAAAATAAAAAATAATAATTTTTTTTTATTATTTAGCATTTTCCATTTTAAGAGACACGGTGTGATTGGCCAGAAGAACATGCATCGTCTCGTTTAGCCAAATCGTTGGTCGTTCGTCAAAAGGTAACAAAGATGACAATTGAGTCATAAATTGATGGACCCAATTATTAATTCGGTTTAGTTGGGATTGGAGGAATCGACCCAACAAATCCAATTAGATCCCATTAGTAATCAAGTGTAAGTAGGTTAACTAATGTTATGTCATGTTTAGTATGATGGATTTTGACCTCTTTATCAAATAGTTTATGTGGGCCTATGAGATTAGCGTGGCTTAACAAGTCCTTCGCGGATGTAAGTAGCATTAGCTCGGATGAACGCGGCTGTTTGGTGGGTGAAACCAACGACTTGTGGCTTAAATCATTATTGGATTTTATTCCAGCTTTGGGTTCGAGGGAAACAAGCTTTTGCTGACCGTGTTGGCATGGAAAATCAATTAAGCTATTTCTTTCCTAAAATGAAGGATGTATTTGGTTGTATTTTTTTTTAAATCTATCTATAGATATCGATTTATCCAAAATTATATTAATAATAGTAAGATACACTTGATAGGATATAAAGTGAAACTAAACTTTTATATATGAATAAATAGTAATAGATCATAACACGCAGCAGAATTAAATAGAAATCACAATCAAATATGATACCAAGATTTACGTAGAAAATCCCTTCAAAGTGAAGGGTAAAAATCATGAGGCAAATTAGAGATAATCCACTATAAAAATAATGAATATATAAATCTTAATCTCTTGTCCAAAACTAGTAATAATCATAAAAAATTAACTGTGATACAAAGATCACGTCATTGTGCATAATATCTAAATTCTTCCCAAGTAATCACAGTAAGAATCTACTATGGATTTGATCTAACCTGAGATGAGAACACTACTTAGATTATTGTGAACAGTCTCTCTGTGTTGTCATTGTTTCCTTCCCTTTCTTTCTCTTATTTTCTGACTTTTTCTTATTATTTTTGAATCAAGATGCTACTGCAAAGATCTCCCCTCATTGTTGTAGTTTTCTACCTTATTGATATCCTTTTTCTGCCTTAAAAAACACAGCCCCTGTACCCCTTAACTTTTGATCTATGGTTAGGTCAAAAGGGATGGGTTGTAGACTGATAAAGCCCACCTTAGGCTGAACATATGGGTTGTCAACCTAACAACCTCCCCCTTCAGCTCATAAGAGAGGTTGTCTCATGAGTCATCAAAGTGAAGTTATGCCGATCAGTTGTCGACGTATCTCTTATCTTTCTTTTAATAAAGTCTTTGTCAACATATCTGCTCCGTTGTCGTCTGTGTGAATTTTCTGAAGCTGCAACTGCTTCTCTTCAAATACATTTCGAATCCAATGATATCTGACATCTATATGCTTTGACTTGGAATGAAACATTGAGTTCTTACACAAATGGATGGCACTCTGGCTATCACAATGCACCATATAATTTTTTTATTTCAGCTCTAATTCTTGTAAGAATTCTTTCATCCATAACATTTCTTTGTAAACCTCTATAGCAGCAAAATATTCTGCCTCTATGGTGGAGAGAGCAATACACCTTTGCAATCTGGATTGTCATAACACAGCTCCTCCTACAAAAGTAAGTACATAACCTGATGTGGACTTCCTCGTATCTATATCTCTTGTCATATCTGTATTTGTGTAACCTGTCAATACAGGTGGTCCACCTCCAAAGCTTAAACAAACCTTAGAGCTCTCTTTGAGATATCTAAAAATCCACTTCATTGCTGTTCAGTGCTCTTTGCTTAGATTTGCAAGCAATTTGCTAGTAACACCAACTGTATATGCGATGTCCGACCTCGTACATATCATTGCATACATTAAACTTCCAACTACTAAAGCATAAGGAACCTTTTGCATTTTCTATTGAATCTCGTATTTTGATGATGAAACTACTTGAGTGACGCAGGATGCTTCGATCAGGATGAGACAATTAAAGCAGGAAAATCATGTTGTGCCGGAGGAACATGTCAGAAGATTGGACGTCGGGCCGGTGGATCGGTCGACGTATCGACAGAAAGCTTCGGGCCGTGGACTTGGGCATCGGGCCAAGAAGACCAGGTATTGTGCCAAGGATATCGGAGTTACGGAGTCAACTGCCCGATTGGGCAATAAGCTGCAGGAGAGGACGATGCGCCGAAGAATCGGACGAAGCGTCGAGGGACCAATGACATGCCGGACAACTGTTAGGATCGGAGCGGCACTAAGAGGGGGGGGGTGAATTAGTGCAGCGGCTTAAAACGTTGGTTTCGACAAATCTTTCGTACGATAAAAATCGGAATCGGAAGTGCTTAACTTGAAAGCGTATTCGCAAAGTTGTGCAGTAAATATAATGAGGAAATAAAGCAAGTAAGAGGGTTTGCAGTAATGTAAATAGCAGTAATGAAATGCAAACCAGAGATTACATCGTTTTTAAAGTGGTTCGGTCAAGTGACCTACATCCACTTGCGAGGCCCCTCTTCGACGAGGCTCCCACCTTCCACTAGCAAATCTCTTGAAAGGGAATGGTAAATACCCCTCTTACAACTTTTACAAGCGGTTCACTCTCTTACAGATTTTCAGCAAGAAAGAAGGAGGTGAACACTAGCAAATTGAAAACAAGAAAGGCAAAGACTCTTCTAAGACTTTTCTCTCAATCACTTGCTGCTCAAAAAGTTGTGTTCTCAGCTGAGACTTGAGGGGTATTAATAGGCCTCAAGAGGATTCAAATTTGGGCTCCAAAAAATTTGAATTCTCTTATGTTCCCGATGCTGGCGGTGCCACCGCCCAGCGCTCAGGTGCTGGACGGTGCAACCGCCCAGCCCAGGAGGTGTCACCACCCAGCTCTCGGGTGTTGGGCGGTGCTACCGCCCAGCCAGGCGGTGCCACCGCCTGGCTCTCCGATTCACTGGTTTAGCTTAATTTTAGCCCAAACCAAATCTGACTTTGGGCCCAGTTGGCCCCTAACCAGGATATAGGATTATCTCTTAATCTTAATCCTAATTACAAGTGAACTACATAACAAAAAAAACATCCTATACAAGTTTTCAACCGCGAACGTCTAGTCTTGTTCCGACGAGCTTTCCAACGAACTTCTTCCGACGGACTCCCTACAAGCTCCCGATCTTGTGATGACTTTAACGAGTAGCCGAGCCTTCTCGGTGATCTCCGTGAACCTCCGACGATCTCTTCGGCGAACTTTCGAAAATTCCGATAGGTTCCCGATTTCTTCTCGGTTGGTTCCGGCAGCATCTCCGACGATTCTTCGGACTCTTAAACGTCCATCGATCTTGACTCCGGTATTCTTGCTTTGTGTTTTCTGGTTATCGTAGTTAATCCTGCACACTTAACTCAATAATATGGATTAGATCAATTAACCCATCAATTGATTTTATCATCAAAATCCGAGATTCAACAATCTCCTCCTTTTTTATGATGACAATCAATTGATGACGGTGTTAAACATAACTCCCCCTATCTATATGCCATATTATGAGAAGATGAAAACACTTGAATTCCATCCATAGAATTCAAGCATAAACCGATAAGTTCTAACCGTAGAACTTATCATTATTCTCATTAAGCAATAGTAAATACAAAACTTCGATGAAAATCATTTTTAAGTAGAATGATAAGAGACAATTTTTACTACGATAGGAGATAAAGATTTTCAACAAGAATTTCATGATATAAATGTAAGGCAAGCTTTCAATATGATCAATCAATCTTACGATATTCTCAAGGATTTTGCAAGGTATTTTGCAAGGCATATAAGACATTCATATCACACATGCTTTTGAAATTCATATAAGTCATGCTATCAAAATGGTACAAGTCATCACTTTTCTCCCCCTTTGTCATCAACAAAAAGGGAATGAGACTTGAAGAATATAACTTGTGATTATAATATCAAGAATTCAGCATTGATCATACGAAAATCCATCATCCAAACTTAAGTATGCTAAAATATTTACGCAGAGTTCATCTAAAGGAAAATTCAGCATTCATCCATTTTATCAAATCTCTTCTTTCTATAAATAACAAAAATTATAGGTGTGCAAGGAAGAGATTGTGATTAAAAAATATCAAGTAGTAACTCCAATAAGTCAAGATCATAATACAAACTCATTTAAATTTACATCGTCAACTTGAAACTCATAATCAAGCCATCAAAATCAATTTCGAGATTCATAAAATATCATAAAATCATTAATCTTGATCAGATGGGAGCGGTGTTTGACTCAAGATAGGATAAGATAATTTAACATGTCATTTAGAATCGAAAGAGAAGGATCAGATTCATCGAGGAACAGAGAGAGGATGAAAAACTTTACGGAAAATCCATTAAAACAAGTTTATTTTTAGGGACAATTTAACATACCTAATTCCCTTCTAATGAATTCAAATTGGTCTTCGTTCAAAGCTTTTGTAAATATATCTGCTAATTGATGCTTTGTGTCAATGAATTCTAGAACAACATCATTGTTAAGGACATGATCGCGTATGAAATGATGCCTAACGTCGATGTGCTTAGTTCTAGAGTGCTGAATTGGATTTTTAGTAAGACATATGGCACTAGTATTATCACATTTTATGGGAATGTTTTCAAAGTGAATTTCATAGTCTTCTAATGTATTTTTCATCCAAATAACTTGTGCACAACATGCACTTGCAGCAATGTATTCGGCTTCCGCCGTAGATAGTGCAACTAAAGTTTGTTTCTTGAAGTCCAAGAAACAAGTGCATGTCCTAAAAATTGGCATGTTCTGGATGTACTTTTTCTATCTATCCTGCATCCACCAAAATCGGCATCTGCATAAGCTATTAGATCGAATTTTTCAGATTTTGGATACCACAATCCTAAATTTGGAGTTCCTTTAAGATACCTAAATATTCTTTTAACACTCTTAAGATGAGATAATTTAGGATTAGATTGAAACCTAGCGCAAAGTCCTACACTAAACATAATATATGACTCATACATTTGGCAAATGATTCACATAGTGATTCATTCGAAGAGCCAAAAATAATATCGTCAACATAAATTTGCATAATAAGAAAATTATTTTCAAAATGTTTAATAAACAATGTAGTATCAACCTTGCCTTTGGTAAAATTATTTAAAATAAGAAAGGAACTAAGCCTTTCATACCAAGCTCTAGGAGCTTGTTTCAAGCCATAGAGAGCTTTAGTCAATTTGAATATATGATTAGGAAGAAGAGAATTTTCAAATCCAGGAGGTTGTTCGACATATACTTCTTCGGAAATAAAACCATTCAAGAAAGCACTTTTGACATCCATTTGAAATAGTTTAAAATTATTACTACTAGCATAGGCAAGGAGCATCCTTATGACTTCTAATCGAGCCACGGGAGCAAAGGTTTCTTCGTAATCGATACCTTCTTCTTGGTTGAAACCTTTGGCCACTAATCTAGCCTTGTTTCTAACCACGATACCATTTTCATCTTGCTTGTTTCTAAAGACCCATTTAGTACCAATGACTAAATGGTCACTAGGTCTAGGAACAAGCTTCCATACCTTATTCCTCTCAAATTGATTCAATTCCTCTTGCATTGCAATAACCCAAAAATCATCTTTTATGGTTCGTCAATGCATTTAGGTTCAATTTGAGAAAGGAAGGCGGCATTAGCACAAAAATTCTTGAAAGAGGAACGAGTTTGAACCCCTTTTGATGTATCTCCTATAATTAGCTCCTTTGGATGAGCATCTATATACTTCCATTCCTTGGGTAAGGAAATTTCGGAAGAAGGTGCATCCAAGTTGCTATTTTGAGGAGGAGGTTCATTTAAATTCAAATTATCAAAACCAAGATCATCATCAAAATTATTTTTCTTTAAATTAGAAATTTCATTAAAAACTACATGAATAGACTCTTCTATTACTAACGTTCTTTTGTTAAAAACCCGAAAAGCCTTAGAAACGGAAGAGTAACCAAGAAAGATGCCTTCATCGGATTTAGCATCAAATTTTCCTAAGATATCCCTTTCATTCAAAATAAAGCATTTACAATTGAAAACTTTAAAATAGGAAATATTTGGTTTTTTGTTATTCCACAATTCATAGGGAGTTTTTGATAAGGATGGTCTTATTAGGACTCTATTCATGATGTAGCAAGCCATATTTACGGCTTCGGCCCAAAAATACTTAGATAAACTATGTTCATTTAACATAGTTCTTACCATTTCTTGTAGGTTTCTATTTTTTCTTTCAACTACTCCATTTTATTGGGGATTCCTCAGAGTGGAGAAGTTGTGATTGTATCCATTAACTTCACAAAAATTTTGAAAGTCACGGTTTTGAAATTCGCCACCGTGATCACTCTGAATTGATGAAATCATGAAACCTTTTTCGTTTTAAGTGAGTTTACAAAATTTAGAGAAGCACTTGAAGCAATCACTTTTGTGGACTAAGAAATAGGTCCAAGTGTACCTAGTATAGTCATCCACAATTACAAACGCATATTTGCTTCCTCCTAGACTTGTTGTGTCAATTGGTCCGAATAAGTCCAAATGGATCAATTGTAGTGGTCTAGTGGTGCTAATTTGATTTTTTGGTTTGAAACTAGTTTTTATTTATTTACCTAGTTGACATGCATCACATACTTTGTCCTTAGTAAACTTCATATTTGGAATCCCTCGTACTAATTCTCTATATGAGATCTTAGATATTAGTTTCATGCTTGCATGCCCTAATCTCCTATGTCAAAGCCAAGCATCATCATTTAGAGCGGAGAAGCACATTTCATTACTTAGTTCATCAAGGTTGATGGTGTAGACATTATTTTGTTTTAATGCAATCATAGTTAAGTTATTGTTTGGTTTTTCGATAATACACATATTTGATTCGAATCTAATAATATAACCTTTATTGCATAGTTGACTAATACTCAAGAGATTATGTTTCAATCCATCAACTAGTAAAACATCATCAATGGAAAAACTAAATTTGTTACCAATAGTTCCCTTGCCAATGATTTAGCCTTTGTTGTTGTCTCCGAAGGTGACGTACCCTTCTTCTTTGCTAGTGAGCATAGAGAAATGAGATGGATCTCCAGTCATATGTCTTGAGCATCCACTATCGAGATACCATCTCTTGCTCCTAGCTTGTGAGTTTTGTCTACAAAAGAGGATGACTTTTAGGTACCCAATTGATTTTGGGTGTCTCAAAAATTGATCCACTAACTTTGTTATTTATTATTGAATCCTTTATAGTTCCTTTAGGAACCCATATTAATTTTTGTGAACTAATTTTCCTAAATGGACATTTATAGGCAATATGTCCGGATTTGCAACAGAAGTTGCATTTCATATAAGAGGAAACATGTAATGTAGGTCCTTTTACGAAAGTGGTAGGATTTTTTATGTAATCCTTTTACAAATCCAATTCCATTTCTATTTGTGACGTGACCCTTGTGTGCAAGGATCATATCTAATCCTTTGCTACCAACCTTAAACTTGTTTAAGGTTTCTTTAAGAAGCAAATTTTCATTTTTTATTGCTTCTAAATGCTCACACTTAGAGCATGGAGGAGTTTGAAGACTATCAAACTTATCTTATAGCAAAGTATGCTCTTTCTTTAAGATACTTAACTTCTTGCTAATAGTTCTACATTCATCAAATAATTCATTAAAAGCAATAGAGAGTTCTTCAAAAGATAAATCTTCATTAAATAAATCACATACCTCTTCTCTTAAAGCCATTAGCACGTAATGAGCAACTTGCTCGGTGTTGGACTCCTCTTCTTCGGACGCGCTTGAATCATCCCACGTTGCCTTGAGCGCCTTCTTCTTTGATGTTCTCTTTTTGGCTTGAGGACAATCGTTCTTGTAGTGTCTCGGTTTTTTACACTCATAACAAATCACTTGGTCCTTCTTTTGTTCAACTTTATTTTTTGTATTATTTTTAAATTTTTTCTTTCTTAAATATTTTTTAAATTTTTGAGTCAAAAGTGCAATGTCATTGTCACTGTCCTCATCACTTGATGTTCCTTTCAAGTGGTCTTCTTGTGATGTAAGTGTCATATCCTTCCTGTTCTTTGGAAGGGGGTTCTCGAGCTCGTCATGAGCTTGACATGTCATTTCGTATGTTATTAGAGACTCAATAAGTTCTTCAAGAGGGAATATTTTGAGGTCCTTGGCCTCTTGAATGGCCGTAACTTTTGGATCTCAACTTTTAGGAAGAGATATTAAGATTTTGTTTACTAGTTCAAAGTTAGAAAAATCTTTACCAAGAGCTTTGAGTCCATTGATGACATCCGTGAAACGGGTGTACATGTCTCCGATGGACTCACTGATTTCATTCGGAAAAGTTCATAAGAGTGCACAAGGATGTTGATTTTGGACTCTTTCACTCGGCTAGTGCCTTCATGAGTAACCTCAAGAGTTCTCCAAATATCAAAAGTCGAATCACAAATTGAAACACGATTAAACTCATTTTTATCTAGTGCACAAAACAAGGCATTCATAGCCTTTGCGTTTAAAGCAAAAACCTTCTTCTCCGATTCATTCCATTCGCTCATCGGAAGAGAATATTTTTGAAATCCGTTTTCAACAATAGTCCAAAGCTCGAAATCCATGGAAATGAGGAAGATCCTCATACAGGTCTTCCAATACGTGTAATCCGACCCATTAAACATAGGTGGACGTGTGATAGAGTGTTCCTCATGCATGCCGGAGTAAGCCATCTCTCTTGGGTATTAAACCAAATATGAGAGTGAGCCTTGCTCTGATACCAATTGTTAGGATCGGAGCAGCACTAAGAGGGGGGGTGAATTAGTGCAGCGGCTTAAAACGTTAGTTTTGACAAATCTTTCGTACGATAAAAATCGGAATCGGAAGTGCTTAACTTGAAAGCGTATTCGCAAAGTTGTGTAGTAAATGTAATGAGGAAATAAAGCAAGTAAGAGGGTTTGCAGTAATGTAAATAGCAGTAATGAAATGCAAACCAGAGATTACGCCGTTTTTAAAGTGGTTCGGTCAAGTGACCTACATCCACTTGCGAGGCCCCTCTTCGATAAGGCTCCCACCTTCCACTAGCAAATCTCTTGAAAGGGAAGAGTAAATACCCCTCTTACAACTTTTACAAGCGGTTCACTCTCTTACAGATTTTCAGCAAGAAAGAAGGAGGTGAACACTAGAAAATTGAAAACAAGAAAGGCAAAGACTCTTCTAAGACTTTTCTCTCAATCACTTGCTGCTCAAAAAGTTGTGTTCTCAGCTGAGACTTGAGGGGTATTTATAGGCCTCAAGAGGATTCAAATTTGGGCTCCAAAAAATTTGAATTCTCTTATGTTCCCGATGCTGGCGGTGCCACCGCCTAGCGCTCGGGTGCTGGACGGTGCAACCGCCCAGCCCAGGAGGTGTCACCGCCTAGCTCTCGGGTGCTGGGCGGTGCTACCGCCCAGCCAGGCGGTGCCACCGCCTGGCTCTCCGATTCACTGGTTTGGCTTAATTTTAGCCCAAACCAAATCTGACTTTGGGCCCAGTTGGCCCCTAACTAGGATATAGGATTATCTCTTAATCCTAATCCTAATTACAAGTGAACTACATAACAAAAAAAACATCCTAAGCAAGTTTTCAACTGCGAACATCGAGTCTTGTTCCAGCGAGCTTTCCGACGAACTTCTTCCGACGGACTCCCTGCAAGCTCCCGATCTTGTGATGACTTTAATGAGTAGCCGAGCCTTCTCGGTGATCTCCGTGAACCTCCGACGATCTCTTCGGCGAACTTTCGAAAATTCTGATAGGTTCCCGATTTCTTCTCGGTTGGTTCCGGCAGCATCTCCGACGATTCTTCGGACTCTTAAACGTCCATCGATCTTGACTCCGGTATTCTTGCTTTGTGTTTTCTGGTTATCATAGTTAATCCTGCACACTTAACTCAATAATATGGATTAGATCAATTAACCCATCAATTGATTTTATCATCAAAATCTGAGATTCAACAACAACTTGGTTAATTGCTTATGATTAATTGTCTCGATTAAATTTTTGTTTACATGTGCAGGATTAACTACGATGAAAGTAAGACATGCAGTAGGATTTGCGCCGGAGTCAAGAAAATGATCACGTTGGGAGTTCGAGAGTTCGACGGAAGTTCGGACAGTCGTCGAAGGTTTTGCGGGAACAAATCCGAGAAGTCCATAAGCTTGCCAAAGAAGCTCGTCGGAACTCGCCAAGTGGATCGTCGCAAGTCCAAGAGTTTGCCGGAAGTCCACAGGAGCACCACCGAGGGTTCATCGGATGATCGACGGAAGTTCGCCGGAAGCTCGCCGGAAGAAGTCAAGAACCTGTATTATGAACACTGATGCTATGATTGCCAAATTTGTATTATGCCATGTCTGCACCATGTGTTAAGATGTCAAGAACTTGTATCGTAATTTTACGCGTTGATATCTTACCATGTGATGAAATGCTACAATTGATAAACACTTGAAATGTTTACGTTATGATATCACAAGCTTACATCGCAATTTTACATGTTGATATTTGATAATAGCAAACTTGCATGATGATAAAACTTGATATTATGTTTTTCATGCAATGAGTTGAACCAATATCACAAACACTTGATTGTGGTACTTCTCCTTTTTGTTGATGACAAAGGGGGAGAAGTATGTTGATGACATGACATGTTATGCATAAGTTTATCCATAAGTTCATGATGACGTGTTGCAAGTATTCATGATGAATATTGCAATGACTTGAATTCAGTTTGAATTCAAGGTTCTATCAATATGGCATATTGATAGGGGGAGTTTGTTTAAACTCTGGGAGTTAAGTTTAACTCTGTCATCAAGTGGTTGTCATCATCAAAAAGGGGGAGATTGTTGAATCTCGTATTTTGATGATGAAACTACTTGATATATGTTTATAATTTAATCTATATTTTGAGTGACGCAGGATGCTTCGATCATGATGAGACAATTAAAGCAGGAAAATCATGTTGTGTCGGAGGAACATGTTAGAAGATTGGACGTCGGGCCGGTGGATCGGTCGACGTATCGACAGAAAGCTTCGGGCCGTGGACTTGGGCATCAGGCCAAGAAGAGCGGGTATTGTGCCAAGGATATCGGAGTTGCGGAGTCAACTGGCCGATTGGGCAATAGGCTGCAGGAGAGGACGATGCGCCGAAGAATCGGACGAAGCGTCGAGGGACCAATGACATGCCGGACAACTTGGTTAATTTGGTATCAGAGCCCGATATTCTCATTTCGGATTTACACCCGAGAGAAATGGCTCTTCATAGCTTTCAAGAGGGCTTATTGGTTTTTCGTCCACCGTTGTTTAACGGATTGGACTACACTTATTGGAAAATTCGAATGAGAGTTTTCTTGATTTCTATGAATTTGGATTTATGGAATATCATTAAAAATGATTTTCAACTTCCCTCTAAACCAATGAACGAATGGTCGGATTTGGAGAAGAAGTATTTTTCTTTAAACGCAAAGGCTATGAATGCCTTATTTTGCGCTTAGACAAAAATGAGTTCAATCGGATTTCTACGTGCGAAACGGCTTTTGACATTTGGCGAACACTTGAAATCACGCATGAGGGAACTAGTAGAATCAAAGACTCGAAAGTTAACATTTTATTGCATGATTTTGAGCTTTTTCGAATGCAACCAAACGAGACTATAAGCGACATGTACACCCATTTCACGGATGTCGTCAATAGTTTAAGAGCTCTTGGAAAATGTTTTTCGGATTTTGAACTCATAAACAAGATTTTGCGTTCTCTTTCTAAGAAGTGGGATTCAAAAGTAACTGCAATACAAGAAGCAAAAAACCTAAACAACTTACCACTTGAAGAACTAATTGGTTCGTTGATAACATATGAAATGGTGCACAATGCACATGATGAACATGTTGAACACAATCACCTTCCAAAGAACAGGAAGGATTTGAAACTCCGGACAAATGAATGCCACTTGAGCGATGACTCAAGTGATGAGGACAATGATGAACTTGAACTTCGAACACTAAATCTTAATAAGTTTATTAAACAAAAATCTAAAATAGACAATGAACTTAAACGAAGGAAGAGGCCAAAGAAGAGGAAGGCAACCAAGGATGAATCAAGAACTTCCAAAGGTGAAACGGCGAATTGGGCTTTGACGGGCTTCGACTACAAGGTAAGTAACTCAACTCTCTTGAATTATTTCGAAATTACATGATGCTCTTCATAATACATTTTCTTTTTAATATAGAATTAATTTTCTTGAAAATTACATGATGAAAATGCAAAATTTATGATTATGCTAGTAGTTTTGAAAATAATCATGAAAAATACATATTTTATGATAAACAAATAAAATGATTTTAATTGAAAATATGAAATCATGCTTGATGATGTAATGATGTTTTGATACCATGATTTTATTCTATGCATGAGATTTTAAAAATCATGTTTATTGGTTTTATAATTATGGACGATGAATCTTGCGATTTTTTATTTTCACGGTTATGAAAGTGCCTTATTGATATTTGTCGTAATAAAAATTGCACTTTCGATTTTAAAACATGCTACATGTTTGCCATAGATGAAATAAAATCATATGAACTAAAACAACTAAAAAGCGAAAAGTATTTTTCTTGAAAATTTATTTTTCTCTACCATATTGACTTTTTCACTAAGAGATCAATAAAATTATCTAAGCCATTTTGAATCTCTTGAAAGTAATGTTGAGATTTTGATGATGTGTTCTTATTGAAATTTATTTAAATGAATCGTGATTTCTTGGAATTATAACTTAAGAATTCTTTTTATAAATCAAAATAACTTACTGTGATTCTTTCTTTTTGCTATTTGAGTTATCTAAAAAGAATCATAATATGTCTCTTAATATTCATAATTTGTCTACATGATTCGTAAATCTCATTACCAACTCTTCTTGATATTCCTTATGTGATATGAATACATGAAATATTCATTAATTTATTTTGATGTATACAAATGAAAAGTTATGATCATGCATGGTAAGATATAATTTGACAAAATTGATACCATCATGATATGAAGCATTTATGATTTGCAATGATGCATGCAATACTTGAGCTTTTTAATTATGATGTGATGTATTGCATATGATGTAAATCATGATTTAAAATGCTATGAGTTGTTACTAAAATGATGTATGTTGATTTAATGTCATGAATACTCTAAATGATGAATGTTTGGTATCATGATCAAAATATTGATAAATAATTAAAAATTTAAGTATCATGTATGATATGCTCATAATATTGATTGATTTATTCAGTATCATGCATGAATGAAATATAAGACTTTTGAAATTGTGCATGTTCGAATTTGAAAATATAATGATGCACAAATAAGATTGAAACCTTCCCTTGTCATGATTTAGAAATTAATGTAAAGGGTCTTCCCTTCTCTTTCCCAATGACATAGGGGGAGAAAGAGTTGCTAATGTGCATATCTCAAAGAGAAAATTGCTAGCTTTCATGTCTTAAAATGTTGAAAATTTTTTGCTAGCTTGTATATTATAAACTTGCTATCGTACTATCATGATGATGAGCATGTCTTATCTGTTATGATCGGAGCAGCACTAAGAGGGGGGGGTGAATTAGTGCAGCGGATTAAAACTTCGGTTTTAGAAAATCTTTCGTACGATAAGAACGGAACTTGAAAAGCTTAATCTTGAAAGCGTATTCTTAAATATACGCAGAAAAAGTAATAAAGAACTAAAGCATATAAGAAGGTTTGCAATAATGTAAATAGCAATAATGAAATGCAAACCAAGGATCACGCTGATTTTAGAGTGGTTCGGTCAAATGACCTACTCCACTTGCGAGGCCCCTCTTCGATGAGGCTCCCACCTTCCACTAGCAAGTCTCTTGAAATGGAAGGGTAAATACCCCTCTTACAACTCTTTACAAGCGGTTCACTCTCTTACAAATTTTTAGCAAGAAAGAAGGAGGTGAACACTAGCAAATTGAAAACAAGACTATCTAAGACTTTTCTAGGGCCTTTCTCTCAAACACTTGCTGCTCAAAAAGTTGTATTCTCAGCTGAGTTTTGAGGGGTATTTATAGGCCTCAAGAGGATTCAAATTTGGGCTCCAAAATTTGGGCTCCAAATTTGAATTCTCTTTGGTTTCCCGATGCTGGCGGTGCCACCGCCTGTCAGTGGCGGTGCCACCGCCTGCAACTGTCAAACGTTGACAGTGCTGGGCGGTGCCACAGCCCAGCCCAAGCGGTGCTACCGCCCAGCTCTCGGGCACTGGGCGGTGCCACCGCCCAGCCCAGGCGGTGCCACCGCCTATAGTGTTTTCAGCCCGTCTACAGTGTTTTCAGCCTACTTAGTTTGGCTTCAATCTTGGCCCAAACTAATCCGAACTCGGGCCCAATTGGCCCCTACTTAGGTTATAGGATTAATACCTAATCCTAACCCTAATTAACATACTAACTACGAATTTAAAGACATTTTCTAAGCTATTACAAAGTTCGTAAGTCAAGACTTCTTCCGGCGAGCTTCCGACGAACTTCCGACGGTCTTCCGATAAACTCTCGGAAACCATTCTGCGGACTCCCGGCAAGCTCCTAGACTTCACGATTTGATCTTGGCGAGTTCCAACGAGCTTCTTCGGTAAGCTCCGATCTTTCTCGGCGAGCTCCGCGAACTTCCAACGAACCTTCCGGCGAGCTTCCGAAAATCCCTTCGGCAAGCTCCCTACTCATTCTCGACTAGTTCCGGCAACATTCCCGATGAACCTTCGGACTTCCGTCGAACTCTTGAACTCCCAACGAATCCTTCATGCTTGACTCCGCACTTTGTTTCGCTTTATGTCTTCATCGTTATCGTAGTTAATCCTGCACAGCAAGCCAAAACTCTACTCCGATCTAGACAGTTATTACAACGCGAATCGACATTACGTTGCCCGGCATGTCATTGGTTGGCGCTTCGTCCGATTCTTCAACGCATCGTCCTCTCTTGCGGCTTGTTGCCCAATCGGCGGTTGACCTCCGCAACCCCGATATCCTTAGTGCAATTCCGCTCTTGGCCCGATGCCCGACGTCCGAAGCCTTCTGCCATCCAATATCCTAACGTGATCTCCTCCGGCGCAACGTCAATTCCTCTTGCGTTAACTGTCTAATCCTGATCGAGTAGACCTGCATCACTCAAAATGCAGTTAAACATCTAAACACAATCAATTAGTTTCATCATCAAAATCCGAGATTCAACATTATCTTCATAATTGTATTTGAAAAACTATGGCAAAAATATGTCCGAATGATTGAACTTGTTAAAATTAATTTTCGGACTTTCTTGATTGAATGGTCAAATCACTTGATTGGCATAATGATTTTACACAATTACATGTTGGAAATTATGTGCTTGAATACAAAACTTCCATGATAACAAGCATGCTTTATCTTCATGATTGTAATTGAATATCTATAACAAAATCTTGTCCGAATGCAAGAAAGAGTCAAATTTCATTTTTGAATTCTCGTGATCCTAACATATCAAGTTTACTCTCTTCCGAACTTAACAAGCATATATCATATCAAGTTTAATTCATATCATTAATTTTTGACATATAGAATCAATCAGCAAATACATCTCTTATACACATATCATGTGAACAATATTTTGTTTTGAGAAATGGATTTGATGAAATGATTCCTGCTTATAAATTCCTTCTTGAAAAAGAAAGTCATTTTTACGTACAAGGATTTGATACATATCTTGATACTTGTAAAAATGAAGCATGCTTTTAATATCTTATCGATTTTAACTTCATTCGAGTAAGCTCAGAAATAACTTTCCTCCGTCATGCAAAAAGAAAATAACAAATAAAATGGAAGAAGTTTTCAAAGCTATCTCCATGTCATGTTTTCCTTGAAATGTTTGAATATTTGGTATCTTATCACTTTTTGTTGAAAAATGACATGAACCTGCTTATGGTATCGCACTTATATTTAAAATTTGCTCATATCGTTCTCCTTTTTGTTGACGACAAAAGGGGAGAAATATATGAATTGATGCTATGAACACTGATGCTATGATTGCCAAATTTGTATTATGCCATGTCTGCACCATGTGTTAAGATGTCAAGAACTTGTATCGTAATTTTACGCGTTGATATCTTACCATGTGATGAAATGCTACAATTGATAAACACTTGAAATGTTTGCGTTATGATATCACAAGCTTACATCGCAATTTTACATGTTGATATTTGATAATAGCAAACTTGCATGATGATAAAACTTGATATTATGTTTTTCATGCAATGAGTTGAACCAATATCACAAACACTTGATTGTGGTACTTCTCCTTTTATTGATGACAAAGGGGGAGAAGTATGTTGATGACATGACATGTTATGCATAAGTTTATACATAAGTTCATGATGACGTGTTGCAAGTATTCATGATGAATATTGCAATGACTTGAATTCAGTTTGAATTCAAGGTTCTATCAATATGGCATATTGATAGGGGGAGTTTGTTTAAACTCTGGGAGTTAAGTTTAACTCTGTCATCAAGTGGTTGTCATCATCAAAAAGGGGGAGATTGTTGAATCTCGTATTTTGATGATGAAACTACTTGATATATGTTTATAATTTAATCTATATTTTGAGTGACGCAGGATGCTTCGATCAGGATGAGACAATTAAAGCAGGAAAATCATGTTGTGCCGGAGGAACATGTCAGAAGATTGGACATCGGGCCGGTGGATCGGTCGACGTATCGACAGAAAGCTTCGGGCCGTGGACTCGGGCATCGGGCCAAGAAGAGCGGGTATTGTGCCAAGGATATCGGAGTTACGGAGTCAACTGGCCGATTGGGCAATAGGCTGCAGGAGAGGACGATGCGCCGAAGAATCGGACGAAGCGTCGAGGGACCAATGACATGCCGGACAACTTGGTTAATTGGCACAAACATACACCGAAATCTTGATCTTTTTCTGTGATTCTTAGAGCTCAAAATTGTTGTAAAGGCCAAAAGTTTTTCTCCCTCTTCTCTTCCAAGTTCTGAGTTGTAAAGAGAGGAGAGAAAATTCTGTAAGGGTTGTCTCCTAAGCCCGTCAAAAGGAGTGAAACTGTAAAAGGGTGGTTGGCCTTCGCCTATTGAAGGAAGGCCTCTAGTTGACGTCGGTGATCTCGTCGGTGGAGGAAGCCAAAAGTGGAGTAGGTCAAGATTGACCGAACCACTCTAAATCTCGGTTTGCATTTACTTTGAGCATTTTATCTTTACTGTAAACCTCCTAAATAGCTACTGCCTTCTGCGCTTTTACAAACGAGTTTCTAAGTTCAGAGCTTTCCGAATCTGCGTTTAGACGTAAATCGGCTTTTTCGTACGATCATTACATTTCAGTTTACGTTTACGTTTTGATTTCAATCATAACTGCAAATTGTCTTCTGCACATTTATAAAACGTATCTCAAAGTTCAGTATCCTCAAAATTGGCATTTAGACGTAAATCGGTTTTATCGTACGAACGTCGCATTTCAGTTTGCGCTTGCATTCTGATTTTCATCATAAACTGCAAACTGCCTTCATAGATTTACTTTAACGTCATCTTGCTTAATCTTAAGTTAAAGTAATCTTAGAATCGGCTTTTACATCGAATTTTTATCAAACGAACGCAGCTTTCGATTTTAATAGTGAAAGTTTTCCGCTGCACTAATTCACCCCCCCCCCCTCTTAGTGCTCTTGATCCTAACATTTTCTCCTTCTTTTCATCACTTGATGGACTCTGTTCTTAGCATAACTTGAAGCAACCTGCAAGAGGAGAACAAACTGGCTTTGCATTACTCATACTGAACCTTTTCAATACCTTTTCGATATATTTCTCCTGTGACAACTAAATCATCTTGGTTTTTCTATCACGAGAAATCTGCATGCCCAATATTTGCTTTATTTGCCCCATATCCTTTATTATAAAAGATTCACTCAATTCTTTCTTCAACTTATCAATTTTAGACATATCTTTCCCAAGAATAAGCATGTCATCAACATAAAGTAAGAGAATAATAAAATTCTCACCAAACTATTTGATGTACACACAATGATCTAAAGCCGATCTTTTGTATTCATTTTCTATCATAAATGAATCGAACTTTCTGTACCATTGTCTTGGAGCTTGCTTTAGCCCATACAAGCTCTTCTTCAACTTGCAGATAAAATTCTCTTTACCTTTGACTTTGAAGTCTTCTGGTTGCTCCATATAAATTTTCTCCTCCAAATCATCATGAAGGAAAGTTGTCTTCACATCTAACTGCTCAACCTTCAAGTCCTGGCTAGCAGCAATACCAAGAGCAACACAAATAGAAGACATTTTAACAACAAGAGAAAAAATATCTTCAAAGTCAATACCTTTTTTTGACTAAAGCCTTTCACAACCAATCTAGTTTTGTACTTTGGTTGAGAACAATATTCTTAAGTCTTCAATCTAAAAACTCATTTGTTCTTCAAGGCCTTCATTCTATTTGGTAGTAGCACCAAATCATAGGTGTGGTTCTTCTAAAGAGCATTCATCTCTTCTTGCATAGCAACTAACCACTTCTTTTTCTGCTCACTTTCAACTGCTTCCTAGTAATTCTCTAGTTCACCTGCATCAGTTAGCATCACATACTCATCTATAAAGTATCTTTCTAGAAGGTTGACGTTATCTAGAATATCTTCTTAATTGAGGTTCTATAGGAAGTTGCTCTCCAACTTCTTCTTGCTCAACATGTCCTATAAGTAGATCAATATCAGGCTCTACACCATCTTCCTCCACTTCTCCTCCATCACTTTGATATACTGGAGAAGTAACTGGGTCATAATCTACTAATCCTTCTGTAGAAGTATTGGCTTGTGTCTTCTTCTTTAAATCCTCAAAGGTTTGATCCTCAAATAAGATCACATCTCTGCTTTTGAACACCTTCTTCTTTTCTGGATCCTAAAGCCTGTAATCAAACTGATCATGTAGTAGCCAAGAAAAATACATTCTTTAGTCTTATCATCCAGCTTAGACCTCTCATTGTCTAGAACATATGCAAATGCACGATAACCAAACACTCAAATGTTTGTAGGAAACATCTTTCCCTGACCATACATGCTCTGCAATATCACCATCTAGGGTTGTACATGGTGACAAGCTGATCACATCAACTGTAGTCCTCAAAACCTCATCCCAAAACCTTTTGGGTAGCTTGGCCTATGAAAGCATACATCTGATCTTTTTCATAATGGTGCAGTTCATCCTCTCTGCAATTGCATTATGCTGAGGTGTACTAGGAACTGTCATCTCATGTTGGATCCCATGTGACCTGCAATAATCATTAAATAATTCTATATACTGACCACCATTATCTGATCTTATGCATTTCAATTATTTTTCTGTCTCCCTTTCAACCCTAGGATGAAACTCTTTGAAGACATTAATAACCTGATCTTTGGTCTTCAAAGCATAGGCTCAAACTTTCTTAGAAAAATCATATATAAAAGTGACAAAATAAAGTGTACCACTTATACCAGAAACATCAACAGATCCACCAGGGGTTTTTGTCCTCAAATGACTACATACATCTGTATAAACATGGTCTAAGGCATGCATTTTTCTAGATATAGCAGGACTAGCAAATGAAACTCTATGTTATTTACCAGCCAAACAATCAATATAAAAGTTTAGATGTATACATCTAAGGTTTGGCAATACCTCTCTCTTGGAAAGAGCTTGCAGCCTCTTCTCGCTCATGTGTCCTAGTCGCCTATGCCATAACTCTATGCTGAAATCTTTTTCTATAGCATTTAACTGCTCACCATAAGCTTTAGCCTACAACCTGTATAAAGTATGAAATTTCTTTCCACTAGCCACAATAAGAGAACCTTTTCTGAGCTTCCATTGCCCTTTGTGAAATATGCTATTATAGTCTTCATCATCTAGCCTTCCAACTAAAATTAAATTTAGTCTTAAGTCAACCACATCCTTAAGCACCAACTTGCAGCCAAGGTTGATCTTTATGTGGATATCACTCATGTCAATGATGTTTGCCGTGCCAAAGTTACCCATCTTGACAACACCAAAATTTTCAGACCTATATGTAGCAAAAAAACTCTCTTCGTGATATAGCATGATAAGAAGCACCTGTGTCAATCATCCACTCAAGATCCTAACACACACAATAAAAAATATCATCAGAAGGAAATAAAATCAAATAATCACCACCCTGCACGATAGTTGGGATATTATCTTTTGACTATGTAGCCTCCATTTCTTTTCCCTTTTTCTTGTTCTTCTTAGGTTGCTTACATTGTTTCTTGTAATGTTCTTTCTCACCATAATTATAGCAAACAATATCTTTTCTTGATCTTTAGTTGTTTCGACCCATAATTGCTTCTAGACTTTGACCTTCTTCTGTTCTCTAAGATAAGTGCTTGTGAATCATTCTGAGATGTTGCTGAATTCTTTCTTCTCAACTCCTCATTCAACAAACTACTTGTTACTTGACTTATGGTGACAACACCATCTGGCACAGAATTACTTAGGAAAACCACCAGTGTATCCCAACTTTCTGGTAATGAACTGAGAAGTAACAATGCCTGCAACTCATCATCAAGAGACATTTTCATAGAGGATAACTGGTTAGTAATACTCTACATTTTATTCAAATGCTCAACAATATAAGCACTCTCTCTATATTTTAGTTTCACAAGTTTTCTGATCAAAAAAGCTTTGTTGTCAGCTATTTTTCTTTTATAGATACCTTCCAACTTTTTCCAAAGAAAATATGTAGAACTTTTAGTAAAAACATTGTGAAAGATACTATCATCAAGCCACTATCAAATAAATCTAACTGTTTTTCTATCTAACTTCTTCAACTCATCATCTGTTATAGTTGTGGGTTTTGCGCTATCTCTATACAAAAGTCCAAACAAATTTTTGCAATACAAGATATCTTTCATTCTTGATTTTCATATCATCCAATTGTTTTTATTTAAACTAATCATGCGAGAAACACTACTGGCCTCCATGTTCAAATACAAAATTAAATCACCAAAACCTGGCTCTGAAACTAGTTAATGAGATATAAAATGAAACTAAACTTTTGTATATGAACAAATACTAGCAGGCCATAACATGCAGTGGAATTAAATGAAAATCACAATCAAATATGACACCAAGATTTACGTGGAAAACTCCTTCAAAGTGAAAGGTCAAAACCATGGGGCAAACTAGAGATAATCCACTATAAAAATAATGAATATACAAATCTCAATCTCTCGCCCAAAACCCTAGCAACAATCACAAAAGAATAACTGGAATGCAAGGATCACGTCACTATACATAATATCTAAATTCTCCCCAAGTAATCACAACAAGAATCTACTGTAGATTTGATCTAACTTAAAATGAGAACACTGCCTAGATGATTGTCAACGGTCTCTCCGTGTTATCTTTGTTTTCTTCTCTTTTTTTCTCTTGTTATTTTCTATCTTTTTCTCTGCTACAAAGATCTCCCCTCGTTAGTGTAGTTTTCTGTTTCGTTACTATCTTTTTTCTATCTTAAAAAATATAACCCTTGTATCCCCTAACTTTTGATCTAAGTTAGATGAAAGGAGATGAACTGACTGACGACTGTCAGCCCAACAAAAGGTGCGCCTAGTTATAATATATATCACTTGGTTGGTTGTAAAGTTGTGAGATGGCTACATTTCATGTCACTACTTCACATAAATAAAAATAAATAAATAAACAGGAAAACGCTCAACAACACAGATTACGATATTGATTGTTATTCGGGTTCTACACGAGGTTGTTGACGATCGTCTAAACAACCCGCCGATTGCACGGACAACATTAACCAAACAAAATATATGTAAAGTTATGCTGTTGGACTATCACAAACCTTGTTAATTAGAATCAAACATAAACATGATGATGATGAGCAAAAATATAAACTACTCGCACAACGAATGTATTGCGTTGAAAGTTTGGCACAGATGTCACGGAATGTGACATCTTTGCAACCTAGCTATCTCATAGAGTTAACCTTCTTGTAACCATCGTTCTATCCATTAGATCCGTAACATACAAACGCATGAGTAGAATACATCATCGTTATTTCAAATATGAATATTAGAATTACACAAGTGAACTAGAACACAAAATACATGAAATTATTGTCTAAAATATATTAGAAATAATATTTAAATTTTCTCTGGAATAAAGCACGCTTAATTGTGAGAAGTAGCTGCTCGTACCAGTAGTATAAACAGGTACAGCATGCATGATACTCACCCTATCGCATGATTGCATGTGCCGACATGAGCAGCGAAGGGGGTGTAGCCACCGACATTCATAACCCACTCACTCTATCACCAGTCTCTTTCTCTCTGTCTCTCTCTCTCTCTCTCTAAATTCACCATTAAACAGATGGAAACGTGAGACGAGACACCACCAGTACCACATTTGCCGATGGTACAACTTGCCTACCTTATTGGACTCGCAAGCCCTTTGCATCTCCACGTAGTTGATCCAACTCTCCAACGTTTCGTTTACCGCCTATCAGTGTATCTGACTCGTGGAAACCTGCTTGTTTTCGTGCATGATAAAATATAAATCCAACAAAAAATAATTGACATGAGACTCGAAATATATGCAGCCCTAATCAGGCTTGTCACGTCCATATGAGAGAATATTTTCCGAAAATATTGATCCCAACAATTTTAAAATTTTATGATTTTGACTATTAAAAAAATCTTATTAAATATTTACCCTTGATACTAGCTTTGTAGGTGATATGAAATTGATTTTAAGAAGCTGCCATGAAGGAACATGCATTCTCGAATATATATTGAAAACTCTATCTTCAAAATATGTTATTTAAAAAAAATTAAGTTGATCAATTGTATCGATGATCAATTATTACACCAACAAAGTTCTCAATTTATATTTATTACAAATATATATTTTTATAATATAAAAATTATAAGATATGAAAATGTAATTATCTCTTTAGTCGAATCAAACTCAAACTCAAAATTCTCTTACAAAAATTCAAGAAATCTCTCTCAACATTAAGTTTTTTTCTCCAACAACTCATCCTAAATTATTAAGTTACGTGAGATATCTGTAGAATAATCAAATTCTAATTTTTATATCGTATAAATAATCTAATTCTCAAATTCATTTGATTTCCATGAATAAATAAAAAAATATTTGATAACCCTAGTAGATCCCACCCTCCCAACTTTTATGAACCCCTTACGAATCTATGACTAGTGTATCCCGAAGCGTGATTGTCATGACAACCGCTTGCACACTTTTTGACGTCTCCCCGATGCCTCCGCGTCCTCCCAAATCTAATATTTCAAACACGCAGAAATCATTGCTCACTTTGATGTACGCATCGCCACCACCCATATGAAACTATTTCTCACATATGTGCATGTGGGCCTCGTTTCTCCCATACCTCCCTGCCGAGATATATATATATATATATATATATATATATATATATATATATATATATATATATATATATGCGCCAATTCTTACAATTTTTTTCATATGGTAAAACAATATATATGTATATATATTAGAATTAAAATAAAAAAATATATTAAAATAATAAAGTTAAGATCAAGTTTAAGAAGTAATCAAGAGGCACATAAATACTATTTTAAATCAAAATCGCATCCCTAATATGGAGAAATATCTAATATAAGCGATGTTATCTCTTCCATAAACACAATAAGCACAATCATAGAGTGATTTGATTTAAATTTTTTAATAAATTAAATAATTAAATTAAATTAAATTAAATATAGTTGAATAATAAAAACAAAAGAAGAGGAATAAAATGAAGAATTTATATTCATCTCTTAAATTTAAAATATAGCCGCCTATTTAGAATTCCATTTATATAGCTTAAAAATATCCCAAAAAGTGCTTTTAATTAGAGTGATTATTATTATTATTATACCTATCTTAATTAATTAATTAAAATTATGAGTTTGAAAAATAACTCCAAGAATATGTATGTATGTATGTCAATTCTTACATTATTTCCACGTTATCAGGGTCAAAAGTAGAAGCCGTCAAGCAACTGGTCAGAGAGATTGAACTCTTGCAAGTAGCCTCCTCTCTTACGATTCCATCGCCCAGAATTCGTGGCTCTCATGGCACCGTCGTCAACCCTAATTTCCACAGCACGAATTCCCCGCTGGACCCCACCGCGATGCTTCCTTTGCCGACGCAGCGAACCATGCACGTGCTGAAAAACCATGGCCTCCATCGGTCAAACTAGTGGAACTGTAGTAGAGGACTTATATAAAGAACAACAGCCATCTGCCACGTCTTATGTAGCATCCGGCTACCACGGTTGTTGCTTTGGAGCTTATAAATCCTTTGATAGTGGATTTATTTGTACATACACAGCCATGGCTGCTGCACGGTCGAGCAGGGTTCTGCAGGTAGCTCTCCTCGTGCTGGTGGTCGGCTTGGCCATGTCGGGGCAAGCTGCATCGCGGAGAATTCTCGAACAACGTGGCGGCGATGAGATCATCGGATTCGTCGGCGACTTCCTCCTCGGAGAGCTCAAGATTGGAAGGCCGAGCTATGGGGGAAGAGGTCATAAGATGACCACTGACTTCAACACCGAGGAGGTTAAGGACTCGGGGCCGAGTCCTGGGATTGGGCATTAGAGGAACAGCTCTCGTTCCATGACTGCCGATAGCTTGCCACCATCATCCATTCTCTACTATTGTGGCTGATTGCTGCAGGTTCATCTGATAAAGTTGCAGCAATGAATTTAGTTATTCTTTTGTCATATTTCGTTTTTGTACATGAGTACGTGAGCGCTTGAGAGAGAGAGAGAGAGAGAGAGAGAGAGAGAGCATTGCATCCGTCCATCACGATAAGATGTGGCTTGCAGGCATCTACTAAGACTGAAAGAACTATGGAAATATAATATATGCTGGTAACTGTGCTCATCGTTTGCATGACTTAGAAGATGATGGTATGCATGAAGAGGCGACGTGAAGAAATCACGAGTGATATGTCTGAATGGGAACACACAAAAGATGAACATATCTACTCTTAGATCAAGCCATCCAATTGGAATAATTTGTCAAATCGAACCCAACCTACCATAGTCCGGATCAAGATCGGACCCCAATTTCAATCCATGCAACTCGAAATCGGTTCGGTCCCAATACAGTCCGTCCGACTTCGAGTCTCAATGAGATGGCTCGTGGACCGGTTCAATTTATTTTTCCCGCTTCCTTCGCTTCAGATTAATCGAGGGAAAGATGGGGAGCTCCGTGGACGAGTGCAGCGACGATGATCGGCGAGAGCCCCTTCTCCGACTCAAGATTGAGGGTATAAAAATATTCTTATCTTTCCAACACTTTTATCATGTTTAGTTTGACTGTAATACTAGTAAGTAATAATACTTCGTCACACTCGGTTTACTTACCTGGCTATTTACCTTATGATGGGATGAAGAAAGGGTCCACTTGTAGATTTAATCTTCAATCTTTCAACTACGACGCATATATACTGGTAGAAAATTAACTATGATAAATTTGGTATATTATAGATAGCTAAGTTAGTAAAAATAAAAATTTATATTTTTAAAAATAATTAAATGATAAATGTCAAATCATATAAATTTAAAGTGAGAGAGTTGAGGGTTTCTAATACGTTATAATATTTAATTTGATCGTCATACCAATAAGTAAATAATACGTTGTCATGTCGAATTCGCTTTCTCAGCTATCGACCTTATGATGGGATAAGGAAAGAGTCCACCTATTGATTTAAATTCTGACCTATGCATTAGCCCAATTATGATAAATTTGACAAATGATAGTTGAATTAGTAAAAATAAAAATTTATAACTTCCCTAAAATAATTAATTGATATTAAAAGTATGTAAATTAAAGAATAATTTTATATTATATAAATTTAAAAGTAATTGGATCGTGAGAGAGTTGTGGATATCTAATATGTTATAATGTTTAAATTATCCGCAACACTATCAGTAAATAATACTCCATCATACTTAGTTCATTTACACGAGTATCAGCCTTGTAATAATACTAGGATGAAGAATTGGCCCACCTGTTGATTCAATCTTCAACCTTTAAACCACGAAGCGTCAATACATGTAAAAAAAGTATAACTATATGTTGGCCCAATTATGATAAATTTGATATATGATAGTTCAATTAGTAAATATAAAAACTTATAATTTTCCTAAAAGAATTAAATGATAAACATCAAGTTATGTAAATTTAAAAATTAAAATAATTACTTTATGCGTCAACCTAATTATGACAAATTTGATAAATTGACAATTAAATTAAGAAAGATAAATATTTATAGTTTTCCTAAAAGAATATATATATATATGTGTGTGTGTGTGTGTGTGTGTGTGTGTGTGTGTTTGTGTGTTTATATATAAATAAAATTTACTGTATCCAAACTACCTCTAGGAATAGAATTATGTTGGATTGGTTAAAGGCACCTTATAGATTGATGTTAGATTGGTTGTTGTATCATTTTTCCTCCTTTACAATTGAAATCAGTAAACTCTCTCTTTGTCTATAATGATTTATTTTACACAAATATTTAGGACTTCAATTTTACACAAAATTTATTTTATGTCTATAAAAATTTGACTTTCATATTTCATATTGATCTTAAAATTAGTATAAAAAATAAATAAATATGAATCATGATATAAGAAGAGAACCAATAAAATATGAATAGAATGAAAAAAAGAAATATCACTATCTTATTTTTTTTATTAATGATTATCCTAATGGCTCGGACTATCTTTTCTAAGAGAGGGGACGACTGCTATAAATAAAAGAGAAGAGTTAAATCCTAATCCTAAATTTACCTATATTGTAAAATTACTTATTTATCGTTAGTTAATATTCGGGTATCACAACATCCATCTCAGTTTGAGGACTATACGAGTGATGCAGCTATTGTGGTATTTGGAAAACACTTTCGCAGTCCTTTCTACTTTGACCAATTCACCTGATGATACAATCCAAGTGTCATGAATTCACAGACATCAAGTCGAAGTCTTTGAGAATGATGGATTGTGCAGACTTCCATAACCTGGAGAAGGGTATTATATATAGCAGATTCGAATTACTTGCTTTTGGACAAAATGGTAATTCAACTCATACTTACGCATTTCCGTTCACTCGATAATAACTATTCTCTTGAACGTCCGTTTGGGATAAAAGAGTGATTATTACTGACACGTCATCATCATATCATATGGTTTTATATAGGATGAAAACCTACGTTTTGGGCGACGGAGCAATTGGAGCCGACATGTCATCGTCCGACGCTTATATAAAGGCGGGACATTAATAAAGAAAGCCCTTCCATCCTTAAGCAGCCCAAGGCGATGGTGGGCTTAGGGTGAGGGAGGGGAGAGTTCCTGAGGGTGGGGTTTCGCATTTGCCCCCTTTAATGCTTCCGTGCCTCGGGGATGGGGAGGATGCAACAGCCCTCGAGGAATCGGAGATCGGCTTACCTCACGGCCCTCACGCTAGAGATCAGGAAATCTATACAAGGTGAGGGTTCTGATCCTGGGATCTGATCGCAATTGTTCTATCTTTTTCTTGCTTCTAGGAAAAAAAAATTGGCGATCGAATCTTAGAGATGATTTTTATTGGACCGAATCTTATATGAGTAGGATAGTTCTTCTTACAATGATTTAATTGCCTAGATGCATAAGCAATTACCTTCTCGTTTTACCTTCTCGTTTTACATTAGATGCATAAGCAATTATATGAGTAGGATAGTTCTTCTTACAATGATTCATTTTACACTATAAAATGAATTTCTTCTTCAATTCTTGAAAACTTCGTTGACATTTATCATCCCACACGAATTTTATATTCTTTTGTGTCAACCTGGTCAATGGTGCTGTTATTTTTGAAAAACTTTCTACGAATCTTCAATAATATCCAACCAAACCCAAGAAGCTTCTAATATCTGAAACATTAGAAGATTGCTTCCATTTTAACACGACTTCAATTTGTGAGGGTCAACAGATATACTAGTACTTGAAATTACATGACCAAGAAACATAATTTTATTGAGCTAGAAATTGTACTTGTTTAATTTGGTATATAGTTTCTCTTACCTTAGGACTTCCAAAACCATCTTAAGATAGTGTTCATGCTCTACTCTGCTTTTGGAGTAGATTAAGATATCATTAATGAACATAATTATAAATTTATCAAGATAAAGATGAAACACCTTATTCATAAGACCCATGAAGGTAGCCGGTGCATTTGTGAGTTCAAAAGGTATTACTAAGAATTCATAATGACTATATCTTATTCTAAAAGTAGTTTTCTGTATGTCTCATTTCCTTATCTTCAGTTGATGATATCAGGATCTCAAATCAATCTTCGAGTATACTTGAGTACCTTGAAGTAGTTCAAATAGGTCATCTATTCAGGGAAGGGGATATTTATTCTTCATGGTCACTTGGTTGAGTTGTTTATAATCGATGCATAGTCGCATAAATTTATCTTTCTTCTTCACAAATAGGATAGGGGCACCCCAAGGTGTTTCACTAGGTCGAATAAAACCCTTTTCCAAAAGCTCCTGGATTTGTTTCTTTAACTTTGCCAACTCAATTAATGTCATTATATACATGGGTTTAAAAATAAGTGCAGTGTAAGGTAGAAGATCAATCGTAAATTCAATCTGCTTGTTCGGTGGCAATGCAAGTAGATCTTCAGGAAAAACATATGGAAAATCCCGTACAATGAGGATGTCCTTTAATACTGGCTTCTTAGATTCTTCTCCAGAAATGAAGGCTAAGTATCTTTTACATCCTTTCAGTAATAGTTGGGTAGCACTCAAAGTTGAAATAATAGAAGGGAGTTTTTCTTGAATCCCAATGAACTTAAAAGGTGGTTGATCTAGGGGTGAGTAACGGTCTTCTGGAAACAATCGACACTTGCATGATATGCTGAAAGTCAGTCCATACCCAAGATAGCATCGAAATCTTGAAATTCTAGTAGAATAAGATCTACTAACAATTTGTGACTTTCAATAGTAATAATATAGTTTTTATATATATGATCAACTATCAAAGAGTTTCCAACTGGTGTTACTACTATTAATGCATTTCTCATTGTTTCACGATTCCTATGCAGTTTCATAGTAAAATAGGGTGATATAAAAGAATACGTAGAACTAGAATCTATAAGCACATATGTAGGCATACCACAGAGTGTGATGATACCTTTAATAATAGATCCCGAGGCTTCAACATCTTAGTGGGTCAATACATAGATTCTCGCTTGACCTCCCTCTTTGAGTCTTAGTTGTTGCTATCCAACTATTTGGGGTGGAGCTTGGCGTTGATATTGCTTCTAAGGGCAATCCTTTGACGTGTGCCCTAGTTGTTGACAATAAAGTATACACGTTGTCCCATGGGGCATGAGGCGGAAACATGATCCGTCTTCCCACATAAGTAGCATCTTATGACGACTTGATTACTAGGAGCTCTTGCCTGTTGATGCCTAAACTGTTTGCCCTTGCCTTTCTTTGAAGGTCCAGAGTGTGATCCCCCATATGTCGATGGTGTGGTACTAAAAGATCGCTTTCGATCATTTGCTCGTTATTGTTCATTATCCAATTTCTCCACCACCAAAGCTCGATTTAACACTTCAACATATGTTAGTAAAATCAATACTGCAATGGACTTTCTAAATGATGATCGAAGTCCTCTCTCAAAATGACAAGCTCTTTGATTTTCATTAAAAGCAATATGTGGAGAGAATTGAGCCAGTTCAATGAAATAATGATTATATTCCTTTACGATTCTACCTCCTTGGTGGATGCTAAGGAACTCTTGTTGCTTCTCAAAGCGAACTGAATCGGAAAAGAACTGCTCATAAAATGCATCTTTAAACTCCTCCCAAGTCATCACATTACCTCTGGCCTCTAGCATCCTCCTTTTTTAGGTCTACCAAGTTTTTGCCTTCCCTTCCAAAATGAAAGAAGTGAAAGGCACTTTCTGATTTTTCTTACATTCGATAGTTTCGAATGTCTTCTCCACTTGACAAATCCAACGTTCAACAAAGATTGGATCTGATTTGCCCTAAAAAATTGGTGGTCCCAATCTCTTAAAGTGATCCAAGGTATTATTTATACCCTACGGAATTCCATCTCGCTATTTCCGATGCTCAAAGTATCCTTTAATAGCATTGAGGACTCCGTGTACGTCATCTGGAGCATTGACGGGTGCTGGGGCATGAGGTGCATTCTGCGAAGTTGGAGAAGCTGGCACATAATCAGTGACAGGTGTACGTGAGGACTGGATTTGCTCTACGATGTGTAAAACTTCAAAGTTATTGTTTGCTCGAACATCTCTCCGAGTGCGTAGACTAGTAGCATTGTGACCATGAGCACCCCGAGTGACAGGATCGTTATTCTCTTGAATTGGCTCCATTATTCCTACAATAGGTTAAATACAAAAATTGATTAAAGTCAATCAAGGGACTTAAACACCTACGGTTTCTAGATAATGCTCTGATACCATAAAAAGGTATCACATCCTAGATTTTTTTTTTTGGATCACATCTTTTCACACATTCAGAGCCAAGTAAATAAGCATCACTTTATTCATTATTTATAAATATTTATTATAATTTATTTATTCGTCAAATCATAAGTAGAAAAGTAAACATAACGATGTTAACTCCAAGAATCATTCAAATGGCTCTACCGAGCAGTAGAGGAAGATCCGCTCTCTATTGGAATCCTATTTAGTGCTAGTGGGAGGCTACTCTGAAAATCAAAATTAAGAAAAATTCAGCAACGCTGAGTAGGAACCCCAAAAGTCAACTCAAAATAAATACATAATCAAAAATCAATCATCCCATTGGCATATATCAAATACCCGAAGGAGCACTCCCCCAACAGCGGATGGAGTGGCTTTATCCTAGGGGATAAGTTTGTGTTTTTCCAACAGTAGATGGAGGCAAACTCATATTGCACTCCCAATAGCGGGTGGAGTGGTGTCTCTCACCCGCCAAAGTAAGGACATGCTCCTCCCAACAGCGGATGGAGGAACTGTCCAACCATCACGTCTAACGGCCTGCTAATTCCCGAAGGGAATCGCTTCCCAACAGCGGATGGAGTGGTGTCTCTCACCCGCCAAAGTGACACGTTCCTCCTAATAGCGGATGGAGGAACCGTCCAGCCATCACGTCTAATGGCTTGTTAATTCCCGAACGGAATCGCCCTACCAGCCCTTGGTAGGAAAATAATATAATCTCACACTGGTTATGTCTATATCGAGATGAAATAACACATTTAAAACATATCTTTCAAATATCATCAATATCAAATAATACAAATTAGCCCTCAATTGACTTGAACCCTAGTTCAATCGATCCGATTGAACTTGATTTATTAGAACCTAACTGAACCGATCTTTAATCTTCATTTAACTGGTCTGAAACCATCCTAGACTAGTATAATTTGGATTAGATTATGTTCAATTTAGGTTAAACCAGTGATTTAAAAAGCGCTAGGCGCCAAGGTCCAAAAACGCTCGAGGCACTAGGCGCTCGCCCGAGCGAAGCGCCTGCGCTAAAATATAAAAATATATAATATAATTAATAAATATAATTATTTAAAATTTTAAATAAAAATATGCTATTAAATTAAGAAAATCTAAGATACAAAATCACAATGTCACATTAACAAAAAGTTTCAAAATTCAAAACAATAAAATTTTACATTAAAGTCATTCATCATAATCAATATTATCGTCATTTTCACACAAATCATCTTCAATGAATTCGTCTTCTTCCTCTTGTCCTTCGATTCCTTCCTCTTCATCAAGATATGTTTCATTCTCTATGTCTTCAACAATAGCACGAGCCGAGTTTGATGCTTTTGCACTCATTTTTCTCTTTGACATCTGTCTTGTATATGTTTGTAATTCTCCAGCACCTAAAGCTCTTGCCACATCTCCCCATGTCAATCTATCATCTTCAAATACAAGCTCGTCTTCAGCATCTTGCAAGTTAGCACACATTTCTCCTACTAACCACTCATTTGAATCATCAATATCTTGCAATGAGATTAAATCAAATCTATTTTGTAAATCATGACGAGCCTTCAAAGCTTGATTATACTTTATGTAAACAAGATCGTGCAATCGTTGATATTCTAACCGATTTCTTCTCTTCGAGTGAATCTGTCATGTCATATAATTTAAAAATATATTAATACATATATCTAAATAAATAAATTAATTAAAACAAAAATATTTAGTGATCCTTACATGCTCAAAGATACTCCAATTTCGCTCATAACCCGAAGTACTACATGTCAAACTAAGTACTTTGATAGCAAATTGCTGTAAGTTCGGGGTGGAATTTCCAAATAGACTCCACCATTCAGCTGTAAAATTTATGTTATTATTAGCAATAACATAGTAACATAACATATATGAAATTAATTATATCAAATTATTAATACATGGAGACGTAGTTGTCCTGGATCGAACGACAATTGGAATTCCAAAAAGACCTTCGGTATTTTTATATAAAGATAATTCATGAATAATCTTATCTTGAACCTCAAGGCTGGGAACTAATCTTGCAATGCACTGATATAACCCACTCAAAACTTCTACATCAAATTCAACAGATTTAATCTTATAAAAAAATTCAGGGTTCAAATAATATCCTACTGCATGTAAGGGACGATGAAGTTGACAACTCCATCTTTCGTCAATGATTGTAAAAATTTTCTCATATTTTTCTTCATTTTCATTAAAAGATCTTTTAATCGTCTCCCTTGCTCTATCCATAGCCTCATAAATATATCACATTGCAGGCTTATTTTCATTATCCACCAATCGAAGGACTCGAACAAGATGGTCCATTACCTTTAATATATAAACTATATGATTCCAAAATGATGGCATTAAGATGATATCAGCAGCCCTCTTGCCTTTTGCTTCTTTTGCACGGTTGCTTGTCACTCATTTCTCAGAGGTAAACATATTTCTCAGAGTATGTTTTTGACGATGCATGCTCTATAATATCAAGAATGAAGTAGCAAATTGAGTGACACCATGTCTCACTAATTCTTTATTTCCTGTAAATTCTCTCATCATATTCAAAGCCCCAATGTGATTATAAAGAAATCCAACAATAAAAATTATCATTTCTAAGGTTTTCTTGATTTCTAAGATCTTTCTAATATCCTCCAACATTAAATCAATACAATGTGCTGCACATAGAGTCCAATACAAGTGTTGTCTTTTTTATTCAAGCAATTTACCTGCGACAAAGGATAACAAAAATGATAAGACTTAAGAGTTTAACACACTTAATTGAAGATAAAATATTTAACAAATTCAAAAGATGAATATTACCAGCTAAAACATAGTTGCTTCCATTGTCGGTTATGATTTGAATGATATTTTGTTCTCCAATTTCTTCCACGAAGTTGTCAAGTAAATCATATATCTTGTCTCCAGATTTTACAAAAGATGAAGCATCTATTAACTTCACAAACATAGTCCCTAAAGAACAATTAACCATAAAATTAATTATACTCCTGCGCCTCCTGTCAGTCCAAACATCTGACATAATAGAGCAACCATGTGTTGCCCATGATTCTTTATGACCCTTTAGTAAGTCATTTGTATAATTCAACTCTTTTTGCAGCAATGGAACTCGCATCTCATAATAACTTGGAGGTTTTAATCCTGCACCATATCTTTCAATAGCTTCAATCATATCCTTAAAACTGTCTAAACGAGTTGTACTAAGGGGAAGACCAGCCTGATAGAAGAAGCGAGCAATGTGCTAAATTGTTCTTCCTCTTATTTCTTTATCACAAGCATCACTTATATTTGTTTGTCTAAATTTTGAGCCTCCTACTTGCCCTTATTGTTTCTGGGATCCTTGAAACATATATAGATCCATCGGTCCTTTTTTACCTTTCTTAGTACTCATAACTTCTTTTCCTTTTTTGTCGTATACTCTTTTTTTACTTGGGTTAATAAAAATAGAATAATCTTCTTCTTCATCCCTGAGATATTCAACATTGTCTTCTGGTAAATTCCCATAAGATTTATTCTTTTGTGTCTTCTTTTCATTCATATTACTCAACAACTCTTCTTTTACCTCAAGTGGACACTTTTTGCAAGCTGTTACATTCTTGAAATTTCCTATTGTTTTGCACGAAAAAGACCACCTCTAGTAGTCTTATCGTAGAATTTGTAAGTCATTGCATTAGGATCTTTCGGATCCTTCAAATAATTATACTTCCATGCAGGATTTTTTTTTATACCATTGGAGACTCTATTGAGTTGCTCTCTACACTTGTCATTTATGTTGAAACATAGCAATAATTTCAAATAAATGAAAATTAACAACATTAAAATCAAAATAATATATTATTAATCTGTTAACGGTATTGAAAATTAATCATTTCAAATAAACTTAATATTAACAGTATAAGCCTGCTGACTGAGAAAAGAGGAGGCAGTAGCGGCAGCGACGAGCGGCGACAACAGTAGTGGCAGCGGCGAGCAACGATAGCGGTAGCGGGAGCGGGAGCGGCGAGCAGCGACAGCATTTGCGAGCAGCTGTAGGCGCGAGCGACGATAGCGACAGCGTTTGCGAGCAGCGACAGCCGCGAGCAGCGGTAGCGAGAGCAGGAGCGGCGAGCAGCGGGAGGCGCGAGCGACGACAGAGGCAGCGTTTGCGAGCAGCGATAGCGGCGAGCGAGAGCAGGAGCGGCGAGCAGTGGGAGGCGCGAGCGGCGATAGAGGCAGCGTTTGTGAGCAACGACAACAGCAGCGTTTGCGAGCAACGACAGCGGCGAGCAACGAGATCGGGATCAGGAGCGATAGTAGCGACGGCGAGGGTTAGGGTTGGGTTCTCACTTATATCAATTTTAGTTGGTTCGATTGAACCAACTAACCATCAGAGATCGAACCAGGACCGAACCAAACCTAAAATCCTGGTTCGGTCGCCTTGGTTAACCCAGGCGCTCGCCCGAAGCGCCTAGCGCTTGGGCTCGGGCGAGCGCTTAGGCGGCGCCTGTTTGAAGCGCGCCGCCTGGGAGATTAGCGAGGCGCTCGGGCCTCACCTCGCCCCAGCACCTAGGCGAGCGCTTGAGCTCCTTTTTAAATCACTGTGTTAAACTGACTTGAATAAGTCAAACCAATTCAAAATCACCTTGAATTGATCTAGACTAATCAAGTTTGGTTTAGTTCAATTAATGTTTGAGCTCAATTCAAACAATTACATAATATTAGAGTAGGTTAGACCGACGGTCATGTGCACTGCACATAACTGTACATGCACCATAGTAGGTTGGGCCAACTTTGGCCCATGGATTGATCATATGTGTCACACATGATTGCCCATGTTGGGTTAGACTCGGTTAGCCTACGGGCTAGAGCTTGACCCACGGGTTAAGCCTAGCCTATGGGTTAGGCCTAGTCTGCTGATTGGGCCTAGCTAATGGGCGGGCTGTGGCTTGACTTATGGGTTGAGCCTAGTTTGCGGGCTATTCTAACCCTATGCCTATCCAATTTCATTAATATTTAATTATAACAATATATATTTATTAATAATAATATATTAAAACATAACAGATTAAAGAATAAGATTGAAAGATAAACTTCAATACAAGGAAATGATATTTTAAATTTAATAAGAATTAGAAATTATTTTTTTAATAAAAATCATATTTTCAATATATATGAACATGAATAATTTCAACATAATCTAATCAAATAATAAAATTCTAAATCTTAACAAGGATAAAAAATTTTAAGATAATATATTATAATCTAGCAATAAAAATTTTAACCATTAAAGGATTAAGAAATATATATATATATATATTTTGAACTACTAATAGTAATATTTTAATCCAGATAAAATTAAAAGGTAAATTGCAATACGAGGAAATAACATACCTAATCCAAATATGAAGAATTAAATATCATGTATTCAATACATAAAACATGTATAATTTTAGTGTATTTAAATCCAAAGAAACATTTAAGAGGATTGAAGAATCCTTTAAAAACTTCAGATAACATATCTTAATCCAACAATAAATATTTTGGCATTAAAAAGAATAATAAATATTTTCAAACTATAAAAATTTTAATATTTAAGTAATCAAAATAAAAACTTTAAATTTCAAGAAAGATATGGAAACTTACGTCTCGTCAATAAGGTGTAACTCCTCGAAAAAGAGAAATCTCTTTCCTTAAATAGGAGGAGGTGACCTTCCATTGAAGGAAATTTATTTTAATTTTTATATTTATTTAATATGAATTATTTTTATTTAATATACTAATAAATATGATATCACTCTATTTGGAATGCTTGATAGTCATTTTTTAATTCGTAATAGTAAACAAGAAAATAAGATTAATATTTTCTAAATTACAGTGATAAATAAAAAAATAAAAATTAATTTCTAACTTAACTATTTGATTTGATTACATGTATAGCAGGTTGTTATCTTCTAGAGGGGGTTGTTGGGAAATCTTAAGAGTGCTCTAGTGAAGGCTCAAGAGGTTGAGGATGAGACGAAAGCTCGTTGTTGGATGTGCAATGGCCAACCTTCCCGCATTTAAAGCGAGATGTTGAGAAGGTTTTCGTAAGTGATAAATTGGAAGAAATGGGTGCTGCCTACATGTATCCAATACCTTGGGGAATAGGGAGAGTTATGTTTAGGACACAAACTCAGGTGACCTTGCCGCTGGAACGTGATCATCTACAGGCAGTTCCACTTGTATATTCTTACCTTTGCCTAAATGAAGCTTCCCTTGGTATGTTCTTTTTATAATGAAAATGTCTTGTCTGATTAATTTTGCATTCCCTGTCTTCCCTTTTATCCCTTAAGCTTGTTCTTGAATCAAATGCTGTCAAACATAATGTGAGGTAACTATCGGCTCTCTGTCATTGTTTTGATGGGATCTGTTGGCTTTGTTGTTTTGGCCAAACTGGTCTTACCTCAACCTGTTTTCATTCTTGTCCACAAACATTCGACCTTCTTATTGAGCCCAAATTTGTGAATTAATCAGTCTTGGCATTTTGCTGATTATGCGTTTTGGCTTTTCAAGTGTCGCTGGCTCTCCTCCGCCAGAAGACCTACCGAGAGATGTTGATGGAGAATGGCTAAAGAATCTTCAAAGAAGATGTTGACGGAGATGGTAAAAGTCTACTTGTGGAATTTAACATGGTTAAGTGACGACACTAAAAAACAACAATGATGTCTTTGATTTATTGATTTGGAGCAATATAAAAAAATCATGGACATTTTTGATACTCTATGCAATCGATGATGTTTGAATCCCAAGTTGACTCATCGAACCAGTAGAGAGACAGACGGAGATGGTCTCTTCGATTTCGGAAGCCTTAGGGTGCGATGGTCAAACCTGAAAGCCAAATAAATTAACTAGAAACTGCTATCCAACTGGCATCCAACCAAGGTGATAGATAATCTCTATCAAAACCAGTGCATGCCCCCATTATTTAGTCCCAAAACCATCTACTAATCAAACAAGCCTACCTTTTTTTTTACCTTCCGATCCGTGCCGTGAACGTCTTATTATTCTTTTTTTTTTATTTTTAAATTCCTGCGGATAAGAAGAACCCAGGTAGGAAGGGGTGCACAGTGTTGCATCACACGGCACTCGAGTCAGTCTGACCTGACCTATTGCTGTTCTCTTTTTGGAGACCACCTCAAAATTTGATTCTTCTGATGCTCCTCAGAAACATACAACTGTGGCACACCCTTATCCCGCCAGTAGTTGTTAATGAATGATCAAAGTATCGGGTGGCAAAGACTATCGGTTACTGTCACCTGCTTCCAAGTCCACACACATTTCAACGGTGTAACTGTAGATACGAGAGTCCAGAACGAAACAAGGAGTGAACCTTTTTGCATTTTCTTTTTTTCTTGTAATTTTGCAGGTCTACATCTAACAGACATCGAAACTCTTTCCTCTACCTCATCCTCCGTCTGCTTCTTTCACTCTACATATTTTTCTTGTTTTTCCTTAACAAAGGAAAAGTGAAAAAGATATTATTATATTATGAAGACCTCGAGATCAACAAGTCGACCTTCTTTTTTCTTTGTTGGACAAGTGTTCTTCCCTTCGTCCATTGATTCCTTGGGATAAATGATACGTTATTCGATCTTTGTCAGTCCGATGCGATTGATATCGGTGTCGCGGACCCTCTCTGCATGCCGCACCTCATGGTGCTCCAGACCCGCCATGTAGCACTTCACCTCCTCGCAGATCATCTCTTGCATGACCGCCAGGACCTCCGCGCTTAAAGGGAAAGGCTCCGGCCGCCGCTCCTCCTCGGCGGAAGCTGCGGAGGCCGTGGTGGAGCACCGCTGCGGCTTCGGCCACGGGGTGTGATCAGAGATCGGCAGCAGTTGGAGCGGGTTCTGGTGGTTGTTGTTGTCGGTGCTTCTCTGGTGATGTGGCTCGGAGGAGGTGTCCATGTGAGCTGTTCCGGGGAGGGGGAGGGGGAGGGGGAGGGAGAGGGTGAGGGAGGTTGCTGGATCCTCGTAGATGATGAGGGGAGTGGTGGTGTCGGTGATAGCAGCTGTGATTTGTTCCATCTGATGGGATTGGTGAGGGGAAGAGGATGGAGGCATGACGGCGCCGGTTACAGTAACCGGGTGGCTGTGATGGCCAGAATCGCTGAGATCAGAGCCCGAGGGGCTTCCAGGGTTCAAGCACATCCCTGTTCTGCCCGACAAGAGCACAGACCCGTCGCTGCTGGCCCTTTTGAGCGGCCTCGCAGCCTCCTCATGATCGATCTCCGCCCCCGCCTTGACCGCCATGATGGTGTTGTAGTAGTGCTGGAACCCGCCGTCACCGAACAGCGGCGTGTACTTGCGCTTGAGGGTGGAGTTCCAGTGGTTCTTGATGGCGTTGTCGGTGCGGCCGGAGAGGAGGCGGGCGATGGTCGCCCACTTGTTGCCGAAGCAGCGGTGGGCTCGGATGATGATTTCGTCCTCTTCCGCTGTGAAAGGCCGGTGCTCCACTTGCGGGGACAGCTGATTGCACCACCGCAGCCGGCACGACTTGCCGGACCGCCCCGGGATGGACTTGCTTATAAGCGACCAATTCCGGGGCCCATGCCGCTGCACCAGCCGCTGCAGCGCCGCATCCTCATCCGGGCTCCACGGCCCCTTTATCCTATCGACGTCTTTGCTGCTGCTGCTCCCGGTTGCCGCCATCATGGAATCGACAACCTTCCCCCGCATAATTCGACCGATCGGTCAGAGAGAGAGAGAGAGAGAGAGAGAGAGAGAGAGGACGAAGGAGAGGGCTTCGCGGTGTAGCGGGGTTTATAGAGGGCAGAGGCACAGGGGTTGGTGACTGGCTGCCGTCGGTCGGCGTGACTGGGCTAGCAGCGCGTTTAGTTGTGCGCGCCCGTCCGCTTCCTTCCAGTTCAGGCGGCTTGGCTGGGATACAGCTGGCGGTTAACACGCGTCGTCCGCTCGCCGCTCCCGTTATTTTCCTCTCTTTTCCTGATCGACGAGGTGGGCCGACGCCCACACCCCACGGCATTCGGAGGAGTGTGACGGCTGCCTCCAATAACGTCATGGGTATTTGTAAGGAGAAAAGATGGGGCGTGCGGGAAGTGGTATGAAGGTCTTGCTTCGCGTTTGGTGCGTCCCGCCGTCTTCGAGCTAAAGCAATTTTGTTATGTATAAAGAAAGGATGGTTTTGGGTCGGTCGCATTAGTTCACTATCAATTAATTAAATAGTAGTCTGTCGTATTAGTATTGGCTTTTTCTGCGTGTACTTCGTCGCAGCCGCTGTGATTGGAAGAGGGGGCCTCCCTGTCTCTGACTCCCATCCCACGGCCCGCGCTCGATTACTTTTCCTACACGTTTCCGTGAGCTTGTAACCGTCTAAATGAGTCAGTCTTATGCGAGTGGGGAGGCGGGATTTCTTTTTTCTCCTTGTGAAAGGACTTCAATTTTCTTTCTTTTTTCCGTCCTTCAGTCGTTTAGGTAACAGTCATAACTACCCCCAGTCAAGTGTTGCTAGGCTGGGGAAGAAAAGAACAAAAGAGGGATTATTCGAAATTTGGGGGAATCGTGTGTCTTCGGCATGCATTGGTTACGCGTCGCCAGCTGTCCTTCACCCAGGGACCCCTTGCTCTCCTCGCTGGTCTTAACTATCTCGCGCGTTACGAAGCAAGACCGAGCACGAAGGGAGAGGCTGGAGCAGCACGTGCCCGTTCAGCTTCGGTTGGCGTCGCACACGTGTAGATCGAGCATGTCTCCCGTCACAGGCGCCACCAGCCAGCCTGATCACTTGGCCCGTGCGAGAGGAGATGCCAAAATTTGCTTTCGCTCGCGAGACTCGCTTCAGCCTTGAGTGGCAGACGAAACGGTGATGGGAGCACATGGACGTCGGCATACACATTCTTCTTCTTATGCAAACAAACCGAAGGCTACGAAGTCAACCGTCACACAAGAATCATACGTGCAACCTCATAGTGCCTCTTCGCCACCCCAGTAGTTGTTACATTGTCACCTATATCATCATCATCATCATCATCATCATCATCATTATCATCATCATCTTCATAATAATAATAATAATAAATAAATAAATAAATAAATAATTTTTAATTTAACAGTATATGAAAGATGATAAATTATTAATTATTTTTTAAAAAAATTTGAAAAAAATTTATATCTTTTGAGAAATCTTCACAAAGTATTATAACTTTAAAAAAATATAAATTTTTTTTATAAATAATCATTTTGCCCGGCTCGAATCCATCTCTATCATAGTCTCCCCTTTTTTTTCCTTTGTCTTCACTTTTAGCTCTCATTTGATCCATTGTCTCTGCTCTTGTGCAATAAACGATACAATAATTTTATTAGACCGTCTCAAAATGCGAGGGATGTCAACGTCGTGCTTCATTCTTCCTCATGTGAGGGTGATGAGAGTCTCGTTTGACTCTACAGAGGTAATAACAAATTGTATGAAGATAGGGATAAATTATTTTTTTTTCATATGATAAGGGTGCACAAAAAGATAATTTTTCTTTTTTAAAGAATGAGTAAGGAGACCTAAGGTCAAATTCCAAACGCCATCGATTACATTCTCTTTTGTTTGCCCGATTAGAGACTTCGACTCCCGCACTGTGTGGGATACCGTCAGAGAAATCAACGCCATCGATTACATTCGAATTGCATGATTCGTTACCACATCGTTGTTGCATGGGGAGGTACGAGGCCTCCCCCTATTGCCTGCACTCGGCCAGCGAGCAGCCTTCGAAAGAAGAATACCTATATTGGAACCTATCACGAGCTTGCCGATTACATGTTCGACATATGGTCCGTTCCATCAACCCCACCCGTCGTAGACTTCCTTGTTCTTTGGGTTGATTGCCATTATAGATAAGCAAACTATGTGGGTTGAACCCGAGTCAATATCGTTTCGATGGCGCCTAACCTCGAGCTACGTGGTTGAGCCCGAATCAAGATGTCTTCGCCCACCTGATTGATTCAGTAATCAAAGTTTCTATCTTTGTTTCGGTGATGAAAATTGATTTTCATAATCTAGCAGTCGTCTATTTAATTTTTACACGTTATTTCTCTACATGATATCAAGGAAATACTTAGTTCATAGTCAGATTTACAGTTTTTTCCTATAAAAGCATGTCACTAACACCTTCTGTGAAGTCCTACATCTAGGAAAAGGAAACCTGTGAAACTCTATGATGAACAGAGAGAGAATTTGAAGCATCATATGATGTTTGAGCTATGCAGTTCTAAATACTAGAGAATGATCCATTGCACCATTGCATGAGGCTTCCAAACGAGTGTAGTCCTAATTGGAAGCATAAATTATATAATATGTTATTTATGTTTTGTCATTGACTTCAAATGGTGATGAGACCAGTTGTTGGTGATGAAATGGTCAATTTGTCAGATCATAGATGGTTTGTGCCTGGGCTGAAAGATTCCAGTATAGGAGAGAAAATGAAGTTTCTGTGAGAGTTCACAGTGTTCTCATAAGTCGGCTGTTTTTGGACATCATTCGGGTTGGCTATTTTTGCTTGCTTGACTAAGCATAGCCACACTCCACATCCAGACTGAAGGCACCTATTTTTTGTTATTCTCTTGGTGGTGGAAAATGACCATTTATTTTCGGTGCTCATGTCTCTGCAATTCATAGTTTCACCCATATTTCAGGATCCATCCATGTGTGACAACCAAATACTGATGTTTAAGTTCAACATATGGAGAAAATTGTTGAAGAATAAAATAATTAGTGAAGGGCATTACTGATGTAAAATGGTTTAACTTCTTATGTGCACTGCATATGATGAGCATGTGGGCCATGTTGTTGTTCCCTATACACAAATTGTAATGCCCAGCATGGTTATACTTTTGTCATAGGTAGAGAGAGAGAGAGAGAGAGAGAGAGAGAGAGAGAGAGCTATATAATTTGACAAGTTCTATAAGCACAATTGAGTTAAACAGGATTCTCCCTTGATTATGTTTAGAGTCTTCATTTATTGTTTAGCGAGAATGTCCATGCTCTTAAAATTGTTGGTTTTACTGAAAGCCTGTTCAGGAATTAGGTATTTTGTTAATCTCGTATGGTACTTTTATGTGAAATCATACATAGGATGGGCTTGAAATCATGTGTGTAAATGTGTCTTGGTTGTAGAAAAAAAGGATTGCCCTCCAAATAGGCCAACTTGTGCATTTTTAGCCAATGTAGTCTTGTGGTGTTGATTGAGGGCATGATGCTATGCCAATTAAATCTGAGCACACAGAAGGTGGTGTTGTGCACAGGGCTGCAACATTTTCTTTCCTCCAAGATTCTGTCGCTGATTAATTTTGTATTGCCAAACATACCAAGGGGAAAGATCCCCTTACAAATTGTCCTTGGTCTGACTCTACTATCAACAACAACAACAGAAACTGTAATGTTGTCCTAACTTTGGGGTCAGCAGTTAGTCATAGAGCTTGAACTTGTGATATCAACACATTATCAATAGCATTTCCTTTGATAATTAATAGTCAAACTGTTTTAGCTTTCTAGTAGCTAACTGCTCAATGTTCAATCTATTTAGTTGTTTGGTGAGCTTCCTTTTTGAAAAATGTCCAGAAGAATATCCGAAGACACTAAGAATATCTGAAATTATTATGATCACTGAGAGATTGCTTTCTAAAATGGTTTCCCAAATGAAAGCATAGCAAATTAATATGTTGGGAGTTCATTTGTCGAAGCGTGCTCACTGTTTGTTGTAAGGCTTGATGAATTGGATAGACTTAAATCATTTGTGGGTTAATTTACTCTGTGATCATTGAGTCAATCCAGCCTTTTTTTGGATAGTTGACAAAAATAAATAAATCAATAAATAAAAGAGAGAGGACAGTTATCAAGGAAGGGTCAGCAAGAGGATTAGGATTTTGCAGCCAGACATCAATCACCCCGTGGAGCCCACTGACTCCCAAATAACATGTATAGAAACTTAAAGCTGACAGTCTCCTCTCTCTTGTTAAATAAATATCTGGCCACAGTTTAACTCTCTCTGTGACCTACCTACCAAATTAGTTGCTGGATGTACAACAACAGTAGGAGGAGGAGGAGGAGTTTGTTCAGCCTACAACTCGAGCTCTTTCATTCTCAAACTCAAAACCAATAGATCAGACCCCGTGTTTTCAAAGGGCAGTCAGGGGTTGGTGAGACCTTTGCAACATTTCAATCAAGTATTACTGCTCGGGCAAACGCTTGAGCCAAATCGAGTCGACTTTAAGCTTGGGTTTGATTGCACGAGTAAATTGGTTCGATCGAACCAGATAATATGACTTACCCTAACGCCCCAACCCCACTCGCTGCTCGCGTCCGATTCGGTGAAAGATACTACAAGTGAAACTATATCACTCGTCCATTGTCTGTTACTATACCTCTGTTTGCTTCGTCCATCACCTACCTTCGTCTGCCACTACACACAGCTTCATCCGCCACCCTCTCTCTCTAGTTTCTATTTTCCTCCATGATCGTCGGTTACTTCTTTATCTTCTTCTTAGATCTCTCTTTCACATTTTATAAGTAGTAATACTTTCAACTTCTTGTTGTACCCTATTGAGGTGGAGTTAGAATTCAAGAGTTGAAAGTTGGGGCCAACATCGCATCGATACGAAAACATGCTTAGAACATAACAATCGTTAAAAAACACTGCTTAGCAGTTAGGACTGAATCTCAAATTTCACTCCTTTTGAAAACATTGCTTAATTTAATAGTTTATATGATTTCAATTTAATATATCTATTTTTTTTATTTTTATGATTTATATTATCAATCGTAATATTCGAGAGAGCATCTTGTTTCGCTCGTCTTTCGGAATCTTGACATCATCTACTACTTTTAAAAATATTGATGGGAGCCTAATGAATTATCGACTAGACTGTTACTTTTTATTAAAAAAAAAAAGGCTAAACAGTTAAATTATGCAGATAAAAAAAATTTAAAGTTACTTGAGGAAGGAGGGACAGTCGTAACGCATGATTTCTTCCCAGTGTCGGTATTACTATCTGAATTTTTCTGGGCTGTGATGGTATGTATTGCGGCGCCGTCTTATGATGTCAATTACTCAATTTTTTTTTTTTTTCATTTTTATCAGGATTTAGGCATGACTATTTAACTTTTGAGTTGTTGTCTCTTGAAATATTTGATGCAGTTCTTCCGTTGTCGGTCAAAACAACCTTCTTTTTGTATCCAATTGGACTCGGGGATCATAGTAAGTTCTTATGATGTCTCTTCTTTTAGTTCGTCATCTTTGTAAGTCATTCCTTTTCCGTCTTTTTCATGGCCATTGAATCTGTATGAAGTGATGATTCTCACTGGCTTAAATCCTTCCTACTGGATATATTTATTATGAGCGTATAGTTCAGCTAGAACTCTGTGACTGAGAGTCGCAATCGATGAATGTGCTCCGTGTCCATTCGAACGAATAGCTTGGTAGACCTCTCGTTAAATGTCAAGCAAAGAGGTAGAAAATTGATGGTCCTCGGAGATTCAGTTGTCCAGATACACAGCAGAGAGAGAGAGAGAGAAACGCGATCCATACTTGGCAGCGGCGAATCAACAACGCGTGGTGGAAGACAAAGAAGAGAAGAGATGATACTGATTACAATTGCATGCCGGGAATGAGATCACCGGTTGTTTCCCTCAGGGTGCGGGTACAGAGGAGACGTTGCCCGAAAAAGGCCGGTTTATTCCGCCGCCAGCTTCATCGTCTGCGACGGGCGAGGGGATGTCGTACGACGTGGACGGTCAAACTTGGTTCTTCTCTCTTGCTTTCGCGAAGGGAGGGAGCGCGTTTGTAGGATGGCGGTTTCAGGTTCGAGGACAAGTGCTTCGCCAAGATATGTGTAAGAGAGAGAGAGAGAGAGAGAGATTTAAGCTCGTCCATTACTTTTTCTTCCTCCCCCACAACAAAAAAGCAACGAATAAATTCATGAACATGCCTTCTTTTGCAAGTAGGATCGGTCTTCCATGCATTCTCTTTCTTCTCCGTTCTTATAGTTTGCAGGTTTCCTGAGCGCCAGGAAACCTTCCTTTGATTTGGGGGACCGCATAAAACATAGTTGCTAATCTGCGAGGTTGGTTTTCGTGACCAATTTGATTGCCATCTCTATCAACGAAGAAATCATCTGAGCATTGGTTCTGGAATAAATTTGTTCTGTTTCTGGTTCCAGGATTCGTTCTAGGAATCGGGGGGAATGAGGCTAAATGTGTTTCTGCTGATCTTGCTTCTTCATGGGGCCGCAGCTGTGAAGCCTCCTGCAAAGTGGCAGACCTTGAGCGGTATGATTTCAACCCTGTGTGTATGATTGCTCTCTGTTCTGTCATCTTCTTCGATGTAGGGTTTTGATAGGCGACAATCTAAGCTTCCAAGACGTGATAGGTAGGTACTGCTTTTGTTGCTTGTCCAAGAACAAAATTGAAAAAGAAGAAAAATATACAGCTTTATTATACAAACAATTTAGAATTTATACAGTTTGAACCCGTAATGACCTTAAATTGCATTTCCAAGAGCATACACACACCATTTGGCGAAACAAATTAGCTTTTCAATAAAATGATATTATGACATGCCTGTGGAAGCTTTAAAATTTGTTTATAAAAATTACAGTAACTTTCTTCTGACTACTGAAACAAAACGTCCAGACTGGCTATTATTCATTTGTATCTCAGTTTGTTGTGTATGATGAGATATTGTGATGATAACATTTTTGCTCTTAACATTTGAAGTGTTTTTTCCCCACAACACATAAAGATTTGATTTTTTATTCATGTCCTAATTTACTAATATCATCTTGTGTTATTTCATTTTATGGTAAATTATCTCTTATATTAAATTAAATAATGATTTTAGACATCTTTTTTTATAGGTGAGGCTCCTGTGGTTGTAGCGCGAGGTGGCTTTTCTGGGATCTTCCCCGAGTCTAGCCAATATGCATACCAGATTGCAGAGTCTACAAGTTTGAAAAATGTGGTTCTGCTTTGTGATCTTCAATTAACAAAAGATGGAGGTGGTATCTGCCAGTCAGATTTGAGACTTGATAATTCGACAACTATTTCATCTGTCTTCCCTAAAGGGCAGAAAACTTATTCTGTAAACGGACAGCCTCTTACTGGATGGTTTTCAGTTGATTTCACTTCAGACCAAATATATAACAATGTCTCATGTGAGTATACCAGTTTCTGTAGTTTCAGTGGTTTTTATAGTGTCTATTTAACTGGCAGTAGTGACAAGGAAGAAATATACAACAATTTTTGGTTGATTTTCATGTGGTTGTGACCTCTTGAGGTGAAGTGTCTTAATCTCAAGGAGCAAATTTAGATATCAACAAAGTGGCTTTAGAAGCTTGAGGCAGACATAATTCTTACATCGAAGGAAACTTGTTGTCCCTTTTGTGAGAATATTTTTGAATCAATCATCATATATTAAGTTTGCATAGTATACCAAAAACTAGGCTATGAAAGTGTTCCTTAAGAGCCAAGGTGAGTTGTGCCCCAATCCATGTAGGAAATTCATACTTCATGCATCTGATATTATATTATATGTAACATACAAGGGCACTCAATTACATTACTACCTCCATTGTTCACTGTATCTCTGGTGCAAACTTATTGATTTACGGGAGTTAGCTCTATTCTTGTGGATTACAATGAATTTCTTCATTCATGTGGATTCTTATAAACAAGACATGTATGTATAGAATTACATAGGACTCATGGTTTTGCTTCATACTGTGTGAACTGATTTGTGATCATTCATTCATGTAATGACTAGTTCCTTGACCTTTTCTTAGGATATCTGAATTATCTAATTTCTTCTTTCTTCACTTTTTTGTTTTGAAGTGATTCAAAATATTTTTACTCGACCAAGTGTCTTTGATGGGAGTTTACCAATATCCATGGTGGAAGATGTCACTGGGCTTCACCCTTATCAGTTTTGGATAAATGTGCAGGTAAGGATCAAACTCCTAGTTAATGTGGATATAAGTTAACACCTACCTTGCCCTCAATTAATAACCTTGATGGTTCTCTGTCTGAAACCTTCAAGCTTAGACTATATGGCATAAGAAAGTAGCTGCTAATTTGATAAGTCCATGAGGCTTGTAAACCTGTTTCCTTCTTAGAAGTTCACATTAAAGTGTCCCATGTCTGTTTCTAGCAAGATGATATTTGATAATTATCCAAAAATTTGATACTGCTATTGACTTAATACTTTCTTTTAAATTTTTTGCAGTACAGCATCTTTTTTAAAGAACACAAACAGGATGTAGCAACCTACATTACAACAGCATCAGAACAGATGGTTATTGACTATATCTCTTCTCCAGAAATAGCATTCCTGAAGAGTCTGAGTGGGAAGCTTAGAAGTGGCAAGACAAAGCTCATATTCCGATTCTTAGAAGTGGATGATGTGGAACCTTCCGCTAAACAAACATATAAAGCTCTCCTAAATGATCTTTCCACTATCAAGTCATTTGCTTCTGGGATTCTTGTTCCCAAAAGCTACATCTGGCCCGTTAACAAAGATCAATATCTAGAGCCCCATACTTCTTTGGTCACAGATGCTCACAACCTGGGCCTAGAAGTTTATGCATCCAATTTTGCAAATGACATGCCTGCAAGTTACAACTATAGCTTTGATCCGACTGCAGAGTACCTGCAGTTTATTGACAACTCAAATTTCTCTGTTGATGGTGTGCTTACGGATTTTCCTTCGACAGCATCAGAAGCTGTGGGTAGGCATATATTTCTTATCTGCCAATATATTTTAAATCTTTAATGTCATTATCCAAAACTATAGCTATAGAACTTATTATTTAAATGTTTATGTATAAACAAAGTTAACAAACAATTTTTTTCCTTATATATGGTCATTATGTATGTTTAAGATCCAGTTTCTATTGTTTATAAATAATGCTTATTTTAAATAATTGGAGGCAAAAAGGAAAAGCACTGTCAAATTTATGTTATAATACTGGAATGAACCTGAAATAACAAATTAAATGTCTTAATATAAGTACAGACTTAGAAAGAATTACTACTAAGTTTTTTAAAATCAATTTTATTTTTTCAACTAATAGAACCTTGACTAGTTGATAACTTACTTTACTGCAATGACAAATAACTTTGTTTTTCTGAAGTGTTATTATGTGAATATCTAAAATTCTTCAACTAAACAGAATAATGATATTTACATCATGAAACCTTTTAAATTATTTTGTTCTGAAGTTTACTATCTATATTTATTTATGCCTTTTGTTTGATGCAGCTTGTTTGGCACACAACAAGAACAACACACTGCCCACTGAAGGTAAATTTAATTATTTTGATGTTAGTCCATTGTTGTAGAATTCTAAATGCTTTTCGTTGCTAGTGATGCTTGGATGCTTGCTTTATACTTCTTCATATTTTGATGCAGGAAGACCGCTAATTATAACACACAATGGTGCCAGTGGGGTCTTTGCGGGGTGCACTGATCTTGCCTATCAACAAGCAGCAGAAGATGGTGCTGACATACTTGACTGTTCTGTGCAGATGTCAAAGGATGGAGTAGTCTTCTGTTTGGATTCAGCTGATCTTATGGGTCACACAACAGCAATAAAAACGTTTATGCCCCGAGCAACAGTAGTGCCTGAGATACAAAAAGAAAATGGAATCTTTTCATTTGACCTCACATGGAGTGAGATTCAGAGCTTGAAGCGTAAGGAATTTACATTGTTGACTTTATGTTTGCCGATGACATTGAAGTGTAAAGGATTTATGTATATAATCAAGTCGTTAGTTGGCACTATTTTTGCACTTACCAGTGACCTAATCTTTGATGAAGTAGCTACTAATTCATCCCTTATGTTGAAGATCTTTCTTAGTATCCTAAATGCTAACATGCTTAACTTTCCAAAATAGTGATCTTAGTAGTGTCGATTTCTTTTTCATCTGGGAAGTGTCTCGAACTTTTTTCTTTTCAGTAATGTTCTAATACCTTGCTAGTTTACTAATTCTCTAGACCTGTATAACCTTTGAAACTTGTTATTTGCTTATGTTCTCTGTGGACTGATTTTGTTGCTATGGAGTAGTAATAACATAGCTTATCGATCTCATGTTTTTGTTATGTCTTCCAGCGGAGTTGACAACCCCATTATCTCAGTCTGGCTTGGCAAGAAATCCAGCAGCCAAAAATCAGGGCAAGTTCATGACACTGACTGACTTCTTGGAGTTTGCAAAAAAGAGCACAGTCGCTGGAGTTTTGATCAACATAGAGGTATACATGAATCAGCTATAAATAATTTCTCAGCAGCATGTCTGTTGAACATGATATTAGCATTTTTTCAGTTGGAAAAGGACACCAATTTGCTCCATTTATACTTGAACTTGGAATTTAATTTGTCATCAAGATTTTCTTGAGATTTGTTTTCTTTTGGATTTTCATTAGCATGTGCTCATGTTTAAGCCTGAATCTGGTGAATAAGTTCAAGACCATAAAAAGTCAAGTGTTTATGTAGGGTGCTAGCTTAGCCTAGTTGGTAAAAACTTTTAACAGTTTATCACAAGATCCTAAGTAAATAAATGAACCCAAACTGTTCTGATGATGAACACGACTAGTACTTGTCTTTTTGTTTTCTATTGCATAACTTTCCTTCAACATTTGCATCGGATGGTTCATTGTCCTAAAGATACAATCAATATCAAACTTTTATCTGCTAGATTTAAACAGGGATGGAGCTTTGTGCATGACACACATATATACATATTTACATGCCTGCATATGTCAAGGGATCAAGTGAAACCACTGTTAGTTGATTATCCAGTGTACAAATTTACACCTTTCAAGGCACCTATGCAATCAATGCCACTTATTATGCAGAATGCTGGTTACCTCGCTTCAAAGAAAGGTCTTGGGATTGTAGAAGCAGTCTCCACCGCATTGACAAATGCCAGTTACGACAAACTACCAAAAAAGCAAGTGTTAATCCAGTCTGATGATACGGCAGTCCTCTCTGCATTCAAGAAAAATTCTGGCTACAAACGAGTACTCTATGTTAAGGAGACAATAAGTGATGCTCCAAAGCCAACCGTTGATGAGATCAAACACTCTGCAGATGCAGTTAACCTTCCTAGATCATCTATTGTTGCTGACTCAGGCTTCTTCGTCTCTGCCTTCACTGGCGTGGTTGATAAGATGCATGCGGCAAACATATCTGTTTATGTTTCGGTCCTGAGGAACGAGTTCTTGGCAATAGCATTTGATTACTTCTCGGACCCCATGGTTGAGCTCGCTACCTATGTTGCAGGTGTTCAAGTTGATGGTGTTGCGACCGAGTTTCCAGCAACTCTGGCCGCATACTTGAGTGAGTATCAAACTTATACATGTTTTAGCTTATTTTAAAAATCTGATTTCGCTAAATTGGATTGATCTCCATAAGAACATCTAATTTTGCTGTGATTCTTTTGTGTTTGTTGCTTAGTTTTTAATACCGGTCAGAGTGATACATATTAATCAATATTTATGGGTCCGACCAAAGATCAAAACTGGACCTCACCAGTTAGTATTTAAATTTCAATGCCAATTGGTGCTGGTCAGAATACTGCTTAGCGTGCCAGTATTTTATCAATCTAATAATTTTTCAGAGCTGGTATGAGATCAACATTTAAAGCCTTGGTTTGACTAAGGTTTTTCAGTGCATATGATCTACTATTACTATGTTGATAAATTATGTTTGTTTGTGTCTTTAAAGACACTGTTGTCAAAGTATACTCGATCTTGAAATTTCATCATTGTCTTAGCAATTAACTCTTGGTACCTGAGGTGTAACAATGTGAGATTAAAATTGAATCTTTTGTAGGGAGCCCATGCTCTAACATGAATGCCAAATTGCCCTACTCCATCTTACCGGTTGAGCCTGGTAGTCTCCTCTCACTGGTTTCGCCTGAAGCATTGCCTCCAGCCGAAGCCCCTGCGCCTGTTCTTGCGGTCGCCGACATCCAAGATCCACCACTGCCGCCGGTTGCAGATCTTTCTGACAAGGCATCAGTCACCGCTGCACCCCAGACTTCGCCACCACGGAGTGGACAGTCAGCGATCGCCGTGAACGCAGCTCTTTCTCTTTTGATAGTGATGCTCAGCTTCGTTCAGCTGAGGTTTCTCTGATATGGTGCCTTCATCTGATTCAACTTGTGAATGTTGGCTGTGTGTTCTCGAATCGATTGGATTACTAATAAGAACAGCATTTGTTCTCCTGTTTTCTGTGACATGAAGATGTTATCAATGGTGATTGAGATCTCATGAGCTGGTGGATAATGTTTGCATAGCTTTGTTAGTAGATAGACATGGAGGAGGCTGAGAGTCCAAGTTCTATTACTTATGTTAGAATCGAGGTCGGCACTAAGAGTCCAAGTTCTTTTAAGTGAATTAGTGCAGTAAAATCATCTTCAAAAACTTCGTTACGATAAAAACAATTTACGTTGAAAACCGATCTCGGAAATATTTTTACTTGAAGCACGTTCGTAAATGAATTGAAAGCAGTAAGCACTTAAAAGAGGTTTGTAGTAAGGTAATAGCAAGAATAAAATGTAAACCAGAGAATACGGCAGTTTTAGAGTGGTTCGGTCAATATGACTTATATCCACTTTCGACTTCCTTCTCCGATGAGGTCACCGACGTCCATTAGAGGCATTTCTTCAATAGGCGAAGGCCAATAACCTTTTACACCCCTCTTCTCTTTTTTACGGATTTAGGAGATAACCCTTATAAGCACTCACTCTCCTCTCTAAATAGAATTCTAACACTTAGACTAGGGGAGGATTCTCACAAGAGATTTCTACAACGATTTTTTACTTTTAAACTCTTTGTGCTTGTGTGCTTTAATCAGGGATGAAAGGGATATTTATAGGCTTCAAGTTGATTCAAACTTGCCTAAAACTTTCCCATCCCGGGTTCCCCGAGCACGGGCGGTACCACCGGGTAGTGTCAATGTTTGACACTGACACTGCCCTGGGCGGTACCACCGTCTGGGGGGCAGTGCTGGGTGGTACCATCGCCCAGATTAGTGGTACCATTGCTTGGCACCATGCCAAGGGTGGTATAACCGCCTAGACTAGCAGTACCATCGCCTGATATAATCTCAAAGATTGTGCTACGACGGTGAGACTTCTTGGGGCACTGTTTGGGTCTCTTATTGGGCCCAAAACAGTTCTTATATGGGCCTACCTGACCCCTAATTGGGTTGGCCCAAATCCAAATCTAAGACATAATCTAAGCTAAATAAGTCCGTAAGTCTATTCTTCTGGTGAGCTTCCGACGATGTTTCGTCGGACTCCCAACAAGCTCTTGGACTTCACGACAAGCTTCTTGGCGAGTTTCGACGAGCTTCTTGTTGAGTTCCGACGAGCTTCTCTGGCAAGCTCCAAGAATTCTCGACTGGTTCCGTTAGAACTTCCGACGAACATTCGAACTTCCGACGAACTCTCGAACTCCCAAGGACGAAGTCGCGTCCTTGACTCCGGGACTTCATTTTGCTTCATACCTTGCTATCGTAGTTAATCCTACACATGTAAAACATACTTCGATCTAGACAATTAATACTGAGCAATAATCATGTTGTCCAGTATGTCATTGGTCTTTCGACGCTTTGTCCGATTCTTTAGCGCATTGTTTTCTCTTGCGACATATTACCCAATCGGCCAGTTGACTCCGCAACTTTGATATCCTTGGTGCAATATTTGCTCTTCTTGGGTCGATGCCCGAATCCATGGCCCGAAGCCTTCTGTCGATACGTCGACCGATCCACCGGCTCGACGTCCAATCTTCTGACATATTTTCCCCCTACACAACATGATTCTTCCTACTTTAATTGTCTCATTCTGATTGAAGCATCCCTGCGTCACTCAAACATAGATTAAAATATAAACACATATTGATTGGTTTCATCATCAAAATCTGAGATTTTACGCAAAACAAATATTTGAAGAATCTTTTTCCCCACCGGTAGTTTGTAAAAATGGGATCATACAACATCCATATATATATATATATATATATATATATATATATATATATATATATATATATATATATAATATTTAGCTTATTTTTGTTTGGTTGGGATGATAATTTCAAACCAGACTAGTGGTTCACACTACCCCCCTCCCAAATAAAGAGTAACAAATATTTTACTAAAAACTATAATTAAATTTAAATATTTTTAATTTAATTAAGGATGAGATAATTGAACAAAAGATTCACTCACGTACTTGATTTTAAATACTTAATGATAAGGGAGTTTAGACATGTAAGTTCACATCTCATTGTGTGTGTGTATATGGTTAACTTGATGCATGAGATGAACAAGACTCCTATAGTGATATCAACTCCACGGCCTCACTACTTTCTAATAATGACCAATGATTTTACAAAAACTCCTACTTTAATTCAATAGTGGCCCCCACTCACTCTCTGTAAGGGCTGTGTCTGTGCATCTTTGACTAGGCTTAAAATAATATCCCTTTATTAATTTCGATTTCTTCAAATCTTTACTAACTTAAGCAAAAAGGATATCGTCGCTCCATTAATATAGTTTCTTTCGTAGTCGAATCATTTTATTTTCTGACAATCTAATTTTGACTTAATACTTGAGATGCTATGATATTATTATTATTATTATTATTATTTTTATTGTTAATTGGTCTCATACGGATTAACATGATAAGGAGGTGTAATTTTCAATAATTAACACGAATGATTGGATTCACTTTATAAATTGTGCCAGAAGAAAGGCGAATCATGTAGGAGAATCAACGGTCGATTTAATTTCTATAATACAATTATTAGATGGAGGTTCAAATTTGACATATTTCATCTTTATATGTACTAAATGATAATAATAATTTTTCATCATCATCATCATTAATAATAATAATAATAATAATAATAATAATTATTATTATTATTATGCAACTAGCCAAGCAGGTGCATATAAAATAAGCGGCGGAATCGTCTCGGTCGTAATCCTCCGTTCGACTCTGCTATCGCACTCCACAGGTTGCAAGAAATGGCCTCCTCTTCCTTCTTGATAGGGAACGGGAGCCTCCTCACCCAATCCCTCGTCAAGCTCCGCAACCTCAACTCCTCCGACTCCACCGCCGCCGCCGTCTCCTCTTCCGCGGCTGTCTTCGCCGCCCTGCCACGCCGTCCGTTGCTCCTCGGCTCGTCGCTCGGCTCCCAGAGATGGCGCAGGGCCAGCGGCATTGCCAGGGCGGAGGATAAGGCCAAGGGCTCCTCCTCCTCCTCCTCCTCTTCCCCGTGTTCCCCTCTTCTGCCAGGAAAAGACCGCGGAGATTACAGGGTAGGTTAGCTTCTGAAGGTCCACATGCTGGTGAAAGTACGGTGCTTTGGTTTCTTGTCTTTTTTCTCCGCCCATTATCCTTGTTTGTGATGGTGAGCTGTTTCTCTCTCTTTCTTTACTGGTATTCTGTAAATTTCTTCTTGTCATCCTACACTTACAGTAGAATTAGGTTGCTTCCATAGAACGGTTATTCATAGACAAATGTTTCAACTTTGAATTTTTTGCGTTGTTTCCCCTTGTTTATTAATCTTAAGCTTCGTCTTCATAATAACTGCAGGTTAGATGCTTAATTTGCAACTGCAATAATTTAGGGTGTGATGACAGATATGAAACCTTTGCTTTGTGTTTGATAGGCAATCCAGATCTTAAGTGATATATATTTCTGTTGAACGATAGGTGATGTTATTTTCTAAATCTGGTCGGATGGCAGCATATGGGAGAAAAGAGTTGGCCCTTTTAGCTTGAAATTAACCTGGTTCTTTGTGCACTGGGATTTCCTCTCTTAAACCAGAAAATATCTTGAAATCCTTTTGCTTTGGATCAGAATCTTCTTTAGCTTTGAATCAATCTGTTTGGAATTTAAGTTTTGCTGGTGTTAATTTGATTGTAACAATAAAGTAAACATTGTAACCTGAGCCATATATAGTTCTTCATACTTGGTATATTTTTCTGATTCAGAATTTCTATTTCCATGCTTTTTGTTTGATATGATTCTGTTGATCGCTTCAGCAATCCTTTAAGGGGAGCAAAAAGCCATTCAATATTTTCAGAAGAAGAGGTTATAATTTGCTTTCATCCAAATACAGACTCAATAAATCCATTCTTTATTCAGAGGTTCTTCGTGTGTAGTTAAATTTTACAAAAGATAACATTTTACGGACAGTTTTTGGATCAATTTGACAATCTATGGATAAAAAAAAAAGTCATACTATTGCTTCATCAGACTGCTTTTAAAAAGAGCAAATAGATTTGAAAGACTTAGTCCATTTTCTCGAACATCATTCCTGGATTGTATTGGTTGCTAGAGAATCTTAAGATTGATTAGTGAGATCTTTCTAAAAACATGATTTGTTTTATGTTTCTTGTTGCCCCTGCGTTTTTGGCTTCAACACTATTTTCTCTAGTAGAGCTATCTATATGTGTGGTCGATTTACCTTCTTATCACTGGAAATCTGTCTCTTTCTCTCTACTGTGTTAAATTGTGAATATGGAATTGTAATTGTCACTTTTTACATGAAAAATAAAATTGATATTATAGCCTACTTGAGGCTTGTTTGAAAATGATAGGCAGCTTGAGCTACGAAAAGTGGTAGAACTTAATTTGATGCAAATGTTGTTTTGCCTTTGATGCTACTTATCTAGAAAATTTCCAATGGACACTCTTAGCTATTTGGCTGAAGTGTATTTGAGGGAGGAATCACGAGGATGACTGCCACCTTGTTTGTGAAAAGTTGTGTTGACTTTATTAGTATCACATCCGAAGTTAATGGTGGGTTATTTACTACATAAAGCTTTTGTGTTTTTATTATGAGTAATTTGGATTTAAGCAATTTCATTTACATGCTTTAAAGGCATGATATTCAAATTACTGGGTTAGGTTTTCTTTAACTTACATGGACTCTACAGTGACCTAAATGCACATGTGGCACTACTCTTAATAAGTATTTGATTGAAGAGGTATTTTTAAGCCATTCTCATTCAAAGAAAACTGTTTTTTTTAAAATAACAAAATCAAATGGATAGCTTATGATGGTGCAATTGGTCATCCTATGGTTCATAAACTAATTTGGTTTCCACCTACTTGGCAAACAATGACAATCGCTATTATCGAAGCATACTTTTCCATTGTTTTGTGTGTGTGGTCTCGTTTAGTTAAGCACTTTACTGGATATACTCATCATTGACGAACTTTGTATCATGTTAGGAGTTGATAGATGGATCTGGAAATTGTGACCCATTATGTTCTGTTGATGAAGTAAGCTCACAGGATTTTGAAGCGAGTTACCACCCAAAGACTGATTTGCTGAAAGCTCTGACTATTCTTGCAACTGCTTTAGCAGGGGCAGCTGCTATCAATCATTCCTGGGTTGCTGCCAATCAGGTTTGCCTTTCCGTTTGATTGCTTGTGCTTTTAGAAATTGACACTCAAACATGATCGATAATATGTAAAGATCTAAAATCTTTTAATGTAAATGTTGCTTACCTTTGTCCTGATCCAAATAATTTTCGTTGACTGTTGACAGTCGTTAGTTTAAATTGTGGAACGTTGACGTGAAACAAAAAAACAAGAGAGGAGAGGGTGAGAAAAGGAGATATGGGAGGACAAAGAGAACTCTCTCTATTTCAAGAGATACTAACAGCTAATAGCTCGAAATACAAAAAATTGATAAGGTTTAAAAAAAAAAAAAAAAGAATGCCTCACCAATCATCTTCTTTCCTTCCCTTTTTATTGATCCCTTGTACATTGAATCCCTCAACTACCTAATTAATGAGTCACAATTTACTAAGGTGAAGCATAAATTACAATGCATATTAAATTCATTGTACTTTGGTGGTTTTGAATTTTTATAATTATTTCAAGATATGAATCATTTTCTTAAAATTTGATAGGTTCGAGCTTGAAATTTGTTGTCTTGGAACATGGGAGCATTCAATGCTCACCATGCATTGCATCATTCTCCCTAGGTGAGAAAGAACTCGTCCACGAGTTGTCATCATTATTGCCATGGTAAACTGATAAATCCAGAATGTTAAATATGGAGTGAGTGCAAACGTAAAGAGGAAGTTCAATCTTGTAAGCATGATTATTAATTCTCTTGAGAACTTGGCAAGGATCAATTTTCTTCTCTTTGAGTTTATTGCAAGTTTCTATTGGAAAATTTGTTCTTAAAGAAAGGCCCAAACAAGATCTCCTTCTTCAAAGATTATCACACGACGATGCTTGTTGGCCTTTTCTTTGTAAACTTGACTACTAGCTTCAAGCTTTTGTTATGGTAACAGCAAAATTCTCTCTTTTTGAACTTGATAAAGGTGATTTAAAAACTTTAGCAAGATCTAGATAATAAGGTAAAATATGACCATAAACAATCTCAAATGGACTCTTGCTAGTAGAATGATTAACTACAGGGTTATAAGTAAATTCATTACGAAGTAGCATGAGATCCCATTGTTTTGGTCTTTTTGCAGCAAAGCATCGTAGCAGATTACCCGAGGTTCTATTAACAACCTCAATTTGTCCATCTGTATGAGGATGATAAGCACTACTATATAATAGGTTGGTGCCAAATTTCTTCTATAAACTTCTTAAAAAATGATTAAGAAATTTAGTATCTCTATTTGATGTGATAGATTTAGGAATTTCATGAAGTTTGACCACTTCATTAAAATAAAGGTTAGCAATATAAGAAGCATCCATGGTCTTTTTGCAAGGAATAAAATGCACCATTTTGGAAAATCGATTAATAACAACAAAGATAGATTCTGTACCTCTTTGAGTTTTCGGTAGACCAATTATGAAATCTATAGTAATGTCTTCCCAGGGGGCATTAGGAATTGGTAAAGGAGTATATGCATAAAAAATCTGAGTATGCCCTTTTGAAATTTGGCATATTCTGTATCTTTTCACATAATTTGCAACATCTCGGTAGATTATAGGCCAAAAATATTTTGCTTTGACGAGAAGTACTATTTTGTCTCTTCCAAAATGACCTTCTAATCCACTGGAGTGCAATTCTTTGATAATATGCTCTCGTAGAGAACATTTAGGAATACAAAGTTGAGTTCCACGAAAGAGAAAACCCTCTTTGATAATATAATCTTTATGATGACTCTTCGTGCATAACTCTCATGTTTCTCCAAAATTTTCATCATTAGAGTAAGTATTTCTTATCGCATCAAATCCTTTTAGTTGGCACACGTAGTATTAAGAAGTGCCAATCGTCGACTGAGTGCATATGCAACCTTATTACATATTCTATTCTTATGCTTCAAGACAAAAAGTATACTATTGTAAAAATGTCACTCATTTTGCATGTCGTCTATTAAGATTTGCTTGAGAATTTATATATTTAAGAGCTTCATGATTAGAATTTAAGATAAATTCTCTTTGGATTAAATGGTCTCTAATGTCGTAGTGCTTGAATAGTTATTTCTTGTATTATTAAACTTTTCACTAAAGAATGCAAGTGGATGTTCTTCTTGGCTAAGTACTCCACCAACAGCCACATGAGAGGCATCACAGTCAACTTCAAATATTTTAGAAAAATGTGGTAATACAAGAACAAGAGCAGTAGATAATTTCACTTTTAGCAGTTCAAAACTGTCGTTTGCCATAGGTGTGCATTGAAACACTCGTTTCTTTATGCAATCAGTTAGAGGAGCTACAATAGTGCTGAAATTCCAAATAAATCGACGTTAAACAGATGCCAACCCATGAAAACTCTAAACATCTTAGGGATGTGGGTGTTGGCCAAGTCTGGATAGCTTTAGTCTTCTCAGAATCCACTTGGATACCTACAGGGTTAAAATGAAAGCCTAGAAAAGCTAGGCTAAAGGTCATGAAGGAGCACTTCTTAAGATTTACTTATAACTTTTCTACCTTCAAGTTCGATAGGATAGTTCTTAAATGTTCAATATGATCAAGTTTGTTGCTGCTATAAATAAGAATATCATCAAAGTAAACAACAACAAACTTCCCAATATAAGGACATAGAATTTGATTCATTACCCACATGAAGGTGCTCTAAATATTTGAAAGTCCAAATGGCATAACTAGCCAATCATATAAACCTTCTTGAGTCTTGAAAGCGGTTTTACATTCGTCTCATAGTCTAATATGGATTTGGTGATAACTGCTTTGCAGATCAATTTTAGAGAAAATTTGAGCACCAGTAAACATATCCTTCACACATGGAATAGGAAATCTATACTTGATGGTAATCCGATTAATCTCTTGATTGTCAATGCACATCTGCCAAGTTTCATCCTTCTTTAGATTCAATAGAGTTGGAATGGTGCACATGCTTAAACTTTCCCTAATATAATCCTTGTGCAGTCGATCTAGTACTTGTCTCTTCAACTCTTCATGTTCTTTTGGACTCATCTAATAGTGAGATTTGTTTGGCAAGATTGCTTCTGGAATTAGATCAATTTGATGTTGAATGTCTCGAAGAGGAGGTAGGCAATTAGGAAGTTCTTTAGAGCATATGTCTTTGACTTCCTCCAAAATAGCTTCTACTTCACGAGGAATTTCTATAGGCTGCATGCATTCTTTAGCAACTAACATAAATACAACTCCACTTTCTTCGCCTTCTTTTGTAAACTCTTCTTTGCATGGAAAAAATATAATTCTAACTCCATTAAATTTAAAAGTATAGGTGTTCTTTCTACTATCATGAATAACACACTTATCATATTGCTATGGTCTCCCCAAGAGTATATGGCTAACATCCATTGGTACTACATCACACCACACATCATCTTTATAATTTTTACCCGTCGAAAAAGAAACTAGGCATCAATTAGTAACTCGTACCTCATTGCCTTTCTTGAATCATATAATCCGATATGATTTATGATATGGTTCTGTCTTGAGCTTGAGCTTGTCTATCATATCTTGAGACACAATTGAACAAACTACCATTATTAATAACAATTGAACAAACTTTACCTTGAGACTTGTAGTGTCTTAAAAATTTTATTTTGTAACCATTCTTCATAAGAATCATCTTTTAGAGTAGCAAGCGCTTTATGGATTGCCAAGCATTCGCTTCTTCAAAAGCCTCCTCGGGGGTATTCACCATATATTGGTTTTCCAATATCTTCAAGTTGTTCATTGGCATCTTTTTCTTCGGCAAAGTTGACTTGTGCATCAGCTTATCTATTTGGGTAATCGTTTATATAGTGTCATACTTGTTTACATTTAAAGCAAGTAGGAAGGTGACTGGTGCAATAAGATTGTCCTACACGATTGGTAGGAGTTAGTTTGGATTCATTTTTCATGATTCCGCTGGCTTGTGATCCACTAGCATTTTAATGACCAGAGTCAGCTTTAGAAGAGAAATGTAAAGGAACATTAGAATACTTCTTTCCTCCACTTCTAGCAAGTTTTGCTTTAGCTTTTAACACTAATTGATAAGCATCATATAACCTCCATAGTCGTTGCATCTTCACTTCATCTTGAATCATAACTCGTAGGCCGTCAACATATCTTGCAATAAGTTATTCTTTCGTCACTTGAGTGTTATTTTAGACCATCAACTTATAGAATTCTTTAGTGTAGTCGATGATGGTTTTGTTATCCTGTTGAAGATTATTAAATTGTGAAAAGAGAGTTTGAATATAATCAAATAGAAGAAAATTCTCATGGAGTCGAGATTTCATCTTCTCCCAAGATGAAATCTTCATCTTCCCTTTCCGAAAATGCATCTCTTGGACTTGTCCCACTAGATTGAAGCATAATTTCGAAGCCTTGTAGTAATTAATTTTACTTTTCGGTCTTCGGGTTATCTCCTTGTACTCAAAGAGTTTCTCAACGACACTAAGTCAATCAAGAAACTCTTCAGGTTGAAGTCGACCATGGAACTCCAACAAGTCACTCTTGATGTTGCCATTTGCATGAAAATACCTCTCCATGGATGAGTCTCCTACAATTTCTTTGGATGCAAGGGAATTTATGTCTTTAAATCCATCACTTGCATAGCCATAGCTTGAGCCTCTAGAGCCATGGGTTTCTTGACATTCGAGGTTCATGGTAAGCTCTTCAATTTGTCTCCTTAGTGCTTCAATTTTTTCATCCCTTTCATCTCTATCTGGCTGCATTATTCTTTCACCGCGTTGCCCTTTGCCCCTTCTAGTTGCCATAATAAGAAAGTACTCCAAGAGCGTAGCAAGGCTCTGATACCAAATGATGTGACACAAAAAAGGAAGAGAGGAGAGGGTGAGAAAAGAAGTGAGATATGGGAGGACAAAGAGAACTCTCTCTATTTCAAGAGATACTAGGAGCTAATAGCTCGAAATACAAAAGTTTGATAAGGTTTTAGAAAAAAAAACTAGGATGCCCTACCAATCTTCCTTCCTTTGCTTTTTATCGATCCCTTGTGCATTGGATCCTTCAACCACCTAATTAAATGAGTCACAATTTACTAAAAGTCGAGCACAAATTACAATACATATTAAATTCATTGTACTTTGGTGGTTTTGAATTTTCATAATTGTCTCAAGATATGAACCATTTTCTTGAAATTTGATGGGATTTAGCTTGAAATTTATTGTCTTGGAACTTGGGAGTATTTAATGCTCATCATGCACTTCATCAAACATGATGCAGGATCTTGCTCTGGTGTTGGTATTTGCAATTGGTTATGCAGGCATTGTTTTTGAGGAATCACTAGCATTCAACAAAAGTGGAGTTGGGTTACTAATGGCTGTCTGCTTATGGGTCATTCGAAGCATTGGGGTGAGACTCATTAATGTTCCATGTTATGATTATGTTCTAGTTACCCTGTGAAATCAGATTAGCATGTATGATTTGTGTTGCATTCTACTCCAAGCACTATCTTCCTTTTGTTACCCTTAATCGCATTTGCTGATCAGAGTGTGAAGTTAGTGATATATACTGTAGTCCAGACACTGGATGGCAGATCTTCCCTAGCATATCCAAAAGTTGCATAACACTTTTGGGCTTTTATGTTGTATGGTGTTCATGAGGAGCTTGCTTGCATTTTATTGCCCTTGTAATATGCTTGTTCTGTTTACAAGACACTCGATAGCTATCTTTCTGAAAATAGTGTCATACTGGAGCTTGAGCAGAAGTGAAAGCTTTTGCCATACTGTAAAATAATTGAAAGTCACATATGTTTCTTTTTGTTGGAGCCATACAATCTGGATCAACCTAAACAACCTGGTTCCTATCCATCAATTGGAATCAGTTAAGATCATTACATTATGGTTCTCTTATGGATATCACAGCTCGTGTTAAACATGACCGTGATATTTTTTTAGAACTAATTTGATTTTATGAATTTTTTATCTTGTCTTTTAGGATGGAATATGTATCACTGCTATATAGGATATCAAGCAATATTAGTTATCTGGTTTGTGGCAGCACATATAAAGCACTTCTGAAGCTAAATTTAATGCAACATGTATTCAAAATTAACATTTTAGTATGTTTCGGCTAACAAGCATATAAGATGGGCTACTTTGGTGTATGTATCACTATTGAATAACAAATCAATTCTTTTTATTTTTTTTCCTGTTGTTTTATTATATGGATTTGTATCCACATCTACATAATAGGTTGGATACACATCCACGTGTACGATTTCAACCAAGGATTTTAATTTCGAATGATACCGCCCACACCGGGTGGTACATACTAGTAGCCCACAGGTCAGTAATGGTCGTTGTCGACCATCGTCGCCTGCTATCGGGCGATATCAGCTTGGTTACAGCGAGGGAAGAAGAAGCGTCGAGAGAGAAGAGGGAGAAGACACTCGAAGAAGAGGGAGAATAGGGAGAACCTCGACGCTTCCCGATCCGACATTGCCCTCCCTCGAAGATCTCGATCTAGGGGGTAACGGAGAGGTGACGGCTCGACTTCTTCTTCGTCGCGTTCTTCGCCGAAGGTCGGAGACGCCTGCGGCCATTACCGCGTTCTTCGGAGACGTTTGCCGCCTTCGATGTCTTCGTCGAACGCTACATATGAGGAGAAGAAAAGGAAGTGACGTCGCCGATGCTAGTCATAGGTGCCCTACAAGTCAATCACGTAAGTTATGACATGTGTGACATAATACACATTCTTTTTGCTTATTACATTTTGACATTTTATCACTTTATATTGCTTGTTGCATATATGCATATCAGTGATTGCAAAAGGCGCTCGGGCGAGGCGAGGCGAGGCCCGAGCGCCTCGCTAATGTCCCAGGCGGCGCGCTTCAAATAGGCGCCGCCTGGGCGCTCGCCCGAGCCCATGCGTTGGGCGCTTCGGGCGAGCGCCTGGGTAAACCAAGGCGATCGAACCAGAATTTTAGGTCTGGTTCGGTTGTTAGTTGGTTCAATCGAACCAACTAAACCGATATAACCCCAACCCTAACCCTAACCCTAACCCTAACCCAACACTAACCTGCTGCCGCTGCCGCTCTCGATCCCGATCGCGATCTCGTCGCTCGCTGCCGCTGCTCCCGCTGCCGCTGCTCGCCGCTGTCGCTGCTCGCGCCTCCCGCGAGCCTTCCCGCTGCTCGCGCCTCCCGTGAGCCCTCTCGCTGCTCGCGCCTCCTGTGAGCCCTCCCGCGAGCCCTCTTGCCTCCTGCGAGCCCTCCCGCGAGCCTTCCCGCTGCTCGCGCCTCCCTCGAGGCCTCCCGCTCCCTTTCCCTTTCCCGCTGCTGCTGCCGCCGCTCACCGCTGCTGCCGCTGTCGCTGCTCGCCGCTGTCGCTGCTCGCCGCTGTCGCTGCTCGCCGCTGTCGCTGCTCGTCGCTGTCGCTGCTCGCCGCTGCTGCTGCCGCCGCCGCTCGCCGCTGCTGCCGCCGCTGCCGTCGCCGCTGCTTCCTCGTTTCTCCATCAGGCTCATTATACTCTTAAGATTAAGTTTATTTGAATTTTGAAATGATTAATTTTCTGTTAATAGATTAATAATATATTATTTTGATTTTAATGTTATTAATTTTTATTTATTTGAAATTATTGTTAGGTTTCAACATAAATGGCAAGTGCAGAAAGCAACTCAATAGAGTCTCCAATGGTATCAAAAAAAGATCCTGCATGGAAGTATAATTATTTGAAGGATCCGAAAGATCCTAATGCAGTGACTTGTATATTCTGCGATAAGACTACCAGAGGTGGTATTTTTCGTGCAAAACAACATCTAGTAGGAAATTTCAAGAATACAGTAGCTTGCAAAAAATGTCCACCTGAGGTAAAAGAAGAGTTGCTGAATTATATGAATGAAAAGAAGACACAAAAGAATGAATATTATGAGAATTTACCAGAAGACAATGTTGAACATATCAGAGATGAAGAAGAAGATTATTCTACGAGTATTAACCCAAGTGAAAAAAGAGTATACGACAAAAAGGGAAAAGAAGTTATGAGTACTAAGAAAGGTAGAAAAGGACCGATGGATCTATATATGCTTCAAGGATCCCAGAAACAACAAGGGCAAGCAGGAGGCTCAAAATTGAGACAAACAAATATAAGTGATGCTTGTGATAAAGAAATAAGAGGAAGAACAATTCAGCACATTGCTCGCTTCTTCTATCAGGCTGGTCTTCCCCTTAGTACAACTCGTTTAGACAGCTTTAAGGATATGATTGAAGCTATTGGAAGATATGGTGCAGGATTAAAATCTCCAAGTTATTATGAGATGCGAGTTCCATTGCTGCAAAAAGAGTTGAATTATACAAATGACTTACTAAAGGGTCATAAAGAATCATGGGCAATACATGGTTGCTCTATTATGTCAAATGTTTGGATTGACAGGAGGCGTAGGAGTATAATTAATTTTATGGTTAATTGTTCTTTAGGGACTATGTTTGTGAAGTCAATAGATGCTTCATCTTTTGTAAAATCTGGAGACAAGATATATGATTTACTTGATAACTTCGTGGAAGAAATTGGAGAACAAAATATCGTTCAAATCATAACCGACAATGGAAGCAACTATGTTTTAGCTGGTAATATTCATCTTTTGATTTTGTTAATAATTTTATCTTCAATTAAGTGTGTTAAACTCTTAAGTCTTATCATTTTTGTTATCCTTTGTCTCAGGTAAATTGCTTGAATCAAAAAGACAACACTTGTATTGGACTCCATGTGCAGCACATTGTGTTGATTTAATGTTGGAAGATATTGGAAAGATCTTAGAAATCAAGAAAACCTTAGAAAGGACAATTTTTGTTGTTGGATTTCTTTATAATCACATTGGGGCTTTGAATATGATGAGAGAATTTACAGGGAATAAAGAATTAGTGAGACATGGTGTTACCCGATTTGCTACTTCATTCTTGACATTACAGAGCGTGCATCGTCAAAAATATACTCTGAGAAATATGTTTACCTCTGAGAAATGGGTGACAAGCAAATGGACAAAAGAAGCAAAAGACAAGAGGGCTGCTGATATCATCTTAATGCCATCCTTTTGGAATCATGTAGTTTATATATTAAAGGTAATGGGCCTTCTTGTTCGAGTCCTTCGGTTGGTGGATAATGAAAATAAGCCTGCAATGAGATATATTTATCAGACTATGGATAGAGCAAAGGAGACGATTAAAAGATCTTTTAATGAAAATGAAGAAAAATATAAGAAAATTTTTACAATCATTGACGAAAGATGAAATTGTCAACTTCATCGTCCCTTACATGCAGCAGGATATTATTTGAACCCTGAATTCTTTTATAAGATTAAATCTGTTGGATTTGATGCAGAAGTTTTGGGTGGATTAATTTGATATAAAAATGCTGAAGGTCTTTTTGGAATTCCAATTGCCGTTCGATCCAGGATAACTACCTCTCTAGGTATTAATAATTTGATATAATTAATTTCATATATATTATGTTACTATGTTATTGCTAATAATAATATAAATTTTGCAACTGAATGGTGGAGTCTATTTGGAAATTCCACCCCGAATTTACAGAAATTTGTTGTCAAAGTACTTAGTTTGACATGTAGTGCTTCGGGTTGTGAGCGAAACTGGAGTATCTTTGAGCATGTAAGTATTACTAAATATGTTATTTTAATTAATTTATTTATTTAGATATATGTATTAATATATTTTTAAATTATATGACATAACAGATTCACTCGAAGAGAAGAAATCGGTTAGAACATCAACGATTGCACGATCTTGTTTACATAAAGTATAATCAAGCTTTGAAGACTCGTCATGATTTGAAAAATAAATTTGATTCAATCTCATTGCAAGATATTGATGATTCAAATGAGTGGTTAGTAGGAGAAATGGGTGCTAACTTGCAAGATGCTGAAGACGAGCTTGTATTTGAAGATGATAGATTGACGTGGGGAGATATGGCAAGAGCTTCAGGTGTTGGAGAATTACAAACATATACAAGACAGATGTCAAAGAGAAAAATGAGTGCAAAAGCATCAAGCTCGGCTCCTGCTATTGTTTAAGACATAGAGAATGAAACATATCTTAATGAAGAGGAAGGAATCGAAGAACAAGAGGAAGAAGACGAATTCAATGAAGATGATTTGTGTGAAAATGACGATAATATTAATTATGATGAATGACTTTGATGTAAAATTTTAATGTTTTGAATTTTGAAACTTTTTGTTAATGTGACATTGTGATTTTGTATCTTAGATTTTCTTAATTTAATAGCATATTTTTATTTAAAATTTTAAATAATTATATTTATTAATTATATTATATATTTTTATATTTTAGCGTCTCGCTTCGCTCGGGCGAGCGCCTAGCGCCTCGGGCGTTTTTGGACCTTGGCGCCTAGCGCTTTTTAAATCACTGATGCATATATATATTGTGATGTCCGTGGATCTGTGCAATAGGAATCGGATTGTGATGAGATCATGATAATGAGACCGATTCAGCTTTAAACACAAACCCTAAATAATCCTGATCATAGGTTACTCGAGAGGGACATTGAGATAATTGGACAGATTGGTGTGCTGTATGCCCGTCCATATGATGGAGACAACCGATCTTATAGCTGCTCGTGTGGAGACACTAGGGCTACAGTGTAGGTGCTTATTGAAGAATGAGTTCATCGATTGATCCGCTCACGGAATGCTAAATGGTTAATGATACCTCATTGTCAGACAACGATTTCGTTGTCCCAGTGGTGTACCTGGTCTTTAGAGTTGAGACACTAAGGATGGCCTGAATGTTCTAGATCTAGCACAGCAGGTCATCGGGAGTGGCAACCAACCTTACGAGGACTATTGAGTGTCGATAGAGGATTATATACTCTCGGTGTTATGAGAGGAATATCCCATTTGTTCTTGCTCAGATAAATCCCTGGCCAGGGTCATTCGGATTGAGAGAGAGAGTTCTCTGGGAGAATTCGATTAGAGCGGGACTCGACTAGAAACCGTAAGGGTCTGATAGTACTATGCCCGGTATACGATCTTTGGGATATTAGATGGATGAAGGACTATAAATACACGGTAACTAAGGACAGACATGTCTAATGGATTGGATTCTCCTATATCATCTGGGGCTATGGCGTAGTGGCCTAGTACGTCTGCAGTCGATGAGTCGAGTGAATTATTATGAAAATAATAATTCACTCAGCCATAAGGAGTTCTGACAGGTAAGACTCATGACCAGCTCGATATTAGGCCTATAGGGTCACACACATATGATATGCATTGCGACGAGTAGAGGTTCGGATATGAGATACCTATCGGAGCTCCTATCTTATTGGATATACAATAAGCCCCTGAATTATTAGATCCTATGGATGTGATCTAATAAGAGCCAATGAGAGATTATTGGATAGAGATCCACTAATCTAAGAGGCTTGTGTAGTTGGATGAAGATCCAATACCCAATAGGGCAGGATCCATTAGGGTTAAGTTGACAGGGGGCCTCTATAAATAGGAGGGAACCAAACACCCATAGGCTAGATGCTTCTTGGTCGTCCCCTCCTATTCTCCTCTCCCCTTCTCCTCCTTAGATAGCAGGTATGAAGTTTTTGGGCAACGATTTGAGGAGCGTCGTTGTAGCCCTGCTGTGTGGATCACCGCTAGAGAGGATGATACTTGATCTCCTTCATCCTCTTTTATAGATCTGTAGGGATTCAGGGATATATGATCTTCCTAGGTAACATAATTATCTTATGCGTGGTTTTAAGTTTCGCGGGTTTTTGCGCACCAATCTTCGCACGATGATGAACACCTTTTTAGGAAATTTAGGGTTTTTGTTTTCTGTTCTTCCGCTGCGCATGTGATGTCGTCCCTAGATTTCCCTACAGTAGTGTTAGAGTCATGTTCTTCTTACGAAAGATTGGTTTTGAACTACGTGTGTTGTGTTTTAGAAAGACTTTTGACGTCAAAGCTAATTGCTGCCCTCATAGGTTGACCAATGGTTGCTTGCAGCCTTGGTCGAGGCTTGGCCACCTACGGCTGGGAGCCTACAAACCACAGGCAGGCAGCTGCACGGGCGGCGCCTGCAGGCAACCTGCCCACAAGGATGGGCGGCACCCGTAGTGACGGCGACTACGGGAAAAGGTGCCCGCGAGGGCAATAGTGTTGCTTGCGGGCGCTGCACTCATGGGCAGAGGCGCCCATAGGTGCGGCAACGCCGCCTACGGGTGTTGCAGAACCGCTCGCAGGCACACTGCTCGCGGGCGAGCCTCCCGTGGGCAACGGCGGCATCACCCCCCAACAAGGGCGTGCTCGGCCACAGTGGCTGCAGCCAACAGGGTGGTTGCGGTCGCAACGCAGCTAGGATGAAGTTAGGGCATTTTGGGGTAAAACAATAATTTTACCCCTCGAAATTTAAGAAATTTTATCCAAATTATCAAAATACCCTTCACAATTGAGAAAATTCTCTACATGTCCCTAATTTCAGAAAAATATTAGTTAATTAAAAGGTTTAATTAGCTATTATTATTATCTAGTAGTCCTACATAATGATATTTACATATGATGTATGATGTGAACGGATGATCATAGACTGTGTGGTGTGTGTACATGTGATTATTATTATTATTGGGGCTTGCGAGCCTCCAATTTTATTCTTGTTTATTGTTGGGCCTACGTGCCTATGATTAAGTTATAATCACACGAGGAGGCGCAGCGGGAGAATGAAAGCGATAGCGAGACCTACGAGGCCGAGACGGACGATCGCGACGCATGGAGATGCGTCGAGATGTCGACGGAACCGACGAGGACGGAATGGATGATCATAGGGCATGGAGATGCACCGCTACATATAGATTTTGATGTGAGTGATTAGGTCCACTGGCTCGGGCCTGATCACATTAGGCTGGGGTCTATGATCATCTGGTGTGATTGCTCATGTGATGTGTGATTGTTTATACACCTACTAGATATGTATATATATTTGCATACGAAGTAGATATATATTAAATATGTATGTGTGTGACATGTCATATTAGGAGACCAAATCAAAATCCTTTCTCGATAATATTAATATTAAGTCGGTAAACGTGAGACAATTTGATTGACCCACGTGGCCTTCCATCATTATAGGTAGGGACCGATTCTCGATATAGGTTGAGTTGGTCGAGTCCCTCAAGGCTCATATATATCGCGATTCGCTATCTTGCCTACAATATAGAGATGTCATTGGTGACCTGAGGATAAGATATGCTTGGTTGAGCCCCTCGAGGCTATATCATCGAATCATACTCATCTTGTAACGATAATGTTGACTTAACCGAACATCATGGTTGGTCGAGTCCTTCGAGATCATGGTGGTTCGAAGGTCGAACAGGACAGGAATCACAAGGAGTTGTAATCGGCAAGAGTTGCCTACCTTTACGGGCTTAGCATGATTGGTCGAGTCCCTTGAGATTACTTTAAAACGCCGATTGGATCCTGATCCCCACTAGAGATCCGTCGGGGGGTCTCCGATTCATATACCAGAGGGAGTTATGTGTTTCGCGAGAAAATAGTAAGAGCAGATTAAGATAAAAGTCCATATCTTGATTGTTTATTTTTTTACAAAATCTACATGTTATTTATTTCTGCTATATATTTATTTTCAGAAAATGTCGCTTTTAAGTCCCTTATGTCGCATACTTGATGTCAACCGCCTCATTGGTCCAAATTATACGGATTGACTCCGCATCTTGAGAATTATTCTCACGGTGGAGAAAATCGCGTACGTCCTTGATACAATGATGCTTACTCCCGAGGAATGAGCAAGCGAGGATGAGATCGCTCGCTACGTGAAGTACATAGATAACTCCACTCTTGTTCAGTGTTACATGTTGAGCTCCATGACTCCTGAGTTACAGAGACAACATGAAAAGATGGATGTTAGATCTATTCTCATACAAGTCCGCAAACTGCTTAAGGAATAAGGAAGGACTCAGTGATATAAGATATCTAAGAGCCTCTTCCACACTAGGATGACTGAGGGGACATCAGTACAGAACCATGTCCTAAAGATGATTGAGTGGGTAGACAAATTCACAGGTCTAGGAATGGAATAGTCCTAGAGGATAACCTGTGTGTGAATCTTGTGCTTCAGTCGCTACCAGATTTTTTTTCACAGTTCATAATGAATTTTAATATGAACAAGCTTGAGGTGACTCTCCTTGAGCTCCTCAATATGTTGAGGGAGGCAGAGAGCACTAACAAGAAAGAGAAGTTGGTTCTCTATACTAGTGAGACCAGAAAGATAAGGAAGGCACTATCAAGCTTGGATACATGCTATTTTGTTCCTTCTATTATCAGAAACATTATTTCCATTTCATGTTTGACATTAGTAGATATAAATTAGTTTTTTAGAACAATGGTTGTTCAATATTATTAGATGATGAGATCATCATGAGAGGAACATTGCATAATGATTTGTTTATGCTAGACACTGCTCCACATATTATGAATGTAAATGTGTCCAAAAGGAAATGAGATGAGGTGAACAGTACATACTTGTGATATTGTAGACTAGGTCATATCCATGAAGGAATGATTCAAAAGTTACTAAAGGATGAATATCTAGATCCATTCGACCATGAGTCATATGTAACTTGCGAGTCTTGCCTTTGTGGAAAACTGACTAACTCTCCTTTTTGTGGAATTGGAGAGAGAGCCATTGAGCTGTTGGAATTCATACATAGTGATATATGTGGACCCATATGTCAACTCATGCCATAGGTAGTTATTCCTACTTTATTACTTTTATTGACGATTTCTCAAGGTATGGACATGTGTACTTGATGAAGTACAAGTCCGAGGCATTTGAGAAATTCAGAGAGTATAAAAATGAAGTAGAAAGCCAGACTGGAAAGAGTATCAAGACTCTTTAATTAGATCGAGGAGGTGAGTACTTGAGTGTAGAGTTCATCTAGTTCCTCAAGGATCATGAAATTCTATCCCAATATATACCTCCTTATACACCTCAGCTCAATAGTATATCTGAAAGGAGGAATCATACATTATTAGACATGGTGTGGTCCATGATGAGCTTCGCCAACCTACCCATCTCATTTTGGGGATATGCCCTAGAGACCGCAGCTTACCTTTTGAACAGAGTTCCAACTAAGTCGGTAGTATCTACACCATATGAGATATAGAAAAGGAAGAAGCCCGATCTTGATCTTAAGGTTGTTAAGATTTGGGGCTGTCTTGCCCTGCCCACGTTAAAAGACACAACCCCGATAAGTTGGAATCCAAGACGGAGTGGTGCAAGTTCGTGGGATACCCTAAGGAAACTTGTGGGTATTATTTCTATCACGTCGAGGACCAAAAGGTCCTTATAGCCAAGAGAGTAGTGTTCCTTGAGAAGGAACACATTCTTGGCGGAGACAGTGGGAGCGTGATAGAGTTGAGCGAGGTTGGAGAACCTAGCTCAAGCACCACTCCACAGCCCGAGTTTGTTCAGGTACCTAGCACATAAGTTCCGACTTTACGTAGGTTCGACAGAGTATCCCATCCTCCTGAGAGATATGTGTGACATATTATAGGAGAGGATGTTGAGGATATTGATCCTCAGACCTACGAGGAGGTTGTTACGAGTATAGACTCCGAGAAGTGGCAAGAAACCATGAATTCTAAGATGGATTCCATATACTCCAACAAGGTTTGAAACATAGTTGAAGCACCCGAGGGTATTGTACCCATTGATTGCAAGTGGATCTTCAAGAAGAAGATCGGAGTAGATGGAAAGGTAGAGGACCTATAAAACAAGACTAATGGCTAAGGGGTATCGTCAAAGGTTAGGTGTTGACTATGACGAAACCTTCTCACCCGTAACCATGCTAAAATTCATTTGAATTCTGTTGGCTATTGCAGCACACTATGATTATGAGATCTGATAGATGGATGTGAAAACAACGTTCCTCAACGATAACCTCGAGGAAGAGGTGTATATGATACATCCTAAGGGATTCGTGTCCAAGGACTGCCCAGATAAGGTGTATAGGTTGCTTAGGTCCATTTATGGACTACAGCAAGCTTCCCGAAGTTGGAACATAAGATTTGATGAGACAATCAGATCTTATGACTTCGTTAAGAACGATGATGAGCTTTGTATGTATAGGGAGGTAAGTGAGAGCGCTATCACCTTCTTGGTGTTTTATGTGGATGACATCCTGATTATTGAGAATGATGTAGGAATGCTATCCACGATAAAGACTTGGTTATCTAGACACTTCTCCATTAAGGACTTAGGGGAAGCATCCTATATCTTGGGGATTCAGATCTATAGAGATAGATCCAAGAGGATGCTTGGCTTGTCCCAATCTAAGTATATATACACCATTATCAAAAGGTTTGGCATGGAAAATTCCAAGAGAGGACTCATACCGATGAGACATGGGATATCGCATTCTAGGAGTATGCCCTCAAAGACTCCTAAAGAAATGACGAACATGGATAGGATACCCTATGCCTCAACGATAGGGTCTATCATGTATGCCATACTATGTACCAGGCCTGATATAGCGTATGCTCTGAGTGTCAAGAGTAGGTATTAGGCGAATCTAGGCTTGGAGCACTGGAAAGTAGTAAAGTGTATCCTTAAGTACTTGAAGGACTAAGGATCTTTTACTGGTATATGGAGGTAGTAGCTTAGGGTTGAAGGCTACACAGACTCGAGTTTCCAGTCCGATGTCGATGATAGCAAGACTAATTCGGGATATGTGTTCACCCTGAATGGAGGAGCGGTATGCTGGAAGAGTTTCAAGCAAGATACTATTGCTGACTCGTTCACAGAGGCGGAGTAAATTGCTGCAGTAGAGGCAGCAAAAGAGGTAGTATAGATGAAAAAGTTTATCGCAGATTTGGGAGTCGTGTCGGGCAGTGAGGAGCCAATTCCCTTATATTGCGACAATAACGAAGCAATTGCTCAAGCAAAGAAACCCGGGTCTCATTAGAAGTGTTCTGAGGAGGTTCCAACTTGTCAGAGAGATCGTGGCCCAAGGAGATGTGGCAGTGAAAAGATGTTAGGACTCTAGCTAGGAGAGTCCTAATTGAGAGGGACATTCATGTAAAACCTACCTAAGCCGACCCCTATTAAAGAGGTGAAGAGGCCGGCTAGGGTTAGGAGGTTGTTTCTTAGAGAAGAATTATGAGTTGTAAAGGAATAGGAGTCTTGAGGAGGAGTCCTATTAGGAGTTGGTTAGAAGTAGGAGTCTTGAGTAGGAGTATCATGACCCGAGCTTGATGGGCTAACTGGCCTATCAACTTCGTTTGGTCTAAACCACTGACCAAAATGCTTAAGCTAAAGTTGATAGTAGTACACTCATCAGACCCTTATAAGTCATTCTTAATCCTGCCCACTTTCGATGTGAGACTAATCAGAGGTGTTACAATCACCCCCACTCAAAGGCTTGACGTCCTCGTCAAGCCCCAACATAACCCAGATCAGACCCTAGCATAGTGCATGTGAGGCGTAGCCCAGTGGTGGCTCCACGCCGTGACGAGTCCTCTGACTCCGTCTACGGGTAGCCCTTTCCTACTCGAGCCCACTCACCATGCCCAAATGCTAGGTCGGCTCTGATACCAAATATCATGACCCGAGCCTGATGGGCTAACTGGTCTATCAACTTCGTTTGGTCTAAACCACTGACCAAAATGCTTAAGCTGAAGTTGATAGTAGTACACTCATCAGACCCTTATAAGTCATTCTTAATCCTGCCCACTTTCGATGTGAGACTAATCAGAGGTGTTACAAGGAGTCCTATTAGGAGTTAGGGTTTAGAAGCCCTATAAATAGCTATGTATTCCTCCTCTTTTCATAAGCAATAGATGAATCTTTTCTGCAGCCTTTGAACAGCAACTTGGAGGGAGGAACCCCTATAGAGTTTCAAGGAGGCCGATCCCCTCAAGAGATCAACCCCAAGTTTAGAATCTGCAAGGGTTTTAACACCTGGTATCAGAGCGGCGTTCTTGGCATCTCGCTGCCCTTCCACAGCCATCCATTAGCCTTCCATAGTCGCCCAAAACAATTCCCACAATTGCTTAAAAGATTGTCGCCAAATTCCGTCGTCATCTCCACCACCGCAGATCATCCTTTGATCTCCTCATGAATTGCAACAGGTTCTGGTTTCCTACCTTATTGCTGCTGCAATTTAGTTATCCTTATTTGAAAAAAAAAAAAAAATTGTTCCTATATTGCTGCATAAACTTTTCGTCACAAAGTTTTCATTCTACGACGAAAGATACATTGCAGAATTCTAGCCGCATAGCACTGTCTGTTTGATCTTGCTACTATGTTTTTTCTATCCAAATTTCTACGAAATTTTTATGACATCTTTGACACTTCCTAATAGCAAATTTCCCTTTAGTTTTATCAAAAAATTCTCAATATAAACCATTGATCTTTTACGTCTAATTTGCTATACTTGAAAATCTGCATTGTAAAATTTCAGCCGCGTAGCACTGTTTGTTTGATCTTGATATAACGTTTTTTCTATCTAAATCTCTACGAAATTTTTATGATAGCTTTGACACTTCATAACAGTAGATTTCCCTTTAGTTTCGTCAAAAAATTCTCAATATAAACCACTGATCTTTTACGTCCAATCTGCTATACTTAAAAATCTGTGCTGCAGAAAATTTCAGTCGCATATTATTGTCTTAACCCATCTATTTGTAATCTTTTTTGAATGAAATTTCTTTTACACTTCATAGATCATCTTGGCTTCCATATAAGATTGATCTATCGAGGAATTCATCTCTAAAAACGATTTTATGTTGCTGCAAATTTTCGTCGTAAACCGCTGAAATTTTTCGACAAGAATTCTGCTATCGCAACTTGCACCAATTTCCCTGCTGTTATATTGCCGAAATTTTCTTGATTAAATTAGACATCCTTGTTGTCATATAAACTGTGATTTTGTTGTTAATTCCTTCCTCAATTCTCTTAAGTTTTTGCTGGAAATTTCATTGAGAAACCGTTGTTTCTTCGACGACAATTCTACTCTTACAAGACAGCACATACTTGTTGCAACTTCCACTGATTTCTATCAAACCTTTGCTGCCATCTACCACAATCCAAAACTTTCATCCACAGCTCTAAAACTCCATCAAACCACACCCTCAAACTGCACCCAAAACAGCCACAAAACGAGCCTAAACCGCAGCCTACATCCACAACCCTTTCGACTATCACTTCTCTCAACCTATACATGCCTTTAACCCAACAACAAAAGAGAGATTTTAACATCATAGATTTGGAGGCATATACTATGGCATCTAAGGAGGCAATCAATGCTAAATTCGAAGCCTTGGAGGCGCGAATGGAGGATAAGATTCGGATGCTCTTTACCGAACTCAGATTAGGCCGACCACTAAGCCCGAATAAATCATATGAAGGAGAGAGCTTTACCCAATCACACCATGCCCGAAGAGATGACTTCCAAGGGAGGGGAGGCTCTATGACTGACCCCAACTATCCATGCATGAGGGTAAACTTCCCTAGATGGGAAGAAGGAGACCCGATTGGTTGGATCTCGCGCACGGAGCGATATTTTCGATACCACAAAACCGCGGACGCATTTATGATGAAAATTGCAACTATACATCTTGAAGGGGATGCCATACAGTGGTTTGACTGGTTTGAACACACTTATGGAGTCCTTTTATGGCGACAATTCAAAGAAGGACTGTTGATCCACTTCAGACCAACCCATTACGAGAACATTGACGGACAACTAGCAAAGATCCGACAAACCTCTACCATTCAGGAGTACCAAACCAGGTTTGAAAGATTATCTAATCAGACTCATGTTGGTCTCAAAAACAGCTATTGGGGCATCTTCATTGAGGGCTTGAAGCCGGAGATCCGAGGAGAAGTTAAAGTGCGACAACCGTACACGCTTATGGCAGCCATCTCTTTCGCACGACATCAAGAGGAGCAATTGAACCATGAAGCTCGGAGGACTAGGGTCACTCCTCAACCAGCAATACTGAAGCATTCAGCCCCCCCTACTATCGACCGAGTCCCTACACTAAAAAGGTTGACAAGAGAAGAGCTTCGGGAGCGATATGCGAAGTGGTTATTGTTAGAACCCTTGTAGATTCTAAACTTGGGGTTGATCTCTTTAGGAGATCGGCCTCCTTGGAACTCTATAGGGGTTTCTCCCTCCAAGTTGCTGCTCAAAGGCTGCAGAAAAGATTCATCTATTGCTTGAGAAAAGAGGAGGAATACATGGCTATTTATAGGGCTTCTAAACCCTAACTCCTAATAGGACTCCTACTTAAGACTCTTACTTCTAACCAACTCCTAATAGGACTCATACTCAAGACTCCTATTCCCTTACAACTCCTAATTCTTCTCTAAGAAAAAACCTCCTACATGAATGTCCCTCTCAATTAGGACTCTCCTAGCTAGAGTCTTAACAGAATGTCCCTCTCAATTAGGACTCTCCTAGCTAAAGTCATAACAGTTTTACATGAATGTCCCTCTCAATTAGGACTCTCCTAGCTAGAGTCCTAACAAACCCGCCCTCTTCAAATCAGCCTTGTCCTCGAGACTGACGATTCATGAATTTTGGGAATTTGATCTTCAAGTCATCATAGTTCTCCAAAGTGACATCTTCTGTTAGTAGGTTTGCCCACTGTATTAGCAATTCAGTAGTGGATCGTCGTCGTCGAGTCATAATCCGTCAATCAATAATGGCACTTGGCTGAGTCTGAAGTCCTCCTTGGGTAGTCATATTTGGTGGGTGGCTTTGGGCTATGTCCAAGCACCTATTTACAACTTCTGTCTGGCCGTCGGTTTGTGAGTGATATGCCATACTCCTTTTCAATTTAGTACTCTTATAGTGTAATTCTTTTGAGTCCCAATTGTAATGAGCTACGGAGTTTGGTGCTTCCTCCAATTTTTTTATAATCTTACTAGTCTCTGAATCTTCCTGCCATTCCATCTTAATATCCTCAAGGAAGTCACTGGTCGGAAGTGAAATGGCCAAAACTTCAGCTTGCTTGGGTAGCTGCGAAAGCGCATCTGCAAGAATATTCTCTTTCCCCTTTTTGTAAGTTATTTCATAATCAAATCCAAGAAGTTTTGTTACCCAGTTTTGCTGCTCAGGGGATGATATCTTTCGCTCCAAAAAGTACTTGAGGCTTTTATGGTCGGTTTTAATTTGAAATCGTCGACCAATCAAGTAGGGTCTCCACCTCGTTGCTGCGCGCACAATGACGAGCATCTCCTTATCATATGTTGACTTATTTTGATGGGAGGGAGATAATGCCTTGCTAGTGTATGTGAGTGGTCGACCATCTTGCATGAGAATTGCTCTAATTCTGACTCCAGATGCGCCAGCCTCAATAATGAAGGGTCGGTTGAAATCTGGTAGTGTTAGCACCGGCGTCGTCGTCATGGCTGCCTTAAGTTTGTCGAAGGCAACAGAGGCTCTGTCCGACCATTGGAAGACATCTTTTTTCAGAAAGGAAGTAAGTGGTGCACTGATCTCTCCATAGTTTTTCACGAACTTGCAGTAGTAGCCTGTTAAACCCAGAAAGCCATGTAGCAATTTTATGTTCCTCGGGGCCAGCCAATTTTGCAGTGCTCCAATTTTGAAGGGGTCTACTGCCACACCTTCCTCTGATATGATATGCCCAAGATATTCCACCTTCTTTTGAAGAAAGCAAAAATTCATAGTGGTTATTGTGTATTCAAAAGGTGGTTTTCGATATGTCTTCTTCGCATACTCGTATTTGATGATACCCGGATCGAAGGTCCAGCTTTGTTAAGATTTGTGCTCCCTTTCATCTTGCAACTCATCTACTACTGGAATAGGGTATTTATCCTTGATGGTTATGCCATTGAGAGTTCGGTAATCAACACATAATCGCCATATTCCATCCTTCTTTCGTATGAGGAGCACCAGTGAAGAGTAGGGGCTACAACATGGCCGAATAACTCCTGTTTTGAGCATCTCTTTTACAATCCTTTCTATTTCATCCTTCTGGAGATGTGGATACTGATATGGCGGAGCATTTGCTGGTGATTGGCTTGGAAGAATCGTTATACAATGATCATACCGACGGGTAAGAGGTAGGTTGCGTAGTTCGTCAAATATATCTGAAAATTTAGCAAGCAAAGGAAGTAGATTTGGATCTTCCAATTTTGTTGGCTCTCCCTTAGTTTGCTGCTCAAGTTGTACCAAAAAGCCACTGCATGCTTTATGCAAAACCTTCTTCATTTGTTGTGTGCAAATCATCGTTACGTCGCCCCCACGTTTCCTGTGCAGTATCACCTGTTTCTCCTTACTGTAAAATTTCATAATTAGTTTCATAAAATTCCAAGAAAAATCACCTAATGTTGTCAACCATTTAATTCTGAGCATGGCCTCATCATCATCAAGAGGGAGAAGGAAGAAATCTGCAATTATCTCTTTGTCCTGCAGCAATAGTTTCTCCTGCGGGCACCTATGATCACACTTCAAAATCCGTCTGTCGGTGACCTTAACATCAAACCTGCAACGATTCTCGATAGGTAATGCCATTTGGATATTATTAGTGCTGCCCATGTCGATGAAAACAGTGATCAGTTGTTGTTTGAGAAGGCCTCCAACTTTCATCATTTGCGGGTTTGAGTAGCCGGCTAGTGCATGTACCGTAACTTCGGTCGGTTGTGGCTCTTCTTCTGCATCTTCTTCTTTATGTTCAATGCTCTCTTCTAGATGTTCAATGACCTCTTCTTCTACTGGTTCAATGATAAAAAGTCTCCCTTTACTACAGCGATGCTCATGGCTCCACGGCTCGTCGCAATGCCAACATAACCCCTTCGCAGATCGCTCCTGAAGCTCTTCTCTTGTCAACCTTTTTGGTGCAGGGACTTGGTCAACAGTAGGGGGGGCTAAGGGCTTCAATAGTACTGGTTGAGGAGTGACCCTAGTCCTTCGAGCTTCATGGTTCAATTGCTCCTCTTGATGTCGTGCGAAAGAGATTGCTGCCATAAGCGTGTACGGTTGTCGCGCTTTAACTTCTCCTCGGATCTCCGGCTTCAAGCCCTCAATAAAGGTCCTCAATAGCTGTTTTTGAGACCAATCAAGAGTTTGATTAGATAACCTTTCAAACCTGGTTTGGTACTCCTGAATGGTGGAGGTTTGTCGGATCTTTACTAGTTGTCCGTCAATATTCTCGTAATCGGTTGGTCTGAAGCGGATCAGCAGTCCTTCTTGGAATTGTTGCCATGAAAGGACTCCATAAGTATGTTCAAACCAGTCAAACCACTGTATAGCATCCCCTTCAAGATGTATAGCTGCAATTTTCACCATAGATGCATCCGCGGTTTTGTGGTACCGAAAATATCGCTCCGCGTGCAAGATCCAACCAATCGGGTCTCCTTCTTCCCATCTAGGGAAGTCCACCCTTATGCGTGGATAGTTGGGATCGATCATAGAGCCTCCCCTCCCTTGGAACTCATCTCTTTGGGCCTGGTGCGATTGGGCAAAGCTCTCTCCATGATATGATTTTTTCGGGCTTAGTAGTCGGCCCAATCTGAGTTTGGTAAAGAGCGTCCGAATCTTATCCTCCATTCGCGCCTCCAAGGCTTCGAATTTAGCATCGATTGCCTCCTTAGATGCCATAGTATATGCCTCCAAATCTATGATGTTAAGATCTCTCTTTTGTTGTCAGGTTAAAGGCATGTATAGGTTGAGAGAAGTGATGGTCGAAAGGGTTGATGGATCGGTGGATGTAGGCTACGATTTAGGCTTGTTTTGTGGCTATTTTGGGTGCAGTTTGAGAGTGTGGTTTGGTAGAGTTTTAGGGCTATGGATGAAAGTTTTGGATCTGTGGTAGATGGTAGCAAAGGTTTCACAGAAATCCGTGGAAGTTGCAGCAAGTATGTGCTGTCTTGTAAGAGTAGAATTGTCGTCGAAGAAACAACGGTTTCTCGACGTAATTTCCACCAAAAACTTGAGAGAATTGAGGAGGGAATTGATAGAAAAATCACAGTTTATATGACAGCAAGGATATCTAATTTAATCAAGAAAATTTCGGCAGTATAACAGTAAGGAAATTGGTGCAAGTTGCAATTGCAGAATTGTCGTCGAAAAATTTCAGCGGGTTACGATGAAAATTTGCAGCAATATAAAATCATTTTTAGAGATGAATTTCTTAATAGATCAATCTTAGATGGAAGCCAAGATTATCTATGAAGTGTATAAGAAATTTCATTCAAAAAAGATTGCAAATAGATGGGTTAAGGCAACGATATGCAGTTGAAATTTTCTGCAGCATAGATTTTCAAGTGCAGCAGATTGGACATAAAAGATCAGTAGTTTATATTGAGAATTTTTCGATGAAACCAAAGGGAAATCCACTGTTAGTAAGTGTCAAAGATGTCATAAAAATTTCGTAGAAATTTGGATAGAAAAAGCACAGTAGCAAGATCAAACAGATGGTGCTATGCGGCTTGAATTCTGCAATTCAAGTGCAGCAGATTGGACATAAAAGATCAGTAGTTTATATTGAGAATTTTTTGATGAAACCAAAGGGAAATCCACTGTTAGGAAGTGTCAAAGATGTCATAAAAATTTCGTAGAAATTTGGATAGAAAAAGCACAGTAGCAAGATCAAACAGATGGTGCTATGCGGCTGGAATTCTGCAATGTATTTTTCGTCGTAGAGATGAAAACTTTGTGACGAAAAGTTTATGCAGCAATATAGGAACAAATTTTTTTTTTTTTTTGATTTTCGAATAAGGATAACTAAATTGCAGCAGCAGTAAGGTAGGAAACCAGAACCTGTTGCAATTCACGGGGAGATCAAAGGATGATCCGCGGTGGTGGAGATGATGGCGGAATTCGGTGACGATCTCTTAAGCAATTGTGGGAATTGCTTTGGATGGTTGTGGAGGGTTGATGGATGGCTTTGGAAAGGCAGCGAGACGCCAAGAACGCTACTCTGATACCAGGTGTTAGAACCCTTGTAGATTCTAAACTTGGGGTTGGTCTCTTTAGGAGATCGGCCTCCTTGGAACTCTATAGGGGTTCCTCCCTCCAAGTTGCTGCTCAAAGGCTGCAGAAAAGATTCATCTATTGCTTGAGAAAAGAGGAGGAATACATGACTATTTATAGGGCTTCTAAACCCTAACTCCTAATAGGACTCTTACTTAAGACTCATACTTCTAACCAACTCCTAATAGGACTCCTACTCAAGACTCCTATTCCCTTACAACTCCTAATTCTTTTCTAAGAAAAAACCTCCTACATGAATGTCCCTCTCAATTAGGACTCTCCTAACTAGAGTCCTAACAGAATGTTCCTCTCAATTAGGACTCGCCTAGCTAGAGTCTTAACAGAATGTCCCTCTCAATTAGGACTCTCCTAGCTAAAGTCCTAACAGTTTTACATGAATGTCCCTCTCAATTAGGACTCTCCTAGCTAGAGTCATAACAGTTATATTGGCATTGCAATGAGCCGTAGAGCCGTGAGCATCGCTGTAGTAAAGGGAGACTTCTTATGATTGAACCAGTAGAAGAAGAGGTCATTGAACATCCAGAAGAGAGCCTTGAACATGAAAAATATGCAGAAGAAGAGCCACAACCGACCGAAGTTACGGTACATGCACTAGCCGGCTACTCAAACCCATAAACATTGAAAGTTGGAGGCCTTCTCAAACAACAATCGATCACTGTTCTCATCGACACGGGCAACACTAATAACTTCCTAAACAGTAAGGTTGCTGTTCAAATGGCCTTACCTATCAAGAATTGTAGCAGGTTTGACGTTAAGGTCGTCGACAGATGGATTTTGAAGTATGATCGTAGGTGCCCGCGAGTGAAATTGTTGTTGCAGAACTAAGAGATAATTGCATATTCCTTCCTCCTCCCTCTTGATGATCATGAGGCCATGCTCAGAATTAAATGGTTGACGCCATTAGGTGATGTTTCTTGGAATTTTATGAAACTAATTATGAAATTTTACAGTAAGGAGAAACAGGTGATACTGCACGGGAAACGTAGGGGCAACGTAACGACGATTTGCACACAACAAATGGAGAAGGTTTTGCATAAAGCATGCAGCGGCTTTTTGGTACAACTTGAATAACAAACTAAGGGAGAGCCAATAGAATTTGAAGATCCAAACCAACTTCCTTTGCTTGCTGAATTTTCAGATATATTTGACGAACCGCACAACCTACGTTTTACCCGTCGGCATGATTATTATATAACGATTCTTCCAGGCAAACCTCCAGCAAATATTCGGCCATATCAGTATCTACATCTCCAGAAGGATGAAATAGAAAGGATTGTAAAAGAGATGCTTGAAACCGGAGTTATTTGGCCAAGTTGCAACCTCTACTATTCACCGGTGCTACTTGTATGCAAGAAGGACGCAACATGGCGAATATGCATTGATTACCGAGCTCTCAATGGCATAACCACAAGGATAAATACCCTATTCCAGTAGTAGATGAATTGCTAGATGAAAGGGAGCATAAATCTTCACAAAGCTAGACATTCGATCCGGGTATCATCAAATACAAGTGTGTGAAAAGGCATACAGAAAACCACATTTCGAACACACAACGACCACTATGAACTTTTGCTTTCTTCAACAAAAGATGGAATATTTTGGGCATATCATATCAGAGGAAGGTGTGATGGTGGACCCCTCTAAAATAGAAGCAATGTAGAACTGGCCGACCCCGAGGAACATAAAATTGCTATATGGATTTCTGGGTTTAATAGACTATTATCGCAAGTTCGTGAAAAACTATGGAAAGATCAGTGCACCACTTACTTACTAAAAAAAGATGTCTTCCAATGGTCGAACAAAGCCTTTGTTGCCTTCGACAAACTTAAGGCAGCCATGACGACGACGCCGATGCTAGCACTACCAGATTTCAGCCGACCCTTCATTATCGAGGTCGACGCATCTGGAGTCGGAATTGGAGCCATTCTCATGCAAGATGGTCGACCACTCGCATACACTAGCAAGGCATTGTCTCCCTCCCATCAAAATATGTCAACATATGATAAGGAGATGCTCGCCATTGTGCACGCAGCAACGAGGTGGAGACCCTACTTGATCGGTCAACGATTTCAAATTAAAACCGACCATAAAAGCCTCAAGTACTTTTTGGAGCAAAAGATATCATCCCTTGAGCAGCAAAAATGGGTAACAAAACTTCTTGGATTTGATTATGAAATAACTTACAAAAAGCGGAAAGAGAATGTTGTTGCAGATGCGTTTTCGTAGCTACCCGAGCAAGCTGAATTTTCGGCTATTTCACTTCCGACCAGTAACTTCCTAGAAGATATTAAGATGGAATGACAGGAAGATTCGGAGACTAGTAAGATCATAAAAAAATTGGAGGAAGCACCAAGCTCCGTGGCTCATTACAATTGGGACTCAAAAGAATTACACTATAAGAGACGCATTGTGCTTGTAACAAATTCTACTTGCATCTTCATGAGCAGATTTTGGACAAAGTTATTCCATATGCAGGTCACTAAATTGAAAAGGAGTATGACATATCACTCACAAACCGATGGCCAAACAGAAGTTGTAAATAGGTGCTTGGAGATAGCCCAAAGCCATCCACCAAATATGACTACCCAAGGAGAACTTCAGACCCAGCTAAGTGCCATTATTGATCGACGGATCGTGACTCGACGACGACGACTCACTACTGAAGTGCTAATACAGTGGGCGAACCTACCAACAGAAGATGTCACTTGGGAGAACTATGACGACTTGAAGATCAAATTCTCAGAATTCATGAATCGTCAGCCTCAAGGACAAGGCTAATTTGAAGAGGGCGGGTCTGTTAGGACTCTAACTAGGAGAGTCCTAATTGAGAGGGACATTAATGTAAAACCTACATAAGCCGACCCCTATTAAAGAGGTGAAGAGGCCGGCTAGGGTTAGGAGGTTGTTTCTTAGAGAAGAATTAAGAGTTGTAAAGGAATAGGAGTCTTGAGTAGGAGTCCTATTAGGAGTTGGTTAGAAGTAGGAGTCCTATTAGGAGTTAGGGTTTAGAAGCCCTATAAATAGGCATGTATTCCTCCTCTTTTCATAAGCAATAGATGAATCTTTTCTGCAGCCTTTGAGCAGCAACTTGGAGGGAGGAACCCCTATAGAGTTCCAAGGAGGCCGATCCCCTCAAAAGATCGACCCCAAGTTTAGAATCTGCAAGGGTTCTAACAAAAGAGTTCCATCCGAAGATAACATCGTAGATCCATTATCTTAGATTGCCTTTGAGCATCATAGGGGTCTGATGAGGATCAGACACGTAGGTGATTGACTTTAGGTTAAGTGGGAGATTGTTAGTCATAGGTGCCCTGCAAGCCAATCACGTGAGTGATGACACGTGTGACATGATACACATTCTTTTTGCTTATTACATTTTGGTATTTTATCACTTTATATTGTTTATTACATATTTGCATATATATATATTGTGATGTCCATTTATTTGTGCTATGAGAATCAGATCGTGATGAGATCACGATAATGAGATCGATTCACCTTTAAACACAAACCCTAAATAATCTTGGTCATAGGTTACTCGAAAGGGACATCGAGATAACCGGACATACTAGTGTGCTGTATACCCATCTATATGATGGAGGCAACTGGTCTCATAGCTGCTCGTATGGATACACTAAGGTTACAGTGCAGGTGCTTATTGGAGAATGAGTTCACTGATTGATTTGCTCACGGAATGCTGGATGGTTAATGATACCTCATTGTTAGACAACGGTTTTGTTATCCCAGTGGTGTACCTGGTCTTTAGACTTGAGACACCAAAGATGTCTTGTATGAGTATTCCATTCTTTGATACCAGACTTATAGGTCTGAAAGTTCCAGATCTAGCATAGCCGGTCATCGGGAGTGCTCGCCAACCTTACGAGGACTATTGATTGTCGATAGAGGATTATCCACTCTTTGTGTCTTGAGAGGAATATCTCATGTGTTTTTGCTCAGATAAATCCCTAGCCAGCATCATTCGGATTGATAGAGAAAGAGTTCTCCGGGAGAATTCGATTAGAGCGAGACTCGAGTAGAAACCGTATGGGTCTGATAGCACCATGCCCGGTATACGGTCTCTGGGATATTAGATGGATGAGGGACTATAGATACACGGTAATTGAGGACAGACAGGTCCAATGAATTGGATTCCCCTGTATCGTTTGAGGGCTACGGCGTAGTGGCCTATTACGTCCATAGTCGATGAGTTGAGTGAATTATTATGAAGATAATAATTCACTGAGCTAGAAGGAGTTCTGATAGGTAAGACTCACAGCCAACTCGATATTGGGCCCAGAGGGTCACACACATATGGTAGGCATTGCGACGAGTAGATTTTCGAATATGAGATATCCGCCGGAGCCCTTATCTTATTAGATATCCAATAAGTTCATGAATTATTGGATCCTATGAATGAGATCTAATAAGAGTCAATGAGAGATTATTGGATAAAGATCCACTAATCTAAGAGGCTTGGGTAATTGGATGGAGATCCAATACCCAATAGGGCAGGATCCATTAGGGTTAAGTTGAGGGGGCCTTTAAAAATAGGAGGGAACCAAACACCCATAGGCTAGAGGCTTCTTGGTTTCCACCTCCTATTCTCCTCTCCCCTTCTCCTCAGATAGTAGTTGTGGAGTTTTTGGCAACGATTTGAGGAGCGTTGTCGCAACCCTACTATGTGGATCACCGATAGAGAGGAGGATGCTTGATCTCCTTCATCCTCACCTACAGATCTATAGGGATTCAGGGATATACGATCTCCTTAGGTAACACAACTATCTCATGCGTGGTTTTAAGTTTCGCGGGTTTTTGCACACCAATCTTCGTACGATGATGAATACCTTTTTGGAAAATTTGGGGTTTTTGTTTTTTGTTCTTCCGCTGCGCATGTGATGTCGCCCCTGGATTTCCCTGCAGCCGAGGCAGCGTATGCCTCCATTTTCTTATATATATATATATATATATATATATATACACACACATCGAGTGATATGCCCTAGCGTATCGCTCAGTACGCTCGTATTGTACCGTATCGAGCAAAGCTCAAAACGTCAGTACGGTACGAAATTAAGAACTTTGATTTCAACAATTATTATAATTCTTAATTATACTATTCTGATACATAAAATGATATAACGGTTATAATAAGTGAATCTTCTTTCAATTTTGAGGCTTCTATATCTCACATTGTCACTACAATACAATGCAAGTATTACCTTGTTTTTCCCTTAAGTTATTGTTCTCCTATATGTTGGATCTCTTTATTGTCTCTTGGTTGAACTGGACGCTTGGATACTTGTTCACATTAGATTCTCATGCCCATGCCTGTGCAAATAGACTGACTTGAGGTGATGAGTTATATATGTAGCATGCTTCTTAATTATACATTCATTGAATTGTCATTGATTCTCATGTATGTTTTCTATGTTATAAGTTCATTAAATAAATAAAAAGATATCAATGGTTCATGATGCAATTTTATTTAACTCGCTCTATATCAAGTCATGGTTAATCTATGGTTGTTTTTGTTGTGCCTGAGAATATTACTCTTTCACTTTGGCACCCATTGCAGTTCTTATCACATTAGTAATACATCAACAAGTAACATGCATCAACTCATCCCCTTTCAGTTCATTAAAGGATTTTGACATGCTCTCAGGTAAACTCTGCATAGCTAGAGTATTGTCTATCAAGTGTTCACTCTTATCTTTGTTTGATACATCCATACTTTTTTCTTCTGGTTAAAGATGTTTTACTTCTAGTGGAGCAGTGTTTAAGTTTCTCCTACTAGGAAAAGCAACAAGATTGTTAGAACTCTTGCAGATTCTAAACTTGGGGTTGATCTCTTTAGGGGATCGACCTCCTTGGAACTCTATAGGGGTTTCTCCCTCCAACTTGCTGCTCAAAGGCTGCAGTAAAGATTCATCTATTGCTTAGGAAAAGAGAAGGAATATATGGCTATTTATAGGGCTTCTAAACCCTAACTCCTAATAGGACTTCTACTTAAGACTCCTACTTCTAACCAACTCCTAATAGGACTCCTACTCAAGACTCCTATTCCTTTATAACTCCTAATTCTTCTCTAAGAAATAATCTCCTAACCCTAGCCGACCTCTTCACTTCTTTAATAGGGGTCAGCTTAGGTAGGTTTTACATGAATGCCCCTCTTAATTAGGACTCTCCTAACTAGAGTCCTAACAGACCCGCCCTCTTCAAATCAACCTTGTCCTCGAGGTTGACGATTCATGAATTCTAGGAATTTGATCTTCAAGTCGTCATAGTTCTCCCAAGTGACATATTCTATTGGTAGGTTTGCCCACTGTATTAGCACTTCAGTAGTGGGTCGTCGTCGTCGAGTCACGATCCGTCGATCAATAATGGCACTTGGCTGGGTCTGGAGTTCTGCTTGGGTAGTCATATTTGGTGGGTGGCTTTCGGCTATCTCTAAACACCTATTTACAACTTCCGTCTGGCCGTCGGTTTGTGGGTGATATGTCATACTCCTTTTCAATTTAGTATCCTGTATATGGAATAACTTTGTCTAAAATCTGCTCGTGAAGATGCAAGTATAATTTGTCATAAGCACAATGCGTCCCTTATAGTGTAATTTTTTTGAGTCTCAATTGTAATGAGCCACGGAGCTTGGTGCTTCCTCTAATTTTTTTATGATCTTACTGGTCTCCGAATCTTCTTGCCATTCCATCTTAATATCCTCAAGGAAGTCGCTGGTCAGAAGTGAAACGACCGAAAATTCAGTTTGCTCGGGAAGCTGCGAAAGCGCATCTGCAACAACATTTTCTTTCCCCTTTTTGTAAGTTTTTTCATAATCAAATCCAAGAAGTTTTGTTACCCATTTTTGTTGCTCAGGGGATGATATCTTTTGCTCCAAAAAGTACTTGAGGCTTTTATGGTCGATTTTAATTTGAAATCGTCGACCAATAAAGTAAGGTCTCCACCTCGTTGCTGCGTGCACAATGGCGAGCATCTCCTTATCATATGTTGATATATTTTGATAAGAGGGAGACAATGCCTTGCTAGTGTATACGAGTGGTCGACCATCTTGCATGAGAATGGCTCCAATTCCGACTCCAGATGCGTCGGCCTCAATAATGAAGGGTCGGTTGAAATCTGGTAGTGCTGGCACCGGCGTCGTCGTCATGGCTGCCTTAAGTATGTCGAAGGCAGCGGAGGCTTTGTCCGACCATTGGAAGGTATCATTTTTCAGTAGAGAAGTGAGTGGTGCACTGATCTTTCCATAGTTTTTCATAAACTTACGGTTGTAGCCTATTAAACCGAGAAAGCCACGTAGCAATTTTATGTTCTTTGGGGTTGGCCAGTTCTGCATTACTTCTATTTTGGAGAGGTCCACCGTCACACCTTCCTCTGATATGATATGCCCATGATATTTCACCTTTTGTTGAAGAAAGCAAAAATTTATAGTGCCCGTTGTGTGTTCGAAAGGCAGTTTTCGTACACTCGTATTTGATGATACCGGGATCGAAGGTTCAGCTTTGTGAAGATTTGTGCTCCCTTTCATCTAGCAATTCATCTACTACTGGAATAGGATATTTATCCTTGATGGTTATGCCATTGAGTGCTCAGTAATCAACCCATATTCGTCATGTTCTGTCCTTCTTACGTACAAGTAGCACCAGTTAAGAGTAGAGGCTGCAACTTGATCGAATAACTCCTGTTTCGAGCATCTCTTTTACAATCCATTCTATTTCATCCTTCTGGAGATGTAGATACTGATATAGCCGATATTTGCTGGAGGTTTGCCTAGAAGAATCGTTATATAATGATCATGCCGATGGGTAAGATGTAGGTTGTGCGGTTCGTCAAATATATCTGAAAATTCAGCAAGCAAAGGAAGTAGGTTTGGATCTTCAAATTCTATTGGTTCAATCATAAGAAGTCTCCCTTTACTACAGTGATGCTCACGGCTTCATGGCTCGTCGCAATGCCAACATAACCCCTTCGCATATCGCTCCCGAAGCTCTTCTCTTGTTAACCTCTTTTGTGCAAGGACTCGGTCGATAGTAGGGGGTGCTGAGGGCTTCAGTATTGCTGGTCGAGAAGTGACCCTAGTCCTCCGAGCTTCATGGTTCAATTGCTCCTCTTGATGTCGTGCGAAAGAGATGAATGCCATAAGCGTGTACGGTTGTCGCGTTTTAACTTCTCCCTGGATCTCCGGCTTCAAGCCCTCAATGAAGGTCCCCAATAGCTGTTTTTGAGACCAATCACGAGTTAGTTGGAGGTTTGTCGGATCTTTGTTAGTTGTCCGTCAATGTTCTCGTAATCGGTTGGTCCGAAGTGGATCAATAGTCCTTCTTTGAATTGTCGCCATGAGAGGATTCCATGAGTATGTTCAAACCAGTCAAACCATTATATGGCATCCCCCTTTAAGATGTATAGCCGTAATTTTCACCATAGATTCATCTGTGATTTTGTGGTACCGAAAATATCGCTCCACGCGCGAGATCCAACCAATCGGGTCTCCTTCTTCCCATATAAGGAAGTCCACCCTCATGCATGGATAGTTGGGGTCGATCATAGAGCCTCCCCTCCCTTGGAAGTCATATCTTCAGGTTTGGTGTGATTGGGCAAAGCTCTCTCCTTGATGTGATTTCTTCGGGCTTAGTGGTCGGCCCAATCTGAGTTCGGTAAAGAGCGTCCGAATCTTATCCTCCATTTGCGCCTCGAAGGCTTCGAATTTAGTATTGATTGCCTTCTCAGATGCCATAGTATATGCCTCCAAATATGTGATGTTAAGATCTCTCTTTTGTTGTCAGGTTAAAGGCATGTATAGGTTGAGAGAAGTGATGGTCGAAAGGGTTGGTGGCAAGGTCTGTCATACCGAAGCGTACCGCCCGTACCGGGCGGTACGTACTGGTCCGCCAGGTTGTCGATACGCGAACCGTCCGGTACCGCTACAGTGCTACAGTATTATACTATAGCACTGCTACAGTGCTACAGTAATATACTGTATAAAATTGTTAGGTACACCAAGGTGTACCGCTCGGTACGCCCTGATGTACCATCCGGTACACTGGTACCGTACCGTACCGAGCTCGGGTCGAAACGTCGGTACGGTACGGTACGGCGAACCTTGGTTAGTGGATCGGTGAATGTAGGCTACGGTTTAGGCTTGTTTTATGGCTGTTTTGGGTGCAGTTTGTGGGTATGGTTTGATGGAGTTTTAGGGCTATGGATGAAAGTTTTAGATCTGTGATAGATGGCAGCAAAGGTTTGATAGAAATCAATGGAAGTTGCTGCAAATATGTGCTAGTCATAGGTGCCCAGCAAGCCAATCACGTGAGTGATGGCACGTGTGACTTGATACAGAATCTTTTTGCTTATTATATTTTGGCGTATATCACTTTATAACTATTGCATAAATGCATATATATATTGTGATGTCCTTGGATTTGTGCAATGGGAATCGGATCGTGATGAGATCAGGATAATGAGATCGATTCACCTTTAAACACATATCCTAAATAATCCCGGTCATAGGTTACTCGAGAGGGACATCGTGATAACCGGATAGACTGGTGTGCTGTATACCCGTCCATATGATGGATGCAGCTGGTCTCATAGCTGCTCGTGTAGGGACACTAGGGATACAGTACAGGTGCTCATTGGAGAATGAGTTCACTGATTGATCCGCTTACGGAATGCTGGATGGTTGATGATGCCTTATTGTCAGACAGCGATTCCGTAGTCCTAGTGGTGTATTTGGTCCTTAGACTTGAGACACCAAGGATGTCCTGTATGAGTGCTCCACTCTTTGATACCAGACTTATAGGTTTGGCTGTCCCAGATCTAGTACAGCTGGTCATTGGGAGTGGTAGTCGACCTTACGAGGGCTATTGAGTGTCGACAGAGGATCATCCACTCTCGGCGTCATGAGAGGAATATCCCATGTGTTCTTGCTCAGACAAATCCCTGGCTAGGGTCATTCGGGTTGAGAGAGAAAGAGTTCTCCGGGAGAATCCGATTAGAGCGAGACTCAAGTAGAAACCGTATGGGTCTGACAGCACCATGCTCGATATACGGTCTCTGGGATATTAGATGGATGAGGGACTATAGGTACATGGTAACTGAGGACAGACAGGTCCAATGGATTGGATTCCCCTGTATCGTCTGGGGACTACGGCGTAGTGGCCTAGTACGTCCGTAGTCGATGAGTCGAGTGAATTATTACAGAGATAATAATTCACTGAGTTAGAGGGAGTTCTGACAGGTATGACTCACGGCCAGCTCGATATTGGGCCTAGAGGGTCACACACATATGGTAGGCATTGCGATGAGTAGAGGTTCTGATATGAGATATCCGACGGAGCCCTTGTCTTATTGGATGCAGATCCAATACCCACTAGGGAAGGACCCATTAGGGTTTGACACGGGATCTCTATAAATAGGAGGGATTCACAGCCTCATAGGCTAGAGTCTTTGCTTGCCTTTCCTATTCTCCTCTCCCTCTCCACCTCAGAGTAGGCCTGGAGTTTTGAGGAGGGTCGTCGCAACCCTGCTGTGTGGATCACCGCTAGAGAGGAGGACGCTTGACCTCCTTCACCCTCTCCTAAGGATCTGCAAGGAAACAGGGATATACGATCTCCCTAGGTAACACAATCTCTATACGCAGTTTTGTGTTTTGCGGATTTTTGCGCACCAATCTTCGCACGACGACGAACATCTTTTTGGGAATCGGGGATTTTTGTTTTCTTGTTCTTCCGCTGCGCATATGATGTCGCCCCCCATGATTTCCCAACAATATGTGCTGTCTTGTAAGAGCAGAATTGTCGTCAAAGAAACAGTAGTTTCTCGACGAAATTTTCACCAAAAACTCGAGAGATTTGAGGAGGGAATTGACAGCAATATCTCAGTTTATATGATAGCAAGGATGTCCAATTTAATCAAGAAAATTTCGACAGTAACAGTAAGAAAATTGGTGCAAGTTGCGATAGCATAATTCTTATAAAAAAAATTTCAGCATTTTACGATAAAAATTTGCAGCAACACAAAATCGTTTTTAGAGATGAATTCCTCAATAGATCAATCCAAGGTTTGCAATACCGTATCGTACCAGTATTTCGACTTGAGCTCGGTACCGGTACGGTACGGTGTACCGAGCGGTACACCCAGGTGCATCGAGCATTGTAGCACTGCTATAGTGCATTGCTATAGTGTACTGGTGCACTGTACTACTACTATAATAGTGCACTGCAACAGTAAACTGTGCACTGCTATAGTGCTACAGTGCGCTGCTACAGTCGGACCGGTTGTAGGCGGTCCGCGTACCGTTGGCCTGTCGGACCGGTACGTACCGCCCATACCAGGCGGTACGATTCGGTATGGCAGACCTTTGATCAATCTTAGATGGAAGCCAAGATGATCTATGAAGTGTATAAGAAATTTCATTAAAAAAAGATTGCAAATAGATGAGTTAAGGCAACAATATGCGGTTGAAATTTTCTACATCACAGATTTTCAAGTATAGCAGATTGGACATAAAAGATCAGTAGTTTATATTAAGAATTTTTTGACAAAACTAAAGAAAAATCCACTGTTAGGAAGTGTCAAAGCTATCATAAAAATTTCGTAGAAATTTGGATAGAAAAAACGTAGTATCTAGATCAAACAAGCTGTGCTATGCGACTGAAATTTTATAGTACAGATTTTCAAGTATAGCAGATTAGACGTAAAAGATCAACAGTTTATATTGAGAATTTTTTGACCAAACTAAAGGGAAATTTGCTGTTAGGAAGTGTCAAAGCTGTCATAAAAATTTCGTAGAGATTTGGATAGAAAAAACGTAGTTGCAAGATCAAACAATCTGTGCTATGCGGCTGGAATTTTGCAATGTATCTTTCGTCGTAGAGATGAAAACTTTACGACGAAAAGTTTATGCGGTAATTTTGGAACAATTTTTTTTTTTATATTTTCGAATAAGGATAACTAAATTGCAGTAGCAGTAAGGTAGGAAACCGAAACATGTTGCAATTCACGGGGAGATCAAAGGATGATCCGCGGTGGTGGAGATGACGGCGGAATTTGGCGATGATCTTTTAAGCAATTGTGGGAATTGCTTTGGGCGGCTGTGGAGGGTTAATGGATGGTTGTGGAAGGGCAGCGAGATGCCAAGAGCGCTGCTCTGATACCAGATGTTAGAACCCTTGCAGATTCTAAACTTGGGGTTGATCTCTTTAGGGGATCGGTCTCCTTGGAACTCTATAGGGGTTCCTCCCTCCAAGTTGCTGCTCAAAGGCTGCAGTAAAGATTCATCTATTGCTTATGAAAAGAGAAGGAATATATGGCTATTTATAGGGCTTCTAAACCCTAACTCCTAATAGGACTCCTACTCAAGACTCTTACTTCTAACCAACTCCTAATAGGACTCCTACTCAAGACTTCTATTCCTTTACAACTCCTAATTCTTCTCTAAGAAACAATCTCCTAACCCTAGCCGGCCTTTTCACTTCTTTAATAGGGGTCGGCTTAGGTAGGTTTTATATGAATGTCCCTCTTAATTTAGACTCTCCTAGCTAGAGTCCTAACAAAGATGCCCTTGGTAATCTAAAGGTAGAATGAGATGTAGCATGAGCAGATAGGTCATCTATATTGCACTAGTAATGCTGGGATGGCTATGATCAAGCTATCCTTGATTTGATCATGTTCCACCTAGAAAACACCAAGGGCGTCTCAGGCATTTTTCCTAGTAGGAGCGATTATAAGTTGCTTCTGTAGGAACATTATGACTCTGCATCTTCTTTTTTTCTTGGCAATTTTAGATAGTACAATGGTTGAACGTGTTAGACAATCACTGTAATTCCAAAATATATTGACCTTCTACAATCAGGTGGTCAGTTGATAATGTTGTATAAAAGGCCAAATTGAGCAGTATACTCGATGATTCATGAGTAAAACAAAATAGATATGCATATAAATCTTCCTCGCTTAGTTTGGAATTACAATTGTACTGCACTGTCCATGGCATGCTCCTCTGGATTTTATTATGAATGATTTGTGCATGTACTCAAAGTTATTAGTCTTTGAAAGTCTCTCATTTTTTGTTTCAGTGTTGAATAGTGCATAATGGTTTGATTTCTTACTTGAGGAGCTTGTAGATATCATACCAACTCCTATTAAAGTCATTGAGCATTAGTATATATATGTTGGCATGATTAATTTGCACTTGGAAGTTACATGTTACATTTCTCTTTCATAGGCTCCATCTACGGAAATAGCTGTTTCAGAATTAACCCATGCATCTGCTGAAGTCAGTGAAATTGTGTTCTTCCTACTTGGTGCAATGACAATAGTGGAGATTATTGATGCACATCAAGGCTTTAAACTAGTTACTGACAATATTACTACTCGGAAACCTCGCATTCTCCTTTGGGTGGTGAGTGTTATTTTTTTGGTCATTGCCACATATTATATTATTATCTTACAATCTGGAATAGCCATTAAACATGTTTGCTGTTACATTCCCTTTGTAGTTTTCTATCAGGATATACGCAACTGGAGTCACCCGCTGTTTGTAGTAAATATGATGTCTACCATGCTGAAAATGGTCATGGGTTACTCCTAGGTCCATTTGTTTTTTTGCTAAGTCCAAGTTTTTGGTATAATTTGATCAAAGAAAAAATGTCATCAAATCTTTACTACCAGAGACTTGTAGGGAACCTGCATAGTGGATGATGACAACCGAAGTTGTATGCACATACTAATTATGGGCACACGAGTTTATATTGGTGAAAATTGATCGTAAGAAGTTTACATTGGTCATGGAATCCAATTGTGTAGATTTCATTCTCAGAGTGACCTAATAGATGCAAAGTTGATGGTTAAATTTGTATCCAGAGCAGTCATTGTTGCAATATATGAAGTTTGGATATATTCCAGATGAACTTCATGTCATTTGGTGCATATTGTAACTGTAAATAGTAACAAAATCAGATCTGGTGTTGCATCAACTATGTTGAATTTGACAAAAGCGATTGAGCTTGCAATACTTGTTGCCATCCTTATCATCCTAGTAGAAGTATTTCCTGAGAAGAAATAATGATATAGTTAACTATTTAATCTTCCACTCTAGTCTTCTTTGATTGAGAAAAAAAGCATTAAAGTGATACTTCACTGTTGCAACAAATACAAGCACTATCTGAGGGTAAATGTGTATTAATTTTCAAGGCATCTTTAGTAAGACAACTATGCACTTGGCCAAAATGTGTTTGGAAGTATTCAATTTATTGTTTGAATCAAGGATTGTAGTTTTGGGTACGGAACCCATTTTAGTCATATGATAAGACCAGTACATACTAGTCAATACCGGTGTACTGTGTTTCAAAGAGGAAGAAAAAGACATGAGAGAAAGGGGCGGGGGAGGAACCAGAGAAGGAAGGAGGAGGAAGAGAAAGGAAGAAAGGGAGGCAGCAGAGGATGAGAGTGAAGGAGGAGGAAGAAAAAGGAAGAAGCCATAGCGATGGAGGAGGAGAAGGAAGAAGAGGAAAGCGTGTATCAAAGAGATAAATAACAGCGAATTGGCAGGCAATGTCCAATGGAAGCAGTAGCGGCAATGTTGTGAGAAATGGGGGAATGGGTCGCAAGCCTTAATTGGGGGTGGCATGTGTGTTTGATGTATGTATGCATGTACGTATGTATGTATGATTTGGACTAGACTGCTTGAAATGGGAGCCATCCACTTATCGGTCCACATGTGGACTGACACATCCAACGGTCCTAAGTTTGAATAGTTGGAAAGGTGTTTCATGGTCTTGATTGTGTTCGATGTATATATATGTGTGTGTGTGTGTAATTTGAACTGGATTGCTTGAAATGGGATCTATCCACGTACTAGTCCACGCTCAAACTGAAACATACCAATGGTCCTTGGTTTGAATAGTTAGAAAGGTTTTTTATGGTCTTGACTGTGTTGTTGGGGATGGAGGAGCAAGGAAAAAACAGAATACTACGATGCAAATAAAAGAATCCTTTCGATTCAAGAAAAGCGGTATTGTATTTAAAAACAAGAGGATTGACAAGAACACTTACAAGATATTCTCAAGTACACACACTCTCTATATCCCTTGCTTCATGAACTATGGTCCTATTTATAGGACCTAGTCACTCCCCATGTTACCCATTATTGAGGTAGTTATTGAAATTTGAAACTACCCTATAACTACTAGATTATGATTGAGTTAGTTATTGAAACCACCCTATAACTACTAGATCATGATAACTACCTCGATAATTATGAATCAAATCTCAACATGCGTTGGTCAAATTGTTTTGTTCTGTGTCACAGAAATTTTACTAGCAAAAATATATCAAATTATTTTTTTCTTTTGTTATTTGTGTAGGAAATGTTGGATACCTATAGAATAATCAAACTATTTGTCATTAATTTGTATATTAGACATAATTAATGCAATATATTTTTGACACATTCAATTTATCTGGATACTGATAATATTATGGTTGTAATTACAGGTTGGTCTTGTGACTTTCTTCCTGAGTTCAGTTCTTGATAACCTGACATCAACAATTGTTATGGTTTCCTTATTAAGGAAGCTAGTTCCGCCATCAGAATACAGGAAGTATGATTCAATTAGTTTTCTCTAATTTAGTATCTCCAAAGTTGACCGAGTTGTATGACCTCTAGTTCAATAATATTATCCTACAATATTCTTGTTTATGTAGATGGCCAAGCTCTATGGACACACTAAACCTAGTATTATATATTTGCAGTTTGGCTGTTTCATTTTCTTCCACATAATGATCTATGTACCTTCTACTTTTTACATTAATCTTATTTTTGTGATTTGTACGGGCACTAAATTCTCACTGAAGAGTCAAATCATATCAGACATCTTACATAGATTCAATGATTATTTTGTTCTGGTATTTCTTGCATATGTATTAAGAAAACAGACAATTGCTTTATAGGGATTGAAGGACAAGTAAACACTTAGCCTATCTATAAATTTTATAACCTGGAAGAACCAAGTGATGAAGCACAGATCAACAAGAAGTCATGCAGAAGTCTTATGTTGATTTGTTGCAGGAATAGTTACCGTAAGGGAGGTTCTTAAGATGATGTTATTTTCCTAATCAAAGTGTATGATCTAACTTTGACGGAGGAAGAGGAAGAGGAAGAGGAAGAAGAAGGAAGAAGAGGAAGCGGAAGAAGGAAGAAGAAGGAAGTGGTGGAGGAGGAAGAAGAAGGAAGAAGAGGAGAAGTGGAGGGAATGTACCGGAGAGACAAATGGCAGTGACGTCAAGTGGCAGCTGGTCACGGGAAACAGGGGGAAACGGGGTTGCAAGCCCTAACCGGGGACGATGTCGCAAGCCCTAATCACTATTTTAGGATTTCTTTTATTTTTTTTATATGAGTTTGACCAGACTGCTCGAAACGGGGGTGGTCATGTATTGGGCCACACCCCAACTGCTATGTACCGCCTGTTTCATACATTTCAGGCTGTACAATGGTCATTGCTTGCACCTTTGTCATAGCCATGCTCTCTTTTTGTCCCCTGTGCATGAGCTGGCCATGTTGGAAATTGATATCCAGTTACAACCTGCAACTACCCCAATGTATGTAATAAAATATTAAAAATATTATGGATATCTATATTTGTTATTTTATTATGATATCCTATTCAAAATTTTGTGATTTTTAATGTGTGGTTTGTCAGGTCTTAATTCAGAATAGCATAATGATTATTAGTCATTGCTCTTAACTTTCATATTTAAACTTACCATTTGTAATTAAGTTTCTTATGTTAAGTCATTTGTAATAAGTAATGGGCATGATATATTAAGTTGTTCCTATGTTAAAAGTAGTTTCCTTTTTGTTGTTTCCGTTATTATTTCAATTCATTGTAGCATTTTTGTACTTTAATTTGATTATGATCACGGTGCTAGTCATTGTCAGCAATATTTATCTGCTGAATTTTGCTCCAACATTTTTAGGCCAACTTCTCAACATTGATATTTTATGGTTAGCACATGATGTGACAGATTTTTAGGTGCTGTTGTTGTAATAGCAGCCAATGCTGGTGGTGCATGGACGCCTATAGGTGATGTCACAACTACTATGTTGTGGATTAATGGTCAGATTTCCACTTTACAAACAATGCAGGTAAATTTAGGTTGTATGCTTCTTGTTTCTTTTCTCATGGGCTGAAATTATCCTAAATAAATGAAAAAGAGTTCTCAAAACTGATATTTATTGGTCAATATCCTGTTATAGAGTTTATTAGCTACCTAAATATGTATGGGATGACAAAAAAGCATATGATGGAATGAGCAGACCTCAAGATCTCCAATTATCTCCAATCTTCTTCCGGAGTGGTCCTTTAGCTCTTGATCTATTATCCAATTCAGTCTGCCTCATAGATCTATGATAAAATTGTTTTTGATGATAATACTTCTTAAGTATCTGAATAAGGTTCGTAATTTCGTACCGTACTAGAGTTTCGACGTTAGCTCGGTACGGTACGATACTGTCTACTGCTCAGTATATATATATATATATATATATATATATATATATATATATATATATATATATATATAATCGGCGACACGACGTCGCCTCTCTCTTCTCCCAGGCGGGACGACGTCGTCTCGTTTATATATATATATATATATATATATATATATATATCATTCCGTCCGGTAACGGGCGGTTCGTATATCGGTCAGCTGACGGATCGATACATACTGTCCGTACCGGGTGGTATTATTCGAAATTGCATACCTTGATCTGAATGAATGACAGTTTAATTGTGTAATGGAGATGCACTTGCAAGTTGCAACATTCTTTCTTGCTGTAATCTGCTGGCATATATATATATATATATATATATATCGTTCCATCCGGTAACGGGCAGTCCGTGTACCGATCAGACGGACCGGTATATACTGCTCGTACCGGATGATATTATTCGAAATTGCATACCTTGATATGAATGAATGACAGTTTAACTGTGTAATGGAGATGCACTTGCAAGTTGCAACATTCTTTCTTGGTGTAATCTGCTGGCATTTTATGGAAAGTTCACAAGAACCTTTTTTCTTAATCATGCATGTAATCTCATGCAAGTTAGGAGAGGCTATCCAAGATTGCCAGAGACAATGTTGTTTGATTTCTGCTATTAACTTGAATTAGCAAAAGTTATGATAATTTACTTTTCAATATTCAAGTGAGTAGTCTTTTACTGTGTCTATTCTCATTATTCAAATGTTGACTTGATTAACATATTGTTAATGTAATGCAAGTATATACATTAGATATAGTGTTACATAAAGCATAATTCTTCTATGTAAAAACTGATTTTGAAATGGGATTCCTTTTCGTTGCCAACAAGAGTGAATTCATAAATGTTGTTTAGAAAACTGTGCTTGTTTGTGTAACATCTATATTATGGTTGTTGGAAAGCTTTGACTTTGGAATATCTGAAATTTAATGAAAATATTTGCATAATGTTAGTGGTTTAGCATCCCATTATGTATGAGAGAATTTCAATTGAAAAAGGTTCTGCTTTGTCAAATTGTTATTTGCAATTTTTTTCTATTTACTCCTTCCATTCAAGTATCACATAACCATGTATATTTTAGACACTACAGGACTCGAATTCCTGATCTCGTAACTGTAGAAATTGCATCTTAAACACTAGGACATATTCTCAGAGACAATTGTATATGTTTGTATTTTGTCAAAATATGCAGACAAGAATTGATCATCATCGAGGTATTTGCAGGAGAGATTGTCTTTGGACCCATTTTTTATGTTCAATATGCCTCTTGACTTGATCAATTTTGCTGCTTGCTAGCCCATTTTGAAGGTTTATGTTCAGTGCAACAGCCAGTTTCTTTAAGTGGTCACAATTTTGTTGTTCTTTTTTGCTCCCTTAGTTGTTTGCTAACATTTGTTGCTAGAAATTATACCCGGATGTTACTTTTAGATAGATACCATGAGAGGTGCAAAATATCTGATAGCTAAGATAGATTCTGTGTCATTTTTCAATCGCAGGACTTGTTTATCCCTTCAGCTCTTTCCTTAGCTGTCCCACTGGCTTTGATGTCCCTCACAAGGTATTTAATGAATAATTAGCAGATTATAAATTATTAATTATGACTAGCATAAGCAGTCATCAGTTTTTCATGTTTTTCATTGTAGTGAAGTTAATGGGACATCTGAGAAACAGTCCAATGTTTTAGCATCAGAGCAGATGGCTCCTAGAGGGCAGCTAGTTTTTGCTGTTGGTATAGGGGCTTTATTGTTTGTTCCTGTATTCAAAGCCATAACAGGCCTGCCGCCTTACATGGGTATGCTGCTTGGACTAGGAGTTCTATGGATTTTGACAGATGCAATACATTTTGGGGATTCTGGAAGGCAAAAATTGAAAGTGCCACAAGCCTTATCTCGTATAGATACACAAGGAGTTATTTTCTTTTTAGGGATTCTTCTGTCAGTGAGCAGGTACAACCAAGAACATCCACCTCATCTTTGCAATACATGATCAATAATGTGCTAATATGAATATTTTATCCATGATAGTTTTTGTCACATTATTCAAACCTGAATGCATGCACTTTTGTTTTGCTCTCTTAAGCATTGTGAAATCCTTCACCTTTTAGAGAGAGATTTGACACAAGAGTGCCAATTTGCTACAATCTATTCATATGAACCTTGCTGATGCTATGGTATTGTTTTCAGCCCACAATGTTGACTCATAGTTTTCAACTCAGCCCACTCAAATATGATAGCTCATTAGCACATTCCTTAGATGAAGTTACAACTATTTCAAGGTGCTTTTCTTCATGACCAAAGAATGCATTAAAAAAGTTGGTTACTTGTTGTAAAACACTTAATTTCAAACTTCCCTATGTATGAAGGGTTGTTTCATGCACTAGTACTTATTTGGTTATTTAGGGCTTAGAAAGAACTTTAGAAAACTGATGATATTGACAGAAGCTCTCTTAGAGTGCTCTTTTAAACTCTGTATCTCTTGGATGCATCCTTGAGTGGTGAGTCTTTTGTTTTAAGTTTTGTATCCTTGTTTATTATCCTTGGGGTGGTCATCTTTGCAATATATGATCAATAATGTGCTAATATGAACATTTTATCTATGATAGTTTTTGCCACATTATTCAAACCTAAATGCATGCACTTTTGTTTTGCTCTCTTAAGTATTGTTAAATCCTTCACCTTTTAGAGAGAGATTTGACACAGGAGTGCCTAATTTGTTACAATCTGCTCATATGGACCTTGCTGATGCTATGGTATTGTTTTCAGCCCACAATGTTGACTCATAGTTTTCAACTCAGCCCACTCAAATATGACAACTCATTAGCACATTCCTTAGATGAAGTTACAACTGTTTCAAGGTGCTTTTCTTCATGACCAAGGAATGCATTAAAGAAGCTGGTTACTTGCTGTAAAACACTTAATTTCAAAATTCCTTATGTATGAAGGGTTGTTTCATGCACTAGTACTTATTTGGTTATTTACGACTTAGAAAGAACTTTAGAAAACTGATGATATTGGTAGAAGCTCTCTTGGAGTGCTCTCTTAAACTCTGTATCTCTTAGATGCGTCCTTGAGTGGTGAGTCTTTTGTTTTAAGTTCTGTATCCTTGTTTATTATCCTTGAGGTGGTGATCTTTCTGTATCCCTTTGTGATTTTAAACTTGATGGTGAGCTTTCTTTTCGATCTTATTAAAGTTTTATCGCGAGTTCGTTCCTTTTCTATTCGTAAAAACTTATTCCAACAAATACAATTGTACTGTCGGTTTTTCTTTTGAAATCCATTCTACTTTACCCCCATTCTGCATCACACCGTTATCAGTTTGGTATCAGAGCTAAAGGCTAGAAATCATGGTAAGACGGAATGGAAAAGATATAGTTGATGAAGGTAGCGACCATGAAGAAGATGCTGAGTTGTTGGGGCTGCAGCTACGAAAATTGTTGCGTAGTCTATAAGAAAAAAATGAAATAATTGAAGAACTTTGAAGTAGACAAACCAGTATGAAAATGGTATCCAAGAATTTACTTTTGATGATGATACACCTCCTCATCCAAGGGAGTCGAGAAGATTTCGGGCAAGACATGTAGTCCACGATGAGTGGCAGAATAAATACAACCCAAGATTGGATATTCCGGAGTTTGAAGGTAAAATTAATATTGATGACTTTATTGATTGGCTTAATACAGTGGAAAGAATTTTCGATTTTCATGAACCACAAGAACAAAAGAAGGTAAAACTTGTGGCACTTAAACTTAGACGGAATGCATCTTTTTGATGTAAAAATATGAAGAAACAAAGAGAATGTGAAGGGAAGAGTAAGATCATGACATGAGAGAAAATGAAAAGGGAGCTGAAGAGAAAATATTTACTTCACAATTATAGGCAAGAGATCTTTATCAAAATCCATGATTTCAAGCAAAAAGATCTTAGTGTGGAGGAGTACACTACAGAATTCAATAATCTCATGTTAAAAGGAGAGTTTGTAGAACCGGAAGAGTAAATCATTGCAAGATACTTAGGAGGTTTGAAATATGAGATTGCTAAGGTGGTTCAACTGCAGCCATTTTGGTCTTTAAATGATGTGAGCAAGTTGGCTTTAAAAGTTGAAAAGCAATAGAAGTTTGAAAAGAGTTCTCAGTATGGGTCAAAAGAAGGCTATACGAAAGGAGGAAATTCTAAGCCTACTATCCAGAGCAAGGTATCAAAGGTGCAAGACAAGGGTGAGGGATATGCTGGCAACAAACAAACACCTAATTCTTCTATCCCAAGTGGTCGAAAATATTTCAAATATTATGGTTTTGGGCATATTGTTTCAGATTGTCCAAATAGAAAGATTGTTACTTTGGTTGAAAATCATAGTGATGGAGGATAAGATGAAGCTGACGAAGAACGAAAATACGATGATGATGAGGAAAAGGTTACTATGCTGATCATGGTTTGTCTATTGTATTGCAACGTAGCTTACAAGTATCCTACGTGGCCGAGGATGAAAGTTGGGTGAGAAAGAACGTGTTTCATACTAAATGCACTTCTTATGGCAAAGTGTGCTTGGTGATCATCGATAGTGGCAGTTTTGAGAATGTGGTGTCTTTGGAGATGGTGCAGAAGCTAAAGTTGGACACAATCCTTCATCCACATCCGTACCAATTATGTTGGTTGCAAAAAGGAAATGACATCAAGGTAACTAAAAGATATTTAGTTTCGTTTTCTATTGGAAAGTATTATAAATATGAAGCATGGTGTGATGTTGCTCCTATGGACGCTTGTCATTTGCTATTGGGAAGACCTTGACATTATGATAGAAGGGTGTTGCATGATGGCTACAAACACACTTATTCTTTTAAGGTGAATGAAAAGAAGATTATTATAGCTCCATTACAACCTTTTGAAATCAATGCACCAAAGAAGAAAGTTAGTGCTTTCATGGCCTATGGTGAATGCAAGGGTGCATTAGACAAGGGTGGTCATGTTTTGGCTCTAGTGGTAGTAGAGGAGAATGAACAACACAAGGAGACACCAACAATCATGAAACCAATCTTGGAGGAGTTTCAAGATGTTATATTGGAAGAGATTCTACATGGCTTTCCACCTTTGAGAGACATCTAGCATCATATTGATCTTATTCCGGGGGCTATTCTACCTAATAAGGTAACATACAGAATGAGTCCTAAGGAGTATGAAGAACTTCAAAGGCAAGTGGACGAATTGGTGAAAATTAGATTAATTCAGGAGAGTATGAGTCCTTGTGCGATTCCAGCCTTATTGGTGCCTAAGAAGGATGGTTCTTGGAGAATGTCTGTGGACAGTCACACCATCAACAAAATCACAATAGACTATCGTTTTCGTATTCCAAGGTTAGATGATTTACTTGATCAATTGTGTGGTGCTTCTATTTTCTCTAAAGTTGATTTGAGAAGTGGCTATCATCAAATAAGAATGAGGCCTGGAGATGAGTGGAAAACAACCTTTAAAACTAGAGAAGACTTATATGAATGGTTGGTTATGCCATTTGGACTATCTAATGCTCCTAGCACTTTTAAGAAATTTATGAATCACATACTTAAACCATGCATTGGAATTTTTGTTGTGGTTTATTTTGATGACATATTGGTAAACAACAAGAGTGAAGAGGAGCATATGAATCATCTTAAAGAGATTTTTCTTATTTTGAGGCAGTAGAAGCTTTATGCTAATTTAAAGAAGTGTGGTTTCTTTACTCCTTGTCTTGTGTTTTTGGGGTATGTTGTTTCAAAGATGGAATAATTATGGATCAAAGTAAGGTAGAGGCTATTCTTAATTGGCCAGCATCTGCTTCATTGCTTGAGGTGAGGAGTTTTCATTGCTTAACTTCCTTTTATAGAAGATTCATCAAGGGGTTCAGCTCTATTGTTGCTCCAATCACTGAATGCTGGAAAGGTGACAAATTCAAGTGGACTAGTGAGGCTAATGATGCCTTTGAACTATTGAAAATAAAGGTGATTGAAACTCCTATCTTAGTACTACCTAATTTTGATAATGTGTTTGAAGTTGAATGTGATGTATCTAATGTGAGAATTGGTGTAGTTTTGAGTCAAGACAGAAAGCCCATTGTCTTTTTTTAGTGAGAAGCTAAATGATACAAGAAAAAAATATTCTACTTATGATAAGGAGATCTATGTCATTTATCGAGCTTTATCTCATTTGAGTCGGTATCTTTTTGCCAAGCCATTTGTCCTATATTATGATCATGAAGCATTAAAGTTCATTAATCAACAACATAAGCTAAACAAGAGGCATGCAGCTTGGGTGGAGTTCTTGCAATCTTATAACTTTACAATCTAGCACAAATCTGGTGTTCAAAATGTAGTTGCTGATGTATTGAATAGAAAGCATTATTTATTATCAGCAATGGAAGTTAAAGTAGTTGGATTTGAGACATTCAAAGATCTATATGAGAATGATGTAGATTTTGGCTCAATATGGTAGAATTGCAAATCAGGTTCTTTTCAATAATTTTCTATCTTTGATAGTTTTTTTTTTCGAGCTAATGCCTTGTGTGTTTCATCTTGTTCTTTGAGACAAGTAATTATAACTGAAGCTCATGGTGGTATTTTGGGAGGACATTTCGGTAGGGATAAGACTCTAGCTCTTGTTCAATCAAATTTCTATTGATATTGGCCTAAGATGTTCAAAGATGTCGAGCGACATGTAAAGCAATGCCGAGTGTGTCATTTGGCAAAAACAAGAAATCAAAATTTTGGTTGGTACACTCCATTCCTAGTGCCAAATGCTCCATGGGAGGATGTGAGTTTTTATTTCATTTTGGGACTGCCAAGAACTCAAAGGAACAAGGATTCTATCATGGTTGTTGTTGACAGATTTTCAAAAATGTCTCACTTTGTTCCCTGCAATAAATCGAATGATGTATCTCATATTGCTAATTTATATTTTAAGGAGATTGTTAGATTGCATGGTATTCCAAGAGCTATGGTGTTTGATCGAGATTCAAAATTTCTTAATCATTTTTTGAGAGATCTTTGAAGGAAGTTGGGTACTTCTTTGAATTTTAGTAGCTCTCATCATCCACAAACCAATGAGCAAACTGAGGTAATGAACAGAAGCTTAGGAAACTTAGAAGCAGGTTCTGCCGTACCGAGCCGTATCGCCCGGTACGGGCGGTATGTACCGGTCCGACAGGTTGTCGGTACGCGGATCGACTGTTACCGGTCCGAGTGTACTGCAGCACTGTAGCAGTACTACAGTACTCGGTATACCCAGGTGTATCGCTCGATATACCGTACCGTACCGGTACCGAGCCCAGGTCGAAATACCGGTACGGTACGGTATTGCGAACCTTGCTTAGAAGCTATGTTGGCAAGAACATTAAGCAATGAGATTTCATTCTTCCACAAATTGAGTTTACCTACAATCGTTCCATGGATCATAGCATTGGTAAAAGTCCTTTTGAGGTGTTTATGGTGCTAATCCTGTTGATCCTTTGGACTTAATCCCTCACTCTACAACTAAGTAATTTAGTGGAGATGTTGATAAAAGAGCTAAGTAGATAAAGAAGCTGCATGAGGGTGTTAAAGCAACCATTGAGAAGCAAAATGAGAGATACATGCAAGCTGCCAACAAACACAGAAAACATGTGGAGTTTAATGCAGGTGATTTGGTCTGGATTCATCTAAGGAGTGGTTTCCACCGGAAAAATTTAGAAAATTGAAACCAAAGGCAGATGGTCCATTCAAGGTACTTAAGAGAATTGGTAAAAATGCTTATGAGGTCAAGCTACCTGAAGATTACGGAGTGTCCCCAACATTTAATGTGGCTGATTTAAGTCATTTTCATAATCATGTTGACGAAACAAACAAGGACTTGAGGATAAGTCTTTTTCAACCAGGGGAGATTGATACGAGAGTGCCTAATTTCTTACAATCTGCTCATATGGACCTTGCTGATGCTATGGTATTGTTTTTAGCGCCCACAATGTTGACTCATAGTTTTTAACTCAGCCCACTCAAATATGACAGCTCGTTAGCACATTCCTTAGATGAAGTTACAACTGTTTTAAGGTGCTTTTCTTCATGACCAAGGAATGCATTAAAGAAGTTGGTTACCGGTTGTGAAATACTTAATTTCAAAATTTCCCATGTATGAAGGGTTGTTTCATGCACTAGTATTTATTTGGTTATTAAGGGTTTAGAAAGAACTTTAGAAAATTGATGATATTGGCATATAAGCTCTCTTGGTGTTCTTTCTTAAACTCTGTATCTCTTGGATGCGTCCTTGAGTTGTGAGTTTTTTGTTTTTAGTTCTGTATCCTTGTTTATTATCCTTGGGGTGGTAATCTTTCTGTATCCCTTTGTGATTTTAAACTTGGTGGTAAGCTTTCTTTTCGATTTTATTAAAGTTTTGTCACGAGTTCGTTCCTTTTCTATCCGAAAAAACTTATTCCAGCAAATACAATTGTACTGTCGGTTTTTTTTTCGAAATCCATTCTACTTTACCCCTCATTCTGCATCACACTAGTATCAAGATTTCTCAATCATATTGGCATATAAACATTATGATTTTGTTGATGCATTAATCCTTTTAAGTGATCTATTTGAAGCATTCGTTTAGATATGTAAAATCTTTGCAGAACCCTCCTAGCAAGAAGAGGGATTCTTACCTAACAAAAGAAATATTAGGAGTTATGTATGACATGTCAAGAAATCAAGGCCTTATTTGGTTGTTTCACAAAAAATATATTCTCAAAATCCAGTTTTTAATCTGAAAGTAAGGAATAAGTCTACGTTGTTTCCTTTGTTGGTTACTCACTGCCAGCAGTACACTGCCACTTGGATAAGTGGTATCCGAAAGCAGAAAAGCAAACGGATGATTTCTGAAATGAGAAAAACCATTTGCCAAACACTTTTTTCTCTTGTTAAATCAGTATAGTTGTTCAAAGAACATAGCTAAATGTGCCCTGAGCCACCTTACTTGTATCTCCCTCCATAATAATCAACACACATTTCACTTGTATGAGTCGTTCGAATTGTTCTATGGTGTTGTGTTACTACTGAATATTTTTCACAAAGGTTAAAGATCAACATCATTAATTTTGATATCTGCATCCACTAGTAAAATGAACAAAGTATTTCCGCTTGTAGTATTCTTGTTCTGTGAACTTGGGCAGTTCAGTTACTTCCTGCATCCCCAGAACTTTGGCAAATGCATGGTATTTTTATGCATGTTGGAAATAACCATCTTCAGTTACTTCCTGCATCCCCAAAACTTTGGCAAATGCATGGTAGTTTTATGCATGTTGGAAAGAAGCATCTCAGATCTTTAGCTTCTAGCAGAAGACAAGTGGGCAATAAGGCCCAAGAGCAATGATAATAAATCTTATTTCATCACTTGATTTTCTTTTTGGTGTTTGTGCTTTGTAGCCTGGAGGCTGCTGGAGTCCTAAGGGAGTTGGCTAATTACCTTGATGCGCATATCCCAAGTGTTGAATTGATTGCAAGTGCAATCGGTGTAGTCTCAGCAATCATAGACAATGTGCCACTTGTAGCAGCAACAATGGGAATGTATAACCTTACCTCTTTTCCGCAAGACTCTGAGTTCTGGCAGCTGGTTGCTTTTTGTGCTGGAACTGGAGGCTCCATGCTTATCATAGGGTCTGCTTCTGGGGTTGCATTTATGGGAATGGAGAAAGTGGATTTCTTTTGGTATCTTCGCAAGGTAATACAGTGTCATTCATAATGTAGCACAAATTATTGTTTTCAGTGCCTGCTGCAGCTTTTTCAATGTTATACAGGAGTAGAAGTAATCATACACAATGCCCGTAAAGCAATGTTTGTTGATGAATGTTGTATTGTGTTTTTGTGTTAACATTTCCATACCGAAATCTTTGTGCTGCGATTTCATCCTTTGATCTCTTGACGAGTAAGAACAGAAATCTCTTTTGATATTGTAGCATTGAAGATATTTAGAAAAATATTCAAGACTTACTTTTCTACATTATTCAGTATGTTTGAGACCATCCTCACTATTCCTTCAAATCTTTTTTACAGGTTAGTGGATTTGCTTTTGCTGGTTATACTGCTGGAATTGTTGCATACGTGGTGGTCCGTAACTTGCCGTTCTCTCTACCAACTTCTTTGGCTGAGCTTCCATTTCTTTCGGGACCTTAGCTCTTGGACACGGAGAAGTTGATTTTGGACATGCAGGATAGTTCAGGCCCCTACTTTTAGTTTGTATTCAGCTCCAATTTTCAATCTGAACTTTAGTTTTCTAAATTACTATTAGCAATGGCGAAAGATCTTCTTGTAGTTTTGGCCAAACAGAATAATCGCGAGAGGACATGTGGTGTATGAATACAAGATTATGGCGCATCCGAGCATGGAATAAGAAATGGTGGCACATCTGGAGTATAACACAATGTAGAGAATGTGAATCCGTGATGAAAATTCCATTGAGAACCTCCACACTACCATGATCATGTGAGCTTTGCTCGAAATACCTGTCATGAGCAATTTATGATCATAAACACATGTGAAACTCTTCATACAGCAACCATTTCTTCTTTACTTATAGTCGAACATTCATTCAAATGTGCATCATTTTGTCTCTGCATTGCCCCATCGAGCCATATCTACTCTGGTGTTAAATGTGCAGTTGCCTATCAGCGTATGTCACTCTGCAACCAACTGCATTTCATTTATTGTTTTTCTTTGTTTTTTGTTTGGACATACTAATTTAACTGATCCATCTTATTTGTCAGCAGAGCAATTCCCAGAACTTTTGCTGCTATGAATCACAAAAGTGTACTGATAGAATGTAATGATTTGCACGTTTTAGCTTGTTTCAAATGCATTAAAATGAGCATATGCTCACTGATGTTAAAGATCTGGATGTGGCTTGCAGAAACCACCCGGGAGATGTGCTGCCTGCATAAAGTTCTTTCGAGAGTAGTTTCTATTGGACAAGACTGGCTGAAGCTTCCTCCTCTCAAGAGATTGGCCCTCGAGGTGAAGTCCCATTTGCTCCATCGTTTTGCACTGCCTGATTGCACAAACAGTGATCAGTATGTTGCATCTGACGGTATCAGGTGCGACGCCGCGAATCCTACGAGACGAGTCGAAGGAATAGGTAAGGGTTTCATGCCCATCTCCATCTTATATTTTAGAATGTCTTCTCCATTTCGTCCTACTCCTTCCGTGCCTCGTTGACAAGCCCTTGTTTGCACAATCCACAAATCAAAAGTGTGAGATATGAGCTCGGTCTACGATTTGCACCACGAAACAGTTTTGCGTACTGAAGAGCCAGATCATAACTTGGGTTTTTGTTCTAGAAAATGGATCAGGATTCAACAGTGTTGCACACCGATGAGCCAGATCGTAACTCGGGTTTTTGTTCTAGAAAATGGATCAGGATTCGGAAGCATCAGACTTGACCTAAAATGATCACCATGATGATGATGATTGGGTCACAAAACCAAGTCATACTTTAGTTGAGCACATGTGTGAATAACAATTAAGATGACGGTTCAATTTAAGTTTCTCAATCAATTTTTTTAATGGAAAAAACATATTATAAATGTCAGAGAAAAAAAAAGCAAAATATACCTACTTAAAAATCTTTCTGATTCACCTTTAAAAGGGGTTTTTTCTTTTGTGAATTCATGCCATGCGGAGTTGAAGGCAAGCAAAACCACTTTTACGTCAAAGGGTTCCGTCTGTCGTGCATGCTAATTAGGCTTCCTATCCGTTCACAATTAAAGAAGAGGCGGAGAGAGAGAGAGAGAGAGAGAGAGAGAGAGAGAGAGAGAGAGAGAGAGAGAGATTCTTCAAAGGGATTTAAGCATAGCTTTAAAAAACAAAAAAAAAAAAAAATTTCAGTAGCTGTCCAAATCTAATATTATAAGACAATCAAACTTTCTGAAAGGTGGGAATGCAGGATAGATATGTCATGTCGGTTCCTATTACAATGCATAAGATTCTATCCAACTTCCTCCGAGCATTGTTGGATGGATAGTCGGTTGGCTTATAAATCAGTCCCTTCCTCACCGCTTCAATTCCTTGCCCTCTTAACGTAAGTGAGGGAATTGGGCATCATTCCTATTTCCTCCCGTAGAATCAAGAATGCCAAGGACGGCTAAAGTAGAAAGGAAACGGTTGCGCGGTGTACTTTCAGTAGATTTGCTGTTCTATCCATCATTGAGCGTTAGCCATTGCTGCTTGTTCTCTAAAGAATTGAATTGAGCTATCCACTTCATATAGATAGATTAAAAGTAAACAAACAGCCTTTTATTCGAACTCACCTAAGCTATAGTCTGGCGCTCTTGCTTGTTGGAGAGAGAGAGAGAGAGAGAGAGAGGAACAGACTGACGAAGAATGAAAACTTTTTCTAATTTTAGTTTCTTATGACCAGGCCTGACATCTGTAACATTTCTTCTTCTTCTTCTTCTTCTTCTTCCCTTCCCCAAAGCTATCCACCTCATGCCTTTTTCATGCAATTCACCAATCCATTAAGAATAATCCCTCCGCAACCTATAAACGCCATGCCCTTACAAGCATGCATCGGGAAACCAAAGTTCATCACATCAAAGACCGACAGGTAGCGTGTCCTCATTGGAACAATGCATATTAAAGAACCACTCCCGCTGTTTCAGGTACGTTTGTTGTACTGGAAATACGAAAGTGAGCGTTGCATTATGACTTGTTATCAGAAAAGAAATCTACCCAAAAAGTGTCCTCGAAGCAGCGTGGACCGTACGAGCAGGTGAAAATAGAGAGAAAAGACGAACCAACAGTGATCAGTAAACCACGGCAAAAACGAAAGTAATAAAAGAAAAGAAAAGCTGGGAACAGCAGTACTCTCCTCCATTCGATGTAGGGAGAAGATGGGTTTGGATCAATCTTTATTTGAGTGACAAAAGTCAAAGTAAAGTCGTCCGAGATGAATGATTAGAGCTGATCTGATCTACTTTTCATGTTTGAAAGCACATCGACCGACATGGCAAGTGGAATTGAGAGGTCAACATTTTAGTAATGGAGTGAGGACAAAGCGGAGAAAAGCAAACGAAAAGCTAAAAAAAAAGAAAAAAGAAAAATCAAATATTTATCTTGTTATCCCATGAAAAAAAATAATCAGAATTTAACGGATGGGTTTAGAGAACAGATTTTGCATACATGGATCATTAAGAGGAATTTTCTTTTTTCATTTTGATATGATGATAACATGAAGATTGAGCTGATGGAATTGTAATCTAATTTATTAGGTGAATTTTCATTGTGATTTAAAAATCCACCTATTTTTTAATTAAAAGTTAAAATATTTTTCTCAAAATATGATCGATCATATGCTCAAGCTTGAGGAGCTCCTACATCACAAGTTCAATGAATTTACAAAGTACTTGAAAAAAAAAAAGACAAGTGAATCATGCTCGTAACAACGGATATATTGAGTCATATTCTAATAGCTCATTTTTTTTAGATTATTTAATAAAAGAATAAAAAAATATTTGTATCTACTCATATTTTTTTTTAAAAAAATATTTAATTAAAAATATCTTGTATAATACTCATTTAAAATTAAACTTGTGGGATAACTGATACTTCAATTACAATCTTTATTTACTAAATACTCAGCTCTTAGATTAGTACACGTGATGTGATCTTGCAAGGTTAATCCGCCCAGCCCTCGAGCTGTGCCCAACCGAAACGCCAGCAGTTGGGTAGCAGGCAAATCACAGAGACCTAATGATGAGTTAAATCGGACGAGTCCTATCCATCTCCCCACATCAAGGAAGACACACACACACACACACGCACCACAAGGTTATGCAGGCAATGTCAAGGTCATTGGTCAACCAGCTCAGAAAGTGAAGCAAATTGCTTTAGCCACCCTCCTCTGTTCTTCTCTTTAATCTTTAATCACAGGCCTCGTTGTTTCTCCTTACCAAGTGTGACATTAACTCCAAGAAAGATTTTGGTACAAATGTTCATGATTGATAGCTCCTGTGGCATGATGGCTCGTAGGCCTCCGGTAGATAGAACTCGGAGTGGCCAGTGCTGCGGCAGCAATCCGATCTTGTGTGTCCTACCACACTCCACACACTCAGCCATGACATCCTTGTTTAAAGTAAAAGATGACGAGCAGAGCAGAGCTGAGCTGAGCTGAGCTGAGAGAGTACTCGATAAGGACAAGACAGTTGTTGGCCCTTTTACTTCTTTTTCTTCGACTGTCTGCTGTGTGATGTGCGAAAGACTTGTAGTAAAACAAAAAAAGCTTTTGTTTCACCCGTCTTTTCCTCTTCAAGTCTTACGATGGGAGGAGAGAGAGAAAGAGAGAGAGAGAGAGAGAGAGAGAGAGAGAGAGGGGTTAAATGCCTCGGAACAAGCAATAAGAAGAAAAGCCAGAGGCAAGCATAACATGGAGAGAGGATTTGCGCACATCCTTCGGATCGTTCCTCACAACAACGAGGAAAGAACAGTGCCGATTATAAGGAGAACAGAGATGGAGTGCACTAGTTAGTACGAGTGCCGGATCATAATCTATTTACATTGGAACAGGAGCAGAGTTCATTGTCTCCGAAGGTCTTGCTGCCGCTGCTGCAGTTTGGCATTTTGAGAGGGCGAATCTCCGGCGAAGGTGAGCCCGAGGTTGGCCACCTTGACCAGCAATCGCCGCCGCTCGACGAACTCTCGCTTGGACTTGCTGGTGAACTGTAGGCGTAGTACGAGGAGGCAGAGGAATGCTTTCGCTTACCGCCATGGATTCCTCGTTCCATGATGAGCTGATAGCATTCGTCCACTTTGTCCTGCAGATGGATTACTTCCATCGGTGAGCAGATGATGACAACGGAGCAGTTAATGGGGAACCAGACATGGGAGAAGAATCCAACCTTTGGAACGTTGAGGAAAGAGATGAGGTGGTGGGTCTCGTGGGACTCCAGCGAAGCGGCGGACAGCGCCGCCGCGGCCCAAACGGATGCAGGATAGCGGATCCATCTCCGATCTTCCACGAACAGATCCGATGATGATGTGAGATTGACGAAAACGAACAGTGTTTGAGGAGTAGGAGACGTTTGACCGAGCACTCACCGGCTATGACGCAGAGGAGAATAGCTTCGCACCCGTTAACCAGGTCTCGGACACGGGCGGCGGCGGTTGTGGTGGAGATCGCGTTCTTGTCTTTGGAACAGGGACAGAGTCGAGGAAGGAGGTGGTGGATGAACGAGAGCGGCGTGACGGGGTTCATCCGCCACCCAAGGGAAGAGAGCACGAGTCGCTCCATCAGCCGGATGGTCTTGGCCTCGAACACGAACTTGTTGTCCTCCGGCTCCGTCGCCGTCGCCGCGGCTAACGACAGCTGCAGGTTAAGGAGCAGGGGAACGCGGGTCTCCTCCACCTTCGCCGCCAGAGACAGGCAGGCCACAGCCGCCAGCCGCCCCATCCACGGCTTGTCCTGCTGAAGCCGGAGCCCGCCGGCTACGGAAGAGGTGAGGAAGCACCGGTCCAGGTAGTCGACGGCAAGCAGCGCCGTGAGGGCGGAGAACAAGTGGCGCTCCGAGGCGCGAGCCACCCACTCCACCGCCTCCATCCTTGCCGACAGCAGGTACGTGTGTTCCCCGCGGCCGTCAGGCAGCCGGGTCTCCCCTTCTCTGGTCGCCAAGGAGCAAAGCGCCTCCACCCACTCCTCCTCGGCCACCGCCGCCCAGTCCTCTAGGAGGTGGTCGGGCGACAATGGTCCTGTCCGTTCTTCTTCCAGCTCCAAGCTCTCTTCTTGGCAACACAGAGGGTCAAAGAGAGGCAAAAGAGCCATCTTTGTTCTCCTTTTCTTCGTCACTCTAATAGAACGAGGAGGAAGAGGAGACGAGGGAGACGCTTCCTCTACCACTGTTATCTCTACCTGCTTCCTTCTGTCATTTTCTTCTAGGTATCTCGAGTGAGTTTAAATGGAGGACATGGTTGGGATTCCACAGCGGCAGCGCCATCGCTACCCTTTTGCCCCGTCCTTCCATCTACTATTGCTTTTATGTCGCTTTTCTGCACTCGTCTTGGGAGAAGTCTGAAACCTGCAACAGTATCGTGGTCTTTTTACAAGCGAAGTAGGCTCGAACAGTGCATGTCCATCGGTGGAGTTCGTCTGCTACCTGACTCAGGTAGCTTTAGAACACGAAAACTATTATTAGCATGAATGTTATTGAGGAAAATAAATTATTAATATTTTAAATATTTTGATAATATATTATAATAATTTTAAATTATAAAAATTATGAAACATATTATCATAATTCTATCAACATAATCTCCTATATTATGAAATAATTTAGATAAATATTTTATATTTACTATTGATTGAGAAAATTATATAATTATCATATTTTGTAATCTCTCTTTGTATATATAAACTCATATATATTATCAATAAAAATTCAAGCTAGTCATTTCTTTCATGATATCACAGGAATATTTGCTCCAATGAACTTTTTTTTTTTTTTTTTCCTTTGATCCTCTCTCTTGCTATTATTGTTTTGTATCTTCTTTTCGATTATCGTTCAAACTAGCATTATAATTTCTATTTGGTTTTATGCTCAAACATGCTTATCTTTCTTATAAGTTGCTTCCTTTTTTTTTTTTTCTTTACTTTTTGATATGACCAATAAAACATCTTCAACAAGCTAGTTATCTGATTTTATTCTAACTCCTTTACTCTTCAAAATACTCTTATCTCCATTAACGTTATAGTTAAAGTTCCTTTAAAAAACTCATGCCCACAAAGTATATCTCTTGGTATACTCAATTTTATTATCGTTTAATCGGTTATGATCTCATAAGTTATATAGATGGAGCCATCGTTTGTCCTTCATAAATGATTAGAGAAAATAATCTCGAAGTTGTTAATCATAAATACACTTGTTTGGATCTGTCAAGATCTTCTTCTTAAAAGTGCTATAATTACTTCTCTCTCTTTTGAAATCATTCCCTACATACCCTCTACAAAATCCTCTCATGAGATGTGGTCTACGCTTGCAATAATATTTGCGGACCAATCTCGTGATTACCTCATGCAACTTCTAGAAACTTTCTTTAAGCTTTCTATGGGCACAAAATCTATTTTTGACTATACGTAGGCTATCAAAACTCAAGCATATGCACTTATTATAGTTGATACATATCTTAATGATGAAGAGATTATTTTTTATATATTAAATGGTCTTGGTTCAGATTATAAGGAGATCTCGGCTACGATATATGCTCGTGATAGTTCTATATCTTTTGAAGAACTTCATGATAGGCTTTATGACTATAAAGTTTATCTTAAGCGAGAGTCACAATCTTGTGATACTGTTTCTTTCACTACCAATTTTGCTAACAAGGCTAATTCTAACAATAAAGGCAAGATCCATAATAATCCAAACAATCATTCTAGAAGCAACATGCAACAATGCCATAAAAAAAGAGTCAATAAATTCAAGCAACAATTCAATAACAAAATCACCTATCAAATATATGACATAGAAGGCCATGCTAGTAAGAATGTTATCGCTTGTAAGTTGCTATTCCACGGATGTTTCACTCTTGCTTGATTCTTATTACTACTATCATGTGCTCACTTTGTTGCTTAATCCTTTCAACCTTCATCAAATTAGTTGATTCTGGAGCTTCTCATCATGTCATGTTTGACTTGAATAATCTATCTCTTTATTCAAATTATGATGGTTCAGATAATATCATGATAGGTGATGATAAAGGTCTCCAAATAACTCATTGGTTCTATAAACCTTCCATCTTTCTCAAAATCCATTTTACTCTATAATGTTCTTTGTGTTCCTAATATGAAGAACCTAATATCTATCTCTAAATTATGTTCTTTTAATAATGTTTCAATTGAATTCTTACTCTCTTCATTTATTGTGAAGAATCTCAACATAGGGGTATATCTCATGGAGGGGCTAAATAGAGATGAAGTTTATGAGTGATCAATCATTGCATAATCTAAATCTATCTTTTCTTTGGCCACCATCAAAGCTCCATTTTAAGAATGATACAATCGTTTAAGGCATTATTCTTTTAAGGCTCTAAATTTTTAGTTACGAGTGCCCCATAAACTAATCATGTGAGTGATGACATGTGTGATGCGCTGCACAATCTTTTTGGTTATTATTATTATAATATTTATTTACTTTATATTGATGATAAATATATTATAATGTCCTTAAATTTATGCAATGTGAATTGGATCATGATAATGATATCAATTTGCCTATAAACATATACCTTAAATATTCTCAGTTATAGGTTATTCGAAGGGGACATCAAGACAACTAAATAGACTAATGTGCTTAATATCCTACAAATGATGAAAACAACTAACCTTATAATTTCTTGTGTGGGGACACTAGAGATATAATGCAGGTGTTGATTGGAGAATGAGTTTACTAAATGATCCGCTTATGAATTCGGATCTATAAAAATAGATCCAAGAGGATGCTTAGCTTGTCCTAGTCTAGATATATAGATAGCATTATCAAAAAGTTTGGCATAGAAAATTCTAAGAGTGGTTTCATACTGATGAGACATGAAATATCACTTTCTAGAAGTATATCTCCAAAGACTCTTGAAGAAAGGGCAAACATGGATAGAATATCTTATACTTTAGCAATAGGGTTTATCATATATATTATGCTATATACTAGGCCTGATATAGTACATGCTCTAAGTGTTACGAGTAGGTATCAAGTGGATCCAAGTTTGGAACATTAGAAAATAATAAAGTATATCCTTAGGTCATAGTCAAAGGTGCACTACAAGTCAATCATGTGAGTGATAACACGCGTGACACGCTACATGATCTTTTTACTTATTATTATAATAATATTTTTTTACTTTATATTTCTTGTTGCATATATTGTGATATTCTTGGATCTATGCAATAAGAATTAGATCATGATGAGATTATGATAATGAGACTAATTCGCCTATAAACATAGACCCTAAATATTTTCGGTCGTAGGTTACTTGAGAATGATATTGAGTTAACTGCACAGACTAATGTACTATGTATCCGTCCATATAATAGAAGCGGTTGGTCTCACAGTTGTTGTGGGGAGACATTAAGGATATAGTACAGGTGCTCATTGAAAAATGAGTTCATTGAATGATCCACACATAGAATGTTGGATAGTTGATGATACCTCATTGTTAAACAATGATTATATGGTCCTAGTTGTGTGTTTAGTCCTTAGACTTGAGAAACCAAAGATGTTCTGTATGAGTACTATACTCTTTGATACTATACTTATAGGTTTGAAAGTTTCAGATCTAGCATAGCCGATTTTCGGGAGTGGTAGCCAACCATATGAGGGCAATTGAGTGTCAATAGAGGATCATCCACTCTCGGTATCATGAGATGAATATCCTATCTGTTCTCGCACAAGCAAATCCCTAGCTAGGGTCATTCGGATTGAAAGAGAAAGAATTTTTCTAAGAGAATCCGATTAAAACGAGTCTTGAGTAAATTTTGTATGTGCTTAATGTTGGAAAAATCTTTGGGGGCGACATCACATGCACAGCAGAAGAACAAGAAAATAAAATTCCCGATTCCCAAAGAGATGTTCGTCGTCATGCGAAGATTAGTGCACAAAATCTACGAAGCTGAAAAACTACGTATAGAATAGATTGTGTTACCTAGGGAGATCGTATATCCCTATTTCCTTGCAGATCCTTAGGAGAGGGTGAAGGAAGTCAAGCGTCCTCCTCTCTAGTGGTGATCCACACAGTAGGGCTGCGACAACGCTCCTCAAAACTCCAGGCCTGCTCTGAGGTGGAGAGGGGAAGGAGAATATGAGAGGCAAGCAAAGGCTCTAGCCAATAAGGCTCTGAATCCTTCCTATTTATAGAGTTCCCCTGTCAAACCCTAATGGATCCTCGCCTACTGGGTATTGGATCTGCATCCAATAACCCAAGCCTTTTAGATTAGTGGATCTCTATCCAATAATCTCTCATTGGCTCTTATTGGATCTCGTCCATGGGATTCAATAATTCGGGGGCTTATTGGATATCCAATAAGAAAAGGGCTCCGTCGGATATCTCATATCCGAACCTCTCCTCATCGCAATACCTGCCATATGTGTGTGACCCTCTAGTCCCAATATCGTGCTGGTCGTGAGTTATACTTGTCAGAACTCCTTCTAACTCAGTGAATTATTATCTCTGTAATAATTCACTTGACTCATCGACTACGGACGTACTAGGCCACTACGCTGTATTCCCCAACTGATATAGGGGAATCCAATCCATTGGATCTGTCTGTCCTCAGTTACCATGTACCTATAGTCCCTCATCCATCTAATATCTCAGAGACCGTATATCGAGCATGGTGCTATCAGACCTATACGGTTTCTACTCGAGTCTCACTCTAATCGGATTCTCCCGGAGAACTCTCTCTCTCAACCCGAATGACCTTAGCTAGGGATTTGTCTGAGCAAGAACATATGGGATATTCCTCTCATAACGCCGAGAGTGGATGATACTCTATTGACACTTAATAGCCCTCGTAAGGTCGACTACCACTCCCAATGACCAGTTGTACTAGATCTAGGACAGCCAAACCTATAAGTCTGGTATTAAAGAGTGGAACACTCATACAGGACATCCTTGGTGTCTCAAGTCTAAGGACCAGATATAACAATAGGACTACGGAATAGCTGTCTGACAATAAGGTATCATCAACCATCAAGTATTTCGTAAGCGGATCAATTAGTGAACTCATTCTCCAATGAGCACCTGTACGGTATCCCTAGTTTCCCTACACGAGCAGCTTTGAAACCAACTGTATCCATTATATGGACGGGTATACAACACACCAGTCTGTCTGGTTATCATGATATCCCTCTCATGTAACCTATGACCGGAATTATTTAGGATATATGTTTAAAGGTGAATCGATCTCATTTTCGTGATATTATCACGATCCGACTCCCATTGCACAAATCCAAGGACATCACAATATATATATATATATATATATATATATATATATATATATATATATATATATATATATATATATATGCAATAGTTATAAAGTGATATATGCCAAAATATAATAAGCAAAAAGATTCTGTATCAAGTCACACGTGCCATCACTCACGTGATTGGCTTGCTAGGCACCTATAACTAGCAATCTCCCACTTAACCTAAAGCCAATCACCTATGTGTCTGATCCCCATCAGACCCTTGTGACGCTCAAAGACAATCTGAGACAACAGCTTTGTCAGTGGATCTGCAATGTTATCTTCGGATGGAACTCTTTCCACTACTACATCTCCTCGGGTTACGATCTCTCTGATAAGGTGGAACATCCTCAGAACATGCTTAGATTTCTAATGAGACCTAGGTTCCTTCGCTTGAGCAATCGCCTCGTTGTTATCGCAATATAAGGAGATCGGCTCCTTGCTACCCGGCACGACTCCCAAATCTGTGATGAACTTCTTCACCCAGACTCCCTCCTTTGTTGCATCTGATGCAGCAATGTAATCCGGCTCTATGGTCGAGTCAGCAGTAGTATCTTGCTTGGAACTCTTCTAGCACACTGCTCCTCTATTCAAGGTGTACACGTACCCCGAATTCGACTTGCTATCATCGACATCAGACTGAAAACATGAGTCTGTGTAGCCTTCAACCTTAAGGCTACTACCTCCATATACTAATCAAAGATCTTTAGTCCTTCTCAAGTACTTAAGGATACACTTTACTGCTTTCCAGTGCTCCAAGCCTGGATCTGCCTGATACCTGCTCGTGACACTCAGAGCATGCGCTATATCAGGCCTAGTACATAGCATGACATACATGATAGACCCTATTGCTGAGGCATAAAGTATCATATCCATGTTCGCCCTTTCTTCTGGAGTCTTTGGGGACATACTCGTAGAAAGCGATATCCCATGTCTCATCGGTATGAGACCTCTCTTGGAATTTTTCATGCCAAACCTTTTGATAATGGTTTCTATGTACCTAGACTGGGACAAGCCAAGCATACTCTTGGATCTATATCTATAGATTCTAATCCCCAAGATATAGGATGCTTCCCCTAAGTCCTTCATGGAGAAGTGTCTAGATAACCAAAACTTTACTATGGATAGCATTCCTACGTCATTCCCAATGATCAGGATGTCATCCATATATAACACCAAAAATGTGATAGCGCTCCCACTTACCTTCCTGTACACACAAGGCTCATCTTCGTTCTTAACGAAGTCATAAGATCTGATTGCCTCATCAAATCTTATGTTCCAACTTCGGGAAGCTTGATTTAATCTATAAATGGATCTAAGCAACCTACATACCTTATCTGGGCAGTTATTGGACACAAATCCCTCAGGTTGCATCATATACACCTCCTTAGCGAGGTTCCCATTGAGGAATGCGATTTTCACATCAATTTGGCAGATCTTATAATCATAGTGTGCTGCAATAGCCAATAGAATTCTGATGGATTTTAGCATTGCTACAGGTGAGAAGGTTTCGTCATAGTCAACACCTTGCCTTTGACGATACCCCTTAGCCACTAGCCTTGCTATAGGTCTCTACCTTTCGATATACTTCAAACTTTTTCTTAAAGATCCACTTGCAACCGATGGGTACAATACCTCCAGGTGCATCAACTAGGTTCCAAACCTTGTTGGATTACATAGAATCCATCTCAGAATTCATGGCTTCTTGCCACATCCTAGAGTCTATACTCATAATATCCTCCTCGTAGGTCTGATGATCAATATCCTCAATATCCTCTCCTCTAATTTGTCCCACATATCTCTTAGGAGGATGTGATATTCTATCAGACCTATATAAAGTTGAAACTTATGTAGTAGGTACCTAAACAGACTCGGGCTGTAGAGTGGTGCTTGAGCTTGATTCTCCAACCTTGCTCAACTCTATCATTCTCCCACTATCTTCGCCAAGAATGTGTTCATTCTCAAGGAGCACTGTTCTCTTAGCTACAAAGACCTTTTGGTCCTCGAGATGATAGAAATAATACCCACAAGTTTTCTTGAGGTATCTCACAAATTTGCATCGCTCTGTTCTTGATTCTAACTTAGCGGGGTTGTATCTTTTAACGTGGGCAGGGCAGCCCCAAATCTTACCAACCTTAAGATCAGGCTTCTTCCCTTTCTATATCTCATATAGTATAGATACTACTGACTTAATTGAAACTCTGTTCAGAAGGTAAGCTGCGGTTTCTAGGGCATATCCCCAGAATGAGATGGGTAGGTCAGTGAAACTCATCATGGACCGTACCATGTCTAATAGCATACGATTTCTCCTTTCAGAGACACCATTGAGCTGAGGTGTATAAGGAGGTGTCCATTGGGATAATATCCCATGGTCCTTGAGGAACTAAGTAAACTCTGTATTTAAGTACTTACCTCCTCGATCTGATCGAAGAGTTTTAATATTCTTTTCAGTTTGGTTCTCCACCTCATTCTTATACTCTCTAAATTTTTCAAACGCCTTGGACTTGTACTTCATTAAGTACACATATCCATGCCTTGAGAAATCATCAGTAAAGGTAATGAAGTAGGAGTAACCACCAATGACATGAGTTGACATGGGTCCACATACATCACTATGTATGAGTTCCAACAGCTCAGTGGTTCTCTCTCCAGTTCCACTAAATGGAGAGTTGGTCAGTTTTCCACGAAGGCAAGGCTCGCAAGTTGTATATGACACATAGTCGAATGAATCTAGATATCTATCATTTAGCAACTTTTGAATCCTTCTTTCATGGATGTGACCTAGCCTACAATGCCACAGGTATGCACTATTCATCTCATCTCGTTTCCTCTTGGACACATTTACATTCATGATATGTACTTGAAGCTTCATCAAGCTTTTGTTTCGCCCTTTCTACAAGGTACTCTTTGCTGTTCCTCTTCCAGTGCCCATCTTTACCACAGTAGAAGCACTGGCCTTTGTCCTTTGCTAGGTCTTTCTTAGCAACCTTTGCTTTACTTGGTCTGCCCTTGCCCTTTCTCTTCTTAAGGGACCTTTCTGCTTTCCTTTTCTTCCTGGTCTCACTAGTGTAGAGGACTGACTTCTCTTTCTTAATAGTACTCTCTACCTCCCTCAACATATTGAGGAGCTTTGGGAGAGTCACCTTAAGCTTGTTCATATTAAAATTCATTATGAACTGTGAAAAGGAATCTGGTAGGGACTGAAGCACAATGTCCATACATAAGTTATCCTCTAGGACAATTCCTAGACCTATGAGTTTCTCTATCCACTCAATAATCTTTAGGACATGGTTCTGAACCGGTGTCCCCTCAATCATCCTAGCGCGGAAGAGGCTTTTGGATATCTCATATCGCTGAGTCCTTCCCTGTTCCTCAAACAATTTGCGGACATGTAGGAGAATGAATCTGGCATCCATCTTTTCATATTGTCTTTGTAACTCAGGAACCATAGAGCCCAACATATAGCACTGAGCAAGAGTGGAGTCATCAATGTACTTCACGTAGCGAGCGATCTCATCCTCGCTTGCTTTCATTAGGTGCAGAGTGTGCTTATACAACAAAAACATATATACTAATAAAGATCTGCCCAAAATATTTTAGCTTTCCACTACCTCAGCCCAATCTTAACATTTAAGCGAGCGGCAAGCTATCCTGAAAAATTTATACAACAACGAGGTGAGCATATAAAGCTCAGCAACTGACTAACATATCCATGGTAAAAGAGGAAAATTTTTAAATAAATAAGGTTTCATAATGCAAGGCAGAATATAAGAATCCATAGACATAATCTCATTAGGTGTAGAATCACAAATATCATTTCAATCAAACATAATTGGTTCATACAGATGGAGCATAGAGTAATTGGAGCATATAAATAGCATATGAAATGTTCCGGAGCATATTAACAACCTATGGAACATTTCGAAATATAATAATAACAAATGAAACATTTTGGAGCATATCAAAGGCGTACGAAATGTTTCGGAGCATATCAATGATAAATGAAACATTTCGGAACATATCAATGGCGTATGGACCATTTCGGAGCATTTCAAAGATGAATACGAAACAGAAGCTCAAATGTTGAATTTGACGTTGCATTTATATCATTCATATCCAAAGCATGTATAGAAACACATAACCAAAGCTCTGGATACCATATCAAACATACAGAAGGTGAAGTGGGACCATAACATAATATGGTACATCCATTTCTGAATGACCACCAAACATATGTCTCTCACGTCTGGGAGGTCTCCCACGTTTGGGAGCTCCATCCACCCACGTCTGAGTGAAGTCATAAGGGCCGGCAGAGCATCTCAGGCTCTATGCATAACTCCCTTCACCATTTCTGGTAAAGGTTCAGAATATCCCACAAACACCAGAGTACAAAAGGATAATATGAAAAATGAATAGCACATATCAGAAGCACACGCGGAACAACAAAACGTACATGTGCCTTTATGAGTCAAAACGAAGTAAGCAATAATCTTTCACCATTGTATTCAGACTTGAAAGGAAATGAAAGCAAGGGCACATACGGAATCCAAGCAATCACATACAACTCAATTCAAATAAGAAGATTAGATGAATTCGATATCCAAAGGAATGAAACTAGAATAGGCACATAACGAAAGCAAATGCGGAACAATGGGATATACATGTGCCTATATAAGTCAATGTGATATAGCATAAACGTTACAAAATATGTTCAGGAATGGAAATAATTTATAGACTCTTGCAAATAATAATTCAAGCATTAATATAAGCCACAATTGAGTGAAGGGAACTGAATAAAATCCATTTCCAAACGAATGAAAATAGAAGATGCGAAATCGACCAAAGCTCGATTTCTGACAGAATTCGAGAGGCACATTGGATAAATACTTCAGATTATCAATTATGCTCCAATACCCTCATGAAGGCTATTGTTGAAAGATATATCAATCTATTTTCTGATGAAACAAACTTCGTATGAATCATGGTTTCCAACAAGGAGTTACCATTGATTTGGTAACACAAGGTCAAAAACAAAATTTCTTTTTTGCAGAATTCATAGGGTCAGATTCAACAGATAATAGGATAGGCATTTGAATTCCAAAATTTTCAATCTATGTGTCAAAAGAAAGGTATACAAGTTTAGTTTCGAATGAAGTCAGTTTGGTATATATCAGAATTTCCAACAGGGACTTATAGGTATTTTAGTATCGAAAGGTCAGAAATTTTGATCCCTGTTCTGCAGCATCTATAGGCTCATTTGAAACAGACGTTTGGGTAAGTATTCGGTGTCCAAAATCTACAAAATTAGTGTCAAAAGAAAGATATTTAGGGTTTAGGGTTTAGGGTTTAGGGGTTTTGGGTTTTAGGGTTTAGGGTTTAGGGTTTAGGGTTTAGGGTTAAGAGTGTAATTTCAAATGAGCTAGGCTCTACCTGAATCCACATTTGGTGCTAAAAATTATAGCTGAAAGAGTGTATAGGGGTTAGTTTACCAAAAAAATTCCAGATCCTTGGTTTTATGTCCAAAGAGAGAAATATCAGGTTCTAAGCAGAAATCTTTCAGAATCAATATAAGAACAGAGACTAATACTTCTATAGGATAGGGTTAGAACACTTACTACTGAGAATTATGACCCTAAATGTGAAGATTTGAGCAAGAAACCTTAAAGCCCCAAATTTTTTCTTCTTCTTCTTCCCCCTTTTTTTCCTCATTCTTCTTTCTTTCTTTCTCTGTTCATCCACGCAGCTGCCTTCTCTGGTTCCTTAAGAACAAAGTCAGAGAGGCTTAAACGGTGGGATTTGTAATTTTATGCATTTTATAGTTTAGTCCTTGTATTATTGTATTTACGATTAGGTCCTTAGGGTTTACATATAGGTCCTCAGATTTTTTTTTTTTTGAACAAATCCTCCAAATCTTATGAATAAGTTCTCAAATTCATACTTTGGCTCTTTTATCAAATTTAAAATAGATACTTACATTACAACTAGAAACTTATACGAAAATTCAGAAATGAGGGATGTTACACTCTCCACCCCTTAAAAGAAAAATTTAGTCCTCTAAATTTATCATACCTCTATCGATGAAAAGATGGGGATAAACCTTTTTCATTTCCTCCTCTAGCTCCCAGGTTGTTACCTCTCCAAAATGATGTCTCCAAATTACTTACACCAGAGGGATAACCTGATTCCTTAGGATCTTTTCCTTATCAACAATTTTAGTGGGCTCTTCCACATAAGATAAATCTTTATCGATCTCCATCTGCTCATACTCAATGATATGAGAAGGATCAGGTATATACTTCCTAATCATCGAAACATGAAATATATTATGGATATGGCACAATGATGGTGGCAAGGCAATCTTGTAAGCGACAGAACCAACCCTCTCAAGAACCTCAAAAGGTCTAATAAATCTTGGGCTTAACTTTCCTTTCTTCCTAAACCTTATAATGCCTTTGGAAGGGGAGACCTTTAAGAATACAAAATCTCCAATTTCAAACTCAATATCTCGTCTTCTATTGTCAGCATAACTCTTTTGACGACTCTGAGTAATTTTTAACCTTTTCCTTATAACTTGAATTTTCTCGGTAGTTTCTTGTACTTTGTCTGGTGCTAACAACTTTCTGTCACCAACTTTCTCCCAACATATAGGTGTTATGCACTTTCGCCCATATAAAGCTTCATAATGAGCCATCTGAATACTTGAATGATAACTATTATTATAAGTGAACTCAATAAGTGAAATATCTTTATCCCATTCACCTTTCCAATCCATAACATAGGCTCTAAGCAAATCCTCAAGTGTTTGAATTATTCTTTCTGATTGACCATCAATCTAAGGATGATATGCAGTACTAAACTTAACTTTAGTGCCCATAGATTCCTGTAATCTGCTCCAGAATCTAGAGAGAAATCTGGAGTCTTTATCAGAGATGATCTCTTTTGGAATACCATGAAGTCTTACTATTTCATTGACATATAAATCTGCAAGTCTATCAAGCGAATAAGTCAGATTAATCGGTAGGAAATGTGCAGATTTTGTTAACCTATCAATGATAACCCAAATAGCATCATGCTTTCTAGAGGTTCTGGGTAATCCTGAAATAAAATCCATGGTAATACATTCCCATTTCCATTCAGGGATATCTAAAGGTTGCAACAACCCTCCAGGTCTTTGGTATTCTACTTTGATTTGCTGACAAGTCAAACATTTTGAAACATACATTGTAATTTCCTTCTTCATGCCGTCCCACCAATAATGACTTTGGAGATCTCTATACATCTTAGTGCTCCTAGGATGCATGGTGTACTTTGAAGTATGACTTTCCTTTAGGATTTGATTCTTGATATCTGGTTCATTTGGTACACATACTCTCTCCCCAAATCTCAATAGGCCATCATTTGAAACTTGAAATTTTGGTTTCAATTCCTTTTCTGCTTCATTCCTCAAGTAGATTAAACGTGGATCTCGTAATTGTCTTTCCTTAATTTATTTAATAAGATCATATTACACTTGAATGGAGGCCATCAATATCATCGAGTCTTGCTATTTTCTCCACAAATCTCCTGTAATAACCTGCCATGCCCAAGAAACTTCTAACTTCTGTTATATTTGTTGGTACATCCCATTCAACTACAGCTTCCACTTTCTTTGGATCAACAGATATACCCTTCCCTGAAATCACATGGCCTAAGAAAGCAACTTCATTCAACCAAAATTCACATTTGCTGAACTTTGCATACAACTTCTTTTCACTTAGTATGGACAATACATTTCTCAAGTGTTACTCATGCTCCTGATTACTCCTTGAATACACCAATATGTCATCAATGAATACAATTACACAATCATCCAAGAGCGGTTGAAATATCCTATTCATTAGTTCCATAAAAGCTGCAGGGGCATTAGTTAAACCAAAAGGCATCACCAAGAATTCATAGTGACCATATCGAGTTCTAAAAGCTGTTTTTGGAATATCCTCCTCCTTGATCTTCAACTGATAGTAACCTGACCTCAGATCAATCTTAGAGAATACTTATGCACCCTGTAGTTGATCAAACAAATCATCAATTCTAGGTATGAGATACTTGTTTTTGATGGTCACCTGATTCAACTATTTATAATCAATACAAAGCCTTAACGTTCCATCCTTCTTCTTCACTAATAATACCGGAGCACCCCACGGTGAAACACTGGGTCGTATGAAGCCCTTATCTAATAATTCTTGTAGTTGCTTCTTTAATTCCTCTAGCTCGAGTGGTGCCATTCTGTAGGGAGGCTTAGATATTGAGGTTGTACTAGGGACCAGATCAATAACAAATTCATCCTCTCTATCTAGAGGTAAACCAGGCAAGTCATCTGGGAATACGTCAAGGAACTCTTTGACCACTGAAATTTCATCTAGATGGGTTTCCTGATTTGAATGCTCCTTTACACACACCTTCTAACAAAAACAACCCTTCTACATAAGACGATAAGCTTGAAGTGCTGATATCAAGCAAGGAGGCAAATCATGCCTAATGCCCTCAAAGTAAAATATAGGCTAATCTGGTATGCAGTAAGTAATTATTTTTTTTTATAACAATCAATACTAGCGTGATGAGAAGATAACCAATCCATGCCAAGTATAATATCAAACCCCTGTATCTCTAGGAGAATCAAATCAGCAAGGAGTTCAAGTTCTCCAATAAAATCATACAAGAGGACCAGATTCAAGTCCGTTATCAAAGAATCTCCAATGATTGTATTTACATATATCACAAAATACAGTGGTCTAGATTGAATACCCAAGTGATAGGCAATATATTACGAATCAAATCGTAGATAGGACCCATGGTCAAACAAGTATTTGCATTCTTTCATAAACATGCATAATACCTTCGATCACTAATTCAGAAGTTTTAGAGTCATATTCAGTGATAGCATACACTCTGACATAGGCTTTTGATTTATGAGGCAGTGACTCTTTTTTCTTGTTCAAGGGGCAGTCTTTTATTTTATGATCCAACTTTCCACAAGCAAAATAGACTCTAATCACCCGAAAACACAAACTTATTTCATAATTTAACTTGCAATTCACACGTGATTGAGTCTTTTGTGGTGACTTCCCATTTTAAATCCAAATGTCTTGACCTTCTTGTTATTACTTTCTGATTCATTTCCAATCATATTTTTATTGGTAAACTTGTCCTAATCATTCTTGCCACTGATCTTCAAAAATTCTTTTCATTGTTCCCATTAATGATCAGCCTCTACTTCCAATATAAGGTGGCAAAAGAAATCTTTTGATCATCAGAACAATTTTGTACACCAAATATCTTCTCTGTTTGCATCATCCATTTTTCTACCACTAATGAAATTAGGTTCATCATGCTTCTGTTGCGCCACTCTGATTCAATATCCCCGATCAATCCTTTCATTCCCCTTAATTAATCAGAAACAAATGAAATAGGAGGACCATATGTCCTCATCATCCTAGATTCCTAAAATGCATCAAAGAAAATTTCCACCATTCACAATAGTTTATTAGACCTTAATATATTTTGCACGTCAACATATCAAATATTTTAGTGATCCTCAAATCATGCTTTGATACCACCTCTGTCACGCCCCTCAAAATATCGATAATATTAAAAATTTTTCAACACAAATCCATCCAGGATCCAATCACACATTTGAGGTCACTAAGAAAATATTCAGATCAGAATTTCACCTCTATAATCTATAAATTTATAAACCCTATGCAGTTCATAAACATACAACACATCGCTCGATGATTTATAAAATTTGAACCCAACTCACCAAAATAATAACCACAACATAAATTCACAAGTGTGTGAGTCTATACAGTCACAAAACCAATATTTACCATAAGTTCATGTCATTACACGAATTAAACTTAACATTACATAATCCTAAACATGAGAGGTCCTTTAAACTTATACAAAACCCACAAGTTTAGATTTATCGTCAATATTTCATTAGGTGCAGAGTGTGCTTATACAACAAAAACATATATACTAATAAAGATCTGCCCAAAATCTTTTAGCTTTCTACTGCCTTAGCCCAATCTTAACATTTAAGCAAGCGACAAGCTATCCTAAAAAAATTATACAACAACGAGGTGAGCATATAAAGCTCAGCAAGTGACTAACATATCCATGGTAAAAGAGGAAAATTTTGAAACAAATAAGGTTTCATAATGCAAGGCAGAATATAAGAATCCATAGACATAATCTCATTAGGTGTAGAATCACAAATATCATTTCAATCGAACATAATTGGTTCATACAGATGGAGCATAGAGAAATTGGAGCATATCAATAGCATATGAAATGTTCCGGAGCATATCAACAACCTATGGAACATTTCGAAGTATAACAATAACAAATGAAACATTTTGGAGCATATCAAAGGCGTACGAAATGTTTCGGAGCATATCAATGATAAATGAAATATTTCGGAATATATCAATGGCGTATGGACCATTTCGGAGCATTTCAAAGATGAATACGAAATAAAAGCTCAAATGTCGAATTTGATGTTGCATTCATATCATTCATATCCAAAGCATGTATAGAAACACATAACCAAAGCTCTGGATACCATATCAAACATACAGAAGGTGAAGTGGGACCATAACATAATATGGTACATCCATTTCTGAATGACCACCAAACATAAGTCTCCCACGTCTGGGAGCTCCATCCACCCACGTTTGAGTGAAGTCATAAGGGTCGGCAGAGCATCTCAGGCTCTATGCATAACTCCCTTCACCATTTCTGGTAAAGGTTCACAATATCCCACAAATACCAGAGTACAAAAGGATAGTATGAATAATGAATAGCACATATCGGAAGCACACGCGGAACAACAAAACGTACATGTGCCTTTACGAGTCAATACGAAGTAAGCAATAATCTTTCACCATTGTATTCATACTTGAAAGGAAATGAAAGCAAGGGCACACACAGAATCCAAGCAATCACATACAACTCAATTCAAATAAGATGGTTAGATGAATTCGATATCCAAAGGAATGAAACTAGAATAGACACATATCGAAAGCAAATGCGGAACAATGGGATATACATGTGCCTATATAAGTCAATGTGATATAGTATAAACGTTACACAATATGTTCAGGAATGTAAATAATTTATAGACAAGAGCAAACAAGAATTCAAGCATTAATATAAGCCACAATTGAGTGAAGGGAACTGAATAAAATTCATTTCCAAACGAATGAAAACAGAAGATGTAAAATCGATTAAAGCTCGATTTCTGACAGAATTCGAGAGGCACATTAGATAAATACTTCAGATTATCAATTATGCTCCAATACCCTCAAGAAGGCTATTGTTGAAAGATATATCAATCTATTTTCTGATGAAATAAACTTCGTATGAATCATGGTTTCCAACAAGGAGTTACCTTTGATTTGGTAACACAAGGTCAAAAACAAAATCACTGTTTTGCAGAATTCATAGGGTTGGATTCAACAGATAACAGGATAGGCATTTGAATTCCAAAATTTTCAGTCTATATGTCAAAAGAAAGGTATACAAGTCTAGTTTCGAATGAAGTCAGTTTGGTACAAATCAGAATTTCCAACAGGGACTTATAGGTATTTTAGTATCGAAAGGTCAGAAATTTTGATCCCTGTTCTGCAGCATCTATAGGCTCATTTGAAACAGACGTTTGGTTAAGTATTCGGTGTCCAAAATCTACAAAATTAGTTTCAAAAGAAAGATATAAGAGTGTAATTTCAAATGAGCTAGGTTCTACCAGAATCCACATTTGGTGCTAAAAATTATAGCTGAAAGAGTGTATAGGGGTCAGTTTACCAAAAAAATTCCAGATCCTTGGTTTTATGTCCAAAGAGAGAAATATCAGGTTCTAAGCAGAAATCTTTCAGAATCAATATAAGAACAGAGACTAATACTTCTATAGGATAGGGTTAGAACACTTACTACTGAGAATTATGACCCTAAATGAGAAGATTTGAGCAAGAAACCTTAAAGCCCCAATTTTTTTTTTCTTCTTCTTCCCCTTTTTTTTCCTCATTCTTCTTTCTTTCTTTCTCTGTTCATCCACACAGCTACCTTCTTTGGTTCCTTAAGAACGAAGGCAGAGAGGCTATAATGGTGGGATTTGTAATTTTGTGCATTTTGTAGTTTAGTCCTTGTATTATTATATTTTTGATTAGGTCCTTAGGGTTTACATATAGGTCCTCATATTTTTTTTTTTTGAACAAATCCTCCAAATCTTATGAATAAGTTCTCAGATTCATACTTTGGCTCTTTTATCAAATTTAAAATAGATACTTACATTACAACTAGAAACTTATACGAAAATTCAGAAATGAGGGATGTTACGGGGCGGGGGGGGGGGGGGGGGGGGGGAGGGGGGTGGTGTGTGAATTGGTGCAGCGGAAAACTTTTGACGTTTAAAACTACGTTCATATGATGAAATCGTTTCCGATGTAAAACCGTTTTCGAAAACTTAACTTGAAAGCGAGTTCGTAAATGAGTGCAGCAAAAGTATTGAGGAAGTAAAGCACATATGGAGGTTTGCAGTAAGGTTGTTAGAACCCTTGCAGATTCTAAACTTTGGGTTGATCTCTTTAGGGGATCGGCCTCCTTGGAACTCTATAGGGGTTCCTCCCTCCAAGTTGCTACTCAAAGGCTGCAGAAAAGATTCATCTATTGCTTGTGAAAAGAGGAGGAATACATGACTATTTATAGGGCTTCTAAACCCTAACTCCTAATAGGACTCCTACTCAAGACTCCTACTTCTAACCAACTCCTAATAGGACTCATACTCAAGACTCCTATTCCTTTACAACTCCTTATTCTTCTCTAAGAAACAACCTTCTAACCCTAGTCGGCCTCTTTAATAGGGGTCAGCTTAGGTAGGTTTTACATGAATGTCCCTCTCAATTAGGACTCTCCTAGCTAGAGTCCTAACAAAGGTAAGCAGCAAGAATAAATGCAAACCAGAGAAGACGAGAGTTTATAGTGGTTCGGTTAATCGTGGCCTACATCCACTCCTCTGATTCCTCTTCCGTCGAGGCCATCGGCATCCACTAACGATCTTCCTTTACTAGGCAAAGATCAACCTCCTTCTTACACCCCTCTTCTCTTTTTACTTGGTTTAGGAGACAACCCTTACAAGCACTCACTCTCCTCTCTTAAACAGAATTCTAACACTTAAGCTAGAGGAGGGAAATTCTAGAGATTGCAGCAGCATTTTCTCTCTTTTAATCTATTTGTGCTGGTGTGTTTTACCCAAGGATGGGAGGGGTATTTATAGGCTCCAAACTAGTTTGAATTTGGAGCTCAAAAATGTCATCTCCTAGATTTCCGGGGTCCTGGCGGTACCACCTCCTGACTGGGGCGGTACAACCGCCTAGCAGCTCGGAGACTGAGCCTCTAGGCGGTGCCACCACCTGACAAGGGCGGTTGCACCGCCTAATCTCACTCGAAGACTAAGCCCTGGTGGTGCCACCGCCTGACTAGGGCGGTTGCATCGCTTGGCAGAGCTCGGAGACCGAGCTCAAGCGGTTCCACCGCCTGTCAGGGGCGGTTACATCGCCCAGTCTCGCTCGGAGACTAAGCCCAGGTGGTGCCACCGCCTGACTGGGGCAGTTGCACCGCCCAGCTTTCCTGGGAGACCATCTCCTGGGCGGTGCCACCGTCGACCCTAGCGGTGCCACCGCCTAGTAGGAATTCTAGTCCGAATGGGTTGATCCATTCAGCCCAATTTGGGTCTGTCAAGGGCCCAATTGCCAACAGATTAAGTTAACGGGATCACCTCCCATTCCTAACTTAATCTACATGCTAACTACGATATTTCTTAAGACATTTACTACAACTTGCTCCGGTGTGTCAATCGCTTCTTTCGGCGAGCTTCCGGCGAACTTCCGTCAATCATCCGATGAACCCTCGGTGATGCTCCTGCGGACTTCCGGCAAACTCCTAGACTTGCGACGATCCACTTGGCGAGTTCCAACGAGCTTCTTTTGGCAAGCTCCTGGACTTCTTGGATTTGTTCCGGTAGAACCTCCGATGACCGTCCAGACTTCCGTCGAACTCTCAAACTCCCAACGTGATCATAGTCTTGACTTCGGCGTAACTCCTACTGTATGTCTTACTCCCATCATAGTTAATCCTGCACATGTAAAACATAACTTTGATCGAGACAATTAATCCCAAGCAATTAACCAAGTTGTCCGGCATGTCATTGGTCCCTCGATGCTTCATCCGATTGTTTGGCGTATCGTCCTCTCCTATGGCCTATTGCCCAATCGGCCAATTGACTTTGCAACTCCAATATCCTTGGCACAATACTTGCTCTTCTTGGCCCGATGCCCAAGTCTATGGCCCGAAGCCTTCTGTCGATACGTCGATACGTCGACCGATCCACCGACCCGACGTCCAATCTTCTTACATGTTCCTCCGGCACAACATGATTTTTCCTGCTTTAATTGTCTCATCTTGATCGAAGCATCATGCATCACTCAAAATATAGATTAAAACATAAACATATATCAAGTGGTTTCATCATCAAAATACGAGATTCAACACAATACACCAGTTTGTCCGGTTATCACGATGTCCCTCTCGAGTAACCTATAACTGGAATTATTTAGGATATGTGTTTAAAAGTGAATCGATCTCATTTTCGTGATCACATCACGATCCGATTCCCATTGCACAAATCTAAGGACATCGTAATATATATATATATATATATATATATATGTAATAGTTATAAAGTGATATATGCCAAAATATAATAAGCAAAAAGATTCTGTAACAAGTCACACGTGCAATCACTCACGTGATTGGCTTGTTGGGCACCTATGACCAGCACTTAATAACACCATGCTTAGTGTATGGTCACTGGGATATTAGATAGATAAGGGGCTATAGATACACAGTAATTGAGGGTAGACATGTCTAATAGATTGGATCCTCCTATATCGTCTAGGGACTATATCGTAGTGGCTTAGTACGTCTATAGTCGATGAGTTGAGTGAATTATTATAGAGATAATAATTTACTAAGTTAAAAGGAGTTTTAATAGGTATAACTCACAGCCAGCTCAGTATTGGGCCTAGAAGGTCACACATATATGGTAGGTGTTGCGATGAGTAGATGTTTATAAATGAGATATCTATCGACCCCTTGTCTTATTAGATATCTAATAAGTCATTGTATTGTTGGATCCTGTAGATGAGATCTAATAAGAGTCAATGAGAGATTATTGAATAGAGATCCACTAATATAAGGGAATTAGGTAATTGGATAGAGATTTAATATCAAATAAGACAAGATTCATTAGGGCTAAGTGGTAGGAACCTCTATAAATAGGAGGGACCAAAAGATGTTATAGGCCAGTCTCCTCTTGGTTGTCCCTCTTATTCTCCTCCCTCTCCTCTCACCCTTAGTTGACAGCCCCTGTTTGGGGCTTGTGGATAAAAAGAAGGGTCGGCCCCCTTCTTGATCACGGTGCAGTCTTATGGTGCGCATTGAGAGGAAGATCGTGCTGCAATTTGAGGAGCGTCGTCGCCCCATCTGCCATGTCGATCACTACTAGAGAGGAGGATAGTTGACCTCCTTCGTCTTGTCCTAGAGATTTGAGATTTTTCAAGGATATAAAATCTCCCTATGTAACACATCTCACATGATATGCATAGTTTTCCAGTTTTACGATTTCTTATGTTGTAAAATGATAAGATATTCTTTTTTGAGAATCTGGATTTTATTTTTGTTCTTCCACTTTGTATGTGATGCTTTACCCAAGGTTTTCCAATAGTGGTATTAGGGCTAGGTTCTTGTGCAATGATTGATTTTTGAACTGTGTGTGTTGACATATCACATAGAATAGTTTTATGCGTTGTTATTGTAATTTTTCTGTTATAGTTTTTAGATATGGACGACACTCTTTCTCACCATTGAGAGGTGTTATGGAGGGGTCTTTTTGTTGAATCTCAGATTTTGATGATGAAGTCAATTGTCATTTGTTGTCTAATCTATGTGTTGAGATAAGTGTGCAGGATTAACTATGATGAAAGTAAGACATGCAGCAGGAGTTGCGCCGGAGTCATGACAATGATCACGTTGGGAGTTCGAGAGCTCAACGGAAGTTCGGACAGTCGTCGGAGGTTCTGCGGGAACAAATCTGAGAAGTCCAGAAGCTTGCCAAAGAAGCTCGTCAGAACTTGCCAAGTGGATCGTCGCAAGTCCAGGAGTTTGCCGGAAGTCCGCAGGAGAATCACCGATGGTTCATCGGATGATCGACGGAAGTTCGTCGGAAACTCGCCGGAAGATGCGATTGACGCACCGGAGCAAGCTGCAGAAATTGTCTTAGGATTTATCATAGTTAGCACTAATGATTAAGTTGAAAATGGGAGGTGATCCCATTAGCTTAATCTTCGGGCAATTGGGCCCCTGAAAAACCCAAATTGGGCCGAATGGATCAACCCATTCGGACCCTAGTTGCTATGGGAGGTGCAACTGCCCAAGCCAGGAGGTGCAACCGCTTGGGCTAAGTCTCCCAGGGAGACTGGACGGTGCAACCACCCCAGCCAGGAGGTGCAACCGCCTGGGCTCAATCTCCAAGCGAGACTGGGCGGTGCAACCTCTCTTGACAAGAGGTGGCATCGCTTGAGCTCAAGTTTCGAGCTCTGCCAGGCGGTGCAACCGCCCCAGTTAGGAGGTGCAACCGCCTGAGCTCGGTCTTCGAGCTCTGGCAGAGAGGTGCAACCGCCCCTGATAGAGGTGGCACTGCCCAAAGGCTCAGTCTTCGAGCTCTGCCAGGCGGTGCAACCGCCCCAGTCAGGAGGTGCAACCGCCTGATCCCGGAATTCCGGGAATTGACAGTTTTGAGCTCCAAATTTGAACTGGGTTGGGGCCTATAAATACCCCACCCATTCACTCGAAATTTGAAAGGTAGCAACTTACACTCGAAATCTTGATATCTTTCTGTGATTCTTAGAGCTCAAAACTATTGTAAAGACCAAAAGTTCTCCTCCTTATGTTCTTCAAAGTTTGAGTTGTAAAGAGAGGAGAGAAAACTTCTGTAAGGGTTGTCTCCTAAGCCCGTCAAAAGGAGTGAATCTGTAAAAAGGTGGTTGGCCTTCGCCTATTGAAGGAAGGCCTCTAGTTGACGTCGGTGACCTCGTCGGTGGAGGAAGCCAAAAGTGGAGTAGGTCAAGATTGACCGAACCACTCTAAATCTCGGTTTGCATTTCCTTTGAGCATTTTACCTTCACTGCAAACTTCTCAATAGCTTACTGCCTTCTGTGATTTTACGAATAAGTTTCTAAGTTCAGAACTTTCCGAATATGCGTTTAGACGTAAATCGTTTTTCTATACGATCATCATATTTCAGTTTACGTTTACGTTTTTATTTCAATCATAACTGTTTACTGCCTTCTGCTATCTTACGAACAAGTTTCTAAGTTCAGAACTTTCCAAATCCGCGTTTAGACGGAAATCGGCTTTTATCGTACGAACGTCGCTTTTCAGTTTGCGCTTGTATTCTGTTTTCCATCATAAACTGCAAACTGCCTTCATAGATCTACTTTAACGTCTTCTCGCTTAATCTCAAGTTAAAGTAATCTTAGAATCAGCTTTCACATTGAAATCGTTTTTATCGAACGAACGCAGCTTTCGTTTTAATCGTTGAAAAATTTCCGCTGCACTAATTCACCCCCCCCTCTTAGTGCTCTAGATCCTAAGAATTAGTATCAGAGCTCGGTTAACTCTCAAATGGATTAAAACCCAAGAGAGATGGCTTACGTCAGAAACCAAGAGGGCCATTCTATTACACGTCCACCCATGTTCAATGGGACGGACTACACCTATTGGAAGACCCGAATGAGGATCTTTCTTTTTTCTATGGATTTTAAACTTTGGAATCTTGTCGAGAATGGTTTTTCGAAGTCTTCTCTTCCAATGATCAATTGGAATGATTTGGAGAAGAAGGCTTTCGCTCTTAATGCAAAGGCTATGAATGCCTTATTTTGTGCACTTGATAAAAACGAGTTTAATCGTGTTTCGATTTGTGAAACTGCATTTGATATTTGGCACACACTCGAAGTGACTCATGAAGGCACAAGTAGAGTGAAAGAGTCAAAAATCAATCTTTTGTTACACTCTTTCGAACTTTTCCGGATGAAACCGAGTGAGACTATTGGCGACATGTTTACCCGTTTCACGGATGCCGTCAATGGTCTAAAAGGACTTGGAAAAAGTATTTCGGATTTTGAGCTCGTAAATAAGATTCTAAGATCCCTTCCTAAGAGTTGGGATCCTAAAGTCACTGCTATTCAAGAGGCGAAAGATCTAAACAACTTCCCTCTTGAAGAACTAATTGGGTCATTAATGACCTACGAGATGACTTGCAAAGCTCATGAAGAGCAAGAAGACATCCTTCCAAAGAACAGGAAGGATATGGCACTTAGAACTTTGGAAGACCGCTTGAAAGAAAACTCAAGTGATGAGGACTGTGACGATGACTTGGTACTTCTAACAAGAAAATTTAAAAAATTCATTAAAAGAAACAAGTTTAAGAATGACACTAAAAATAAACTTGAACCCAAGAAGGACCAAGTTATTTGCTATGAGTGCAAAAAGCCGGGACACTACAAGAGTGATTGTCCCCAAGTCAAAAAGAGAACAACAAAGAAGAAGGTGCTCAAAGCAACATGGGATGATTCGAGCGCGTCCGAAGAAGAGGAGTCCAACACTAAGCAAGTTGCTCATTATGCCTTAAATGGCCATCGGAGAGGAGGTAACAAATTTATTAGATGCAGATTTATCTTTCGATGAATTATTAAATGCCTTCCATGACTTATTTGATTAATGCAAGATTATCAATAGAAAATATAAATTGCTAAAAAAGGGGCATGATAGTCTTACTTGTGATTTTGATAAGTTAAAAACCGAATATCATGATAGTTTAGATCCATGCATCAAATGCCATGATCTAGAATCTCTCCAAAAAGAAAACTTGCTACTTAAAGACACCTTGAAGAAATTCGAGGTTGGTAGCAAGTCATTAAACATGATCCTTGCAAACAAGGGTCACGTTCCAAAAAGGAGTGGAATTGGATTTGTGAGAAGTTCTCACCAAAATCCAACCACCTTCATAAAAGGCCCCATCTTACATGTTCAACACCAAACCAAATGCAACTTTTGTTGCAAATTTGGACACAATACGCACTATTGTCCATTCAAGAAAATTAGTCCAAACAAATTGATTTGGGTTCCTAAAGGAACCATGATAAATGCTATACAACATGATAAACAATGTAGATCTATTTGCGAGGCACCCAAAAGCAAATGGGTACCTAAAAATTTATCCCTTCCTGTAAAAACATTAAAAACATAAAAATTTTAGGCTGGAGCAAGAAATAATATTCTGCTCCTTGATTCTCGATATTCATAACCCAAGATCCAAAAAGGAACTCGCAATGCTCTCTAGCCTAGATTACAGACGGAGATTATGAATCACAAATGCGACTTAGATATAACCTTATTTGACTTTTCAGAATTAAAAACGTATGATTCCCAAATTCACATATCCCCTGGATTTTCGAACCCATCAATTTCATCCGTTCATAACCTTCGAATCTAACTCTGTATCATGAAGTGACTAAGTCTGTCATAAACTTGCAAGACTTACCAACTTGAAGAAACTATCACAAACACATGCACGACATTGAGAGTATGCACGTTAAAAATATATCTTGATCGTGCAAAAGTCCTTATCTTAAAATAAAAATTCTTACGTAATTACGTAAGTAAAGTTGAATGCTCTGAATGAAAATTCTCCTCAAGACAGAAAAACTCTCAGATCAGATCACACTGATAAGAACAAGTGCTCACCGCCTGTAGGCGGTGGCACCGCCTGTAGGCGGTGGCACCGCCCCAACTGGAGGTAGCACCTCCAGTTGTCATTGTTAGGATCAAGAGCACTAAGAGGGGGGGGGTGAATTAGTGCAGCGGAAATCTTATATTAATTTAAAAACCAAAAGCTGCGTTCGTTCAAAAACTATTATGATCCAAAAGCAAATTCGCAGTTTGTATCTAGGTGCAGTTTGTGTCTAAGCGCAGATTGCGTTTAAGCGCAGTTTTGCGTCTAAGCGCAGTTTTGCGTCTAAGCGCAGTTTTGCGTCTAAGCGCAGTTTTGCGTCTAAACTCAGATTTACGTCTAAATGCAGATTTACGTCTAAACGTAGATTTACGTCTAAACGTAGATTTACGTCTAAACGCAGTTTTACGTCTAAACGCAGTTTTACGTCTAAACGCAGTTTTACGTCTAAACGCAGATTTACGTCTAAACGCAGTTTTACGTCTAAACGTAGATTTACGTCTAAACGTAGATTTACGTCTAAACTTTGAAACTCGTTTGTATACTCGCAGAAGGCAGTATGCAGTTGAAATCAAGATGTAAACGTGAACTGAAATCTGACGATTGAGCGAGGAAAGCCGATTTACGTCTGAATGCAGTTTTGCGTCTAAATGTTGAAACTCGTTCGTAAAATTACAGAGGACAGATTGCAGTTATTAATAGGATTAAAATGTAAGCGTAAACTGCAAAAAAGGCTCGTTCGTAAAAGCACGAAAAACAGTTCTGCAGAATCAAACGTAAACGTAAACTGTACTGTATGAAAATACGAGTTTACGTCTGAGTGCAGATTTGGAAGAACAGCACTTAGAATTTGTTCGTGAAAGCGCAGAGAGCAGTAGTGATGAGGGAGGTTTGCAGTAATGATAAAGTGCTCGAAAATAAACGTAAACCAGAGATTTAGAGTGGTTCGGTCAGCCTTGACCTACTCCACTTTTGGCTTCCTCCACCGATGAGGTTGCCGACGTCAACTAGGTGCCTTCCTTCAATGGGCGAAGGCCAAACTTCCCTCTTACAATTTCTCTCCTTTTGACAGGCTTAGGAGACAACCTTTACAGACCTTTCTCTCCTCACTTTACAATTGAAAACTTGAAGAACAGAAGGAGGAGACTTAAAGGCTTTACAACACTTTTGAGCTCTTTAGAATCACAGAAAAGATCACGATTTTGGTATAGGTCTGTTATCTTTTCAGTGCTGAATGGGTGGGGTATTTATAGGCCCCAACCCAATTCAAAATTCGAGCTCAAAACGATCAAATCGATCAAATCCCAGAATTCTGGGATCAGGCGGTTGCACCTCTCGACTGGAGAGGTGGCACCGCCTGGCAGAGCTCGAAGACTGAGCTCTGCCGATTGCTTCTCTCTGCCAGAGCTCGAAGACTGAGCTCGATGGTTGCATCACCTGGCAGAGCTCGAAGACTGAGCTTGGTGGTTGCATCACCTGGCAGAGCTCGAAATCTGAGCTTGGTGGTTGCATCACTTGGCAGAGCTCCAAACTGAGCTCAAGCTGATGCACCATTCTGCCAGAGCTCGAAGACTGAGCTTGGTGAATGCATCACCTGGCAAAGCTCGAGACTGAGCTCAGGCTGATGCACCACTCTGCCAGAGCTCGAAGACTGAGCTCGGTGGTTGCATCGCCTGGCAGAGCTCGGAACTTGAGCTCTGGCGGTGCAACCTCTTGGCTGGAGCGGTTGCACCTCCCAGCCTTGCAACCCTGGCGGTTGCACCTCCTGGCTGGGGCGGTTGCACCTCCCAGCCTTGCAACCCTGGCGGTTGCACCTCCTGGCTGGGGCGGTTGCACCTCCTGGTGCAATCAGGGTCCGAATGGTTCACTCCATTCGACCCACTTTGAATCTTTTCAGGGGCCCAATTGCCCCAAGATTAAGCTAATGGGATCACCTCCCATTTTCATGCTTAATCATCGTGCTAACTACGAATATCTCTAAGACAACTTCTGCAGCTTTGCTCCGATGCGTCAATCGCTTCTTCCGGCGAGTTTCCGGCCAACTTCCGTCGATCAACCGATAACCTTCGGTGATCCTTCTGCGGACATCCGGCATACTCCTGGACTTTGCGACGATCCACTTGGCGAGTTCCGACGAGCTTCGCTTGGCAAGCTTCTGGACTTCTCGGATCTGTTCTCTCTGAACCTCCGACGACCGTCCGAACTTCCGTCGAACTCTCGAACTCCCAACGTGATCCTGATCTTGACTCCGGGGCAACACCTGCTGCTTGTCTTACTCTTTATCGTAGTTAATCCTGCACAACAAAACAAAACTTCGATCGAGACAATTAATACTAAGCAATTAACCAAGTTGTCCGACATGTCATTGGTCCCTCGACGCTTCGTCCGATTCTTCGGCGCATCGTCCTCTTCTGCAGCCTATTGCCCAATCGGCCAGTTGACTCTGCAACTCCGATATCCTTGGCACAATACCCGCTCTTCTTGGCCCGATGCCCGAGTCCACGGCCCGAAGCCTTCTGTCGATACGCCGACCGATCCACCGGCCCGACGTCCAATCTTCTGACATGTTCCTTCGGCACAACATGATTTTCCTGCTTTAATTGTCTCATCCTGATCGAAGCATCCTGCGTCACTCAAAACGCAGATTAAATCATAAACATATATCAAGTAGTTTCATCATCAAAATACGAGATTCAACAATCTCCCCCTTTTTGATGATGACAACCACTTGATGACGGAGTTAAACTTAACTCCCGGAGTTTAAACAAACTCCCCCTATCAATATGCCATATTGATAGAACCTTGAATTCAAACTGAATTCAAGTCATTGCAATATTCATCATGAATACTTGCAATACATCAACATGAACATATGCATAAACTTATGCATCACATGTCATGTCATCAACATACTTTCATCAACATACTTCTCCCCCTTTGTCATCAACAAAAAGGAGAAGTATCACAATCAAGTGTTTGTGTGTGATATTGGTTCAACTCTTTGCATGAAAAACATAATATCAAGTTTTATCATCATGCAAGTTTGCTAATATCAACATGAAAAATTACGATGTAAGCTTTTGATATCATAACGCAAACATTTCAAGTGTTTTTCAATTGTAGCATTTCATCACATGGTAAGATATCAACGCGTAAAATTATGATACAAGCTCTTGATATCTTAACGCATGATGCAAACATGGCATAATGCAAGTTTGGCAATCATAGCATCAATTCATATATTTCTCACCCTTTGTTATCAACAAAACGGAGAACGATATAAGCAAATTTTAAGCATAAGTGCTTGTAATTATTCATGTCATAACTAGGTTCATGTCATTTTCCAACAGTGAGTGATAGGATATCAATTATACAAACATCTCAAGGAAAACATGACATGGAGATAGCTTTGAAAACTTCTTCCTTTTTTGTTATTATCTTTTTGCATGAAGGAGGAAGACTATTTGTGATACATGCTATTTGTGAGTGAAGTTAGAATCGATGAGAGATTAAATCATGCTTCATTTTTACAAGGACCAAGATATGTATGTGAAATAAATCCTTGCAAGTAAAAACACTTTCATCCATATTCATCAAATCCATTTCTCAAAAAATATTTTTCACATGATGTGTGTATGAGAGATGTATTTGCTAGTTAATTACATATGTCAAAAATCAATGATATGAACTAAACTTGATATGACATATGCTTGGTAAGTTTGGAAGAGAGTGAACTTGATATGTTAGATTCAAGAGAATCCGAAAATGAAATTTGACTCTTTCTTCCATTCGGACAAGGTTTTGCTATAGATATTCAATTACAATCATGAAGGTAAAGCATGCTTGTTATCATGGAAGTTTTGTATTCAAGCACATAATTTTCAACAAGTAATTGTGTAAAATCATTATGCCAATCAAGTGATTCGATCATTCAATCAAGAAGGTTCGAAAAATAATTTTAACACGTTCAATCATTAGGACGTGTTTTTGCCATAGTTTTTCAAATACAATCATAAAGATAAGACATACTCATCATCATGATAGTATGATAGCAGGTTTACCAAATACAAGCTGGCAAAAAAAAATTTGTACATTTTAAGGCCCGCAAGCTAGCAATTTTGAGATGTTCAAGAAAGTGATGTTCAAGAAGACAATTTTTCTTCTTGAAATAAGCAAGTTAGCAATCTTTGCTTCTTAAAATAGGCAAGCTAGCAATCAAGTTTTTTCATCTTTTGTACAAGCTAGCTATCTCCCCCTTTGTCATTGTCAACAAGGGAAAAACCCTTTACATCAATTTCTAAATCATGACAAAGGTAAGTACTCATTCTTATTTGTGCATCATTATAGTTTCAATGCACAAATTCATTAACATTACATTTCAAAAAATTTATGCATGATACCGAAAAATCAATCATCATCATGAGCATATCAAACATGATATTCAAGCATCCATGATATATCATTTTGGCAGCATGATCATAGATATTCAAACGATGGTATCTAGAATTCATTACATCCTATTATGCATGATCATTAACTCCTCATTTGTATTTCATGCATTATTTCATTTCATCTCATAAGGAATATCAAGAAGAGTTATTGGATGATGAGATAAATATTTTATGAATACACAGAATATCATAAGTGTTTCATGTAGTCATATTATCACATGAAGCATATTATCATTTTTAAGATTCATAACATGAATAATGTTATTACTATTTCATCAAAATCAGTTTCAAGATTCACATAATATCATGAAATCATTAATCTCGATAAAATGGGAAAAACATTTTCTTTTTAAGTGATTCTTTTAACACATCATAAAAAAGAAAAACTCATTCATAATTCAAGTGATTTACAAGATATCATAAATGAATTTATCACTTGTATTTTACCAAAATCGAGAACTCTAGAGTTAGAAAATGATTGAAGCATTTAATCTGATTGAAGAATGATTCATATTTAAAGTGTAGCATTTGTCAAATCTGACATCATCAAGTATAACTTTAATATTTTCATTGCAACATTAAGCAAGGTTTCATTGAACATAATTTTGAATGATTCTTATAAATGCCTAAAACTTCTTTAGTTTATGATTGACTTTATAATAGCATGCTCAAATCTTTATTCTTATGTCAAAACCATACATTATATTTAATAAACAAAGACAATGAAAAATATCAAGCCTTCCAGACAAAAGCCATGTATCGTCATTGAAAAGCAATATGAAAATCATCAAAATATACATTCTTGCTTCTCAAGCACATAAGATTAATCTCACTAGGTGTAAAATCATTAGATTTCTATCTTGCATTAACATAAGACATGCAATTTTCATTATCATTTTCAAGACTACAAGTATGATCATATTTTTGCATTTTCATTGTTAAATTATTAAAAATATAATTTTCAAGAAAATTTAAAGAAAAATGCATCATGAAAAGCATCATGTAATTTCGAAGTAAATTAGGGGGATTTCGATTACCTCATCATTGTAGGCTGTTAAGGCGTAGTTTGCCGCCTTGCTTATGTTGACTTTCTCTTCTTCGGAGGAGCTCGATTCATCCCAATTTTTGTTCTTCTTCTTGCGTTTAAAGCAAGTGGTTCCATTCTTTTTGCTTTTTAATTTTTGTTTCATTTTAAGTTCACCATCACTTGAGCTTATGCTCGAGTGGTCTTCAAATGTTCTATGTCCCAAATCCTTCCTGTTCTTTGGAAGGTTGGTTTGTTCATCATTGTCCTCATCACTTGAGTCATCGCTCAAGTGGCATTCATTTGTCCAGAGTTCCAAATCCTTCCTGTTCTTTGGAAGGTGGTTCTCAAGTTCTTCACGTGCATTGCACGTCATTTCATATGTGATCAATGAACCAATTAGTTCTTCAAGTGGAAAATGGTTCAAGTTTTTCGATTCTTGAATAGCAGTTACTTTTGAATCCCAAGTTTTAGAAAGTGAGCGCAAAACTTTGTTAACGAGTTCAAAATCCGAGAAGCTTTTACCAAGTGATTTTAAACCATTGACGACATCCGTAAAACGGGTGTACATGTCAACAACGGTTTCGCTTGGTTTCATATGAAAAAGCTCGAAATCAAGCAGTAGAATATTAACTTTCGAGTCTTTGACTCTACTAGTTCCCTCGTGCGTGATTTCAAGAGTGCGCCAAATATCGAAAGCCGTTTCACACGTAGAAATCCGATTGAACTCATTTTTGTCCAATGCGCAAAATAAGGCATTCATAGCCTTTGCGTTTAAAGAAAAATTCTTCTTCTCCAAAACCGACCATTCGTTCATCGGTTTGGAGGGAAGTTGAAAACCGTTTTCAATGATATTCCATAAATCCAGATTTAGAGAAATTAAGAAAACTCTCATTCGAGTTTTCCAATAAGTGTAGTCCAATCCGTTAAAGAACGGTGGACGAAAGACCGAACAGCCCTCTTGAAAAGTCATTTCTCTCGGGTGTAAATCCGAAATGAGAAATACCCTGCTCTGATACCAATTGTTAGGATCAAGAGCACTAAGAGGGGGGGGGGTGAATTAGTGCAGCGGAAATCTTATATTAATTTAAAAACCAAAAGCTGCGTTCGTTCAAAAACTATTATGATCCAAAAGCAAATTCGCAGTTTGTATCTAGGTGCAGTTTGTGTCTAAGCGCAGATTGCGTTTAAGCGCAGTTTTGCGTCTAAGCGCAGTTTTGCGTCTAAGCGCAGTTTTGCGTCTAAACTCAGATTTACGTCTAAATGCAGATTTACGTCTAAACGCAGATTTACGTCTAAACGTAGATTTACGTCTAAACGCAGTTTTACGTCTAAACGCAGTTTTACGTCTAAACGCAGTTTTACGTCTAAACGCAGATTTACGTCTAAACGCAGTTTTACGTCTAAACGCAGATTTACGTCTAAACGAAGATTTACGTCTAAACTTTGAAACTCGTTTGTATACTCGCAGAAGGCAGTATGCAGTTGAAATCAAGATGTAAACGTGAACTGAAATCTGACGATTGAGCGAGGAAAGCCGATTTACGTCTGAATGCAGTTTTGCGTCTAAATGTTGAAACTCGTTCGTAAAATTACAGAGGACAGATTGCAGTTATTAATAGGATTAAAATGTAAGCGTAAACTACAAAAAAGGCTCGTTCGTAAAAGCACGAAAAACAGTTCTGCAGAATCAAACGTAAACGTAAACTGTACTGTATGAAAATACGAGTTTACGTCTGAGTGCAGATTTGGAAGAACAACACTTAGAATTTGTTCGTGAAAGCGCAGAGAGCAGTAGTGATGAGGGAGGTTTGCAGTAATGATAAAGTGCTCGAAAATAAACGCAAACCAGAGATTTAGAGTGGTTCGGTCAGCCTTGACCTACTCCACTTTTGGCTTCCTCCACCGATGAGGTTGCCGACGTCAACTAGGTGCCTTCCTTCAATGGGCGAAGGCCAAACTTCCCTCTTACAATTTCTCTCCTTTTGACAGGCTTAGGAGACAACCTTTACAGACCTTTCTCTCCTCACTTTACAATTGAAAACTTGAAGAACAGAAGGAGGAGACTTAAAGGCTTTACAACACTTTTGAGCTCTTTAGAATCACAGAAAAGATCACGATTTTGGTATAGGTCTGTTATCTTTTCAGTGCTGAATGGGTGGGGTATTTATAGGCCCCAACCCAATTCAAAATTCGAGCTCAAAACGATCAAATCGATCAAATCCCAGAATTCTGGGATCAGGCGGTTGCACCTCTCGACTGGAGAGGTGGCACCGCCTGGCAGAGCTCGAAGACTGAGCTCTGCCGATTGCTTCTCTCTGCCAGAGCTCGAAGACTGAGCTCGATGGTTGCATCACCTGGCAGAGCTCGAAGACTGAGCTTGGTGGTTGCATCACCTGGCAGAGCTCGAAATCTGAGCTTGGTGGTTGCATCACTTGGCAGAGCTCCAAACTGAGCTCAAGCTGATGCACCATTCTGCCAGAGCTCGAAGACTGAGCTTGGTGAATGCATCACCTGGCAAAGCTCGAGACTGAGCTCAGGCTGATGCACCACTCTGCCAGAGCTCGAAGACTGAGCTCGGTGGTTGCATCGCCTGGCAGAGCTCGGAACTTGAGCTCTGGCGGTGCAACCTCTTGGCTGGAGCGGTTGCACCTCCCAGCCTTGCAACCCTGGCGGTTGCACCTCCTGGCTGGGGCGGTTGCACCTCCCAGCCTTGCAACCCTGGCGGTTGCACCTCCTGGCTGGGGCGGTTGCACCTCCTGGTGCAATCAGGGTCCGAATGGTTCACTCCATTCGACCCACTTTGAATCTTTTCAGGGGCCCAATTGCCCCAAGATTAAGCTAATGGGATCACCTCCCATTTTCATGCTTAATCATCGTGCTAACTATGAATATCTCTAAGACAACTTCTGCAGCTTTGCTCCGATGCGTCAATCGCTTCTTCCGGCGAGTTTCCGGCCAACTTCCGTCGATCAACCGATAACCTTCGGTGATCCTTCTGCGGACATCCGGCATACTCCTGGACTTTGCGACGATCCACTTGGCGAGTTCCGACGAGCTTCGCTTGGCAAGCTTCTGGACTTCTCGGATCTGTTCTCTCTGAACCTCCGACGACCGTCCGAACTTCCGTCGAACTCTCGAACTCCCAACGTGATCCTGATCTTGACTCCGGGGCAACACCTGCTGCTTGTCTTACTCTTTATCGTAGTTAATCCTGCACAACAAAACAAAACTTCGATCGAGACAATTAATACTAAGCAATTAACCAAGTTGTCCGACATGTCATTGGTCCCTCGACGCTTCGTCCGATTCTTCGGCGCATCGTCCTCTTCTGCAGCCTATTGCCCAATCGGCCAGTTGACTCTGCAACTCCGATATCCTTGGCACAATACCCGCTCTTCTTGGCCCGATGCCCGAGTCCACGGCCCGAAGCCTTCTGTCGATACGCCGACCGATCCACCGGCCCGACGTCCAATCTTCTGACATGTTCCTTCGGCACAACATGATTTTCCTGCTTTAATTGTCTCATCCTGATCGAAGCATCCTGCGTCACTCAAAACGCAGATTAAATCATAAACATATATCAAGTAGTTTCATCATCAAAATACGAGATTCAACAGTCATGTGTTGCGAGTGGTTGCACCGCTCCAGCCAGAGGTGCAACCGCCCGCAACTCTGCCCCTTTTTAACCCAAGCTAGGGCCGACGGTGAAACCGACCCCAACTCACTCCCTTCCCTCCTCTGCTCTCCCAAGCCTCCTCCATCCCTATTTCTCCCATCTTAGCATTCCAAAAACCCCTCATTTCGAAGCAAAACATCAACAATCCTTCCCTCTCTTGAAGATCTCACTAAGGTACTCTCTAAGAAGCCCTTAAACTCTATTTTTTGATTCATTTACTCTTGCTTATCACTATTATTCTAAACAGCAGTAGTTATGGGATCTAGAAGATCCTCAAGGGACAAAGGAAAGAGGAGATTAGTAGAAGATTTTGATCTCACCCTTTTCGATTCAAAATACCATGCTGAAAATTTTTCCTCTTTCAAACTTAGGAGTGTCAATAAAGGAAAATACGTAGACTTAAATGAACTAAGAGACTTAGAAACAATCCAATGGTTTGCAAACTTAGATCTACTTCCAATTTTGCAAATTAACGAACCCATCTATCCAAGACTTGTTAGATTGTTTTACAACAACATACAAGTAGATGAAGAAGAAAGAATGTCCACCTATCTTTTAGGATAACACATCTCAATTACGGATAGATTCATTTGCGACATGATAGGCATTCTCATGAAAAGTAGAGGACTTTACTTTAGAGGATCATGGGATGATGAAACTGTTGGAACAACATACGTTGAAGCCCTAGGAACAATTTTTGCCAATCCCAATTTAGCATTTGTTCCTAAAGGTTGTGAACATCTACTGCCTCTAAACACTAAGGTACTTCATCATATCCTAACTAGCATCATTCTCCCTAAACAATACCATCATGATGAAGTAAGCCAATTAGAATTAGGAACTATGTATTTGATCATGAAAGGACATGGCATCTGTCTTGGTTATCTTATCTAGCAAAACATGTTAGAACTATCTAAGAAAGACATGATGCTCCCATATGGTGGTATAATTGTTAGGATCGAGAGCACTAAGAGGGGGGGGGGGTGAATTAGTGCAGCGGAAATCTTACAATGATTAAAAACCAAAAGCTGCGTTCGTTCAAAAACTGTTATGATGCAAAAGCAAATTCTCAGTTTGTATCTAAGTGCAGTTTGCGTCTAAGCGCAGATTGCGTCTAAGCGTAGTTTTGCGTCTAAGCGCAGTTTACGTCTAAACTCAGATTTACGTCTAAACGCAGATTTACGTCCAAACGCAGATTTACGTCTAAACTCAGATTTACGTCTAAACGCTGTTTTACGTCTAAACGCAGATTTACGTCTAAACGCAGATTTACGTCTAAACGCAGATTTACGTCTAAACGCAGATTTACGTCTAAACGTAGTTTTACGTCTAAACGCAGATTTACGTCTAAACTCAAAAACTTGTTTGTATACTTGCAGAAGGCAGTATGCAGTTGGAATCAAGATGTAAATGTGAACTGAGATCTGATGATTGAGCGAGGAAAGCCGATTTACGTCTGAATGCAGTTTTACGTCTAAATGCTGAAAATCGTTCGAAAAATCGTAGAGGACAGATTGCAGTTATCAATAGGATTAAAGTGTAAGTGTAAACTGCAAAGAAGCTCGTTCGTAAAAGCACGAAAAACAGTTCTGCAGAATCAAACGTAAACGTAAACTGTAATGTATGAAAATACGAATTTACGTCTGAATGCAGATTCGGAAGAACAACACTTGGAACTTGTTCGTGAAAGCGCAGAGAGCAGTAGTAATGAGGGAGGTTTGCAGTAATGATAAAGTGCTTGAAAATAAACGCAAACCAGAGATTTAGAGTGGTTCGGTCAGCCTTGACCTACTCCACTTTTGGCTTCCTCCACCGATGAGGTTGCCGACGTCAACTAGGTGCCTTCCTTCAATGGGCGAAGGCCAAACTTCCCTTTTACAATTTCTCTCCTTTTGACAGGCTCAGGAGACAACCTTTACAGACCTTTCTCTCCTCACTTTACAACTGAAAACTTGAAGAACAGAAGGAGGAGACTTAAAGGCTTTACAACACTTTTGAGCTTCTTAGAATCACAGAAAAGATCAAGATTTCGATGTAGGTCTGTATCTTTTCAGTGCTGAATGGGTGGGGTATTTATAGGCCCCAACCCAATTCAAAATTCGAGCTCAAAACGATCAAATCGATCAAATCCCAGAATTCTGGGATCAGGCGGTTGCACCTCTTGACTGGAGAGGTGGCACCGCCTGGCAGAGCTCGAAGACTGAGCTCAGGCGATTGCTTCTCTCTGCCAGAGCTCGAAGACTGAGCTCGATGGTTGCATCACCTGGCAGAGCTCGAAGACTGAGCTTGGTGATTGCATCACCTGGCAGAGCTCGAAACTGAGCTCGGTGGTTGCATCACCTGGCAGAGCTCCAAGCTGAGCTCAGGCTGATGCACCTCTCTGCCAGAGCTCGAAGACTGAGCTCGGTGAATGCATCACCTGGCAGAGCTCGAGACTGAGCTCAGGCTGATGCACCTCTCTGCCAGAGCTCGAAGACTGAGCTCGGTGGTTGCATCGCCTGGCAGAGCTCGAAACTTGAGCTCTGGCGGTGCTACCTCTTGGCAGAGGAGGTTGCACCGCCCAGTCTAGCTCGAAGACTGAGCTCTGGGCGGTTGCACCTCTCGGCTGGGGCGGTTGCACCTCCCAGCCTCGCAGCCCTGGCGGTTGCACCTCCTGGCTGGGGCGGTTGCACCTCCCAACCCCACAGCCCAGGCGGTTGCACCTCCTGGCTGGGGCGGTTGCACCTCCTGGTGCAATCAGGGTCCGAATGGTTCACTCCATTCGGCCCACTTTGAATCTTTTCAGGGGCCCAATTGCCCCAAGATTAAGCTAATGGGATCACCTCCCATTTTCATGCTTAATCATCATGCTAACTACGATTAACTCTAAGACAACTTCTGCAGCTTTTCTCCGATGCGTCAATCGCTTCTTCCGGCGAGTTTCCGGCCAACTTCCGTCGATCAACCGATAACCCTCGGTGATCCTTCTGCGGACATCCGGCATACTCCTGGACTTGCGACGATCCACTTGGCGAGTTCCGACGAGCTTCGCTTGGCAAGCTTCTGGACTTCTCGGATCTGTTCACGCTGAACCTCCGACGACCGTCCGAACTTCCGTCGAACTCTCGAACTCCCAACGTGATCCTGATCTTGACTCCGGCGCAACACCTGCTGCTTGTCTTACTCTTTATCGTAGTTAATCCTGCACACTTATCTCAACACATAGATTAGATAACAAATGACAATTGACTTCATCATCAAAACCCGAGATTCAACAATCTCCCCCTTTTTGATGATGACAATCAATTGATAAAGGAGTTGTCCTTAACTCCCCCTATCTAAATGCCATAGTTGAGATAAGTCAACCTTGAATTCAAGACCGAAGAATTCAAGTGACGTATTGATAAGTTAGATCAGTTAAACTTATCAATGCTCCCATCATGATGCCCATCATGATGTATCTCTTCAAGAATGATGTCAAGGCATGACATACATCATCAAGTTTGTATGATAGTGTTTGTAACTGTTCATCATGTAAACATATAAAGCTACGAAGGACTTTTTACATGATGCACACATTTGAGATTTTCTAGCAAGTTTGCATTTTCTTCACAATATCAAATCAAGATATGATGCAAACTATAGCACATGTTCACATATCTCTTGGTGATGCAAGGATGGCATAACATTGTTTATAGCATCACTCAAGTATTTGCAACTATGACATAGACATGATTATGGCAGTTCAGCTATCACATAGTGTTTATCAATTCATATGTTTCTCCCCCTTTGTCATCAACAAAAAGCATGATAGCATTATCAAGTATATAAAGGAAGTCATGACACATATATCTCTTTATTGTGTTTGCTTGACGGAGGAAAGTCATTTTACAAAGAGTTTTTTGTAAGAGTGTACAGGAACATCCCATTTTTAGCATACAAACCGAAAAATGAACTTCTTACATGCATTTGGTTAAAAATATTTGTCACATAATTTGCAACATGTTATTTGATCAAGCGTTGTCAAGGCATGTAATAGTAATAACATCCGAAAGATAATTTTAACTAGTTTAAGTATTCGGACACATCAACATTCCTAATTCTCTTCTTATGTAATCAAATTGTTCTTCACATAGGGGTTTTGTGAAGATATCAGCCAGTTGATGTTTGGTATCAATAAACTCTATGGTTACATCATGATTAGTGACATGATCACGTATAAAGTGATGTCTAATATCAATGTGTTTTGTTCTTGAGTGTTGTATAGGATTTTTAGTTAAGCATATTGCACTCGTGTTATCACATTTAATGGGAATATCTTTAAGATTCACTTTGTAATCTTCTAAAGTGTTTTTCATCCATACAACTTGTGCACAGCATGCACTTGCTGCAATGTATTCAGCTTCGGTTGTTGATAGGGCAACCGAGTTTTGTTTCTTAGATGACCAGGATACAAGGGCATGTCCTAAAAATTGACATGATCCTGATGTGCTTTTTCTGTCTAGTTTGCAGCCAGCAAAGTCCGCATCAGCATAAGCTGTTAATTCAAAATTTTCTGATTTTGGGTACCATAGTCCTAGATTGGTAGTTCCATTAAGATATCTGAGTATTCTTTTGACTGCTTTGAGATGAGATATCTTAGGGTCTGATTGAAATCTAGCACAAAGTCCTACACTGAACATGATGTCTGGTCTGGTGGCAGTGAGGTAAAGTAAACTTCCTATCATACCCCTATAGGTTTTTTGATCGAAGCTTTCTCCATTCTCATCAATTTCTAACTTAGTGGAGGTGCTCATAGGAGTGTCAATGGCTTTTGAATTATTCATTTTGAACTTCTTTAGCAAACTCACAGCATATTTGGTTTGACTAATAAAGATGCCATTGCTTAGTTGTTTGATTTGTAGGCCTAAGAAGAATGTTAACTCTCCCATTAGACTCATTTCGAATTCATGACTCATAGTTTTCGCAAAGGATTCACAAAGAGATTCATTTGTAGAACCAAAGATAATATCATCAACATAAATCTGAACAATGAGAAAATCATTTTCAAAATTCTTGATAAATAATGTAGTATCAACCTTGCCTTTTATGAAATTATTTTCAATGAGAAAAGAGCTAAGTCTCTCATACCAAGCCCTTGGGGCTTGTTTTAAACCATAGAGAGCTTTAGTTAATCTAAACACATGATTAGGGTAGCCATTATTTTCAAATCCAGGAGGTTGTTCAACATAAACTTCTTCGGAAATGAAACCATTTAGAAAAGCGCTTTTAACATCCATTTGAAATAACTTAAAATTATTGCAACTAGCGTAGGCAAGGAGCATCCTTATGGCTTCCAATCGAGCCACAGGTGCGAAGGTTTCTTCGTAATCGATACCTTCTTCTTGGTTGAAACCTTTGGCCACTAATCTAGCCTTGTTTCTAACCACGATACCATTTTCATCTTGCTTGTTTCTAAAGACCCATTTAGTACCAATTACTAAATGGTCATTTGGCCTAGGAACAAGCGTCCACACCTCATTTCTCTCAAATTGATTTAATTCATCTTGCATTGCGATAATCCATGAATCATCTTTCATGGCTTCATCAACACATTTGGGTTCAATTTGGGAGAGAAAAGCGGCGTTGGCACAAAAGTTTTTAAAAGAAGATCGTGTTTGAACCCCCTTTGATGTGTCTCCTAGGATTAGCTCCTTAGGATGAGCATCTATATACTTCCAATCCTTGGGTAAGGATGTTTTGGAAGTGGATGCAACCAAGTTGCTAGTTGGAGACGGGGTTTCGTTTAAATTCAAGGAATCAAAATTAACATCATCATCAAGATCATTTTTCTTAATTTTTGAAATCTCATTGAAAACAACATGGATGGATTCTTCAATAATTAAGGTTCTTTTATTGAAGATGCGAAAAGCTTTAGAAACCGAAGAATAACCAAGAAAGATTCCTTCATCAGATTTAGCATCGAATTTTCCTAAGTTATCCTTTTCATTCAAGATAAAACACTTACACCCAAAGACTTTAAAATATGAGACATTGGGTTTTTTGTTATTCCATAACTCATAAGGAGTTTTGGAGAGTAAGGGTCTTACTAGGACTCTATTTAAAATATAACATGCAGTGTTTACAGCTTCGGCCCAAAAATATTTGGGTAGGCTATGTTCATTCAACATGGTTCTTGCCATTTCTTGCAAATTTCGATTTTTTCTTTCTACTACCCCATTTTGTTGAGGATTTCTTGGAGTAGAGAAGTTATGGTTGTATCCATTGAGTTCACAGAATTCTTGGAAGTCATGGTTTTGAAATTCTCCACCGTGATCACTTCTAATTGACGAAATCATAGATTCCTTCTCATTTTGAACAAGTTTACAAAACTTGGTAAAATGTCTAAAGCATTCATTTTTTTTTTTTTTTTTGTTTTAAGAAGTAGGTCCATGTATATCTGCTGTAGTCATCAATAATGACAAAGGCGTATTTGCTACCTCCTAGACTTGATGTAGAGATTGGTCCGAACAAGTCCATATGGATCAATTGTAAGGGCCTAGAGGTGCTTATTTGATTCTTAGCTTTGAAGCTACCCCTAATTTGCTTACCTAATTGGCAAGCATCACATACATTATCTTTGATGAACTTGATATGAGGAATTCCTCTTACAAGTTCTCTAGATGATACTTGATTGATTAGTTTCATGCTAGCATGACCTAATCTTCTATGCCATAGCCAAGCATCCTCATTCATAACGGCAAGGCACATTTCATCACATAAGTCATTGATGTCAATAGTGTAAACGTTGTTTTGTTTTAATGCAATCATAGATATATTTTTGTGTGGTTTTTCAATGATGCAGGCATTAGATTCAAATCTTATAATATATCCTTTATCACATAATTGACTAATGCTCAAGAGGTTATGTTTTAGACCATCAACTAGTAAAACATCTTCAATAGAGAGGTTGGATTTGTTACCTATGGTTCCTTTGCCAATGATTTTACCCTTGTTGTTGTCTCCGAAGGTGACATATCCTTCGTCTATGCTAGAGAGCTTAGAGAATTGAGATGGATCTCCGGTCATATGCCTTGAGCATCCACTATCAAGGTACCATTTCTTGCTCCTAGCTTGCGATTGTTTAGTTTTCTACAAGAAAGAATGATGTTTAGGTACCCATTTGCTTTTGGGTGCCTCATAAATAGATCTACATTTTCTATCATGTTGCATAGAGTTTATCATGGTTCCTTTAGGAACCCAAATTAATTTGTTTGGACTTATTTTCTTGAATGGACAACAATGTGTCTTGTGTCCAGATTTGCAACAAAAGTTGCACTTGGTTTGGTGTTGAACATGTAAGATGGGGCCTTTTACAAAGGTAGTTGGATTTCGGTGAGGACTCCTCACAAATCCAATCCCACTTCTTTTGGGAGCATGACCTTTGTTTGTAAGGATCATGTTTAATGACTTGCTACCAACCTCGAATTTCTTCAAGGTGTCCTTAAGTAGCAAGTTTTCTTTTTGTATAGTTTCTAAATCATGACATTTGATACATGAATTTAAACTATCATGATGTTCGACTTTTAACTTATCAAACTCACAAGTAAGATTATCATGTACCTTTTTTAGCAACTTGTATTTTCTATTTATAACTTTGCATTCATCAAATAAATCATGGAAGGCATTTAATAATTCATCGAAAGATAAATCAGCATCTAATAAATCCGTTACCTCATCTTCGATAGCCATAAAGGCGTAATGAGCAACTTGCTCGGTGTTGGATTCCTCTTCCTCAGATGCGCTCGAATCATCCCATGTTGCTTGGAGCGCCTTCTTCTTTGTTGTTCTTTTCTTGACTTGGGGACAATCACTTTTGTAGTGTCCCGGCTTTTTACATTCGTAGCAGATTACTTGGTCCTTCTTAGGTTCAAGTTTATTTTTCACATCGTTTTTAAACTTGTTTCTTTTGAAGAACTTCTTAAACTTTCTTGTCAAAAATGTTAAGTCATCATCACAGTCCTCATCACTTGAGTTTTCTCTCAAGTGGCATTCAGAAGTTTTAAGTGCCATATCCTTCCTGTTCTTTGGAAGGATGTCTTCTTGCTCTTCATGAGCTTTGCAGGTCATTTCGTAGGTCATTAATGACCCGATTAGTTCTTCAAGAGGGAAATTTCGCAGATCTTTTGCCTCTTGAATGGCGGTGACTTTAGGATCCCAACTCTTAGGAAGGGATCTTAGTATCTTATTAACAAGCTCAAAATCCGAAAAGCTCTTTCCGAGTCCTTTTAGACCGTTGACGACATCCGTGAAACGGGTAAACATGTCGCCAATGGTTTCACTCGGTTTCATTCGGAAAAGTTCAAAAGAATGCAGCAACAGATTGATTTTTGACTCTTTCACTCTACTTGTGCCCTCGTGGGTCACTTCAAGTGTGTGCCAAATATCAAAAGCAGTTTCGCAAGTTGAAACACGATTAAACTCGTTTTTATCAAGTGCGCAAAATAAGGCATTCATAGCCTTTGCATTAAGAGCGAAAGCCTTCTTCTCCAAATCGTTCCAATCGATCATTGGAAGAGAAGATTTTGAAAATCCATTTTCAACGAGGTTCCACAGTTCAAAATCCATAGAAATAAGAAAGATCCTCATTCGGGTCTTCCAGTAAGTGTAGTCCGTTCCACTGAACATGGGTGGACGTGTAATCGAATGCCCCTCTTGGTTTCCGGCGTATGCCATCTCTCTTGGGTTTTAATCCTTTAGAGAGTTAACCTTGCTCTGATACCAATTGTTAGGATCGAGAGCACTAAGAGGGGGGGGGTGAATTAGTGCAGCGGAAATCTTACAATGATTAAAAACCAAAAGCTGCGTTCGTTCAAAAACTGTTATGATGCAAAAGCAAATTCTCAGTTTGTATCTAAGTGCAGTTTGCGTCTAAGCGCAGATTGCGTCTAAGCGTAGTTTTGCGTCTAAGCGCAGTTTACGTCTAAACTCAGATTTACGTCTAAACGCAGATTTACGTCCAAACGCAGATTTACGTCTAAACTCAGATTTACGTCTAAACGCTGTTTTACGTCTAAACGCAGATTTACGTCTAAACGCAGATTTACGTCTAAACGCAGTTTTACGTCTAAACGCAGATTTACGTCTAAACTCAAAAACTTGTTTGTATACTTGCAGAAGGCAGTATGCAGTTGGAATCAAGATGTAAATGTGAACTGAGATCTGATGATTGAGCGAGGAAAGCCGATTTACGTCTGAATGCAGTTTTACGTCTAAATGCGGAAAATCGTTCGTAAAATCGTAGAGGACAGATTGCAGTTATCAATAGGATTAAAGTGTAAGTGTAAACTGCAAAGAAGCTCATTCGTAAAAGCACGAAAAACAGTTCTGCAGAATCAAACGTAAACGTAAACTGTAATGTATGAAAATACGAATTTACGTCTGAATGCAGATTCGGAAGAACAACACTTGGAACTTGTTCGTGAAAGCGCAGAGAGCAGTAGTAATGAGGGAGGTTTGCAGTAATGATAAAGTGCTTGAAAATAAACGCAAACCAGAGATTTAGAGTGGTTCGGTCAGCCTTGACCTACTCCACTTTTGGCTTCCTCCACCGATGAGGTTGCCGACGTCAACTAGGTGCCTTCCTTCAATGGGCGAAGGCCAAACTTCCCTTTTACAATTTCTCTCCTTTTGACAGGCTCAGGAGACAACCTTTACAGACCTTTCTCTCCTCACTTTACAACTGAAAACTTGAAGAACAGAAGGAGGAGACTTAAAGGCTTTACAACACTTTTGAGCTTCTTAGAATCACAGAAAAGATCAAGATTTCGATGTAGGTCTGTATCTTTTCAGTGCTGAATGGGTGGGGTATTTATAGGCCCCAACCCAATTCAAAATTCGAGCTCAAAACGATCAAATCGATCAAATCCCAGAATTCTGGGATCAGGCGGTTGCACCTCTTGACTGGAGAGGTGGCACCGCCTGGCAGAGCTCAAAGACTGAGCTCAGGCGATTGCTTCTCTCTGCCAGAGCTCGAAGACTGAGCTCGATGGTTGCATCACCTGGCAGAGCTCGAAGACTGAGCTTGGTGATTGCATCACCTGGCAGAGCTCGAAACTGAGCTCGGTGGTTGCATCACCTGGCAGAGCTCCAAGCTGAGCTCAGGCTGATGCACCTCTCTGCCAGAGCTCGAAGACTGAGCTCGGTGAATGCATCACCTGGCAGAGCTCGAGACTGAGCTCAGGCTGATGCACCTCTCTGCCAGAGCTCGAAGACTGAGCTCGGTGGTTGCATCGCCTGGCAGAGCTCGAAACTTGAGCTCTGGCGGTGCTACCTCTTGGCAGAGGAGGTTGCACCGCCCAGTCTAGCTCGAAGACTGAGCTCTGGGCGGTTGCACCTCTCGGCTGGGGCGGTTGCACCTCCCAGCCTCGCAGCCCTGGCGGTTGCACCTCCTGGCTGGGGCGGTTGCACCTCCCAACCCCACAGCCCAGGCGGTTGCACCTCCTGGCTGGGGCGGTTGCACCTCCTGGTGCAATCAGGGTCCGAATGGTTCACTCCATTCGGCCCACTTTGAATCTTTTCAGGGGCCCAATTGCCCCAAGATTAAGCTAATGGGATCACCTCCCATTTTCTTGCTTAATCATCATGCTAACTACGATTAACTCTAAGACAGCTTCTGCAGCTTTGCTCCGATGCGTCAATCGCTTCTTCCGGCGAGTTTCCGGCCAACTTCCGTCGATCAACCGATAACCCTCGGTGATCCTTCTGCGGACATCCGGCATACTCCTGGACTTGCGACGATCCACTTGGCGAGTTCCGACGAGCTTCGCTTGGCAAGCTTCTGGACTTCTCGGATCTGTTCACGCTGAACCTCCGACGACCGTCCGAACTTCCGTCGAACTCTCGGACTCCCAACGTGATCCTGATCTTGACTCCGGCGCAACACCTGCTGCTTGTCTTACTCTTTATCGTAGTTAATCCTGCACACTTATCTCAACACATAGATTAGATAACAAATGACAATTGACTTCATCATCAAAACCCGAGATTCAACAATAATAACTAGAATAATGAAAGCCTATGATATTCTAATACCACCGGAAGAAGAAGTAATAAAAGTAGATAGATTTAGCATAATTAATAAAAATCTACTTCACCAATTAAGATGTTTTTATAGAAACGGTAACTGGGTTAGAATGCCAAGAAGAACTGATCCCCCTCAACCTGAACCAGAATCGGAAACACTAGTATTTAGGGGTACCCAATCTCCTCCGATCTGTCCCTTTGAGGAAACAGATCCATCTGAGCAAACTCATACATCATTTGTCGAAGATATTGGGATTCGGATGGACCGATTCGAACAAAGATAAGAACGGCTTGAGCAATGACAAGATCAAATCCTATCTAAGCTGCAGCAAATTCATCGTCAATTTGACTCCTTGTTTAGGCACTTTAATTTTTCACCTCATGAATGAGCTTGTATGAACACAATCATCTGTTGTTATTGTAAACTCCTTATGTTACTCACCATGATGTGCTATGGTTACCTGATATATTTTGAGCATATGTAGAGTTGTAAACATCTATCGTGGTGAATATATGCCCTGTGCCTTGTGGTAAATAAAAACTAAATGGTTATCTCGGATTTTATATTGAAACTAAAAGTTTTGAAAACCTTGTGCTTTGATTTCCATGATAAATATAGTTTGAAAAAGTGATATACCAATGCAGTTGATAAGTCATTGTCATTGATACTAAACATCAACTAGCTGACATTTTTACAAAACCTCTAGGTGAAGAACAATTTGATTTTATAAGAAGAGAATTAGGAATGTTGATGTGTCCGAATACATAAACTAGTCAAAATTATTTTTCGGACTTTATTGGATCACTTGATTGCCATGTGTTGAAATGTTTTGATATTTGAAAAACTGTAGCATAATCTTGTCCGAATGCATGAAAGAATTCATCTCATTTTCGGATTCACTTAACAGTTGGAATGACAAAAATCAAACACACTCTTTTGAAAAATATTTTTCCGAAATGGATTTGATAAAATGACATTCCTCCTTCATGCACAAAGGATTATAACAAAAAGGGGAGAAGAAGTATTCAAAGCATTATACGTATCATGCCTTCCTTTATATGCTTGCTTATATTGTTCTCCTGGTATCACATCTACCATACTTTTTGTTGATGACAAAGGGGGAGAAATATATGAATTGATTTGATGCTATAAACACTGATGCTATGATTATGCCATGCTTGCATCATCAAGAGATATATGAAAAGATGCCATATAAAGAAATGCAACACTTGCTAAAATATAAGAAATGTGTGCATCATGTAATGATATCAAAATCTTACTTCACAGCTTTACATGTTGATATCTTACAATATGATGAATTGCTACTATTACCATCATTCAAACTTGTAATGTAAATGAATGTCAAGACTTGACATCATCTTCAAAGAGATACATCATGATAGGAATCATGATGGGAATATGTCTCTTAAATTTATAAGGTTTTAAATTCAAGAATGACTTATCTCAAGTATGGCATGTAGACAGGGGGAGTTAAGGTTAACTCCATTATCAATTGATTGTCATCATAAAAAAGGGGGAGATTGTTGAATCTCGGATTTTGATGATGAAGTCAATTGTCATTTGTTATCTAATCTATGTGTTGAGATAAGTGTGCAGGATTAACTATGATGAAAGTAAGACATGCAGAAGGAGTTGCGCCAGAATCATGATAATGATCACGTTGGGAGTTCGAGAGCTCAACGGAAGTTCGGACAGTCGTCGGAGGTTCTACGGGAACAAATCCGAGAAGTCCAGAAGCTTGCCAAAGAAGCTTGTCGGAACTTGCCAAGTGGATCGTCGCAAGTCCAGGAGTTTGCCGGATGTCCGCAGGAGAATCACCGAGGGTTCATCGGATGATCGACGGAAGTTCGCTGGAAACTCGCCGGAAGATGTGATTGATGCACCGGAGCAAGCTGCAGAAATTGTCTTAGGATTTATCGTAGTTAGCACTAACGATTAAGTTGAAAATGGGAGGTGATCCCATTAGCTTAATCTTGGGGCAATTGGGCCCCTGAAAATCCCAAATTGGGCCGAATGGATCAACTCATTCGGACCCTGGTTGCTGTGGGAGGTGCAACCGCCCAAGCCAGGAGGTGCAACCACCTGGGCTAAGTCTCCCAGGGAGACTGTGTTAGGATCGAGAGCACTAAGAGGGGGGGGGGGGGGGGGGTGAATTAGTGCAGTGGAAATCTTTCAGCGATTAAAAACGAAAGCTGCGTTCGTTCGATAAAAAACGATTTCGATGTAAAAGCCGATTCTAAGATAACTTAAGATTAAGCGCAGTTTACGTAGTTTGCGTCTGAACGTAGTTTGCGTCTAAACTCAGTTTATGTTTAAACGCAGTTTGCGTCTAAACACTGTTTGCGCAGTTTACGTCTAAATGCAGTTTTACGTCTAAACGCAATTTTACGTCTAAACGCAGGTTGCGTAGTTTACGTCTAAACGCAGTTCTACGTCTAAACACAGTTTGCGCAGTTTACGTCTAAACGCAGTTTTACATCTAAACACAATTTGCGTCTAAACATAATTTGCGTATAAGCGTAGTTTGCGTCTAAACACAGTTTGCGTCTTAAACGCAGTTTACGTCTAAGCGCAGATGACAGTTCGCAGTTATGAATGGAAACAAAGCGTGAGTGTAAACTGCAAAGAAACTCGTTCGTAAAAGCGCAGAAGACAGTTTGCAGTTATAAATGGAATCAAGACGTAAACGTAATCTGCACAGAAACTCGTTCGTAAAAGCGCAAAAGACAGTTTGCAGTTATAAACAGACTCAAGATGTAAATGTAAGCTGCGATGTGAAGATCGTACGAAAACACCATTTTACGTCTAAATGCAGATTCGGAAAGATTAGAACTTAGAAACTTGTTCGTAAAGGCGCAGAGAGCAGTAGCTATGTAGGAGGTTTGCAGTAATGATAAAATTCTCAAAATAAAAGCAAACCAGAGATTTAGAGTGGTTCGGTCAGTCTTGACCTACTCCACTTTTGGTTTCCTCCACCGTTGAGGTTACCGTCGTCAACTAAAGGCCTTCCTTCAATAGGCGAAGGCCAACTGCCCTTTTACAGTTTCTTCTCCTTTTGACAGGCTCAGGAGACAACCCTTAAAGATCCTTCCTCTCCTCTCTTTACAACTCAAGACTTGAAGAACAGAAAGAGGAGAACTTTTGGACTTTACACAAATTTTGAGCTCTTAGAATCACAGAAAAGATCAAGAATTCGGTGTGGATCTCTTGCTCTTTCTGTGCTGAATGGGTGGGGTATTTATAGGCCCCAACCCAGTTTAAATTTGGAGCTCAAAACGATCAAATCCCGGAATTCCGGGATCAGGCGGTTGCACCTCTTGATTGGAGAGGTTGCACCGCCTGGTAGAGCTCGGAGACTGAGCCTAGGCGGTTGCACCTCTTTGTCAGGGGTGGTTGCACCGCCTGAGTCTAGCTCGGAGACTGAGCCCCAGGCAGTGCCACCTCCTGACTGAGGCGGTTGCACCTCTCCTGCCAGAGCTCGAAGACCGAGCTCAAGCGGTGCTACCTCTGTCAGGAGAGGTTGCACCGCCCAGTCTCGCTCGGAGACTGAGTCCAGGCGGTGCCACCTCCTGCCTCGGGCGGTTGCACCGCCCAGCTTCGCTGGGAGATCCTCTCCTGGGCGGTGCCACCTCCAACCCTGGCGGTGCCACCTCTTTCACTATTTCAGCTCACTTGGTTTGGCTCCAAACTTGGCCCAAACCAGTCCGAACTTGAGCCTAATTGGCCCCTACTTGGGTTATAGGATTAACACCTAATCCTAACCCTAATTAACGTGCTAACTATGAATTTAAAGACATTTTCTAAGCTATTACAAAGTCCGCAAGTCAAGACTTCTTTTGGCGAGCTTCCGACAAATTTCCGGCGGTCTTCCGATGAACTCTCGGAAACCATTCTGCGGACTCCCGGCAAGCTCCTAGACTTCACGATTTGATCTTAGCGAGTTCCAATGAGCTTCTTCGGCAAGCTCTGATCTTTCTCGGCGAGCTCCGGTAGCATTCCCGACGAACCTTCGGACTTCCGTCGAACTCTCGAACTCGCAACAAATCCTTCGCGCTTGACTCCGACACTTTGTTTCGCTTTATGTCTTCATCATTATCATAGTTAATCCTGCACAATTAAATCAAAACTTCGATCGAGACAATAAATCCTAAGCAATTTAACCAAGTTGTCCGGCATGTCATTGGTCCCTCGACGCTTCGTCCGATTCTTCGGCGCATCGTCCTCTCCTGCAGCCTATTGCCCAATCGGCCAGTTTACTCCGCAACTCCGATATCCTTGGCACAATACCCGCTCTTCTTGGCCCGATGCCTGATTCCACGGCCCGAAGCCTTCTGTCGATACGTCGACCGATCCACCGGCCCGACGTCCAATCTTCTGACATGTTCCTTCGGCACAACATGATTTTCCTGCTTTAATCGTCTCATCCTGATCGAAGCATCCTGCGTCACTCAAAACGCAGATTAAATCATAAACATATATCAAGTAGTTTCATCATCAAAATACGAGATTCAACAATCTCCCCCTTTTTGATGATGACAACCACTTGATGACGGAGTTAAACTTAACTCCCGGAGTCTAAACAAACTCCCCCTATCAATATGCCATATTGATAGAACCTTGAATTCAAACTGAATTCAAGTCATTGCAATATTCATCATGAATACTTGCAACACGTCAACATGAACATATGCATAAACTTATGCCTCACATGTCATGTCATCAACATACTTTCATCAACATACTTCTCCCCCTTTGTCATCAACAAAAAGGAGAAGTATCACAATCAATCGTTTGTGATATTGATTCAACTCATTGCATGAAAAACATAGTATCAAGTTTTATCATCATGCATTCTTGGAGTTAGAAGATTTAGCAAGTGTTACATCATGCTTAGAACATTCATGCTATCTAGTTTTAGATATGCAAGTTTTATATCATATAAGATAGCACTTTTGGTAATGTTCAAGATAGCAAGTTCTACATCATGCAAGCTAGCAAATTAGAGATGTTCAAGAAGGCAACTCTTGCTTCTTGAAAATTTTGTTCACTTTGCTAGATGCGCAAGTTAGCATTTTTGCCTTTTGAGATAGGCAAGATAGCATATTTGCTTCTTTTGAGACAGCAACTTTTGCTTCTCTTTAGACCAACAAGCTAGCAATTTTTACGATATACAAGTTTCACAATATATAAGCTAGCAAAAATTTCGAAAGCAAATGCAAGATAGCTTTCTTGTGTAAGCTCATGATTCTTGCTTCCTATTGCAATGTGCAAATTGCAAGTTTTGCTTCTTGAGATATTCAAGATAGTGATGTTCAAGAAGACAAATTTTCTTCTTGAAATAAGCAAGTTAGCATTCTTTGCTACTTAAGATAGGCAAGCTAGCAATCAAGTTTTTGCATCTTCTTGACTTGTACAAGCTAGCTATCTCCCCCTTTGTCATTGTAAAAAAGAAAGAGAGAATACAGTTTTGTAGTTCCTTTTTTCTTTTACACGATTTCATAATCATGACAAAGGATGAATAATCAAGTTATGAATGTCAAGACAATTTTTCATCATGAATATTTTATCATTGCATGCATCATTATCATAAGTTGAAGTATTACATGCATGATATCATATCACCATTCATAATTACATTAATGTTTCAATATAACAATTTCTTCTCAAAATGTGTAACTTGGCACTCATAGCATTTTAAATCATGATTTACATCATATGCAATACATCACATCATAATTAGAAAGCACAAGTATTGCATGCATAATTGCACATCATAAATGTTTCATATCATGATGGTATCAATTTTGTCAAATTATATCCTACCATGCATGATCAAAACTTCTCCCTATTTTATCATTGAAAACAAGAAGAAAGTAGGGGGAAGAGCATAAAAGTGTTAAATATTTCAATCATTTCAAGGCATTTACATCATAGATCAAGTCATGATTTATGATTCATCATAAAGCAAGTTAGTTTTCAATCATCACATAAGGCATTTAAGGAATTTTTGAAACATAGGAGAATGATTAATTTAAGCATACAATGTTTCAATCCAATTCAAGTCATGAATATCAATGCTTTCATATTGTGAGTATCAATTCATGAATACCACAAGATATTATTTGTGACTTCAATTTTGCAAGATCAAGATTATGATTTAGATAAAACTTATTCAAATCAAATCATTAACTTGAAATTCATAATCAAGTCATTAAAATTAATTTCGAGATTCACAAAATATCATGAAATCATTAATCTCGATCAGATGGGAAAAGCATTTTTTTAGGAGATTCTTTTTCATCTAAGCATGCCTTAGTCTTTATATGCCAAATTAAGATAAGCATGAAAGTTCAAGACATAAGGCAAAGAAATCTTGTATTATGAAATATATGATATTAAGGCTCATGATTCATTCGAAAAGATATAGTACAAAGAGCAACTTAAAACATTCTTATCAAGATCACATTTTAAAATATTCCAAGTTTCAAGATATCAATATAACACTTCATTGAATTGCATTTCATTTGAAGAACTCATTTTTGATAAATGTAGGGAGCATAATGAACGATCTTGATTTATAAAGAGCTTCATGTTATAATTATCAAGATCATGATTATGATTATTCTCTTTAGCAAAGAATCACAAAAGCACTTTATTTTTGCATAAGAAATCTCATTGTATTATGATTTATAAATTCTTTTTCTACACATGAATCATAGGAGATATGAATGTGAAACAAATCTTCGTAAGCAAAAACACTATCATTCATATTTCAAGATGGAATTTATAAGCAGGAATCATTTCATCAAATCCATTTTAGAAAAATATTTTTCATAAGTGTATGTGAAAATCTAATTGTTAGGATACCAATTGTTAAGTGAATTTGAAAATGAAATTAACACTTTCATATATTCAGACATGATTTTTTCTATAGATCTTGAAATTAAATCAAGATCAAACAAGCTCATGATCATGGATAACTTAAAATCTCATGCATAAAATTGTTAATAACCATTTAATATTACATCTTTATGCATTACTTTAAATCAAACGTGATTTCATTCAACAATGTTAATCAAACATGATACACACTATTACTTCTTAACCATGATCAAAATCATTTTGTTTGTTTATCATGCAATATTATCATTTTCGAAATTATCAGCATGATCATAATTTTTGTATTTTTATTTTTAAACATGTAATTTTCAAGAAAATTAATTCTAAACTAAAAAAGAAAATATATCATGAAAGCATCAAGTAATTTTAAAATAAACCAAAGGCATTTTAATTACCTCAATGTCGTAGGCTGGTAAGGCGTAGTTTGCCGCCTCGCTTTTGTTGACTTTCTCGTCTTCAGAGGAGCTCGATTCATCCCAATTTTTGTTCTTCTTCTTGCGTTTAAAGCAAGTAATTCCATTCTTTTTGCTTTTTAATTTTCGTTTCATTTGTAGTTTAAGTTCACCATCACTTGAGCTTATGCTCGAGTGGTCTTCAAATGTTCTATGTCCCAAATCCTTCCTGTTCTTTGGAAGGTTGGTCCGTTCATCATTGTCCTCATCATGTGCATTGTGCACCATTTCATATGTCATCAATGAACCAATTAGTTCTTCAAGTGGTAAGTTGTTTAGATTTTTAGCTTCTTGTATTGTAGTTACTTTTGAATCCCACTTTTTAGAAAGAGAACGCAAAATCTTGTTTACGAGTTCAAAATTCGAAAAATATCTTCCAAGAGCTCTTAAACTATAGACGACATCCGTGAAACGGGTGTACATGTCGCCTATAGTCTCGCTTGGTTGCATTTGAAAAAGCTCAAAATTATGCAATAAAAAGTTAACTTTCGAGTCTTTGACTCTACTAGTTCCCTCGTGCGTGATTTCAAGAGTGCGCCAAATATCGAAAGCCGTTTCGCACAAAGAAACCCGATTGAACTCATTTTTGTCCAAAGCGCAAAATAAGGCATTCATAGCCTTTGCGTTTAAAGAAAAATACTTCTTCTCCAAGTCCGACCATTCGTTCATCGGTTTAGAGGAAAGTTGAAAACTGTTTTCAATGATATTCCATAAATCCAGATTTAGAGAAATCAAGAAAACTCTCATTCGAGTTTTCCAATAAGTGTAGTCCAATCCGTTAAAGAACGGTGGACGAAAGATCGAAAAGCCCTCTTGAAGAGCCATTTCTCTCGGGTGTAAATCCGAAATGAGAAATACCCCGCTCTGATACCAATTGTTAGGATCAAGAGCACTAAGAGGGGGGGGGGGGGGGGTGAATTAGTGCAGCGGAAATCTTTTAGCGATTAAAAACGAAAGCTGCGTTCGTTCGATAAAAAACGATTTCGATGTAAAAGCCGATTCTAAGATAACTTAAGATTAAGCGCAGTTTACCCAGTTTGTGTCTGAACGCAGTTTGCGTCTAAACACTGTTTACGCAGTTTACGTCTAAATGCAGTTTTACGTCTAAACGTAATTTTACGTCTAAACGCAGGTTGCGTAGTTTACGTCTAAACGCAATTTTACGTCTAAATGCAGTTTGCGTCTAAACGCAGTTCTACGTCTAAACACAGTTTGCGCAGTTTACGTCTAAACACAATTTTACGTCTAAACGCAGTTTGCGTCTAAACACAGTTTGCGTATAAGCGCAGTTTGCATCTAAACACAGTTTGCGTCTTAAACACAGTTTACGTCTAAGCGCAGATGACAGTTCGCAGTTATGAATGGAAACAAAGCATGAGCGTAAACTGCAAAGAAACTCGTTCGTAAAAGCGCAGAAGACAGTTTGCAGTTATAAATGGAATCAAGACGTAAACGTAATCTGCACAGAAACTCGTTCATAAAAGCGCAAAAGACAGTTTGCAGTTATAAACAGACTCAAGACGTAAATGTAAGCTGCGATGTGAAGATCGTACGAAAACACCATTTTACGTCTAAATGCAGATTCGGAAAGATTAGAACTTAGAAACTTGTTCGTAAAGGCGCAGAGAGCAGTAGCTATGTAGGAGGTTTGCAGTAATGATAAAATGCTCAAAATAAAAGCAAACCAGGGATTTAGAGTGGTTCGGTCAGTCTTGACCTACTCCACTTTTGGCTTCCTCCACCGATGAGGTTACCGTCGTCAACTAAAGGCCTTCCTTCAATAGGCGAAGGCCAACTGCCCTTTTACAATTTCTTCTCCTTTTGACAGGCTCAGGAGACAACCCTTACGGATCCTTTCTCTCCTCTCTTTACAACTCAAGACTTGAAGAACAGAAAGAGGAGAACTTTTGGACTTTACACAAATTGAGCTCTTAGAATCACAGAAAAGATCAAGAATTCGGTGTGGATCTCTTGCTCTTTCTGTGCTGAATGGGTGGGGTATTTATAGGCCCCAACCCAGTTCAAATTTGGAGCTCAAAACGATCAAATCCCGAAATTCCGGGATCAGGCGGTTGCACCTCCTGATTGGAGAGGTTGCACCGCCTGGCAGAGCTCGGAGACTGTGCCCAAGCGGTTGCACCTCTTTGTCAGTGGCGGTTGCACCGCATGAGTCTGGCTCGGAGACTGAGCCCCAGGCGGTGCCACCTCCTGACTGAGGCGGTTGCACCTCTCCTGCCAGAGCTCGAAGACCGAGCTCAGGCGATGCTACCTCTGTCAGGAGATGTTGTACCGCCCAGTCTCGCTCGGAGACTGAGCCCAGGCGGTGCCACCTCCTGCCTGGGGCGGTTGCACCGCCCAGCTTCGCTGGGAGATTCTCTCCTGGGCGGTGCCACCTCCAACCCTGGCGGTGCCACCTCTTTCACTATTTCAGCTCACTTGGTTTGGCTCCAAACTTGGCCCAAACCAGTCCGAACTTGAGCCTAATTGGCCCCTACTTGGGTTATAGGATTAACACCTAATCCTAACCCTAATTAACGTGCTAACTATGAATTTAAAAACATTTTCTAAGCTATTACAAAGTCCGCAAGTCAAGACTTCTTCTGGCGAGCTTCCGACAAATTTCCGGCGGTCTTCCGATGAACTCTCGGAAACCATTCTGCGGACTCCCGGCAAGCTCCTAGACTTCACGATTTGATCTTAGCGAGTTCCAATGAGCTTCTTCGGCAACCTCCGATCTTTCTCGGCGAGCTCCGGTAGCATTCCCGACGAACCTTCGGACTTCCGTCGAACTCTCGAACTCGCAACAAATCCTTCGCGCTTGACTCCGACACTTTGTTTCGCTTTATGTCTTCATCATTATCATAGTTAATCTTGCACAATTAAATCAAAACTTCGATCGAGACAATAAATCCTAAGCAATTTAACCAAGTTGTCCGGCATGTCATTGGTCCCTCGACGCTTCGTCCGATTCTTCGGCGCATCGTCCTCTCCTGCAGCCTATTGCCCAATCGGCCAGTTTACTCCGCAACTCCGATATCCTTGGCACAATACCCGCTCTTCTTGGCCCGATGCCCGATTCCACGGCCCGAAGCCTTCTATCGATACGTCGACCGATCCACCGGCCCGACGTCGAATCTTCTGACATGTTCCTTCGGCACAACATGATTTTCCTGCTTTAATTGTCTCATCCTGATCGAAGCATCCTACGTCACTCAAAACGAAGATTAAATCATAAACATATATCAAGTAGTTTCATCATTAAAATACGAGATTCAATAGACTGGGCGGTGAAACCGCCCTAGCCAAGAGGTGCAACCGCCTAGGCTCAGTCTCCGAGCAAGACTAGGCGGTGCAACCTCTCCTGGCAAGAGGTGGCACCGCTTGAGCTCAAGTTTCGAGCTCTGCGAGGTGGTGCAACCGCCCCAGTCAAGAGGTGCAACCGCCTGAGCTCGGTCTTCGAGCTCTGGCAGAGAGGTGCAACCGCCCCTAACAGAGGTGGCACCGCCTAGAGGCTCAGTCTTCGAGCTCTGCCAGGCGGTGCAACCACCCCAGTCAAGAGGTGCAACCGCTTGATCCCGGAATTCCGGGAATTGACAGTTTTGAGCTCCAAATTTGAACTGGGTTGGGGCCTATAAATACCCCACCCATTCAACACTGAAAGGTAGCAACTTACACTCGAAATCTTGATATCTTTCTATGATTCTTAGAGCTCAAAACTGTTGTAAAGACCAAAAGTTCTCCTCCTTCTGTTCTTCAAAGTTTGAGTTGTAAAGAGAGGAGAGAAAACTTCTGTAAGGGTTGTCTCCTGAGCCCGTCAAAAGTAGTGAATCTGTAAAAGGGTGGTTGGCCTTCGCCTATTGAAGGAAGGCCTTTAGTTGACGTCGGTGACCTCGTCGGTGGAGGAAGCCAAAAGTGGAGTAGGTCAAGATTGACCGAACCACTCTAAATCTCGGTTTGCATGTCCTTTGAGCATTTTACCTTCACTGCAAACTTCTCAATAGCTTACTGCCTTCTGCGATTTTACGAACAAGTTTCTAAGTTCAGAACTTTCCGAATCTGCGTTTAGACGTAAATCGTTTTTCTATACGATCATCATATTTCAGTTTACGTTTATGTTTTGATTTCAATCATAACTGTTTACTACCTTTTGCGATCTTACGAACAAGTTTCTAAGTTCAGAACTTTCCAAATCCGCGTTTAGACGTAAATCGACTTTTATCGTACGAACGTTGCTTTTCAGTTTGCGCTTGTATTCTGCTTTCCATCATAAACTGCAAACTGCCTTCGTAGATCTACTTTAACGTCTTCTCGCTTAATCTCAAGTTAAAGTAATCTTAGAATCAGCTTTCACATCGAAATCATTTTTATCGAACTTATGCAGCTTTCGTTTTAATCGCTAAAAAATTTTTACTGCACTAATTCACCCCGCCCCTCTTAGTGCTCTAGATCCTAACACTTTTGACAGCAAAATTGTTAACACAAAAGTATGAGAAAAGAGCAGCAACAATTGTTGCCTTATGGATTGGCCAAAGGCTGCTTGTAGCTTTGGTAGAGAGCTATAGCTGAGGCTCTCATCTTAGCCATCATGTTGCAAACCAAAAGCAGCCATGTTGCTCTCGGCCAAGTAGGAAACCCCTATGTGGCCAAGGAGTCGTTGCCACATGGGGAATCCCTAGTGGCTAGGGTTTCCTAATAGCAGGTGGTAACCTTGCGACCAAGGTTTCCTAGCAGTAGGGGGCAAGTTGGTAGCTAGGTTTTCTCGGTTGCCCATGCCTAGCTTGTGACTAAGACTCCTAGTTGCAAGGGGGACCTAAGTGGCTAGGTTTTCCTTGTAACACCTATCATTTTTTAAAAATTATGGAAGGTCTTATTTGTAATATAGAGACATAAATGGAAATATTAGAAATTAGATATGATTTATGAAAAATTCATATTAAGTTTTAACAAAAAAAAAATATAGGACATGTGTCACTAGCTAACCTAAGAAGGGTGCCACCTATGTTTGTGCTAAGAATGACATATAGGCTTCTTTCATGCATGCTTGCCACCTAGCAAATCTTGTGTTAGCCAAACCTAAGTAATTAAAGGAGCAACTAAAGGAAAACTTAAGATGCTGCAACATAAGTTTGAGAAGAGAAGGAAGAAGAATTGAAGTAAAGAAAGAAAAAGCTTTGCCTTGGCTTGAGATTTTGTATCAATTCCACACCTTTGGGACTCAAATTTGTTAGGATCAAGAGCGACACTAAGAGGGGGGGAGGGTAGGGGTGTAGAGAGGGGGATGGTGAATTAGTGCAGCAAAAAATTCTTCGATTTCGTATAAAGTTCGTCTTGATTCAAATCATTTCGGAAAGATGTTGAACTTAAAACTTTCGTAAAAATGTAAGGAGAAACTCAAAGAGATTTGCAGTAAAGTAAATTTCACAAAAGGAAAAGCAAACCAGAATTTAGAGTGGTTTGGTTAATGAGACCTACATCCATTTCGGATTCCTCCTCCGTCGAGGTCACCGGCGTCCACTAAAGGCCTTCCTTTAATAGGCAAAGACCAACCACTTTTTACAGCTTTTTCTCTTTTTGCCGGGTTTAGGAGACAACCCTTATAAGTCTCACTCCTTTTTCTTGGATGGTTACAAGGCTAAGAGAGGGAGAAGGAGAACTCTTCTCACTTTTACAATACTTTTCACACCCCAAACACATAGAATTTTTCACACATATAATAGCACTTTGTTACCCTTTCATGCAGAAAAGGGTGGGGTATTTATAGGCCCCAATGACTTCAAAAATGAAGCAAAAAAGTATCTCATCCCGGATTTCCGGAGTACTAGCGGTACCACTGCCATTACTGGGCAGTACTACTGCCTATAGTCTGACACTGAATGATATCACTGCCTAGACCACTTAGGAGAACAGGTCTCCCAGGCGGTGCCACCGCCAACCATGATTTCAAGGGCTGAATGAGCTGTTCAATCTGGCCCAATTCAACCTTGTTTAGGGCCTAGTTGGCCCCTAATCAAGTTAGTGGGATTACCTCCCAATTCTAACTTAATCTATTGTCTAACTATAATAACTAAGGCATAATCAAAGGACTCATGTTCCGGTACATCAATTGCTCTTCCAGCGAGCTTTCGGCGATCTTTCGATGAACTCTCGACAATGTTTCGGTGGACTCCCGACAAGCTTCCGAACTTTACGATGATCTTTTTGGCGAGTTCTAATGAGCTTTTTTGGCAAGCTCCTAGACTTCTCTGTTGGTTCTGATAGAACTTCCGACGAATGTCCGGACTTCCGACGAACTTTTGAACTTCCAACGAGATCTCGATCTTGACTCCGACACAACACCTGCTTTATGTCTTACTTCTATCGTAGTTAATCTTGCACACTTTTCTCAACATATAGATTAGATCAAATAATTAATAATTGATTTCATTATCCAAATTCGAGATTCAATAATCTCTCCCTTTTTTATGATGATAATCAATTGATGACGGAGTTAACCTTAACTCCTCCTATCTATATGCCATACTTGAGAAAATACATTCTTGAATTCAAGTATCAAACCGATAAGTTAAGTTCATTTAAACTTATCAATATGCATATCATGATACTTATCATATTTTACCAAATCAAAATATGATGCTTCGTATTTGTGAAAATGATATCAAGGCACGACATCTATTTTCAAATCCAATGATAATCAATCTTTATTTACAAATTTCGAATATGAATTTAAACAAGATGACAATTCTTGATAAAAGATACCAATTCATCAATCCTTGGCAAGATATCAATTGTAAATTACAAGTTGAGCTTATGATATCTTAACATAATGAAAGACATTTATCAAGTATCTACAATATAATACATTTTACACATTGTTTAATATGTCAAGTTGTTATCAATTTGTCATATTTCTCCCCCTTTGTCATTAACAAAAAGGAGAACAATTCAACAATGTAATTGTGACAATAATTCAAGCAAGTTTCACAATAAACGTATGCAAGCAATAAATGAAGGCAAGCAAAACTTTGCATGATAATTTTTCTTTGAATAAGCTAACATTTTTACTCAATGATAATCTCAAAAGAGAAGAAAGAAAATTACTAGCTTGCATGATAATAAAACTTGAGATTATGTTTATAATTTAATGATTTAAAATTATATATCAAAAACTTGATAGTTGTACTTCTCCTTTTTGTTGATGACAAAAGGGGAGAAAATATGATGATATGAGAATCATACATGGTAGGATGTAATATACTTTAATATTTTAATACCATGATGATTTGAAATATTTATGATGATGCATGCAAAACTTATGATAATGATGCATGCAATGCAATGATATGCATATAATGTGTTGCATATATTTATGATGAAATATTGCTTTGACTTGAATTCAAGGCTCTATCAATATGGCATATTGATAGGGGGAGTTAAGATTAACTCCGTTATTAATTGGTTATCATCATCAAAATGGGAGAGATTATTGAATCTCAGATTCTGATGATAAAACCAATTGATAGTGTTTATGATTTGATCTACATTTTGAGTGACGCAGAAAGTTTTAATCAGGGAGAGATAATTAAAACAGGAAAAATCATGTTGGGCCGGAGTAGAATATGTTAGAAGATTGGATGTCACGCCGAAGGATCGGTCGATGTATCGACCGAAGGCTTTGAGCCATGGGTTCGGGCATCAGGCTAAGAAGAGCAAAAATTACGCCAAGGAATTTAGAGTTGTGGAGGTCAATTGGCCGATTAGGTAATAGGCTACAAGAGAGGACGATGCACTGAAGAATCAGACGAAGCGTCCATGAACCAATAACATACCAGACAACATTTGATTCAAGCTTTGTAATAATTGTCTAGATCGAAGTAGGCTTTAAGTGTGCATGATTAACTGCTAGAAAATCTTGGGGGCGATATTACATGTGTAGCGGAAGAACAGAAAATAAAATCCCTAATTCCCAAAGATATGTTCAACGTCGTGCGAAGATTGGTGCGTAAAAAATCCACGAAATAGAAAATCACGTGTGAGATAGATTGTGTTACCTAGGGAGATCGTATATCCCTAAATCCCTGTAGATCTCTAGGTGAGGGTGAAGGAAGTCAAGCACCCTCCTCTCTACTAGTGATCCACACAGTAGGGCTGCGAAGACGCTTCTCAAAACTCCAAGCCTGCTCTGAGGTGGAGAGGGGGAGGAGAATAGGAGAGGAAGTAAAAAGATCTAGCTTATAAACTATTGAAACCCTTCTATTTATAGAGGTCCCCTACCAACTTAACCATAATGGATCCTCCCCAAATCCAACTCCCAAAGCATCTTAGATTAGTGGATCTCTATCTAATAATCTCTTATGGGATCTTATTGGATCTCATCCGTAGGATCCTATAATTCAAGGGCTTATTGGATATCCAATAAGATAGGGGCTCCGATGAATATCTCATATCCGAACCTCTACTCATCACAATGCCTACCATATGTGTGTGGCTCTCTAGGCCTAATACCGAGCTGGCCATAAGTCATACCTATCAAAACTCCTTCTGGCTCAGTGAATTATTATCTCCATAATAATTCACTCGACTCATCGACTACAGACGTACTATGCCACTATGCCGCAGTCCCCATACGATGTACGGGAATCCAATCCATTGGACCTATTTGTCCTTAGTTACTGTGTACCTATAGTCCCTCATCCATATAATATTCCAGAGATTGTATTCCGGGTATAGTGCTGTCAGACCCATATGGTTTTTACTTGAGTCTCGCTATAATCAGATTCTCATAGAGAACTCTTTCTCTCTCAATCCGAATGACTCTAGCTAGGGATTTGTCTGAGCAAATATAAATGAGACATTCCTCTCATAATATCGAGAGTGGATGATCCTGTATCGATAATCAATAGCCCTCGTAAGATTGACTACCACTCTCGATGATAGACTGTGTTAGATCTGGGACATACAAACCCAAAAGTCTGATATCAAAGAGTGGAGCACTCATATAGGACATTCTTGGTGTCTCAGGTCTAAGGATCAGATACACCACTAGGACTACGGAATCATTGTCTGACAATAAGGCATCATCAACTATTCAGCATTTTGTAAGCGGATCAATCAGTGAACTCATTCCCCAATGAGCACCTTTATTGTATTTCTAGTGTCCCCATATGAGCAGCTATGAGACCAGCTGCATCTATCATATGGACAGGTATATAACACACTAGTCTGTCCGGTTATCTCGATGTCCCTCTCGAGAAACCTATGACCGGGATTATTTAGGATCTGTGTTTAAAGGCGAATTAGTCTCTTTATCGTGATCTCATCAAGATCTGATTCCCATTGCATAGATCTAAAGATATCAATATATATATATATATATATATATATAAAGCAATATAAAGTGATAAATGTCAAAATATAATAAGCAAAAAGATCGTCTATCAAGTCACACGTGTCATCACTCACGTGATTGGCTTGTTGGGCACCTATGACCAACGATCTCCCACTTGACCTAAAGCTAATCACGTATATGTCTGATCCCCATCATACCCCTATTATGTTTAAAGACAACATGAGATAATGACTCTGTCAGTGGATCTGCAATGTTATCTTCGGAGAAACTCTTTGCACTTCTACATCTCCTTGGGTCACGATCTCTTTGATCAGGTGGAACCTCCTCAGAACATGCTTAGATTTCTAATGAGACATGGGTTCCTTTGCTTGAGCAATCGTCCCGTTGTTGTCGCAGTATAAGGGAATCGGCTCCTCGTTGACTAGCACAACTCCCAGATCTGTGATGAAATTCTTCATCCAGAATCCCTCATTTACTACCTCTACTATAGCAATGTACTCTATCTTTGTAGTCGAGTTACCCTGTCGGGTGATTCTGTCCGCGGGAGTAGCACCCGCGGGAGCAACGCCCGCAAGCGTCGCTGCCCTACGACACCACACCCCACGACGTCGTTGCACGCGGGTTGCCAATGGCTGCAAGCTGCTTTAATGGGCTGTCGACCGCCGGTAGCAAGCTTGCTGCACATAGATGGCAGCGAGGGCAACAAGGGCAGCAACGATTGTTGCCCTTTCTCGCTTTTGCGTCAACGATTTTGACGTCAAAAGCTTCTCCATAACACAACACACTTAGTTCAAAACTAATTTTCGCACGAACAACCTGGCTTTGATTCCACTATTGAAAAATCTTGAGGGTGACATCACATGCGCAATGGAAGAATAGAAAACAAAATCCCTTATTCCCAAAGATATGTTTATCATCGTATGAAGATTAGTGCAAAAAAAATCTATAAAATAGAAAATCACGCGTGAGATAGATTGTGTTACCTAGGGAGATTGTATATCTCTGAATCCCTATAGATCTCGAGAGGGTGAAGGAGGTCAAATGCCCTCCTCTCTAGCGGTGATCCACATAGTAGGGATATAATGACGCTCCTCAAAACTCCAGACCTGCTCTAAGGTGGAGAGGGGGTGGAGAATAGGAGAGAAAGCAAAAAGCTCTAGCCTATAAACTATTGAAACCCTCCTATTTATAGAGGTTCCCTATCAATTTAACATAATGGATCCTCCCCTATTGGGTACTGGATCTCCATCCAACTATCCAAGCCTCTTAGATTAGTGGATCTCTATCTAATAATCTCTTATGGGCTCTTATTGGATCTCATCCAAAGGATCCAATAATTCAGGGGCTTATTGGATATCCAATAAGATAGGAGCTCCGACGGATATGTCATATCCGAACCTCTATTCATCGCAATACCTACCATATGTTTATGACCCTCTAGGCCTAATATCGAGCTGGCCGTGAGTTATGCCTGTCATAACTCCTTTTAGCTTAGTGAATTATTATCTCCATAATAATTCACTCGACTCATCGACTGTGGATGTACGAGGCCACTACGCCGTAGTCCCCATATGATACAGGGGAATCCAATCCATTGGACATGTTTGTCCTTAGTTATCGTGTACCTATAGTCCCTCATCCATTTAATATTCTAGAGATTGCATACCAGACATGATGCTATCCGACCTATACAGTTTCTACTCGAGTCTCGCTCTAATCGGATTCTCTTGGAAAACTCTTTCTCTCTCAATCCTAATGACCCTAGCTAGGGATTTGTCTGAGCAAGAACACATGAGACATTCTTCTAATGACATCGAGAGTGGATGATCCTTTATCAACACTCAATAGCCCTTGTATAGTTGACTACCACTCCCAATGACCATCTATATTAGATCTGGGACATCCAAACCTATAAATCTGGTATCAAAGAGTGGAGCACTCATACAGGACATCCTTGGTGACTCAAGTCTGAGGACCAGATACACCACTGGGACCATGGAATCATTGTCTGACAACATGACATCATCAACCATTCAACATTCTATAAGCAAATCAATTAGTGAACTCATTCCCCAATGAGCACCTGTATTGTATCCCAAGTGTCCCCACACGAGCAGCTATGAGACTAGCTACATCCATCATATGGATGGGTATACAACACACCAGTCTATTTAGTTATCTCGATTTCCCTCTCGAGTAACTTATGACTGGGATTATTTTGTTGAATCTTGGATTTTGATGATGAAGTCAATTGTCATTTATTTATCTAATCTATATGTTAAGATAAGTGTGTAAGATTAACTATAATGGTAGTAAGACATGTAGCAGGTGCTGAGCTAGAGTTAAGACCAAGATCACATTGGGAGTTTGAGAGTTCGTCGGAAGTCCGGACGTTCATCAGAAGTTCTACAAGAACAATTCGAGAAGTCCAGTAGCTTGCCAAAGAAGCTCATCGGAACTTGCCAATAAGATCCTCGCGAAGTCCAGGAGCTTGTTGGGAGTCCGCCGGAGCATCGCCAAGGGTTCGTTAGATGTTCACGAGATGTTTGCCGAAAGCTCGTTGGAAGAAGCGTTTGACGTACCGGAACATAAATTGCAGTAATGATGTCTTAATTATCATAGTTAGTATATAGATTAAGTTAGGATTGGGAGGTGATCCCACTAACTTAATCAGGGGCCAACTGGCCCTTAATAGAGCCAAATTGGGCCGAATGGAATAGCCCATTCGGACCCATAATTTCTGGTCGGCTATGGCATCGCCAGGGCCAACGGTGGCAATGCCCAGGTGTAATATCCCTCACTTTTGAAAATTATTAATAAGGATTTATATGTAAATTGGAGGACCTATATGTAAATATAGAAATTTCAAGGACTAAACTGCTAAGTTGCAAAAGAAAAAAAAAAGAAAACAAAAAATTTCGGTTTTATCCCACCGCCTCCCACACTCTCTCTGTTTCTTTCAAGAAACAAAGAGAGGAGCGATGGGGCGTGGGGGAGAAGAAGAAGAGAAGTAGAGGGAGAAGAGAAGAAGAGGGAAAAGAAGAGGAGGAAGAAGAGGGAGAAGAGAAGAAAAGAAGAAGAAGAAGAAGAAGAGAGGGAAGATGGAGAGGAGAGAGAGAGAGGCAGCAGTTGGAGCTAGGGCTGCAACACCTCTGTTTCCGTAGGTGGAAACAGAGGAGAGGATGTGTGGGGCGTTGGGGAGAAGAAGAAGAAGAAGAAGAAGAAGAAGAAGAAGAGAGGAGGATAGCTGTGGCAAGGCTGCAGCGAGGAGGGGTGTGGCGTTGGGGAGGAAACGGGAAGAGAAGAAGAAGAGAAGGAGAAGAAGAGGGAAAAGAGAGGGAAGAGGGAGAGGAGCGAGAGGTGGCAGCAGCTAGGGCTGCAGCACCTCTGTTTCCTACAGGTGGAAATAGAGGAGAGGTGTGGGGCGTTCGAAGAGGAGAAGAAGAAGAAGAGGAAGAGAAGAGGAAGAGGAAGCAGGAGAAGAGGTTGTGATACCTCTGTTTCCTACAGAGGAAACAGAGGAGAGGGTGTGTGTGACGCCGGGGAGGAGGAGGGAAGAAGAAGAGGAGAAGAAGAAGAGAAGGGAAAGGAGGAGCTGCGGCTACGGCGGTGGAAGCTGCAGCTGGAAGAGAAGGAGAGGAAGAGATGGTGAGGAAGAAGAGAAGAAGTAGAAGCGGGTGAAGAGGTGGCACCTCTGTTTCCTACAGGAGGAAACAGAGGAAAGGAGGTGCTGTCGTCGGGGAGAAGAAGGGGAGGAAGGAGAAGAAGAGAAGAAGAAGAAAGGAAGGAGAAAGAAGAGGAGAAGGGAAAGAAGTAGCTGCGGCAGCTGCAGCTGTGGCAGGGAAAGAGGAAGAGGAAGGAAGAAGGGAAGGAGAGGAAGAAGAGAAGGGGAAGAAGGGGCAGCGGTTGCGGCGATGGCAGCTGCAGTTGGAAGAGAAGAAGGAGAGGAAGATGAGTAGGGGAGGAAGAAGAGGCTGCAGCCGTGGCTGAGGCTACGACTGCAGCAGTGCAGCTGGGAATGAAGAGAAGGAAAGGAAGAAGAAGAGAAGGGAAAAGGGAAGAAGAGAGGAAGAGGAGAAGGGGAGGCAGCTGCGGTAGTGGCAATTGCAGCTGGAAGAGAAGGAGAGGAAACAGAGCAGGGAAGGAAGAAGAGGCTGCGGGTGTGATGGCTACAGTTGTGGCTGCGACGTTGGCTGTGGTAGCTACGGCAGCGGTGGTGGCTGCAGTAGCTGCTTTTGGGAAAGAGGAAGAAAGGAAAGGAAAAAAAAAAAAGGGCATGTGGCCGTGATTGCGACTGCAGCGGCAGCGACGGTGGTTGTGGCAGCTGCGTTTGGGAAAGAAAAAGAAGGAATGAGAGTAAGAGAGAGCAGGTGACTGTGCCTCGATGTTCGACACGTGGTGTAGTTGCGAAGAAAGAAAGAAAATGAGTGCACAAAACGAGGGGATAGAGGAAAAGTAGAAAAAGGATTCGAGCGTACACCTTCTTCGAATCTTTGGATCAAAACCTTCGAAAGGCATGTTTCCCGATCGTTTCTCCTGTTATTGTTCTAATCTTTCCTATTGCAAGTTTCCCGATCGTTTCTCCTGTTATTGTTCTAATCTTTCCTATTGCAAGTGTCCTGATCTTTCCTTACTACAATTTTATCTCTACATTTGATTTGAATATGAGGAACTTTGAATTGTTCTAGCCTTGCATTTGATATATCTCCTGTTTAGACATTGAATTATTCTAGCCTTGCATTTGATATATCTCCTGTTTAGACGTTGAATTATTCTAGCCTTGCATTTGATATATCTCCTGTTTAGACATATCGATCCGAATCTGTGCAACGTCTGAGATTCTGACCTTTCTACCTTGTTATGATTATAACTTCATGTATTGACCTCTGATTTGGACAAAAAATATTTGATCAGAATATAGACTCATAAACCTTTCTTTTGATAGCTTTCTTGAGTATATTGGAGCACGATTGATAGTTTGAATCATTTATTCAATGTGCCTCTTGAATTCTGTCAGAAATCGAGCTTTGGTCGATTTCGTATATTCTGGTTTCATTCCTTTGGAAATTGATATCCTTTAGCTTTCTTATTCAATTGAGCTTTATATTACTGCTTTGAATTCTTGTATGCTCTTGTCCTACATGTTTTTGGATACCTAAATCTGTTATGTAAACTTCATGTTTGTATCATAATGTTTCATAAAGGCACATGTATATTTCGTTGTTCCGCATGTGCTTCTGATATGTCCCAATTTATTGTTCACAATGCCCTTTTGTACTCTGGTGTTTGTGGGATTATTTGGACCTTTGCCAGAAATGGTAAAGGATATGTGCTTAGAGCCCGCGATGCTCTAGATTATGTTTGGTGGTCATTCAGAAATGAATAGACCATATCATGTTTGGAATCCCACTTCACCTTCTATCTGTTTGATATGAAATTTAGGGCTGACCTAGCACTTGGGTAGGGCGAGAGGGCTCGAGTAGGAAAGGGCTACCCGTGGATGGAGTCGAGAACTCATCACGGCGTGGAGCCACCATTGAGTTAAACCTCACATGCACTATGCTAGAGTACGACGTCTGAGCTTCTATTTCATATTCGTTCTTTGATATGCTTCGAAATGATACATATGTCATTGATATGTTCCGAAATGTTTCATTTGTCATTGATATGCTCCGAAACATTTCATACGCCTTTGATATGCTCCGAAATGTTTTATTTGTTATTGTTACGCTTCGAAATGTTCCATATGTCATTGATATACTCCGGAACATTTCATACGTTATTGATATGCTTCAATTACTCTGTGCTCCATTTGCTATAAACTGATATGTTCTGAAATGTCATATTTGCCATTGATATGCATCGGAACATCTCGTACGCTATTGATATGCTCCAATTACTCTATGCTTCATTTGTTTTGGAACCAAATATGTTTCGATTGAAATGACACATATGATTTGTATCTAATGATATGTTACCTTGAAAAATCTTGTATTCTGCCTTACATTATGATATCTTACTTGTTTGAAACCGTTCCTTTTATTCTGAATATGCTTTGTCACTTGTTGAGCTGTTTTTAGCTCACTCCGTTGTTATATAAATCTTTCAGGTCAAGTTATCACTCTTTGAGATATTTTGAATTGGGCTGAGGTAGTGGAGAGCTATTCAGAATTATGGGCAAGTCTTGTTGGTTATTATGTTATTATTGTATAAACATATTTTGTAAGTAATAAAATGTTGTCGATGAACCGAAATGGATATACCTTGTGAAAGTGTTAGAAGATCTCTCTTATTTGGAATTATAGAATGTTAAGTCTAATTTATGATGATATGAACTTATGGTGAATAGTTAGAGTTCTGATTGTATAATTTATTTAGCTTGTTGATTTATAAATGTTGTTTATGTTTGTCAAGTTGGCTTGGGTTGCTATAAATGTGAATTATCGAGTGATGTGATATATGATTATAAACTACACAGGTTTTATAGATGTGAATTTGATAGAATGTTTTTTCAGTGTCCTCAAATGTTAGTTTAGATCCTGGATTGGTTTGTGTTGAAAATTGTTTTAAATATCATGGATATTTTTGAGGGGGCGTGACACCAGGAGACTCGGTCTCTCGGGCGTGACACCAGGAGACCCATGTCAGGCGGTGGTACTGCCGGTAGTTATTATTGCCAGCGGTGGTACCGCCCTTGTCAAGTGATGGTACCGCTTGAGCTTAGTCTTCGAGCGCTGTCAGGCGATAGTACCACCCAGAATGAGTAGTAGTACCACTCAGTGACAGATGATAGGTGGTAGTACTATCCAGTTATGGCGGTGGTATCATCAGGACCCCGAAAATCCGGGAATGGACACTTTTGAGCTCTAATTTTAAATTGGGGCCTATATAAACCTCACCTTTTCCTACATGAAAGGGTACCGAAAGCTTGCTTTAATTCTGAGTATTTGAATGCTTAAAAGTGTTGTAAAAGCTAGAGTTCTTCTCCCTCTTTCTTTTTAAGTGTTGATTATTCAAGAGAGGAGTGAAAACTTGTAAGGGTTGTCTCTTAAGCCTGTCAAAAGGACAAAAGCTCTAAAAGGGTGGTTGGTCTTCACCTGTTGAAGGAAGGCCTCTAGTGGATGTCGATGACCTTGTCAGAGGAGGAAGCCAAAAGTGGATGTAGGTCAAGATTGACCGAACCACTCTAAATCTCGATTTGCATTTACTTTCTGCTATTTATCTTGACTGGAAACTGCCTTCATTATTAAAACATCAACTACACTTCTTCACACTCTCAATTTAAAGATCTTTTCGAAACGGTTTTTGACGAAATCAGATTTTAACCGATGAAAGTTTTCTGCTGCACTAATTCATCCCCCCCCCCCTCTTAGTGTGCTATTGATCCTAACAATTGGTATCAAAGCGGGTTCACTCTCAGTTGGATTAAAACCTTAGAGAGATGACATTTGCTGGGAACCAAGAGGGTCACTCTATTACTTGTCCGCCCATGTTCAATGGGATGGATTACACCTATTGGAATGCTCGAATGATGATCTTCCTTATTTCCATGGATTTTGAGCTTTAGAATATTGTAGAAAATAGATTTTCAAAGTCTTCTCTTCCAATGATCGATTGTAATGAATCAGAGAAGAAGACTTTCGCTCTAAATGCAAAAGCTATGAATGCCTTATTTTGTGCACTAGATAAAAACGAGTTCAATCGTATTTCGATTTGTGAAACTGCATTTGATATTTGGCATACACTCAAAGTGACTCACGAAGGCACGAGTAGAGTGAAAGAGTCAAAAATCAATCTTTTAGTACATTCTTATGAACTTTTTTGAATGAAACCCAGTGAGACTATAGGAGACATGTACACTTATTTTATGGGTGTAATCAATGGTCTAAAAGGACTTGGTAAAAATTTTTCGGATTATGAGCTCGTCAATAAAATTCTAAGATCCCTTCCAAAGAGTTGGGACTCTAAAGTCATGGCCATTCAAGAGGCTAAAGATTTAAACAACTTCTCTCTTGAAAGAACAGGAAGGATATGACACTTAGAACTCAAGAAGACTACTTGAGAGAAAACTCAAGTGATGAGGACTTTGATGATGATTTGTCACTTTTAACAAGGAAATTCAAAAAAATCATTAAAAGAAACAAATTTAAAGATGACACTAAAAGTAAATTTGAACCCAAGAAAGACCAAGTAATTTGCTGCGAATGCAAGAAGCCGGGACACTATAAAAGTGAATGTCCCCAAGCCAAGAAGAGAACACCAAAGAAGAAGGCGCTCAAAGCAACATGAGATGACTCAAGCGTATCTGAAGATGAGGAGTCCAACACCAAGCAAGTTGCTCATTATGCACTAATGGCCATTGGAGAGGAGGTAATAAATTTAATTGATGCAGATTTATCATTCGATGAATTGTTAAATGCTTTTCATGATTTATTTGATGAATGCAAAACAATTAGTAGAAAATATAAATTGTTAAAACAGGAGCATGAACTCTTGTTAGTAATTTCAATAAATTAAAAATTAAGCATAATGATAGTTTAGCTCTATGTACGAAATGCCATAACTTAGAAATACTCCAAAAGGAGAACTTGCTACTCAAGGACACCTTGAAGAAATTTGAGGTTGTTAGCAAGTTTTTAAACATGATCCTTACCAATAAGGGTCACGTTCATAAAAGAAGTGGAATTGGATTTATGAGAAGCTCTTACCAAAATCCAACCACTTTTATTAAAGGCCCTATCTTGCATATTTCACACCAAAACAAATACAACTTTTGTTGCAAACATAAACATAGAACTTATCATTGTCCATTCAAGAAAGTCAGTTCAAACAAATTGATTTGGGTTCCAAAAGAAACCATTAAGAACTCCATGCAACATGATAAGCAATTTAGATCGATTTTTGAGGCACCCAATGTCTAATGGGTACCTAAAAATCATCATTTTTTGTAGAAACATATATCATCACAAGCTAGGAGCAAGAGATATTACCTTGATAGTGGATGTTCAAGGCATATGACCGGAGGTCCATCTCAATTCTCTAAGCTCACTAGCATAGACGAAGGCTATGTCACATTCGGAGACAACAACAAGGGTAAAATCATTGGTAAAGGAACAATAAGTAACAAATCCAATTTCTTTATTGAAGATGTTTTGTTAGTTGATGGTTTACAACATAACCTCTTAAGCATTAGTCAATTGGGCGTTAAAGGATATATTATTAAATTCGAATCTAATGCTAGCATTATTGAAAAACCACACAAGAACACATCTATGATTGCATTAAAATAAAATAATATATACATGATTGACATCAGTGATCTTTGCAATAAAATGTGTTTTTCGGTTTTGAATGACGATGCTTGGCTTTGGCATAGGAGATTAGGTCATGCTAGCATGAAACTAATCACCCAAATTTCATCCAAAGAACTTGTAAGAGGAATTCCTCATATCAAGTTCATCAAAGATAATGTGTGTGATACTTGTCAATTAGAAAAACAAACAAAAGATAGCTTCAAACCTAAGAATCAAATAAACACCTCTAGACCTTTGCAATTGATCCATATGAACTTATTCAGACCAATCTTTACATCAAGCCTAGGAGGTAGCAAATACGCTTTTGTTATTGTAGATGATTATAATAGATACACATGAACTTATTTCTTGAAACACAAAAGTGAATGCTTTAGATATTTCACCAAGTTTTGTAAACTTGTTCAAAATGAAAAAGGTTTTATGATTTCATCAATTCGAAGTTATCATAGTGGTGAATTTCAAAATTGTGATTTCCAAGAATTTTGTGAATCTAATGGATACAACCACAACTTCTCTACTCTAAGAAATCCTTAACAAAATAGAGTAGTAGAAAGAAAAAATAGAAATTTACAAAAAATGACAAGAACCATGTTAAATAAACATAGCTTACCCAAATATTTTTGGACTGAAGCTGTAAACACGGCTTGTTATGTCATGAATAGAGTTCTAATAAGACCCTTACTCACAAAAACTTCTTATGAGTTACAGAATAACAAAAAACCCAATGTTTCATATTTTAAAGTTTTTGGTGTAAGTGTTTTATCTTGAATGAAAAATATGCCTTAGAAAAATTTGATGCAAAATCCGATAAAGGAATTTTTCTTGGCTATTCTTTGATTTCTAAAGTATTTCGTATCTTCAATAAAAGAACATTAATTATAGAAGAATGCATTCATGTTGTTTTTAATGAGATTTTCGAAATTAAGAAAAATGATTTTGATGATGATGTTAACTTTGATACCTTGAATTTAAATGAAACCCCTTCTTCAACTAGCAATTTGGATGCATCCACTTCCGAAACATCCTTACCCAAGGAATGAAAATATGTAGTTGCTCATCCTAAGGAGCTAATCATAAGAGACACATCTAAAGGGGTTCAAACATATTCTTCTCTTAAAATTTTTTATGCCAATGCCACTTTTCTCTCCCAAATTGAACCTAAATGTATTGACGAAGCCATGAAAGATGATTTATGGATTATCGCAATGTAAGATGAGTTAAATCAATTTAAGAGAAATGAGGTGTGGAAGCTTGTTCCTAGGCCAAATGACCATTTAGTTATTGGTACTAAATGGGTCTTTAGAAATAAGCAAGATGAATCTGGTATCGTGGTTAGAAACAAGGCTAGATTAGTGACCAAAGGTTTCAACTAAGAAGAAGGTATCGATTACGAAGAAACCTTCGCTCCTATGGCTCGATTAGAAATTTGAAGGATACTCCTTGCCTATGCTAGTAGTAATAATTTTAAGTTGTTTCAAATGGATGTTAAAAGTACTTTTCTAAATGACTTTATTTCAGAAGAAGTTTATGTTGAACAACCTCCCGGATTTGAGAATAATAATCTCCCTAATCATGTGTTTAAATTAACTAAAGCTCTCTATAGTTTAAAACAAGCCCCAAGGGCTTGGTATGAGAGACTTAGTTCATTTCTTATTAAAAATAATTTCTCTAATGGCAAGGTCAATACTACATTGTTTATCAAAAATTTTGAAAATAATTTTCTTATTGTTCAAATTTATGCTGATGATATTATCTTCGGTTCCACGAACGAATCTCTTTGTGAATCTTTTGCTAAAAGTATGAGCCTTGAATTTGAAATGAGTTTGATAGGAGAATTAACCTTCTTTTTAGGTTTACAAATCAAACAACTAAGTAATGATACATTTATTAGTCAAACAAAATACACTTTAGATTTACTAAAAAGGTTTAATATGGATAGCTCAAAAGCTATTAACACTCCTATGAGCACCTCCACTAAGTTAGAAATTGATGAAAGTAGAGAAAGCTTTGATAAAAAATTTATAGGGGTATGATAGGAAGTTTACTTTACCTCACTACAACTAGACCGGATATCATGTTTAGCGTAAGACTTTGTACTATGTTTCAATCTAATCCTAAGATATCTCATCTCAAAGCAGTTAAAAGAATACTTAGATATCTTAAAGGAACCACAAATCTAGGATTATGGTATCCAAAATCCAAGAATTTTGAGTTAGTTGCTTATGCTGATGCGAATTTTGCTAGATGTAGATTAGATAGAAAAAGCACATCAAACATACCAAATTTTAGGATATGCCCTTGTTTCCTGGTCATTCAAGAAATAAAACTCGGTTGCACTATCAACAACCGTAGCTGAGTATATTGCAGCTAGTGCATGCTGTGCACAAGTTGTATGGATGAAAAACACCTTAGAAGATTATAAAATTTATCTTAAAAATATTTTCATTAAATGTGATAACACAAGTGCAATATGTTTAACAAAGAATCTCATTCAACACTCTAGAATAAGACATATTGACATTAGGCATCACTTTATATGAGATCATGTCACTAATCATTATGTAATCCTAGAGTTTATTGATATAAAACATCAATTTGTCGATATTTTTATAAAACCTTTAAGTGAAGAACAATTTAATTTTATTAGAAGAGAATTAGGAATGTTGACTTGTCTGAATACATGAATTTTTTTCATTTTCGGACTTTCTTGATTCGGTGCTGAAAATTTCATGATACAAATTCTACATAAGATTGTGTGCTTCAATAACATGTTTACTTTAATGTTGGAAATTTTGTGCCTTGATGCTAAAAATTTCTATGATGATGAACATATTTACCTTCATGATTGTAATTGAAAAGCTATAACAAAATATTGTCCGAATGCATGATTTTGTTGTATATCTCTTTCGGATTTAAGGTATTTCTTGAATGGAGCTTTCATAACCCTATACTATATCAAATTTATTACATATCCATGCTCCATCACTAAATGATTTTTGATACATAGAATTAATTGATAAATGTATCTCTCATGGACTTATCTTTTGTAAATTTTTTTTGAGAAATGGATTTGATGTAATCATTCTTTCACGTAAATTCCTTCTTGATGAAGGAAGATTTCTTTTTGGACACTTGCAAAGATTTAATTTCACATGTATATCTTGATCCTTGTAAAATGAAGCATGATTTAATCTCTTATCGTTTATAAACTTCATTCAAAGTTAGTTCTCAATGGCTTTTCTCCTTCATGCAAAACATTAATAACGAATAAAAAGGGAAGAAGTAATGAAAGCTATCTCCTTAATGGACTTTTGAATAATACCATGTCATGATTGCTTGAAAAATAAGTTGTATGAATGGAATCTTACAACTTATTGTTGAAAAATGACATGAATCTTTTTATGACATGAATTTTTATCACACTTGAAATACATTTGAATTGCTCTCCTTTTTTTGATGACAAAGGGGGAGAAATATGTGGTAAATTGATGAAAGAATGAATTGCTATACACTTGAAATGTTTGTATTATGTTAAGATATCTAGAGCTTACATTGTAATTTTACAATGTTGATATCTTACCATATGATGATTTGCTATGATTGCTATCCTTCATGTATGAAATATAAGACTTGAAAATGGATGTCATGCCTTGACATCATTTTCAGAATTGCTATATCATGATAGGAATCATGATGAGGGTATTGATAAGCTTAAATAAAATTAACTTATTAATATGTCTCTTAAATTCAAAGGCTTTGAACTCAAGAATGACTTATCTCAAGTATGACATATAGAGAGGGGGAGTTAAGGTTAACTCTGTTATCAATTAATTATCATCATAAAAAAGGGAGAGATTGTTGAATCTCAGATTTTGATGATGAAGTCAATTGTCATTTGTTTATCTAATGTATATGTTGAGATAAGTGTGTAGGATTAACTACGATGGTAGTAAGGCATACAGCAGGTGTTGAGCCGGAGTCAAGACCAAGATCACATTAGGAGTTCGAGAGTTTATCGGAAGTTCGGACGTTCATCGAAAGTTCTACAGGAACAATCCGAGAAGTCCAGGAGCTTACCAAAGAAGCTCATCGGAACTCACCAAGAAGATCGTCGCGAAGTCTAAGAGCTTGCCGGGAGTCCGTCGGAGCATCACTAAGGGTTCGTCGGATATTTAACGGAAGTTTGCCGAAAGCTCACCGGAAGAAGCGATTGATACACCGGAACACGAATTGCAGTAATGATGTCTTAATTGTCGTAGTTAGTTTATAGATTAAGTTAGGATTGGAAGGTGATCCTTCTAACTTAATCAGGGGCCAATTGAGCCCTTAACGGACCTAAATTAGGTTAAATGGAATAGCCCATTCGGACCCAGAATTCCTGGCCGACAGTGGCACTACTAGGGCCAGAAGTGGCACCGCCCAAGAGACTCGATCTCCCAGGAGTTCTAGACGGTAGTACCACCCATGTCAGGTGGTGGTACCATTGGCATTCATTACTGCAAGCGGTGGTACCACCCCTATCAGGCGATGGTACCGCCTGAGCTCAGTCTTCGAGCGTTGTAAGGTAGTAGTATGTTAGGACTCTAGCTAGGAGAGTCCTAATTGAGAGGGACATTCATGTAAAATTGTTAGGACTTTAGCTAGGAGAGTCCTAATTGAGAGTGACATTCTGTTAGGACTCTAGCTAGGAGAGTCCTAATTGAGAGGGACATTTTGTTATGACTCTAGTTAGGAGAGTCCTAATTGAGAGGGACATTCATGTAAGAGGTTTTTTCTTAGAGAAGAATTAGGAGTTGTAAGGGAATAGGAGTCTTGAGTAGGAGTCCTATTAGGAGTTGGTTAGAAGTAAGAGTCTTAAGTAGGAGTCCTATTAGGAGTTAGGGTTTAGAAGCCCTATAAATAGCCATGTATTCCTCCTCTTTTCTCAAGCAATAGATGAATCTTTTCTGCAGCCTTTGAGCAGCAACTTGGAGGGAGGAACCCCTATAGAGTTCCAAGGAGGCCGATCCCCTAAAGAGATCAACCCCAAGTTTAGAATCTGCAAGGGTTCTAACACCTGGTATCAGAGCAATGTTCTTGGCGTCTCACTGCCCTTCCACAGCCATCCATCAACCCTCTACAACCATCCAAAGCATTTCCCACAATTGCTTAAAAGATCGTCACCGAATTCCGCCTTCATCTCCACCACCACGGATCATCCTTTAATCTCCCCGTGAATTGCAACAGGTTCTGGTTTCCTACCTTACTGCTGCTGCAATTTAGTTATCCTTATTCGAAAATCCAAAAAAAAAAAAAAATTGTTCCTATATTGCTGCATAAACTTTTCGTTACAAAGTTTTCATCTCTACGACGAAAGATACATTACAGAATTCCAACCGCATAGCACCATCTGTTTGATCTTGCTATTGTGCTTTTTCTATCCAAATTTCTATGAAATTTTTATGACATCTTTGACACTTCTTAACAGTGGATTTCCCTTTAGTTTCATTAAAAAATTCTCAATATAAACTACTGATCTTTTATGTCCAATCTGCTGTACTTGAATTGCAGAATTCAAGCCGCATAGCACTATCTGTTTGATCTTGCTACTGTGCTTTTTCTATCCAAATTTATACGAAATTTTTATGACATCTTTGACACTTCCTAACAGTAGATTTCCCTTTGGTTTTATCGAAAAATTCTCAATATAAACTACTGATCTTTTATGTCCAATCTGCTGCACTTGAAAATCTATGCTGCAGAAAATTTCAACTGCATATCGTTGCCTTAACCCATCTATTTGCAATCTTTTTGAATGAAATTTCTTATACACTTCATAGATCATCTTGGCTTCCATCTAAGATTGATCTATTAAGAAATTCATCTCTAAAAACGATTTTATGTTGCTGCAAATTTTCATCGTAGCCCGCTGAAATTTTTCGACGATAATTCTGTAATTGCAACTTGCACCAATTTCCTTGCTGTTATACTGCCGAAGTTTTCTTGATTAAATTAGATATCCTTGCTGTCATATAAACTGTGATTTTGCTATCAATTCCCTCTTCAATTCTCCTAAGTTTTTGGTGGAAATTACGTCGAGAAACCGTTGTTTCTTCGACGACAATTCTACTCTTACAAGACAGCACATACTTGCTGCAACTTCCACGGATTTCTGTCAAACCTTTGCTACCATCTACTACAGATCTAAAACTTTCATCCACAGCCCTAAAACTCTACTAAACAACACCTTCAAACTGCACCCAAAACAGCCACAAAACAAGCCTAAACCGCAGCCTACATCCACCAATCCACCAACACTTTCGACCATCACTTCTCTCAACCTATACATGCCTTTAACCCAACAGCAAAAGAGAGATCTTAACATCATTGATTTGGGGCCATATACTATGGCATCTAAGGAGGCAATCAATGCTATGTTCGAAGCCTTGGAGGCGCGAATGGAGGATAAGATTCGGACGCTCTTTACCGAACTCAGATTGGGCCGACCACTAAGCCCGAAAAAATCATATCAAGGAGAGAGCTTTGCCCAATCACACCAAGCCCGAAGAGATGACTTCCAAGGGAGGAGAGGCTCTATGACCGACCCCAACTATCCATGCATGAGAGTGGACTTTCCTAGATGGGAAGAAGGAGACCCGATTGGTTGGATCTCACGCGCGGAGCGATATTTTTGGTACCACAAAATCGCAGATGCATCTATGGTAAAAATTGCAGCTATACATCTTGAAGGGGATGCTATACAATGGTTTAAATAGTTTGAACATACTTATGGAGTCCTTTCATGGCAACAATTCAAAGAAGGACTGCTGATCCGCTTCATACCAACCGATTACGAGAATATTGACGAACAACTAGCAAAGATCCGACAAACCTCCACCATTCAGGAGTACCAAACTAGGTTTGAAAGGTTATCTAATCAAAATCATGATTGGTCTCAAAAACAGCTATTGAGGACCTTCATTGAGGGCTTGAAGACGGAGATCCGAGGAGAAGTTAAAGCGCGACAACCGTACACGCTTATGGCAGCCATCTCTTTCGCACGACATCAAGAGGAGCAATTGAACCATGAAGCTTGGAGGACTAGGGTTGCTCCTCAACCAGTAATATTGAAGCCCTCAGCCCCCCATACTATTGACCAAGTCCCTACACCAAAGAGGTTAACAAGAGAAGAGCTTCGGGAGCGATATGCGAAGGGGTTATGTTGGCATTGTGACGAGCCGTGGAGCCATGAGCATCGCTGTAGTAAAGGGGGACTTCTTATGATTGAACCGATAGAAGAAGAAGTCATTGAACATCCAGAAGAGAGCCTTGAACATGAAGAAGAAGATGCAGAAGAAGAGCCACAACCGATCGAAGTTACGGTATATACACTAGCTGGCTACTCAAACCTGCAAACGATGAAAGTTGGAGGCCTTCTCAAACAACAACCGATCACTATTCTCATCGACACGGGCAGAACTAATAACTTCCTAAACAGTAAGGTTGCTGTCCATATGAACTTACCTATTGAGAATTGCAACAGGTTTGTCACTAAGGTCGCCAACGGACAGATTTTGAAATGTGATCATAGGTGCCCGCAGGTGAAACTATTGCTGCAGGACCAAGAGATAATTGCAGATTTCTTCCTCCTCACTCTTGATGATTATGAGGCCATACTCTGAATTAAATGGTTGATGACATTAGATGATATTTCTTGGAATTTTATGCAACTATTTATAAAATTTTACAGTAAGGAGAAACAGGTGATACTGTATGGGAAACGTGAGGGCGACGTAACGATGATTTGCACACAACAAATGGAGAAGGTTTTGCATAAAGCATGCAGCGGTTTTTTGGTACAACTTGAGCAGCAATCTAAGGGAGAGCCAACAAAATTTGAAGATCCAAATCTACTTCCTTTGCTTGCTGAATTTTCAGATATATTTGACGAACCGTGTAACCTACCTCTTACCCGTCGGCATGATCATTGTATAACGATTCTTCCAGGCAAATCTGCAGCAAATGCTCAGCCATATTAGTATCCACATCTCTAGAAGGATGAAATAGAAAGGATTGTAAAAGAGATGCTCAAAACAGGAGTTATTCGGCCATGTTGTAGCCCCTACTCTTCACCGGTGCTCCTCATACGAAAGAAGGATGGAATATGGCGATTATGTGTTGATTACCAAACTCTCAATGGCATAACCATCAAGGATAAATACCCTATTCCAGTAGTAGATGAGTTGTAAGATGAAAGGGAGCATAAATCTTCACAAAGCTGGACCTTCGATCCGGGTATCATCAAATACAAGTATGCGAAGAAGACATACCGAAAACCACCTTTTGAACACACAATAACCACTATGAATTTTTGCTTTCTTCAAAAGAAGGTGGAATATCTTGGGCATATCATATCAGAGGAAGGTGTGGTAGTAGACCCCTTCAAAATTGGAGCAATGCAAAATTGGCTGACCCCGAGGAACATAAAATTGCTACATGGCTTTCTGGGTTTAACAGGCTACTACTGCAAGTTCATGAAAAACTATGGAGAGATCAGTGCACCACTTACTTCCTTTCTGAAAAAAGATGTCTTCCAATGGTCGGACAGAGCCTCCGTTGCCTTCGACAAACTTAAGGCAGCCATGACGACGACGCCGGTGCTAACACTACCAGATTTCAACCGACCCTTCATTATTGAGGCCGACGCATCTGGAGTTGGAATTGGAGCAATTCTCATGCAAGATGGTCGACCACTCGCATACACTAGCAAGGCATTATCTCCCTCCTATCAAAATAAGTCAACATATGATAAGGAGATGCTCGCCATTGTGCGTGCAGCAACGAGGTGGAGACCCTACTTGATTGGTCGACGATTTCAAAATAAAACCGATCATAAAAGCCTCAAGTACTTTTTGGAGCGAAAGATATCATCCCCTGAGCAGCAAAATTAGGTAACAAAACTTCTTAGATTTGATTATGAAATAACTTACAAAAAGGGGAAAGAGAATGTTCTTGCAGATGCGCTTTCACAGCTACCCGAGCAAGCTAAAGTTTTGGCCATTTCACTTCCGACCAACGACTTCCTTGAGGATATTTAGATGGAATGACAGGAAGATTCAGAGACTAGTAAGATTATAAAAAAATTGGAGGAAGCACCAAGCTCCGTAGCTCATTACAACTAGGACTCAAAAGAATTACACTATAAGAGTACTAAATTGAAAAGGAGTATGGCATATCACTCACAAACCGATGGCCAGACAGAAGTTGTAAATAGGTGCTTGGAGATAGCCCAAAGCCACCCACCAAATATGACTACCCAAGGAGGACTTCAGACTCAGCCAAGTGCCATTATTGATCGACGGATTATGACTCGACGACGACGATCCACTACTGAATTGCTAATACAGTGGGCAAACCTACTAACAGAAGATGCCACTTTGGAGAACTATGATGACTTGAAGATCAAATTCCCAAAATTCATGAATCGTCAGCCTCGAGGACAAGGCTAATTTGAAGAGGGCGGGTTTGTTAGGACTCTAGCTATGAGAGTCCTAATTGAGAGGGACATTCATGTAAAACTGTTAGGACTTTAGCTAGGAGAGTCCTAATTGAAAGGGACATTATGTTAGGACTCTAGCTAGGAGAGTCCTAATTGAGAGGGACATTTTGTTATGACTCTAGTTAGGAGAGTCCTAATTGAGAGGGACATTCATGTAGGAGGTTTTTTCTTAGAGAAGAATTAGGAGTTGTAAGGGAATAGGAGTCTTGAGTAGGAGTTCTATTAGGAGTTGGTTAGAAGTAAGAGTCTTAAGTAGGAGTCCTATTAGGAGTTAGGGTTTAGAAGCCCTATAAATAGCCATGTATTCCTCCTCTTTTCTCAAGCAATAGATGAATCTTTTATGCAGCCTTTGAGCAGCAACTTGGAGGGAGGAACCCCTATAGAGTTCCAAGGAGGCCGATCCCCTAAAGAGATCAACCCCAAGTTTAGAATCTGCAAGGGTTCTAACATAGTACCGCCCAGACTGAGCGGTAATATCGCTCAGTGATAGATGGCAAGTGATAGTACCGCCTAGTTATGGCAGTGGTATCGCCAGGACCCCGAAATCCGGGAATAGACACTTTTGAGCTCCAATTTCAAACTGATTGGGGCCTATATAAACTCCACCATTTCCTACATGAAAGGGTACTGAAAGCTTGCTTTAATTATGAGTATTTGAAGGCTTAAAAGTGTTGTAAAAGCTAAAGTTCTTCTCCCTCTTTCTTTCTAAGTGTTGATCATTCAAGAGAGGAGTGAAAACTTATAAGGGTTGTCTCCTAAGCTCGTCAAAAGGAGAAAAGCTATAAAAGGGTGGTTGGCCTTCATCTATTGAAGGAAGGCCTCTAGTGAACGTCGGTGACCTCATCGGAGGAGGAAGCCAAAAGTAGATGTAGGTCAAGATTGACCGAACAACTCTAAATCTCTGTTTGCATTTACTTTCTAATATTTATCTTAACTGTAAACTGGCTTTATTACTTTACATCAACTACACTTCCACAAACTTTCAATTTAAAGATCTTTCCGACACGATTTTTGACGAAACCATATTTTAACTGATGAAAGTTTTCCACTGCACTAATTCAACCCCCCCCAACCCCCCTCCCCTCTTAGTGTGCTCTTGATCCTAACATATTTAGGATCTGTGTTTAAAGGCGAATCGGTCCCATTATCGTGATCTCATCATGATCTGATTCCCATTGCACGGATCCAAGGACATCACTATATATATATATATATATATATATATATATATATATATATATATATGTAATAAGTAATATAAATTGATAAATACCAAAATATAATAAGCAAAAAGACTGCGTGTCAAGTCACACGTACCATCACTCATATGATTGGCTTAAAGGGAACCTATGACTAGTATTAACTATGATAGTGATCAAGGCATAAATGAAAATGAAGTCCTGGAATCAAGAACAAGATTTTATTGGGAGTTCGAGAGTTCATCGGAAGTCCGGATGTTCGTCGAAAGTTCTACCGGAATTGACCAAGAAGTTTAGGAGCTTGCCAAACAAGCTCGTCGGAACTCACCAAGAAGATCGTCGTAAAGTCTAGGAGCTTGCTAGTAGTCCGCTAGAACATTGTCGAGAGATCATCGAAAGTTCGCTGAAAGGTTGCTGGAAGAAACCTAGACTTACCAGACTTATTTAGCTTAGTGTATGCCTTAAAATTCATAGTTAGCATATAATTGGGTTAGAATTAGGCTAACTTAATTAGGTGCCAATGAGGTCCAAGTTTGAGTTGTATTGGGCCAAGTGAAAGGCCCAGACAATGACCCAACAAGTGAAACCATTATGGTATAACATCCGAACAGTGTCAGGCGGTGGTACCGCCCAAACATAGTCTCCGAGAGACTGTCAGGCGATGGTACTACTAGACTAGGCAATGGTAATACCTAGTGGTAGGGTGTTAGGGGATGGTACCGCTAGGCTGGACGGTGGTACCGCCCAGTGTTAGTGCTACAAGCGGTGGTACCGATAGTACCCCAAAAATCAGGGATGAGGCACTTTTAGGCTCCAAGTTTGAATCCACTTGAGGCTTACAAATACCCCTCTCATCCTTGGTTAACATACATAAGAATTGAGAGCAAAAAGAAACAAAAAATCTATTGTAATCTTATGAGAACTCCTCTCAAGCTTTAAGTGTTAGTCTTGTTTAAGAGAGAAATGAAGGGGGTTGTAAAGGTTCTCTCCTGAACCTATCAAAAGGAGAATCGAGTGAAAAAGGATAGTTGATCTTTGCTCGTTGAAAGAAGATCAGTAGTGGAAGTTGGTGGCCTTGAGTGAAGAGGAATCGGGAGTGGATGTAGGTCACAACGATTGAACCATTATAAATCAGTTGCATTTCTGTTTTACTATTTACCTTTATTTCAATCTACTTTACATTACAAACTGATTTCTTACTCTCACTACGCTCTCATACACTTTCAAGTTAATATATTCCGAGATTGGTTTTAATCGAAACGAATATTTTTAGATACGATGTCACTTTTATCCACTGCACTAATTTAACCCCCCTCTTAGTGCCGACTCGATCATAACATGGAAATACGTCGAGATGCCGACATAATCAATAAGGATGAGATGGATGATCACAGGGCATAGAGATGCATCGCTGCACTCATAGATCATGATGTGATTGATTAGGCCTACTAGCTCAGGCCTAATCACATTAGACTGTGGTCCATGATCATCTGGTGTGATTGCTCATGTGATGTGTAATTGCCTATACACCTACTATATATATATATATATATATATATATATATATATATATATTTGCATGCGATGTAGATATATATTAAATATGTATGTGTGTGACATGTCATATTAGGAGACCAAATAAAATCCCTTCTATCGATAATATTAAGTCGATAAACGTGAGGCTAGACTTGTTGAATCTCAGATTTTGATGATGAAACCAATTGATAGAATTTATGATCTAATCTACGTTTTGAGTGATGTAGGATTAGCTTTGATCATTAAGAGATAATTAAAGTAAGAAGATTCAATGTTGGGTCAAAGTGGAACATGTCAGAATATTGGACGTCGAGTTGGAGGATTAGTTGACATGTCGGCAAAAGGCTTCCTACCATGAGTTCGGGCATCAGGCTTAGAAGAGTGGACATTGTGCCAAGGAGATCAGAGTTGTACAGATCAACATGCCGATTGGGTAAAAGACTACAAAAGAGGATGATGCACCGATGAACCAATGACATGCCGGATAACATGTGATTAATGTATTATAATAATTATCTAGATCGAAATAGTTTTAGTTATAATTAGGTTGGTTTATAATATAATTATGACTATTGAGACTCTGTAAAATAGAGACTATTGATTTTGACCTTTGAGTGCTCTCTTGCTTATAACTCTTTGTTGAAAACTTTGATTTATTTGAAACATCATTTATTAGAAACCAGACTTATAAACCTTTCTGTAAATATCAGATTTAAAAGATTTAGAGCATAAATGATGACTAAATCATCTGTTCTAATTAACTCTATGAATTCTACAAAATAGAGATAATATTCTCTGTCCTTTAGTTACTAAATTATTTATAACTCATTGTTGGAAACTCCTATTCATACAAAATATGATTTATCTAAAACTAGATTGATATATCTTTCAAATGACCCATATTTTATGCACATTAGAGCATAATTGATTATCCAAATAATTCACATAATGTGCCTCTCAAATTATGTCAGAATCGATCTTTGGTTGATTTCACCTATACTTGTTTCATCTTTTTTGGAATTGATTTTAGCTAAAACCCTTACTTTAGTTGAGTTTTACCTTATTGCTTCGAATTCATGTATACTCTTGTCTTACAAGTATTTGCATACCTGAATCTATTATGTAAACTTTATGTTTGTATTGTAATGTTTCATATAGGCACATGCATTCCGTTGTTCCGCATGTGTTTCTGCTATGTCTCAATTTTATTGTTCATAATACCCTTTTATACTATGGTGTTTATAGGATAATGTGAACCTTTGCTAGAAATAGTAAAGGGATTATTTGGACTTTTGCCAGAAATGGAAAAGGGTATGTGCTTAGAGCCCGTGATACTCTAGATTATGTTTGGTGGTCATTCAGAAATGTATGGACCATATTATGTTATGATCCCACTTCACCTTCTATCTGTTTGATATGATATCCAGAGCTTTGGTTATGTACTTCTATATATGCTCTGGACAAAAATGAAGTGTGTAACGTCATATGCAATGTTTGAGCTTCTGTTTCGTATTTGTTCTTTGATATGTTCTGAAATGTTTCTTATGCTTTTTAAACATTTCATACATCATTAATTTGCTCTGAAATGTGTTATATGTCATTGATATATACTAACACATTTCATATGTCTTTGATAAGCTCCGAAAAGTTTCATATGTCATTGATATTGTAACACCCCTGATTAGTCCCACATCGAAAGTGGGCAAGATTAAGATTGGCTTATAAGGGTCTGATGAGTGTATTACTATTAACTTTAGCTTAAGCATTTTGATCAGTGGTTTAGACCAAACAAAGTTGATAGGCTAATTAGCCCAGTAGGCTCAAGTCGTGACATTTGGCATCAGAGCCGACCTAGCATTTAGGCATAGTGAGGGGGCTCGAAAGGGCTACCTGTAGATTGTAACACTCTTTATTAGTCCCACATCGAAAGTGGGCAAGATTAAAATTAGCTTATAACGGTTTGTTGAGTGTACTATTATCAACTTCATATGTCATTGATATGCTGGATAGCTTATCACACTTGTGGATTTATGTGGTGGTTATTGTCTTTGTGAGTTGGTTTTAGATTTTATGATTATATAGTTTCAGGTTATTGTCCTTAAATGTATGTTTGGATCCTGGAATGGATTATTGTTGAATTATAATATATTGATTTTGAGTTAGGTTCACACTTCCTGAACGTTAAAAATTCAGGGGGGGTGAAATAAGGACCATGAGATTCTATCCCAATAGACAACTCCTTATACACATGAGCTTACATTCTGAACAGAGTTCTAACTAAGTCGGTATAGACAACTCCTTATACACATGAGCTTACATTCTGAATAGAGTTCTAACTAAGTCGGTAGTGTCTATACTATATGAGATATGGAAAGGGAAGAGGCTCGATCTTAAGGTTATTAAGATTTGGGGCTGCCCTGCCCATGTTAAAAGATATAACCCCGATAAGTTGGAATCGAGGATAGAGCAGTGCAAGTTCGTGGGATACCCCAAGGAAACTTATGGGTATTATTTCTATCATCCAAAGGACCAAAAGGTCTTTCTAGCAAAGTGAGCGTTATTCCTTGAGAAGGAACATATTCATAGCAGAGATAGTGGGAGCGTGATAGAGTAGAGCGAGGTTAGAGAACCTAGCTCAAGCACCACTCCATAGCCTGAGTCTATTCAGGTACATAGCACATAAGTTTCGACTTTACATAGGTCTAACAGAGTATCCCATCATCTTGAGAGATAAATGGGACATACATATTGAGGAAAGGATGTTGAGGATATTGATCCTAAGACCTACAAGGAGGCCGTTACAAGTATGTACTCCGGGAAGTGGCTGTTGAATCTTGTATTTTGATAATGAAACCAATTGATAATTGTGTTAATGTTTTAATCTGCGTTTTGAGTGACGCAAGATGCTTTGATCAGGATAAGATAATTAAAGTGGAAAAATCAAGTTATGCCGAAGGAGAACATGTCAGAAGATTGGGCATTGGGTTGATGGATCGATCGACGTATCGATAGAAGGCTTTAGGCCATGGATTCGGGCATCGGGCCAAGAAGAGTGGATATTGCGCCAAGGATATTGAAGTTGCGGAGTCAACTGGCCGATTGGGCAATAGGCTGCAAGAGAGGACGATGCGTTAAAGAATCGGACGAAGCGTCGAGAGACCAATGACGTGCTGGACAACTTGATTGATGCTTAGTATTAATTGTCTAGATTGAAGTTTATTTTACATGTGCAGAATTAACTATGATAGCAGAAAGACATATAGTAGGAGTTGTGCCGGAGTCAAGACCATGATCACATTGGGGGTTCGAGAGTTCGACAGAAGTCCGGTTTTGATGAGCTTCTTTGGCAATCCACGAGGTTCTGCAGGAACAAATCTGAGAAGTCCAAGAGCTTGCCAAAGAAGCTCGTCAAAACTCACCAAGTGGATTGTCGTAAGTCCAGGAGTTTGCTAGAATTCCACTGGAGCATCGCTAAGGGTTCGTCGGATGTTCGCCGGAAGTTCGCCGGAAGAAGCGATTGACGCATCAAAGCAAGTTACAGTATTAATGTCTTAAATATCATAGTTAGCATGTAGATTAAGTTAGGAATGAGAGGTGATCCCATTAACTTAATCTGGGGGCAATTGGGCCCTTGATAGACCCAAATTGGGCTGATTGGATTAGCCCATTCAAACCCAAAATTCCTAGCCGGCGGTGGCACCGCCTAGTAGCTCAGTCTCCCAAGAATGCCAAGCGGTGATACCGCCCCTGTCAGGCGATGGTAACGTCTGAGCTCGGTCTCCGAATAATGCTAGGCGGGAGTACCGCCCATTTATGGTGGTAGAACCGCTAGGAACTCGGAAATTCTAGAGATGATATTTTTGAGCTCCAAATTCGAACCAGTTGGGGCCTATATAAACCCCACCCTTTCCTACATGAAAGGGACCGAAATCTTGATCTTATTCTGAGAATTTGAGAGTTCAAAAGTGTTGTAAAAGGCCAAAAGTTCTTTTCCCTCTTTTCATCTAAGTTTTGATCATTCAAGAGAGGAGTGAAAATCTGTAAGGGTTGTCTCCTAAGCCTATCAAAAGGAGTAAAGCTGTAAAATGGTAGTTGGCCTTCGCCTATTGAAGGAAGGCCTCTAGTGGACATCGGTGACCTAATTGGAGGAAGAAGCCAAAAGTGGATGTAGGTCAAGATTGACCGAACCACTATAAATCTCAGTTTACATTTACATTATGCTCTCTATCTTAACTACAAACTACCTTCATTGCTTTTCTTCAACTGTACTTCACTTAATCTTAAGTTGAAGAACTTTTCGAAATGATTTTTCATCAAAAGTGTTATTATCGTACGAACGTCGTTTTAAATCATTGAAAGTTTTCCATTGCACTAACTCACCCCCCCCCCCTCTCTTAGTGCTCTTGATGCTAACAATTGATATTAGAGCCTCGTTTTTCATATTTTATTGAACACCCAAATTGAAATGACTCTTTTCGACGACCAAGAGGGTCACTCTCTCACTCTCATTTGTCCTCCCTTTTTACTCTCATTTGTCCTCCCTTTTTCAATGGGACGGACTACACTTATTGGAAAACTTGAATTAGAGTTTTCTTGCTTTCGTTGGATTTGAATTTATGACACATTGTCGAATCCGATTTTAAAATGTCTTCTCTTCTGATGAAAGATTGGAATGATTTGGAGAAGAAGATATTTTCTTTAAATGCTAGAGCTATGAACGCTCTATTTTGCGTCTTAGACAAAATCGAGTTTAATTGGGTTTCTACTTGTGAATTAGCTTTCGACATACGACACACTCTTGAAATCACACATAAAGGCACATGTAGTGTTAAGGATTCTAAAGTTAATTTTTTAATGCATGATTTCACGCTTTTTCAAATGAAGCCGAGCGAAACCATTTTTGACATGTACACCCGTTTTACGGATGTCGTCAATGGTTTAAAAGCTCTTGGCAAATGTTTTTCGGATTTTGAACTTGTAAATAAGATTTTGCGTTATCTTAATAAAACTTGGGATTCAAAAATAATTGCTATTCAAGAATCAAAAGATTTGAACCATTTCCCTCTCAAAGAACTAATAGAGTCTTTGATGACTTATGAATTAACGTGCAATGCACGTGAAGAACTCGAGAACCACCTTCCAAAGAACATGAAGGATTTGGGACATAAAACATTTGAAGACCACTCGAGTATAAGCTCAAGTGATGGTGAACTCGAACTTTCAATAAAAATTATGAAACAAAAATTTAAAAACAAAAAGAACGCAACTACTTGCTTTGAACGCAAGAAGAAGAAAAAAAATTGGGATAAATCAAGCTCCTCCGAAGACGAGAAGAAAATTAAGAAAGGCGAGGTGGCAAACTACGCCTTAACGGCATTCAACAATGAGGTAATCAAACCCTCCTTAATTTATTTTGAAATTACTTAATATTTTCCATGATGTATTTTTTTTAGAATAATTATTTTTCTTGAAAATTGCATGTTTAAAAAATTAAAAATGCAAGAATATGATCATGCTCATAATTTTAAAAATAATAATGAAAATTACATGTTTTATGTTAATGAAATAAAATGTTAGATTTAAATCTAATGATCATATGTATGTTTTTCTTAAGAAGAAAAAATATGTATCTTGATAATTTCTGATTTTGATTGAAACCATGCTTGATGTTAAGAAGTTTAATATCATGCTTAATGATGATGCATGGCTTTTGTATGAAAAACTAAGCATGAAAAGATAGATTCACCTAAAAAGAAAAATACATGACTACAACAAATAACAAAATGATTTTGATTGAAAATACCTTATGCTCAAAGAAACCATGATTGATGAATACGCTTTATGTTTAATGATTTCTTTGCCTTGTATGTCCTAATGAATATTTTGAAAATAAATGAAATCATGTTTGATTTGAAGTAATGCATAATGATCATGCTTAATGAGTTTTCTTTCAAAATGATGCATAATGATTTTTGTGATTTATGGATTATCGATTTTCACGATAATAAAAGTGGCTTTTTCAATTTAAAAAAATTGATGCACGTTTTGATTTGACATAAATGAAATAGGCATACTTATATGAAATAGTGTAAGTGTCATGACAATTGTATACTTAATGATGCATAAAGTTGTAATGAAAATATTGAAATTTTGATACCATGATTTGAAGATTTTATGCATGATATTTTAAAGTTATACATGATGATTTTTGTGGTTTATTGATCTTGATGGTTTTTATGACGAAATTTCTTTTTCGATCCTAAATAATTGATGATATATATATATTTTTGCACAAAAAGGACAAAGGCATGCTTGTATGAAACAACTAAATAGAGAAAAGTATTTTTCTTGATAATTCATTTTCTCTATCTCATTGACTTTGATGAATCTATTTTGTCATCTTTTTATGAATCTCTTGAAAATAATTTTGATTTGATGATTTGAATTTGAATGAGCTTTATCTTGATTTTTCGAGATTTATAACTTGAGATTTACTCTATAAAAATCGAGATCTTTTATCCTCAATGTTTCTTTTTGCCATCTACCATCCAAATGAATCATGATTGGTATCATTGCTGTATTTCTTCTTATCGTGTACTAAAGAGAAATTTTTTCTAAATGAATCATGATAGTTTGGAACCATAATTTTTTTATGATTCATAATGAATTGAGAAATTTTATATGCTTGAATTAATATCTTGTTCTCCTACAAGATTGAATGAATTTTATCTATATCATGATCTCCTAAGAATTCCTTTCATTGTTTTTAAAGAGGAGATGTGTCAAAATGAATCATGTTTTTTGATTTTATGATTTTTATGAAATTCCTTATGTTCATGAAATATTTATCACATCACCCAATAATTCTTCTTGATATTCCTTATGTGATGATATGAATACATGAAATATTCATTAATTTATTTTGATGTATACAAATAAGAAGTTTCGATCATGCATGGTAGGATGTAATTTGATATAATTGGTACCATCATGATGTGAAATAAATGATGATTTGGAATTATGCATGTAATACTTTAACTTATGATAATAGTGCATCCAATGATAAAATATTCATGAGAAAAAATTGTTTTGACACTCACATCTTGATTTTTTCATCTTTGTTACCTTATCTTTGTCATAATTTAGAAATTGACGTAAAGGGTTTTTCCTTCTTTTTGACAATGACAAAGTGGGAACAAAACGTGCTAGAAAGCGAATATGCTAGCTTGCACAGTTCGAAAAAAATGCAAACTTGCTAGCTTGCTAATCTCAAAAAGGAAACAAGAAGTGTTATCTTGCAAATCTCAAGAGAAGCAATGTTTGCTAAGTTACTCATTTCAAAAAGAGGCAAAATAGTCCATCTTGCACACCTCAAAAAATGTAAAATTTTGCTAACTATCTTGCAAATATCAAGAGAAGCAATGTTTGCTAAGCAATTTTACACTTTATATGTAAAATTTGATAGCTTACATACTATAAATTTGCATACCAAAAGTGTTAGGATCGGAGCGGCACTAAGAGGGGGGGGGTGAATTAGTGCAGCGGATTAAAACTTCGATTTTAATCAAAATCTTTCGTACGTTAAGAACGAAACTTGAGAAATTTAACTTGAAGGCGTATTCTTAAAGTTGCGCAGCAAAAGTAATACAAACTAAAGCAGTAAGAAGATTTGCAGTAATGTAAATGACAACAATAAAAAGCAAACCAGAGATTACGCCGATTTTTAGAGTGGTTCGGTCAAATGACCTACTCCACTTGCGAGGCCCCTCTTCGATGAGGCTCCCACCTTCCACTAGCAAGTCTCTTGAAATGGAAGGGTAAACACCCCTCTTACAACCTTTTACAAGCAGCTCAACCTCTTACAAATTTTCAATAAGAAAGAAGGAGGAGAACTCTCTAGCAAATTGAAAACAAGACTTGCTAAGACTTTCTAAGACTTTTCTCTCAATCAAAATGCTTCTCAAAAGTTGTAACCTCAGCTGAGATTTGAGGGGTATTTATAGGCCTCAAGAGGATTCAAATTTTGGGCTCCAAAATTTGAATTTTCTTAGGGTTTCCGGTGCTGGAGGTGCCACCGCCCAACCAGGCGGTGCCACCGCCCAGGGCTCGGGTGCTGGGCGGTGCAACCGCCCAGCCAAGGAGGTGTCACCGCCCAGCACTCGGGTGCTGGGCGGTTCCACCGCCAAACTAGGCGGTGCCACCGCCTACAGTGATTTCAGCCCAACTACAGTGTTTTCAGCCACTAGTTGGGCTTCAATCTTGGCTCTCTAGTTCGCTGGTTTAGCTTAATTTTTAGCCTAAACCAACTCTGACTTTGGGCCCAGTTGGCCCCTAACTAGGATATAGGATTATCTCTTAATCCTAATCCTAATTACAAGTGGACTACATAACCAAAACACATCCTAAGCAAATTTTCAACCGCGAACGTCGAGTCTTGTTCCGGCGAGCTTTCCGACAAACTTCTTCCGACGGACTCCCTGCAAGCTCCCAATCTTTGTGATGACTTTTAACGAGTAGCCGAGCCTTCTCGGTGATCTCCGCGAGCCTCCGACGATTTCTTCGGCGAACTTCCGACACGTTCCCGATTTCTTCTCGGATGGTTCCGGCAGCATCTCCGATGATTCTTCGGTCTCTTAAACGTCCATCGAGCTCGACTCCGGTATCCTTGCTTTATGTTTTCTGGTTATCGTAGTTAATCCTGCACACTTAACTCAATAATATGGATTAGATCAATTAACCCACCAATTGATTATATCATCAAAATCCGAGATTCAACAATCTCCCCCTTTTTGATGATGACAATCAATTGATGACGGAGTTAAACATAACTCCCCCTATCTATATGCCATATTATGAGAAGATAAAAAAACACTTGAATTCCATCCCATTGGATTCAAGCATAACCCGATAAGTTCTAATCGTAGAACTCTATCGTTATCCTCATTAAACAATAGTAAGTACGAAACTTTGATGAAAATCTTTTTCAAGTCGAAAGATAAGAGACAAATTTTACTATGACAAGAGATAAAGATTTTCAACTTGAATTGCATGATTATACATTTTAGACATGCATTCAATATGATCAATCAATCTTACGATATTTTCAAGGATTTTGCAAGGCATATAAGATAATCATCGATCGATCACTTTTCTCAAGGATTTTGCAATTCATATTTTGTCATGCTATTAAGAATGATATAAGTCATCACTTTTCTCCCCCTTTGTCATCAACAAAAAGGAAAATGAGACTTGAAGCACATATTTTGTCATACAACGATTTTATCATTGAAAATTAAGTATGCAAAAATATTTACGCAGAGTTCATTTTAGAGGAAAATTCAGCATGCATTCATATTATCTAATCTCTTCTTTCTATGAATAATAGAAATTGTAGATGTATAAGAGAGAGATTGGGATAAAAAATTCAAGTAGTAATTTCACGAAGTCAAGATCATAATTCGAATACAAACTCATTCAAATCGTCAAATTCATGAAAATCTCAACATTACTTTTTAATCATCACATAAGGCATTTAAAGAATTTTTGAAACATAGGAGAATGATGAATTTAAGCATACAATGTTTCAATCAAATTCAAGTCATGAATGCCAATACTTTCATATTTGTAAGTATCAATTCATGAATGCCAAGTGATATTATTTGTGATTCCAATTTTGCAAGATCAAGATTATGATTTAGATAAAACTTATTTAAATCAAATCGCTAACTTGAAATTCATAATCAAGTCATCAAAGTCGATTTCGAGATTTCACAACATGTCATATGGAATTTGAAGGAGAATGAGAGATGGAAAGAAGATGAAAAACTTTACGGAAAATCCAATCAAACAAGTTTATTATTTAGGGACAATTTAACATACCTAATTCCCTTCTAATGAATTCAAATTGGTCTTCATTCAAAGCTTTTGTAAATATATCTGCTAATTGATGCTTTGTGTCAATGAATTCTAGAACAACATCATTGTTAAAAACATGATTGCGTATGAAATGATGCCTAACGTCGATGTGCTTAGTTCTAGAGTGCTGAATTGGATTTTTAGTAAGGCATATGGCACTAGTATTATCACATTTTATGGGAATATTTTTAAAGTGAATTCCATAGTCTTCTAATGTATTTTTCATCCAAATTACTTGTGCACAACATGCACTTGCAGCAATGTATTCGGCTTCCGCCGTAGATAGTGCGACTGAATTTTGTTTCTTAGAAGTCCAAGAAACAAGTGCATGTCCTAAAAATTGGCATGTTCCGGATGTACTTTTTCTATCTATCCTGCATCCGCCAAAATCGGCATCTGCATAAGCTATTAGATCGAATTTTTCAGATTTTGGATACCACAATCCTAAATTTGGAGTTCCTTTGAGATATCTAAATATTCTTTTAACACTCTTAAGATGAGATAATTTAGGATTAGATTGAAACCTAGCGCAAAGTCCTACACTAAACATAATATCTGGTCTAGTCGCAGTGAGGTAGAGTAGACTACCTATCATTCCCCTATATGTTTTTTGATCGAAACTTTCACCATTTTCATCCATATCTAACTTAGTCGTAGTACTCATAGGGGTGTTTATTGCTTTTGAATTATCCATGTTAAATCGTTTTAACAATTCTAATGTATATTTCGATTGGTTAAGAAATATACCATCACTAAGTTGTTTGATTTGTAATCCCAAAAAGAAAGTTAATTCACCCATTAAACTCATTTCAAATTCAAGACTCATACATTTGGCAAATGATTCACATAGTGATTCATCCGAAGAGCCAAACACAATATCGTCAACATAAATTTGCACAATAAGAAAATTATTTTCAAAATGTTTAATAAACAATGTAGTATCAACCTTGCCTTTGGTAAAATTATTTAAAATAAGAAAGGAACTAAGCCTTTCATACCAAGCTCTAGGAGCTTGTTTTAAGCCATAGAGAGCTTTAGTCAATTTGAATACATGATTAGGAAGAAGAGAATTTTCAAATCCGGGAGGTTGTTCGACAAATACTTCTTCGGAAATAAAACCATTCAAGAAAGCACTTTTAACATCCATTTGAAATAGTTTAAAATTATTACTACTAGCATAGGCAAGGAACATCCTTATGGCTTCTAATCGAGCCACGGGAGCGAAGGTTTCATCGTAATCGATACCTTCTTCTTGGTTGAAACCTTTGGCCACTAATCTAGCCTTGTTTCTAACCACGATACCATTTTCGTCTTGCTTGTTTCTAAAGACCCACTTAGTACCTATGACTAAGTGGTCACTTGGTCTAGGAACAAGCTTCCATACCTCATTCCTCTCAAATTGGTTCAATTCTTCTTGCATTGCAATGATCCAAAAATCATCTTTTAAGGCTTCGTCAATGCATTTAGGTTCAATTTGAGAAAGGAAAGCGGCGTTAGCACAGAAATTTTTGAAAGAAGAACGAGTTTGAACCCCTTTTGATGTATCTCCTATAATTTGCTCTTTTGGATGAGCATCTACATACTTCCATTCTTTTGGTAAAGAAATTTCGGAAGAAGATGCATTCAAAAGGCTATTTTGAGGAGAGGGTTCATTTAAATTCAAATTATCAAAACCAAGATCATCATCAAAATCATTTTTCTTTAAATCGGAAATTTCATTAAAAACTACATGAATAGACTCTTCAATTACTAAAGTTCTTTTATTAAAAACCCGAAAAGCTTTAGAAACGGAAGAGTAACCAAGAAAGATGCCTTCATCGGATTTAGCATCAAATTTTCCTAAAGCATCCCTTTCATTTAAAATAAAGCATTTACAACCAAAAACTTTAAAATAGGAGATGTTTGGTTTTTTGTTATTCCATAATTCATAGGGAGTTTTGGATAAGGATGGTCTTATTAGGACTCTATTCATGATGTAGCAAGCCGTATTTACGGCTTCGGCCCAAAAGTACTTAGGTAAACTATGTTCATTCAACATAGTTCTTGCCATTTCTTGTAGGTTTCTATTTTTCCTTTCAACTACTCCATTTTGTTGAGGATTTCTTGGAGTTGAGAAGTTGTGATTGTACCCATTACTTTCGCAAAAATTTTGAAAGTCACGGTTTTGGAATTCACCACCGTGATCACTCCGAATTGATGAAATCATGAAGCCTTTTTCATTTTGAGTGAGTTTACAAAATTTAGAGAAACACTTGAAGCAATCACTTTTGTGAGCTAAGAAATAGGTCCAAGTGTATCTAGAGTAGTCATCCACAATCACAAAGGCATATTTGCTTCCACCTAGACTTGTTGTATCAATTGGTCCAAATAAGTCCAAATGGATCAATTGTAATGGTCTAGTAGTGCTAATTTGATTTTTTGGTTTGAAGCTTGTTTTTATTTGTTTGCCTAGTTGACATGCATCGCATACTTTGTCCTTAATAAACTTTATATTTGGAATTCCTCGTACTAATTCTTGAGATGAGATCTTAGATATTGTTTTCATGCTTGCATGGCCTAATCTCCTATGCCAAAGCCAAGCATCATCATTTACGGCGGAGAAGCACATTTCATTACTTAGTTCATCAAGATTGATGGTATAGACATTATTTTGTTTTAAAGCAATCATAGTCATGTTATGATTTGGTTTTTCAATAATGCACATATGTGATTCAAATCTAACGATGTAACCTTTATCGCATAGTTGACTAATACTCAAGAGATTATGTTTCAATCCATCAACTAGTAAGACATCATCAATGGAAAAATTAAATTTGTTACCAATAGTTCCCTTGCCAATGATTTTGCCCTTGTTGTTGTCTCCGAAGGTAACGTACCCTTCTTCTTTGCTAGTGAGCATAGAGAAATGAGATGGATCTCCAGTCATATGTCTTGAGCATCCACTATCGAGATACCATCTCTTGCTCCTAGCTTGTGGGTTTGTCTACAAAAGAGGATGATTTTTAGGTACCCATTTGATTTTGGGTGCCTCAAAAATTGACCCACTAACTTTGTTATTTATGATTGAATTCTTTATAGTTTCTTTAGGAACCCATATTAATTTTTGTGAACTAATTTTCTTAAATGGGCATTTGTAGGCAATATGTCCGGATTTGCAACAAAAGTTGCATTTCACATAAGAGGAAACATGTAATGTAGGTCCTTTTACGAAAGTGGTGGGATTTTGATGTAATCCTTTTACAAATCCAATTCCATTTCTATTTGCGATGTGACCCTTGTTTGCAAGGATCATATCTAATCCTTTGCTACCAACCTTAAACTTGTTTAAGGTTTCCTTAAGAAGCATATTTTCATTTTTTATTGCTTCTAAGTGCTCACACTTAGAGCATGGAGGAGTTTGAAGACTATCAAACTTATCTTGTAGCAAAGCATGCTCTTTCTTTAAGATACTTAACTTCTTGCTAACAGTTCTACATTCATCAAATAATTCATGAAAAGCGATAGACAGTTCTTCAAAAGATAAATCTTCATTAAATAAATCACATACCTCTTCTCCTAACGCCATTAGCGCGTAATGAGCAACTTGCTCGGTGTTGGACTCCTCTTCTTCGGATGCACTTGAATCATCCCACGTTGCCTTGAACGCCTTCTTCTTTGATGTCCTCTTTTTGGCTTGAGGACAATCGTTCTTGTAGTGTCCCGGTTTTTTGCATTCATAGCAAATCACTTGGTCTTTCTTTTGTTCAAATTTATTTTTTGTATTATTTTTAAATCTGTTCTTTCTTAAATATTTTTTAAACTTTTGAGTCAAAAGTGCAATGTCATTGTCACTGTCCTCATCACTTGATGTTCCTTTCAAGTGGTCTTCTTGTGATTTGAGTGCCATATCCTTCCTGTTCTTTGGAAGGGGGTTCTCGAGCTCGTCATGAGCTTGACATGTCATTTCGTAGGTCATTAGAGACCCAATGAGTTCTTCAAGAGGGAATGCTTTAAGGTCTTTGGCCTCTTGAATGGCCGTAACTTTTGGATCCCAACTTTTAGGGAGGGATCTTAAGATTTTAGTTACTAGTTCAAAGTTAGTAAAATCTTTACCAAGAGCTTTGAGTCCATTGATGACATCCGTAAACCGGGTGTACATGTCTCCGATGGACTCACTTGGTTTCATTCGGAAAAGTTCGTAAGAGTGCACAAGGATGTTGATTTTGGACTCTTTCACTCGGCTAGTGCCTTCATGAGTGACCTCAAGAGTTCTCCAAATATCAAAAGCCGAATCACACATTGAAACACGATTAAATTCGTTTTTGTCTAGTGCACAAAACAAGGCATTCATAGCCTTTGCATTTAAAGCAAAAACCTTCTTCTCCGATTCATTCCATTCGCTCATCGGAAGAGAAGATTTTTGAAATCCATTCTCGACAATAGACCAAAGCTCAAAGTCCATAGAAATGAGGAAGATTCTCATGCGAGTCTTCCAATATGTGTAATCCGACCCATTAAACAAAGGTGGTCGTGCAATAGAATGGCCCTCTTGCATGCCGGAATAAGCCATCTCTCTTGGGTATTAAACCAAATATGAGAGATAACCTCGCTCTGATACCACTTGTTAGGATCGGAGCGGCACTAAGAGGGGGGGGGTGAATTAGTGCAGCGGATTAAAACTTCGATTTTAATCAAAATCTTTCGTACGTTAAGAACGAAACTTGAGAAATTTAACTTGAAGGCGTATTCTTAAAGTTGCGCAGCAAAAGTAATACAAACTAAAGCAGTAAGAAGATTTGCAGTAATGTAAATGACAACAATAAAAAGCAAACCAGAGATTACGCCGATTTTTAGAGTGGTTCGGTCAAATGACCTACTCCACTTGCGAGGCCCCTCTTCGATGAGGCTCCCACCTTCCACTAGCAAGTCTCTTGAAATGGAAGGGTAAACACCCCTCTTACAACCTTTTACAAGCAGCTCAACCTCTTACAAATTTTCAATAAGAAAGAAGGAGGAGAACTCTCTAGCAAATTGAAAACAAGACTTGCTAAGACTTTCTAAGACTTTTCTCTCAATCAAAATGCTTCTCAAAAGTTGTAACCTCAGCTGAGATTTGAGGGGTATTTATAGGCCTCAAGAGGATTCAAATTTTGGGCTCCAAAATTTGAATTTTCTTAGGGTTTCCGGTGCTGGAGGTGCCACCGCCCAACCAGGCGGTGCCACCGCCCAGGGCTCGGGTGCTGGGCGGTGCAACCGCCCAGCCAAGGAGGTGTCACCGCCCAGCACTCGGGTGCTGGGCGGTTCCACCGCCAAACTAGGCGGTGCCACCGCCTGCAGTGATTTCAGCCCAACTACAGTGTTTTCAGCCACTAGTTGGGCTTCAATCTTGGCTCTCTAGTTCGCTGGTTTAGCTTAATTTTTAGCCTAAACCAACTCTGACTTTGGGCCCAGTTGGCCCCTAACTAGGATATAGGATTATCTCTTAATCCTAATCCTAATTACAAGTGGACTACATAACCAAAACACATCCTAAGCAAATTTTCAACCGCGAACGTCGAGTCTTGTTCCGGCGAGCTTTCCGACAAACTTCTTCCGACGGACTCCCTGCAAGCTCCCAATCTTTGTGATGACTTTTAACGAGTAGCCGAGCCTTCTCGGTGATCTCCGCGAGCCTCCGACGATTTCTTCGGCGAACTTCCGACACGTTCCCGATTTCTTCTCGGATGGTTCCGGCAGCATCTCCGATGATTCTTCGGTCTCTTAAACGTCCATCGAGCTCGACTCCGGTATCCTTGCTTTATGTTTTCTGGTTATCGTAGTTAATCCTGCACACTTAACTCAATAATATGGATTAGATCAATTAACCCACCAATTGATTATATCATCAAAATCCGAGATTCAACAAAAAGTGCTATCTTACCTATCTCAAAATGCAAAACATGCTAACTTGCACTTTGGCAAGGAAAGCAAAATTACTAGCTCAAATATTACAAAGGAAGCAAAAATTTGCTAGCTTGCAACTTGCATATTTTAAGAAGCAAGAGTTACTTTCTTGATCATCTCTAATTTGCTAGCTAGCATGATGTAGAACTTGCTATCTTGAACATTATAAAAAATGCTATCTTGCCTATCGCAAAGAAAAGCAAATATGCTAACTTTCACATCTTTAAATTTGCTAGCTTGTATGAAGTAGAACATGCTATCTTGCTACCTTGCATATCTACAACTTGATAGCTTGAATGTTTGAAGCATGATATAACACTTGCCAAATTTTCTAGCTTACAAATTGCATGATGATAAAGCTTCATGTTCTTCATTCAACAATTTGAATTTATGTTTAAACACATGAGAATTGTACTTCTCCTTTTTATTGATGACAAAGGGGGAGAAGTGTGTTGATTGTATGTCATGATTTGATCATGACATGTTGCTTGAATTTTTGAATCCAATAGTTTCTATCAATAAGACATATTGATAGGGGGAGATTGGTTAAACTCCGGGAGTTAAGTTTAACTCCGTCATCAATTGGTTGTCACCATAAAAAAGAGGGAGATTATTGAATCTTGTATTTTGATGATAAATCAATTGATAATTGTGTTGATGTTTTAATCTGTGTTTTGAGTGACATAGGATGCTTCGATCAGGATAAGACAATTAAAGCAGGAAAAATCAAGTTGTGCTAGAGGTGAACATGTCAGAAGATTGGACATCGGGCCGATCGATCGGTCGACGTATTGATAGATGGCTTTGGGCCATGGATTCGGGCATCGGGCCAAGAAGAGCGAATATTGTGCCAAGGATATTGGAGTTATGGAGTCAACTAGCCAATTGGGCAATAGGCCGTAAGAGAGAACGATGCACCGAAGAATCGGACGAAGCGGCGAGGGACCAATGACATGCCGGACAACTTGATTAATGCTTAGTATTAATTGTCTAGATCGAAGTTTGTTTTACATGTGTAGGATTAACTACGATGGCAGTAAGACATGTTGTAGGAGTTGCGCTGGAGTCAAGACCATAACTACGTTGGGGGTTCGAGAGTTCGACGGAAGTCAGGATGGTCATCGGAGGTTCTGCGGGAACAAATCTAAGAAGTCCAGGAGCTTGCCAAAGAAGCTCATCGGAACTCACCAAGTGGATCATCGCAAGTCCAAGAGTTTGCCGGAAGTCCGCCGGAGCATCATTGAGGGTTCGTCGGATGTTCGCTAGAAGTTCGTTGGAAGCTCATCGGAAGAAGCGATTGATGCAACGAAGCAAGTTATAGTATTAATGTCTTAAATATCGTAGTTAGCATGTAGATTAAGTTTTGAATGGGAGGTGATCCCATTAACTTAATATGGGGGCAATTGGGCTCTTGACAGACTCAAATTGGGTCGAATGGATTAACCCATTCGAACCCAAAATTCCTAGCCGACGGTGGCACCGCCTAGGAGCTCAGTCTCCCAAGAATGCCAAGCCGTGGTACCGCCCCTGTCAGGCGGTGGTATCACTTGAGCTTGGTCTCTGAGCAAAGCTGAGCAGTGGTACCGCCTGAGCTCAGTCTCCGAGCAATGCCAGATGGTAGTACTGCCCAGTTATGGCGGTAGTACCGCTAGGACCCCGAAAATCCGGGAGAATATTTTTGAACTCCAAATTCGAACCAGTTGGGGCCTATATAAACTCCACCCTTTCCTGCATGAAAGGGACTAAAATCTTGATCTTATTATGAGAATTTGAGAGCTCAAAAGTGTTGTAAAAGGCCAAAAGTTCTTCTCCCTCTTTTTATCTAAGTTTTGATCATTCAAGAGAAGAGTGAAAATTTGTAAGGGTTGTCTCCTAAGCCCGTCAAAAGGAGTAAAGCTGTAAAAGGGTGATTGGCCTTCGCTTATTAAAGAAAGACCTCTAGTGGACGTCGATGACCTCTTCGGAGGAGGAAGCCAAAAGTGGATATAGGTCAAGATTGACCGAACCACTCTAAATCTCGGTTTGCATTTACATTCTGCTCTCTATCTTAACTGTAAACTACCTCCATTGCTTTTCTTCAACTGTACTTCGCTTAATCTTAAGTTGAAGAACTTTCCGAAATGGTTTTTCATCGAAAGTGTTATTATCGTACGAACGTCGTTTTAAATCGTTGAAAGTTTTTTGCTGCACTAATTCAATCTCCCCCCCCCCCCCCCTCTTAGTGCTCTTGATCCTAATAGTGGCAAGAAGCCATGAATTCTGAGATGGATTCCATGTATGTCAATAACGTTTGGAACCTAGTTGATGCACCCAAGGGTAGTGTACCAATCGATTGCAAGTGGATGTTCAAGAAGAAGATCGGAGTAGATAGAAAGGTAGAGACCTATAAAGCAAAGCTAGTGGCTAAGGGGTACCGTCAAAGGTAAGGTGTTGACTATGACGAAACCTTCTCACTTGTAGCCATGCTAAAATCCATTCGAATACTATTGGCTATTGCAGCACACTATGATAATGAGATCTGGAAGATGGACGTGAAAATTATGTTCCTCAATGGCAATCTCGGAAAAGAGGTGTATATAATACAACTTGAGGGATTCGTGTCCAAGAACTGCCTAAATAAAGTGTATATGTTGCTTAGGTCTTTTTATGGATTAAAGTAAGCTTCCTGATTTTGGAACATAAGATTTGATGAGGCAATCGGATCTTATGACTTTGTTAAGAATGAAGATGAGCCTTGTGTGTATAGGAAGGTAAGTGGGAGCACTATCGCCTTCTTGGTGTTATATGTGGATGACATCCTAATAATTGGGAATGATATAATAATGATATCTATAGTAAAGGCTTGGTTATCTAAACACTTCTCCATGAAGAACATCGGGGAAGCATCCTATATCTTGAGTATTCAGATCTATAGAGATAGATCCAAGAGGATACTTGGCTTGTCTTAGTCTAGGTACATAGACACCATTGTCAAAAGGTTTAGCAAGGAAATTTCCAAGAGAGGTCTCATAACGATGAGATATGAGATATCGCTTTCTAGGAGTATGTCCCCAAAGACTCCTGAAGAAAGGGTGAACATGGATAGGATACCCTAATGCCTCAGCGATAGGGTCTATCATGTATGTCATGCTATATACCAGGCCTGATATAGTGCATGCTTTGAGTGTCACAAGAAGGTATCAAGTAGATCCAGGCTTGGAGCATTAGAAAGTAGTAAAGTGTATCCTTAAGCACTTAAGAATGACTAAGGATCTTTTATTGGTATATGGAGGTACTAGCCTCAAGGTTAAAGGCTACATGGACTCGAGTTTCCAGTCTGATATATGTGTACACCATGAGTGGAGGAGTAGTACGCTTGAAGAGTATTAAGCAAGATACTACTACTGACACGACCACAAAGGCGGAGTAAATTACTGTAGTAGAGGCAGTTGATAGGACCCTAATAGGGTTGGGTCCTACTTAACCAAGAAGTACCTAATAAAACCCTATGAGATTGTACTAAACCCCACCTAGCCGTCTCTATCCTATAAAGAATAGTGGCTAGGGTTTATATTTGGTCCTTTGGGCTTCTTAGCCGTCGCCCCCTTTTACTAGGGCGATTGGTTAGGGTTGAGGGCAAAAGGGGTAACTCACTTAGGAAGCAGCCCCTAGGGCTAGGGTTTGGAGCTCTATATAAGCATTTAGCTTCAATCTCTTTGGGAATAAGATCTATTTATAATTGCAGTAATTTGGCCAACTTCTAGGAGGGTGGAACCCCTATAGTGTTCCAAGGACTGATCTCCCTCAAAGATCAATCTACATAGAATTCCTCTAGGGTTCTATTAGTAGCAAAGGAGGGAGTCTAGATGAAGAAGTTCATCATAGATCTAGGACTCGTGCCGGGCAACAAGGAGCCAATTCCCTTATATTGCAACAACAATAGGGCGATTGCTCAAGCGAAGGAACCCTAGTCTCATCAGAAGTCTAAGCACGTTCTCAGAAGATTCCACCTAATCAGAGAGATCGTAACCCAAGGAGATATAGCATTGGAAAGAGTTTCATTCAAAGATAACATTGCAGATCTACTGACAAAGTCATTGTCTCAGATTGTCTTTGAGTGTCACAAGGGTCTGATGGAGATTAGACACTTAAGTGATTGGCTTTAGGTCAAGTGAGATATTGTTAGTCAAAGGTACCCAGCAAGCTAAGCACATGAGTGATGACACGTGCGACTTGACATGGAATCTTTTTACTTATTATATTTTGATATTTATCACTTTATATTGACTATTGCATATATGCATATATATATATATATATATTGTGATATCCTTGGATCTATGTAATGGAAATCGGATCATGATGAGATCACGATAATGAGACCGATTCGCCTTTATACACATATCTTAAACAATCCCGATCATTGGTTACTCGAGAGGGACATCGAGATAATTGGACAGACTAGTGTGCGGTATACCCGTCTATATAATGGATGTAGTTGGTCTCATAGCTACTCATATGGGGATACTAGAGATATAGTATAGGTGCTTATTGGAGAATGAGTTCATTGGTTGATCTGCATATGGAATGCTGGATAGTTGATGATACCTTATTGTTAGACAGCGATTCTATAGTCCTAGTGGTGTATCTGGTCCTTAGACTTGAGATAATAAGGATGTCTTATTTGAGTACTCTATTCTTTGATACCAGACTTATAGGTTTGGAAATCTCAGATCTTGTATTGTCGGTAATTAGGAGTGGTAGTCAACCTTACGATGGCTATTGAGTGTCGATAGAGGATCATCCAATCTCGATGTTATGAGAGAAATATCTCATATGTTCTTGCTCAAACAAATCCCTAGCTAGGGTCATTCGGATTGAGAGAGAAAGAGTTCTCCGGAATAATCCGATTAGAGCAAGACTCGAGTAGAAACCGTATGAGTCTAACAGCACCATGCCTGATATATGGTCTCTAGGATATTAGATGGATGAGGGACTATAGGTACATGGTAACTGAGGACAGACAGGTCCAATGGATTGGATTCCTCTATATCGTTTGGGGACTGCGGCGTAGCGGCCTAGTATGTTCATAGTCGATGAGTCGAGTGAATTATTCTGGAGATAATAATTCACTAAGCCAAAAGGAGTTCTGACAGGTATGACTCAAGGCCAGCTCGATATTGGACCTAGAGGGTCACACACATATGGTAGGCATTGCGATGAGTAGAGGTTTAGATATGAGATATCCGATGGAGCCCCTATCTTATTAGATATCCAATAAGCCTCTGAATTATTGGATCCTATGAATGAGATCAAATAAAAGCCCATGATAGATTATTGGATAGAGATCCACTAATCTAAAGGCTTTAGTAATTTGATGCAGATCCAATACCCAATAGGGGAGGATCCATTAGGGTTTGACAGGAGATCTCTATAAATAGGAGGAATTTAGTGGTTCATAGACTATAGCCTTTGCTTGCCTCTCCTATTCTCCTCCCCCTCTCCACCTCAAAGCAGACCTAGAGTTTTGAGGAGCGTCGTCGTAGCCTTACTGTGTGGATCACCGGAGAGAGAAGGGTGCTTGACCTCCTTTACCCTCTCCTAGAGATCTATAGGGAAACAAGGATATACGATCTCCCAAGGTAACACAATCTATTCTATATGCAGTTTTAAGTTTCATGGATTTTTGCACACCAATCTTCGCACGATGACGAACATCTCTTTAAGAATAGGGGATTTTGTTTTCTGTTCTTTCGCTGCGCATATGATGTCGCCCCTAAAGATTTCTGAATATTGGTATTATAGTAGGTTGTTCGTGTAGTAGATTGGTTTTGAACTACGTGTATTATATTTTGGAGGAACTTTTGACGTCAAAATCGTTGAAGTAAAAGCGAGGAAGGGCAGCAACAGTTGTTGCTTTCGATCTGTTTGCGTGCAGCCACGTGCAGCCACTTGCAGTGATATCCGTAGCCAGGCAGCACAACACCAGCGTATGCACAAGTGATATGCCTATAGCAGCCGACCGACGGCCTGCTTGTAAGAAGCTTGCGACCGGTAGGGCTAGCAGCCAGCAAACAAAGGCGCCGTGGGGCAACGGTGCTTGTGGCCGCTTCTCCTGCGGGGTGAGGCGCCGTAGGGCAACGGTGCCTGCCGCCGCTACTCCCACGGGCAAAACCCCCCGTAGGGGCGGCCGCCCGGCAAGGCAACACCGCTTGCAGGCGTCGCCACCACCTGCGTTTTTGGGCAAAAAGATAGTTTTGCCCATGTGAATTTCTAAAATTCTAATTCTATCCCATGTGAATTTCTAAAATTCTAATTCTATCCTTTTTGTCCAAATTATGAAAATACCCCTCAAGATTTAAAAAATTCACTACATATCCTTGATTTTAAAAAATATTAATTAATTAAAAGGTTTGATTGATTATTATTTTATTATTACCTAGTAGTCCTACATGATGATAATTTATACATGTGATGTATGATATGTGGATGGTTGATTATGGACCGTGTGATGTGTGTACTTGTGATTATTATTATTGGGGCTTGTGAGCCTCAATTTTATTTCTCGTTTATTGTTGGGCCTATGTGTTGAATCTCGGATTTTGATGATGAAACTAATTGATTGTGTTTAAATGTTTGACTACATTTTGAGTGATACAGGTCTACTCGATCAGGATTAGACAATTAACGCAGGAGGAATTGACGTTGCGTCGGAAGAGATCACGTCAGGATATTGGATGGCAGAAGGCTTCGGGCGTCGGGCATCGGGCCAAGGAGAGCGAAATTGCGCCAAGGATATCGGGGTTGCGGAGGTCAACCGCCGATTGGGCAACAAGCCGTAAGAGAGGACGATGCACCGAAGAATCGGATGAAGCGCCAACCAATGACGTGCCGGGCAACAGAATGTCAATTTGCGTTATAATAATTGTCTAGATCAGAGTAGAGTGTTTGCTTGTGTGTGCAGGATTAACTACGATAACCAGAAAACACAAAGCGAGAATACCGGAGTCAAGTTCGATGGACGTTTAAGAGTCCGAAGAATCGTCGGAGATGCTGCCAGAACCAACCGAGAAGAAATCGGGAACTTGTCGGAATTTTCGGAAGTTCGCCGAAGAGATCGTCGGAGGTTCACGGAGATCACCGAGAAGGCTCGGCTACTCATTAAAGTCATCACAAGTTCGGGAGCTTGCTAGAAGCCCGTCAGCAGAAAGTTCGTCGGAAAGCTCGCCAGAACAAGACTCGACGTTCGCGGTTGAAAATTTGCTTACGATGTGTTTTGGTTATGTAGTCCACTTGTAATTAGGATTAGGATTAAGAGATAATCCTATATCCTGGTTAGGGGCCAACTGGGCCCAAAGTCAGAGTTGGTTTAGGCTAAAAATTAAGCTAAACCAGCGAACTAGAGAGCCAAGATTGAAGCCCAACTAGTGGCTGAAAACACTGTAGTCGGGCTGAAAACACTGTAGGCGGTGGCACCGCCCAGCACCCGAGCCCTGGGCGGTGGCACCGCTTGGCTGGGCGGTGGCACCTCCAACAGCGGGAACCCAAAGAGAATTCAAATTTTGAAGCCCAAATTTGAATCCTCTTGAGGCCTATAAATACCCCTCAAATCTCAGCTGAGAGAACAACTTTTTGAGCAGCAAGTGTTTGAGAGAAAAGCCTTAGAAAAGTGTTAGCTTGTCTTGTTTTCAATTTGCTAGTGTTCACCTCCTTCTTTCTTGTTGAAAATCTGTAAGAGAGTGAACCGCTTGTAAAAGTTGTAAGAGGGGTATTCACCCTTCACTTTCAAGAGATTTGCTAGTGGAAGGTGGAAGCCTCATCGAAGAGGGGCCTCGCAAGTGGATGTAGGTCACTTGACCGAACCACTTTAAAAACGGCGTAATCTCTGGTTTGCATTTCTTATTGTCATTTACATTACTGCAAATCTTCTTACTTGCTTTGTTTCATCATTACCTTTGCTGCGGAACTTTAAGAATACGCTTTCAAGTTAAGCTTTTCAAGTTCCGTTCTTATCGTACGAAAAATTTGTCGAAATCAACATTTTAATCCGCTGCACTAATTCACCCCCCCCTCTTAGTGCCACTCCGATCCTAACAATTGGTATCAGAGCCACGGTTTTCTACTTTGGTTTAACACCCAAATAGAAATGGCTCTTTATGGCTTTCAAGAGGGTCACTCTCTCATTCGTCCTCCCTTTTTCAATGGGACGGACTACACTTGTTGGAAAACTCGAATGAGAGTTTTCTTACTTTCTTTGGATTTGAATTTATGGGACATAGTCGAAAATGGATTTGAAATGTCTTCTCTCCCAATGAACCATTGGAATGATTTGGAGAAGAAAATGTTTTCTTTAAATGTAAAGGCTATGAATGCCTTATATTGTGCACTTGACAAAAGTGAGTTTAATCGCGTTTCGATGTGTGACTCGGCTTTTGATATTTGGAGAACTCTAGAGGTCACTCATGAAGGCACTAGCCGAGTGAAAGAGTCCAAAATCAATATTCTTGTGCATTCTTACGAACTTTTCCGGATGAAACCAAGTGAGTCCATCGGAGACATGTACACCCGGTTCACGGATGTCATCAATGGACTCAAAGCTCTTGGTAAAAGTTTTTCTAATTTTGAACTAGTCACTAAAATCTTAAGATCCCTTCCAAAAAGTTGGGATCCAAAAGTTACGGCCATTCAAGAGGCCAAGGACCTTAAAACATTCCCTCTCGAAGAACTTATTGGGTCTCTAATGACCTACGAAATGAACAATGTGACAAAAAAGAAACTCGAGAACAACCTTCCAAATGATAGGAAGAATTTGGGACATAGAACACATGAAGACCACTCGAGCATAAGCTCAAGTGATGGTGAACTTAAACTACAAATGAAACAAAAATTAAAAAGCAAAAAGAATGGAACTACTTGCTTTGAACGCAAGAAGAACAAAAGTTGGGATGAATTGAGCTCTTCCGAAGACGAGGAGAAAATCAAGAAAGGCGAGGTGGCAAACTATGCCTCACCCTCTTACAACAATGAGGTAATCAAAATCCCACTAATTTATTTCGAAATTACATAATACTTTCTTGAGTTATTTTTAATTTAGTTTAGGATTAATTTTCTTGAAAATTGCATGTGTTATGTTAATGCAGTAAAATGTTAAATATAAATCTAATGCTTATACACCTAGTAAGATTAATCTTATATATGTGCTTGAGAAGCAAGAATTTGTATTTTGACGATTTCCATATTGATTTTCAATGACGATGCATGACTTTTGAATGGAAGGCTTGATGATTTTTTATGAACCTTATCTTTGGTTTTCAAACATGATGTATAGTTTTGACATAAGAACAAAAATTTGAAGCATGCTAATATAAAGTCAATCATATAAAGTAAAACTAAAGAAATTTTAAATATCTGTAAGAATCATTCAAAATTATGTTCAATAAAACCTTACTTGATGTTGTAATGAAACCATTGAAAGTTTTGATGCTATGATTTGATGATTTTATGCATGAGATTGTAAAGTTATACATGATGATTTTTATGATTTATTGGTCTTGATGGTTTTTATGATAAAATTCATTTTTCGATCCTAAATATTGATGCACTTTTTTATCTAGCATAAATGACATGAATTTAAATAACTAAAAAGAGAAAAGCATTGTTCTTGAAAATTATTTTTCTCTATCTTGTTGATTTATATGAATCCCTTGAAAATGATTTTGGTTTGATGATTTGAATTAGAAATGAGTTATATCAAAATCATGATATTGATTTGACAAAATTGAATGAGTTGTAAACAAATGATGATTTTTCTCTTGAATACAACTTGTAATATTTTTACATATATATTTTCATCTTGATTTCTCGATATTCGATACATGAAATTTTTCCATGAATCAAAATTCTTTCATGATGTGATTCTTCTTGGTATTCACTAAAAATGATACATTCAAATTAACCTACTCTATTTGACATCTTGATAATTTATGACTTGAATATCATGTACAATATGCTCATAATGATGATTGAGTTATTTATGAAAAATGGAAGATATAGTTTTGAAATTTTGCATGTTCGAATTTGAAAATATTTGATATGCATGAAAATATTAAACATTTTGAAACCATGTTTTAGTGTTATGCTTAATGATCATGCTTAATAAATTTCGAAATTATGGATGATGAATCTTTTACGATTTATGGATCATTGATTTTTACCATAATGAAAGTACCTTATTGATTTTTGTTGTAATAAATCTTACTCTTTCGGTTTTAAACATGATAAATGTTTTTATTTGGTATAAATGAAACAAAATCATATGTTTTGAAATAATCGAAAAGAGGATAACATTCTTGAAAATTATTTTGCTCAATCTTATTGATTTTGATGAATCCATTTGTATCATCTTTGTGAATCTCTTGGATTTTGATAATGATTTTGATGATTTAAATTTAAATAATTTTTTATTGAAATCATGATCTTGATCTCTTGAAATTCATAACATGAAATCCTTTATGAATCAACATTTTCTTTTCTATTTAAAAGGAGATTTGTCGAAATGTTTCATAGTCTTTTAGTATTCATAATCTTGACAATTATGTTTTGAAACTTTATGTAAACCAAGAATGTTCATCATGATTCTCTCTTTGAATATTTAAAGAGGAGAATTTTCTAGATGGTTCATGATTTTGATGATTGAATATTTGATATGCATGAATTGAGATCTTGCTCTCCTACCACTCTTTTTGCTATTCACCAAAAGGAAGACTAATTCTAATAAACCATGATATGCTATATGAATTTTATTGTATTCATGAAGTAAGATCTCATCACTAATTTTTGTTTATATTCCTTCATGTGATGATATGAATATATGAAACACTTATGATATGATTTTTTATACAATTCCATGTATTCGTGAAATATTAATCTCATCACCCAATTAATTCCTCTTGATACTCCTAATGTGATGAAGTGAAATTATGCATGAAATACAAATGGGGATAAGTTTTTGGTAGGATATAATTTGATAAATTGATACCATCATGATATGAAACATTTATGATTTGCAATGATATATGCAATACTTGTGCTTTCTAATTATGATGTGATGTATTACATATGATGTAAATCATGATTTAAAATACTATGAGTTGTCGCTAAAATGATGTATTATAAATATTGATTTAATGTTTTGTATCATGAATACTCTAAATGATGAATATTTGGTATCATGATCAAAATGTTGACAAATAGTTAAAAATTTTAGTATCATGTATGATATCCTTATAATGTTGATCGATTTATTCAATATCATGCATGAATGAATATAAGGTTTTTGAAAATGTGCATATTCTAATTTGAAAATATGATGATGCACAATTAAGATTGATACTTACCTTTGTCATAATTGATGTAATGGGTCTTCCCTTCTTTTTGACAATGACAAAGGGGGAGATAGCTTGCTTGCACAAGTCAAGAAGATGCAAAAACTTGATTGCTTGCTTGCCTATCTTAAGTAGCAAAGATTGCTAACTTGCTTATTTCAAGAAGCAAAAGTTGTCTTCTTGAACATCATTATCTTGCCCATCTCAAGAAGCAAGACTTGCAACCTGCACATTGCAATAGGAAGTAAGAATCGATAGCTTACACACTTCAACAAGAAAGCTATCTTGTATTTGCTTTTGACATTTTTACTAGCTTGTATGTTACAAAACTTGCTCACTTTTTCAAATACTTTGCTAGCTTGCACTTTGTAAAGGAAGCAAAAATAACACTTCTCAAAAGATAAGAAAAACTTACTGTCTTGAACATCTTTAATATGCTAGCTAGCATGATGTACAATTTGCTATTTTGAATATTACAAAGAAATACTATCATGCACATTGCAAAGAAAAGCAAAGTGCAATCGTGCACAAGAAGCAAGTGTTGAATTGCCATGATTGAACTTAAGAATCTTGCTATACTTTTGTGCTTATATGTTGTGATGAAAATCTCGCTTTATGTTGCAAAAACTTGCATATCTTTTAAAATAGCTAGAGCTACTTCTCCTTTTTGTTGATGACATAGGGGGAGAAGTATATTGATGACTTCATGCATTGAATTAAATATTTTATATTTGCATGATAGTTTAAATGTTTTTCATAACATGTGATGAATGTTACTTGGATTTGGGATAATCCAAGTGTTCTATCAATGGCATATTGATAGGGGGAGTTTAGTTAAACTCTGGGGAGTTAAGGTTAACTCCGTTAGTCATCAATTAGTTGTCATCATCAAAAAGGGGGAGATTGTTGACTTCATGCATTGAATTAAATATTTTATATTTGCATGATAGTTTAAATGTTTTTCATAACATGTGATGAATGTTACTTGGATTTGGGATAATCCAAGTGTTCTATCAATGGCATATTGATAGGGGGAGTTTAGTTAAACTCTGGGGAGTTAAGGTTAACTCCGTTAGTCATCAATTAGTTGTCATCATCAAAAAGGGGGAGATTGTTGAATCTCGGATTTTGATGATGAAACTAATTGATTGTGTTTAAATGTTTGACTACATTTTGAGTGATACAGGTCTACTCGATCAGGATTAGACAATTAACGCAGGAGGAATTGACGTTGCGTCGGAAGAGATCACGTCAGGATATTGGATGGCAGAAGGCTTCGGGCGTCGGGCATCGGGCCAAGGAGAGCGAAATTGCGCCAAGGATATCGGGGTTGCGGAGGTCAACCGCCGATTGGGCAACAAGCCGTAAGAGAGGACGATGCACCGAAGAATCGGATGAAGCGCCAACCAATGACGTGCCGGGCAACAGAATGTCAATTTGCGTTATAATAATTGTCTAGATCAGAGTAGAGTGTTTGCTTGTGTGTGCAGGATTAACTACGATAACCAGAAAACACAAAGCGAGAATACCGGAGTCAAGTTCGATGGACGTTTAAGAGTCCGAAGAATCGTCGGAGATGCTGCCAGAACCAACCGAGAAGAAATCGGGAACTTGTCGGAATTTTCGGAAGTTCGCCGAAGAGATCGTCGGAGGTTCACGGAGATCACCGAGAAGGCTCGGCTACTCATTAAAGTCATCACAAGTTCGGGAGCTTGCTAGAAGCCCGTCAGCAGAAAGTTCGTCGGAAAGCTCGCCAGAACAAGACTCGACGTTCGCGGTTGAAAATTTGCTTACGATGTGTTTTGGTTATGTAGTCCACTTGTAATTAGGATTAGGATTAAGAGATAATCCTATATCCTGGTTAGGGGCCAACTGGGCCCAAAGTCAGAGTTGGTTTAGGCTAAAAATTAAGCTAAACCAGCGAACTAGAGAGCCAAGATTGAAGCCCAACTAGTGGCTGAAAACACTGTAGTCGGGCTGAAAACACTGTAGGCGGTGGCACCGCCCAACACCCGAGCCCTGGGCGGTGGCACCGCTTGGCTGGGCGGTGGCACCTCCAACAGCGGGAACCCAAAGAGAATTCAAATTTTGAAGCCCAAATTTGAATCCTCTTGAGGCCTATAAATACCCCTCAAATCTCAGCTGAGAGAACAACTTTTTGAGCAGCAAGTGTTTGAGAGAAAAGCCTTAGAAAAGTGTTAGCTTGTCTTGTTTTCAATTTGCTAGTGTTCACCTCCTTCTTTCTTGTTGAAAATCTGTAAGAGAGTGAACCGCTTGTAAAAGTTGTAAGAGGGGTATTCACCCTTCACTTTCAAGAGATTTGCTAGTGGAAGGTGGAAGCCTCATCGAAGAGGGGCCTCGCAAGTGGATGTAGGTCACTTGACCGAACCACTTTAAAAACGGCGTAATCTCTGGTTTGCATTTCTTATTGTCATTTACATTACTGCAAATCTTCTTACTTGCTTTGTTTCATCATTACCTTTGCTGCGCAACTTTAAGAATACGCTTTCAAGTTAAGCTTTTCAAGTTCCGTTCTTATCGTACGAAAAATTTGTCGAAATCAACGTTTTAATCCGCTGCACTAATTCACCCCCCCCTCTTAGTGCCACTCCGATCCTAACACTATGTGCCTATGAATAAGTTGTAATCACACGAGGAGGCACAGCGGGAGCATGGAAACGATAGCGGGACCTACGAGACGGACGATCGTGATGCATGGAGATGCGTCGAGATGTCGATGGAACTGACAAGGATGAGATGGACGATTATAGGGCATAGAGACGCACCATGGTACACATAGATCTTGATGTGAGTGATTAGGCCCATTGGCTCGGGCCTAATCACGTTAGATTATGGTCCATGATCATCTGGTGTGATTGCTCATGTGATATGTGATTGCTTATACGCATACTATATATATATATATATATATATATTTGCATGCAATGTAGATATATATTAAATATGTATATATGTGACATGGCATATTAGGAGACCAAATCATAACAACTCCTCTCTCGATAATATTAAGTCGGTAAACGTGAGATAATTAGATTGACCCACATGGCCTTCCATCGTTATAGGTAGGGACCGATTCCCGGTGTATGTTGAGTTGGTCGAGTCCCTCAAAGCTCACCTATATCGCGATTCACTATTTTTCCTACGACATAGAGATGTCACCAGTGACCTGAGGACATGATATGCTTGGTCGAGTCTCTCGAGGGTATATCATTGAATTAGACTCATCTTGTAACGATAGTGTTGATTTAACCGAGAATCATAGTTGGTCGAGTCCCTCGAGACCATGGTGATTCGGAGGTCGAACAGGACGGGAATCACAAGCAGTTGTGATAGATAAGAATTGCCTATCTTTTGGGCTTAGTGTGATTGGTCGAGTCCCTCGAGGTTACACTAAGATGCTGATTGGATCCTGGTCCCCACTAGAAGTCTGCCGGAGACTTCCGTTTCACGTGATGATGATGTCACATGACTCGCAAGTAAAATAGTGGGTGCATATTAAGATAGAAGTCCATATCTTGATTATTTATTTTTGTAAAATCTGCATGTTATTTATTTCTACTATATCTTTATTTTTAGAAAATATTACTTTCAAATCCCTTACATGGCATATTTGATGTCTACCACCTCACTGGTCCAAATTATATGGATTGGCTTCTCAACTTGAGAATTATTCTCACGATGGAAAAAATTGTGTACATCCTTGATACAGTGATGCCTACGCCCGAGGAAGGGGCAAGCGAGGATGAGATCGCTCGCTACATGAAGTACATTGATAACTCCACTCTTACTTAGTGTTACATGTTGGGCTCTATGACTCTTGAGTTACAGAGACAATATGCAAAGATGGATGCCAGATCCATTCTCCTACATGTTCGCAAACTGTTTGAGGAACAAGGAAGGACTCAGCGATATGAGATATTCAAGAGGCTCTTCCAAGCTAGGATGACTGAGAGGACACCGATTCAGAACCATGTCCTAAAAATGATTGAGTGGATAGAGAAACTCACAAGTCTAGGAATTTTAGTCCCTAGAGGATAACTTATGTGTGGACATTGTGCTTTAGTCCCAACTAGATTCTTTTTCATAGTTCATAATGAATTTTAGTATGAATAAGCTTGAGGTGACTCTCCCAGAACTCCTCAATATATTGAGGGAGGCATAGAGCACTATCAAGAAAGAGAAGCTAGTTCTCTACACTAGAGAGACCAGAAAGAAAAGGAAAGCAGAAAAGTCCGGGCAAGGGTAGACTAAGTAAAGTAAAGGTTACTAAGAAAGACCCAACACAGGACAAAGGCCAGTGCTTCCAATGTGGCAAAGATGGGTACTGGAAGAGGAACTACAAAGAGTACCAGAGGGCAAAACAGAAGTTTGGAGAAGCTTTAGGAACATAAATAATCAGTATCCATTTGTCAGACTCTTATGATAACACATGGGCATTGGATGTCGGTAGTGCTTATCATATATGCAATTCGTTGTAGGTTCCTACAAGGCCTATGAGATTGGTGAGAGGCGAGATTGACCTCAAGATGGGTAACAGAGCAAAAGTTGCTGTAGTAGCAATTAGCGAGGTCGCCCTACATTTGCTTGGTGGAGCTATTATTGCATTAGATACATGTTATATTGTTTCTTCTCTTATCAAAAATAATATCTCTATTTCATGTTTGATAATTAATAGATATAAATTAGTTTTTGAGAACAATGGTTGTTCAATATTATTAGATAATAAGATTATCCCAAAAGGAACATTGCATAATGGTTTGTTTATGCTAGACATTACTCTACATATCATGAATTTAAGTGTGTCTAAGAGGAAACGAGATGAGGTGAACAGTGCATATTTGTGGCATTGTAGGCTAGGTCACATCCATGAGGGAAGGATTCAAAAATTGCTAACGGATGGATTTCTAGATCCATTCGACTATGAGTCATATGCAACTTGCAAGTCTTGCCTTGGTGGAAAAATGACGAACTCTCCATTTAGTAGAACTTAAGAGAGAGCCATTGAGCTGTTGGAACTCATACATAGTGATGCATGTGAACCCATGTCAACTCATGTCATTAGTGGTTATTCCTACTTCATTACCTTTATTTATAATTTCTTAAGGTATGGATATGTGTACTTAATGAAGCACAAGTTTGAGGCCTTTGAGAAATTAAAAGAGTATAAGAATGAAGTGGAGAACTCGATTGGAAAGAGTATCAAGACTCTTCGATCAGGTCGAGGAGGTGAGTACTTGAGTACAGAGTTCACCTAGTTCCTCAAGGATAATGGGATATTATCCCAATGGATACCTCCTTATACACCTCAGCTCAATGGTGTGTCTGAAAGAAGGAATCATACACTATTAGACATGATACGGTTCATGAGGAGTTTTGCTGACCTACCCATCTCATTCTGGGGATATGCCTTAGAGACCATAGCTTACCTTCTGAATAGAGTTCAAACTAAGTCGATAGTGTCTACACCATATGACATTTGAAAGGTAAGAAGCCCAATCTAAAGGTTGTTAAGATTTGGGGCTGCCTTGCCCATGTTAAAAGACACAAACCTTGATAAGTTGGAATCAAGGATGGAACAGTGTATGTTCGTGGGATACCCTAAAGAAACTTGTGTGTATTATTTTTATCATCTCGAGGACCAAAAGGTCTTTGTAGCCAAGAGAGCGATGTTCCTTGAGAAGGAACACATTCTTGACAGAGACAGTGGGAGCATGATAAAGTTGAGCGAGGTTGGAGAACCTAGCTCAAGCACTACTCTACAGCTCAAATCTGTTCAGGTACCTAACACACTAGTTTCAACTTTACATAGGTCCGACTGTGTATCCCATCCTCTTGAGAGATATGTGAGATATAGTAGAGGAGAGAATGTTGAGAATATTGATCCTCAAACCTACGAAGAGACTATTTTGAGTATAAACTCCGGGAAGTGGCAAGAAGCCATGAATTCTAAGATGGATTCCATGTACTCCAACAAGGTTAAGAACCTAGTTGATACGCTCGAGGGTATTGTACCAATCGGTTGCAAGTGGATCTTTAAGAAAAAGATCGGAGTAGATGAAAAGGTAGAGACCTATAAAGTAATGCTAGTGGATAAGAGGTATTGTCAAAGGCAAGGTGTTGACTATGATGAAACCTTCTCACCCATAGTAATGGTAAAATCCATCCAAATTTTATTGGTTATTATAGCACACTATGATTATAAGATATGGCATATGGATATGAAAACTGCATTCCTCAATGGGAACCTTGAGGACGATGTATATATGATACAACCCGAGAGACTCGTGTTCAAGGACTGCCTAGATAAGGTATGCAGGTTGCTTAGATCCATTTATAGACTAAGGATCGTTTACTAGTATATGGAGGTAGTAGCCTCAAGATTGAAGGCTATACAGACTCAAGTTTTCAGTCTGATGTCGATAATAGTAAGTCGAATTCGGGGTTTGTGTATACCCTGAATGGAGGAGCAGTATACTGGAAGAGTTCCAAGCGGGATACTACTGCTAACTCGACCACATAGGCGGAGTACATTACTGCAGCAAAGGCAGCAAAGGAGGGAGTCTGGATGAAGAAATTCATCACGGATCTAAAAGTCGTGCTAGGTAGTGAGGAGTCGATTCCTTATATTACGACAACTATGGGGCGATTACTTAAATAAGGGAACACAGGTCTCATCAGAAGTGTTCTGAGGAGGTTCCAACATATTAGAGAGATTATGAACCTAAGAGATGTTGTAGTGGAAAGAGTTCCATCCGAAGATAACATTGCAGATCCACTGACAAAGTCATTATCTCAGATTGTCTTTGTGTGTCACAAGGGTTTGATGGAGATTAGACACATAAGTGATCGGCTTTAGGTCAAGTGAGATATTGTTAGTCATAGGTGCCCAGTAAGCTAAGAACATGAGTGATGGCACGTGCGACTTGATATGGTATCTTTTTACTTATTATATTTTGACATTTATCACTTTATATTGACTATTGCATATATGCATGTATATATTGTGATGTCCTTGGATCTATGCAATGGAAATCGGATCGTGATGAGATTATGATAATGAGACCGATTCGCCTTTATACATAGATCCTAAATAATCCCGATCATTAGTTACTCGAGAGGGACATCGAGATAACTGGATAGACTAGTGTGCTGTATATCCGTCCATATGATGGATGTAGCTGGTCTCATAGCTACTTGTATGGGGACACTAGAGATATAGTATAAGTGCTTATTGGAGAATGAGTTCACTGATTGATCTGCATATGGAATGTTGGATAGTTGATGATACCTTATTGTCAGACAACGATTCTATAGTCTCACTGGTGTATATGGTCCTTAGACTTGAGACAACAAGGATGCCCTATATGAGTACTCTATTCTTTGATACCAGACTTATAGGTTTGGATATCTCATATCTTGTATTGCCGGTAATTGAGAGTGGTAGTCAACCTCACGAGAGTTATTGAGTGTCGATAGAGGATCATCCACTCTCGGTGTCATGAGAGGAATATCCCATGTGTTCTTGCTTAGACAAATCCCTAGCCAGGGTCATTCGGATTGAGAGAAAAAGTGTTCTCCGGGAGAATCTGATTAGAGTGAGACTCGAGTAGAAATCGTATGGATCTGACTGCACCATGCCCGGTATACGGTCTTTGGGATATTAGATGGATGAGGGACTATAAGTACATGGTAATTGAGGATAGATAGGTCTAATGGATTGGATTCCCTTGTATTGTCTAGAGACTATGACATAGTGGCCTAGTACGTCCGTAGTCGATGAGTTGAGTGAATTATTATGGAGAAAATAATTCATTGAGCCAGAAGGAGTTCTGATAAGAATAACTTACGGCCAGCTCGATATTGGGCCTAGAGGGTCACACATATATGGTAGGCATTGCGATGAGTAGAGATTGGGATATGAGATGTCCGCCGGAGCCCCTATCTTATTGGATATCCAATAAGCCCCTGAATTATTGAATCCTATGAATGAGATCCAATAAAAGCCCATGATAGATTATTGGATAGAGATCCACTAATCTAAGAGGCTTTGGTAATTTGATGCAGATCCAATACTCAATAGGGGAGGATCCATTAGGGTTTGATAGGGGACCTCTATAAATAGGAGGGATTTAGTGGTTTATAGGCTAGAGCCTTTGCTTGCCTCTCCTATTCTCCTCCCTCTCTCCACCTCAGAGCGGGCCTAGAGTTTTGAGGAGAGTCATCGTAGCCCTGCTATGTGGATCATCGGTAGAGAGGAGGGCACTTGACCTCCTTCACCCTCTCCTAGAGATCTATAGGGAAACAGGGATATACGATCTCTCATGGTAACACAATCTATTCTATACATAGTTTTAAGTTTTGCAATTTTTTGCCCACCAATCTTCACACGACAATGAACATCTCTTTAGAAATAGGGGATTTTGTTTTTTGTTCTTTCACTATGCATGTGATGTCACCCCTAAAGATTTCCCAACAATACATAGTGATATATGTGGACCCATGTCAACTCATGTAATTGGTGGTTATTCCTACTTCATTACCTTCACTGATAATTTCTCATGGTATCGATATGTATACTTAATGAAGTATAAGTTCGAGGCCTTTGAGAAATTCAAAGAGTATATGAATGAAGTGGAGAACCAAATTGGAAAGAGTATCAAGACTCTTCGATCAGATCGAGGAGGTGAGTACTTCAGCAAAGAGTTTACCCAGTTCCTCAAGGACTATAGGATTTTATTCCAATGGACACCTCCTTATACACATCAGCTCAATGGTGTGTCTAAAAGAAGGAATCATACGCTATTAGACATGGTATGGTCCATGATGAGTTTCGCTGACTTACCCATCTCATTTTGGGGATATGCCCTAGAGATCACAACTTACCTTCTGAACAGAGTTCCAATTAAGTTGGTAGTGTCTACACTATATAAGATATGGAAAGGGAAGAAGCCCGATCTTAAGATTGTTAAGATTTAGGGTTGCCCTGCCCACGTTAAAAGACACAACCCCGATAAGTTGGAATTAAGGACGGAGCGGCGCAAGTTCGTGGGATACCCCAAGGAAACTTGTGGGTATTATTTATATCATCTCGAGGACCAAAAGTTCTTTGTAGCTAAGAGAGCGATGTTCCTTGAGAAGAAACACATTCTTGATGGAGACAATGGGAGCATGATAGAGTTGAGCGAGGTTAGAGAACCTAGCTCAAGCACCACTCTATAGCCCGAGTCTGTTCAGGTATCTAATACATAAGTTTCAACTTTACATAGGTCTGGCAGAGTATCTCATTGTCCTGAGAGATATGTGGGACATATTAGAGGAGACGATGTTGAGGAAATTGATCCTCAGACCTACGAGGAGGCTATTATGAGTATAGACTACGGGAAGTGGTAAGAAGCCATAAATTCTAAGATGGATTCTTTGTACTCCAACAAGGTTTGGAACCTAGTTGATGCACCCGAAGGTATTTTGCGCATCAATTGTAAGTGAATCTTTAAGAAAAAGATCGGAGTAGATGAAAAAGTAGAGACCTATAAAGCAAGGCTAGTGGCTAAGAGGTATCGTCAAAGGTAAGGTGTTAACTATGATAAAACATTTTTACCGTAGCAATGCTAATATGCATCCGAATTCTATTGGCTATTGTACCACACTATGATTATGAAATCTGATAGATGGATGTGAAAATCACATTCCTCAATGGGAACCTTGGGGAGGAGGTGTATATGATACAACATGAGGGATTCATATCCAAAGACTGCCCAGATAAGGTGTGCATGTTGCTTAGATCCATTTATGGACTAAAGCAAGCTTCTCGATGTTAGAACATAAGATTTGATGAGGCAATCAGATCTTATGACTTTGTTAAGAATAAAGATGAGCTTTGTGTGTACAAGAAGGTAAGTGAGAGAGCTATCACCTTTTTGTGTTATATATGGATGGCATCCTGATTATTGGGAATGATGTAGGAATGCTATCCATAGTAAAGGCTTGGTTATCTAGACACTTCTCCATGAAGGACTTAGGGGAAGCATCCTATATCTTGGGGATTCGGATATATAGAGACAGATCCAAGAGGATGCTTGACTTGTCCCAGTCTAGGTACATAGAAACTATTGTCAAAAGGTTTGGCATGGAAAATTTCAAGAGATGTCTCACACTAATGAGACATGGGATATCGCTTTCTAGGAGTGTGTCCCCAAAGACTCTTGAAGAAAGGGCGAACATAGATAGGATACCCTATGCCTCAGCGATAGGGTCTATTATGTATGCCATGCTATGTACTAGGCTTGATATAGCGCATGCTCTGAGTGTCACGAGCAGGTATTAAGCGGATCTAGGCTTGGAGCACTAGAAAGTAGTAAAGTGTATCCTTAAATACTTGAGAAGGACTTAAAATCTTTTACTAGTATATAGAGGTAGTAGCCTCAACTTTAAAGACTACACAGACTCAAGTTTTCAATCTGATGTTGATGATAGCAAGTCGAATTTGGGGTATGTGTGTACCTTGAATAGAGGAGCAGTGTGCTGGAAATGTTCCAAACAAGATACTACTACTGACTCAACCATAGAGGCGGAGAACATTGCTGCAGCAGAGGTAGCAAAGAAGGGAGTCTGGATGAAGAAGTTCATCATAGATCTGGGAGTCGTGTCGGGTAGCGAGGAGCTGATTTCCTTATATTACGACAACTACAGGGCGATTACTCAAATAAAGGAATCTGGGTCTCGTTAGAAGTGTTCTGAGGAGGTTCTAGCTTATTAGAGAGATCATGACCTGAAGAGATGTAGTAGTGGAAAGAGTTCCATCCGAAGATAACATTACAAATCCACTTACAAAGTCATTATCTCAAATTATTTTTTAGCGTCACAAGGGTCTAATGGAGATCAGACACATAGGAGATTGACTTTAGGTCAAACGGGAGATTGCTAGTCATAGGTGCCCAGTTAGCCAATCACATGAGCGATAACACGTGTGACTTGACAAACAATATTTTTGCTTATTATATTTTAGTATTTATCACTTTATATTGACTATTGCATATATGAATGTATATATTATGATGTCCTTAGATCAGTGTAATGGAAATCGGATCGTGATGAGATCATGATAATGAGACTGATTCGTATTTAAACACAGATCCTAAATAATCCCGATCATAGGTTATTCGAGAGGGATATTGAGATAACTAGACAAACTGATGTGATGTATACCCTTGTTGTTATCTCCGAAGGTGACATATCCTTCGTCTAGACTAGTGAGCTTAAAGAATTGAGATAGATCTCCGATCATATGCCTTGAGCATCCACTATCAAGGTACCATCTCTTGCTCCTAGCTTGTGATGGTAAACATTTCTAAAAAAGGGTGATTTTTAGGTACCCATTTGACCTTGGGTGCATCAAAAAATGATCTACACAACTTATCATGTTGTATTGAGTCATTTGAGGTTTCTTTAGGAACCCAAATCAATTTGTGTGGAATATATTTCTTAAATGGACATTTTTATGCAACTTGTCCAAATTTACAACAAAAGTTACATTTGTTTTGGGGTGAAATATGCAAGGTAGGGCTTTTAACAAAGATAGTTGGATTTTTATGCATGTTACTCACAAAACCGATTCCATCTATTCTTTTATGAATGTGACCCTTATTGGCAAGCATCATGTTCAAGGACTTGCTACCAACCTCAATTTTTTCTAAGGTTTCTTTGAGTAGCAAGTTTTCCTTTCTAAGCATTTCTAATTAATCACATTTTGCGCAAGGAGCTAAACTATCATCATATTCAATTTTTAATCTATCAAAATCACTAACAAGAGAAGCATGTTTTTTTCTTAATAATTTATATTTTTTACTAACTAATTTACATTCATCAAATAAATCATGAAAAGCACATAGTAATTCATCAAAAGATAAACTTACATCTAATGAACTATTTACCTCATCTCCAATAGCCATTAGCACATAGTGAGGAACTCGCTCGGTGTTGATTTGCTCTTCTTCTTTGGATGCACTTGAGTCATCTCACGTTGCTTTCAGAGCCTTCTTCTTCTTTGGTTGTTTCTTCTTTGCTTGGGGACATTTGCTTTTGAAATGTTCCGGCTTCTAGCATTTGTAGTATATGACTTATTCTTTCTTTAGTTCAAATTTATTTTTAGTGTCATTTCTAAATTTATTCCTTTTTATGAGTTTTTTAAACTTTCTTGTCAAGAGTGCCAAGTCATCATCATAGTCTTCATCACTTGAATTTTCTTTCAAGTGGTCTTTTTAAGTTCTTAGTGTCATATTCTTCCTATTCTTTGGAAGGTTATTCTCAAGCTCTTCATGAGCATTACAAGTCATCTCATAGATCATTAGTGACCCGATTAGTTCTTCGAGAGGAAAATTATTTGAATCCTTGGCCTCTTAAATGGCTGTTACTTTAGGATCCCAACTCTTTAGAAGAGATCTTAAGATTTTATTAACAAGTTCAAAATTCAAAAAACTTTTACCAAGTCCTTTTATACCATCGACAACATCCGTAAATCGGGTGTACATGTCTCTAATGGTCTCACTCGGTTTCATTATAACAACTCATAAGTATGGACTAAAAGATTAATTTTCGACTCCTTTACTCTACTAGTGCCTTCGTGAGTCACTTCGAGTGTGTGCCAAATATCAAAAGCCATTACACAAATGGACACTCGATTGAACTCGTTTTTATCAATGCATAAAACAAGACATTTATAGCCTTAGCATTTAAAGCAAAAGTCTTTTTCTCTAACTCATTCTAATCGCTCGTTGGAGGAGAAGACTTTTGAAAACCATTTTTCACAAGATTCCATAACTCAAAATCCATTGAAATTAGAAAAATCCTCATTCTAGTCTTTCAATAGATGTAATCCATTCAATTGAACATGGGCAATTGTGTGATTGAATGACCCTTTTGGTTGCTAGAAAATACCATCTCTCTTGGGTTTTAAACCAAATAAGAGTGACCTTGCTCTAATACCAATTGTCAGGATTAAGAGCGACACTAAGAGAAGGGGGGTGAATTAGTGTAGCGAAAAAATTACCCGTTTCAAAAGTCTTCGTTTTGATTAAACTTGATTCCGACGAATATTGTTTCGTAAAGATTTTAACTTGAAACTGTATGGGAGCATAGAGAAAGCAGTAAGAAGGTAAAGTAGCTTGCAAGAAAGGTAAATTGCTCAATATGAAATGCAAACCAAAATTTAGAGTAGTTCGATCGTTGTGACCGACATCCACTTTCAGATTCCTCCTCCGTTGAGGTCATTAGCGTCCACTAATGGCCTTCCTTCAATAGGCGAAGACCAACCACCTTTTATAGCGCTTTATCCTTTTCACGGGTTTAGGAGATAACCCTTATAAATCTTACACCTCTCTTGAACGATCTCAAAACTTCGAAAGGGAGGAGTACTCTAGCACTTTTACAACACTTTAACACTTTAAAGACTCAAGATTATGCCAATACTTTCGTGTCATTTCATACAGAAAAGGGTGGGGTATTTATAGGCCCTAATGACTTCAAAATTAGAGCCAAAAAGTGTCTCATCCCGATTTTCTGGGGTACTGGCAGTACCACCGCCATTATTAGGCGGTACCACCACTTGACACTAGGCGGTAACACTGCCTAACAAAGCTCGGAGATTGAGCTCTAGCAGTACCACCTCTTGATAGGGGCAGTACTACTGCTAGTAGCATTAACTGCTAGTGGTACTACCACCCAATCTAGGCGATACCACCACCCATACCTCCTGGGAGACTGAGTCTCCTAAGCGATGCCACCATCGGCCATGATTTCAGGTGCTGAATGGGCTATTCAATCCGGCTCAATTCATCCCTGTTAAGGGCCTAGTTGGCCCCTAACTAAGTTAGTGGGATTACCTCCCAATGGTAACTCAATTTACAGACTAACTACAATAATTAAGATAATTGATAAAGCATTCTTGTTCCAGTATGTCAATTGCTCTTCCGGCGAGCTTCCGGCGATCTTCCAGTGAACTTTCGATGAACTACCGATAATGTTTCAGCAGACTCCCGGCAAGCTCCTAAACTTTACAATAATCTTCTTGGCGAGTTCCAACAAGCTTCTTTGGCAAGCTCTTGGACTTCTTGGTTGGTTCTGATAGAACTTTCGATAAGCGTCCGAACTTTCGACGAACTCTTGAACTCACAAAGAGATCTCGATCTTGACTCCAGCACAACACCTACTTTATGTTTTACTACTATTATAGTTAATCCTACATATTTTTCTCAACATATAGATTAGATTAAATAATGTATAATTAATTTCATCATCAAATTTGTGATTCAACATGTATTTGGTACCTTATTTGTTTGAAACTGTCCTCTTTCGTCGTGGATATGTTAATCGCTTACTGAGCTCTATATGCTCACTTTATTGCTATATAAATTTTTCAAGATAGCTTGTCACTCACTAAAATATTTAAATTGGGCTGAGGTAGTGGAAAGCTAGAAGATTTTAGGCAAACCTTTAGTGGATGATATGTTTTTTGTTGTATAAGTATACTTGGTGTCTAATAAAATGTTGATGGTAAATTTGAACTTATGAGTTTTGTAAAAGTTCAAAAAGCCTTTCATGTTTAGGGTTTTGGAGTGTTAAGTTTAAATTGTGTAATGATATGAATATGTGATAAATATTGGTTTTGTGATTATGTAGAATCCCACACTTTGGATTTATGAGGTGGTTATTGTCTTGGTGAGTTGGCTTCAAATTTTATGATTCATCGAGTAATGTCATATATGATTTTAAATTACACGGGTTTTATGAATTATGGAATTATGGATGTCAATTACTTGAATGTTTTCTTAGTGTCCTTAAATGTGTGTTTGGATTATTGAATGGATTGTTGATGAAAATTTTAATATTATCGATTTAAGACAGGGTCACACCTCTTGAATGTGAAAATTCGGGGGGGCATGACATATATTGTCTGTTGTATGAATATATTATGATGTCCATAGATTTGTGCAATGGGAATCAGATCATGATGAGATCATGATAATGAGACTGATTCGCCTTTAAACACAGATCCTAAATAATCCCGGTCATAGGTTACTCGAGAGGGACATAGAGATAACCGAACAGACTGGTGTGATGTATACCCATCCATATGATGAATGTAGCTAGTCTCATAACTACTCGTGTGGGGATACTAGAGATACAATGCAGGTGCTCATTGGAGAATGAGTTCACTAATTGATTCGCTCACGGAATGCTAGATGGTTGATTATGCCTCATTGTCAAACAAGGATTCTATTATCCCAGTGGTATATTTGTTCCTTAGACTTGAGATAACAAGGATGCCCTATATGAGTACTCCACTCTTTGATACCAGACTTATAGGTCTTAAGATTTCAGATCTAACATAGTCAATCATCGGGAGTGGTAGCCAACCTTTTGAGTGCTATTAAGTGTCGATAGAGGATCATCCACTCTCGTTGTCATGAGAGGAATATCTCATGTATTCTTACTTAGACAAATCTCTAGCTAGAGTCATTTGAATTAAGAGAGAAAGAGTTCTCCGGGAGAATCAGATTCGAGCGAGATTCGAGTAGAAACTGTATAGGCCTGATAGTATTATACCTGGTATACAATCTCTAGGATATTAGATAGATGATGGACTATAGTATTGGGAAATCTATGGGGGTGACATCACATCCATAGCGGAAGAACATTAAAAGAAAAATCCCTAATTTCCGAAAGATGTGTTCATCATTGTGCGAAGATTGGTGCGCAAAATCCACAAAACAGAAAATTGTGTATATGAAAGATTGTGTAACTTAGGGAGATCATATATCCTTGAATCCCTATAGATCTCTAGTAGAGGATGAAGGAGTTCAAGCGTCCTCCTCTCTAGTGGTGATTCATATAGTAGTGTTGCGACGATGTTCCTTAAAACTCCAAGCTTGCTATTTGAGGACGAGAAGGGGAAGAGAATAAGAGAGGCAACCCAAAAAGGCTCTAGCCTATAAACCATTAGTTCCCTCCTATTTATAGAGGTCCCCTGTCAACTTAACCCTAATCGATCCTACCCTTTTGGGTATTGGATCTCCAACTAACTACCCAAGCCTCTTAGATTAGTGGATCTCTATCCAATAATCTCTCATTGACTCTTATTGGATCTCATCCATAGGATCCAATAATTCATGGGCTTATTGGATATCTAATAAAATAGGGGCTCTAGTGGACATCTCATATCTGAACCTCTACTCATCGCAATGCCTACCACATGTGTGTGACCCTCTAGGCCCAATATCGAGTTGGTCATGAGTCATACCTGTCATAATTCCTTGTGGCCCAATGAATTATTATCTCCATAATAATTTACTCGACTTATCAATTGGAGACGTACTAGGCCACTATACTGCAATCTCCAAATGATACAGTATAATCCAATTAATTGGACCTGTCTTTCCTCAGCTACCGTATACCTATAGTCCCTCATCTATCTAATATCCTAGAGACTGTATACCATGCATGGTGCTGTTAGACCCATACGATTTCTAGTCAAGCCTTGCTCTAATCGGATTCTCCCGGAGAACTTTTTCTCTCTCAATTCGAATGACCCTAGCTAGGGATTTGTTTGAGCAAGAATACATGGGACATTCCTCTCATGACACCGAGAGTGGATGATCCTCTATCGACACTCAATAGTCCTCGTAAGGTTGGCTACCACTCTCGATGACCGATTGTGCTAGATCTGGAACCTCCAGACCTATAAGTCTAGTATCAAAGAGTGGTGTACTCATATAGGACATCCTTGGTGTCTCAAGTCTAAGGACCAAATACATCACTAGGACTATGGAATCATTATCTGACAATAAAGCATCATTAACTATCTAGCATTCCATAAGTGGATTAATTAGTAGACTCATTCTCTAATGAGCACTTATACTGTATCTCTAGTGTCCTCATGTGAGCAGCTTTGAGACCAGTTGCATCTATTATATGGACGGGTATACAACACACCAGTCTATCCAATTATCTCGATGTCCCTCTTGAGTAACCTATGATAGGGATTATTTAGGATCTATGCTTAAAGGCGAATCGGTCTCATTATCGTAATCTCATCACGATCTGATTCTCATTGGACAAATCCATGAACATCACAATATATTCAAGAAACAGATAACTTAAAGTGATAAAATACTAAATAATAATACTAAATAAATAAAGATTGCGTGTCAAGTCACACGTGCCATCACTCACGTGATTGGCTTGCAGGGCACCTATGACTAGCAATTTTTCACTTGACCTAAAGCCAATCACCTATGTGTCTGATCCCCATCAGACTCTTGTGACGCTCAAAGATAATATGAGATAATGGCTTCTTTAGTGCATCTACGATGTTATCTTCGATGGAACTCTTTCCACTATTATATCTCCTCGGGTTACAATCTCTCTAGTAAGCTGGAACCTCCTCAGAACACATCTAATGAGACCTAGGTTTCTTTGCTTGAGCAATTGCCCCGTTGTTATCATAATATAAGGGAATTGGCTCCTTGTTGCCTGGCATGACTCCCAGATCTGTGATAAATTTCTTCATCCAAACTCCCTCCTTTGTTGCCTTTGCTATAGCAATATACTCCACCTCTGTGTTCGAGTCAGTAGTATTATTTTACTTGGACCTCTTCTAGCACACTGCTCCTCCATTCAGGGTATACACATACCCTGAATTCGACTTGCTATCATCGGCATCGGACTAGAAACTTGAGTCCGTGTAGCTTTTAATAATGAGGCTACTACCTCTATATACCAGTAAAAGATCCTTAGTCCTTCTTAAGTAGTTAAGGATACACTTTACTACTTTTCAGAGCTCTAAGTCTAGATCAACCTGATACCGGCTCGTGACACTCAGAGCATACGCTATATCAGGCCTAGTACATAGCATGACATATATGATAGACCCTATCACTGAGGCATAGGGTATCCTATCCATGTTCATCCTTTCTTCAGGAGTCTTTGAGGATATCCAATGTCTCATCGGTATGAGACCTCTATTGAAATTTTTCATATCAAACCTTTTGACAATGGTGTCTATATACCTCGATTGGGACAAGCTAAGTATCCTCTTGGATCTATCTCTATAGATATGAATCCCCAAGATATAAGATGCTTCCCCTAAGTCCTTCATGGAGAAGTGTCTAGATAATAAAGTCTTTATCATGGATAGCATTCCTATATCATTCCCAATGATCAGGATGTCATCCACATATAACACTAAGAAGGTGATAGCGCTCCCATTTATCTTCTTGTATACACAAGATTCATTTTCATTCTTAACGAAGTCATAAGATCTGATTGCCTCATCAAATCTTATGTTCCAACTTCGGGATGCTTATTTAGTACATAAATGTGTTGAATCTTAGATTTTGATGATGAAATCAATTATAAATTATTTGATCTAATCTATATGTTGAGAAAAGTGTACAGGATTAACTATGATAGTGGTAAGACATAAAGCAAATATTGAGGTGGAGTCAAAATCAAGACTTCGTTGGGAGTTTGAGAGTTCGTCGGAAGTTCTGCCAGAACTGACTGAGAAGTCCAGAAGCTTGCTAAAGAAACTCATTGTAACTCGTCAAGAAGATCGTCGTAAAGTCCAGGAGCCTATTGGGAAGTCCACCGAAATATTATCGAGAGATCGTCAAAAGTTCACCGGAAGCTCACCGGAAGAACAATTGACGTACCAAAACAAGAATGCTTTGTTAAATATCTTAATTATTATAGTTAGAACATAAGTTGAGTTAGGATTGGGAGGTAATCCCACTAACTCAGTTATGGGTCAATTGGGCTCTTAACAAGGCTAAATTTAGCCAGTTGAAACAACTCATTAAGTACATGAAGTCAAGGCCAACGGTAGTACCGCCTAGTGACCTAGTCTCCTAGGTGATCTGGGTGGTGGTACCGCCCAAATTGGGCGGTGGTACCACCGGTAGTTAATGTTGCTAGCGGTGGTACCGCCTCTATTAGGAGGTGGTACCGCTAGAGCTCGGTCTCTAAGCTTTGTCAAGCGGTCGTACCACCCAATGTCAAAGTGTCAAGCTATAGTACCACCCCCAAAATCCAGGATGAGACACTTTTTGGCTTTAATTTTGAAGCCATTGAGGCCTATGAATATCCCATCCTTTTCTGCATGAAAAGGTAACAAAATGCAATCAAAAGTGTGAAAATTTTGAAGTGTTTGGGTGTTAAAAGTGTTGTAAAAGTGAGAAGAGTCCTCTTCCTTCCTCTGGTAGCTTTGTAATCATCCAAGAAAGAGGAGTGAAGCTTGTAAGGGTGTTAGGACCCTTTTTATGAGCTTTTGAATAATGTTTATTGAGTCTATTTAGTCTAGTTGTTTATTAAGTCAGTTTGGTTCAGTTAGAGTTAAGTAGAGGTTTATTTAATATTTATTTATTATTAGAGTTCAAGTCTTGATGGACTCTGGGTGGAACTATATAAATAGGGATGTAACCGCTTCTTTTCAGTTATCTATGAAAAATACTATTCTGTCTTTTAACAAACCATAGGAGGTCAATCCTCTCGAAGCGATCAAGAAGGGCCAATCCCCTCAAAGCGATCAAGGAGGCCGATCCCCTCGAAGTGATCATCCCTTTCTCTTCTTCTTTTTTACGATAAGACTTTAGGGTCTTATCATTTGGTATCAAAGCATCCCCATTTCTCCCCTTTCTTCCATGATAAGACTTTAGGGTCTTACCATTTGGTATCAGAGCAGCAATCCTCGGCGTTCTCGCTGTAGTTCGTCATCTCAAAAAAAAAAAAAAAAAAAGAGTGTGAAGCTCGCAGCCACGCACGCTGTTCCTTCTCAACCAAGAAGGAACATTTGCTTCCCGGCGCCGATCACCCCTGCTTTCCTTCTCCTCCACCGTCGGCGGTTGCTCTGTTTCTATCGCACCACAGAAACAGCGACGCCGACAGATCGCATGGTCGAAGCTACAACCAAGGGAAGGCAGCGATGACGGTGCGGTTAGGACAGCGTCGCCGATGGTAGAAGCGGCGATGGGTGGTCCGCTAGCTGGGAAACGACGGTTGCGGCCTTTCTCGCTCGAGCGAGATACAGGCGGCGAGGAGGCGAGGTGAGAAGGTTGCTGGCCGGGGCACAGCGGTAGTGGTGGGTGCTGGTCGGGGAGCAGCGGCGGCGGTGGTCGCCGACCAGGAAGCAGCGCCGGTAGTGGAGCGTTAGAACCCTTGCAGATTCTAAACTTGGGGTTGATCTCTTTAGGGGATCGGCCTCCTTGGAACTCTATAGGGGTTCCTCCCTCTAAGTTGCTGCTCAAAGGCTGTAGAAAAGATTCATCTATTGCTTATCAAAAGAGAAGGAATACATGGCTATTTATAGGGCTTCTAAACCCTAACTCCTAATAGGACTCCTACTTAAGACTCTTACTTCTAACCAACTCCTAATAGGACTCCTACTCAAGACTCATATTCCCTTACAACTCCTAATTCTTCTCTAAGAAAAATCCTCCTACATGAATGTCCCTCTCAATTAGGACTCTCCTAGCTAGAGTCCTAACAGAATGTCCCTCTCAATTAGGACTCTTCTAGCTAGAGTCCTAACAGTTTTACATGAATGTCCCTCTCAATTAGGACTCTCCAAGCTAGAGTCCTAACAGACCCGCCCTCTTCAAATCAGCCTTGTCCTCGAGGCTGATGATTCGTGAATTTTGGAAATTTGATCCTCAAGTCGTCATAGTTCTCCCAAGTGGCATCTTCTATTGGTAGGTTCGCCCACTGTATTAGCACTTCATTAGTGGGCCATCGTCGTCGTGTCACGATCCGTCGATCAATAATGGCACTTGGCTGGGTCTGGAGTTCTCTTTGGGTAGTCATATTTGGTGGGTGGCTTTGGGCTGTCTCCAAGCACCTATTTAAAACTTTCGTCTAGCTATTGGTTTGTGGGTGATATGTCATACTCCTTTTCAATTTAGTACCCTGCATATGGAATAACTTTGTCTAAAATCTACTATTGAAGATGCAAGTAGAATTTGTCACAAGCGTAATGCGTCCCTTATAGCATAATTCTTTTGAGTCCCGATTGTAATGAGCCACGGAGCTTGGTGCTTCCTTTAATTTTTTTTGTATCTTACTGGTCTCCGAATCTTCCTACCATTCCATCTTAATATCCTCAAGGAAGTCGCTGGTTGGAAGTAAAACGACCGAAAATTCAGCTTGCTCAAGTAGCTACGAAAGCGCATCTGCAACAACATTCTCTTTCCACCTTTTGTAAGTTATTTCATAATCAAATCCAAGAAGTTTTGTTACCCATTTTTGCTGCTCGGGGGAAGATATCTTCTGCTCCAAGAGATATTTTAGGCTTTTATGGTCGGTCTTGATTTGAAAGTATCGCCTGATCAAGTACGATCTCCACCTCGTTGCTGCATGCACAATGGCGAGCATCTCCTTATCATATATTAACATGTTTTGATAGGGGGGAGATAATGTCTTACTAATGTATATGAGTGGTCGACCATCTTGCATGAGAACGTCTCCCATTCTATCAACAGATGCATTTACCTTAATGATGAAGGGTCGGTTGAAATCTGGTAGCGCTAGCACCAGCGTCATCGTTATGGCTGCCTTAAGTTTGTCGAAGGCAGTGGAGGCTCTGTTCGACCATTGGAAGACATCTTTTTCCAGTAAGGAAGTAAGTGGTGCACTGATCTTTCCATAATTTTTCATGAACTTACGGTAGTAGCCTATAAAACCCAAAAAGCCATGTAGCAATTTTATGTTCCTCGGGGTAGGCCAGATTTGCATTACTTCAATTTTGAAGGGGTCCACTGTCACACCTTTCTATGATATGATATGCCCAAGATATTTCACATTTTGTTGAAGAAAGTAAAAATTCGTAGTGGTCGTTGTGTGTTCGAAAGGCAATTTTCGGTATGACTTCTTCATACACTCGTATTTGATAATACCCAGATCGAAGGTCCAGCTTTGTGAAGATTTGTACTCCCTTTCATCTAGCAATTCATCTGCTATTGGAATAAGGTATTTGTTCTTGATGGTTATGCCATTGAGAGCTCGGTAATCAACGCATATTCGCCATGTTCCGTCCTTCTTGTGTACAAGTAGCACCGGTGAAAAGTAGAGGTTGCAACTTGGCCGAATAACTCCTGTTTCAAGCATCTCTTTTAAAATCCTTTCTATTTCATCATTTTGGAGATGTGGATACCGATATGGCTGAGTATTTGCTGGAGATTTGACTGGAAAAATCATTATACAATGATCATGCCGACGAGTAAGAGGTAGGTTGTGCGGCTCGTCAAATATATCTGAAAATTCAGCAAGCAAAGGAAATAGGTTTGGAACTTCAAATTCTATTGGCTCTCCTTTAATTTGCTGCTCAAGTTGTACCAAAAATTCCCATACAGTATCACCTGTTCTCCTTACTGTAAAATTTTATAAATAGTTGCATAAAATTCCAAGAAATATCACATAATGTCATCAACCATTTAATTCTGAGTATGGCCTCATGATCATCAAGAGGGAGGAGGAAGAAATATGCAATTATCTCTTGGTCCTGCAGCAACAGTTTCACCTGTGGGCACCTATGTTCACACTTCAAAATCCGTCCGTTGGCGACCTTAACGACAAACCTACTGTAATTCTCAATAGGTAAGTTCATATGGAGAGCAACCTTACTATTTAGGAAGTTATTAGTGCTGCCCGTGTCGATGAGAACAGTGATCGGTTGTTGTTTGAGAAGGCCTCCAACTTTCATCGTTTGCGGATTTTAGTAGCCAGCTAGTGTATGTACCGTAACTTCGGTCGGTTGTGGCTCTTCTTCTGCATCTTTTTCTTCATGTTCAAGGCTCTCTATTGAATGTTCAATGACCTCATCTTCTATCGGTTCAATCATAAGAAGTCCTCATTTACTACAGCGATGCTCACGGCTCCATGGCTCGTCACAATGCCAACATAACCCCTTCGCATATCGCTCCCGAAGCTCTTCTCTTATTAACCTCTTTGGTGTAGGGACTTGGTCAATAGTAGGGGGGGCTGACAGCTTCAATATTACTGGTTGAGGAGCGACCCTAGTCCTTCGAGCTTCATGGTTCAATTGCTCCTCTTGATGTCGTGCGAAAGAGATGGCTGCCATAAGCGTATATGGTTGTCGCGCTTTAACTTCTCCTCAGATCTCCGGCTTCAAGCCCTCAATGAAGGTCCTCAGTAGTTGTTTTTGAGACCAATCATGAGTTTGATTAGATAACCTTTCAAACCTGGTTTGGTACTCCTGAATGGTGGAAGTTTGTCGGATCTTTGCTAGTTGTCCATCAATATTCTCGTAATCAGTTGGTCTGAAGCGGATCAGCAGTCCTTCTTTGAATTGTTGCCATGAAAGGACTCCATAAGTTTGTTCAAACCAGTCAAACCACTGTATAGCATCCCCTTCAAGATGTATAGCTGCAGTTTTCACCATAGATGCATCCGCGGTTTTGTGGTACTGAAAATATCGCTCCACGCGTGAGATCCAACCAATCGGGTCTCCTTCTTCTCATCTAGGGAAGTCCACTCTCATGCATGGATAGTTGGGTTTAGTCATAGAGCCTCCCCTCCCTTGGAACTCATCTCTTCGAGCCTGGTGCGATTGGGCAAAGCTCTCTCCGTGATATGATTTTTTCGGGCTTAGTGGTCGGCCCAATCTGAGTTCGGTAAAGAGCGTCCGAATCTTATCCTCCATTCGCACCTCCAAGACTTCAAATTTAGCATTGATTGCCTCCTTAGATGCCATAGTATATGCCTCCAAATCTATGATGTTAAGATCTCTCTTTTGTTGTCAGCTTAAAGGCATGTATAGTTGAGAGAAGTGATGGTCGAAAGGATTGGTGTATCGATGGATGTAGGCTACGATTTAGGCTTGTTTTGTGGCTGTTTTGGGTGCAGTTTGAAGGTATGGTTTAGTGGAGTTTTAGGGCTATGGATGAATATTTTGGATCTGTGGTAGATGGTAGCAAAGGTTTGATAGAAATCAGTGGAAGTTGCAGTAAGTATGTGCTATCTTGTAAGAGTAGAATTGTCGTCGAAGAAACAACGGTTTCTCGACGTAATTTCCACCAAAAACTTAAAAGAATTGAGGAGGGAATTGATAGCAAAATCACAGTTTATATGACAGCAAGGATATCTAATTTAATCAAGAAAATTTCGGCAGTATAATAGCAAGGAAATTGGTGCAAGTTGCGATTGCAGAATTCTCGTCGAAAAATTTCAGCGAGTTACGACAAAAATTTGTAGCAACATAAAATCGTTTTTAGAGATGAATTTTTTAATAGATCAATCTTATATGGAAGCCAAGATGATCTATGAAGTGTATAAGAAATTTCATTTAAAAAAGATTGCAAATAGATGGGTTGAAATTTTCTGCAGCATAGATTTTTAGGTATAGCAGATTGAACGTAAAAGATCAGTGGTTTATATTGAGAATTTTTTGATGAAACCAAAGGGAAATCCACTGTTAGGAAGTTTTAAAGCTATCATAAAAATTTCGTAGATATTTGGATAGAAATAATGTAGTATCAAGATCAAACAAACAGTGCTATGCGGCTGAAATTTTACAGTGCAGATTTTCAAGTATAACAGATTTGACGTAAAAGATCAATGGTTTATATTAAGAATTTTTTAAAAAAACCAAGGAAAATCTGCTGTTAGGAAGTGTCAAAGATGTCATAAAAATTTCATAGAAATTTGGATAGAAAAATCATAGTAGCAAGATCAAATAGATGGTACTATGCGGTAGAAATTCTGCAATGTATCTTTCGTCGTAGGGATGAAAACTTTGTGATGAAAGGTTTATGCAGCAATATAGGAACCATTTTTTTTTTTGGATTTTCGAATAAGGATAACTAAATTGCAGCAGTAGTAAGGTAGGAAACCAGAACCTGTTGCAATTCACGGGAAGATCAAAGGATGATCCGCGGTGGTGGAGATGATGGCGGAATTCGACGACGATCTTTTAAGCAATTGTGGGAATTGCTTTGGGCGGTTGTGGAGGGTTGATGGATGGCAGTGGAAGGGCAGCGAGATGCCAAGAACGCTGCTCTAATACCAGGTGTTAGAACCCTTCCAGATTCTAAACTTGGGGTTGATCTCTTTAGGGGATCGGACTCCTTGGAACTCTATAGGGGTTCCTCCCTCCAAGTTACTTCTCAAAGGCTGTAGAAAAGATTCATCTATTTCTTATCAAAAGAGAAGGAATACATGGCTATTTATAGGGCTTCTAAACCCTAACTCCTAATATGACTCATACTTAAGACTCTTACTTCTAACCAACTTCTAATATGACTCCTACTCAAGACTCCTATTCCCTTACAACTCCTAATTCTTCTCTAAGAAAAAACCTCCTACATGAATGTCCCTCTCAATTAGGACTCTCCTAGCTAGAGTCCTAACAGAATGTCTCTCTCAATTAGGACTCTTCTAGCTATAGTCCTAACAGTTTTACATGAATGTCCCTCTCAATTAGGACTCTCCAAGCTAGAGTCCTAACATGGAGGAGAAGGAAAGCAGGGGTGGTCGATGCCGAGCAGCAAATGTTCCTTCTTGGTTGAGAAGGAACAACGTGCGTGGCTACCGGCTTCGAGGCTAATCCCCTCGAAATGATCATCTCCTTTCTCTTCTTCTTTTTTACGATAAGACTTTAGGGTCTTATCATTTGGTATCGGAGCAGTGATCCTCGGCGTTCTCGCTGTAGTTTATCGTCTCAAAAAAAAAAAAAAAAAATTATGAGGGCAAAGCCGGTAGCCACGCACGCTGTTCCTTCACAACCAAGAAGGAAAATTTGCTTCCCGGCGCCGACCACCCCTGCTTTCCTTCTCCTCCACCGCCGGCGCTGCTTCCTGGTCGGCGACCACTGCCGCCGCTGCTCCCTGGCCAGTACCCACCGCTGCCGCTGTGCCCCGACCAGCAACCTTCTCACCTTGCCTCCTCACTGCCCGCATCTCGCTCGAGCGAGAAGGGTCGTGACCGTTGTTTCCCAGCCAATGGACCACCCATCACCGCTTCTACTGTCGGCGACGTTGCCCTAGCCGCACCACCATCGCTGCCTTCCCTTGGTTGCAGCTTTGGCCATGCGATCTGTCGACGTTATTGTTTCTGTGGTGCGATAGAAACAGAGCAGCCGCCGGTCCCTCTACTGCCGTAGGCGCCGGTTGCTTCTACCGCCGTCGCTGTTTCTTAGCCACTTCAACGCCACCCCTCTCCTTCGTTGCCGAGCCACCACTGCTGCCAACCACCGTGCGATGACCGTCGCATGCCTCCCAGCAGCCGATCCTCCTTGCTCTGCATCCGTAGTGCCAGAAATAGGGCAACTCACCGGTTGCCCTTGTTCCCAACCGTGACACCGCCAACTCCTTCTCCACCGCTGCAGCTGCTTCTCGGTCGCACGATCACCATCGCACCACCGTTACCAGCATCGCTAGAGGAAGCTCTGTTTCTGTAGTCCCCGTCGATCCCCGTCGTGACCCTCGCTGCCTCCTTCTCCACTGCCAACACTACGCTCCGGCCAGCGACCACCGCTGCTGCCAGCCACCATAGCCTTCTCCTCAACCGCTCGTGATCCTTCCAGCCAACTCCTTCGGTGGTGCGAAAAAAACAGAGTACGTAGCAAGTACGTTACCTTGCCTCAACCCCAATAGTGCATGCAATACCGATTCCTCTTCTCAACCTCGGCTACATCAACGCCGCCTCCCCCTTTCTTAGCATATTCTGCCACAACCACAAGTTGCCATCACCATAGGTTTCCATCACCGCAGCCTCAACCCCGTTGCTCGACGATTGCCCCTTGGGTCGTAGCAACTGCAGCCACATCAACACAGTCACCTTCTAACCCTGGCGCTCTCACCTCACGCAGTGATAGAAACAGGGCAGCTACTCTTCCTCCAACGCAGCGACCGCAGCACTGCCCTTGGCATCCACCTCCTCGGCAACTTTGCATCGATAGTGTTGATGCCCTTGACTGACACCAAAAATAGGAGTTGAGATTACAGATTTGCAGTCTTATGCAATGGCCACTAATAACTCGATGAAAGCACAAATGGAAGCATTGGAAATCAGAATTGAGAACCAACTACAAGAAACACTTAATAATTTCAAAAAGAGCCTACTAGAGAGCCTCAGCAAATTTCAACAAAATAGGGGCTCAAGTTCTACGTTGCACAGATATGAAAATACAGGAAAAGGGCCCCAAGATTATGACACAAATTACTCACACATGAAGATGGAATTTCCGAGATGGAAAGATGGAGATCCGACCAATTGGATCTCTAAGGCAGAAATTTTTTTCCATTTTCACAGGACCCCAGAAGAATCCAATGTAGAAGTGGCCTCAATCCAACTCGAGGGAGATGCACTCTAGTGGTACGATTGGTATGAAACTTTCCACGAAGTTCCTTCGTGGGAGTAGTTCAAAAGAGGGCTTCTTGTTCGCTTTGGCCCATCCGAATATGAGAATGTTGATTGCCAGCTCGCCAAAATTCGTCAGACTTCTACAGTGTTCGAATATCAGAGTAGGTTTAAAAGATTATCAAATCAAGCTAGAGATTGATCGGACCGACAACTTTTAGATACATTTATTGGATACATTTATTGCTAATTTATTGAAAGGCTCGTCAACCCCGCACTATGATAGCTGCAATCTCATTTGCAAATCTACATGAGAAAAAAATTAGCAAGGAAAGATCAGCTAGGGATTTGTACTATGATGAAAAATAGAGTATGGAGCACCGATGTAAACAAGGGCAACTTCTGATGATTGAACCAATTGGAGAGGAGCCGAAAGCTAAGAATGTAGACTCTGATCATGAAGGTATAAATTCTAATGAAGACATTGAACCTACCTTACATATAATGCATACATTAGCCGACTACTCTAACCCGCAAACTATGGAAGTTGCCGGAACTCTAGAGCATCAGCCTTTTATAGTTTTGATTGATACTGGTAGCACTAACAATTTTATGGACAGTGAGACTGTTGACCGATTGGCCCACCACATTGAAGACTATGACAGATTCGAAGTAAAGATCGTTGATGGATGGATTTTCACTTATGATAGCAAAGGTTCAAAGATAAAATTGATTATACAGGGCTAGAAGTTTCATGCAACGATTACTACACTGAAAGACCGACCTGTTGCTTACACTATCAAAAAGTGGAGACCATACTTGATCAATGGGTTGTGATGCGTTGCAGATAGTTTATGGCTAAAGTGCTAAAAGAGAAGCTCCCCGAGATTGATGCTGCTCATCCTTGAGGACAAGGCTGATTTGAAGAGGGAGGAATTGTTAGGAACCTTTTTATGAGCTTTTGAATAATGTTTATTGAGTCTGTTTAGTCCAGTTATTTATTAAGTCAGTTTGGTTTAGTTAGAGTCAAGTTAAGGTTTATTTAATATTTATTTATTATTACAGTTCAAGTCTTGATGGACTCTGGGTGGAACTCTATAAATAGGGATGTAACTGCTTCTTTTCAATTATCTATGAAAAATACTATTCTGTCTTTTGACAAACCCTAGGAGGCTGATTCCCTCGAAGCGATCAAGGAGGGTCGATCCCCTCGAAGCGATCAAGGAGGCCGATCCTCTCGAAGTGATCATCCCTTTCTCTTCTTCTTTTTTACAATAAGACTTTCGAGTCTTATCATTTAGTATCAGAACGACGATAAGACTTTAGGGTCTTATCATTTGGTATCAATGCGACGATAAGACTTTAGAGTCTTATCAAAGGGTTATCTCCTAAACCCGTAAAAAGAAGAAAGTACCGTAAAGAGGTGGTTGGTCTTCGCATATTGAAGGAGGACCATTAGTGGACGTTGGTGACCTCGACGGAGGAGGAATTGGAAGTGGATATAGGTCACAATGACCGAACCACTATAAATTCTGATGTGTTCTTTCCTTACTACAAATTCTCTTTACTACATTATAAACTGCCCAACCTTTTCTTCTCTACTTATTCAAAGTAAAATAAATGATTTGAGTCGAAACCAGTTTTTATCATACGAAGGCTTTCGAATTGACATAATTTTTCCACTGCACTAATTCACACCGCCGCTGCCCGCCCCCACCCCCCCCCCCTTAGTGCCGCTCTTGATCCTAACAATTGGTATCAAAACAATGTCACTCTCATTTGGTTTAAAACCCAAGAGAAATGGCATGTGCCAGCAACCAAGTCGTGTGGCACCCTTGCGTGTCCGTCCGCAAAGGTCAGCCTCCCTGAAGCCTCCCATGGTCCCTTAGGACCCACAAAAGAGAAAATGGGTTAGAGAAAATGCCTCACTTGGGATCCATAAGCAAACATTCTAGGAAACACTTTATAGACAATGTAAATTACAAACAGACTTTACAAGCTCTGAACAGTTGCACAACAAAGGGTCAAAATGATCCACTACATACCAAAAATCTCTCACAAATATCTACATGACACAACTTTTATTTATAAGCCTAAAGCGGCCGCCAAACCCAACTAAAATGGGACTATTAAGCCTTCAGCTGACCCTCTATATGCTAGGCAAAGAATGAACATACCAAAAGACATGGACATACATAAGCATTACATCAAACATCCTGTTTAGAAGCTTGTCCGTGACATTCTCCCCTACTTATTCCTTCGATGTCCTCGTCGAAGCCTTTGCCGACACTGTAACTCCTCGCCTTTGCTGAGTCTTCAATCTTTTGCTCCAACTGCAATGCGCCTCCTGGCTCCTAACTGCTCTCCGCTGCTATTTTTTTAGTAGTCGAACCTTTGATCCACCATGCTGCTTCAACTCGCCAATGACTCTGACTCTAGTGTGGGGTTGGCTGAGTTGTGTTGATCTCTGTTGGTTCTTGCAGATCCTCCAGATAAAGGAAAAGACCATCCTTACTATGCGCTAGTCTCTCAAATGTCTCATGCTGCTTGAACTAGGTGGATGCTTGTTGGAGCTTTAACGGGCATCGTCTCGCAAACTTCTGATGTTTTGGGTCCTTCCTCGACAAAATTTACCCATTGACTCTTCTTTCACTTAGTTGTCACTTCCAAGTAGGTTCGCATCACTTCCGCTTTCGATTGGCATTTCATTGGGAAATGAAGCAGACAATCTACTCTCAGTAGCACTAATCACCATTGGTGAGGATTTGACAACTATTAACTTCCATTATCTTCGAAGGGTCTTTGAACCTGTGCATAGCTCCTCTACTAGATAGATAAGAGAATTGGGGTACTCGGTTTCACTCATTCTCTTAAGAGTTGAGAAGGCAAAGGTTACTCAACTTCACCCGCCTCCTCGAAGTTGTACTCCATGCATCGAGTTGGTTACTGGCCTTCACCTGCTCTTTGCTCACACTTCTGAAGCACTTGAAGTGTTTGCACTCCTTGCATTGAGTTAGTTACTGTGATTCACCTTCTCAATGCCATCAAACTTCTGGAATGCAGAAAGTTTTCACCCCAACTTAGAGTAATTCTCTAATAGATTTGGTCGCCTTTGGGATTGTATTGTCTTCTCCATCAACCCTGCCACCTACTCCACTGAGTAGCAAAGGTATAGCACCGCATACTGCCTACTTCGTTCCTTGGTCATACACTCTTGCATGACTCGAAGTCCTTTACTTTCGGCTATCTTGATGAGAAGCTCATTAACATTGGTCTTACGAAGTTCCTTGGCCTCTGCCCTTCAGCCTTGTCTCAATACTTGGAGTTTGCCTTTGCATGCTCCACCTCCTCGGCCCCTTTCACGACTAAGTGCTCTCCCTCCATGAGAGCAAGGGATCAATGACTTTTACAGAAGTCCCGCCTCTACGGTACTATGGCGCTGCCATGCCCATGGCCCTACTATCCGTCGCCTCGTATTTACATCCCTTTTCTTCACGATCAATAGATATGTCTCTATGGCACTCCCCCAAGTCCACCTCCATTCTAACTGATGCTTGATTTTGGGTAGCTAAGTCCCTTTGGACTCATCGTCGCTTCCTCGCCCCTTTCGACCCCTTGCTTCAGCACCTATGTGTTCTCCAAACAGCACCCTTTGGTCGATGGAAAGACAGACTGCAACTCCCATGCATGGCCTCTACCATCACGTTATAGGATTTGCACCGATTTTGTTCTCCTTAGTTTCCTTAGTAGCAACGTTCGCTTACTCGACCTTGTCCTCTGACTTGCCGAGCTCCCTTAAGCAAATATGGGCTCTGGAGCAGTCTAACTCTCTAGCTGCTTTGATTATACCTCTACATGATCAAGTCCCTCCACTAAGACTCACTAGTACTTGCATTTGAACTTTTCCCTTAGTGGAACACAGCCCCCATATATAATATCCCTCACTTTTGAAAATTATTAATAAGGATTTATATGTAAATTGAGGACCTATATGTAATATAAAAATTTCAAGGACTAAACTGCTAAGTTGCAAAATGAAAAGAAAATAAAGAAAAACCGAAAATTTCGGTTTTATCCCACCGCCTCCCACGCACTCTCTATTTCTTTAAGAAACAGAGAGGAGCGGTGGGGCGTGAGGAGAGAAGAAAGAAGAAGAAGAGGGAAAAGAAGAGAGGAGGAAGAGGGAGAAGAGAAGAAAAGAAGAAGAAGAAGAAGAGAGGGAAGATGGAGAGGAGAGGGAGAGGCAGCAGCAGTAGCTAGGGCTGCTGCACCTCTGTTTCCCGCAGGTGGAAACAGAGGAGAGGATGTGTGGGGCGTTGGGGAGGAGAAGGGAAGAAGAAGAAGAAGAAGAAGAGAGGAGGACAGCTGCGGCAAGGCTGCAGCGAGGAGGTGTGTGGCGTTGGGGAGGAAAAGGGAAGAGGAGAAGAAGAGAAGGAGAAGAAGAGGGAAAAAAGAGGGACGAGGGAGAGGAGCGAGGGGTGGCAGTAGCTAGGGCTGCAGCACCTCTGTTTCCTGCAGGTGGAAACAGAGGAGAGGAACCAGAGGAGAGGAGTGGGGCGTTCGAAGAGGAGAAGAAGAAGAAGAGGAAGAGAAGAAGAAGAGGAAGCAGGAGAAGAGGTTGTGATACCTCTGTTTCCTACAGAGGAAACATAGTAGAGGGTGTGTGTGACGCCGGGGAAGAAGGGGCTGCAGCTGCGGCGATGGCAGCTGGAGCTGGAAGAGAAGAAAAAGAGGAAGATGAGCAGGGGAGGAAGAAGAGGTTGCGGCCGTGGCTGCGGCCGCGACTGCAGCAGTTGCAGCGGGGAGAGAAGAAGAAGAAAGGAAGGAGAAGGAAGAGGAGAAGGGAAAGAAGTAGCTATAGCAGCGGTAGTGGCAGTTGTAGCAGCGGTAGTGGCAGCTGCAGCTGTGGCAGGGAAAGAGAAAAAGGAAAGGAAGAAGAAGAGAAGGGGAAGGAGAGGAAGAAGAGAGGAAGAGGAGAAGGGGCTGCGGCTACGGCGATGGCAACTGCAGTTGGAAGAGAAGAAGGAGAGGAAGATGAGTAGAGGAGGAAGAAGAGACTGCAGCCGTGGCTGAGGATGCGACTGCAGCAGTGCAGCTGGGAAAGAAAAGAAAGGAAAGGGGGAAAAAGGGGCTGCGGAAGGGATTGCGGCCACAGCGGCAGCGACTGCGTATGCAACAACTGTGTCTGCGAGAGAAGAGGAGGAAGGAAGTAGTGTAGTGGAAGGGGCAACGATTGTGGCAGCGACAGCGGTGGTGGCTGTGGCAGTTGTGTTTGGGAAAGAAAACGAAGGAATGAGAGTAAGAGAGAGTAGGTGACTATGCCTCTATGTTCTGCATGAGCTACAGTTGTGAAGGAAAAGTAGAAGGATTTGGGCTAACACCTTCTTTGGATCCTCGGATCAAAATCTTTGAAAGGCAAGTGTTCTGATCCTTTCTATTGCAAGCTTTCTGATCCTTTCTCTTGCAAGTGTTCTGATCCTTTCTATTGCAAGCTTTCTAATCTTTCCTATTGCAAGTGTCCTGATCTTTCCTTACCACAATTTTACCACTACATTTGTTTTGAATATGAGGAACTTTGAATTGTTCTAGCCTTTCATTTGATATATCTCCTGTTTAGACGTAACGACTCGAATCTATGCAACTTCTGATATTCTGACCCTTCTACTTTGTTATGGCTATAACTCCATGTATTGTCCTCTGATTTGGACAAAACTTATTTGATCATAATATAGACTCATAAACCTTTGTTTTGATAGCTTATTTTAAGAATTCGGAGTAAGTTTGTCTACCCAAACTTCTGTTTCAAATGAGCCTACAGATTCTGCAAAACAGGGATCGTAATTTCTGATCTTTTGATACTGAACTGCTTATAAGTCCCTGTTGCAAACATTGATTTATTCAAAGCTTATTTCATTGGAAACTAAACTCATAGATCTTTCGTTTGATATATGGATTGAAAGATTTGGAATCCAAACACTTGCCCAATTATCTGTTGAATCTGACATTATGAATTCTGCCAAACAGAGATTTTGTTCTGTGACCCTTGTTTACCAAATTATTTGTAACTCTCTCTATTGGACAATTCAATTCATATGAAGCCTGTCTTATCTAAAAGTATAATCCAATGATATATTTCTGATTAAATTGGAGCACAATTGATAGTTTGAATCATTTGTTCAATGTGCCTCTTGTATCATGCTAGAAATCGAGCTTCGGTCGATTTCTAATATTCTGGTTTCATTCCTTTGGAAATTGATATCCTTTAGCTTTCTTATTCAATTGAGCTTTATATTACTGCTTTGAAGTCTTTTATGCTCTTATCCTTAAAGTTATTTGCATTCTTGAATACTATTGTGTAACGTTTATGCTATATCGTATTGACTCATTTAGGCACATGTGTATCCCATTGTTCCGCATTTGCTTTCGATATGTGCCTATTCCATTTCCTTTCAAAATCTGAATACCATTGTGAAAGATTATTGCTTACTTCGTATTGACTCGTAAAGGCACATGTACGTTTTGTTGTTCCGCGTGTGCTTCCGATATGTGCTACTTATTGTTAAAACTGCCCTCTTGTACTCTAGTGTTTGTGGGATTGTCTGGACCTTTGCCAGAAATTGTAAAGGGTGTTATTCTGGACCTTTGCCAGAAATGGTAAAGGGTGTTATTCTGGACCTTTGCCAGAAATGGTAAAGGGTATGTGCTTAGAGCCTGCGATGCTCTGCCGGCCCCCTTTGGCTTCACCTAGACGTGGGTGGATGGAGCTCCCAGACGTGGGAGACTTCTGTCAGGTGGTCATTCAGAAATGGATGAATCACATTCTGATTGAGATCCCACTACACCTTCTATATGTTTGATATAATATCCAGAGCTTTGGTTATGTGTTTCTATACATGCTTTGGATAAGAATGATATGATTGCAACGTCAAGGATGACGTTTGAGCTTCTGTACGGTATTTGTTTTTGATATGCTCTGAAATGGTTCATTCTCTGTTGATATGTTTCGAAATGTTCCATATGCCGTTGATATGCTCCGGAACATTTCATACGCCATTGATAAGCTCCGAAATGTTTCATTTGTTATTGATATGCTCCGAAACATTTCATACGCCTTTGTTATGCTCCGAATTGTTTCATTTGCTATTGTTATGCTCCTGATGTTTCATTTGTTATTGATATGCTCCGAAACATTTCATTCATTGTTGATATGCTCCGAAATGTTTCATCTGTTATTGGCATGCTTCGAAATGTTCCATATGTCGTTTATATGCTCCAATTACTCTGTGCTCCATTTGCTATGAACTGATATATTCTGAAATGTCCTATTTGCCATTAATATGCTCCGGATCATCTCGTACGCTATTGATATACTCCAATTACTCAATGCTCCATTTGTTATGAATCAAATATGTTTTGAATGACATGATACATATGATTTTGTATCTAATGAAATGATATCCTTGAGAATTCTTGTATTCTGCCTTGCATTATGATACCTTACTTGTTTGAAACCATTCTTTTTGTTCTGAATATGCTTTGTCACTTGCTGAGCTGTTTTTAGCACATTCCATTGTTATATAAATCATTCAGGTCAGCTTGTCACCATTTGAGATGTTTGATTTGGGCTGAGGCAGTGGATAGCTATTCAGAATTATGGGCAAGTCTTGTTGGTTGTTATGCTATTGTTGTATAAGCATATTTTGTATGAAATAAAATGTTGTTGAAGAATCGAAATGGATATACTATGTAAAAGTGTTAGAAGATCTCTCTTATTTGGAATTTCGGAATGTTAAGTCTAATTTATGACGATATGAACTTATGGTGAATAGTTGGAGTTCTGATTGTATAATTTATTTAGCTTGTGGATTTATAAATGTTGTTCATGTTTGTCAAGTTGGCTTGGGTTGCCATAAATGTGAGTTATCGAGTGATGTGATATATGATTATAAACTGCACAGGTTTTATAGATGTGAATTTGATAGAATGTTTTTCAGTGTCCTCAAATGTGTGTTTGGATCCTGGATTAGTTGTGATGAAAATTTTAATATCATGGATATTTTGAGGGGCATGACACCATATGCTGATGACCAAGGCTTTCATCCGATATAAAATTCGATGCACGCACAAACGACCCGCCTCTACGGTACCATGGCCTTCACTCCTTGAATCCATAGCCCTTCTTGCCATCGTGTTGTTCACCAAAGTGGAATTTCCAGTAGCTCCTGATTATACCTCCGTATGATCTAGTCTCTAATAAGACTATGTCGTGTGTATCACATTGCTACGAACTGTTCCACCACGATCCGCTTCACCACTCAAGGCTTAGCAACATGCTAAACTCGTTGCATACTTCAGCCTCCTACAAACGTATCCTTCACATGTCGAAGAGAAAGTTTCAATATTCCATGGCGCCGAGTTTCGGTCGCCTTGGGATGGTCGCAAACATTCCATCATCCATATACAAGCCCATGCATGAGTACCGAATTCTTCGATTTAGCAATTCCCCTCACCTCTGTGAGCTTTGCACAACTTTTTCAGTCACTAAGCAATTCATTCCACCTTGCATGGTCTCATCCTTTACCAAGCGTCTCGCTTGTCTTGAGCACCATCAAGTATAGTTGTCAACGTTGAGCCGTAGCTCAAACTCAGCCATCCCAACCTTTATGCGCTCCGCATTCTTCCAAGATTGCCTATTCTCGTAGTGCCTCTTACGCGAAGGGTTGGTCATTCCTCTGAATACCAATCTTAGATGCCTGCTCCTCTGAGCGACTCCTTTTCCCTATATCTCCATGCCCGTTTTCCCCCAAACGATTGCATGTGTGCTGATTGCTCTCAACGCAACCCCGCTAGGTCCCCCACGTTTGCATACTAAGTGTTTCTATGAGTGCTTGTCCAGCTCTGATACCATCAATCATGGACTTAGCTGGTTTTGCCTAAGTCATGCGACACCCTTGCGTGTCCGTCCGCAAAGGTCAACCTCCCCGAAGCCTCCCATGGTACCTTAGGACCCACAAAAGATAAAATAGGTTAGAGAAAATGCCTCACTCGGGATCCACAAGCAAACATTCTAGGAAACACTTCATAATCAATGCAAATTACAAACAGACTTTACAAGCTCTGAACAGTTGCACAACAAAAGGTCAAAATGGTCCACTATAGATCGAAAATCTCTCACAAGTGTCCATATGACACAACCTTTATTTACAAGTCTAAAGCGGCCACCAAACCCAACTAAAATGTGACTATTAAGCCTTCGGTTGTCTCTCTACATACTAGGCAAAGAATGAACATACCAAAAGACACGAACATACATAAGCATTACATCAAACATCCTGTTTAGAAGTTTGTCCATGACACTTTACATATTGAAGGAGGACCATTAGTGGACGTTGGTGATCTCGACAGAGGAGGAATCGGAAGTGGATATAGGTCACAACGACTGAACCACTATAAATTCCGATGTGTTCTTTCCTTACTACAAATTCTCTTTACTGAATTCAACTTTACTACATTACAAACTGCCCAACCTTTTCTTCTCTACTTATTCAAAGTGAAATAAATGATTTGAGTCGAAACCAGTTTTTATCGTACGAAGGCTTTTGAATCGACATAATTTTTCCATTCCACTAATTCACATCGCCACCCCCTAGTGCCGCTCTTGATCCTAACAATTGGTATCAGAGCAAGGTCACTCTCGTTTGGTTTAAAACCCAAGAGAGATGGCATTTGCCAGCAACCAAGAGGGTCATTCAATTATACATCCACCCATGTTCAATGGGACGGATTACACATATTGAAATATTAGAATGAGGATTTTTCTAATTTCAATAGATTTTGAATTATGGAACCTTGTAGAAAATGGCTTTCAAAAGTCTTCTCTTCCAATGAGTAATTAGAATGAGTAGGAGAAGAGGACTTTTGCTTTAAATGCCAAGGCTATAAATATCTTGTTTTGTGCTTTAGATAAAAACGAGTTCAATCGAGTGTCTATTTGTGAAACGACTTTTGATATTTGGCACACACTCGAAATCACTCATGAAGGCACTAGTAGAGTAAAAGAGTCGAAGATAAATCTTTTAGTTCATACTTATAAATTATTTTGGATGAAGCTAAGCGAGACTATTATTGATAGTTACACTCATTTTACGGATGTCATCAATAGTTTAAAAGCTTTTGCCAAATGTTTTTCGAACATTGAACTTGTTAATAAAATCTTGAGATCCCTTTCAAAGAGTTGTGACCCTAAAGTAATAGACATTCAAACAACTAAGGATTTAAATAACATTCCTCTCGAATAACTTATTAAGTCACTAATGACTTATGAGATGACTTGTAATGCTTATGAAGAGCTTGAGAACAACCTTCTAAAGAACTGGAAGGATATGGCACTAAGAACTCAAGAAGACCACTTGAAAGAAAATTCAAGTGATGAGTGTTAGGATCAAGAGTGTCACTAAGAAGGGGGGTGAATTAGTGCAGCGGAAAACTTTCGCTATTTCAAAAAACTTATTTTGATTAAAATTGATTCTTACGAGAATGGTTTCAATTCAATCCATTTCAGAAGGAATTTGAACTTGAAACCTTTCGTGAAAGTGCAAGAGAAGACTAAGGTGATTTGCAGCAATGTAAATTGCACAAATGAAAAAGCATCGGTTTCGTAAAGTCTTCATATGATTAAAGCCGATCTCGGAAGATGTTTAGGTGAAAGCGTATATAGATATAGTTAAAGCACAGTAAGGAGGAGAGGCAGTTTGCTATAAAAGAAAGTTGCTTAAAGTAAATACAAACCGAGTTTTAGAGTGGTTCGGTCAATGTGACCTACATCCACTTTCAGCTTCCTCCTCCGATGAGGTCACCGATGTCCACTAGAGGCCTTCCTTCAATAGGCAAAAGCCAACCACCTTTTACAGCTTTTATCCTTTTGCCGGGTTTCGGAGACAATCCTTACAAATTTCACTCCTCTTTCTTAGATGGTTATAAGGCTAAGAGATGAAGGAGGAGAACTCTAACTTTTACAACACTTTAAGGCTCAAGACCTCAAGATTATGCCAATAGGTTTCATGCCCTTTCATGCAGGAAAGGGTGGGGTTTTTTATAGGTCCCAATGACTTCAGAAATAGAGCCAAAAAGTATCTAATCCTGAATTTCCGTGGTCCTGATGGTACCACTACCATTACTGGGTGGTACTACTGCCTGACACTTGACACTGGGCGGTACTACTACTCAGTCTGGATGGTACCACCGCTTGACAAAGCTCGGAGACCGAGCTATGTGCTAGTTATAGGTGCCCAGTAAGCCAATCACGTGAGTGATGGCACGTGTGACTTGATACAGAATCTTTTTGCTTATTATATTTTGGCATATATCACTTTATAATTATTGCATATATACATATATATATTGTGATGTCCTTGGATTTGTGTAATGGGAATCAGATCATGATGAGATCATGAAAATGAGATCGATTCACCTTTAAACACATATCCTAAATAATCCCGATCATAGGTTACTCGAGAGGGACATCGTGATAACTGAACAGACTGGTGTGTTGTATACCCGTCCATATGATGGATGCAGCTAGTCTCATAGCTGCTCGTGTAGGGACACTAGGGACACAGTACAGGTACTCATTGGAGAATGAGTTCATTGATTGGTCTGCTTACGGAATGTTGGATGGTTGATGATGCCTTATTGTCAGACAGCGATTCCGTAGTCCTAGTGGTATATCTGGTCCTTCGACTTGAGACACCATGGATGTATTGTATGAGTGCTCCACTCTTTGATACCAGATTATAGGTTTGGTTGTCCCAGATCTAGTACAACTAGTCATTGGGAGTGGTAGTCGACCTTACGAGAGCTATTGAGTGTCGATAGAGGATCATCCTCTCTCGGCGTCATGAGAGGAGTATCCCATATGTTCTTGCTCAGACAAATCCCTAGCCAGGGTCATTCGGGTTGAGAGAGAAAGAGTTCTTTGGGAGAATCAGATTATAGCGAGACTCGAGTAGAAACCGTATGGGTTTGACAGCACCATGCTCGATATACGGTCTTTGGGATATTAGATGGATGAGGGACTTTAGGTACACGGTAATTGAGGACAGACAGGTCCAATGGATTGGATTCCCCTGTATCGTCCGGGGACTACGGCGTAGTGGCCTAGTACATCCATAGTCGATGAGTCAAGTGAATTATTACAGAGATAATAATTCACTGAGTTAGAAGGAGTTCTTACAGGTATGACTAATGGCCAGCTCGATATTGGGCCTAGAGGGTCACACACATATGGTAGGCATTACGATGAGTAGAGGTTCAGATATGAGATATCTGACAAAACCCTTGTCTTATTGGATATCCAAAAAGCCCTTGAATTATTGGATCCCATGGATGAGATCCAATAAGAGCCCATAAGAGATTATTGGATAGAGATCCAATAATCTAAAAGGCTTGGGTTATTGGATGCAAATCCAATACCCACTAGGCGAGGATCCATTAGGTTTTGACAAGGGACCTCTAGAAATAGGAGGGATTTATTGCCTCATAGGCTTAGAGCCTTTACTTGCCTCTCCTATTCTCCTTCCCCTCTCCACCTCAGAGTAGGCCTGGAGTTTTGAGGAGCATCGTCACAGCCCTGTTGTGTGGATCACCGCTAAAGAGGAGGACGCTTGAACTCCTTCACCTTCTCCGAAGGATCTGTAAGGAAACAAGGATATACGATCTCCCTAGGTAACACAATCTACTCTATACGCAGTTTTTCAGTTTCACGGATTTTGCGCACCAATCTTTGCACAACAACGAACATCTCTTTGGGAATCGAGGATTTTGTTTTCTTGTTCTTCTGGTACGCAAGTGATGTTGCCCCCAAAGATTTTCCCAACAATGGTATCAGAGCCAGGTTGTTCATGCGATAAATTGGTTTTAAACTGCGTGTGTTGTGTTTTGGAGAAGCTTTTGATGTCAAAATCATTGACGCAAAACCGAAAAAGGGAAGCAACTGTTGCTTCCCTCGTTGTCGTCGCAGATGGCAGCACTGCCATCTACGTGCAGGCAGGCAGCCTGCAGTAGCAACCGCAAGGGCAGCGGCGCCTACGGTTGCTGCTCTCGCGTAGTGACGCGCCGTAGGGCAGCGACGCTTGTGGCCGCTGCTCCCACGGGCAAAAACCAAGCAAGGGCGGCCACCCGACGAGGCAGCACCGCCCGCGGGCAGTGCCTCGCGGGCATAACCGCCCGCGGAGGGGACAGCGCCCACAGGGGCGCCCGCCCATAGGAGGCGGCGCCACCCGCGGGGCCCAGCTACAAGGGCAGCGCCGCTAGCGGGCGTGCCGCCTACAGCCGAGGGTAGCGACCCCGCCCTCCACCGCATAGCCTACCACCGGCAGGATGGTGGAGGCGGTGGCAATAGCAACGGTAGGGGAGGATGAGGGCATTTGGGTTTTTCGGGCAAAAGACAATTTTACCCCTCGAAATTTTAGAAATTCCAGTTTCTATCTTTTATTTAAATTACGAAAATACCCCTAGGAATTAAGAAATTCCCTATATGTCCCTGATTTCATTAAATACTAATTAATTAAAAAGTTTAGTTGATTATTATTTTTATTATTATCTAGTAGTCCTACATGATAATGATTATTTATACATGTGATGTATGATGTATGGACGGATGATCATGAACCATGTGATGTGTATACTTGTAATTATTATTATTGGGGTTTGCGAGCCTCCATTATATTTCTCTATGTCAATATGAAAAAGTGTTCGTTCATACAAACTCATATCCTATTCTTAGGCTTCAGCATTTTTGGCCAAGGTGTTTCCATTCATACAAGCTCTATGCCATTGATTTAGAAAAGATCTGTGTCATTTTAGAATGACCTGAGTCTAAAACCCTTTTTAAGGTTTACAATTTTTATTGATTAGTCTCTTTCTATAAGAGATTCATTAGAGGGTTTAGTTCTATCATGACACCTACCATTGATTTTCTAAAGAAAGATGAGTCTATTTGAACTCTAGCTGCTACCAAAGCCTTTCCTGACATCAAAACGAAAATTACCACCACTCCTGTTCTTAGGCACCCTAACTTTGGTAAACTCTTTGAGGTCACTTGTGATACTTTTGGTATAAATATAGGAGGAATTCTTAATCAAGAGGGTCAAGCTATCACATTTTTCAATAAGAAACTCAATGATACAAAATAATATTTTTCTATCTACGATAAATAATTATATGTGATTATGCAATGTCTTAGGCATTAACAATATTATCTTTTGCCACAAGAGTATGTCTTGTTGTCTAACCATTAGACCCTAAGGTACTTAAATGCCCAAAAGAAATTAAACGCTTGACATGCTAAGTGGGTTGAGTTTCTTAACAAATATTATTTTATAATTGAGCATTATTTTGACGCTCAAAACAAAGTTGCTGATGCCCTTAATAGAATCTCTACAATCTTATTTACCATGAGTGTCAAGGTTATAGGATTCGAGCGATTCAAAGAGTATGCCCAATGTCCAGATTTTAGTCACATATATCGAGAAGCCTAAGTTGGAAACCATTGTGAATATACATACTTTATTCTTAGGGATGGTTACCTTTTCAATCTATTAGATTTTGTGTTCCTCGATCCTCCCTTCAAGACTTCCTTATTTGAAAAATACGCACGAGTGGATTAGTAGGTCACCTAGGTCAAGACAAGACCATTACATTAGTCAAGGATAGATTTTACTAGCCTTCTTTAAAGTGAGATATTGCTCTAGTAGTGTCGTAGTGTCGCACCTGTTAAATTGCCAAAGCTCGCAAATACAATATTAGCTTATACACCCTATTGTCCATTCTGTATTCACCATGGCAAGATGTGAGTTTAGACTTTGTCCTTGGACTTCCCAAAATAGCTAGTGGCCATGACTCTATTTTGGTTGTTGTTGATTAATTTTAAAAAATGATCCACTTTATCTTATGTAGCAAGACCAACGATGCCTCATATATTGTTTAATTATTTTTTTGAGAATTAGTTAAATTATATAGCTTGCCCTTAACCTTGGTGTCTGATAGAGATTTGAAATTTATTAGCTATTTTTAGAAAATTTTATGCAAACTGTTTGGCATAATATTGAAGTTCTCTTTAGCCTTTTGATTGATGGTCAAATTAAGGTTGTTAACTGTTCCTTGGAAAATCTACTTAAGATGTCTTGGTTCGCATTCGCCCTGAGAGATTTCCTAAAAACTTATTCAAAAAATTATATGCCTGAGCCATTAGTCCTTTCCTCATTATCCAAAAACTGGGATCAATGCATATATGCTCGATTTGCCTTCCGACTTATGTATTAGTCCAGTTTTCAATGTGGAGGATTTTACTTTATATCATAGTGCTTTTGTACATCCTTCTTTGTAACAATCCTCCTAAAGCATTGATTCTCCCACACCATAGTGTCATGCACTTAACTGGTTTTGCTTAAGTCACGCGACACTCTTGCGTATCGTTCGCAAAGGTTAGCCTCCCTGAAACCTCCTATGGTCCCTTAGGACCTACAAAAGAGAAAACGGGTTAGAGAAAGTATCTCACTCGGGATTCACAAGCAATCATTTCAGCAAACACTTCATAGCAAATAAAAATTACAAACAGACTTCATAAACTCTTAATGTCGCACAACAAAGGGTCCAAAATGATCCACTATAGACCGAGATCTCTCACAAGTGTCCACATGACACAACCTTTATTTACAAGTCAAAAATGACCACCAAACCCAACTAAAATAGGGCTGTTAAGCCTTCTACCATCTCTCTACATGTTGTGCAAAGCATGAATAAACCAAAAAACATGGATATACATAAGCATTACATCAAACACTCCATTTATAATTTTATCTATGACATTCTTCTCCACTTATTCCTTCGATACCTCGTCGAAACCTTTTGTTAGGACTCTAGCTTTGAGAGTCCTAATTGAGAGGGACATTTATGTAAAACTGTTAGGACTCTAGCTAGGAGAGTCCTAATTGAGAGGGGCATTCAAGTATGAGGTGTTTTCTTAGAGAAGAATTAGGAGTTGTAAGGGAATAGGAGTCTTGACTATGAGTCCTACTAGGAGTTGGTTAGAAGTAAGAGTCTTAAGTAGGAGTCATATTAGGTATTAGGGTTTAGAAGCCCTATAAATAGCTAGTATTCCTTCTCTTTTCATAAGCAATAGATGAATCTTTTCTGCAGCCTTTGAGCAGCAACTTGGAGGGAGGAACCCCTATAGAGTTCCAAGGAGGCCGATCCCCTAAAAAGATCAACCCCAAGTTTAAAATCTGTAAGGGTTCTAACACCTGGTATCAGAGCAGCGTTCTTGGTGTCTCGCTGCCCTTCCACAGCCATCCATCAACTCTCCACAACTGTCCAAAGCAATTCCCACAATTGCTTAAAAGATCATCGCCGAATTCCGCCATCATCTCCACCACCACGGATCATCCCTTGATCTCCCCGTGAATTACAACAGGTTCTGGTTTTCTACCTTACTGCTGCTGCAATTTAGTTATCCTTATTTGAAAATCCCAAAAAAATTATTCCTATATTGCTGCATAAACTTTTCGTCATAAAGTTTTCATCTCTACGACGAAAGATACATTGCAGAATTCCAACCGTATATCACTATTTGTTTGATCTTGCTACTATGTTTTTTCTATCCAAATCTCCATGAAATTTTATGACATCTTTGATACTTCCTAACAGCAGATTTTCCTTTGGTTTCGTCAAAAAATTCTCAATATAAACCATTGATATTTTACATCTAATCTGCTATACTTGAAAATCTGCACCGTAAAATTTCAGCCGCATAGCACTGATTGTTTGATCTTGATACTACGTTGTTTCTATCCAAATCTCTACGAAATTTTTATGATAGCTTTGACACTTCCTAATAGTGGATTTCCCTTTAGTTTCATCAAAAAATTCTCAATATAAACTTCTGATCTTTTACGTCCAATCTGCCATACTTAAAAATCTGTGCTGCAGAAAATTTCAGCCGCATATTGTTGCCTTAACCCATCTATTTGCAATCTTTTTTGAATGAAATTTCTTATACACTTCATAGATCATCTTGGCTTCCATCTAAGATTGATCTATTGAGGAATTAATCTCTAAAACCGATTTTGTGTTGCTGTAAATTTTCATCGTAAACTGCTGAAATTTTTTGACGAGAATTCTGCTATCGCAACTTGTACCAATTTCCTTGCTGTTATACTGCTGATATTTTCTTGATTAAATTAGTCATCCTTGCTGTCATATAAACTGTGATTTTTCTATCAATTTCCTCCTCAATTCTCTCAAGTTTTTGGTGGAAATTACGTCGAGAAACCGCTGTTTCTTCGACGACAATTCTGCTCTTACAAGACAGCACATACTTACTGCAACTTTCACTGATTTCTCTCAAACCTTTGCTGCCACCTACCACAGATCCAAAACTTTCATCCATAGCTCTAAAACTCCACCAAACCACACCCTAAAACTACACCCAAAACAGCCACAAAATAAGCCTAAATCGTAGCCTATATCCACCGATCCACCAACCCTTTCGACCATCACTTCTCTCAACCTATACATGCCTTTAACATGACAACAAAAGAGAGATATTAACATCATAGATTTGGAGGCATATACTATGGCATCTAAGGAGGTAATCGATGCTAAATTCGAAGCCTTGGAGGCGCGAATGGAGGATAAGATTCGGATGCTTTTTACCGAACTCAGATTGGGCCGACTACTAAGCCCGAAAAAATCATATCACGGAGAGAGCTTTGCCCAATCGCACCAGGCCCGAAGAGATGAGTTCCAAGAGAGGGGAGGCTCTATGATCGATCCCAACTATCCATGCATAAGGGTGGACTTCCCTAGATGGGAAGAAGGAGACCCGATTGGTTGGATCTTGCACGCGGAGCGATATTTTCGGTACCACAAAACCGCGGATGCATATATGGTGAAAATTGCAGCTATACATCTTGAAGGGGATGCTATACAGTGGTTTGACTGGTTTGAACATACTTATGGAGTCCTTTCATGGCAACAATTCAAAGAAGGACTGCTGATCCGCTTCAGACCAACCGATTACGAGAATATTGACGGACAACTAGCAAAGATCCGACAAACCTCCACCATTCAGGAGTACCAAACCAGGTTTGAAAGGTTATCTAATCAAACTCTTGATTAGTCTCAAAAACAGCTATTGAGGACCTTTATTGAGGGCTCGAAGCCGGAGATCTGAGGAGAAGTTAAAGCACGACAACCGTACACGCTTATGGCAGCCATCTCTTTCGCACGACATCAAGAGAAGCAATTGAACCATGAAGCTCGAAGGACTAGGGTCACTCCTCAACCAGTAATATTGAAGCCCTTAGCCCCCCCTACTATTGACCGAGTCCTTGCACCAAAAAGGTTGACAAGAGAAGAGCTTCAGGAGCGATCTGCGAAGGGGTTATGTTGGCATTGCGACGAGCCGTGGAGCCATGAGCATCACTGTAGTAAAGAGAGACTTTTTATCATTGAACCAGTAGAAGAAGAGGTCATTGAACATCCAGAAGAGAGCATTGAACATATAGAAGAAGATGCAGAAGAAGAGCCACAATCGACCGAAGTTACGGTACATGCACTAGCCGGCTACTCAAACCCGCAAATGATGAAAGTTGGAGGCCTTCTCAAACAACAACTGATCACTGTTTTTATCGACACGGGCAGCACTAATAATATCCTAAACAGTAAGGTTGCTATCCGAATGGCATTACCTATCGAGAATCGTTGTAGGTTTGATGTTCAGGTCACCGACAGACGGATTTTGAAGTGTGATCGTAGGCGCCCGCTAGAGAAACTATTGCTGCAGGACCAAGAGATAATTGCAGATTTCTTCCTTCTTTCTCTTGATGATCATGAGGCCATGCTCAGAATTAAATGGTTGACAACATTAGATGATTTTTCTTGGAATTTTATGAAACTAATTATGAAATTTTACAGTAAGGAGAAACAGGTGATACTGCACGGGAAACGTGAGGGCGACGTAACGATGATTTGCACACAACAAATGAAGAAGGTTTTGCATAAAGAATGCAGTGGCTTTTTGGTACAACTTGAGCAGCAAACTAAGGGAGAGCCAACAAAATTGGAAGATCCAAATCTACTTCCTTTGCTTGCTGAATTTTCAGATATATTTGACGAACTACGCAACCTACCTCTTACCCGTCGGCATGATCATTGTATAACGATTCTTCCAGGCCAATCTCCAGCAAATGCTCAGCTATATCAGTATCCACATCTCCAGAAGGATGAAATAGAAAGGATTGTAAAAGAGATGCTCAAAACAGGAGTTATTCGGCCATGTTGTAGCCCCTACTCTTCACCGGTGCTCCTCATACGAAAGAAGGATGGAATATGGCGATTATGTGTTGATTATCGAACTCTCAATGGCATAACCATCAAGGATAAATACCCTATTCCAGTAGTAGATGAGTTGCAAGATGAAATGGACCACAAATCTTCACAAAGCTAGACCTTCAATCCGGGTATCATCAAATACGAGTATGCGAAGAAGACATACCGAAAACCACCTTTTGAACACACAATAACCACTATGAATTTTTGCTTTCTTCAAAAGAAGGTGAAATATCTTGGGCATATCATATCAGAGGAAGGTGTGGCAGTAGACCCCTTCAAAATTGGAGCAATGCAAAATTGGCTGACCCCGAGGAACATAAAATTGCTACATGGCTTTCTGGGTTTAAGAGGCTACTACTACAAGTTCGTGAAAATCTATGGAGAGATCAGTGCACCACTTACTTCCTTTCTGAAAAAAGATGTCTTCCAATGGTCGGACAGAGCCTCCGTTGCCTTCGACAAACTTAAGGCAGCCATGACGACGACGCCGGTGCTAACACTACCCGATTTCAACCGACACTTCATTATTGAGGCCGACGCATCTGGAGTCGGAATTGGAGCAATTCTCATGCAAGATGGTCGACCACTCGCATACACTAGCAAGGCATTATCTCCCTCCCATCAAAATAAGTCAACATATGATAAGGAGATACTCGCCATTGTGCGTACAGCAACGAGGTGGAGACCCTACTTGATTGGTCAACGATTTTAAAATAAAACCGACCATAAAAGCCTCAAGTACTTTTTGGAGCGAAAGATACCATCCCCTGAGCAGCAAAAATGGGTAACAAAACTTCTTGGATTTGATTTTGAAATAACTTACAAAAGGGGAAAGAGAATGTTCTTGCAGATGCGCTTTCGCAGCTACCCGAGCAAGTTGAAGTTTCGACCATTTCACTTCCAACCAGCGACTTCCTTGAGGATATTAAGATGGAATGGCAGGAAGATTTAGATACTAGTAAGATTATAAAAAAATTGGAGGAAGCACTAAGCCCCATGGCTCATTACAATCGGGACTCAAAAGAATTATGCTATAAGGGACGCATTGTGCTTGTGACAAATTATACTTGCATCTTTAATAGCAGATTTTGGACAAAGTTATTCCATATACAGGGTACTAAATTGAAAAGGAGTACGACATATCACCCACAAACCAACAGTTAGACGAAAGTTTTAAATAAGTGCTTGGAGACAGCCCAAAGCCACCCACCAAATATGACTACCTAAAGAGAACTCCAGACCCAGCCAAGTGCCATTATTGATCGACGAATCATGACTCGACGACGACGACCCATTAAAGGAGTGCTAATAAAGTGGGCGAATCTACCAATAGAAGATGCCACTTGGGAGAACTATGACGACTTGAAGATCAAATTCCCAGACTTCACGAATCATCAGCCTCGAGGACAAGGCTGATTTGAAGAGGGCGGGTCTGTTTGGACTCTAGCTTGGAGAGTCCTAATTGAGAGGGACATTCATGTAAAACTGTTAGGACTCTAGCTAGGAGAGTCCTAATTGAGAGGGGCATTCAAGTAGGAGGTGTTTTCTTAGAGAAGAATTAGGAGTTGTAAGGGAATAGGAGTCTTGACTATGAGTCCTACTAGGAGTTGGTTAGAAGTAAGAGTCTTAAGTAGGAGTCCTATTAGGAGTTAGGGTTTAGAAGCCCTATAAATAGCCATGTATTCCTTCTCTTTTCATAAGCAATAGATGAATCTTTTCTACAGCCTTTGAGCAGTAACTTGGAGGGAGGAACCCCTATAGAGTTCCAAGGAGGCCGATCCCCTAAAGAGATCAACCCCAAGTTTAGAATCTGTAAGGGTTCTAACACCTTTGCCGACGCTGTAACTCTTCGCATTTGCTGAATCTTCAATCTTCTGCTATAGCTACAATGCGTCTTTTTGCTCCTAGTTGCTCTTCGCTGCTATTGCTGAGTAGTCAAACTTTTAATCCACTATGTTGCTTCAACTCACCAATGATTCTAACTCTAGTGTGGGATTAGCTGAGTTATGTTGATCACTATTGGTTCCTACGGATCCTTCAGATGAAGGAAAAGACCATCCTTAGTATGCGTCAGTCTCTCAAATGCCTCATGCCGCTTGAATTGGATAGATGCTTGTTGGAGCTTTAACGAGGATCATCTCGTAAACTTTTAAATTTTTGGGTCATTCCTCCATAAAATTTGCCCATCGACTCTTCTTTCACTTAGTTGTCACTTCTACTTTTGATTGGTATTTTATTAGGAAATGAAGTGGACAATCTACTCTCAGTAGCACCGATTATCATTGGTGAGGATTTGACAACTATTGTCTTCCATTAGATTTCTTCGAATAGTTTTTGAACTTATGCAGAGCTCCACTGCTGGATATATAAGAGAATTCGGGTATTCGGTTTCGCCCATTCTCTTAAGAGTTGAGAAGGCAATGGTTACTCGACTTCGCCTGCCTCCTCGAGGGTATACTCTATGCATCGAGCTAGTTACTAGCCTTCGCTTGCCCTTTGCTCATACTTCTGAAGCACTCGAAGTGTTTGCATTCCTTGCGTTTAGTTAACTATTATGATTCACCTTCTCAATGCTATCAAATTTCTAGAATGCAGGAAGTTTTCACCCCAAATTGGAGCTGTTAGGATTGAGTTGGCACTAAGAGGGGGTGAATTAGTGTAGTGGATAAAAATTTCAATTTTAAAAATATTTTCGTTCGATGAAAACCACTAACAGAAATGCTTAACTTGAAAGCATGCGGAAGCGTAGTGAAAGTAAGAATTCCATTTGCAATAAAGGTAAATAGCAAGAAATAATTACAAACCAGATTTTTATATTGGTTTAGTCATCGTGACCTACATCCACTCCACCGATTCCTCTTCTGTCGAGGCCACCAGCATCCACTAACGATCTTTCTTCAATGGGTGAAGTTTAACTATCCTTTTACACTCTTTCTCCTTTTCACGGGTTTAGGAGACTGTTGGAAAATCTGGGGGTGACATCACATGCGCAGTAGAAGTACAAGAAAATAAAATCCCCTATTCCTAAAAAGATGTTTGTCGTTGTGCAAAGATTGGTGCACAAAATCTGTAAAACTTAAAATTGCGTATAGAGTATATTGTGTTACCTAGGGAGATCGTATATCCTTATTTCCTTGTAGATCTTTAGGAGAGGGTGAAGGAGGTTAAGTGTCCTCCTCTCTAGTGGTGATCCACACAGAAAGGCTGCCATGACACTCCTCGTAACTCCAGGCCTGCTCTGAGGTTGAGAGGGGGAGGAGAATAGGAGAGGCAAGCAAAGGCTCTAGCCTATGAGGCTCTGAATCTCTCCTATTTATAGAGGCCCCCTATCAAAACCTAATGGACCCTCCCTTAGTGGGTATTCGATCTGCATCCAATTACCCAAGCCTTTTAGATTAGTGGATCTCTATCCAATAATCTCTCATGGGCTCTTATTAGATCTCGTCCATGGAATCCAATAATTTAGGGGCTTATTGGATATTCAATAAGACAGGAGCTCTAGCGGATATCTCATATCTAAACCTCTACTTATTGCAATGCCTACCATATGTGTATGACCCTCTAGGACCAATATTGAGCTGGTCATAAGTCATACCTGTCAGAACTCCTTCTAACTTAGTGAATTATTATCTCTGTAATAATTCACTCGACTCATCGACTACGTACGTACTAGGCTACTACGCTATAGTCCCCAAACGATATAGGGGAATCCAATCTATTAGACCAATCTGTCTTCAGTTACTATGTACCTATAGTCCCTCATCCATCTAATATCCCAAAGACCGTATATCGAGCATGGTGCTGTCAGACCCATACGGTTTCTACTCGAGTCTCGCTCTAATCGAATTCTCCCAAAGAACACATAGCCAGGGATTTGTTTGAGCAAAAACACATGGGATATTCCTCTCATGATGCCAAGAGTGGATGATCCTCTATCGACACTCAATAGCCCTCGTAAGGTCGACTACCACTCCCAATGACTAGCTGTACTAGATCTGGGACATCCAAACCTATAAGTCTAGTATCAAAAGGTGGAGCACTCATACAAGACATCCTTGGTGTCTTAAGTCTAAGGATCAAATACACCACTAGGACTATGGAATCGTTGTTTGACAATAAAGCATCATCAACCATCCAACATTCCAAAAGCGGATCAATTAGTGAACTCATTCTCTAATGAGCACCTGTACTGTATCCCTAGTATCCTCACACGAGCAGCTATGAGACCAGTTACATCCATCAAATGGACGGGTATACAGCACACCAATATGTCCAGTTATCACGATGTCTCTCTTGAGTAACCTATGACTAGTAATCTCCCACTTGACCTAAAGCCAATCATCTATGTGTCTGATCCCCATCAGACCCCTGTGACGCTCAAAGACAATATGAGATAACAGCTTTGTCAATGGATCTACAATGTTATCTTCGGATGAAACTATTTCCACTACTACATCTCTTCGGGTTACGATCTCTCTGATAAGGTGGAACCTCCTCAGAACATGCTTAGATTTCTAATGAGACTTGGGTTTCTTCGCTTGAGCAATCGCTCCATTGTTGTTGCAATATAAGGAAATCGGCTCCTCGCTATCCGGCACGACTCCCAAATCTATGATAAACTTCTTCACCCAGACTCCCTCCTTTGCTCCTCAATTCAAGGTGTACACATACCCCGAATTCGACTTGCTATCATCGACATCGGACTGAAAACTTGAGTTTGTGTAGCCTTCAACCTTGAGGCTACTACCTCCATATACTAGTAAAAGATCCTTAGTCCTTCTCAAGTACTTAAGGATACACTTTATTGCTTTCCAGTGCTCCAAGCCTAGATTCACTTGATACCTGCTCGTGACACTTAGAGCATGTGCCATATCAAGCCTAGTACATAGCATATCATACATGATAGACCCTATCACTAAGGCATAAGGTATCATATCCATATTCGCCCTTTCTTCTAAAGTCTTTGGGGACATACTCCTAGAAAGCGATATCCCATATCTCATCGGTATGAGACCTCTCTTGAAATTTTCTATGTCAAACCTTTTGACAATGGTTTCTATGTACCTGGACTGGGACAAGCCAAGCATCCTCTTAGATCTGTCTCTTTAGATTCGAATCCTCAAGATATAGGATGCTTCTCCTAAGTCCTTTATGGAGAAGTGTTTAGATAACCAAGCCTTTACTATGGATAGCATTCCTACATCATTCCCAATGATTAGGATGTCATCCACATATAATACCAAAAAGGTGATAGCGCTCCCACTTACCTTCCTGTACACACAAGGCTCATCTTCGTTCTTAACGAAGTCATAAGATCTGATTGCCTCATCAAATCTTATGTTCCAACTTCGTGAAGATTGTTTTAGTCCATAAATGGATCTGAGCAACCTACATATCTTATCTAGGAAGTTCTTGGACACGAATTCCTCATGTTGTATCATATACACCTCCTCCTCGAAGTTCCCACAATGCAATTTTCACATCCATCTGCTAGATCTCATAATCATAGTGTCCTGCAATAGCTAATAGAATTCGAATGGATTTTAACATTGCTACGGGTGAGAAGGTTTCGTCATAGTCAACACCTTGCCTTTGCTAATATCCCCTAGCCACTAGCCTTGCTTTATAGGTCTCTACCTTTCCATCTACTTCGATCTTTTTCTTAAAGATCCACTTGCAATCGATGGGTACAATACCTTTGGGCGTATCAACTAGGTTCTAAACCTTGTTGGAATACATAGAATCCATCTCAGAATTCATGGCTTCTTGCTACTTCCCGGAGTCTATACTCATAATAGCCTCCTCGTAGGTCTGAGAATCAATATCCTCAACATCTTCTCCTTTAATATGTCCCACATATCTCTTAGGAGGATGGGATATTCTGCCGGACCTACGTAAAGTTGGGACTTGTGTGTTAGGTACCTGAATAGACTTAGGTTGTAGAGTGGTGCTTGAGCTAGGTTCTCCAACCTCGCTCAATTCTATCATGCTCCCATTGTCTCCGCCAAGAATGTGTTCCTTCTCAAGGAACACTGCTCTCTTAGCTACAAAGACCTTTTAGTCCTCGAGATGATAGAAATAATACCCACAAGTTTCCTTGGGATATCCCATGAACTTGCACCACTTTGTTCTTGATTCCAACTTATCGGGGTTGTGTCTTTTAACGTAGGCAGGGCATCTCCAAATCTTAACAATCTTAAGATCGGACTTCTTCCCTTTCCATATCTCATATGGTGTAGACATTACTGACTTAGTTGGAACTCTATTCAGAAGGTAAGCTACGGTCTCTAGGGCATATCACCAAAATGAGATGGGTAGGTCAGTGAAACTCATCATGGATCGTACCATGTCTAATAGCGTATGATTTCTCCTTTTAGACATACCATTGAGTTGAGGTGTATAAGGAGGTGTCCATTGGGATAATATCTTATAGTCCTTGAGGAACTGAGTAAACTCTGTACTTAAGTACTCACCTCCTCGATCTGATCGAAGAGTCTTGATACTCTTTCCAATCTGGTTCTCTACTTCATTCTTATACTCTCTGAATTTCTCAAAGGCCTCAGACTTGTACTTCATTAAGTACATATATCTATACCTTGAGAAATCATCAGTAAAGGTAATGAAGTAAGAGTAACCTCCAATGGCATGAGTTGACATGGGTCCATATACATCACTATGTATGAGTTCCAACAGCTCAGTGGCTCTCTCTCTAGTTCCGTTAAATGGAGAGTTGGTTAGTTTTTCACGAAAGCAAGGCTCGCAAGTTGCATATGACTCATAGTGGAATAGATCTATATATCCATCATTTAGCAACTTTTGAATTTTTTCTTCATGGATGTGACCTAGCCTACAATGCCACAGGTATGCACTATTCATCTTATCTCGTTTCCTCTTGGACACACTTACATTCATGATATGTAGAGTAGTGTCTAGCATAAATAAACCATTATGCAATGTTCCTTTCGTGATGATCTCATCATCTAATAATATCAAACAACTATTGTTCTCAAAAACTAATTTATATCCACTAACTATCAAACATGAAATAGAGATAATGTTTTTTATAATAGAAGGAACAAAAAAACATGCATCTAATACAATAAAAGCTCCACCAGGCATATGTAGGGCGACCTCGCCAATAGCTACTACAACAACTTTTGCTTTATTGCCCATCTCGACGTCTATTTCACCTCTTTCTAGTCTCCTAGGCCTTGCCAAAACCTACAACGAATTGCATATATGATAAGCACTACCAGTATCCAATACCCATGCGTTATCATAAGAGTCTGATAAATGGAGACTGATCATGAATGTACCTGAAGCTTCACCAAGCTTTTGTTTCGCCCTCTCTATAAGGTACTCTTTGCAGTTCCTCTTCCAGTGCCTATCTTTATCATAGTGGAAGCACTGGCCTTTGTCCTTTGTTGTGTCTTTCTTAGCAACTTTCACTTTACCTAGTTTGCCCTTGCCCTTTCCCTTCTTAAGGGACTTTTCTGCTTTCCTTTTCTTTCTGGTCTCACTAGTGTAGAGAACTGGCTTCTCTTTCTTAATAGTACTCTCTGCCTCCCTCAACATATTGAGGAGCTATGGGAGAGTCACCTCAAGCTTGTTTATATTAAAATTCATTATAAACTATGAAAAGGAATCTGGTAGGGACTGAAGCATAATGTCCACACACAAGTTATCCTCTAGGACCATTCCTAGACTTATGAGTTTCTCTATCCACTCAATCATTTTTAGGACATGGTTCTGAACCAGTATCCCCTCAGTCATTCTAGCACGGAAGAGGCTCGTGGATATCTCATATCGCTAAGTCCTTCCCTGTTCCTCAAACAATTTGCGGACATGTAGGAGAATAGATCTGGGATCCATCTTTTCATGTTGTCTCTATAACTTAGGAGTCATAGAGCCCAACATATAGCATTGAGCAAGAGTGGAGTCATCAATGTACTTCACGTACCGAGCGATCTCATCCTCACTTGCCCCTTCCTCGGGCGTAGGCATCACTATATCAAGGACGTATGCGATTTTCTCCACCGTGAGAACAATTCTCAAGTTGCGGAGCACAATTCTCAAGTTGCGAAGCCAATCCGTATAAATTGGACCAGTGAGGCGGTTGACATCAAGTATGCCACATAAGGGATTTAAAAGCGACATTTTCTGAAAATAAAGATGTAGTAGAAATGAATAACATATAAATTTTGCAAGAAATAAACTATCAAGATATGGACTTCTATCTTAATATGCTCCCACTATTTTACTAGCGAGTCATGCGACACCCTCAGCACGTGAAACGGAAGTCTCTAACAGACTTCTAGTGGGGATCAGGATCCAATCAGCATCTTAGTGTAACCTCGAGGGACTCAAACAATCACACTAAGCCCAAAAGGTGGGCAACTCTTGCCGATCATAACTCCTTATGATTCTCGTCCTGTTCGGCCTCCGAATCACCATGGTCTCGAGAGACTTGACCAACCATGATACTCGATTAAGTCAACACCTTCGTTATAAGATGAGTCTGATTTGATGATATACTATCGAGGGACTCGACCAAGCATACCATATCCTCAGGTCACCGATGACATCTCTATGTCATAAGCAAGATAGCGAGTCACGATATAGGTGAGCCTCGAGGGACTCGACCAACTCAATCTACATGGGGAATCGATTCCTACTTATAACGATGGAAGGCCACGTGGGTCAATCTAATTGCCTCACATTTACCAACTTAATATTATCGAGAGAGATGTTTATATGATATGGTCTCCTAATATGACATGTCACACATATATATATTTAATATATATCTACATCGCATGCAAATATATTTACATATCTAGTATATGTATAAGCAATCACACCAGATGATCATGGACCACAACCTAATATGATCAAACCCGAGCCAGTAGGCCTGATTACTCACATCAAGATCTATGTGCGCAACGATGCATCTTTAAGCCATGTGATCATCCATCTCATCCTCGTCGGTTCCGTCAACATCTCGATGCATCTCCATGCATCGTAATCATCCATCTCGTGGGTCCCGCTATCGCATCCACGCTCCCGCTGTGCTTTCTCATATGATTACAACTTAATCATAGACACGTAAGCTCGACAATAAATGAGAAATATAATGGAGGCTCGCAGACCCCAATAATAATAATCACAAGTACACATATTGCACGGTCCATGATCATCCGTCCACACATCATACATCACATGTATAAATAATCATCATCATGTAGGACTACTAGATAATGATAAAAATGATAATCAACTAAACCTTTTAATTAATTAATATTTTCTAAAATCAGGGACATGTAGGGAATTTTTAAATTCCTAGGGGTATTTTCATAATTTGGACAAAAGACAGAAATTAAAATTTCAAAGATTCACAAGTGTAAAATTATCTTTTTGCCCAAAAAACCCTAACTCCCTTTCTCCATTTCCCTTGCTGTCGTTGCTATCGCCGCCACCCTACCGGTGGCAGGCTGTGCGGCGAAGGGCGGGGCGCTGCCCTCGCTTGCAGGTGGCGTGCCCGAGGGCGGCGCCGCCGCTGCAATTGGGCGCACCCACAGGCGGGCACCCCTGCTGTTACCGCCACCCCTGCGGGCGCTTCTGCCCGCGAGGTTGTTCCTGCAACATCCGCCCCCGTGGGTGAGCAACGGTGGCTACCTGCGGGCAAGCGTCGCTGTGGGCGCTGTGCTCGCAGGTGGTGATCGAGGGTGCCGACGTCGCTATAAGGGGCTGCCTGCACGCGGGCGACCTTTGCGGTTGCTCTACAGGTGGTTGTAGGCACGCAGATCGAGGTAGTAATTATTGCTGCCCTTCCTTCTTTTTGAGTCAATAATTTTGCCCTCAAAATTCTTCCTAAACACAACATATGTAGTTCAAAACCAATCATTCGCACGAATAACCTGGCTTTGATATCACTGTTGGGAGATTTGGGGGCGACATCACATGCGCAGCGGAAGTACAAGAAAATAAAATCTCCTATTCCCAAAAAGATGTTCATCATCGTGCAAAAATTGGTGCGTAAAATCTACGAAACTTAAAACTATGTATAGAGTAAATTGTGTTATCTAGGGAGATCGTATATCCCTATTTCCTTACAGATCTTTAGGAGAGGGTGAAGGAGGTCAAGCGTCCTCCTCTCTAGCAGTGATCCACATAGTAGGGCTGCGACGATGCTCCTCGTAACTCCAAGCCTACTCTGAGGTGAAGAGGGGGAGGAGAATAGGAGAGGCAAGTAAAGGCTATAGCCTATGAGGCTTTGAATCCCTCATATTTATAAAGACCCCCTGACAAAACCTAATGGACCCTTCCCTAGTGGGTATTCGATTTGCATACAATTACTCAAGCCTTTTAGATTAGTGGATCTCTATCCAATAATCTCTCATGGGCTCTTATTGGATCTCGCCCATGGGATCCAATAATTCAAGGGCTTATTGGATATCCAATAAGACAAGGGCTCTGGTGGATATCTCATATCTGAACCTCTACTCATCGCAATGCCTACCATATGTGTGTGACCCTCTAGGCCTAATATCGAGATGGCCATGAGTCATACCTATCAGAACTCCTTCTAACTTAGTGAATTATTATCTTTGTAATAATTCACTCGACTCATCGACTACGGACGTACTAGGCCAATACGCCCTAGTCCCCAAACGATACAGGAGAATCCAATCCATTGGACCTGTCTGTCCTCAATTACCGTGTACCTATAGTCCCTCATCTATCGAATATCCTAAAGACCATATATCGAGCATGGTGTTGTCAAACCCATATGGTTTCTACTCGAGTCTCGCTCTAATCATATTCTCCCAGAGAACTCTTTCTCTCTCAACCCGAATGACCCTCGCTAGGGATTTGTCTGAGCAAGAACACATGGGATATTCCTCTCATGATGTCGAGAGTGGATGATCCTCTATCGACACTCAATAGCCCTCGTAAAATCGACTGCCACTCCCAATGACCAGTTGTACTAGATCTGGGGCATCCAAACCTATAAGTATGGTATCAAAGAGTGGAGCACTCATACAAGACATCCTTGATGTCTTAAGTCTAAGGACCAAATACATCACTAAGACTACGGAATCACTATCTAATAATAAAGCATCATCAACCATCCAACATTCCAAAAGCAGATCAATCAGTAAACTCATTCTCCAATAAGCACTTATACTGTATCTCTAGTGTCCCCACACGAGCAGCTATGAGACCAGTTACATCCATCATATGAACAAGTATACAGCACACCAATCTGTCTAGTTATCACGATGTCCCTCTCGAGTAACCTATGATCGGGATTATTCAGGATCTGTGTTTAAAGGTGAATCGATCTCATTATTGTGATCTCATCACGATCTGATTCCCATTACACGGATCCAAGAATATCATAATATATATATGCATATATGCAATAATCAATATAAAGTGATAAATGGTAAAATATAATAAGCAAAAAGATTCTGTGTCAAGTCACACGTGCCATCACTCACGTGATTGGCTTATTGGGCACCTATGACTAGCAGAGACAACCCTTATAAACATCTCTTTCTTATACCTCACTTCTCCCTTTAGACAAACTTCTAAATACTAGGAAGAAGTGATCCTAAATCCTAAGAGAGTTTCCTAATTTTTTCTCAAGTATTTTTTCCTCTTTTTTCAACTTAATTTTATGCTTAATTCTTGCTACTCCATGTAGGAATAGCCGAGGTATTTATAGACCCCAAATGACTTCAAAATTGGAGCAAAAAAAGTCTCATCCCGGGTTTCTGGGGTCCTAGCAGTACCACCGCCTATGCTAGGTGGTACCACTATCTATGGCACTGACACTAGGCGGTACCACCTCTCAGTCTGGCGGTACTACTAATTGACATAATTTGGGAGATTGTGTCTGGGCGGTACCACCGCCTGACACAATCTTGAAAATTATGTCTGGGCGGTACCACCGCTAGACCCTACTACAGTTCACTGAATGGACCAAACAACAGGCCTAATTCTGCCCTGATTTAGGCCCAATTGGCCCCCTAATTGAGTTAGCATAATTACATTCTAAACTAACTCAATTAGACTCTAAACTAACTCGATCTAGACATAATCGATTACAAGCAAATCTTATGTTGTTCGACATGCCATTAGTTTATCAGCGCATCTTCCTCTTTTGCGGCCTTTTACCCAATCGGCGGCATGTTGACCTCTGCAACTCTGATCTTCTTGGTGCAATATTCACTCTTCTAGGCCCGATGCTCAGACTCATGGCATGAAGCCTTCTACCAACATGTCGACCAATCCTTCGGCTCGACGTCCAATCTTCTGACATGTTCCACTCCGGCCTAACATTCGATTGCTCCTGCTTCAATTAATTTGCCTCTCTTGATCAAAGCTAGTCATATATCACTCAAAACGCAGATTAGATCATAACATTATCAATTAGTTTCATCATTAAAATTTGAGATTTAATAATCTCCCTCTTTTTGATGATGATAACCAATTGATGACGGAGTTAACCTTAACTCCCCCTATCAATATGCCATATTAATAGAACATTGAATTCAAATTAAATTCAAGTCAAAGCAATATTTCATTATTAATCCAAGCAACATGTCATCATAAAATCATGCATAATCAAATTTTCAATACATTTTTCCATGCATTATCATTATCATAACTTCTCTCCCTTTGTCATCAACAAAAAGGAGAAGTGCAACTATCAAGTTTTAGAGATATGAAGGCTTAGCTTAGCTATTTAGCAAAATTTTCATTATTTTAGAACATTCAAGCTAGTGAGTTTCTCTTCCTTTTGCAATGGGCAAGTTTCCAAATTTTGAAACTTGAGCTAGCAATTTTTAAAATGTACAAGATAACATTTTTTTGCATCTTCTTGAAATGTGTAGCTTAGCAAACATTGCTTCTTTTTAGATTTGTAAGATAGCACTTCTTGCTTCTCTTTTGAGATGAGCAAGCTAGCAAGTTTTGCTCTTTTTGTGATATGCAAGCGAACAAGTTTTAACTTCTTACATATATCATCATACAAGATAACAAATTTTATCTCCCCCTTTGTCATGGTCAAAAAGAAGAAAAGAATATAATTTTATAATTTTTTTTCCTTTATAATAATTTTCAAAGCATGATAAAGATAAATAATAAATTTACATCAATATTCCAATCATTAGTCCAATCATCAAAAATAAAAGATCAAGTCATGATTTTTGACATGTCTCTTATTTTGTATATAGAAAGAATGATAGGGAAACGATCTTAATTCAAAAAGAAGATTCAAGTCTAAAAATCGAGAAATTAAGATCATGATCTGAAAAATGTATAAGAAGAATTTATGCATTTGGGAGATCTAACATGTCTAAGTTTATCATTCAAGCTAGCAAATTTGGTTCTCTTGAGATGCTAGCTATTTTCTTTCCCCTTTTGTCATTGTAAACAAGAAAGAAGAAGGGAAGAACATAATAGTGTAAATGTTCAAGTCATCACAAAAAATTAATTTGGTGATAAGATATATAATTTATGAATACAAAAGAATATCAATAATAAATCATGACATGAAAGATATTAATATCAATGCCACAAGACATAATTTATTTCAACAAATCTCTTCTTTTATAAATAGCAAAAAGAAACATAGGAGATCAAATGATATAATATCTTAATTCATGCATAAGAAATCTCAAGTTATAAATCTCAAAAAATCAAGATAAAACTCATTCAAATTCAAATCATCAAATCAAAATCATTTTCAAGAGATTCATAAAAAAAAGACAGATAGATTCATTAATCTCTCCTTTTTTTTCATCAATGATTCAATTATATCATGAGATATACAAATCATAATTACAAAGGAGTCATATAAAAATAATGACATGAAAGATATTAATATGAAAGATCAATTCGTGAATGATTCATCTTGACAAATCTCCTTTTTAGTAAATAACAAATATAATCATAGGAGATCAAATAAGATATCTTGATTCAAATAAGTCTTAAATTATTAATGTCAATAATCAAGATTTATTTGGATAAATCTTCTCTTAGACAAGTAAATCACACGTGAATCAAAAAAAATATTTCATATAAAATACATCTTAAGTCACAAACATCGATAAACGATTTGATTGGATATATTATCTCATTATTAAAACGAATCATATGAAAAGAAATCCAAAATCATCATCAAAATCACTTTATGAAAAATTTAATTGAAACAATGTAGATAGATTCCTATAAGATTAAAGATAGCTCAAGTTCTTTTAGTTCCAAATTTTGTGATTGATTTTATATTCAAATCTTTCATACAAAGACCATGCATCATTATTTATAATCGAAAAGCAACATGAAAATCATAGAAATCATCAAGCTCAATAAACCATAAATTACCCAAAAATCATTATTACTTCAAATCATCATACATAATTATAAAATCATCAAGCATGATACCAAAACTTTTTAACATTTTCATTACAACATTACATCATTATGCATCATTAAATCATCAAGCATGATTTTATTAAACATGAAACATTTTTAATCAAAATTATTTTGTTTTTTATAGTAATGCATTTTCCTTTTTAAGTGAATCTAACTTTTCATGCTTAGTGCTAGGAGTTAACATGCAATTGTCATACTCAAATTTTTAATTATTATTATTTTAAAATCACTAAAAAGAGAAGCATGATAATTTTTAAATTTTTTAATTTTTTATACTAACTAATTTTAAAAATAACTCATAAAAAATATCAAGTAATTTCTGTTAGGATCGGAGCGGCACTAAGAGGGGGGGGGTGAATTAGTGTAGCGGATAAAAACTTCGATTTTAATCAAAATCTTTCGTACGTTAAGAACGAAACTTGAGAAATTTAACTTGAAGGCGTATTCTTGAAGTTGCGCAATAAGAGTAATAAGGAACTAAAGCAGTAAGAAGATTTGCAGTAATGTAAATGACAATAATAAAGAGCAAACCAGAGATTACGCCGATTTTTAGAGTGGTTCGGTCAAATGACCTACTCCACTTGCGAGGCCCCTCTTCGATGAGGCTCCCACCTTCCACTAGCAAGTCTCTTGAAATGGAAGGGTAAACACCCCTCTTACAACCTTTTACAAGCAGCTCAACCTCTTACAAATTTTCAATAAGAAAGAAGGAGGAGAACTCTCTAGCAAATTGAAAACAAGACTTGCTAAGACTTTCTAAGACTTTTCTCTCAATCAAAATGCTTCTCAAAAGTTGTAACCTCAGCTGAGATTTGAGGGGTATTTATAGGCCTCAAGAGGATTCAAATTTTGGGTTTCAAAATTTGAATTCTTTTAGGGTTCCCGGTGCTGGCGGTTCCACCGCCCAGCCAGGCGGTGCCACCGCCCAACACTCGGGTACTGGACGGTGCAACCGCCCAGCCAAGGAGGTGTCACCGCCCAGCACTCGGGTGCTGGGCGGTTCCACCGCCCAACTAGGCGGTGCCACCGCCTACAGTGATTTCAGCCCAACTACAGTGTTTTCAGCCACTAGTTGGGCTTCAATCTTGGCTCTCTAGTTCGCTGGTTTAGCTTAATTTTTAGCCTAAACCAACTCTGACTTTGGGCCCAGTTGGCCCCTAACCAGGATATAGGATTATCTCTTAATCCTAATCCTAATTACAAGTGGACTACATAACCAAAACACATCCTAAGCAAATTTTCAACCGCGAACGTCGAGTCTTGTTCCGGCGAGCTTTCCGACGAACTTCTTCCGACGGACTCCCTGCAAGCTCCCAATCTTTGTGATGACTTTTAACGAGTAGCCGAGCCTTCTCGGTGATCTCCGCGAGCCTCCGACGATTTCTTCGGCGAACTTCCGACACGTTCCCGATTTCTTCTCGAATGGTTCCGGCAGCATCTCCGATGATTCTTCGGTCTCTTAAACGTCCATCGAGCTCGACTCCGGTATCCTTGCTTTATGTTTTCTGGTTATCGTAGTTAATCCTGCACACTTAACTCAATAATATGGATTAGATCAATTCACCCACCAATTGATTATATCATCAAAATCCGAGATTCAACAATCTCCCCCTTTTTGATGATGACAATCAATTGATGACGGAGTTAAACATAACTCCCCCTATCTATATGCCATATTATGAGAAGATAAAAAAAAAAAAAAAAAAACACTTGAATTCCATCCCATTGGATTCAAGCATAACCCGATAAGTTCTAATCGTAGAACTTTATCGTTATCCTCATTAAACAATAGTAAGTACGAAACTTCGATGAAAATCATAAGTTAAATGATACGGGACGAATTTTGCTACGATAGAAGATAAAGATTTTCAATATAAATTTCATGTTATCAATCTTGTGATATTTTCAAGGATTTGCAAGTCATATAAGACATTCATATCACACAGAAGATAAAGATTTTCAATATAAATTTCATGATATCAATCTTGTGATATTTTCAAGGATTTGCAAGTCATATAAGACATTCATATCACACAAGTTTTTGTAATTCATATTAGTCATGTCATATAAGTCATCACTTCTCCCCCTTTGTCATCAACAAAAAGGAAAATGAGACTTGAAGCACATATTTTGTCATACAACGATTTTATCATTGAAAATTAAGTATGCAAAAATATTTACGCAGAGTTCATTTTAGAGGAAAATTCAGCATGCATTCATATTATCTAATCTCTTCTTTCTATGAATAATAGAAATTGTAGATGTATAAGAGAGAGATTGGGATAAAAAATTCAAGTAGTAATTTCACGAAGTCAAGATCATAATTCGAATACAAACTCATTCAAATCGTCAAATTCATGAAAATCTCAACATTACTTTTTAATCATCACATAAGGCATTTAAAGAATTTTTGAAACATAGGAGAATGATGAATTTAAGCATACAATGTTTCAATCAAATTCAAGTCATGAATGCCAATACTTTCATATTTGTAAGTATCAACTCATGAATGCCAAGAGATATTATTTGTGATTCCAATTTTGCAAGATCAAGATTATGATTTAGATAAAACTTATTTAAATCAAATCGCTAACTTGAAATTCATAATCAAGTCATCAAAGTCGATTTCGAGATTTCACAACATGTCATATGGAATTTGAAGGAGAATGAGAGATGGAAAGAAGATAAAAAACTTTACGGAAAATCCAATCAAACAAGTTTATTGTTTAGGGACAATTTAACATACCTAATTCCCTTCTAATGAATTCAAATTGGTCTTCATTCAAAGCTTTTGTAAATATATCTGCTAATTGATGCTTTGTGTCAATGAATTCTAGAATAACATCATTGTTAAAAACATGATTGCGTATGAAATGATGCCTAACGTCGATGTGCTTAGTTCTAGAGTGCTGAATTGGATTTTTAGTAAGGCATATGGCACTAGTATTATCACATTTTATGGGAATATTTTTAAAGTGAATTCCATAGTCTTCTAATGTATTTTTCATCCAAATTACTTGTGCACAACATGCACTTGCAGCAATGTATTCGGCTTCCGCCGTAGATAGTGCGACTGAATTTTGTTTCTTAGAAGTCCAAGAAACAAGTGCATGTCCTAAAAATTGGCATGTTCCGGATGTACTTTTTCTATCTATCCTGCATCCGCCAAAATCGGCATCTGCATAAGTTATTAGATCGAATTTTTCAGATTTTGGATACCACAATCCTAAATTTGGAGTTCCTTTAAGATACCTAAATATTCTTTTAACACTCTTAAGATGAGATAATTTAGGATTAGATTGAAACCTAGCGCAAAGTCCTACACTAAACATAATATCCGGTCTAGTCGCAGTGAGGTAGAGTAGACTACCTATCATTCCCCTATATGTTTTTTGATCGAAACTTTCACCATTTTCATCCATATCTAACTTAGTCGTAGTACTCATAGGGGTGTTTATTGCTTTTGAATTATCCATGTTAAATCGTTTTAACAATTCTAATGTATATTTCGATTGGTTAAGAAATATACCATCACTAAGTTGTTTGATTTGTAATCCCAAAAAGAAAGTTAATTCACCCATTAAACTCATTTCAAATTCTAGACTCATACATTTGGCAAATGATTCACATAGTGATTCATCCGAAGAGCCAAACACAATATCGTCAACATAAATTTGCACAATAAGAAAATTATTTTCAAAATGTTTAATAAACAATGTAGTATCAACCTTGCCTTTGGTAAAATTATTTAAAATAAGAAAGGAACTAAGCCTTTCATACCAAGCTCTAGGAGCTTGTTTTAAGCCATAGAGAGCTTTAGTCAATTTGAATACATGATTAGGAAGAAGAGAATTTTCAAATCCGGGAGGTTGTTCGACAAATACTTCTTCGGAAATAAAACCATTCAAGAAAGCACTTTTAACATCCATTTGAAATAGTTTAAAATTATTACTACTAGCATAGGCAAGGAGCATCCTTATGGCTTCTAATCGAGCCACGGGAGCGAAGGTTTCATCGTAATCGATACCTTCTTCTTGGTTGAAACCTTTGGGCACTAATCTAGCCTTGTTTCTAACCACGATACCATTTTCGTCTTGCTTGTTTCTAAAGACCCACTTAGTACCTATGACTAAGTGGTCACTTGGTCTAGGAACAAGCTTCCATACCTCATTCCTCTCAAATTGGTTCAATTCTTCTTGCATTGCAATGATCCAAAAATCATCTTTTAAGGCTTCGTCAATGCATTTAGGTTCAATTTGAGAAAGGAAAGCGGCGTTAGCACAGAAATTTTTGAAAGAAGAACGAGTTTGAACCCCTTTTGATGTATCTCCTATAATTTGCTCTTTTGGATGAGCATCTACATACTTCCATTCTTTTGGTAAAGAAATTTCGGAAGAAGATGCATTCAAAAGGCTATTTTGAGGAGAGGGTTCATTTAAATTCAAATTATCAAAACCAAGATCATCATCAAAATCATTTTTCTTTAAATCGGAAATTTCATTAAAAACTACATGAATAGACTCTTCAATTACTAAAGTTCTTTTATTAAAAACCCGAAAAGCTTTAGAAACGGAAGAGTAACCAAGAAAGATGCCTTCATCGGATTTAGCATCAAATTTTCCTAAAGCATCCCTTTCATTTAAAATAAAGCATTTACAACCAAAAACTTTAAAATAGGAGATGTTTGGTTTTTTGTTATTCCATAATTCATAGGGAGTTTTGGATAAGGATGGTCTTATTAGGACTCTATTCATGATGTAGCAAGCCGTATTTACGGCTTCGGCCCAAAAGTACTTAGGTAAACTATGTTCATTCAACATAGTTCTTGCCATTTCTTGTAGGTTTCTATTTTTCCTTTCAACTACTCCATTTTGTTGAGGATTTCTTGGAGTTGAGAAGTTGTGATTGTACCCATTACTTTCGCAAAAATTTTGAAAGTCACGGTTTTGGAATTCACCACCGTGATCACTCCGAATTGATGAAATCATGAAGCCTTTTTCATTTTGAGTGAGTTTACAAAATTTAGAGAAACACTTGAAGCAATCACTTTTGTGAGCTAAGAAATAGGTCCAAGTGTATCTAGAGTAGTCATCCACAATCACAAAGGCATATTTGCTTCCACCTAGACTTGTTGTATCAATTGGTCCAAATAAGTCCAAATGGATCAATTGTAATGGTCTAGTAGTGCTAATTTGATTTTTTGGTTTGAAGCTTGTTTTTATTTGTTTGCCTAGTTGACATGCATCGCATACTTTGTCCTTAATAAACTTTATATTTGGAATTCCTCGTACTAATTCTTGAGATGAGATCTTAGATATTGTTTTCATGCTTGCATGGCCTAATCTCCTATGCCAAAGCCAAGCATCATCATTTACGGCGGAGAAGCACATTTCATTACTTAGTTCATCAAGATTGATGGTATAGACATTATTTTGTTTTAAAGCAATCATAGTCATGTTATGATTTGGTTTTTCAATAATGCACATATTTGATTCAAATCTAACGATGTAACCTTTATCGCATAGTTGACTAATACTCAAGAGATTATGTTTCAATCCATCAACTAGTAAGACATCATCAATGGAAAAATTAAATTTGTTACCAATAGTTCCCTTGCCAATGATTTTGCCCTTGTTGTTGTCTCCGAAGGTAACGTACCCTTCTTCTTTGCTAGTGAGCATAGAGAAATGAGATGGATCTCCAGTCATATGTCTTGAGCATCCACTATCGAGATACCATCTCTTGCTCCTAGCTTGTGGGTTTGTCTACAAAAGAGGATGATTTTTAGGTACCCATTTGATTTTGGGTGCCTCAAAAATTGACCCACTAACTTTGTTATTTATGATTGAATTCTTTATAGTTCCTTTAGGAACCCATATTAATTTTTGTGAACTAATTTTCCTAAATGGGCATTTGTAGGCAATATGTCCGGATTTGCAACAAAAGTTGCATTTCACATAAGAGGAAACATGTAATGTAGGTCCTTTTACGAAAGTGGTGGGATTTTGATGTAATCCTTTTACAAATCCAATTCCATTTCTATTTGCGATGTGACCCTTGTTTGCAAGGATCATATCTAATCCTTTGCTACCAACCTTAAACTTGTTTAAGGTTTCCTTAAGAAGCATATTTTCATTTTTTATTGCTTCTAAGTGCTCACACTTAGAGCATGGAGGAGTTTGAAGACTATCAAACTTATCTTGTAGCAAAGCATGCTCTTTCTTTAAGATACTTAACTTCTTGCTAACAGTTCTACATTCATCAAATAATTCATGAAAAGCGATAGACAGTTCTTCAAAAGATAAATCTTCATTAAATAAATCACATACCTCTTCTCCTAACGCCATTAGCGCATAATGAGCAACTTGCTCGGTGTTGGACTCCTCTTCTTCGGATGCACTTGAATCATCCCACGTTGCCTTGAACGCCTTCTTCTTTGATGTCCTCTTTTTGGCTTGAGGACAATCGTTCTTGTAGTGTCCCGGTTTTTTGCATTCATAGCAAATCACTTGGTCTTTCTTTTGTTCAAATTTATTTTTTGTATTATTTTTAAATCTGTTCTTTCTTAAATATTTTTTAAACTTTTGAGTCAAAAGTGCAATGTCATTGTCACTGTCCTCATCACTTGATGTTCCTTTCAAGTGGTCTTCTTGTGATTTGAGTGCCATATCCTTCCTGTTCTTTGGAAGGGGGTTCTCGAGCTCGTCATGAGCTTGACATGTCATTTCGTAGGTCATTAGAGACCCAATAAGTTCTTCAAGAGGGAATGCTTTAAGGTCTTTGGCCTCTTGAATGGCCGTAACTTTTGGATCCCAACTTTTAGGGAGGGATCTTAAGATTTTAGTTACTAGTTCAAAGTTAGTAAAATCTTTACCAAGAGCTTTGAGTCCATTGATGACATCCGTAAACCGGGTGTACATGTCTCCGATGGACTCACTTGGTTTCATTCGGAAAAGTTCGTAAGAGTGCACAAGGATGTTGATTTTGGACTCTTTCACTCGGCTAGTGCCTTCATGAGTGACCTCAAGAGTTCTCCAAATATCAAAAGCCGAATCACACATTGAAACACGATTAAATTCGTTTTTGTCTAGTGCACAAAACAAGGCATTCATAGCCTTTGCATTTAAAGCAAAAACCTTCTTCTCCGATTCATTCCATTCGCTCATCGGAAGAGAAGATTTTTGAAATCCATTCTCGACAATAGACCAAAGCTCAAAGTCCATAGAAATGAGGAAGATTCTCATGCGAGTCTTCCAATATGTGTAATCCGACCCATTAAACAAAGGTGGTCGTGCAATAGAATGGCCCTCTTGCATGCCGGAGTAAGCCATCTCTCTTGGGTATTAAACCAAATATAAGAGATAACCTCGCTCTGATACCACTTGTTAGGATCGGAGCGGCACTAAGAGGGGGGGGGTGAATTAGTGCAGCGGATAAAAACTTCGATTTTAATCAAAATCTTTCGTACGTTAAGAACGAAACTTGAGAAATTTAACTTGAAGGCGTATTCTTGAAGTTGCGCAATAAGAGTAATAAGGAACTAAAGCAGTAAGAAGATTTGCAGTAATGTAAATGACAATAATAAAGAGCAAACCAGAGATTACGCCGATTTTTAGAGTGGTTCGGTCAAATGACCTACTCCACTTGCGAGGCCCCTCTTCGATGAGGCTCCCACCTTCCACTAGCAAGTCTCTTGAAATGGAAGGGTAAACACCCCTCTTACAACCTTTTACAAGCAGCTCAACCTCTTACAAATTTTCAATAAGAAAGAAGGAGGAGAACTCTCTAGCAAATTGAAAACAAGACTTGCTAAGACTTTCTAAGACTTTTCTCTCAATCAAAATGCTTCTCAAAAGTTGTAACCTCAGCTGAGATTTGAGGGGTATTTATAGGCCTCAAGAGGATTCAAATTTTGGGTTTCAAAATTTGAATTCTTTTAGGGTTCCCGGTGCTGGCGGTTCCACCGCCCAGCCAGGCGGTGCCACCGCCCAGCACTCGGGTACTGGACGGTGCAACCGCCCAGCCAAGGAGGTGTCACCGCCCAGCACTCGGGTGCTGGGCGGTTCCACCGCCCAACTAGGCGGTGCCACCGCCTACAGTGATTTCAGCCCAACTACAGTGTTTTCAGCCACTAGTTGGGCTTCAATCTTGGCTCTCTAGTTCGCTGGTTTAGCTTAATTTTTAGCCTAAACCAACTCTGACTTTGGGCCCAGTTGGCCCCTAACCAGGATATAGGATTATCTCTTAATCCTAATCCTAATTACAAGTGGACTACATAACCAAAACACATCCTAAGCAAATTTTCAACCGCGAACGTCGAGTCTTGTTCCGGCGAGCTTTCCGACGAACTTCTTCCGACGGACTCCCTGCAAGCTCCCAATCTTTGTGATGACTTTTAACGAGTAGCCGAGCCTTCTCGGTGATCTCCGCGAGCCTCCGACGATTTCTTCGGCGAACTTCCGACACGTTCCCGATTTCTTCTCGAATGGTTCCGGCAGCATCTCCGATGATTCTTCGGTCTCTTAAACGTCCATCGAGCTCGACTCCGGTATCCTTGCTTTATGTTTTCTGGTTATCGTAGTTAATCCTGCACACTTAACTCAATAATATGGATTAGATCAATTCACCCACCAATTGATTATATCATCAAAATCCGAGATTCAACAATTTCAAAATAAAGTAAAGGAGATTCGTGTGAGTTGGTTACCTCATTGTTGAGAGTCATCAAAGCGAAGTTTACCACTTCGTCTTCATTGGTTTACTTCTCATCTTCGGATGCACTCGTTTCATCCCAAGCCACCTTGAATACTTTATTATTCTTTGATAGCTTCTTCTTTTTAAGTTTATTTTTATTTTTTTATTCTTGTTTTATGAACTTTTTAAATTTTATTATTAAGAGTTTAAGATCATCATGATTATCATTATCACCATCACTTGAGTTTTCTCTCAAGTGGTCTTCTTTTGTTCTAAGTGTCAAATCCTTCATGTTCTTTGGAAGGTAGTTCTCATGTTCATTTTGTGTCATACAACTCATTTCACAGGTCATTAAAGACCCAATAAGTTCTTCAATAAGAAAATAGTTCAAGTTCTTCGATTATTGATTAGCCATTACTTTAGGATCCTAAGTTTTAGGAAGGGATCTTAGTATTTTATTAATTGTTAGGATCGAGAGCACTAAGAGGGGGGGGGGTGAATTAGTGCAGCCGAAAATTTTCAGCGATTAAAACGAAAGCTGCGTCCGTTCGATAAAAAACGATTTACGTCTAAGTGCAGATTTAGAAAGTTCTGAACTTAGAAACTTGTTCGTAAGATCGCAGAAGGCAGTAAGCAGTTATGATTGAAATCAAAACGTAAACGTAAACTGAAATATGATGATCGTACGAGGAAAGCCGATTTACGTCTAAACGCAGATTCGGAAAATTCTGAACTTAGAAACTTATTCGTAAGATCGCAGAAGCCAGTAAACAGTTATGATTGAAATCAAAACGTAAACGTAAACTGAAATATGACGATTGTACGAGGAAAGCCGATTTACATCTAAACGCAGATTTACGTCTAAACGCATATTTACGTCTGAACCTTGAAACTCGTTCGTAAAATCGCAGAGGGCAGTAAGCTATTGAGAAGTTTGCAGTGAAGGTAAAATACTCAAAGGAAATGCAAACCAAGATTCAGAGTGGTTCGGTCAATCTTGACCTACTCCACTTTTGGCTTCCTCCACCGACGAGGTCACCGACGTCAACTAGAGGCCTTCCTTCAATAGGTGAAGGCCAACCACCCTCTTACAGATTCACTCCTTTTGACGGGCTTAGGAAACAACCCTTACAGAAGTTCTCTCCTCTCTTTACAACTCAAACTTGAAGAATAGAAAGAGGAGAACTAGCAGTTTTGAGCTCTAAGAAACACAGAAAGACAGCAAGATTTCGAGTGTGTGTTCTGTACTTTCAGTGCTGAATGGGTGGGGTATTTATAGGCCCCAACCCAGTTCAAATTTGGAGCTCAAATCTGTCAATTCCCGGAATTTCGAGATCAGGCGGTTGCACCGCCTAGCAGAGCTCGAAGACTGAGCCTCTGGGTGGTGCCACCTCTGTCAGGGGCGGTTGTACCTCTCTGCTAGAGCTCAAAGACCGAGCTTAGGCAGTTGCACCGCCTGACTGGAGAGGTTGCACCGCCTGGCAGAGCTCGAAACTTGAGCTCTAACGGTGCTACCTCTTAACAGAAGAGGTTGCACCGCCCAGTCTCGCTCGGAGACTGAGCCCGAGGTGGTGCCACCTCTTGGCTGGGGCGGTTGCACCGCCCAGTCTCGCTGGGAGACATAGCTTGTGCGGTGCTACCTCCCTGCCTAGGCGGTTGCACCTCCCACAGCAACCTGGGTCCGAATGGGTTGATCCATTCGGCCCAATTTGAGTTCTTCAGGGGCCCAATTGCCCTAAGATTAAGCTAATAGGATCACCTCCCATTTCTAACTTAATCAATGTGCTAACTATGATTATTTCTTAAGACAAATTCTGCAGCTTGCTCCAGTGCGTCAATCGCTTCTTCCGGCGAGTTTCCGGCGAACTTCTGTCGATCATCCGATGAACCCTCGGTGATGCTCCTGCAGACTTCCGGCAAACTCCTGGACTTGCGACGATCCACTTGGCAAGTTCTGATGAGCTCCTTTGGCAAGCTTCTGGACTTCTCGGATTTGTTCCCGCAGAACCTTCGACGACTGTCCGAACTTCCGTCGAGCTCTCGAACTCCCAACGTGATCATTGTCATGACTCCGGCGCAACTCCTGCTGCATGTCTTACTTTCATCGTAGTCAATCCTGCACACTTATCTCAACAAATATATTAGACAACAAATGACAATTGACTTCATCATCAAAATCCGAGATTCAACAATCTCCCCCTTTTCGATGATGACAATCAATTGATAATGGAGTTAACCTTAACTCCCCCTGTTTATATGTCATACTTCTTGAATTTAAAAACTTTATAAATTCAAGAGACATATTCCCATCATGATTCCTATCATGATGTATTTCTTTGAAGATGATGTCAAGGCTTGACATATATTTTCAAATATAATAAGTTTGAATGATGATAATTGTAGCAATTCATCATATTGTAAGATATCGACATGTAAAGCTGTGAAGCAAGATTTTGATATCATTACATGATGTACATATTTCGAATATTTTAGCAAGTGTAGCATTGCATCACATGGTAAGATATCAGCTCGTATGATGCAAATTTTTGTTTGATATCTTGATACAGGGCATATAGGAATGATAGCAATCCTATCATCATTAGTGATAGCAAACATATCAGCATCAGTGATAGCAACCATATCATCATTAGTGATAGCAAACATATCAGCATCAGTGATAGCAACCATATCATCATTAGTGATAGTAAACATATCAGCATCAGTGATAGCAACCATATCATCATTAGTAAACATATCAGCATCAACCATATCAACATTAGTGAAAGTAAACATATCAATTCATATATTTCTCCCCCTTTGTCATCAACAAAAAGCATGGTAGATGTGATTCCAGGAGAACAATATAAGTAGGTTATCAAGCACATAAAGGAAGGCATGACACATATAATACTTTGAATACCTCTTCTCCTTGTATATTATAATTCTTTGTGTATGATGGAGGAAACTCATTTTTCAAAAAAAATTTCATAAGAGTGTACAGGAAAATCCGATTTTTTAGCATTCAAATTGTTAAGCAAATCCGAAAATAACCTCTTTCATGCATTCGGATATGAGTAAGCTACTAATTTTCAAAAATATTTTTAAATTTGACACATAATTTCCAACATGTTATTTGATCAAGTGATACCATGGAATGTAATAGTAATCAGGTGATTTGATCATTCAATAAAGTCCGAAAAATAAATTTAACTAGTTTAAGTATTCGGACACATCAACATTCCTAATTCTCTTCTTATAAAATCAAATTGTTCTTCACTTAGAGGTTTTGTAAAGATATCAGCTAGTTGATGTTTCGTATCAATGAACTCTATGATTACATCATGATTCGTAACATGATCTCGTATAAAGTGATGTCTGATATCAATATGTTTTGTTCTTGAGTGTTGTATAGGGTTCTTTGTTAAGCATATTGCACTTGTGTTATCACATTTAATGGGAATATTTTTAAGATGAACTTTATAATCTTCTAAGGTGTTTTTCATCCAAACAACTTGTGCACAGCATGCACTTGCTGCAATATATTCAGCTTCGGTTGTTGATAGTGCAACCGAGTTTTATTTTTTAGATGACTAGGAAACAAGGGCATGTCCTAAGAATTGACATGTTCCTAATGTGCTTTTTCTATCTTGTCTACAGCCAGCGAAGTCTGCATCAGCATAAGCAATTAACTCAAGATTCTCTTATTTTGGGTACCATAATCCTAGATTTGTGGTACCATTAAGATATCTAAGTATTCTTTTAACTGCTTTGAGATGAGATATCTTAGGGTTTGATTGAAATCTAGCACAAAGTCCTACACTGAACATGATATCTGGTCTAGTTGCAGTGAGGTAAAGTAAACTTCCTATCATACCCCTATAAGTTTTTTGATCGAAGTTTTCTCCACTTTCATCAATTTCTAACTTAGTGGAGGTGCTCAAAGGAGTGTTAATAGCTTTTGAGTTATTCATATTAAACTTTTTTAGTAAACTCATAGCATATTTAGTTTGACTAATAAAGATGTCATTATTTAGTTGATTAATTTGTAGACCTAAGAAGAATGTTAACTCTCCCATTAGACTCATTTCGAATTCAAGACTCATAGTTTTAGTAAAAGATTCACAAAGAGATTCATTCGTAGAACCAAAGATAATATCATCAACATAAATTTGAACAATGAGAAAATTATTTTCAAAGTTCTTGATGAATAATGTAGTATCAACCTTGCCTTTTATGAAATTATTTTCAATAAGAAAAGAACTAAGTCTCTCATACCAAGCCCTTGGAGCTTGTTTTAAACCATAGAGAGCTTTAGTTAATCTGAACACATGATTAGGGAGACTATTATTTTCAAATCCAGGAGGTTGTTCAACATAGACTTCTTCGGAAATAAAGCCATTAAGAAAAGCACTTTTAACATCCATTTGAAATAACTTAAAATTATTACTACTAGCATAGGCAAGGAGCATCCTTATGGCTTCTAATCGAGCCACAGGAGCGAAGGTTTCTTTGTAATCGATACCTTCTTCTTGGTTGAAACCTTTGGCCACTAATCTAGCCTTGTTTCTAACCACGATACCATTTTCATCTTGCTTGTTTCTAAAGACCCATTTAGTACCAATAACTAAATGGTCATTTGACCTAGGAACAAGCGTCCACACCTCATTTCTCTCAAATTGATTTAATTTATCTTGCATTGCGATAATCCATGAATCATCTTTCATGGCTTCGTCAACACACTTGGGTTCAATTTGGGAGAGAAAAGTAGCGTTGGCATAAAAAATTTTAAGAGAAGATCGTGTTTGAATCCCCTTTGATGTGTCTCCTAAGATTAGCTCCTTAGGATGAGCATCTACATACTTCCAATCCTTGGGTAAGAAAATCTGGGAAGTGGATGCATCCAAGTTGCTAGTTGGAGACGGGGTTTCGTTTAAATTCAAAGAATCAAAATTAACATCATCATCAAGATCATTTTTCCTAATTTTGGAAATCTCATTGAAAACAACATGGATGGATTCTTCAATAATTAAAGTTCTTTTATTGAAAATACGAAAAGCTTTAGAAACCGAAGAATAACCAAGAAAGATTCCTTCATCAGATTTAGCATCAAATTTTCCTATGTTATCCTTTTCATTCAAGATAAAACACTTACACCCAAAGACTTTAAAATATGAGACATTGGGTTTTTTGTTATTCCATAACTCATAAGGAGTTTTGGTGAGTAAGGGTCTTACTAGAACTCTATTCAAAATATAGCACGTAGTGTTTACGGCTTCGGCCCAAAAATATTTGGGTAGGCTATGTTCATTCAACATGGTTCTTGTCATTTCTTGTAAATTTTGATTTTTTCTTTCTACTACCCCATTTTGTTGAGGATTTCTTGGAGTAGAGAAATTATGGTTGTATCCATTGAGTTCACAGAATTCTTGGAAATCATGGTTTTAAAATTCTCCATCATGATCACTTCTAATTGATGAAATCATAGAACCCTTCTCATTTTGAACAAGTTTATAAAACCTGGTAAAATATCTAAAGCATTCATTTTTCTGTTTTAAGAAGTAGGTCCATGTATATCTGCTATAGTCATCAACAATGACAAAGGCGTATTTGCTACCTCCTAGACTCGATGTAGAGATTGGTCCGAATAAGTCCATATGGATCAATTGTAAGGGCCTAGAGGTGCTTATTTGATTCTTAGCTTTGAAATTACCCTTAATTTGTTTACCTAATTGGCAAGTATTACACACATTATATTTGATGAACTTGATATGAGGAATTCCTCTTACAAGTTCTCTAGATTATATTTGAGTGATTAGTTTCATGCTAGCATGACCTAATCTTCTATGCCATAGCCAAGCATCCTCATTCATAACCGCAAAACACATTTCATTACACAAATCATTGATGTTAATAGTGTATACGTTATTTTGTTTTAATGCAATCATAGACATGTTCTTATGTGGTTTTTCAATGATGCAAGTATTAGATTCGAATTTGACAGTGTATCCTTTATCACATAATTGACTAATGCTCAAGAGGTTATGTTTTAAACCATCAACTAACAAAACATCTTCAATAAAGAAGTTGGATTTGTTACCTATGGTTCCTTTGCCAATGATTTTACCCTTTTTGTTGTCTCCGAAGGTGACAGCCTTCGTCTATACTAGTGAGCTTAGAGAATTGAGATGGATATCCGGTCATATGCCTTGAGCATCCACTATCAAGGTACCATCTCTTGCTCCTAGCTTGCGATGGTGTGGGTTTCTACAAGAAAGGATTATTTTTAGGTACCCATTTGCTTTTGGGTGCCTCAAAAATAGATCTACATTGTTTATCATGTTGCATAGAGTTTATCATGGTTCCTTTAGGAACCCAAATCAATTTGTTTGGACTAATTTTCTTGAATGGACAATAATGCATCTTGTGTCCAAATTTGCAACAAAAGTTGCATTTGGCTTGGTGTTGAACATGTAAGATGGGGCCTTTTATAAAGGCGGTTGGATTTAGGTGAGGACTTCTCACAAATCCAATTCCACTCCTTTTTAGAATGTGACCCTTGTTTGCAAGGATCATGTTCAATGACTTGCTACCAACCTCGAATTTCTTCAAGGTGTCCTCAAGTAGCAGGTTTTCTTTTTGGAGAGTTTCTAGATCATGGCATTTGATACATGAATTTAAACTATCATGATATTTAGTTTTTAACTTATCAAAATCACAAGTAAGACTATCATGCTCCTTTTTTAGCAATTTATATTTTATATTGATAATCTTGCATTCATCAAATAAGTCATGGAAGGCATTTAATAATTCATCAAAAGATAAATCTGCATCTAATAAATTTGTTACCTCCTCTCCGATGGCCATTAAGGCGTAATGAGCAACTTGCTCGGTGTTGGACTCCTCTTCTTCAGACGCGCTCGAATCATCCCATGTTGCTTTTAGCGCCTTCTTCTTTGTTGTTCTCTTTTTGGCTTGGGGACAATCACTCTTGTAGTGTCCCGGCTTTTTGCACTCATACCAAATAACTTGGTCCTTCTTGGGTTCAAGTTTATTTTTAGTGTCATTCTTAAACTTGTTTCTTTTAATGAATTTTTTAAATTTTCTTGTTAGAAGTGCCAAGTCATCGTTACAGTCCTCGTCACTTGAGTTTTCTTTCAAGTGGTCTTCCAAAGTTCTAAGTGCCATATCCTTCCTGTTCTTTGGAAGGATGTCTTCTTCCTATTCATGAGCTTTGCAAGTCATCTCGTAGGTCATTAATGACCCAATTAGTTCTTCAAGAGGGAAGTTGTTTAGATCTTTTGCCTCTTGAATAGCAGTGACTTTAGGATCCCAACTCTTAGGAAGGGATCTTAGAATCTTATTTACGAGCTCAAAATCCGAAAAACTTTTTCCGAGTCCTTTTAGACCGTTGACGACATCCGTGAAACGGGTAAACATGTCGCCAACAGTCTCACTCGGTTTCATCCGGAAAAGTTCGAAAGAGTGTAACAAAAGATTGATTTTTGACTCTTTCACTCTACTTGTGCCTTCATGAGTCACTTTGAGTGTGTGCCAAATATCAAATGCAGCTTTACAAATCGAAACACGATTAAACTCGTTTTTATCAAGTGCACAAAATAAGGCATTCATAGCCTTTGCATTAAGAGCGAAAGCCTTCTTCTCCAAATCATTCCAATCGATCATTGGAAGAGAAAACTTTGAAAAACCATTCTCGACAAGATTCCAAAGTTCAATGTCCATAGAAATAAGAAAAATCCTCATTCGGGTCTTCCAATAGGTGTAATAGAGTGGCCCTCTTGGTTTCCGGCGTAAGCCATCTCTCTAGGGTTTTAATCCGTTTGAGAGTTAACCGGGCTCTAATACCAATTGTTAGGATCGAGAGCACTAAGAGGGGGGGGGGGGTGAATTAGTGTAGCAGAAATTTTTCAGCGATTAAAACGAAAGCTGCATTCGTTCGATAAAAAACGATTTACGTCTAAATGCAGATTTAGAAAGTTCTGAACTTAGAAACTTGTTCATAAGATCGCAGAAGGCAGTAAGCAGTTATGATTGAAATCAAAATGTAAACGTAAACTGAAATATGATGATCGAACGAGGAAAGTCGATTTACGTCTAAACGCAGATTCGGAAAATTCTGAACTTAGAAACTTATTCCTAAGATCGCAGAAGGTAGTAAACAGTTATGATTGAAATCAACACGTAAACATAAACTGAAATATGATGATTGTACGAGGAAAGTCGATTTACGTCTAAACGCAGATTTACGTCTAAACGTAGATTTACGTCTGAACCTTGAAACTCGTTCGTAAAATCGCAGAGGGCAGTAAGCTATTGAGAAGTTTGCAGTGAAGGTAAAATACTCAAAGGAAATGCAAACCGAGATTTAGAGTGGTTCGATCAATCTTGACCTACTCCACTTTTGGCTTCCTCCACCGATGAGGTCACCGACGTCAACTAGAGGCCTTCCTTCAATAGGCGAAGGCCAACCACCCTCTTACAGATTCACTCCTTTTGACGGGCTTAGGAGACAACCCTTACAGAAGTTTTCTCTCCTCTCTTTACAACTCAAACTTGAAGAATAGAAAGAGAAAAACTAGCAGTTTTGAGCTCTAAGAAACACAGAAAGACAACAAGATTTCGAGTGTGTGTTCTGTGCTTTCAGTGCTGAATGGGTGGGGTATTTATAGGCCCCAACCTAGTTCAAATTTGGAGCTCAAATATGTCAATTCCCGGAATTCTGGGATCAGGCGGTTGCACCTCCTAGCAGAGCTCGAAGACTGAGCCTCTAGGCGGTGCCACCTCTGTCAGGGGCGGTTGCACCTCTCTGCCAAAGCTCGAAGACCGAGCTCAGGCAGTTGCACCGCTTGATTGGAGAGGTTGCACTGCCTGGCAGAGCTCGAAACTTGAGCTCTGGCGGTGCTACCTCTTGACAGAAGAGGTTGCACCACCCAGTCTCGCTCGGAGACTGAGCCCGGGGCGGTGCTACCTCCCTGCCTGGGCGGTTGCACCTCCCACAACAACCTAGGTCCGAATGGGTTGATCCATTCGGCCCAATTTGAGTTCTTCAGGGGCCCAATTGCCCCAAGATTAAGCTAATGGGATCACCTCCCATTTCTAACTTAATCAATGTGCTAACTATGATTATTTCTTAAGACAAATTCTGCAGCTTGCTTCGGTGCGTCAATCGCTTCTTCCGGCGAGTTTCTGGCGAACTTTCGTCGATCATCCGACGAACCCTTGGTGATGCTCCTACGGACTTCTGGCAAACTCCTGGACTTGCGACGATCCACTTGGCAAGTTCCGATGAGCTCCTTTGGCAAGCTTCTGGACTTCTCGGATTTGTTCCCGCAGAACCTCCGATGATTGTCCGAACTTCCGTCGAGCTCTCGAACTCCCAACGTGATCATTGTCATGACTCCGGCGCAACTCCTACTACATGTCTTACTTTCATCGTAGTCAATCCTGCACACTTATCTCAACACATACATTAGACAACAAATGACAATTGACTTCATCATCAAAATCCGAGATTCAACATTAATAAGTTTAAGGTTATAAAAACTTTTACCAAGTGCTTTTAAACTATTGATAACATCTGTAAAACTGGTGTACATGTCAATAATAGTTTCGCTTGGTTTTATATGAAATAATTCGAAATCATGCATCAAAAGATTAATTTTAGAGTTTTTAACTTTACTAGTGCCCTTGTGTATGATTTCAAGTATGTGCCAAATATCATACGCAGTTTTGCAAATACAAACATGATTAAATTTATTTTTATCTAAGGCGCAAAATAAAGCATTCAAAGCTTTGGCATTCAAAGAGAAAGTCTTCTTCTCTAAATCTTCCAATCGTTCATTGGAAGAGAAAACTTTTGAAATCCGTTTTATATAATATTCCACAAATCAAGATTCGACGAAAGCAAGAAAACTCTCATACAAGTTTTTCAATAAGTGTAATCCGTCCCATTGAATATAGGAGGACGAATAATAGAGTAACCATCTTGAAAGCCAAAAAGAGTCATTTCTCTTAGTTGTTAAACCAAACAATAAAAAAACGTGACTCCGATACTAATTGTTAGGATCAAGTCAGCATTAAGAGGGGGGTGAATTAGTGCAGCGGATAAAAACGTCGATTTTGAAAATCTTTTCATTCGATGAAAACCGATAACGGAAATGTTTAACTTGAAAGCATGCAGAAGCGTAGTGAAAGTAAGAATTCCATTTGTAATAAAGGTAAATAGCAAGAAATAAATTTAAATCAGATTTTTATAGTGATTTGGTCGTCATAACCTATATCCACTCCACTGATTCCTCTTCCATCGAGGCCACCAACATCCACTAATGATCTTCCTTCAATGAGCGAAGATCAACTACCATTTTACACTCTTTCTTATTTTCACGGGTTTAGGAGACAACCCTTACAAGCCTCTCTTTCTTAGACCTCACTTCTCTTTTTAGACAAACTTCTAAATACTAGGAAGAAGTGATCCTAAATCCTAAGAGAGTTTCCCAATTTTTTCTCAAGTATTTTTCCCCCTTTTTCAACTCAATTTTGTACTCAATTCTTGCTACTCTATACAGGAATAGCTGGGGTATTTATAGACCCCAAATGACTTCAAAATTATGGCAAAAAAAGGTCTCATCCTGGGTTTCCCGGGTCCTGGCGGTACCACCGCTTGTGCTGGGTGGTACCACCGCTTGCAGCACTGACACTGAGTGGTACAACCTCCTAGACTGACGATACTACCACTTGACATGATTTGGGAGACTATCTAGGTGGTACCACCGCCTAGTCTAGCGATACCACCGCTTGACACAGTCTTGAAGATTGTGTCTAGGCGGTACCACTACCAAGTCTAGGCGGTACCACCGCTAGACCCTACTACAGTACATTGAATGGGCCAAACAACAAGCCCAATTCAACTCTGATTCAGGCCCAATTGGCCCCCTAATTGAGTTAGCCTAATTATATTCTAAACTGACTCAATTAGACTCTAAACTAACTTAATCTAAATATAATCGATTACAAGAAAATCCTATGTTATCCGGCATGTCATTGGTTCATCGACGCTTCGTCCAATCCTTCGGCGCATCGTCCTCTTTTACAGCTTTTTGCCCAATCAGCATGTTGACCTCCGCAACTCTGATCTTCTTGGCGCAATGTCTGCTCTTCTAGGCCCGATGCCTGAACTCTTGACATGAAGCCTTCGGCCGACACGTCGACCGATCCTCCGACTCGACGTATAATCTTTTGACATGTTTCTCTCCGGCCTAACATTCGATTCCTCTTGCTTCAATCAATTTGCCTCTCCTGATCAAAGCTAGTCCCACATCACTCAAAATGCAGATTAGATTATAACATTATTAATTGGTTTCATCATCAAAATCCGAGATTCAATATGAGCAAGTCTCTAGTAGATTTGGTCGCCTTTGGAATTATACCGTCTTGTCCATCATTTTTGTCGCCTACTCCTCTGAGTCGCAAAGGTACAGCATCATGTACTACCTACTTCATTTCTTGGTCGAGCACTCTTACATCAACTCGAAGTCCTCCACTTTCAGCTATCTTGAAGAGAAGCTCATTGATACCGGTCTTATGAAGTTCCTTGGCCTTTGCCCTTTAGCCTTATCTCCGTACTTGGAGTTTGCCTCTGTATTCTCCACCTCATCGGCCCCATTCACAACCAAGTGCTCTCCCTTAATAAGAGCAAGGGATCGATAACTTCATGAAAGTCCCACCTCTGTGGTACCATGGCGTTGCCATCCCCATGGCCCTACTATCCGTCATCTCGCATCTGCATCCCTTTCTTCACAATCGGTGGATCTGCCTCTATGGCACTGTGGTGCTCATCCGAGTCCACCTCCATTCTAATCGATGCTTGATTTTTGGGTAGCTAATTCCCTCTGGACTCGTCATCGCTTCCTCGCCTCTTTCAACCCACCTGCTTCAACACCTCTATGTTCTCCAAGTAGTTCTCCTTAGTCGATGGAAAGATAGACTACAACTCCCATGCATGGCCTCCGCCATCATTTTATAGGGTTTGCACTGATTCTATTCTTCTTAGCTTCCTTGATAGCAACATTCACTTACTCGATCTTGTCCTTTGACTTGCTGGGCTCCCTTAAGCAAATATGAGATCTGGAGTAGTCTAACTCTCTTGTCGCTCCAATCATACCTCTGCTCCAATGAGTTCCCCCATGGGGCTCATTGGTTTTTGGGTAGCTAAATCCCTTTGGACTCGTCATCGCTTCCTCGTCCCTTTCGACCCCCTGCTCTAACACCTCTATGTACTCCGAGTAATTCCCCTTAGTTGATGAAATATAGACTACAACTCCCATGCATGGCCTCCGCCATCATGTTGTTGGGTTAGCACCGATTCTATTCTCTTTAGCTTCCTTGGTAGCAATATTTGCTTACTCGAACTTGTCCTCTGACTTATCGAGCTCCCTTAAGCGAATATGAGCTCTAGAGCAGTCCAACTCTCCAGCCGCTCTGATCATACCTCTGCATGATCAAGTCTCTCCCATGGGACTCACTAGTACTTGCATTCGGTATACTCCCTCGATAGTACACGACCCTCATATGCTGATAACCAAGGATTTTATCCGATGTAAAATATAATGCACACATGGAAGACTCGCCTCTGTGATACCATGGTATTCACTTGTTGAATCTATACCCTTTCTTGTTGTCGTGTTTTTTACCAAAGTAGAGCTCCCAATAGCTCCCGATCATATCTTCGTAGTCCCTCGTGGGACTAGTTTTGTGTATATCGTATTGCCACGAACTATTCTACCATGATTCGTTGCACTATGTCACCTCCTTGTGACATCTCCATTGCATTCTGATCATTGTAGGATGAACTCGGATTGCGATCCCTCCATGTGTGGCCTCTACCAACATATCACAGGGTTTCTTCCACCTTCGATTGTGTTTATTCCTTTGGTAATCGACCTTCATCCACCCGCTCTCAGGTCACACCCAAACGAAGCACCGCTCTAAGGTAGTCCGTCACCTAGTAGCTCCCAAAGTCCACCGACTTCACTGAAAATGGTGCACTATTGTCTAGATCCTGGGCCTCTGCCCCCACCAGCACAATCTTAGCTACGCATCGCTTCCTTCATGGCAACTTGAATGACAGCACTATGATGTATTATTCAAGAGTACCCGCCTCCACATCCTCTTGCCCTGTGCCAAGGCCTTGTAAACCCAACTTCGGCTCCGCAAGTTGAGTTGCCTTGGTTCCTCCATCAAATGCTTCTCCAAGATAATGTGTGCGTGCCTAGAAGCTCTCTTTATCTTTGGCACCATGTAGGATGCGTCCGCTCCATCAGAATGTGGGACCCATGGAACGACATGATCCCGCTCTTACCTCAACAAGAGTTCATGTCCTTGACCTTTGTCCAAGGAAAGCTTCATGCCTTTACTACATGTTCCATCTTCTATGCCAACTCTCTTCATGCGGCTTGGGTCCTTCACCACGTTACACTCAAGTTGCTCCGCTCCTCAATTTGCATTGAGTTGATGGTGGCCCTCGTGCTCACCATTCCATGAGTCAGTCATCCATTGAGTCCGATCTCGCTCTAAGTATGCTTTCATTTTATATTGCCTTAGGTCTCTCCCCCACTTGATCTCACAATACATCCATCAATACATTACCTTATGCAAGATCATACAATAACCCCTCGCCACTCGCTTGATCCGTTGAGCTTTATGTGGTTGTTATCTTGAGGTACTCCTTGTTCGGATCAAGAGCACTAAGAGGGGGGGGTGAATTAGTGCAGCAGAAAACTTTCTGCGATTAAAACGAAACTGTGTTCGTTTGATAAAAATGATTTCGATGTAAAAGCTGATTCTAAGATTACTTTAACTTAAGATTAAGCGAGATGACGTTTAAGTAAATCTAAGAAGGCAGTTCGCAGTTTATGATGAAAATCAGAATGCAAGCGCAAACTGAAATGCGACGTTCGTACGATAAAACCGGTTTCCGTCTAAATGTCAATTTTGAGGATACTGAACTTTGAGATACGTTTTATAAATGTGCAGAAGGCAGTTTGCAGTTATGATTGAAATCAAAACGTACACGTAAACTGAAATGTAATGATCGTACGATAAAGCCGATTTACGTCTAAACGTAGATTCGGAAAGCTCTGAACTTAGAAACTCGTTCGTAAAAGCGCAGAAGGCAGTATCTATTTAGGAGGTTTGCAGTAAAGATAAAATGCTCAAAGTAAATACAAACCGAGATTTAGAGTGGTTCGGTCAATCTTGACCTACTCCACTTTTGGCTTCCTCCACCGACGAGGTCACCGACGTCAACTAGAGGCCTTCCTTCAATAGGCGAAGGCCAACCACCCTTTTACAGTTTCACTCCTTTTGACGGGCTTAGGAGACAACCCTTAAAGAATTTTCTCTCCTCTCTTTACAACTCAGACCTTGGAAGAAAAGAGGGAGAAGAACTTTTGGCCTTTACAACAATTTTGAGCTCTAAGAATCACAGAAAAAGATCAAGATTTCAGTGTATGTCTGTGCTCTTTCAGTGCTGAATGGGTGGGGTATTTATAAGCCCCAACCCAGTTCAAATTTGGAGCTCAAAACTGTCAATTCCCAGAATTCCGGGATCAGGCGGTTGCACCTCCTGACTGGAGCGATTGCACCGCCTGGCAGAGCTCGAAGACTGAGCCTCTAGGCGGTGCCACCTCCTGTCAGGGGCGGTTGCACCTCCTGCCAGAGCTCGAAGACTGAGCTCAGGCGGTTGCACCTCCTGACTAAGGCGGTTGCACCGCCTGCCAGAGCTCGAAGACTGAGCTCAGGCGGTGCCACCTCTTGTTAGGGGCGGTTGCACCGCCTAGTCTCGCTCGGAGACTGCCTCCTCGGCGGTGCTACCTCCTAGCACTATTTCATGTCCGAATGGGTTGATTCATTCGGCCCAATTTGGGTCTTTCAAGGGCCCGATTGCCCCAAGATTAAGTTAATGGGATCACCTCCCATTTCTAACTTAATCATTGTGCTTACTACGATTATTTCCTAAGACATTTATTGCAACTTGCTACGGTACGTCAATCGCTTCTTCCGGCGAGCTTCCGGCGAACTTCCATCGATCATCCGATGAACACTCGGTGATGCTCCTGCGGACTTCCGGCAAACTCCTGGACTTGCGTCGATCCACTTGGCGAGTTCCGACGAGCTTCTTTGGCAATCTCCTGGACTTCTCGGATTTGTTCCCGCAGAACCTCCGATGACCGTCCGAACTTCCGTAGAACTCTCGAACTCCCAACGTGATCATTGTCTTGACTCCGGCGCAACTCCTGCTACATGTCTTTCTTCCATCATAGTTAATCCTGCACACTCAAAACAAAAACTTCGATCGAGACAATTAATCCTAAGCAATTAACCAAGTTGTCCGACATGTCATTGGTCCCTCGACGCTTCGTCTGATTCTTCGACGCATCGTCCTTTCCTGTAGCCTATTGCCCAATCGGTCAGTTGACTCCGCAACTCCGATATCCTTAGCACAATACCCGCTCTTCTTGGCCCGATGCCTGAGTCCACGGCCCGAAGCCTTCTGTTGATACGTCGACCAATCCATCGGCCCGACGTCCAATCTTCTAACATGTTCCTCCGGCACAACATGATTTTCCTGCTTTAATTGTCTCATCCTGATCGAGGCATCCTGCGTCACTCAAAACGTAGATTAAATCATAAACATATATCAAGTAGTTTCATCATCAAAATACGAGATTCAACACTCCTCAACATGTGCGGCCCGTTGCACCAAGGATGGTTGATGATGTCTTATTGTCAGACAGCGATTCCATAGTCGTAGTGGTGTATCTGGTCCTTAGACTTGAGACACCAAGGATGTCCTGTATGAGTGCTCTACTCTTTGATACCAGAGTTATAGGTTTGGCTGTCCCAGATCTAGTACAATTGGTCATTGGGAGTGGTAGTCGACCTTACGAGGGCTATTGAGTGTCGATAGAGGACCATCTACTCTCAACGTCATGAGAGGAATATCCCATGTGTTCTTGCTCAGACAAATCCCTGGCCAGGGTCATTCGGGTTGAGAGAGAAAGAGTTCTCCGGGAGAATCCGATTAGAGCGAGACTTGAGTAGAAACCATATGGGTCTGACAGCACCATGCTCGATATACGGTCTCTGGGATATTAGATGGATGAGGGACTATAGGTACATGGTAACTAAGGACAGACATGTTCAATGGATTGGATTCCCCTGTATCGTCTGGGGACTACGGCATAGTGGCCTAGTACGTCCGTTGTCGATGAGTCGAGTGAATTATTACAGTGATAATAATTCACTGAGTTAGAAGGAGTTCTGATAGGTATGACTTATGGCCAGCTCGATATTGGGCCTAGAGGGTCACACATATATGGTAGGCATTGTGATGAGTAGGGGTTCGGATATGAGATATCCGACGGAGCCCTTGTCTTATTGGATGCAGATCCAATACCCACTAGGGAAGGACCCATTAGGTTTTGACACGGGATCTCTATAAATCGGAGGGATTCATAGCCTCATAGGCTAGAGTCTTTGCTTGCCCTTCCTATTCTCCTCTCCCTCTCCACCTCAGAGTAGGCCTGGAGTTTTGAGGAGCGTCGTCGCAACCCTGCTGTGTGGATCACCGCTAGAGAGGAGGATGCTTGACCTCCTTCACCCTCTCCTAAGGATCTGCAAGGAAACAGGGATATACGATCTCCCTAGGTAACACAATCTCTATACGCAGTTTTATGTTTTGTGGATTTTTGCGCACCAATCTTCGCACGACGACGAACATCCTTTTGGGAATCGGGGATTTTTATTTTCTTGTTCTTCCTCTGTGCATATGATGTCGCCCCCCATGATTTCCCAACATGATGAACCTGTGTTAGAATGCTACACAGATGCAGACATGGCAGGTGATACTGATTCCAGGAAGTCCACTTCAGGATTCTTCATGACATTTGCAGGAGGAGCAGTCTCTTGGCAGTTTAAGTTACAGAAGTGTGTTGCTCTATCAACCACAGAAGCAGAATACATAGCAGTTACTGAAGCCTGTAAGGAAATTTTATGGATGAAAAAGTTTCTACAGGAATTGGGCTTGAAACAGGAAGTATATACTGTTTACTGTGACAGTCAGAGCGCCATTCACCTCTCCAAGAATTCAACATATCATTCTAGATCCAAGCATATTGATGTGAGATATCATTGGATTCGTGATGTGCTTGAGATGAAAGAATTACAGTTGGAAAAGGTGCATACCAATGAGAATGGTTCAGATATGTTGACAAAGTCTTTGCCTAAGGAGAAGCTTGAAGCATGTAGACGAAGAGCTGGCTTGGTACAGCCCACCATATGAGCTGGAGGGGGAGAATTGTTGGGTCCAGCCCATATGTGGGCTTAGACAAATTTGGGCCATCAGCCCAAATCAAAGAAATCAAGAGAGAAAGGGCAAAATTGAGTGAGAGGGCAGTGTGCACAGTGAGCGTGCAGCGTGCACAGTGAGCGTGCAGCGTGCAGTCTGCAGCGTGCAGCGTGCGGCGTGCAGAGAAAAAAGAGAGAGAAATAGAGAGAGAAAGATTAGGTTTCTGAGTTTTCTGCTTGACGATCGGTGGCCAAACGTTGTCAGTTTCGGCCTAAATTTTATGTGGAGAATCCTTGCAGCAAACTCTACAATCCTAACGGTGTTGATCTACAGTTTACCCTCTCTAAGGTACTCTCCTGTGATATCTACTCTGTGAGACCCAGAATTCTCTTTTGAGGAGATCCATCCTACGTGATGAAGATATAGATATGCTATTCTTGAGCCAAGATCTATGATCTTGATGTTATTCTGATCCTCTAGTTATTCTAGAGAAGACCTACTGTAAACCTATTATCATTATTATTGATAGTGGAAGTTTGAGGTAGACTACGGTCCCGTGGTTTTTCCCACATTGGATTTTTCACGTTAAAAAGATTTGGTATCACTGTGTGATTGATTTATTGCTCTATTATTTATGTTGTGCTGATTGATATTAGCATTTTGATATCAAGTTGGTATTTTGATGAGGAACCTATTTTGATACACAAAGAGGGAAAAGAATTATTCTGCATTAACAGGTTTCTTCCCAACAGTTGAGAGCCTCATCGAAGAAGGCTTTTAAGTGGATGTAGGTCATTTTGACCGAACTACTTTAAATTGGTGTGTTCCTTGAATGTGTGAGTGTTTACCTTTCTTAAACCATTATTTACATAGCAGCAAGCTTTCGGTTTTTATCTTCTCACTTTACTCGAGCTACTTTCACCAAGTCATTCATTGTCGAATCGAAATCTCTATACATTTACGAAATCGTTTTCAAACTTACGAGTTTTAATCTGCTGCACTAATTTATCCCCCCTCTTAGTGCCGCTCTGATCCTAACAATTGGTATCAGAGCCATAGTTTTCTACTTTGGTTTAACACCCAAATAGAAATGGCTCTTTTCGGCCTTCAAGAGGGTTGCTCTCTCATTCGTCCTCCCTTTTTCAATGGGACGGATTATACTTATTGGAAAACTCAAATAAGAGTTTTCTTACTTTCTTTGGATTTGAATTTATGGCACATAGTCGAAAATGGATTTTAAATGTCTTCTCTTCCAATGAACCATTAGAATGATTTAGAGAAGAAGATGTTTTCTCTAAATGCAAAGGCTATGAATGCCTTATATTTTACACTTAACAAAAATAAATTTAATCGCGTTTCGAATTGTGATTCGGCTTTTGATATTTGGAGAACTCTTGAGGTCACTCATGAAGGCACTAGCCAAGTGAGAGAGTCCAAAATCAACATTATTGTGCATTCTTACAAACTTTTCTAGATGAAACTAAGTGAGTCCATCGGAGACATATACACCCGTTTCATGGATGTCATCAATGGACTCAAAGTTTTTGGTAAAGATTTTTCTAAATTTGAACTAGTAACTAAAATCTTAAGATCTCTTCCAAAAAGTTGGGATCCAAAAGTTACGACCATTCAAGAGGCCAAGGACTTTAAGATATTTCCTCTCGAAGAACTAATTGGGTCTTTAATGACCTACGAAATGAATATGTGACAAAAAGGGAACTCAAGAATAACCTTCCAAAGGACAGGAAGGATTTGGGACATAGAACATATAAAGACCACTTGAGCATAAGCTCAAGTGATGGTGAACTTCAACTATAAATGAAATAAAAATTAAAAAGCAAAAAGAACAGAACTACTTGCTTTGAACGTAAGAAGAATAAAAATTGGGATGAATTGAGCTCCTTCGAAGACGAGGAGAAAATCAAGAAAGGCGAGGTGGCAAACTACGCTTCAACGGCATTCAATGATGAGGTAATCGAAACCCCCTTAATTTATTTTGAAATTACTTGATGTTTTCCATGATGCATTTTATTTTTTTTTTTTTTTTTTTTGAATAATTGTTTTTCTTGAAAATTGTATGTTTTATGTTAATGGAATAAAATGTTAGATTTAAATCTAATGATCATATGTATGTTTTTCTTAAGAAGAAAAATGTGTATCTTAATGATTTCCGATTTTGATTGAAATCATGCTTGATGTCTTAATGAAAATATTAAGAAGTTTAATATCATGCTTAATGATAATGCATGGCTTTTGTATGGAAAACTAAGCATGAAAAGATAGATTCACCTAAAAAGAAAAATGCATGACTACAACAAATAACAAAATGATTTTGGTTGAAAATACCTTATGCTCAATGAAACCATGATTGATGAATATCCTTTATGTTTAATGATTTCTTTGCCTTGTATGTCCTATCATGATGAATATTTTGAAAATAAATAAAATCATGCTTATCATTCTAATATTTTTGAAAATAATCATGAAAATTGTATGTTTATGATAAACAATATAATTTTTATTAAAAATGCCTTATGAAATATGATATCATGCCTAATAATTTTTTTTTTTTTTAAACTATGCATGATGATGTTGAGTTTTGGGTAATTTATAGTTTATTGATTTTGATGATTTCATCTTTTACGATTTATGGATTATCGATTTATACCGTGATAAAAGTGGCTTTAAAAATAATGCATGTTTTGATTTGATATAAATGAAATACGCATGCTTGATGATTGATGATTGTATACTTTAAAAATGACGATTGACGATTCATGATTCACGATAATAAGAGTAGCTATTACACATAAATGAAATAGTGTTATGCTTGACGATTGTATACTTAATGATGCATAAAATTATAATGAAAATATTAAAATTTTGATACCATGATTTGATGATTTTCTGCATGAGATTTTAAAGTTGTACATGATGATATTTATGGTTTATTGATCTTGATGGTTTTTATAAAGAAATTTATTTTTTGATCCTAAACATTGATACATGTTTTTATTTGACATAAATGAAAAAGGCATGCTCATACGAAATCAAACACTTAAAAAGTATCACATAAAAAGAAAAATATATTATTGGGTTTAAATTCATGAATCTATTTATGAATTTTGTGAACCTTGAAATTGATTTTGATGGTTTGAATCTAATGGGTTTTATCAAAATTACGAACTTGATCTCTTGAAATTTATAACATGAAATCCTTTATGAATCAAGATTTCTTTATTCTCTTACATTTTGAGAAAATTTTCAATATGAATCATAAGGGTTCTTATGCATGAATTGAAATATTTTTCTCCTATGTTTCCTTTTGTGATTTACTAAAGAGAATATCTTTTTTTTGAAAATTCTTGACTTAAAATTTTATTTGAAAATCTCTTATTATTTGATCTCCTAAGATCTCTTTTTGAATATTTAAAGAGGAGAATTTTTTAGATGAATCATGATTTTGATGATTGAATATTTGATATGCTTGAATTAATATCTTGTTCTCCTACAAAATTGAATAAATTTTATTTATATCATGATCTCCTAAGATTTTCCTTTGATTATTTAAGAGGATATTTTTTCAAAAGAAAACATGTCATTTGGTATTATTTTTTCATGATATGATTTTTATGTAATTCCATATATTTATGAAATATTTATCTCATCACCCAATAACTCTTCTTGATATTCCTCATGTGATGATATGAATACATGAAATATTCATTAATTTGTTTTGGTGTATACAAATAAGAAATTTTGATCATGCATCGTAGGATGTAATTTGACAAAATTGGTACCATCATGATGTGAAAAAAATGATAATTTGGAATTATGTATGTAATGATGATTTTACATTTTATATACATGATGATTTAGAATTATGCATGCAATACTTTAACTTATGATAATAATACATGCAAAGATGAAATATTCATGATAAAATAATTGTTTTGATATTCATGACTTGAATTTTCATCTATGCTATTTACCTTTGTCATGATTTAGAATTTGATATAAAGGGTCTTCCCTTCTTTTTGACAATGACAAAGGGGGAGATAGCTTTCTTGCACAAGACAAGGGAAGCAAAAAATTACAAATGTATATATCGTAAAAAGGGGTAAACCTTATTAGTTTGCTCAACTCAAAAGTAAGAAATGCTATCTTGTAATCTCAAACAAAAATGCTATCTTGCAAATCTCAAAGAAGCAATATGTGCCAAGTTACATATTTTGAAAAGAGGCAAAATAGTCCATCTTGCACATCTTTTTGTTAACTTTTTGTATAAAAGTTGATAGCTTGCATATTATAAATTTGCATACCAAATGTGCAATCTTGCCTATCTCAAGAAGCAAAACATGCTAACTTGCACATCTAGCAAACTTGACTATTTCAAAAAGCAAGGGATGCTTTCTTGAACATCTCAAAACTGCAAGCTTGCATGTTCTAAAATGTTGTAAAATGTTGGAAAGTAGGATATACTATTTTACTATCTTGCATATCTAAAACTTGATAGCTTGCATATTCAAATGTGATATAGCACTTGCTAAATTTTTGCTAGCCTGCATGATGTAGCATTTGCTAAATTTTTAAGCTTACAAATTGCATGATGATAAAACTTGATATTATGTTTTTCATGCAATAAGTTGAATTCATCTCTCAAACACATAGAAAGTGACACTTCTCCTTTTTGTTGATGACAAAGAGGGAGAAGTATAATCATGTTATGCATGATGACGTATTGCAAATATTCATGATGAATATTTGTAATGACTTGAATTTGGCTTGAATTTAAGGTTCTATCAATATGGCATATTGATAGGGGGAGTTTGTTTAAACTCCGGGAGTTAAGGTTAACTCCATCATCAAGTAGTTGTCATCATCAAAAATGGGTAGATTGTTGAATCTCGTATTTTGATGATGAAACCACTTGATATGTGTTTATGATTTAATCTGCGTTTTGAGTGACGCTGGATGCTTCGTTCAGGATGAGACAATTAAAGCAGGAAAATTATGTTGTGCCGGAGGAACATGTTAGAAGATTGGGCGTCGGGCCGGTGGATCGGTCGACATATCGACAGAAGGCTTCGAGCCGTGGATTCGGGCATCGAGCCAAGAAGAGCAGGTATTGCGCCAAGGATATCGGAGTTGCGGAGTCAACTGGCCAATTGGGCAATAGGCCGCAAGAGAGGACGATGCGCCGAAGAATCGGACGAAGCGTCGAGGAACCAATGACATGTTGGACAACTTGATTAATTACTTAGGAGTAATTGTCTAGATCGAACTTTTGTTTTACATGTGTAAGATTAACTATGATAGCTTGAAGACATAAAGCAAGTATACCGGAGTCAAGTTCGATAGGTGTTCGAGAGTCCGAAAATTCATCGGAGATGTTGCCGGAACTAACCAAGAAGAAATCGGGGACTTGTCGGAGTTTTCGGAAGTCCGCCGAAGAGACCGTCGGAGGTTCGCGGAGATCACTGAGAAGGCTCGGCTACTCACTGAACTCGCCACAAGATCGGGAGCCTGCTGGGAGTCCGCAAGAAGAAATCCAAGGGTGTATCGAAAGTCCACCGGAAGATCGCCGGAAAGCTCGCCGGAAGGAGACTCGACGTTTGCCGGTTGAAAACTTGCTTAGGACTATATTTTCTGTTGCATAGTTTGCATGTAATTAGGGTTAGGATTAAGGGATAATCCTATATCCTAGTTAGGGGCCAACTAGGTCCGATATTACCTAGTTTGGGCCAGATTTGAAGCCCATCTAGTGACCCATAGGACTGGGCGGTGGCATCGCCCAGAACCTGAAGGATCGGGCGATGGTACTGCCAGACTGGGCAGTGGCATCACCTAGTACCCGAGAGGTCTGGCGGTGGCACCGCCAGCATCGGGAACCCAAGAGAATTCAAAATTTGGAGCCCAAATTTGAATCCTCTTGGGGCCTATAAATACCCCTCAATTCTCAGCAAAGAATACAACCTTTGAGAAGTTAGAGATTGAGATAAAGCCTTAGCAAAGTCTTTAGCAAGTCTTGTTTTCAATTGCTTGAGTGTTCACCTCCCTCTTTCTCTTTGAAAATCTGTAAGAGTGTGAACCACTTGTAAAAGGTTGTAAGAGGGGTATTTGTCCTTACCCTTCAAAGTGATTTGCTAGTGGATGTTGGGAGCCTCATCGAAGAAGGCTTCGCAAGTAGATGTAGGTCATTTTAACCGAACCACTTTAAATTGGTGTGTTCCTTGAATGTGTGAGTGTTTACCTTTCTTAAACCATTATTTACATAGCAGTAAGCTTTCGATTTTTATATTCACACTTTACTCGAGCTACTTTCACCAAGTCATTCATTATCGAATCGAAATCTCTACGCATTTACGAAATCATTTTCAAACTTACGAGTTTTAATCCACTGCACTAATTCACCCCCCCTCTTAGTGCCGCTCCGATCCTAACAAATCTCGTAATACATCCATCAATATATTACCTTATGCAAGATCATACAATAACCACTCGTCACTCGCTCGATCCGTTGAGCTTTGTGGGGTTGTTGTCTTGAGGTACTCCTCAACATGTGCGGCCCGTTGCACATGATTTTCCCTTTGGAGAACCGGGACTTACGCCTTCAAGGTATCTATCTTGTTGGAGCAACTTTTTCTCTTCACATTCTTCCCTCCGGAAGTTTTAGAGACCATCATCCCCTTGGACTACTTCGCCTTGGTAAACAAACTGTGCATTGTTCTGCCCCCGCAAACACACTTGTTAGATTGCGACTCCATATCAATGCAGCCCCCGCTGCACCCCTCAAGGCCTACCAATACGCTGATCTCGCTGCACACTTCAGCCTTCTATGAACGTATCCTTCTCATACCAAATAAAAAGTTTTAATGCTCCATGGTGCCGAAGAGAAAGTTTAGAAAGAAAAGATATCATTAAAGCAAAATTAGAGGTATTACAAATATAATATCTTGTGAGCCCTTGTATAAAGATCTCTAGAAATGAAAGATATCTTGATAACCGGGAGAAGTAGAATAAGCTCCCTGATGTCTAATATAATAAACTTAAAAAACTAAGGAACCTCCATTGGTCATTCGACAAATTTGATAATGTTCAGGGCATTGGTATTGACTAGGATATTGTTATATCTCTCTTGTCTTACTCTCTTCAATCTCTTCCAGCAAAGCAAGAGCCTTAGCTATCATCGGATTGGATGCATTATTAGGTTGACAAAGCCTTAGCTAATATGCTCTCATTATTGTCCTTGAAGACAAAGCCGATTCCTGCTAAAAAAATTTAAATTACAAAATAAGCCATCAGTATCAAGAATTATGTTACAGTTAGAAGTACTCTCTGTTTCGATTTTCTAGACCAAATTAGGCTTCCACTCAAACTTTTTATCAGATGTGCTAGTCTCCCAAATGTGAGTCAAAACCTTACAAACTAAGGAAGATTGATTAGACTAGTAGTTGTAAAATTTAGCATCATTCCTATTAAGCCACAAAATCAATAAGGCATTGGAAATTAAACAAAGAATCCAATTGCCCTTAAGTTTACTCAAATTAGTACATTCCTCAGTCCAAGCACCCAGTGACCAAAATTTGAAAAATCTGAATGAAATTTGAAGTTTAGTTTGAAACAATTACCAAAGAGATAGTGCAGAAGAACATTCAAATGAAAAATGTTTTGCAGAATCAGTACCGATACCACAAACCGGACAAGGATTAGTTTTGTCCCCATAAAACATAAGCAAAGAAAGCTGAAGTTGGCAGTCTATTCCAACACAATATCCATAAGAAAATTTTTACCTTAGGAGAAATGTTAAGATGCCATATTAACTTCTTCTATCCAGTCCAATCTTCTTCCTCTGAAAGGGGCTTGTTTTTTAGATATATTTATATGCTCCCCATGGTGAGATTTTTCCTAATGGATTACAAGTCTATATCCATTTATCCTCAAAGGGTTGTTAGAAATATGAACAGAGAGGATATTTTCCAACGTGAAAGGATGAAAAACCTTTTTATCATGTCAATATTTCACTAATTCTCAATCAAAAGATCAAATACTTTGGAAAAATTCCTCATGTCACTCATATTAAAGAAAGTAGGCCATTTACTTAAAAGGAAGATTGGCAAGCCAAAAATCATCCATAAGACTAGCACTATCAATAAGTTTTCTAAAACCATCCTTAATGTTATAAGCCATTTTTTGAAAATTTCTCATAGACCAAGAATCATTTCTTCTAGTAGTATCATCCTAAAGTTGATGAGGTTCGCATTTAGCAATAAGAATCTTGACCCACAATACAGCATCCTTGTTTAAAAGGAAAATAATTATTTTAGTACAAATAGAATTTTTTAGAGTTAAGATATCTCTAACACCTAAAACCCTTTTATTCTTAGACTTGGTGATGTAGTCCCAACTGATAAGCTTTATTTTTCTCTTATGGGGATCAATGTTCCAAAATAATTCTCAGAATCTTCGAAGAATCTTGTTAGAAATCCAACAATTTAGAATTAAATATGTGGGAATAGAGTTAATAATAATGTTAATGAGAATAAATTTACCGATTTGGGAATAGAATTCCTCTTTTTTTGGTAAAGGGTATGTGATGAAGGCGAGTTACGAACCCAAAAACTTGCAATAAACCGTCAAGGTTTTTACTATCTAAGTGAGCTAGCACTTTCACCATCCTTGAAGTGTTTTATAAGCTTTCTCAATAAAGATGTTTTCATATTGTTCTTAGAGTCTATCAAATGTTAGATAAGAGGTGTTACAAATTGAGTGCTTAATAGCAGGTTGGAAATGCCTAGGAAAGTAAATATTAGATTTGGCCAAATTAATTTTAAGATTAATGAGCTCCTCATAAATTTGAAGTACAACATCCTTATTGGAATAGGATTTGTTGTTTTCCTGAAATGCCATGAGGAAGTTATTGACAAACATCAAATGAAAGAGACCTTAGTACCCTTAATAGTGAAAGAGTAATTTTTTTTATGTTCAACAAATTGAGAGATTAATCCGAAAAAAAATTATTGATCTAAGATAAAAATATGAGAGATAGGATCTCCTTAGCAAATCCCTCTCGTACTCGGTGACCACAAAGATAAATAACCATTAATAAGACATGAGTAGGAGGGGAAAAAAAATAGAAGTCTTAATCCATTTAATATACAAATTAGAAAATCTTTTTTTGACGGAGACAACCTCTCACAATAATGAATTATAAGTTTTTTAATATCTAATTTAAGAATAATAAGAGGTGATTTCCCTGGAGGCCATGAACTAATTTATTTACTGTGACCGGGTCAATCAATTAAATTCACACACGCGCATGCGCGCACACATACATATATGTGTATATGTGTATATATATATATATTTATATGTATATATATTATATTTATATTTATATTTATATTTGTATATATATATGTATGTCTATATACATACGTACAAATATATATATGTATGTATGTATACATACACGTGCACGCATTCGCATATGCTCGCGGGTGCGGGCGCGAGAGCGGGCGTGCACACACATGCACGCACGCGCACACACACGCACACACACGCACCCAGGCACACACGCACGCATGGTGTGAAAGTAGACTATGACAATTGAAGATCATAACCAAATCTCATCTAATTTTCAACAAGAATTTATTTTCAATTGATAGATTGATGTGTTTAAATATGTGTATTTACTGATAAGTAGGTTCCATTATAGAGTTTTGGCTAGCACTCGTAATTTTTTTTTTTTTGTGAAAAAAAGAAACTTTAGAGTGATTGAGCATGACAAATCTAAGGAGAATTAGATACCCAGAATCAGCATTGCAGGTGAAGCCGTTTGCACTGCATCGATCATGATTAGCCTAAAAATTAGTATAATTTGTAACATCCCATTAGTCTCACATCGGAAGTGGGCAATGTGCCTGATGAGTGTACTACGTTAACTCCTGCTTAAATATTTTGATCCGTGGTTGAAGGACCAAAATAAAGTTATTGACCAGTTAGTTCATCGGACTCGGGTCATGACACAATTAACTTTCCTTGACAAAAGCCACGACAGCATAACATTGACCTCAGCGGCCAATCACAAAATGTCAGCAAAAAGGGAACTCAGGTTCCATGGGATGTCCTTCGTTCCATTTACAAAATGAATGTAGTTTAGCGAATCTGTTCTGATCCGGATATTGTGAATGTTGGCCTTTTGACATACAAGAAAGCTTCAAAAAGAACCCTGCTTTCAGCTTGTATCGGGGATGGTATCAGAGATGAAGCAAGTGTTTTTGTGTAACCAGCTACTATCAACATATGTTGTTGATCCCAATTTTTGTCTAAGGTGTTCCCTTCATTTAGCTAAGAGCCTAGGTTCCAATTTTCAAAATAGTAAATGGGGTAGTAGTTAGACCAGATCCCAAAGCTCTCTAGTTAGTTTACATTCAAAGAAGAGATGGTAGCTACAATCAAGAGTACAGCAAACAATGAGGGCATGGATTAGGTTGAGAATGCAGAATCTTGGACATATAATTAGTGGTAGGGAGTCTGTTCTTAAGGACTTTCCATAGGAACTTTGGTTTTAGGTTGAACTTTGAGATGCAACATCATCGTCTAGATAGGCCACTGTTGGTCATTCAACTAATTCCTCTCTCTCAATAAGAGGCTTTGTCACTTGGAGTAAAGGACCAAATCCAAGAATCATCAATGGGGGAATTTTAGATATGAATACTAATAATTCTCTTAACCAGCGACGTATGGAAACAAAGGCTGAAATCGTGAAGTATCCATGCAAAGTTGTTGATAAAATCATACACTTTGCTGTGATCATTTATAAAGCCTGCATTTATAAAGGTTGGCCACTTTGATATAAGAATGTGATATGAGAATCTTATATTCATAAGGTAGTATAAAGGTATGGAATTGATGATCGAATTGATTACGACAAGCTTCCCAGCTTGAGAAAGAAGGTTTTCTTGCCAACTTTGGATTCTAACGAGAGCTTTGCTCAGAAGGGATTACTGTGGGGAGGGTGAAAGCTCCTTGTGTGAGACAAAGCAGCCAAGGTAGCGAATAGGCCAGGAGCCGACACTCATAATGATGCTTCTACTATCACTATTTACTTTCAAAATTTGCCTTGACTTGTGAAAATAGATCAAAATTAAGTTTTAAAATATTTTATCATAGAAATTTGGGAAGGGTGTGAGATTCAGTATGATTATAGACAAACAAAAAAATATACAGAAGTTTGATTATGTAGTTAGTTAAGAAATTTAGAAAATAAAAGTTTATGATATTCTATGTACATATTAAAACAGAAAGTAAAAATGGAAAGGTTATTGCTTAAGAATTAAAGGGGGATATCTAAAATGGTGAGTAGTCTTAGTAGTGGTGAGTGATTGTTGGACTATTTTTTTGACTATTAATATGTGGGCTTAATAATAAGACTATTTTTTTTCTTTTTTGTGTTTCATAAGGTCTACCACATTACTTGGATATAACATTCAGACCAAGTGTTAATCTGCATATCTAAAATTAATCATCTCAGAAAGTGGCTGCAACCCTTCTAACCAAGTTTTATAAGTGCACCATAAAGAATAGAATAAGAATACCTTAGGCACACATTTTAGAGTTGTGTTTTTTTTATTCAACAGAAAATTCACATTTTCATTAAAGATCTCAGAAAAAAAAAAAAGGTTATAGGGAGAAGGTGCCTATCAAACTAGCCCTTTCCAAAAGACAATAGTTATTCTTCCCACCTTAGATTTTGTTGTTCTATGGGTTGAGTTTGTTAGGGCAGATTTTGAGTTGTCTGACTTATAAGTTGAGTTGGATCCAACTTGAGTTTTCTTCGAGCCAATCTTGAGTTGAAACCTTGCCTCATTGGATGAGAGAAGTCGAATCCTACAAGATTGCATCTAGGGCAAATTCCCCTCTGAAACTTAAGTCAGTAAGCTAGTTGAACAAGTCAAATTGAAAGGTGAGTGAATGTGTCTAGAGTGTACATGGGGCTCTTTTTTATAGTGGTCACTTCGAGTCATTACACCCATTTAGTGTATAGTTCATATAGTAATGGGGGCATGAAGTTAAGCCAAAACTAATGCCATCTAGCGTCGAACTCGAGATTGGATAATTTTCTCCATGTGGCACTCATCAGAAGTAGCCAACTGGCCCTATTAATCGATTGATCGTTTTAGGTTCCGATGACATGGGATTGTTATTCGATCAGCCATGTGACCCTAATGCATCCTCCACGTGGTATAGTAGGTGTTGTTCAATGTCATTGGCTGGTGGCCTCATGTCCCAGACACTTCTTCTACGTGGTACAGTAGGTGTCGACCAATATGGTCGGTTCGTTTGCCACGTGCCCTCGATGTGCCTGTTGATTGAGGCTGACACATCGATGAGTGGAGCTAACGTGTCAGCCACGTCAATCTTGCCATATCATATGCCCCCACTTCCCGAGTTGGGAAAGCAGCAAAATCGAGTTAGGAAGTAGAGTTAACTCGATGATCTAGTACAAGTACGCGTAATGAGCTAACACGATTCAGTATAGTGGCGAACGATAGAGAGCGCACTGGGTCGACTTGGTTGGGCGCGGTGGAAAACGTACTTGGCCTATACAATCGAGTGTGGCAGAGATCGATAGAGAATGACAATGAACATACCAGGCCAACACGGTCAGCCATGGTGAAGATCGACGGAGAATGTTAGCGAATGCATCGGGTCAACATGGCTCGACGTGGTAGAGATCGACGTAGAACAGTGGAGAACACATCAGGCCGACATGGTCGTGTGTGGTAGAGATCGACAAAGAATGGCTGAGAACGCATCAGGTTGACACGACCGGGCGTGAGCACGTGCTGTGCATATCTTTTCCCTTATTGGACAAGAGAATTCGAGTGGTTCCAGCTTGATTTGACAACCAAGTACTTATCATACCCGCCTACTAAAAAGTCAACATAGTGCATTTATTGTGTGTTGGGTGCCTCTAGCAAAGATTGTGATGGATTCAATGTGATCTTCATGATGATTAGAATGACCACTAGATCGAGCAGATCATGCCATGTATCCTAAAGTATTCTTAATGACACCATATGCCCTATTACCCTCATAGCTTTTGAGAGCAAGTAGGTAGACGGACAGTGGAACCCATCGTCCTTGGAACCTATAAATAGTTGCCCTTAGCCATTTATTGCTCTTCACTTCTTCTTACATCTTCGATATTCTCAGACAATCAACTCGAACTTCCTCCTCCGGCAAACTTAAGGTCCAAGATTTCATCTTTCTCCTCCTCTTTTAGTGCCTTAGACTTAGATAGGTCATTGATTTTGTCACCACCCTCAGTGTCGGCAATGAAAAATCTATCCTCAAATAGAGCCGAGTCAGTCACGTTGATGGAAGTTGCCCCCTTGGAGGCGAACCCAACGTGCGATGTGGCTCTATTTCCAATGGGTTCCTTCAGTTCAGACTTAGTGGTGTCAGCCTCCAACTTGAAGATTCTTCGAGAGGTCTATCACATTTTGGTCTAGTTCAAGCTGGTGCTTGCTCAACCAAGTGATTGACCTTATGTGTCGTGTCACATATTTTGCATAAGCACAGACACACCAGGAATTCGATGCTATTTGGGCAGAGTCAGTGGGCAACTGAGGTGGGTGTCGAGGAAGCACGTGGTTAGAAGCCCAATCTCCATCCTCTTGAAGTAATGCATGCACGTACTCATTGTATAAATATTATTTGTCCCGAGATTTGATTAAATATATGTTTTTCAAATATGCATGCATATCAAATATTTTCTTCATATTTATACAATTTACAATGCTTAAAATTCATATGCATTTCAAATCATGACTCAGTAAAATTATTTATAAATAAACATAAATATAGTTAAGAGCTCACAAGTACAAGTGCAACTAAGATATAGACATTACAATAGAAGTTATAGTAGCATTGATGACTACGAATAATATTATATCCCAATAATAAGCTAAAAACCATTTTAACTGTCATTATATAGGTGTCAGGACCCAAAAGAAATTAGTCTTTTTAAAATATATTTTAATATATAATAATCATACTCACTGAACAACAATAGTGTCATCCAAAGTAACACATAACTTTTCCAAATTAAGAGTTTAAGTAAATCTTTTTGCATGTCATTTTAAATATGATGGTATATCATGCATTTTTAATGCTTTTCAAAAATAATATTGAATAGATATTTTCATATAAATTCAGATAATATAAATTAATAAATCTCTATAATATAATAAATAATTATTTAAATCATATGTTTCAAATTAATAACATATTTTTTATAATTTTTGGATAATAAAATGACTTTTAAATCATATAAATTATATGTATTTATAAATTTTAAACTAATGCATTAGTTCTTTTATAAACAAATTAGACTTAGTCATTAGATACTTATATTATATCATCAATATAAGCATACAATTCTTATTCTTCCTTTTATTTTTTTTATTTTTCCAACATCACCATTTTTTCTTCATTTATTTCTTTCACTAACATAATATCAAATTAGTTAAGAATATCAAAATCAATATCTATCATTGTATACATTAATTAAATCAATAGAAACAAAAGATAAATTAAATCATGCCTAATATAATTTTCATGAAATTCATCTCAATAGAATTAATATCAAATTGGATCCACCATAAATTTATCTTTCTTTTTTTTTTTCTCTTTCTATTGTTTTTATCTTATGTGTGTAGCGAAGTTCATTTCCTCCTCTACTATCTCAATCCAAATGATTCTGGTAGGGGATTTACTTGAGCAAGAACATAAACGATATTCCTCTCATGATACCGAGAGTGGATGATCCTCTATCAACACTCAATTGTACTCGTAAGATTGGTTGTCATTCTCGATAAGCGATTGTGCTAGATTTGAAACTCTCTGACTTATAAGTCTGCTATAAAAGAGTGGAGTACTCATATAGGACATCTTTGGTGTCTCAAGTCTAAGAACCAGATACACAATTGGGATGACTGAATCATTATCTAATAATGAGGTATTATCAACCATCCAGCATTCCGTGAGTGGATCAATCGGTGAACCTATTCTCCAATGAGCACCTACACTATATCCTTAGTATCCCTGTTAGGATCGAGAGCACTAAGAGGGGAATTAGTGCAGTAGATATACTAGGATACTATATCCTTAGTATCAATCGGTGAATTAGTGCAGCAGAAAACTTTCTGCGATTAAAACGAAACTGCGTTCGAACAATTTCTATATAAAATCCGATTCTAAGCAAGATGATATTAAAGTTAATCTATGCAGGCAGGTTGCAGCTATGATGAAAACCAGAATATAGGCGCAAACTGAAATCCGACGTTCGTACGAAGATGCTGATTTACGTTTAAATGTTGATTCCTAAATCACTTGATTAGGCAAGATGCAGTTTAAGCAAGAGTATGAAGGCAGTTTGCAGTTATGGTAAAGCTCAAAGTAAATGCAATCTAAAATATGATGATCGTACGAAAAAGCAGATTTACATCTAAACGCTGATTCGGAAAGTAAAAGGATTGAAACCCGATCATAAAAGCGCAGAAGGTAGTAAGCTTCAGAGGAGGTTTGCAGTAAAGATAATATGTTCAAAGTAAATGCAAACCGAGATTTAGAGTGGTTCGGTCAATCTTGACCTACTCCACTTTTGGCTTCCTCCACCGACGAGGTCACCGACGTCAACTAGAGGCCTTCCTTCAATAGGCGAAGGCCAACCACCCTTTTACAGTTTCACTCCTTTTGACGGGCTTAGGAGACAACCCTTACAGAAATTTTCTCTCCTCTCTTTACAAATTTGAACTTGGAAGAACAAGAGGGAGAAGAACTTTGGGCTTTACAATAATTTTGAGCTCTAAGAATCACAGAAAAGGATCAAGATTTCGGTATTGAATTGCTACCTTTCAGTCCTGAATGGGTGGGGTATTTATAAGCCCTAACCCAGTTCAAATTTGGAGCTCAAAACTGTCAATTCCCGGAATTTCGGGATCAGGCGATTGCACCTCCTGACTGGAGCGATTGCACCGCCTAGCAGAGCTCGAAGACTGAGCCTCTGGGCGGGGCCACCTCCTATCAGGGGCGGTTGCACCTCCTGCCAGAGCTCGAAGACTGAGCTCATGCGGTTGCACCTCTTGACTGAGGCGGTTGCACCACTTGGCAGAGCTCGAAGACTGAGCTCAAGCGGTGCCACCTCCTGTCAGGGGAGGTTGCACCGCCCAGTCTCGCTCGGAGACTAAGCCCCAAGCGGTGCCACCGCCTGGCTAGGGCGGTTGCACCTCCCAGTCTCGCTCGGAGACTGGGCCCAGGCGATGCAACCTCCTGCCTTAGGCGGTTCAACCGCCTGGTAGAAATCAGGGTCCGAATGGGTTGATCCATTCGGCCCGATTTGGGTTTTTCAGGGGCCCAATTGCCCCAAGATTAAGTTAATGGGATCACCTCCCACTTCCAACTTAATCAATGTGCTAACTATGATTATTCCTTAGACATTTACTGCAGCTTGCTCCGGTGCGTCAATCGCTTCTTCCGGCGAGCTTCCGACGAACTTCCGTCGATCATCCGATGAACCCTCGATGATGCTCCCGCGGACTTCCGGCAAACTCCTGAACTTGCGACGATACACTTGGCGAGTTCCGACGAGCTTCTTTGGCAAGCTTATGGACTTCTCGGATTTGTTCCCGCAGAACCTCCGACGACTATCCGAACTTCCAACGTGATCATTGTCATGACTCCGGCGCAACTCCTGCTGCATGTCTTACTTTCATCGTAGTTATTCCTGTACACTTATCTCAACATATAGATTAGACAACAAATGACAATTGACTTCATCATCAAAATCCGAGATTCAACAATCTCCCCCTTTTTGATGATGACAATCAATTGATAATGGAGTTAACCTTAACTCCCCCTGTCTACATGCCATACTTGAGATAAGTCATTCTTGAATTCAAGACCTAAGAATTCAAGTGACATCTCTGAAGATGATGTCAAGGCTTGACATTCATTTTCAAATCTTACATAACAATTTTGAATGATGATAATTGAAGCAATTCATCGTATTGTAAGATATCAACATGTAAAGCTGTGAAGTAAGATTTTGATATCATTACATGTTGTACACATTTCAAATATTTTAGCAAGTGTTGCATTTCTGTTCATATATGGCATCTGTTCATATATCTCTTGATGATGCAGGCATGGCATAATCATAGCATTAGTGTTTATAGCATCAATTCATATATTTCTCCCCTTTTGTCATCAACAAAAAGCATGGTAGATGTGATATCAGGAGAATAATATAAGCAAATTTTGAGCATAAGTGCGATGATTGTTTCATGCCTTTACTTGATTCATGTTATTTCCAATAGTAAATGATAGGAAATTAAGCATATAAAGGAAAGTATGATTCGTAGATTGCTTTGAATACTTCTTCCTTTGTTATAATCTTTTTGCATGAAGGAGGAAAGCCATTTGTGATACTAGCGATTTGCGAGTTTACTTTGAGTCAAGATATGTGTGTGAAACAGTTTTTTGCAAGTAAAAATACTATCATCCATGGAATTCATAAGCAGGAATCATTTCATCAAATCCATTTCAGAAAAAGTTAAAATCCGATTTGTAGCATTCCAATTGTTAAGCGAATCCGAAAATGAAATGAACTCTTTCATGCATTCGGACAAGACTATGCTGCATATTTTCAAATGAAAAAAAAACATTTTTGTTTTCAACACATAATTTCCAACATGTTATTTAGGCATGTAATGACAATCAAGTGATTTGATCATTCAATAAAGTCCGAAAAATAATTTTAACTAGTTTATGTATTCGGACACATTAATATTTCTAATTCTCTTCTTATGAAATCAAATTGTTCTTCTCTTAGAGGTTTTGTAAAAATATCGGCTAGTTTAATATCATGGCAATGTCATGATTTATCAACTACATTGGTGTATCACTTTCTCAAATTATATTTATCATGGAAATCAAGGCACAAGGTTTTCAAAACATTTAGTTTCAATGTAAAATCCGAGATAAACAATTAGAGATGTTTGTAACTCTGCATATGCTCACAAGAAAAATATATCAGGTAACCATATCAAGGATCAAGGCAAAGCCCATCATGGTGAGTAATATAAGGAGTTTACAATAACAATAGATGATTGTGTTCATACAAGCTCATTCATGAGGTGGAAAATTAAAGTGCCTAAATAAGGAGTCAAATTGACGATGAATTTGCTGCAGCTCAGATAGGATTTGATCTTGTCGTTGTTCAAGCTATTCTTGTCTTTGTTCGAATCGGTCCATCCGAATCCGAATATCTTCGACAGATGATGTATGAATTTGCTCAAATTGATGTGTTTCCTCAAAGGGACAGATCGGAGGAGATTGGGTACCCCTAAATACTGGTGTTTCCGGTTCTAATTCAGGTTGAGGGGGATCAGTTCTTCTTGGCATTCTAACCCAGTTACCGTTTCTATAAAAACATCTTAATCGGTGAAGTAGATTTTTATTTATTATGCTAAATCTATCTACTTTTATTACTTCTTCTTCCGGTGGTATTAGAATATCGTAGGCTTTTATTATTCTAGTGATTATACCACCATATGGGAGCATCATGTCTTTCTTAGATAGTTCTAACATGTTTTGTTGGATAAGATAACCAAGACAGATGTCATGTCCTTTCATGATCAAATACATAGTTCCTAATTCTAATTGGCTTACTTCATCATGATGGTATTGTTTAGGGAGAATGATGCTAGTTAGGATATGATGAAGTACCATAGTGTTTAGAGGCAGTAGATGTTCATAACTTTTAGGAACAAATGCTAAGTTGGGATTGGCAAAAATTGTTCCTAAGACTTCAACATATGTTGTTCCAACAGTTTCATCATCCCATGATCCTCTAAAGTAAAGTCCTCTACTTTTCATGGGAATGCCTATCATGTCGCAAATGAATCTATCCGTAATTGAGATGTGTTGTCCTAAAAGATAGGTGGACATTCTTTCTTCTTCATCTATTTGTATGTTGTTGTAAAACAATCTAACAAGTCTTGGATAGATGGGTTCGTTAATTTGCAAAATTAGAAGTAGATCTAAGTTTGCAAACCATTGGATTGTCTCTAAGTCTCTTAGTTCATTTAAATCTACATATTTTCCCTTATTGACACTCCTAAGTTCGAAAGAGGAAAATTTTTCAGCATGGTATTTTGAATCGAAAAGGGTGAGATCAAAATCTTCTACTAATCTCCTCTTTCCTTTGTCCCTTGAGGATCTTCTAGATCCCATAACTACTACTGTTTAGAAGAATAGTGATGAGCAAGAGTAAATGAATAAAAAAAAATGAAGTTTAAGGGCTTCTTAAAGAGTACCTTAGTGAGATTTTCAAGAAAGTGAAGGATTGTTGATGTTTTGCTTCGAAATGAGGGATATTTGGGATGCTAAGAGGGGAGAAATGGGGATGGAAGAGGCTTGGAAGAGTAGAGGAGGGAAGGGAGTGAGTTGGGGTCAGTTTCACCGTCGGCCCTAGCTTGGGTTAAAAAGGGCAGAGTTGCGGGCGGTTGCACCTCTGGCTGGAGCGGTGCAACCGCTTGCAACACGTGACAGCTGGAGGTGCTACCTCCAGCTGGGGCGGTGCCACCGCCTGCAGGCGGTGAGCACTTGTTCTGATTAGTGTGATCTGATCTGAGAGTTTTTTGTCTTGAGAAGAATTTTCATTCAGAGCAATCAACTTTACTTACGTAATTACGTAAGAGTTTTCATTTTAAGGCAAGGACTTTTGCACGATCAAGATAGATCTTTTAACGTGCATACTCTCAATGTCGTACACATGTTTGTGATAGTTTGTTCAAGTTGGTAAGCCTTGTAAGTTCATGACAGACTTAGTCACTTCATGATACAGAGTTGGATTCGAAGGTTATGAACGGATGAAATTGATGGGTTCGAAAATCCAAAGGATATGTGAATTTGGAAATTATACGTTTCTAATTCTGAAAAGTCAAATAAGGTTGTATCTAAATCGCATTTGTGATTTTAAATTTATAATCTCCATCTGTTATTTAGGTTAGAGAGCATTGCGAGTTCCTTTTTGGATCTTGGGTCATGAATATCGAGAATCAAGGAGTAGAATATTATTTCTTGCTCCAGCCTAAAATTTTTATGTTTTTAATGTTTTTACAGGAAGGGATGATTTTTAGGTACCCATTTGCTTTTGGGTGCCTCACAAATAGATCTACATTGTCTATCATGTTACATAAAATTTATCATGGTTCCTTTAGGAACCCAAATCAATTTGTTTGGATTAATTTTCTTGAATGGACAATAATGCGTCTTGTGTCCAAATTTGTAACAAAAGTTACATTTGTTTTGGTGTCGAACATATAAGATGGTACCTTTTATGAAGGTGATTGGATTTTGGTGAGAACTTCTCACAAATCCAATTCCACTTCTTTTGGGAACGTGACTCTTTTGGGGACAATCATTCTTATAGCAAATAACTTGGTCCTTTTTGGGTTCAAGTTTATTTTTTGCGTCATTCTTAAACTTGTTTCTTTTAAAATTTTGTTTAAATTTTCTTGTTAGAAGTGCTAAGTCATCATCATAGTCCTCATCACTTGAGTTTTCTCTCAAGTGGCCTTCTGAAGTTTTAAGTGTCATATCCTTCCTGTTCTTTGGAAGGATGTCTTCTTGCTCTTCATGAGCTTTACAAGTCATCTCGTAGGTCATTAATGACCCGATTAGTTCTTCAAGAGGAAAGTTGCGCAGATCTTTTTCCTCTTGAATAGCAGTGACTTTAGGATCCCAACTTTTAGGAAGGGATCTTAGAATCTTATTTATGAGCTCAAAATTCGAAAAACTTTTTCTGAGTCCTTTTAGACCGTTGACGACATCCGTGAAACGGGTAAACATGTCGCCAATGGTTTCACTCGGTTTCATCCGGAAAAGTTCGAAAGAATGTAATAGAAGATTGATTTTTGACTCTTTCACTCTACTTGTGCCTTCGTGAGTCACTTCGAGTGTGTGCCAAATATCAAATGCGGTTTCACAAGTTGAAACACGGTTAAACTCGTTTTTATCAAGTGCACAAAATAAGGCATTCATGGCCTTTGCATTAAGAGCAAAAGCCTTCTTCTCCAATTCATTCCAATCGATCATTGGAAGAGAAGACTTCGAAAATCCGTTTTCAACAAGATTCCAAAGTTCAAAATTCATATAAATAAGAAAGATCCTCATTCGGGTCTTCCAATAGGTGTAGTTCGTCCCACTGAACATGGGTGGACGTGTAATAGAATGACCCTCTTGGTTTCCGGCGTATGCCATCTCTCTTAGGTTTTAATCCGTTAGAGAGTTAACCCCGCTCTAACACCAATTGTTAGGATCGAGAGCACTAAGAGGGGGGGGTGAATTAGTGCAGCGGAAAACTTTCTGCGATTAAAATGAAACTGCGTTCGAACAATTTCTGTGTAAAATCCGATTCTAAGCAAGATGATATTAAAGTTAATCTATGCAGACAGGTTGCAACTATGATGAAAACCAGAATATAGGCGCAAACTGAAATCCGACATTCGTACGAAGATGCTGATTTACGTTTAAATGCTGATTCCTAAATCACATGATTAGGCAAGATGCAGTTTAAGCAAGAGTATGAAGGCAGTTTACAGTTATGGTAAAGCTCAAAGTAAATGCAATCTGAAATATGATGATCGTACGAAAAAGCAGATTTACGTCTAAACGCTGATTCCGAAAGTAAAAGGATTGAAACCCGATCGTAAAAGCGCAGAAGGTAGTAAGCTTTAGAGGAGGTTTGCAGTAAAGATAATATGCTCAAAGTAAATGCAAACCGAGATTTAGAGTAGTTCGGTCAATCTTGACCTACTCCACTTTTGGCTTCCTCCACCAACGAGGTCACCGACGTCAACTAGAGGCCTTCCTTCAATAGGTGAAGGCCAACCACCCTTTTACAGTTTCACTCCTTTTGACAGGCTTAGGAGACAACCCTTATAGAAATTTTCTCTCCTCTCTTTACAACTTTGAACTTAGAAGAACAGAGGGAGAAGAACTTTGGGTTTTACAACAATTTTGAGCTCTAAGAATCATAGAAAAGGATCAAGATTTCGGTGTTGAATTGCTACCTTTCAGTGCTGAATGGGTGGGGTATTTATAAGCCCCAACCCAGTTCAAATTTGGAGCTTAAAACTGTCAATTCCCGGAATTCCGGGATCAGGCGGTTGCACCTCCTGACTGGAGCGGTTGCATCGCCTGACAGAGCTCGAAGACTGAGCCTCTGGGCGGTGCCACCTCCTGTCAGGGGCGGTTGCACCTCCTGCCAGAGCTCGAAGACTGAGCTCAGGCGGTTGCACCTCGTGACTAAGGTGGTTGCACCGCCTGGCAGAGCTCGAAGACTGAGCTCAGGCGGTGCCACCTCCTGTCAGGGGAGGTTGCACCGCCTAGTCTCGCTCGGAGACTGAGCCCCAGGCGGTGCCACCGCCTAGCTGGGGCGGTTGCACCTTCCAGTCTCACTCGGAGATTGAGCCCAGGCGGTGCAACCTCCTGCCTTGGGCGGTTCAACCGCTTGGCAGAAATCAGGGTCCGAATGGGTTGATCCATTCGGCCCGATTTGGGTTTTTCAGGGGCCCAATTGCCCCAAGATTAAGTTAATGGGATCACCTCCCATTTCCAACTTAATCAATGTGCTAACTATGATTATTCCTTAGACATGTATTGCAGCTTGCTCCGTTGCGTCAATCGCTTCTTCCGGCGAGCTTCCGGCGAACTTCCGTCGATCATCCGATGAACCCTCAGTGATGCTCCTACGGACTTCCGGCAAACTCCTGGACTTGCGACGATACACTTGGCGAGTTCCGACGAGCTTCTTTGGCAAGCTTATGGACTTCTCGGATTTGTTCCCGCAGAACCTCCAACGATTGTCCGAACTTCCAATGTGATCATTGTCATGACTCCGGCGCAACTCCTGCTGCATGTCTTACTTTTATCGTAGTTAATCCTGCACACTTATCTCAATATATAGGTTAGACAACAAATGACAATTGACTTCATCGTCAAAATCCGAGATTCAACAATCCCTACACGAGTAGCTATAATACCAATCGCCTCCATCATATGGACGGGTATTCAACACACTAGTTTGTCCGGTTATCTCGATATCCCTCTTGAGTAACCTACGACCAGGATTATTTATGATTTATTTTTAAAGACGAATCGATCTCGTTATCGTGATCTCATTATGATATGATTCTCATTTCACAGATCCACGGATATCACAATATATACAATAGGCATTAGTGGAGCCCCAAACTAGCGTCCTCTCTTGGGAGTAGCAGAAGGAGACCCTGCCCCTGCCTCCTGAAGTAGATGGGGAGGCAGTGATAAAAGCAACCTCCTGGAGTGGAAGGGCAAGGTAAAAAGAAACAGAGAAGAAGACCCCCCGAAGTGAAAAGGGGAGGTAAAAAATTAGAGACGAAATGAACTCCCGAAGTGTAGAAGGGAGAGACCGAATAAAAAACAAAGGAAAAAGAATGGACCTACTAAATCAAATCCCCAATGGTAGACCCCTACTCCTGCTATGGCAGACCCCTACTATCACTATGATGGTCAACACAAAATCCACCATGGCAGGCCCCTACTCCAGCTACGACGGTCGAGGCAAAATCCGTCATGATGGACTCCTACTCCCGCTACAAAGGTCAAGGCAAGATCCGCGACAATGGACCCCTACTCCCATTATGGTGGTTAAGGCAAGATTCACCACGACGGATCCCTACTCTCACTATGACGATCAAAGCAAATCTACCACGACGGACCCCTGTGGTAGTCGAGGCAAGATCCACCAAGACGGGCTTTATACTCATTACGGTAAAATCCTGCTACGACGGATAAACTCGATACCAACGCCCATGAAAAACCATCACGAGAAACGTGAAGCTGCTATATAGCAGCACCCGTAACTCGGTACACCCAAACAAAGCAAAGCCATGAATCCAAACGATGTGCCTTGAAACCATTACTCAGGCCTCAAAGCACGTCTTCTAGAGGGGACGAATGATAAGGAAAATAACAGCGTTGCCAACTCACCCCATCACCTGAACTACATAAGCCACCTCAACCACAGCTAAGGGAAGGCCTGTATGCACGCATTGAAGCTAGACAACATGACGCAATTTCCCCAACCCTACCTTCTAGATGAACAATGCAAGGGGCCATATCCTACCTATCTCAAACAGCCCAAAAGCCATGACAAAGCATATCATCACAAGCACCCTACCTTGATGTCATCCTTCAGAGGACACGCTCATCAGTTACCACCATCGATGATCCCCTTGCAGGGTAAGATGTGCCCTAACCCATCGCTAGCTTCATGCCACCGACTGCTCAGGTATAAGACCCAAGCCTCTAGATCAAATGGGGGTAGGCAATCTCAACTCTACTAAATCCCCTCCATCTACTCTACTGACTTGAGCGTCGAATAAGTTGAATCGAGACATCCCCCGACTCCAACTACTTGTGCAGGGCATAAGCGCATCAAAGGAGCACGTTGAAGCGATGCTGAGAACTTCCGGACAAGGCCAAGATGCCTCTCGAGATGATCCCGAACTTCCCTCAAGAGACAAATCACACCTTGAGATGACCACGAGTCAGTCACCTTAAGCCAACAACACCTCGAGAATCCATTTGTCACCTTAACTACTCACTCAAGCTATCTCATCCGCCCTGGAAGGGACCCTAGGACAAATCTATGTCTTCAATATTGAACCAGGCCATGTTAACTCTTCGATCAACGATACCATGGCAATAAGAAAAATAAAATAAGAACAAAAATTAAAAAGTAATATGTTATTAAATTGATATACGTACCCCCATAAATAGAGAAGTTATTTTCATGATTTAAATTTTAGTCATGTAGTTCACAATCATATACTCAATCACTAATGTCATTTCACATAAAATTAAATACTAATTAGACCAATATACGAAATATGTTCTGTTTTAAGATTTAAAAACAATCCTTTTATAATGTCGTACCACATTTATGTCAAGGCAATATATTATATATGTGCTAACTAAGAAACATAAATATTGTTGGCTCCAGCCCATAATCTGATTTATCAGTAACTAAAAAAATAAAAAAGGAATAGGAGGAGACAGAGGGCAGCGAACGAGAGAGCGTGCAGAAGTGGTGGCAGTACACAGGGAGAGAAAAGAACAAAGAGGAGAGAGAAAAAATTAAGATTTTGAGTTCTGATGTGGAAAAGAACAGATAGCTTTTGAGTTCTGATGCAAAAAAAAATAAGATTTTGAGTTCGAAAAGAACAGAGAGAAAGAGGAAAGAGAAAAAAAAACGAACATAGAGAATCCTTGTAGCAAGCTCTATAATCTTAATATTACTAATATGTAGTTTACTCTCTTTGAGGTACTTTTCTACTATACCCATTTTGTGAGGCCTAGAATTTTCCTTTTGATGAGATCTATTTATGCGATGATGATATGCTATTCTTGAGCCAAGATATGTGATCTTGATGTTATGATGATCTTCTTGTTATTTTAGAGAAACTTATTATAAACATATTATCATTATTGGTGATAGTGGAAGTTTGAGGTAGACTATGGTCTCGTAGTTTTTCTCACATTGGGTTTTTCATATTAAGAATTTGATCTCACTTTGTAATTGATTCATTGTTCTATTGTTTATGTTGTTCTAGTTTATATGTGCTTTTGATATCAAGTTGGTATTTTGATGAGGAATCAATTTTGATACACAAAGAGGGAAAAGAATTATTCTGCTTTAACAGGTTTTTCCCAACAAGTGGTATTAGAGCAACAGGTTGTTTTGTGCTATTTTTTTCTTATGTGATTGAAATGGAAGAGTCAGATAATATGATTAAATTGAACTCATCAAATTATTCAACTTAGAGGCATATGATAGAAGATTTGTTTTATTATAAAGATTTGTATAAGCCCATCGAGGTTAAAGATAAACCTTCTACTATGGACGACGAAGAATGAGAGGTTCAATATAGAAAAGCTATTGCTTATATTAGAATATGGATGGACATAAATTTGCATGAGCATATTTCTGATGAAATCAGAGCTGATGTTGTTTGGCAAAGATTAGAAAATCTCTTTCCGAAAAAGATAATGGAAAATAGAATTTCTCTATTCATAAGACTTGTAAATTTGAAGTATAAAGATGGTGGTAATATTGTTGAGCACATAAGCCTATTTCAAAGTCTCGCAAACAAGCTGGTTGCTATGAAAATGAGGCTTCATCGTTTGAGCATTCAATCGATTCTTATTATTCCTCTTCTTCCCTTGCTTCCTGACACTTGTTATTGCTGGCTCTTCACTGCTTCATGTTGTATTCTGCCCCCTCGAAACGTCTTTCGCTGACCGACTCTTAGAAAGGAACATTGGGCAATAATGAAATTGATATTAAGATATCTAAGAGGTATTTCTAGACCGTGTTTATGTTTTGACAGTGATAAACCTAGAATGATACACAGATACAGAAATGACAGGTGATACTGATTTCAGGAAGTCTACTTCGAGATTCTTGATGATATTTGTAGGAGGAGCAGTCTCTTGGTAATCTAAGTTATAGAATTGTGTTGCTTTATCAACTACAGAAGCAGAATATATAGTAATTACTGAAGTTTGTAAGAAAACTTTATGGATGAAAAAGTTTCTATAAGAATTGGGCTTGAAACAAGAAGGATATACTGTTTACTTTGACAGTCCGAGCGTCATTCACCTCTCCAAGAATTCAACATACCATTCTAGATCTAAGCATATTGATGTGAGATATCACTGGATTCGTGATGTGCTTGAGATAAAAGAATTACAGTTGGAAAATGTAAATACTAATGAGAATGAATCAGATATGTTGACAAAATCTTTGCCTAAGGAGAAGCTTGAAGCATGTAGGCGAAGAGCGGGCTTAGTATAGCCCACCGAGTTGGAGGGGCAGAATTATTAGTCCGCCAATACATAGGCTTAGACTAATGATTTGGGTTGTAAGCCCAAATCTAATTTATCAATAATTAAAAAAAGAAATGAAAAAAGGAGGAGATGTGACGGCTTGCAGTGAGTGGTGGTGACGCACGGGGAGAGAAAAAAATAAAATTTTGAGTTTTTTGCTTGACGATCAGGGGGTTAAACTTTATCAATTTTGACCCAAATTATATGTGAAAAATCCTTGCAGTAAGCTCTATAATCCTAATGATGCTAATCCATAATTTACCCTCTCTAAGGTACTTTCCTATGATACTCATTTTATGAGATATAGAATTTTTTTTTTGATGAGATCCATTCATGTGATGATGATATACTATTTTTGAGCCAAGATATGTGGTCTTGATATTATAATGATCCTCTTGTTATTTTTAAAAAGATTTATTATAAATTTATTATCATTATTGGTGATAGTGGAAGTTTGAGGTTGACTACGGTCACGTAATTTTTTCACATTGGGTTTTCCGCGTCAAGTTAGTATTTTGAGATGAGGAATCCATTTTGATACACAAAGAGAGAAAAAAAATTATTTCGTTTTAATAGATTTTTCCCAACAATTATAGCTCACAAATTTTTGTATTACCTGAACAGGATTTGATGGCGGATGCAAACATTGATTTATGTTTTGCAAATTCTGACTAAAATATGCTGTTATTGAGAAAAATAGTAATCAATGGATTCAATAGTAGAATAAAAAAAAAGTGATGACTACAAAAAAGGCATTTACAGGAAAGATTTAATGGAACCTATCCACTTATTATGGTATTTCTAAAAACAAAATTCATTATATGTCCATAGAAAAATTTCCATGTCACAAATCTAATTCTGGTTCAGCACAGATAAAAAAATCCAACACAAACAGTCCGCGCAGCTGTTAGATTCTGGTTCAGCGCAAACAAATATTTTCCTGATATAGAAGATCCATTTCCTAATCAAGTTTCCGGCGGTTTGGCAAACAGCTACTCGTCACTAAATCGAGTATTCTGCCGCACTCTTAAATATCCATCCTCCACTGCTTTGTGATGCATCTTCTCATCCCTGCAATGTCTCTCAGCAAACATGCCCTCTCCCTCGTCCTCTACCTCTGTGCTTCCTTCCTCCGCTACGGCTTGCATGTCGACGGCTCTGAGGAGCCGAAGGCTTACATTGTTCACGTCAAGGGCCCCGAGAAGATGGACTTCGATGTCGCAGACCAATGGAGCGATTGGTACTCCTCTCTCTTGGAGAGTGCAGCTACACCATTAGGACTGGAGTCTGAAGAAGGTGACCCGCGCTCGCGCCTTATCTACTCCTACCGCAACGTCATGACGGGCTTCGCTGCGCGGCTCACCCCGAGGGAGGTGGAGGCCATGTCGACGATGGACTGGTTTCTGCACGCCTACCCCAGCCGTGTTTACCGCCTTAAGACAACACACACACCCGAGTTCCTGGGACTGAGGCTGGGCGTGTGGAACGAGAGCAACATGGGCGAAGGAATCATCATCGGCCTCCTCGACACCGGCGTCACCCCCGGCCATCCTTCCTACGACGACCACGGCATGCCGCCGCCGCCGGCCAAGTGGAAGGGGCGCTGCGACTTGAAGGCGTCGGCTTGCAACAACAAGCTCATCGGTGCAAGGTCCTTCATCAATCACGACGGACTCGACCGTCGGTCGACTGGCACGCCCGTCGACGAAGAAGGTCACGGCACGCACACGTCGAGCACCGCCGCCGGGGCGTTCGTGAAGCGTGCCAACGTCAACGGGTTCGCCCCGGGAGTCGCTGCCGGGATGGCCCCCCGTGCTCACATCGCTGCCTACAAGGTGTGCGACGAAATCGCATGCATGGGTCACGACATGTTGGCCGCCATGGACGCCGCGGTGGACGATGGGGTCGACGTGCTCTCCTTCTCGATCAGCGCCGACCCAATTCCCTTCCACTCGGACCCGATCGCGCAGGGTACCTTCAACGCTATCGGCAAAGGTGTCTTCATCAGCTGCTCAGCCGGCAACGAGGGGCCTGATCCTGGCTCCGTGAATAACGATGCGCCGTGGGTACTTACGGTGGGAGCGAGCACCACAGACCGCCTCTTCTTGGCCTCCGTGAAGCTTGGCAACGGACGAAAGCTCTATGGGGAATCACTGCACCGGCCGCGTTCCTTCAACCCCAAAATGCTACCTCTCGTTTACCCCGGCTTCGTCACGGCTAAAGATGGCGCCTACATGTGCATCAATGGCACCTTAGATGGTGTGGACGTCCGCGGAAAGTTAGTGTTGTGCCAGCTTGGCGTCATTGACAGTGTGCAAATGAGTGAAGTCGTCAAGAAAGCCGGCGGTGCCGGGATGATCGTCATGAACTATCCGGTAGACGGGTACACGATCATAGCCGACGACCATGTGCTCCCGACATCCCTGGTTCCATACGCTTACGGACTCGAGATCCAGGCCTACATCAACTCCACTTCTACCCCGATCGCGAACATCATCTACCACGGCACCGTCATGCACAGGCCCCACTCGCCGGATGTGGCCTCGTTCTCCTCCCGCGGGCCCAGCCAAATCACGCCGGGGATCCTGAAGCCGGACATCATCGGCCCAGGCGTCAACATCCTCGCCGGGTGGAACTCCCAGGCCTTCGCCTTGATCTCCGGCACCTCCATGTCCTGCCCGCATCTCTCCGGCATCGCAGCTCTGATCAAGAAAGCGCACCCCGGCTGGTCGCCGGCCGCGATCAAATCGGCGATCATGACGACAGCGTACGTGACGGACAACACAGGCGGGCCGATCCTCGACGAGCTGCACCACCCGGCCGACCTCTTCGCCGTAGGCGCGGGTCACGTGAATCCACGGCAGGCCATCGATCCAGGTCTCGTCTACGACCTCACACAGGAAGACTACGTTCCGTATCTTTGTGGCCTCCGCTACAATGACTCAGCTGTTAGCGCCCTAACTCGCAAACCCGTGCGCTGCTCGTCTCTTAAGAGCATCTCCCAAGGAGAGCTGAACTACCCTTCCATATCGGTCAAGCTGCGGGCGAACAGTTCGAAGTCGGTCAGCTACACACGGACGGTGACCAATGTGGGGAAGCCGACGTCGATTTACGCGGTGAAGGTCGACATGCCGAAGGGGGTGTCGGCGAGCGTTACGCCAACCACGCTGTCGTTCAAGAAGGTGAACCAGAAGAAAAGCTTCAGCATCAGCTTCAGGAGAAGCGGAGGTCGATCGGGCAGAGTCAGTGGGCAACTGAGGTGGGTGTCGAGGAAGCACGTGGTTAGAAGCCCAATCTCCATCCTCTTGAAGTAATGCATGCACGTACTCATTGTATAAATATTATTTGACCCGAGATTTGATTAAATATATGTTTTTCAAATATGCATGCATATCAAATATTTTCTTCATATCTATACAATTTACAATGCTTAAAATTCATATGCATTTCAAATCATGACTCAGTAAAATTATTTATAAATAAACATAAATATAGTTAATAGCTCACAAGTATAAGTGTAACTAAGATATAGACATTACAATAGAAGTTATAGTAGCATTGATGACTACGAATAATATTATATCCCAATGATAAGCTCAAAACCATTTTAATTGTCATGATATAGGTGTCAGGACCCAAAAGAAATTAGTCTTTTTAAATTATATTTTAATATATAATAATCATACTCACTGAACAACAATAGTGTCATCCAAAGTAACACAACTTTTACAAATTAAGAGTTTAAGTAAGTAAATCTTTTTGCATGTCATTTTAAATATGATGGTATCATATATCCTTCCAAATAGTAATCATGCATTTTTAATGCTTTCAAAAATAATATTGAATAGATATTTTCATATAAATTCAGATAATATAAATTAATAAATCTCTATAATATAATAAATAATTTTTTAAATCATATGTCTAAAATTAATAACATATATTTTTTATAATTTATGGATAATAAAATGACTTTAAATCATGTAAATTATATGCATTAGTTCTTTTATAAACAAATTAGACTTAGTCATTAGATACTTATATTATATCCTCAATATAAGCATACAATTCTTATTCTTCCCTTTTTTTTTTTCGAACATCACCATTTTTTCTTCATTTATTTCTTTCACTAACATAATATCAAATTAGTTAAGAATATCAAAATCAATATCTATCATTGTATACATTAATTAAATCGATAGAAATGAAAGATAAATTAAATCATGCCTAATATAATTTTAATGAAATTCATCTCAATAGAATTAATATCAAAGTGTATCCACCATAAATTTATCTTTTTTTTTTTTTTTCTCTTTCTATTGTTTTTATCTTATGTGTGTAGCAAAGTTTATTTCCTCCTCTACTATCTCAATCCAAATAATTCTGATCGGGGATTTACTTGTGTTGAATCTCGTATTTTGATGATGAGACTACTTGATATATGTTTATGATTTAATCTGCGTTTTGAGTGACGCAGGATGCTTCGATCAGGATGAGACAATTAAAGCAGGAAAATCATGTTGTGCCGAAGGAACATGTCAGAAGATTGGACGTCGGGCCGGTGGATCGGTCGACGTATCGACAGAAGGCTTCGGGCCGTGAACTCGGGCATCGGGCCAAGAAGAGCGGGTATTGTGCCAAGGATATCGGAGTTGCGGAGTCAACTGGCCGATTGGGCAATAGGCTGCAGGAGAGGACGATGCGCCGAAGAATCGGACGAAGCGTCGAGGGACCAATGACATGTCGGACAACTTGGTTAATTGCTTAGTATTAATTGTCTCGATCGAAGTTTTGTTTTGGTGTGCAGGATTAACTACGATGAGAGTAAGACAAGCAGCAGGAGTTGCCCCGGAGTCAAGATCATGATCACGTTGGGAGTTCGAGAGTTCGACGGAAGTTCGGACGGTCGTCGGAGGTTCAGAGAGAACAGATCCGAGAAGTCCAGAAGCTTGCCAAGCGAAGCTCGTCGGAACTCGCCAAGTGGATCGTCGCAAAGTCCAGGAGTATGCCGGATGTCCGCAGAAGGATCACCGAAGGTTATCGGTTGATCGACGGAAGTTGGCCGGAAACTCGCCGGAAGAAGCGATTGACGCATCGGAGCAAAGCTGCAGAAGTTGTCTTAGAGATATTCGTAGTTAGCACGATGATTAAGCATGAAAATGGGAGGTGATCCCATTAGCTTAATCTTGGGGCAATTGGGCCCCTGAAAAGATTCAAAGTGGGTCGAATGGAGTGAACCATTCGGACCCTGATTGCACCAGGAGGTGCAACCGCCCCAGCCAGGAGGTGCAACCGCCTGGGCTGTGGGGTTGAGAGGTGCAACCGCCCCAGCCAGGAGGTGCAACCGCCAGGGTTGCAAGGCTGGGAGGTGCAACCGCCCCAGCCAGGAGGTGCAACCGCCAGGGTTGCAAGGCTGGGAGGTGCAACCGCTCCAGCCAAGAGGTTGCACCGCCAGAGCTCAAGTTCCGAGCTCTGCCAGGCGATGCATCCACCGAGCTCAGTCTTCGAGCTCTGGCAGAGTGGTGCATCAGCCTGAGCTCAGTCTCGAGCTTTGCCAGGTGATGCATTCACCAAGCTCAGTCTTCGAGCTCTGGCAGAATGGTGCATCAGCTTGAGCTCAGTTTGGAGCTCTGCCAAGTGATGCAACCACCAAGCTCAGATTTCGAGCTCTGCCAGGTGATGCAACCACCAAGCTCAGTCTTCGAGCTCTGCCAGGTGATGCAACCATCGAGCTCAGTCTTCGAGCTCTGGCAGAGAGAAGCAATCGGCAGAGCTCAGTCTTCGAGCTCTGCCAGGCGGTGCCACCTCTCCAGTCGAGAGGTGCAACCGCCTGATCCCAGAATTCTGGGATTTGATCGATTTGATCGTTTTGAGCTCGAATTTTGAATTGGGTTGGGGCCTATAAATACCCCACCCATTCAGCACTGAAAAGATACAGACCAATACCGAAATCTTGATCTTTTCTGTGATTCTAAGAGCTCAAAAAGTGTTGTAAAGCCTTTAAGTCTCCTCCTTCTGTTCTTCAAGTTTTCAATTGTAAAGTGAGGAGAGAAAGGTCTGTAAAGGTTGTCTCCTAAGCCTGTCAAAAGGAGAAGAAATTGTAAGAGGGAAGTTTGGCCTTCGCCCATTGAAGGAAGGCACCTAGTTGACGTCGGCAACCTCATCGGTGGAGGAAGCCAAAAGTGGAGTAGGTCAAGGCTGACCGAACCACTCTAAATCTCTGGTTTGCGTTTAATTTCGAGTACTTTATCATTACTGCAAACCTCCCTCATCACTACTGCTCTCTGCGCTTTCACGAACAAGTTCTAAGAGCTGTTCTTCCAAATCTGCATTCAGACGTAACTTCATATTTTCATACATTACAGCTTACGTTTACGTTTGATTCTGCAGAACTGTTTTCCGCGCTTTTACGAACGAGCTTCCTTGCAGTTTACGCTTACATTTTAATCCTATTAATAACTGCAATCTGTCTTCTACGATTTTAAGAACGAGTTTCAACATTTAGACGTAAAACTGCATTCAGACGTAAATCGGCTTTCCTCGCTCAATCGTCAGATTTCAGTTCACGTTTACATCTTGATTTCAACTGAAGTATGTTGATGACATGACATGTGATGCATAAGTTTATGCATAAGTTCATGTTGACGTGTTGCAAGTATTCATGATGAATATTGCAATGACTTGAATTCAGTTTGAATTCAAGGTTCTATCAATATGGCATATTGATAGGGGGAGTTTGTTTAAACTCCGGGAGTTAAGTTTAACTCCGTCATCAAGTGGTTGTCATCATCAAAAAGGGGGAGATTGTTGAATCTCATATTTTGATGATGAAACTACTTGATAACGGAGTTAAACTTAACTCCCGGAGTTTAAACAAACTCCCCCTATCAATATGCCATATTGATAGAACCTTGAATTCAAACTGAATTCAAGTCATTGCAATATTCATCATGAATACTTGCAACACGTCAACATGAACTTATGCATAAACTTATGCATCACATGTCATGTCATCAACATACTTTGGTATCAGAGCGGTTGCATTTAGACGTAAAACTGCATCACATGTCATGTCATGTCGTCAACATGAACTTATGCATAAACTTATGCATCACATGTCATGTCATCAACATACTTTGGTATCAGAGCGGTTGCATTTAAACTTATGCATAATCCTATTAATAACTGCAATCTGTCTTCTACGATTTTAAGAACGAGTTTCAACATTTAGACGTAAAACTGCATTCAGACGTAAATCGGCTTTCCTCGCTCAATCGTCAGATTTCAGTTCACGTTTACATCTTGATTTCAACTGAAGTATGTTGATGACATGACATGTGATGCATAAGTTTATGCATAAGTTCATGTTGACGTGTTGCAAGTATTCATGATGAATATTGCAATGACTTGAATTCAGTTTGAATTCAAGGTTCTATCAATATGGCATATTGATAGGGGGCGTTTGTTTAAACTCCGGGAGTTAAGTTTAACTCCGTCATCAAGTGGTTGTCATCATCAAAAAGGGGGAGATTGTTGAATCTCGTATTTTGATGATGAAACTACTTGATAACGGAGTTAAACTTAACTCCCGGAGTTTAAACAAACTCCCCCTATCAATATGCCATATTGATAGAACCTTGAATTCAAACTGAATTCAAGTCATTGCAATATTCATCATGAATACTTGCAACACGTCAACATGAACTTATGCATAAACTTATGCATCACATGTCATGTCATCAACATACTTTAATGAAAATATTAAAGTTATACTTGATGATTTCAGATTTGACAAATGCTACACTTTAAATATGAATCATTCTTCAATCAGATTAAATGCTTCAATCATTTTTCTAACTCTAGAGTTCTCGATTTTGGTGAAATACAAGTGATAAATTCATTTATGATATCTTGTAAATCACTTGAATTATGAATGAGTTTTTCTTTTTTATGATGTGTTAAAAGAATCACTTAAAAAGAAAATGTTTTTCCCATTTTATCGAGATTAATGATTTCATGATATTATGTGAATCTCGAAACTGATTTTGATGAAATAGTAATAACGTTATTCATGTTATGAATCTTAAAAATGATAATATGCTTCATGTGATAATATGGATACATGAAACACTTATGATATTCTGTGTATTCATAAAATATTTATCTCATCATCCAATAACTCTTCTTGATATTCCTTATGAGATGAAATGAAATAATGCATGAAATACAAATGAGGAGTTAATGATCATGCATAATAGGATGTAATGAATTCTAGATACCATCGTTTGAATATCTATGATCATGCTGCCAATATGATATATCATGAATGCTTGAATATCATGTTTGAAATGCTCATGATGAAGATTGATTTTTCAGTATCATGCATAAATTTTTGAAATGTAATGATGCACAAATAAGAATGATTACTTACCTTTGTCATGATTTAGAAATTGATGTAAAGGGTTTTTCCCTTGTTGACAATGACAAAGGGGGAGATAGCTAGTTTGCACAAGTCAAGAAGATGCAAAAACTTGTTTGCTAACTTGCTTATTTCAAGAAGCAAAAGTTGTCTTCTTGAACATCACCATCTTGAATATCTCAAGAAGCAAGACTTGCAACTTGCACATTACAATAGGAAGCAATAATCATGAGCTTACACAAGAAATTTATCTTGCATTTGCTTTCGAAATTTTTGCTAGCTTATATATTGTGAAACTTGTATATCGTAAAAATTGCTAGCTTGTTGGTCTAAAGAAAAGCAAAAAGTTGCTATCTCAAAAGAAGCAAATGTGCTATCTTGCCTATCTCAAGAGGCAAAAATGCTAACTTGCGCATCTAGCAAAGTGAGCAAAATCTTCAAGAAGCAAGAGTTGCTTTCTTGAACATCTCTAGTTTGCTAGCTTGCATGATATAGAACTTGCTATCTTGAACATTACCAAAAGTGCTATCTTATATGTTATAAAACTTGCATATCTAAAACTTGATAGCATGAATATTCTAAGCATGATGTAACACTTGCTAAATCTTCTAGCTCCAAGATTGCATGATGATAAAACTTGATACTATGTTCTTCATGCAATGAGTTGAACCAATATCACACACACTTGATTGTAGTACTTCTCCTTTTTGTTGATGACAAAGGGGGAGAAGTATGTTGATGACATGACATGTGATGCATAAGTTTATGCATAAGTTCATGTTGACGTGTTGCAAGTATTCATGATGAATATTGCAATGACTTGAATTCAGTTTGAATTCAAGGTTCTATCAATATGGCATATTGATAGGGGGAGTTTGTTTAAACTCCGGGAGTTAAGTTTAACTCCGTCATCAAGTGGTTGTCATCATCAAAAAGGGGGAGATTGTTGAATCTCGTATTTTGATGATGAAACTACTTGATATATGTTTATGATTTAATCTGCGTTTTGAGTGACGCAGGATGCTTCGATCAGGATGAGACAATTAAAGCAGGAAAATCATGTTGTGCCGAAGGAACATGTCAGAAGATTGGACGTCGGGCCGGTGGATCGGTCGACGTATCGACAGAAGGCTTCGGGCCGTGAACTCGGGCATCGGGCCAAGAAGAGCGGGTATTGTGCCAAGGATATCGGAGTTGCGGAGTCAACTGGCCGATTGGGCAATAGGCTGCAGGAGAGGACGATGCGCCGAAGAATCGGACGAAGCGTCGAGGGACCAATGACATGTCGGACAACTTGGTTAATTGCTTAGTATTAATTGTCTCGATCGAAGTTTTGTTTTGGTGTGCAGGATTAACTACGATGAGAGTAAGACAAGCAGCAGGAGTTGCCCCGGAGTCAAGATCATGATCACGTTGGGAGTTCGAGAGTTCGACGGAAGTTCGGACGGTCGTCGGAGGTTCAGAGAGAACAGATCCGAGAAGTCCAGAAGCTTGCCAAGCGAAGCTCGTCGGAACTCGCCAAGTGGATCGTCGCAAAGTCCAGGAGTATGCCGGATGTCCGCAGAAGGATCACCGAAGGTTATCGGTTGATCGACGGAAGTTGGCCGGAAACTCGCCGGAAGAAGCGATTGACGCATCGGAGCAAAGCTGCAGAAGTTGTCTTAGAGATATTCGTAGTTAGCACGATGATTAAGCATGAAAATGGGAGGTGATCCCATTAGCTTAATCTTGGGGCAATTGGGCCCCTGAAAAGATTCAAAGTGGGTCGAATGGAGTGAACCATTCGGACCCTGATTGCACCAGGAGGTGCAACCGCCCCAGCCAGGAGGTGCAACCGCCTGGGCTGTGGGGTTGAGAGGTGCAACCGCCCCAGCCAGGAGGTGCAACCGCCAGGGTTGCAAGGCTGGGAGGTGCAACCGCCCCAGCCAGGAGGTGCAACCGCCAGGGTTGCAAGGCTGGGAGGTGCAACCGCTCCAGCCAAGAGGTTGCACCGCCAGAGCTCAAGTTCCGAGCTCTGCCAGGCGATGCATCCACCGAGCTCAGTCTTCGAGCTCTGGCAGAGTGGTGCATCAGCCTGAGCTCAGTCTCGAGCTTTGCCAGGTGATGCATTCACCAAGCTCAGTCTTTGAGCTATGGCAGAATGGTGCATCAGCTTGAGCTCAGTTTGGAGCTCTGCCAAGTGATGCAACCACCAAGCTCAGATTTCGAGCTCTGCCAGGTGATGCAACCACCAAGCTCAGTCTTCGAGCTCTGCCAGGTGATGCAACCATCGAGCTCAGTCTTCGAGCTCTGGCAGAGAGAAGCAATCGGCAGAGCTCAGTCTTCGAGCTCTGCTAGGCGGTGCCACCTCTCCAGTCGAGAGGTGCAACCGCCTGATCCCAGAATTCTGGGATTTGATCGATTTGATCGTTTTGAGCTCGAATTTTGAATTGGGTTGGGGCCTATAAATACCCCACCCATTCAGCACTGAAAAGATACAGACCAATACCGAAATCTTGATCTTTTCTGTGATTCTAAGAGCTCAAAAAGTGTTGTAAAGCCTTTAAGTCTCCTCCTTCTGTTCTTCAAGTTTTCAATTGTAAAGTGAGGAGAGAAAGGTCTGTAAAGGTTGTCTCCTAAGCCTGTCAAAAGGAGAAGAAATTGTAAGAGGGAAGTTTGGCCTTCGCCCATTGAAGGAAGGCACCTAGTTGACGTCGGCAACCTCATCGGTGGAGGAAGCCAAAAGTGGAGTAGGTCAAGGCTGACCGAACCACTCTAAATCTCTGGTTTGCGTTTAATTTCGAGTACTTTATCATTACTGCAAACCTCCCTCATCACTACTGCTCTCTGCGCTTTCACGAACAAGTTCTAAGAGTTGTTCTTCCAAATCTGCATTCAGACGTAACTTCATATTTTCATACATTACAGCTTACGTTTACGTTTGATTCTGCAGAACTGTTTTCCGCGCTTTTACGAACGAGCTTCCTTGCAGTTTACGCTTACATTTTAATCCTATTAATAACTGCAATCTGTCTTCTACGATTTTAAGAACGAGTTTCAACATTTAGACGTAAAACTGCATTCAGACGTAAATCGGCTTTCCTCGCTCAATCGTCAGATTTCAGTTCACGTTTACATCTTGATTTCAACTGCATACTGCCTTCTACGAGTATACAAACGAGTTTCAACGTTTAGACGTAAATCTGCGTTTAGACGTAAAACTACGTTTAGACGTAAATCTGCGTTTAGACGTAAAACTGCGTTTAGACGTAAAACTGCGTTTAGACGTAAATCTACGTTTAGACGTAAATCTGCGTTTAGACGTAAATCTGCATTTAGACGTAAATCTGAGTTTAGACGCAAAACTGCGCTTAGACGCAAAACTGCGCTTAAACGCAATCTGCGCTTAGACACAAACTGCACCTAGATACAAACTGCGAATTTGCTTTTGGATCATAATAGTTTTTGAACGAACGCAGCTTTTGGTTTTTAAATTAATATAAGATTTCCGCTGCACTAATTCACCCCCCCCCTCTTAGTGCTCTTGATCCTAACAACTTGAGCAAGAACATATATAATATTCCTCTCATAACACCGAGAGTGGATGATCCTCTATCAACACTCAATTACCCTCGTAAAATTAGTTGTCATTCTCGATGATCGATTGTGCTATATTTAAAACTCCCTGACCTATAAGTCTGGTATCAAAGAGTGGATTACTCATATAGGACATCTTTAGTGTCTTAAATCTAAGAACCAGATACACAATTGGGATGACAGAATCATTATCTGACAATGATGTATCATCAACCATCCAGCATTCCGTGAGTGGATCAATCGGTGAACTTATTCTCCAATGAGCACATGCACTATATCTCTAGTGTCCCCATACGAGTAGTTATGAGACCAATCACCTCCATCATATAGACGGGTATACAGCATATTAATTTGTTCAGTTATCTCGATATCCCTCTCGAGTAACCTATGATGGAGATATAAACAGGAATAACCTTTATATAGGAACAAATACTAGAAGACCAAAATACACAGCGGAATAAAATGGAAACACAATCAAATAGAACACCAAGATATACGTCGAAAACCCCTTCAATGTGAAGGATAAAAACCACGGGGCAAACTAGAGATAATCCACTATGAGAATAATGAATATACAAATCTCAATCTCTTGCCCAAAACCCTAGCAACAACCACAAGAGAATAACTGGGATACAAGGATCACGTCACTGCCCACAATATCTAAAACCTCCCCAAGTAATCACAGCAAGAGTCTACTGTAGATTTGATCTAACCTGAGATGAGAACACTGCTAGATGATTGTGAACAATCTCTCTGCGCTGTCCTTGTCTTCTTTCCTTTCTTTCTCTTCCTTTTCTGCCTTGTTCTCCTTCTTATCTTTGGAATCTCGTCGCTCCAAAGATCTGCCTCGTTGCTGCCTTTTTATAGCTTTAATCTGCCTCTAAAACGCAGCCACCACACCCCCCTAATCTTAATTAAGGTTAGGTTAAGAGGGGGTATGGGCTGTGGGCTGATAAAGCCCACATGGGCTAAATATGGGCCATCAGCCCAACAACCTCCCCCTTCAGCCCATAAGGTGTTAGGATCGAGAGCACTAAGAGGGGGGGGGGGTGAATTAGTGCAGCGGAAATCTTACAGCGATTAAAAACCAAAAGCTGCGTTCGTTCAAAAACTATTAGGATGCAAAAGCAAATTCTCAGTTTGTATCTAAGTGCAGTTTGCGTCTAAGCGCAGATTGCGTCTAAGCGCAGTTTTGCGTCTAAGCGCAGTTTACGTCTAAACTCAGATTTACGTCTAAACGCAGTTTTACGTCTAAACGCAGATTTACGTCTAAACACAGATTTACGTCTAAACGCAGTTTTACGTCTAAAACTCAGATTTACGTCTAAATGCAGATTTACGTCTAAACGCAGTTTTACGTCTAGACGCAGATTTACGTCTAAACTTTGAAACTCGTTTGTATACTCGCAGAAGGTAGTATGCAGTTGAAATCAAGACGTAAACGTGAACTGAGATCTGATGATTGAGCGAGGAAAGCCGATTTACGTCTGAATGCAGTTTTACGTCTAAATGTTAAAACTCGTTCGTAAAATTGTAGAGGACAGTTTGCAGTTATCAATAGGATCAAAATGTAAGTGTAAACTACAAAGAAGCTCGTTCGTAAAAGCACGGAAGACAGTTCTGCAGAATCAAACGTAAACGTAAACTGTAATGTATGAAAATACGAATTTACGTCTGAATGCATATTCGGAAGAACAGCACTTAGAACTTGTTCGTGAAAGCGCAGAGAGCAGTAGTAATGAAGGAGGTTTGCAGTAATGATAAAGTGCTCGAAAATAAACGCAAACCAGAGATTTAGAGTGGTTCGGTCAGCCTTGACCTACTCCACTTTTGGCTTCCTCCACCGACGAGGTTGCCGACGTCAACTAGGGGCCTTCCTTCAATAGGCGAAGGCCAAACTGCCCTTTTACAATTTCTCTCCTTTTGACAGGCTCAGGAGACAACCTTTACAGACCTTTCTCTCCTCACTTTACAACTGAAAACTTGAAGAACAGAAGGAGGAGACTTAAAGGCTTTACAACACTTTTGAGCTCTTAGAATCACAGAAAAGATCAAGATTTCGGTGTAGGTCTGTATCTTTTCAGTGCTGAATGGGTGGGGTATTTATAGGCCCCAACCCAATTCAAAATTCGAGCTCAAAACCATCAAATCCCGGAATTCCGGGATCAGGCGGTTGCACCTCTTGACTGGAGAGGTTGCACCGCCTGGCAGAGCTCGAAGACTGAGCTCAAGCGGATGCACCTCTCTGTCAGGGGTGGTTGCACCTTTCTGCCAGAGCTCGAAGACCGAGCTCAGGCGATGCATCACCTGTCCAAGGAGGTTGCACCTCTCTGCCAGAGCTCGAAGACCGAGCTCGGTGGTTGCACCTCTCGGCAGAGCTCGGAACTTGAGCTCTGGCGGTGCTACCTCTTGACAGAGGAGGTTGCACCGCCCAGTCTCGCTTGGAGACTGAGCCGTGGGCAGTTGCACCGCCTGGCTGGAGCGGTTGCACCACCCAGTCTCGCTGGGAGACTTAGCCTGGGCGGTTGCACCTCCCACAGCTACTTGGGTTCGTATGGGTTGAACCATTCGACCCAACTTGAGTTCTTCAGGGGCCCAATTGCCCCAGGATTAAGCTAATGGGATCACCTCCCATTTCTAACTTAATCACCGTGCTAACTACGATTAAATCTAAGACAATTTCTGCAGCTTTGCTTCGGTACGTCAATCGCTTCTTCCGGCGAGTTTCCGGCGAACTTCCGTCGATCATCCGATGAACCCTCGGTGATGCTTCTGCGGACTTCCGGCAAACTCCTGGACTTTGCGACGATCCACTTGGTGAGTTCCGACGAGCTTCGCTTGGCAAGCTTCTGGACTTCTCGGATCTGTTCTCGCTGAACCTCCGACGACCGTCCGAACTTCCATCGAACTCTAGAACTCCCAACGTGATCATGATCTTGACTCCGGCGCAACACCTGCTGCTTGTCTAACTTTCATCGTAGTTAATCCTGCACAACAAAACAAAACTTTGATCGAGACAATTTTCCTAAGCAATTAACCAAGTTGTCCGACATGTCATTGGTCCCTCGACGCTTCGTCCGATTCTTTGGCGCATCGTCCTCTTCTGCAGCCTATTGCCCAATCGGCCAGTCGACTCCGCAACTCCGATATCCTTGGCACAATACCCGCTCTTCTTGGCCCGATGCCCGAGTCCACGGCCAGAAGCCTTCTGTCGATACGTCGACCGATCCACCGGCCCGACGTCCAATCTTCTGACATGTTCCTTCGGCACAACATGATTTTCCTGCTTTAATTGTCTCATCCTCATCGAAGCATCCTGCGTCACTCAAAACGCAGATTAAATTATAAACATATATCAAGTAGTTTCATCATCAAAATACGAGATTCAACAATCTCCCCCTTTTTGATGATGACAACCACTTGATGACGGAGTTAAACTTAACTCCCGGAGTTTAAACAAACTCCCCCTATCAATATGCCATATTGATAGAACCTTGAATTCAAACTGAATTCAAGTCATTGCAATATTCATCATGAATACTTGCAACACGTCAACATGAACTTATGCATAAACTTATGCATCACATGTCATGTCATCAACATACTTCTCCCCCTTTGTCATCAACAAAAAGGAGAAGTACTACAATCAAGTGTGTGTGATATTGGTTCAACTCATTGCATGAAAATCATAATGTCAAGTTTTATCATCATGCAAGTTTGCTAATATCAAATACCAACATGAAAAATTGCGATGTAAGCTTTTGATATCATAATGCAAACATTTCAAGTGTTTATCAATTATAGCATTTCATCACATGGTATAATACAAGTTTGGCAATCATAGCATCAATTCATATATTTCTCATCATGGCAGTGTTTATCAATTCACATATATATCTCCCCCTTTGTCATCAACAAAAAGCATAGTAACTATGATACCAGAAAATAATAATAGCAAGCTTATAGAGGAATTTTACATAGATTGCTTTAAATACTTCTTCCCCTTTGTGTTATAATCCATTGTAAAGATTTTGCAAGATGGAATACATACACATGAATCACTTCATCAAATCTATTTCAGAAACTCAATTTTCATGAAGGTGTACGAGAAAATCTGTTTCATAAATAAGATGCATTCGGACAAGATTTTGTTGCAGATTTTCACATATAATCATGGAAATCAAGTGATTTGATCATACAACATAGTCCGAAAAAAAAAAAAAAATTTAACAAATTTATCTGTTCGGACATATCAACATTCCTAGTTTTCTTCGAATGAAATTAAAACACAAGATTTTCAGAACTTTTAGTTTCAAAGCACAACATTCTTAATTTGGACACATTACAAACAGTAATGATAAGAAGTGAGTATCACAAACAGTAACTTTTACCACAATAGATGTTTACAGCCAGTTCATCAGAAGTGAGTATTATAAGAAGTTTACAACAACAACAGGTGTTCAATAAGTTCATTGATGCGGTGGAAAATTAAAGTGCCTAAACAAAGAGTCAAATTGACTATGAATTTGCTACAGCTCAGATAGGATTTGATCTTGTCTTTGTTCAATCCGTTCTTGTCTCTGTTCGAATCGATCCATACGAATCCCAATTTCTTCGATGGATGTATGAGTTTGCTCAGCTGGATGTGTTTCCTCAAGGGGAAGGATCGGAGGAGATTGGGTACTCCTAAAGACTGGGGTTTCCGGCTCTGGTTCAGGTTCAGGTTCAGGCTGAGGGGGATCTGTCCTTCTAGGGAGTCTAACCCAGTTACCGTTTCTATAGTAGCATCTTAGTCGGTGAAGTAGATTTTTGTTTATTATGCTGTATCGATCTACTTTCATTACTTCTTCTTCTGGTGATATTAGAATGTCGTAAGCTTTTATTATTCTAGTGATTATACCACCATATGGGAGCATCATATCTTTCTTAGATAATTCTAACATATTTTGTTGAATAAGATAGCCAAGACAGATGTCATGTCCCTTCAAGATAGAGTACATAGTTCCTAATTCTAGTTGACTTATTTCATCATGATGGTATTGTTTAGGAAGAATTATACTAGTCATGATATAATGAAGTATCTTAGTGTTCAAAGGCAATAGATGTTCACAACTTTTAGGAACCAATGCTATGTTAGGAGTGGCAAAGATTGTTCCTAAGGCTTCAACATAGGATGTTCCAATACTTTCATCATCCCATGATCCTCTAAAGTAGAGTCCTATGCTTTTTATGAGAATGCCTATCATATCACAAATAAATTTATCAGTGATTGAGATGTGTTGTCCCAAAAGATAGGTGGACATTCTTCCTTCATCATCTATTTGTATGTTATTGTAAAATAATCTAACAAGCCTAGGATAGATGGGTTCATTAATCTGCAAGATTGGAAGTAGATCTAGGTTCGCAAACCATTGGATGGTCTCTAAGTTTCTTAGTTCATTTAGATCTACGTATTTTCCCTTAGTAATACATCTAAGTTCGAAAGAGGGAAATTTTTCAGCATGGTATTTTGAATCAAAAAGAGTGAAATCAAACTCTTCTACTAATCTCCTCTTTCCCTTGTCCCTTGAGGATCTTCTAGATCCCATAACTACTATTGTTTAGAGGGATGATGATAAGCTAAAGTAAATGAAGAACAAAACAGAATTTAAGAGCTTCTTAGAGAGTACCTTTGTGAAATCTTCAAGAGAAGGAAGGATTCTTGATGTTTTGCTCTGAAATGGGAGGTATTTGGAAGGCTTAGAGGAGTGAAATGGGAATGGAGGAGACTTGGAAGAGTAGAGGAGGAAATGGGGGTGAGTTGGGGTCGGTTCCTTAGCCGGCCCTAGTATGGGTTTAAAGGGCAGAGCTGCTGGCGGTTGCACCTCTGGCTGGAGCGGTGCAACCTCTGGCAACCCGTGATAGCTGGAGGTGTCACCGCCAGCTGGAGAGGTGCCACCGACTGCAGCCAGTGAGCACCTAATATGATTTGATTAGGGAGCCTTTGCCTTGAGGAGAGTTTCAGAGCAATTAATGTTTGTTAGATGATTTCGTATGAGTTTTTATTTAAGGAAGAAGCTCTTGTACGATCAAGATAGATCTTTTAACATGCATACGTATGTTTGTTTGGTATCCCTTTTAAGATCATGACATATTTGGATATCATACGTTTCTAATAAGGTTGTATCGTATTTGTGATTTCACAACTTCCACTTGTTACTTAAGCGTTGCGAGTTCCTTTTTGATTCTTGGTTTATGACCATTGAGAGTCAAGGAGCAGAATATTATTTCTTGCTCCGGCCTAGACTTTTAATGTTTTTATAGGAAGGGATGATCTTTAGGAACCCATTTGCTTTTGGGTGCCTCATAAATAGATCTACATTTTCTATCATGTTGCATAGAGTTTATCATGGTTCCTTTAGGAACCCAAATTAATTTGTTTGGACTTATTTTCTTGAATGGACAACAATGTGTCTTGTGTCCAGATTTGCAACAAAAGTTGCACTTGGTTTGGTGTTGAACATGTAAGATGGGGCCTTTTACAAAGGTAGTTGGATTTCGGTGAGGACTCCTCACAAATCCAATCCCACTTCTTTTGGGAATGTGACCCTTGTTTGCAAGGATTATGTTTAATGACTTGCTGCCAACCTCGAATTTCTTCAAGGTGTCCTTGAGTAGCAGATTTTCTTTTTGCATAGTTTCTAAATCATGACATTTGATACATGAATTTATACTATCATGATGTTCGACTTTTAACTTATCAAACTCACAAGTAAGATTATCATGCATCTTTTTCAGCAATTTATATTTTCTACTTATACTCTTGCATTCGTCAAATAAGTCATTGAAGGCATTTAATAATTCATCGAAAGATAAATCAGCATCTATTGAATTTGTTACCTCGTCTTCGATGGCCATTAAGGCGTAATGAGCAACTTGCTCGGTGTTGGACTCCTCTTCCTCAGATGCGCTCGAATCATCCCATGTTGCTTGGAGCGCCTTCTTCTTTGTTGTTCTTTTCTTGACTTGGGGACAATCACTCTTGTAGTGTCCCGGCTTTTTACATTCGTAGCAGATCACTTGGTCCTTCTTGGGTTCAAGTTTATTTTTCACATCGTTTTTAAACTTGTTTCTTTTGAAGAATTTCTTAAACTTTCTTGTCAAAAGTGCCAAGTCATCATCACAGTCCTCATCACTTGAGTTTTCTCTCAAGTGGCATTCAGAAGTTTTAAGTGCCATATCCTTCCTGTTCTTTGGAAGGATGTCTTCTTGCTCTTCATGAGCTTTGCAAGTCATTTCGTAGGTCATTAATGACCCGATTAGTTCTTCAAGAGGGAAATTTCGCAGATCTTTTGCCTCTTGAATAGCGGTGACTTTAGGATCCCAACTCTTAGGAAGGGATCTTAGTATCTTATTAACAAGCTCAAAATCCGAAAAGCTCTTTCCGAGTCCTTTTAGACCGTTGACGACATCCGTGAAACGGGTAAACATGTCGCCAATGGTTTCACTCGGTTTCATCCGAAAGAGTTCGAAAGAGTGTAACAGCAAATTGATTTTTGACTCTTTTACTCTACTTGTGCCCTCATGGGTCACTTCGAGTGTGTGCCAAATATCAAATGCAGTTTCACAAGTTAAAACACGGTTAAACTCGTTTTTATCGAGTGCACAAAATAAGGCATTCATAGCCTTTGCATTTAGAGCGAAAGCCTTCTTCTCCAAATCATTCCAATCGATCATTGGAAGAGAAGACTTTAAAAAACCATTCTCGACAAGATTCCATAATTCAAAATCCATAGAAATAAGAAAGATCCTCATTCGGGTCTTCCAGTAGGTGTAGTCCGTCCCATTAAACATAGGTGGACGTGTAATAGAATGGCCCTCTTGATTTCCGGCGTAAGTCATCTCTCTTGGATTTTAATCCTTTTGAGAGTTAACCGGGCTCTGATACCAATTGTTAGGATCGAGAGCACTAAGAGGGGGGGGGGGTGAATTAGTGCAGCGGAAATCTTACAGCGATTAAAAACCAAAAGCTGCGTTCATTCAGAAACTATTATGATGCAAAAGCAAATTCTCAGTTCGTATCTAAGTGCAGTTTGCGTCTAAGCGCAGATTGCGTCTAAGCGCAGTTTTGCGTCTAAGCGCAGTTTACGTCTAAACTCAGATTTACGTCTAAACGCAGTTTTACGTCTAAACGCAGATTTACGTCTAAACGCAGATTTACGTCTAAACGCAGATTTACGTCTAAACGTAGTTTTACGTCTAAAACTCAGATTTACGTCTAAACGCAGATTTACGTCTAAACGCAGTTTTACGTCTAGACGCAGATTTACGTCTAAACTTTGAAACTCGTTTGTATACTCGCAGAAGGCAGTATGCAGTTGAAATCAAGACGTAAACGTGAACTGAGATCTGATGATTGAGCGAGGAAAGCCGATTTACGTCTGAATGCAGTTTTACGTCTAAATGTTAAAACTCGTTCGTAAAATTGTAGAGGACAGTTTGCAGTTATCAATAGGATCAAAATGTAAGTGTAAACTGCAAAGAAGCTCGTTCGTAAAAGCACGGAAGATAGTTCTGCAGAATCAAACGTAAACGTAAACTGTAATGTATGAAAATACGAATTTACGTCTGAATGCAGATTCGGAAGAACAGCACTTAGAACTTATTCGTGAAAGCGCAGAGAGCAGTAGTAATGAAGGAGGTTTGCAGTAATGATAAAGTGCTCGAAAATAAATGCAAACCAGAGATTTAGAGTGGTTCGGTCAGCCTTGACCTACTCCACTTTTGGCTTCCTCCACCGACGAGGTTGCCGACGTCAACTAGGGGCCTTCCTTCAATAGGCGAAGGCCAAACTGCCCTTTTACAATTTCTCTCCTTTTGACAGGCTCAGGAGACAACCTTTACAGACCTTTCTCTCCTCACTTTACAACTGAAAACTTGAAGAACAGAAGGAGGAGACTTAAAGGCTTTACAACACTTTTGAGCTCTTAGAATCACAGAAAAGATCAAGATTTCGGTGTAGGTCTGTATCTTTTCAGTGCTGAATGGGTGGGGTATTTATAGGCCCCAACCCAATTCAAAATTCGAGCTCAAAACCATCAAATCCCGGAATTCCGGGATCAGGCGGTTGCACCTCTTGACTGGAGAGGTTGCACCGCCTGGCAGAGCTCGAAGACTGAGCTCAGGCGGATGCACCTCTCTGTCAAGGGTGGTTGCACCTTTCTGCCAGAGCTCGAAGACCGAGCTCAGGCGATGCATCACCTGTACAAGGAGGTTGCACCTCTCTGCCAGAGCTCGAAGACCGAGCTCGGTGGTTGCACCTCTCGGCAGAGCTCGGAACTTGAGCTCTGGCGGTGCTACCTCTTGACAGAGGAGGTTGCACCGTCCAGTCTCGCTTGGAGACTGAGCCGTGGGCGGTTGCACTGCCTGGCTGGAGCGGTTGCACCGCCCAGTCTCGCTGGGAGACTTAGCCTGGGCGGTTGCACCTCCCTGCCTGGGCGGTTGCACCTCCCACAGCTACTTGGGTTCGAATGGGTTGAACCATTCGACCCAACTTGAGTTCTTCAGGGGCCCAATTGCCCCAGGATTAAGCTAATGGGATCACCTCCCATTTCTAACTTAATCACCGTGCTAACTACGATTAAATCTAAGACAATTTCTGCAGCTTTGCTTCGGTACGTCAATCGCTTCTTCCGGCGAGTTTCTGGCGAACTTCCGTCGATCATCCGATGAACCCTCGGTGATGCTTCTGCGGACTTCCGGCAAACTCCTGGACTTTGCGACGATCCACTTGGCGAGTTCCGACGAGCTTCGCTTGGCAAGCTTCTGGACTTCTCGGATCTGTTCTCGCTGAACCTCCGACGACCGTCCGAACTTCCGTCGAACTCTAGAACTCCCAACGTGATCATGATCTTGACTCCGGCGCAACACCTGCTGCTTGTCTAACTTTCATCGTAGTTAATCCTGCACAACAAAACAAAACTTTGATCGAGACAATTTTCCTAAGCAATTAACCAAGTTGTCCGACATGTCATTGGTCCCTCGACGCTTCGTCCGATTCTTTGGCGCATCGTCCTCTTCTGCAGCCTATTGCCCAATCGGTCAGTCGACTCCGCAACTCCGATATCCTTGGCACAATACCCGCTCTTCTTGGCCCGATGCCCGAGTCCACGGCCAGAAGCCTTCTGTCGATACGTCGACCGATCCACCGGCCCGACGTCCAATCTTCTGACATGTTCCTTCGGCACAACATGATTTTCCTGCTTTAATTGTCTCATCCTCATCGAAGCATCCTGCGTCACTCAAAATGCAGATTAAATTATAAACATATATCAAGTAGTTTCATCATCAAAATACGAGATTCAACATAAGGGAGGCTATCTCATGACTCCTCAATGTAAAGTCATACCGACCAACTGTCGGCATATCTCATGTCTTTCTTTTGGTAAGGTCTTCGTCAACATGTCTGCTCCGTTGTCATCTGTATGAATTTTTTGAAGCTGCAACTTCTTCTCTTCAATTGCTTCCTGGTAACTCTCTGGTTCACCTACATCAGTAAGCATCACATACTCATCTGTAGAGTATCTTTTGGAAGGTTGACGTTGTCTAGAAGATCTTCTCAACTGAGGTTCTGCGGGAACTTCCTCTCCTACTTCTTCTTGCTCAACATGTCCTGCAGGTAAATCAACATCAGGCTCTACATTATTTTCCTACACATCTCCCCCATCATCCTGATATACTAGAGGAATAACTGGGTCACAATCTGCTAATCCTTCTGCAGAAGTCTTGGCTGGTGCCTTCTTCTTCAAATCCTCAAAGGTTTGATCCTCAAAGAAGACCACATCTCTGCTCCTGAACACCTTCTGCTTTTCTGGATCCCAAAGCCTGTAACCAAACTGATCATGTGAGTAACCAAGAAAAATACATTCTTTAGACTTACCATCCAGCTTGGACCTCTCATTGTCTAGAATATGTGCAAATGCGCGACAACCAAACACTCTCAAATGTCTGTAGGAAACATCTTTCCCTGACCATACATGCTCTGTAACATCACCATCTAGGGTTGTACATGGTGATAAGTTGATCACATCAACTACAGTCCTCAAAGCCTCGTCCCAAAACCTTTTGAGTAGCTCGGCTTGTGAAAGCATACATCTGATCTTTTCCATGATGGTGCGGTTCATCCTCTCTGCAATTGCATTATGCTGAGGTGTACCAGGAACTGTCATCTCATGTTGGATCCCATGTGACCTGCAATAGTCATTAAACATTCCTGTATACTCACCACCATTATCTGATCTTATGCATTTCAATTTCCTTTCTGTCTCCCTTTCAACCCTGGCATGAAACTCTTTGAAGACATTAATAACCTAATCTTTGGTCTTCAAAGCATAAGCCCAAACTTTCCTAGAAAAATCATCTATAAAAGTGACAAAATAAAGTGCACCACTTATACCAAGAACATCAACATATCCACCAAGAGTTTTTGTCCTCAAAGGACCACATACATCTGTATAAACACGGTCTAAGGCATGCATTTTTCTAGACAAAGCAGCACTAGCAAATGAAACTCTATGTTGTTTACCAGCCAAACAATCAATACAAGGGTTCAGATGTATACCTCTAAGATCTGGTAATACCTCTCTTTTGGAAAGAGCTTGCAGCCCCTTCTCGCTCATGTGTCCCAATCGCCTATGCCACAACTCCATACTGAAGTCTTTCTCTGTAGCATTTAACTGCTCACCATAAGCTTTAGCCTGCAACCTGTACAAAGTATGACATTTCTTTCCACTAGCTATAACAAGAGAACCCTTACTGAGCTTCCATTGCCCTCTGTGAAATCTGCTTTCATACTTTTCATCATCTAGTCTTCCAACTGAAATTAAATTCAGCCTCAAGTCAACCATATGCCTCACATCCTTAAGTACCAACTTGCAGCCAAAGTTGGTCTTTAAATAGATATCACCCATGCCAATGATGTCTGCTGTGCTATAGTTGCCCATCTTGACAACACCAAAGTTTCCAGACCTGTATGTAGCAAAAAACTCCCTCCGTGGTGTAGCATGATAAGAAGCACCTGTGTCAATCACCCACTCAAGATCCTGACACACACAAGAAAAAATATCATCAGAAGGAGACAAAATCAAATAATCACTACCCTGCACTATAGCTGTAGTATTATCCTTGGACTCTGTAGACTCCACTTCTTTTCCCTTTTTCTTGTTCTTCTTAGGTTGCTTACATTAGTTCTTGTAATGTCCTTTCTCACCATAGTTATAGCAAACAATATCTTTTCTTGATCTTGACTTGCTCCTACCCATACGTGAACTGCTTCTAGACTTTGACCTTCCTCTATTCTCTGAGATAAGTACTTGTGAATCATTCTGAGATGTTGCTGAACTCTTTCTTCTCAACTCCTCATTCAACAAACTGCTTGTTACTTGACTCATAGTGACAATACCATCTGGTGTAGAATTACTGAGGGAAACCACCAGTGTCTCCCAACTTTCTGGTAATGAACTGAGAAGTAACAATGCCTGCAACTCATCATCAAGAGACATTTTCATAGAGGATAACTAGTTAGTAATACTTTGTATTTCATTCAAATGCTCAGCAATAGAAGCACCCCCTCTATATTTTAGGTTCATAAGTTTTCTGATCAAAAAAGCTTTGTTACTAGCTGTTTTTCTTTCATAGAGACTTTCCAATTTTTTCCAAAGAGAATATGCAGAAATTTCAGTAGAAACATGGTGAAAGACACTATCATCAAGCCACTGTCTAATAAACCCAATTATTTTTCGATCTAACCTTTTTCACTCATCATTTGTCATAGTTGTAGGTTTTGCACTATCCCCTTGCAAAGGTCCATACAAATCTTTGCAATACAAGAGATCTTCCATTCTTGGTTTCCATATCATCCAATTATTTCCATTCAAACTAATCATGCGAGAAATATTACTGGCCTCCATGTTCAAATACAAAAATTAAATAACCAAAAACCCTGCTCTAATACTAGTTGATGGGGATATAAACAGGAATAACCTTTGTATAGGAACAAATACTAGAAGACCAAAATACGCAGCGGAATAAAATGGAAACACAATCAAACAGAACACCAAGATATACGTCGAAAACCCCTTCAATGTGAATGGTAAAAACCACGGGGCAAACTAGAGATAATCCACTATGAGAATAATGAATATACAAATCTCAATCTCTTGCCCAAAACCCTAGCAACAACCACAAGAGAATAATTGGGATACAATGATCACGTCACTGCCCACAATATCTAAAACCTTCCCAAGTAATCACAGCAAGAGTCTACTGTAGATTTGATTTAACTTGAGATGAGAACACTGCTAGATGATTGTGAACAGTTTCTCTGCGTTGTCCTTATCTTCTTCCCTTTCTTTCTCTTCCTTTTCTGCCTTGTTCTCCTTCTTCTCTTTAGAATCTCGTCGCTCCAAAGATCTGCCTCGTTGCTGCCTTTTTATAGCTTTAATATGCCTCTAAAACACAGCCACCACACCCCCCTAATCTTAATTAGGGTTAGGTTAAAAGGGGGTGTGGGCTGTGGGCTGATAAAGCCCACATGGGCTGAATATGGGCCATCAGCCCAACAACCTACGATCGGGATGATTTATGGTTTGTGTTTAAAGATGAATCAATCTCATTATTATGATCTCATCACGATCTGATTCCAATTGCACAGATCAATGGACATCACAATATATACAATAGACAACATAAAGTAAGAAAAATATCAATAAATAATAATAAGTAAACAAAGTACGTATCGTCTCACACGTGTCATCACTCACATGATTGACTTACAAGACACCTATGACTAGCATAATGATGGATCAATACTCCTGTTACGGTGGTTGAGTCAAGACTCACTATGACGGAAGCTGCTACAACGGAGCAATACTCATGTTACGACGGTCGAGCCAAGACCCGTCATGGCGAATCAATACTCCCGTTATGGCGGAAACTGCCATGATAGATCAATACTCCCACTACGACGGTCGAGCTTTGTCCCGTTTGTTGAATCTCGGATTTTGATGATAAAATCAATTGATGGGTTAATTGATCTAATCCATATTATTGAGTTAAGTGTGCTAGTCATAGGTGCCCAGCAAGCCAATCACGTGAGTGATGGCACGTGTGACTTGATACAGAATCTTTTTGCTTATTATATTTTGGCGTATATCACTTTATAACTATTGCATAAATGCATATATATTGTGATGTCCTTGGATTTGTGCAATGGGAATCGGATCGTGATGAGATCACGATAATGAGACCGATTCACCTTTAAACACATATCCTAAATAATCCCGGTCATAGGTTACTCGAGAGGGACATCGTGATAACCGGATAGACTGGTGTGCTGTATACCCGTCCATATGATGGATGCAGCTGGTCTCATAGCTGCTCATGTAGGGACACTAGGGATACAGTACAGGTGCTCATTGGAGAATGAGTTCACTGATTGATCCGCTTACGGAATGCTGGATGGTTGATGATGCCTTATTGTCAGACAACGATTCCGTAGTCCTAGTGGTGTATCTGGTTCTTAGACTTGAGACACCAAGGATGTCCTGTATGAGTGCTCCACTCTTTGATACCAGACTTATAGGTTTGGCTGTTCCCAGATCTAGTACAGCTGGTCATTGGGAGTGGTAGTCGACCTTACGAGGGCTATTGAGTGTCGATACAGGATCATCCACTCTCGGTATCATGAGAGGAATATCCCATGTGTTCTTGCTCAGACAAATCCCTGGCCAGGGTCATTCGGGTTGAGAGAGAAAGAGTTCTCCGGGAGAATCCGATTAGAGCGAGACTCGAGTAGAAACCGTATGGGTCTGACAGCACCATGCTCGATATACGGTCTCTGGGATATTAGATGGATGAGGGACTATAGGTACATGGTAACTGAGGACAGACAGGTCCAATGGATTGGATTCCCCTGTATTGTCTGGGGACTACGGCGTAGTGGCCTAGTACTTCTGTAGTCGATGAGTCGAGTGAATTATTACAGAGATAATAATTCACTGAGTTAGAAGGAGTTCTGACAGGTATGACTCACGGCCAGCTCGATATTGGGCCTAGAGGGTCACACACATATGGTAGGCATTGCGATGAGTAGAGGTTCGGATATGAGATATCCGACGGAGCCCTTGTCTTATTGGATGCAGATCCAATACCCACTAGGGAAAGGACCCATTAGGGTTTTGACACGGGATCTCTATAAATAGGAGGGATTCACAGCCTCATAGGCTAGAGTCTTTGCTTGCCCTTCCTATTCTCCTCTCCCTCTCCACCTCAGAGTAGGCCTGGAGTTTTGAGGAGCGTCGTCGCAACCCTGCTGTGTGGATCACCGCTAGAGAGGAGGACGCTTGACCTCCTTCACCCTCTCCTAAGGATCTGCAAGGAAACAGGGATATACGATCTCCCTAGGTAACACAATCTCTATACGCAGTTTTGTGTTTTTGCGGATTTTGCGCACCAATCTTCGCACGACGATGAACATCCTTTTGGGAATCGGGGATTTTTGTTTTCTTGTTCTTTCGCTGCGCATATGATGTCGCCCCCTATGATTTCCCAACAGTGGTATCAGAGCCAGGTTGTTCGTGCGAATGATTGGTTTTGAACTGCGTGTGTTGTGTTTAGGAAGAATATTGACGTCAAAATCATTGACGCAAAAGCGAGGAAGGGCAGCAACAGTTGCTGCCCTCGATCTGCCAGCCACCTGCAGTGGCAGCCGCAGCTGCAGCCGCAGCCAGGCAGCACAGCGCCGGCGCATGCGCAAGCGCTGTGCCTGCAGCAGCCGGCCGGCGGTCTGCTTGCAGCAGGCTTGCTGCCGGCGGGGCTGGCAGCCCGCGGGTAGAGGCGCCTGCAGCCGCTGAGCCCGCGGGCAGAGGCGCCGCGGGGCAGCAGCGAGGGCTGAGGCACCGCAGGCGCCTGTGGCCGCTGCTCCCACTGGCAAAAACCCCGCAGGGGCGGCCGCCAGCAAGGCAGCACCGCCTGCGGGCGCTGCCTCGCGGGCAGAACCGCCCGCGGGGGCGCCCACCTGCAGCGGCAGCGCCCCCAGCGGGCGTGCCGCCTGAAGGCGAGGGCAGTGCCCTCGCCCCGCCGCACAGGCCGCCGCCGGCAGGGTGGCGGCGGCGGCAGCAGCGAAAGGAGAAAGGGCATTAGGGTTTTCTGATCAAAAGACAGTTTTGCCCCTCGGAATTTGAGAAATTCCAGTTTCTGTCTTTTGTCCAAATTACGAAAATACCCTTAGGAATTGAGAAATTCCCTATATATCCCTGATTTCAGAAAATATTAATTAATTAAAAGGTTTAGTTGATTATTATTTTTATTATTATCTAGTAGTCCTACATGATGATGATTATTTATACATGTGATGTATGATGAGTGGACGGATGATCATGGACCGTGTGATGTGTGTACTTGTGATTATTATTATTGAGGTCTGCGAACCTCCATTATATTTCTCGTTTATTGTTGGGCCTGCGTGCCTATGATTAAGTTGTAATCACATGAGGAGGCGCAGCGGGAGCGTGGATGCCATAGCGGGACCCACGAGACGGACGATCGTGATGCATGGAGATGCATCAAGATGTCGACGGAACCGACGAGGACGAGATGGACGATCACAAGGCATGGAGATGCACCGTTGCACACATAGATCTTGATGTGAGTGATTAGGCCTACTGGCTCGGGCCTAATCATATTAGGTTGTGGTCCATGATCATCTGGTATGATTGCTTATACACATACTAGATATGTATATATATTTGCATGCGATGTAGATATATATTAAATATGCATATGTGTGACATGTCATATTAGGAGACCAAATCATAGAAACATCTCTCGATAATATTAAGTCGGTAAACGTGAGGCAATTAGATTGACCCACGTGGCCTTCCATCGTTATGAGTAGGAACCGAATCCCGGTGTAGGTTGAGTTGGTCGAGTCCCTCGAGACTCACCTATATCGCGATTCGCTATCTTGCTTACGACATAGAGATGTCACCGGTGACCTGAGGGCATGATATGCTTGGTCGAGTCCCTCGAGGGTATATCATCAAATCAGACTCATCTTGTAACGAAGGTGTTGACTTAACCGAGCATCATGGTTGGTCGAGTCCCTCGAGGCCATGGTGATTCGGAGGCCGAACAGGACGGGAATCACAAGGAGTTGTGATCGGCAAGAGTTGTCTACCTTTTAGGCTTAGTGTGATTGGTCGAGTCCCTCGAGGTTACACTAAGACGCTGATTGGATCCTGATCCCCACTAGAAGTCTGCCGGAGACTTCCGTTTCACGTGCTGAGGGTGTCGCGTGACTCGTTAGTAAAATAGTGGGAGCATATTAAGATAGAAGTCCATATCTTGATAGTTTATTTCTTGCAAAATCTGCATGTTATTCATTTTTGCTACATCTTTATTTTCAGAAAATGTCGCTTTCAAATCCCTTACGTGGCATACTTGATGTCAACCGCCTCACTGGTCCAAATTATACGGATTGGCTCCGTAACTTGAGAATTGTTCTCACAGCGGAGAAAATCGTGTACGTCCTTGATACAGTGATGCCTACGCCCGAAGAAGGGGCAAGCGAGGATGAGATCGCTCGCTACGTGAAGTACATTGATGACTCCACTCTTGCTCAGTGCTATATGTTGGGCTCTATGACTCCAGAGTTACAGAGACAACATGAAAAGATGGATGCCAGATCCATTCTCCTACATGTCCGTAAATTGTTTGAGGAACGGGGAAGGACTCAACGATATGAGATATCCAAGAGCCTTTTCCGCGCTAGGATGACTGAGGGGACACCGGTTCAGAACCATGTCCTAAAGATGATTGAGTGGATAGAGAAACTCACAGGTCTAGGAATGGTCCTAGAGGATAACTTGTGTGTGGACATTGTGCTTCAGTCCCTACCAGATTCCTTTTCACAGTTCATAATGAATTTTAATATGAACAAGCTTGAGGTGACTCTCCCAGAGCTCCTCAATATGTTGAGGGAGGCAGAGAGTACTATTAAGAAAGAGAAGCCAGTTCTCTACACTGGTGAGACCAGAAAGAAAAGGAAAGCAGAAAGGTCCCTTAAGAAGGGAAAGGGCAAGGGCAAACAAGGTAAAGCAAAGGTTGCTAAGAAAGACCCAACAAAGGACAAAGGCCAATGCTTCCACTGTGGTAAAGATGGGCACTGGAAGAGAAACTGCAAAGAGTACCTTGCAGAAAGGGCGAAACAAAAGCTTGATGAAGCTTCAGGTACATTCATGATCAGTCTCCATTTGTCAGACTCTTATGATAACACATGGGTATTAGATACCGGTAGTGCTTATCATATATGCAATTCGTTGCAGGTTCTGGCAAGGCCTAGGAGACTAGAGAGAGGCGAGATGGACCTCAAGATGGGTAATGGAGCAAAAGTTGCTGTATTAGCTATTGGCGAGGTCGCCCTACATCTGCCTAGTGGAGCTTTTATTGCATTAGATGCATGTTATTTTGTTCCTTCTATTATCAAAAACATTATCTCTATTTCATGTTTAACAATTAGTGGATATAAATTTGTTTTTGAGAACAATGGTTGTTCGATATTATTAGATGATAAGATCATCACGAAAGGAACATTGCATAATGGTTTATTTATGTTAGACACCACTCCACATATCATGAATATAAATGTGTCCAAAAGGAAACGAGATGAGTTGAACAATGCATACCTGTGGCATTGTAGGCTAGGTCACATCCATGAAAGAAGGATTCAAAAGTTGCTAAATGATGGATATCTAGATCCATTCGACTATGTGTCATATGCAACTTGTGAGCCTTGCATTCGTGGAAAACTGACCAACTCTCCATTTAGTGGAACTGGAGAGAGAGCCACTGAGTTGTTGGAACTCATACATAGTGATGTATGTGGACCCATGTCAACTCATACCATTGGAGGTTACTCCTACTTCATTACATTTACTGATGATTTCTCAAGGTATGGATATGTGTACTTAATGAAGTACAAGTCCGAGGCCTTTGAGAAATTCAGAGAGTATAAGAATGAGGTGGAGAACCAGACTGGAAAGAGTATCAAAACTCTTCGATCAGATCGAGGAGGTGAGTACTTAAGTACAAAGTTTACTCACTTCCTCAAGGACCATGGGATCTTATCCCAATGGACACCTCCTTATACACCTCAGCTCAATGGTGTCTCTGAAAGGAGAAATCGTACATTATTAGATATGGTACGGTCCATGATGAGTTTCGCTGACCTACCCATCTCATTCTGGGGATATGCCCTAGAAACCGCAGCTTACCTTCTGAACAGAGTTCCAACTAAGTCGGTAGTGTCTACACCATATGAGATATGGAAAGGGAAGAAGCCTGATCTTAAGGTTGTTAAGATTTGGGGCTGCCCAGCCCACGTTAAAAGACACAACCCCGATAAGTTAGAATCAAGGACAGAGCGATGCAAATTTGTGGGACACCCCAAGGAAACTTGTGGGTATTATTTCTATCATCTCGAGGACAAAAAGGTCTTTGTAGCTAAGAGAGCAGTGTTCCTTGAGAAGGAATACATTCTTGGTGGAGACAGTGGGAGAATGATAGAGTTGAGCGAGGTTGGAGAACCAAGCTCAAGCACCACTCTACAGCCCGAGTCTGTTCAGGTATCTAATACACAAATTTTCAACTTTACGCAGGTCTGATAGAGTATCCCATCCTCCTGAGAGATATGTGGGACATATTAGAGCAGAGGATGTAGAGGATATTGATCCTCAGACCTACGAGGAGGCTATTATGAGTATAGACTCCGGGAAGTGGAAAGAAGCCATGAATTTAGAGATGGATTCTATGTACTCCAATAAGGTTTGGAACCTAGTTGATGCACCCGAAGGTATTGTACCCATCGGTTGCAAGTGGATCTTTAAGAAAAAGATCGGAGTAGATGGAAAGGTAGAGACCTATAAAGCAAGGCTAGTGGCTAAGGGGTATCGTCAAAGGCAAGGTGTTGACTACGACGAAACTTTCTCACCCGTAGCAATGCTAAAATCCATCAGAATTCTATTGGCTATTGCAGCACACTATGATTATGAGATCTGGCAGATGGATGTGAAAATCGCATTCCTCAACGGGAACCTGGAGGAGGAGGTGTATATGATGCAACCTGAGGGATTCGTGTCCAAGAACTGCCTAGATAAGGTGTGTAGGTTGCTTAGATCCATTTATGGACTAAAGCAAGCTTCCCGAAGTTGGAACATAAGATTTGATGAGGCAATCAGATCTTATGACTTCGTTAAGAACGAAGATGAGCCTTGTGTATACAGAAAGGTAAGTGGGAGCGCTATTAGCTTTTTGGTGTTATATGTGGATGACATCCTCATCATTGGGAATGACATAGGAATGCTATCCACAATAAAGGCTTGGTTATCTAGACACTTCTCCATGAAGGACTTAGGAGAAGCATCTTATATCTTGGGGATTAGAATCTATAGAGATAGATCCAAAAGGATGCTTGGCTTGTCCTAGTCCAGGTACATAGAAACTATTGTCAAAAGGTTTGGCATGGAAAATTCCAAGAGAGGTCTCATACCGATGAGACATGGGATATCGCTTTCTACGAGTATGTCCCCAAAGACTCCAGAAGAAAGGGCGAACATGGATATGATACCTTATGCCTCAGCAATAAGGTCTATCATGTATGCCATGCTATGTACTAGGCCTGATATAGCGCATGCTCTGAGTGTCACGAGCAGGTATCAGGCGGATCCAGGCTTGGAGCATTGGAAAGCAGTAAAGTGTATCCTTAAGTACTTGAGAAGGACTAAGGATCTTTTACTAGTATATGGAGGTAATAGCCTTAAGGTTGAAGGCTACACTGACTCAAGTTTTCAGTCTGATGTCGATGATAGCAAGTCGAATTCAGGGTATGTGTACACCTTGAATGGAGGAGCAGTGTGCTGGAAGAGTTCCAAGCAAGATATCACTGCTGACTCGACCATAGAGGCGGAGTACATTGCCGCATTAGATGCAGCAAAGGAGGGAGTTTGGGAGTCGATACAGATAGCGACAAGTCGACATCCTTATATTGCGACAACTATGGGGTGATTACTCAAATAAGGGAACCCGGGTCTCATCAGAAGTGTTCTGAGGAGGTTCCAGCTTATAAGAGAGATCGTAACCCGAGGAGATGTAGCAGTGGAAAGAGTTCCATCCGAAGATAACATTGCAGATCCACTGACAAAGCCGTTGTCTCATTTTGTCTTTGAGCGTCACAGGGGTCTGATGGGGATCAGACACATAGGTGATTGGCTTTAGGTCAAGTGGGAGATTGCTAGTCATAGGTGCCCAGCAAGCCAATCACGTGAGTGATGGCACGTGTGACTTGATACAGAATCTTTTTGCTTATTATATTTTGGCGTATATCACTTTATAACTATTGCATAAATGCATATATATTGTGATGTCCTTGGATTTGTGCAATGGGAATCGGATCGTGATGAGATCACGATAATGAGACCGATTCACCTTTAAACACATATCCTAAATAATCCCGGTCATAGGTTACTCGAGAGGGACATCGTGATAACCGGATAGACTGGTGTGCTGTATACCCGTCCATATGATGGATGCAGCTGGTCTCATAGCTGCTCGTGTAGGGACACTAGGGATACAGTACAGGTGCTCATTGGAGAATGAGTTCACTGATTGATCCGCTTACGGAATGCTGGATGGTTGATGATGCCTTATTGTCAGACAACGATTCCGTAGTCCTAGTGGTGTATCTGGTTCTTAGACTTGAGACACCAAGGATGTCCTGTATGAGTGCTCCACTCTTTGATACCAGACTTATAGGTTTGGCTGTTCCCAGATCTAGTACAGCTGGTCATTGGGAGTGGTAGTCGACCTTACGAGGGCTATTGAGTGTCGATAGAGGATCATCCACTCTCGGTATCATGAGAGGAATATCCCATGTGTTCTTGCTCAGACAAATCCCTGGCCAGGGTCATTCGGGTTGAGAGAGAAAGAGTTCTCCGGGAGAATCCGATTAGAGCGAGACTCGAGTAGAAACCGTATGGGTCTGACAGCACCATGCTCGATATACGGTCTCTGGGATATTAGATGGATGAGGGACTATAGGTACATGGTAACTGAGGACAGACAGGTCCAATGGATTGGATTCCCCTGTATCGTCTGGGGACTACGGCGTAGTGGCCTAGTACTTCTGTAGTCGATGAGTCGAGTGAATTATTACAGAGATAATAATTCACTGAGTTAGAAGGAGTTCTGACAGGTATGACTCACGGCCAGCTCGATATTGGGCCTAGAGGGTCACACACATATGGTAGGCATTGCGATGAGTAGAGGTTCGGATATGAGATATCCGACGGAGCCCTTGTCTTATTGGATGCAGATCCAATACCCACTAGGGAAAGGACCCATTAGGGTTTTGACACGGGATCTCTATAAATAGGAGGGATTCACAGCCTCATAGGCTAGAGTCTTTGCTTGCCCTTCCTATTCTCCTCTCCCTCTCCACCTCAGAGTAGGCCTGGAGTTTTGAGGAGCGTCGTCGCAACCCTGCTGTGTGGATCACCGCTAGAGAGGAGGACGCTTGACCTCCTTCACCCTCTCCTAAGGATCTGCAAGGAAACAGGGATATACGATCTCCCTAGGTAACACAATCTCTATACGCAGTTTTGTGTTTTTGTGGATTTTGCGCACCAATCTTCGCACGACGATGAACATCCTTTTGGGAATCGGGGATTTTTGTTTTCTTGTTCTTCCGCTGCGCATATGATGTCGCCCCCTATGATTTCCCAACAAAGTGTGCAGGAGTAACTACGATAACCAGAAAACACAAAGCTGTAAGGATCAAGAGCACTAAGAGGGGGGGGGGGGGGGGTGAATTAGTGCAGCGAAAATCTTTCAACTATAAAACACGTTCGATCGAAAAGAACGATTTCGGTGTGAAAGCCGATTCTAAGAATACTTTAACTTAAGATCAAGCGAGATGACGTTAAAATCAATCTACGAAGGCAGTTTGCAGTTCTGATGAAAAACAGAATATAAGCATAAACTGAAATACGACGTTCGTACGAAGAAGCTGATTTACGTCTAAATGATGATTTGTAAATCACTTGATTAGGCGAGTTGCAGTTTAAGCAAGGACATAAAGGTAGTTTGTAGTTATGATTGAAATCAAAACGTAAACGTAAACTGAAATATGATGATCGTACGAAAAAACATATTTACGTCTAAATGCTGATTCAGAAAGTGCAAAGCTTGAAACCCGATCGTATATGCGTAGAAAGCAGTAAGCTATAGAGGAGGTTTACAGTAAAGATAATATGCTCAAAGTAAATGCAAACCGAGATTTAGAGTGGTTCGGTCAATCTTGACCTACTCCACTTTTGGCTTCCTCCACCGACGAGGTCATCGACGTCAACTTGAGGCCTTCTTTCAATAGGCGAAGGCCAACCACCCTTTTACAGTTTCATTCCTTTTGACGGGCTTAGGAGACAACCCTTACAGAATTTTCTCTCCTCTCTTTACAACTCAGAACTTGGAAGAAAAGAGGGAGAAGAACTTTTGGCCTTTACAACAATTTTGAGCTCTAAAAATCACTGAACAAGATCAAGATTTCAGTGTTAGTTCATGCTCTTTCAGTGCTGAATGGGTGGGATATTTATAGGCCCCAACCTAGTTCAAATTTGGAGCTCAAAACTGTCAATTCCCAAAATTTCGGGATCAGGCGGTTGCACCTCCTGACTGGAGCGGTTGCACCGCCTGGCAGAGCTCGAAGACTGAGCCTCTAGGCGGTGCTACCTCTTGTCAGGGGTGGTTGCACCTCTTGCCAGAGCTCGAAGACTGAGCTCAGGCGGTTGCACCTCCTGACTGAGGCGGTTGCACCGCTTGGCAAAGCTCGAAGATTGAGCTCAAGCGGTGCCACCTCCTGTCAGGGGAGGTTGCATAGCCCAGTCTCGCTCGGAGACTGAGCCTAGGCGGTGCCACCTCCTGGCTGGGGCAGTTGCACCACCCAGTCTCACTCGGAGACTTAGCCTAGGCGGTGCTACCTCCTGGCCTGGGCGGTTGCACCTCCCACAGCAATCAGGGTCCGAATGGGTTGATACATTCGGCCCAATTTGGGTTTTTTAGGGGCCTAATTGCCCCAAGATTAAGTTACTGGGATCACCTCCCATTTCTAACTTAATCATTATACTAACTACGATATTTTCTAAGACGTTTACTGCAACTTGCTCTAGTGCGTCAATCGCTTCTTCCGGCGAGCTTCCGGCGAACTTTCATCGATCATCCGATGAACCCTCGGTGATGCTCCTGCCGACTTCCGGCAAACTCCTGGACTTGCGACGATCCACTTGGCGAGTTCCGATGAGCTTCTTTGGCAAGCTTATGGACTTCTCGGATTTGTTCCCGCAGAACCTCCGACGACTATCCGAACTTCCGTCGAACTCTCGAACTCCCAATGTGATCATTGTCTTGACTTCGGCGCAACTCCTACTGCATGTCTTACTTTCATCGTAGTTAATCCTGCACATGTAAACAAAACTTCGATCGAGACAATTAATCCTAAGCAATTAACCAAGTTTTCCGGCATTTCATTGGTCCCTCGACGCTTCGTCCGAATCTTCGGCGCATCATCCTTTCCTATGGCCTATTGCCCAATCGGCCAGTTGGCTCCGCAACTCCGATATCCTTGGCACAATACCCGCTCTTCTTGGCCCGATGCCCGAGTCCACGGCCCGAAGCCTTCTGTCGATACGTCGACCGATCCACTAGCCCGACGTCCAATCTTCTGACATGTTCCTCCGGCACAACATGATTTTCCTGCTTTAATTGTCTCATCCTGATTGAGGCATCCTGCGTCACTCAAAACGCAGATTAAATCATAAACATATATCAAGTAGTTTCATCATCAAAATATGAGCTTCAACAATCTCCCCCTTTTTGATGATGACAACCACTTGATGACGGAGTTAAACTTCACTCCCAGAGTTTAAACAAACTCCCCCTATCAATATGTCATATTGATAAAACCTTGAATTCAAACTGAATTTAAGTCATTACAATATTCATCATGAATACTTGCAACACGTCATCATGAACTTATGCATAAACTTATGCATAACATCATACTTCTCCCCCTTTGTCATCAACAAAAAGGAGAAGTACCACAATCAACCGTTTGTGATATTGGTTCAACTCATTGCATGCAAAACATAATATCAAGTTTTATCATTATGCAAGTTTGCTATTATCAAATATCAACATGTAAAATTGCGATGTAAGCTTTTGATATCATAACGCAAACATTTCAAGTGTTTATCAATTATAGCATTTCATCACATGGTAAGATATCAACGCGTAAAATTACGATACAAGTTCTTGACATCTGAACACATGATGCAGACATGGCATAATGCAAATTTGGCAATCATAGCATTAGTGTTCATAGCATCAATTCATATATTTCTCCCCCTTTGTCGTCAACAAAAAGGAGAACGATATAAGCAAATTTTAAATATAAGTGCGATGCCATAAGCAGGTTCATGTCATTTTTCAACAAAAAGTGATAAGATACCAAATATTCAAACATTTCAAGGAAAACATGACATGGAGATAGCTTTGAAAACTTCTTCCATTTTATTTGTTATTTTCTTTTTGCATGACGGAGGAAAGCTATTTCTGAGCTTACTCGAATGAAGTTAAAATCGATAAGATATTAAAGCACGCTTCATTTTTACAAGTATCAAGACATGTATCAAATCCTTGTACGTAAAAATGACTTCCTTTTTCAAGAAGGAATTTATAAGCAGGAATCATTTCATCAAATCCATTTCTTAAAACAAAATATTGTTCACATGATAAGTGTATAAGAGATGTATTTGCTGATTGATTCCATATGGTAAAAATTAATGATATGAATTAAACTTGATATGACATATGCTTATTAAGTCTGGAAGAGGATAATTCGAAAATCCAATTGTTAGGATGCCAATAGTTAAGAGAATCCGAAAATGAAATTAACACTTTCATGCATTCGGACAAGGTTGTGCTATTGATTTTCAAATACAATCATGAGGACAAAACATGCTTATTATCATGGAAATTTTTGTATCCAAAGCACATAATTTCCAACCTATTATTAGGGCATGTAATTGTGTAAAATCATCATAGCAGTCGAGTGATTTGATCATTCAATCAAGAAAGTCCAAAAATTAATTTTAACAAGTTCAATCATTCGGACATATTTTTGCCATAGTTTTTCAAATACAATTATGAAGATAAGACATGCACATCATTATGATAGTACGATAGCAAGTTTACAATATACAAGCTAGCAAAAAATTTTCAACATTTTAAGACACGAAAGCTAGCAATTTTCTCTTTGAGATATGCACATTAGCAACTCTTTCTCTCCCTATGTCATTGGGAAAGAGAAGGGAAGACCCTTTACATTAATTTTTAAATCATGACAAGGGAAGTTTTCAATCTTATTTGTGCATCATTATATTTTTAAATTCGAACATGCACAATTTCAAAAACCTTATATGTCATTCATGCATGATACTGAATAAATCAATCAATATTATGAGCATATCATACATGATACTTAAATTTTTAACTATTTATCAATATTTTGATCATGATACCAAACATTCATCATTTAGAGTATTCATGACATTAAATTAACATACATCATTTTAGTAACAACTCATAGCATTTTAAATCATGATTTACATCATATGCAATACATCACATCATAATTAAAAAGCTCAAGTATTGCATGCATCATTACAAATCATAAATGCTTCATATCATGATGGTATCAATTTTATCAAATTATATCTTACCATGCATGATCATAACTTTTCATTTGTATACATCAAAATAAATTAATTAATATTTCATGTATTCATATCATCACATAAGGAATATCAAGAAGAGTTGGTAATGAGATTTACGAATCATATAGACAAATTATGAATATTAAGAGACATATTATGATTCTTTTTAGATAACTCAAATAGCAAAAAGAAAGAATCACAGTAAGTTATTTTGATTTATAAAAAGAATTCTCAAGTTATAATTCCAAGAAATCATGATTCATTTCAATAAATTTCAATAAGAACACATCATCAAAATCTCAACATTACTTTCAAGAGATTCAAAATGGCATAGATAATTTTATTGATCTCTTAGTGAAAAAGTCAATACAGTAGAGAAAAATAAATTTTCAAGAAAAATACTTTTCTCTTTTTAGTTGTTTTAGTTCATATGATTTTATTTCATCTATGCCAAACATGTAGCATGTTTTAAAATCGAAAGTGCAAGTTTTATTACAACAAAGATCAATAAGGCACTTTCATTACCGTGAAAATCGAAAATCACAAGATTCATCATCCATAATTATAAAACCAATAAACATGATTTTTAAAATCTCATGCATAGAATAAAATCATGGTATCAAAACATCATTATATCATCAAGCATGATTTCATATTTTCAATCAAAATCATTTTGTTTGTTTATCATAAAATATGTATTTTTCATGATTATTTTCAAAACTACTAGCATGATCATAAATTTTGCATTGTCATCATATATTTTTTTTAACATGTAATTTTCTAGAAAATTAATTCTATATTAAAAAGAAAATGTATTATGAAGAGCATCATGTAATTTCGAAATAATTCAAGAGAGTTGAGTTACTTACATTGTAGTCGAAGCCCGTCAAAGCCCAATTCGCCATTTCACCTTTGGAAGTTCTTGATTCATCCTTGGTTGCCTTCCTCTTCTTTGGCCTCTTCCTTCATTCAAGTTCATTGTCTATTTTAGATTTTTGTTTAATAAACTTATTAAGATTTAGTGTTCGAAGTTCAAGTTCATCATTGTCCTCATCACTTGAGTCATCGCTCAAGTGGCATTCATTTGTCCGGAGTTCCAAATCCTTCCTGTTCTTTGGAAGGTGATTGTGTTCAACATGTTCATCATGTGCATTGTGCACTATTTCATATGTCATCAACGAACCAATTAGTTCTTCAAGTGGTAAGTTGTTTAGGTTTTTAGCTTCTTGTATTGCAGTTACTTTTGAATCCCACTTCTTAGAAAGAGAACGCAAAATCTTGTTTACGAGTTCAAAATCCGAAAAACATTTTCCAAGAGCTCTTAAACTAGTGACGACATCCGTGAAACGGGTGTACATGTCGCCTATAGTCTTACTTGGTTGCATTCGAAAAAGCTCAAAATCATGCAATAAAAAGTTAACTTTCGAGTCTTTGACTCTACTAGTTCCCTCGTGCATGATTTCAAGTGTTCGCCAAATGTCAAAAGTCATTTCGCACGTAGAAATCCGATTGAACTTATTTTTGTCCAAAGCGCAAAATAAAGCATTCATAGCCTTTGCGTTTAAAGAAAAATACTTCTTCTCCAAATCTGACCATTTGTTCATCGGTTTAGAGGGAAGTTGAAAACCGTTTTCAATGATATTCCATAAATCCAGATTCACAGAAATCAAGAAAACTCTCATTCGAGTTTTCCAATAAGTGTAGTCCAATCCGTTAAACAACGGTGGACGAACAACCGATAAGCCCTCTTGAAGAGCCATTTCTCTCGGGTGTATATCCGAAATGAGAAATACCGGGCTTTGATACCAATTGTTAGGATCAAGAGCACTAAGAGGGGGGGGGGGGGTGAATTAGTGCAGCGGAAATCTTTCAACTATAAAACACGTTCGATCGATAAAAACGATTTCGGTGTGAAAGCCGATTCTAAGATTACTTTAACTTAAGATCAAGCGAGATGACGTTAAAATCAATCTATGAAGGCAGTTTGCAGTTATGATGAGAACCAGAATATAAGCGCAAACTGAAATACGACGTTCGTACGAAGAAGCTAATTTACGTATAAATGCTGATTCGTAAATCAGCATTTATATGCGAGATGCAGTTTAAGCAAGGACATAAAGGTAGTTTGAAGTTATGATTGAAATCAAAATGTAAATGCAAACTGAAATATGATGATCGTACGAAAAAATAGATTTACCTCTAAACGCTGATTCGGAAAGTGCAAAGCTTGAAACCCGATCGTATATGCGCAAAAAGCAGTAAGCTTTAGAGGAGGTTTGCAGTAAAGATAATATGCTCAAAGTAAATGCAAACCGAGATTTAGAGTGGTTTGGTCAATCTTGACCTACTCCACTTTTGGCTTCCTCCATCGACGAGGTCACCGACGTCAACTAGAGGTCTTCTTTCAATAGGCGAAGGCCAACCACCCTTTTACAGTTTCACTCCTTTTGATGGGCTTAGGAGACAACCCTTACAGAATTTTCGCTCCTCTCTTTACAACTCAGAACATGGAAGAAAAGAGGGAGAAGAACTTTTGGCTTTTACAACAATTTTGAGCTCTAAAATCACTAAACAAGATCAAGATTTCAGTGTTAGTTCATGCTCTTTTAGTTCTGAATGGGTGGGGTATTTATAGGCCCCAACCTAGTTCAAATTTGGAGCTCAAAACTGTTAATTCCTGGAATTTTGGGATCAGGCGGTTGCACCTCCTGACTTGAGCAGTTGCACCGCTTGGCAGAGCTCGAAGACTGAGCCTCTGGGTGGTGCTACCTCTTGTCAAGGGCGGTTGCACCTCTTGCCAGAGCTCGAAGACCGAGCTCAAGCAGTTGCACCTCCTGACTGAGGCGGTTGCACCGCCTGGCAGAGCTCGAAGACTGAGCTCAAGCAGTGCCACCTCCTGTTAGGGGAGGTTGCACCGCCCAGTCTTGCTCGGAGACTAAGCCCAGGCGGTGCCACCTCCTGGCTGGGGCGGTTGCACCTCGCACAACAATCAGGGTCCGAATGGGTTGATCCATTCGGCCCAATTTGGGTTTTTTAGGGGCCCAATTGCCCCAAGATTAAGTTAATGGGATCACCTCCCATTTCCAACTTAATCATTGTGCTAACTACGATATTTTCTAAAACGTTTACTGTAACTTGCTCCGGTGCGTCAATCGCTTCTTCCGGCGAACTTCCGTCGATCATCCGATGAACCCTCGGTGATGCTCCTGCGGACTTCCGGCAAACTCTTGGACTTGCGACGATCTCCTTGGCGAGTTCCAACGAGCTTCTTTGGCACGCTTATGGACTTCTCGGATTTGTTCCCGCAGAACCTCCGACGACTGTCCGAACTTCCATCGAACTCCCAACGTGATCATTGTCTTGACTCCGGCGCAACTTCTACTGCATGTCTTACTTTCATCGTAGTTAATCCTGCACATATAAACAAAACTTCGATCGAGACAATTAATCCTAAGCAATTAACCAAGTTGTCCGGCATGTCATTGGTCCCTCGACGCTTCGTCCGATTCTTCGGTGCATCGTCCTTTCCTACAGCCTATTGCTCAATCGGCCAGTTGGCTCCGCAACTCCGATATCCTTGGCACAATACCTGCTCTTCTTGGCCCGATGCCCGAGTCCACGGCCTGAAGCCTTTTGTCAATACGTCGACCGATCCACCGGCCCGACGTCTAATCTTCTGACATGTTCCTCCGGCACAACATGATTTTTCTGCTTTAATTGTCTCATCCTGATCATGGCATCTTGCATCACTCAAAACACAGATTAAATCAGAAATATATATCAAGTAGTTTCATCATCAAAATACGAGATTCAACAAAAGCATGAATACCTGAGTCAAGTTCGATGGACGTTTAAGAGTCCGTAGAATCGTCGGAGATGCTGCCGGAACCAACCGAGAAGAAATCAGGAACCTGTCGGAATTTTTGGAAGTTCGCCGAAGAGATCGTCGGAGGTTCACGGAGATCACCGAGAAGGCTCGGCTAGTCGTTAAAGTCATCACAAGTTCGAGAGCTTGTTGGGAGTCCGTCGGAAGAAGTTCGTCGGAAAGCTCGCCGGAACAAGACTCGACGTTCGCGGTTGAAAACTTGCTTAGGATGTGTTTTGTTATGTATTTCACTTGTAATTAGGATTAGGATTAAGAGATAATCCTATATCCTGGTTAGGGTTCAACTGGGCCTAAAATTAGACTTGGTTTGGGCTAAATTTGAAGCCCAACAAGTGAACCGAAGGGTCTGGCGGTGGCACCGCCAGACTGGGCGGTGGCACCTCCCAACACCCGAGAGCTGGGCGGTGGCACCACCTAGCACTATCAATGTCTGACAGTGACAGGCGGTGGCACCGCCAGCATCGGGAACCCAAAGAGAATTCAAATTTTGGAGCCCAAATTTGAATCCTCTTGAGACTTATAAATACCCCTCAAATCTCAGCTGAGATCATAACTTTTTGAGTAGCAATTATTTGAGAGAAAGGCCTTAAAAAAGTCTTAACTAGTCTTGTTTTCAATTTGCTAGTGTTCACCTCCTTCTTTCTTGCTAAAAATCTGTAAGAGAGTGAACCACTTGTAAAAAGTTGTAAGAGGGGTATTCACCCTTCCCTTTCAAGAGATTTGCTAGTGGAAGGTGGGAGCCTCATCGAAGAGAGGCCTCGCAAGTGGATGTAGGTCGCTTGACCGAACCACTTTAAAAACGGCGTAATCTCTGGTTTACATTTCATTACTGTTATTTACATTACTGCAAACCTTCTTGCTTGCTTTATTTCCTCATTACATTTGCTGCACAACTTTGCGAATACGCTTTCAAGTTAAGCACTTCCGATTCCGATTTTTATCGTACGAAAGATTTGTCGAAACCAACGTTTTAATCCGCTGCACTAATTCACCCCCCCTCTTAGTGCCGCTCTGATCCTAACACCGTTATGATGGAAGTCACCATTACGGATCAATACTCCCGCTATGATGGTTGAGCCAAGACCCGCTCGATTACGAAGAAACCTTTGCTCCCGTGGCTCGATTAGAAGCCATAAGGATGCTCCTTGCCTATGCTAGTAGTAATAATTTTAAACTATTTCAAATGGATGTCAAAAGTGCTTTCTTGAATGGTTTTATTTCCGAAGAAGTATATGTCGAACAACCTCCCCGATTTGAAAATTCTCTTCTTCCTAACCATGTTTTCAAATTGACTAAAGCCCTCTATGGCTTGAAACAAGCTCCTAGAGCTTGGTATGAAAGGCTTAGTTCCTTTCTTATTTTAAATAATTTTACTAAAGGCAAGGTTGATACTACATTGTTTGTTAAATATTTTAAAAATAATTTTCTTATTGTGCAAATTTATGTTGACGATATTATTTTTGGCTCTTCGGATGAATCACTATGTGAATCATTTGCCAAATGTATGAGTCATGAATTTGAAATGAGTTTAATGGGTGAATTAACTTTCTTTTTGGGATTACAAATCAAACAACTTAGTGATGGTATATTTTTTAACCAATCTAAATATATATTAGAATTGTTAAAATGATTTAACATGGATAATTCAAAAGCAATAAACACCCTTATGAGTACTGCGACTAAGTTAGATATGGATGAAAATAGTGAAAATTTTGATCAAAAAACATATAGGGGAATGATAGGTAGTCTACTCTACCTCACCGCGACTAGACCGGATATTATGTTTAGTGTAGGACTTTGCACTAGGTATCAATCAAATCCTAAATTATCTCATCTTAAAAATGTTGAAAGAATATTTAGGTATCTTAAAGGAACTCCAAATCTAGGACTGTGGTATCCAAAATCTGAAAATTTTGATTTAATAGCTTATGCAGATGTCGATTTTGGTGAATGTAGGATAGATAGAAAAAGTACATCTAGAACATGCTAATTTTTAGGACATGCACTTGTTTCTTGAACTTCCAAGAAACAAAATTCAATTGCACTATCTACGGCGGAAGCCGAATACATTACTGCAAGTGCATGCTGTGCACAAGTTGTTTGGATGAAAAATACATTCGAAGACTATGGAATTCACTTTAAAAACATTCCCATAAAATGTGATAATACTAGTGTCATATGTCTTACTAAAAATCCAATTCAGCACTCTAGAACTAAGCACATCGACGTTATGCATCATTTCATACGCGATCATGTCCTTAACAATGATGTTGTTCTAGAATTCATTGACACAAAGCATCAATTAGCAGATATATTTACAAAAGCCTTGAATGAAGACCAATTTGAATTCATTAGAAGGGAATTAGGTATGTTAAATTGTCCCTAAGAATAAACTTGTTTGAATGGATTTTCCATAAAGTTTTTTATTCTCTCTTCGTTCCTCGGTGAATCTGATCCTTCTCTTTCGATTCTAAATGACTTGTTAAATTATCTTATCCTATCTTGAGTCAAACACCGCTCCCATCCGATCAAGATTAATGATTTTATGATATTTTGAATCTCGAAATTGATTTTGATGACTTGATTATGAGTTTCAAGTTGACGAATTGAATTTGAATGGATTTGTATTCGAATTATGATCTTGACTTATTGGAGTTACTACTTGAAACTTTTTTTCTTATCCCAATCTCTTCTTTGTACATCTACAATTTTTGTTATTTATAGAAAGAAAAGATTTGATAATATGGATGAATGCTGAATTTTCCTTTAAGATGAACTCTGCGTAAATATTTTAGCATACTTAATTTTGAATGATAAAATCTTTGTATGATCAATGATAATATAGATGAATGATGTATGATCAATGATAAAATCTTTGTATGACAAATTATGTGCTTCAAGTCTCATTCCCTTTTTGTTGATGACAAAGGGGGAGAAAAGTGATGACTTGTATCATTTTAATAGCATGACTTATATGAATTGCAAAAGCTTGTGTGATATGAATGTCTTATATGCCTTACAAAATCTTTGAGAATATCGCAAGATTGATTGATCATATTGAAAGCATGCCTTACATTTATATCATGAAATTCATGTTGAAAATCTTTATCTCCTGCCGTAGTAAAAATTGTCTCTTATCATTCGACTTGAAAATGATTTTCATCGAAGTTTTGTATTTACTATTTCTTAATGAGAATAACGATAAGTTCTACGATTAGAACTTATCGGTTTATGCTTGAATTCAATGGATGAAATTCAAGTGTTTTCATCTTCTCATAATATGCCATATAGATAGGGGGAGTTATGTTTAACTCCATCATCAATTGATTGTCATCATCATAAAGGGGGAGATTGTTGAATCTCGGATTTTGATGATAAAATCAATTGATGGGTTAATTGATCTAATCCATATTATTGAGTTAAGTGTGCAGGAGTAACTACGATAACCAGAAAACACAAAGCAAGAATACCGGAGTCAAGTTCGATGGACGTTTAAGAGTCCGAAGAATCGTCGGAGATGCTGCCGAAACCAACCGAGAAGAAATCGGGAACCTGTCGGAATTTTCGGAAGTTCACCGAAGAGATCATCGGAGGTTCACGGAGATCACCGAGAAGGCTCGGCTAGTCATTAAAGTCATCACAAGTTTGGGAGCTTGCTGGGAGTCCGTCGGAAGAAGTTCGTCGGAAAGCTTGTCGGAACAAGACTCGACGTTCACGGTTGAAAACTTGCTTATGATGTGTTTTGTTATGTAGTTCACTTGTAATTAGGATTACGATTAAGAGATAATCCTATATCCTGGTTAGGGGCCAACTGGGCCCAAAATTAGACTTGGTTTGGGCTAAATTTGAAGCCCAACAAGTGAACCGAAGGGTCTGGCGATGGCACCGCCTCGGCTGGGCGGTGGCACCTCCCAACACTATCAATGTCTGACAGTGACAGGCGGTGGCACCGCCACTGACAGGCGGTGGCACCGCCAGCATCGGGAACCCAGAGAGAATTCAAATTTTGGAGCCCAAATTTGAATCCTCTTGAGGCCTATAAATACCCCTCAAATCTCAACTGAGATCACAACTTTTTGAGCAGCAATTATTTGAGAGAAAGGCCTTAGAAAAGTCTTAGCTAGTCTTGTTTTCAATTTGCTAGTGTTCACCTCCTTCTTTCTTGCTGAAAATCTGTAAGAGAGTGAACCGCTTGTAAAAGGTTGTAAGAGGGGTATTCACCCTTCCCTTTCAAGAGATTTGCTAGTGAAAGGTGGGAGCCTTATCGAAGAGGGGCCTCGCAAGTGGATGTGGGTCACTTGACCGAACCACTTTAAAAATGGAGTAATCTCTGGTTTGCATTTCATTATTGGTATTTACATTACTACAAACCTTCTTACTTGCTTTATTTCCTCACTACATTTGCTGCACAACTTTGCGAATATGCTTTCAAGTTAAGCACTTCCGATTCCGATTTTTATCGTACGAAAGATTTGTCGAAACCAATGTTTTAATCCGCTGCACTAATTCACCCCCCCTCTTAGTGCCGCTCCGATCCTAACACCGTTATGATGGAAGTCGCCATTACGGATCAATACTCCCGCTATGATGGTTGAGCCAAGACCCACTATAGCAGAAGTAGCCACGATAAATCAATACTCCTGCTATGACAGTTGAGCCAAACCCATTATGGTGGAAGCCACCATTGTGGATTAATACTCCCGCTGTGACGGTCGAGCCAAGACCCACTACAGCAAAAGCCGCCACGTTGGATCAATACTCTTGCTACATCGATCAAGCAAAGACCTATTATAGTGGATTTGTACTCCCACAACAACGGTCGAGCCAAGGCTCGCTCGCTATAGTGGAGCCCCAAACTAGCACTCTCTCTTGGGAGTAGCAGAACGAGAGCCCACTCCTGCTTCTTGAAGTAGATGGGGAGGCAGTGATAAAAGCAACCTGTTAGTTTGGCAAGTCCCATAGTCCCACATCGGGAAAATCAGACTTGTTGTCTCGTACTGGAACTATAAATAAGGGTCTGAGCTTTGAAGTCAGATGCACCACAAGTGGCACCACAAGAAAAACCTAAGTGTTTGCTTTGGGTTTAAGGCCACACTCAGTTAAATAGTTTGGGCTTATACTTTGGGTTTTTTCTTGTTTAGTATTTTCGGGTGTTTTATGGCCTAGGAACATCTTCCTAAAGCATTTGTAATAGTCTCTTTTATAGTAGTGATTTTCTCCTCTTTCATCCGTGGATGTAGGTCAAAGTCAATTGACCGAACCACGTAAATATGGTGTTCTTGTCGCTTTTATCTTTTACCTTTATTGTCTTTGTTGTGTTGCCAAAATTACCTTGTGGTAAATTTCCTGAGGCTAGCTCTAACACAACCTCCTGAAGTGGAAGGGGGAGGTAAAAAAAAATGGAGAAAAAGACCTCCCAAAATGAAAGGGGGAGGTCAAAAATTGGAGAGGAAATAAACTCCCGAAGCAAAAGGGAGAGACCGAAGAAAAAACAAAGAAAAAAGAAAGGACCTACTAAATCAAAAATCAAATCCCCAACGGTAGACCCCTACTCCTGCTACGACACCCCTACTACCACTATGATGGTCGACACAAAATCCGTCATGGTAGACCCCTACTCCAACTATGACGGTCGAGGCAAAATCCGTCATGATGGACTCCTACTCCCACTATAAAGGTCGAGGCAAGATCTGTGACAGTGGACCCCTACTCTTGTTATGGTGGTCAAGGCAAGATTCACCACGACGGACCCGTACTCTCACTACGATGATCAAAACAAATATACCATGACGGACCCCTATGGTAGTCGAGGCAAGATCCACCAAGACGAGCTTTATACTTGTTACAACAAAAACCTGCTATGATGGATAAACTCAATACCAACGCCCATGAAAAACCATCATGAGAAGCGTGAAGCTGCTACATAGCAGCACCCATAACTCGACACACCCAAATGAAGCAAAGCCATGAATCCAAATGATGTGCCTTGAAACCCTTACTCAGGCCTCGAAGCACGTCTTGTAGAGGGGACGAATGATAAGGAAAATAACAGCGTTGCCAACTCACCCTATCACCTAAACTAAAGAAGCCACCTCAACCGCAGCTAAGGAAAGGCCTGCATGCACGCATTGAAGCTAGATGACATTACGCAATTTCCCCAACCCTACCTTCCAGATGAACAACGCAAGGGGCCATCTCCTACCTATCTCAAACATGCCAAAAGCCATGACAAAGCATATCATCACAAACACCCTACCTTGACGTCGTCCTTTAGAGGACATGCTTGTCAGTTACCACCATCAATAATCCCCTTGTAGGGTAAGATATGCCCTAACCCATCGCTGGCTTCACGCCACCGACTGGTCAGGTATAAGACCCAAGCCTCTAGATCAAATGGGGGTAGGCAATCTCAGCTCTACTAAATCCCCTCCACTTACTATACTGAGTTGAGTGTCAAAGGAGTTGGATTAAGACATCCCCCAACACCAACTGCTTGTGCAGGGCATAAGCACGTCGAAGGAGCACCTCGAAGCGATGCTGAGCACTTTCGGACAAGGCCAAGATGCCTCTCGAGATGATCCCGAACTTCCCTCAAGAGACGAATCACACCTTGAGATGACCACGAGTCAATCGCCTTAAGCCAACAATGCCTCGAGAGTCCATTTGTCATCTTAACTACTCGCTCGGGCCATCTTATCCGCCCTAGCAGGGACCCCAGGACAGATCCGCATCTTCAAGATTGAACCAGGCCATGTTAACTGTTCGGTCAACGATACCATGGCAATAAGAAAAACAAAATAAGAATAAAAATTAAAAATTAATATGTTATTAAATTGATATACAAATTTGTACCCCATAAATAGCGAAGCTATTTTCATGATTTAAATTTTAGTCGTGTAGTTCACAATCATATACTCAATCACTAATTTTGCCTACTCCTCAATTATCCCTCGACGACTCAGTAGAGGAGTGAACGACCACCCATGATGGTCGGTCGACCTCTATGATACTAGAGTACTTGTCAATTCGGTAGAATTTCTATCACTGTGTATCGGTGATGGGTAGGTCTCTAGATGATAATGGGAGAGTTTGTGCTCTTAACTAGTGCATGACCCACACTAATCGACCATGGGAGGTTCCAAGATAGACCACCTCTTGGAACCAATGCCTCTTGCACTTAGCCTGGCTAAGGGTATGTATCTGAGGCCTATTGAGGACCTCTTGTCTGATGGCCATAAGGATTTGGCCATGGTGAGTAGTCATATTCTTCCTGTTTAACTCCCCTTCAAAGTTTGCGCAAACTCAAGGTTGACAGTTGCAGCATTAGCTACTCATGACCTTTATCCTCAACCAAGCTCGAGACTCGACAGTGGTGATAGGGAGCCTCCTTAAAGGGCAACGTCCCTCAAAAGGGAGTGGGATGACAAAGTTGCTGTGAAGTCCCAAGCTGAGGAAGAGTTGACCTAATTTTGGACTTGGCTCAGCAAAGTCGAGCGTGAGTTCGAGGTCAAGTCTTCAGCCTCACGAGAGCCGGAGGCAGAAGCTAAAAGGGAGATAAAGGCAGAGGCGACTCGAGAGTGCCATCGAGCCTTGGATGCTGAGGTGGGGGTGGAGCGACTTAAGCGGGAGAACTCAATCCTTAAAATAGAAATCAGCAACGTCTGGTGCATGAACGAGCAATGATTTGGCAGCCAAGGAAGTTAGCAATTGGGAGGCCAAGGTGGAAGCCCAAGGGGTGAAGAAGTACAAAGCCTTGAGAGACTTCAAGAAGGGTCTAGCAAGGCTGAGGCATAACTCCTTAGCCTTTGGCTATGACCTTGCCATGTCTCGGGCCAAGTACGATCACCCTGACATTGAGCTCCCTGAGAATCTAATTGACAAGCGCCCCACCAACGACGAGGTCATGATAAGCTCAAGTGACATCATCGACTGAAGTGAGACAACCATCTCTGTGGAGGGAGATATTGCTGAGATCGACAACAAGGTCGTGGGAGGGGTGCTTGCAGAGGAGGGATTGTTAGGATCCCGAGGAGCCAACGTCATATGCACCCGATGCCCAGGGTCCACTCGACATACCCCCAACCACTGGCCAAAGCCCCTGTTGTCGACGAAATCGAATTAGGGTTTGGTTCATCTATAAATATCTCATGCATCTTTGGGTTTTGGTGAAGGAGAACAAGATATAAGAAATACATTTGGTACTCCTTGGTTTCTCTCTGAGGTGTCTAGAGTGAGTACTCTCTAAGGTTTCTAGAGAATGTGAGAAAAGGGTGTTAATTCTTCAAAATTTATATTAAAGGGTTTCTAAAGAAATCATGCTTCGGATAATTCAAGGTCTTGGAGTTGATCTTACATCATGAAGAATCTGATTTTTGTTAGGATCAAGAGCACTAAGAGGGGGGGGTGAATTAGTGCAGCGGAAAACCTTCTACGATTAAAAACTGTGTTCATTCATTAAAAGTGATTTTGGTAAGAAAGTTGATTCATAAATCACTTTAACTTTTGTTTAAGCAAGATGCAGCAAAGATATAAATGCAGTTTGCGGTTATGATTCTAATCAGATAGTAGGCACAAACTGATTTACGTCTAAATACTGATTCGTAAATCACTTGATTAAGCGAGATGCAGTTTAAGCAAGGATATAAAGGCAGTTTGCAGTTATAATAGAAATCAAAACGTAAACGTAAACAGAAATATGATGATCGTACGATGAAACTATTTTACGTCTAAACGCCGATTCGGAAAGTGCAAAGCTTGAAACCTGTTCGTATATGTGCACAAAGCAGTAAGCTTTAGAGGAGGTTTGTAGTAAAGATAATATGCTCAAAGTAAATGCAAACCGAGATTTAGAGTGGTTCGGTCAATCTTGACCTACTCCACTTTTGGCTTCCTCCACCGACGAGGTCACTTACGTCAACTAGAGTCCTTCCTTCAATAGGCGAAGACCAACCACCCTTTTACAGTTTCACTCCTTTTAACGGGCTTAGGAGACAACCCTTACAGAATTTTCTCTCCTCTCTTTAAAGCTCAGAACTTGGAAGAAAAGAGGGAGAATAACTTTTGGCCTTTACAACAATTTTGAGCTCTAAAAATCACAGAACAAGATCAGGATTTCGGTGTATGTTCAGTGCACTTTCAGTGCTGAATGGGTGGGGTATTTATAGGCCCTAACCCAGTTTGAATTTGAGGCTCAAAACTGTCAATTCCTAGAATTTCGGGATCTGGTGGTTGCACCTCTTGACTGGAGCGGTTGCACCGCCTGGCAGAGCTCGAAGACTGAGCCTCTAGGCGGTGCCACCTCTTGTTAGGAATGGTTGCACCTCCTGCCAGAGCTCGAAGACAGAGCTTAGGCGGTGCCACCTCCTGACTGAGGCAGTTGCACCACTCAGCCAGAGCTCAGAGATCGAGCCCAGGCGGTGCCACCTCCTGGGTTGGGCGGTTCAACCACCTGGCAGAAATCAGGGTCCGAATGGGTTGATCCATTCGGCCCAATTTGGGTTTTTCAGGGGCCCAATTGCCCCAAGATTAAGTTAATGGGATCACCTCCCATTTCCAACTTAATCATTGTGCTAACTATGATTTTTCCTAAGATATTTACTACAACTTGCTCCGGTGCGTCAATCGCTTCTTCCGGCGAACTTCCGTCGATCATCCGATGAACCCTCGGTGATGCTCCTGCGGACTTCCGGAAAACTCCTGGACTTGCAACAATCCACTTGGCGAGTTCCGACGAGCTTCTTTGGCAAGCTCATGGACTTCTCGGATTTGTTCCCGCAAAACCTCCGACGACTGTCCGAACTTCCGTCGAACTCTCGAACTCCCAACGTGATCATTGTCTTGACTCTGACGCAACTCCTATTTCATATCTTATTTTCATCGTAGTTACTCTTGCACACTTAAAACAAAACTTCGATCGAGACAATTAATCCTAAGCAATTAACCAAGTTGTCCGGCATGTCATTGGTCCCTCGACACTTCGTCTGATTCTTCGGCGCATCGTCCTCTCCTGCAGCCTATTGCCCAATCGGCCAGTTGACTCCGCAACTCCGATATCCTTGGCACAATACCTGCTCTTCTTGGCCTGATGCCCGAGTCTATGGCCCGAAGCCTTCTGTCGATACGTCGACCGATCCACTAGCCCGACGTCCAATCTTCTGACATGTTCCTCCGGCACAACATGATTTTCCTGCTTTAATTGTCTCATCTTGATCGAAGCATCCTGCGTCACTCAAAACGCATATTAAATCATAAACATATATCAAGTAGTTTCATCATCAAAATACGAGATTCAACAATCTCCCCCTTTTTGATGATGACAACCACTTGATGACAAAGTTAAACTTAACTCCCAGAGTTTAAACAAACTCCCCCTATCAATATGCCATATTGATAGAACCTTGAATTCAAACTGAATTCAAGTCATTGTAATATTCATCATGAATACTTGCAACACGTCATCATGAACTTATGCATAAACTTATGCATAACATCATACTTCTCCCCCTTTGTCATCAACAAAAAGGAGAAGTCCAACTATTCTTGTGTTTGGAATATTAGTTTAACTTATTGCATGAAAAACATAATATCAAGTTTTATCATCATGCAGTTTTGAAGCCAGAAAATTCAGCAAATGTTACATCATGCTTAGAACATTCAAGCTATCAAGTTTTAGATATGCAAGTTTTACAGCATACAAGATAGCAAAAATTTCGAAAGCAAATGCAAGATAGCTTTCTTGTGTAAGCTTATGATTCTTGCTTCCTATTGCAATGTGCAAGTTGCAAGTTTTGTTTCTTGAGATAGGCAAGATAGCACTTTTGCAATTTTTGTTTGGCAAGCTTGTGATGTTCAAGATAACAAGCTCTTTATTCTCTTTTGAGAAGTGTCATTTTTGCTTTCTTTTTAAAGTGCAAGCTAGCAAAATGTCAAACTAGCAAGAGATAATGTTTTACATGAGGCAAGCAAACAATTCGGCAAGTGTTACATTTGCATCTTTTCTTTAGAGGAGTGTAATTTTTGCTTTCATCTTGAATTGTGTAAGCTAGCTAGTTTGCCTCTTTTCATGATGTCCATGCTAGAAATTCTTGCTCCCCCTTTGTCATTGTCAAAAAGAAGGAAAGACCCCTTTTTTTTTTTTCAATTTTCAGATTATGACAAAGGTAAGTATCAATTTTATTTGTGCATCATTGTATATTCAAATTAAAACATACACAATTTCAAAAACCTTATTTTTCATGCGTGATACCGAAAAATAAATCAATCATCATTAATAGGTATATCATACATGATACTCAAACATTAAAATTTTTAAGCATTTATCAATATGTTGATCATGATACCAAACATTTATCATTTAAAGCATTCATGATACATATCATATGCAATACATCATGTACATCATTGTCATAAGTATTGCATGCATCATTTCAAATTCATGAATATTTCATCATTGCATGCATCATGCCAAATCATAAAATATACAATCATCATTAATGCATGATTCCTAATCATCATTTATTTTGCAACATGATGGTACCAAATTTGTCAAATTACATCCTACCATACATGATCGAAACTTCTTATTTGTATACATCAAAACAAATTAATGAATATTTCATGTATTCTTATCATCACATAAAGCATACAAGACAACAATGCAAATAAATCATGTCATGAAGAATATCAATATGAAAATTCAGCAAAGATCATATGATACAATCGCAAAGCATGATATAATTATGTGATATATCATGAGATGATAATTTATGATATCAATGAGGATCAATTGTTAGGATCAATTCGTGAATACCAAAGATATGATTCATGGTTCATTAAAATTCTTCTTAACAAGTTCACGATCAAGATTCATATAATTCATAATAAAGCAAATTGATGTACAATCATCACACAAGACATACAAGGTAAAGAAATCTTGTTATTTCTATATTATGAAATATATGATATTAAGGCTCATGATTCATTTGAAAAGATATAGCACAAAGAGCAACTTGAAACATTCTTATCAAGATCACATTTTAAAATATTCCAAGTATCAAGATATCAATATGACACTTTATTGGATTCCGAGAAATCAAAAGACAAGTTACCCTTCATTTAAAGAATTCTTTTTTGATAAATGTAGGGAGCATAATGAACGATCTTGATTTATAAGGAACTTTATGTTATAATTATCAAGATCATGATTTTAATAATTATTTTCTTTAGCAAAGAATCACAAAAGCACTTTATTTTTGCATAAGAAATCTCATTGTATTGTTAGGATCAAGATATGTATGTGAAACAAATCTTTGCAAGTAAAAATACTATCATCCATATTTCAAGATGGAATTTATAAGCAGAAATCATTTCATCAAATCCATTTCAGAAAAATATTTTATAATAAGTGTATGAGAAAATCCGATTGTTAGGATACCAATTGTTAAGTGAATCTGAAAATGAAATTAACACTTTCATGCATTCGGACAAGATTTTGCTATAGATTTTCAAGTTCAATCATGAAGATAAAACATGCTCATGATCATAAAAAATTTTGTATCCAAAACACATAATTTCCAACATGTTATTAAGGCATGTAATAGTGTAAAATCATCATGGCAATTAAGTGATTTGAACATTGAATTAAGAAGGTCCGAAAAATAATCTTAACAAGTTCATGTATTCGAGCACATTTTTGCCATAGTTTTTCAAATACACTCATGAAAATAACACATGCTTATCATCATGTATAGCTTAAAATCTCATGCATAAAATTGTTAATCAAAATATCATTATGCATTTCTTCAAATCAAACATGATTTTTTTAATCAAAATCGAGAAATAACAATGGAAATCAATGTAATATACATTATTACTTCTTAACCATGATTTCATATTTTCAATCAAGATCATTTTATTTGTTTATCATAAAATATGCAATATTATCATTTTCGAAATTACTTAGCATGATCATAATTTTTTTTTAAAAACATGTAATTTTTAAGAAAATTAATTCTAAACTAAAAAAGAAAATACATCATGAAAGCATCAAGTAATTTCAAAATAAATTAGGGGGATTTCGATTACCTCATCATTGAAAGCGATTAAGGCGTAGTTTGCCACCTTGCCTTTCTTAATTTTCTCCTCGTCTTCGGAGGAGCTCGATTCATCCCACTTTGTGTTCTTCTTCTTTGGCCTCTTCCTTCGTTCAAATTTATTATTTATTTTAGATTTTTGTTTAATAAAATTATTAAGATTTAGTGTTCGAAGTTTAAGTTCATCATTGTCCTCATCACTTGAGTCATCGCTCAAGTGATATTCATTTGTCCAGAGTTCCAAATCCTTCCTATTCTTTGGAAGGTGATTTTGTTCATCATGTTCATCATGTGCATTTTGCACCATTTCATATGTCATCAATGAACCAATTAATTCTTCAAGTGGTAAGTTGTTTAGGTTTTTAGCTTCTTGTATTGCAGTTACTTTTGAATCCCACTTCTTAGAAAGAGAACGCAAAATCTTATTTATGAGTTCAAAATTCGAAAAACATTTTCCAAGAGCTCTTAAACTATTGACGACATCCGTGAAACAGGTGTACATGTCACCTATAGTCTCGCTTGGTTACATTCGAAAAAGCTCAAAATCATGCAATAAAATGTTAACTTTCGAGTCTTTGACTCTACTAGTTCCCTCGTGCGTGATTTCAAGTGTTCGCTAAATGTCAAAAGTCGTTTCGCACGTAGAAATCCGATTGAACTCATTTTTGCCCAAAGCGCAAAATAAGGCATTTATAGCCTTTACGTTTAAAGAAAAATACTGCTTCTCTAAATCCGACCATTCGTTCATCGGTTTAGAGGGAAGTTGAAAAACATTTTCAACGATATTCCATAAATCCAAATTCATAGAAATCAAGAAAACTCTCATTCGAGTTTTCCAATAAGTGTAGTTCGTCCCAATGAACATAGGTGGACGTGTAATACAATGGCCCTCTTGGTTTCCGGCGTATGCCATCTCTCTTGGGTTTTAATCCGTTTGAGAGTTAACCCCACTCTGATACCAATTGTTAGGATCAAGAGCACTAAGAGGGGGGGGGAGGGTGAATTAGTGCAGCGGAAAACCTTCTACGATTAAAAACTGCGTTCATTCGTTAAAAGTGATTTTGGTAAAAAACCCGATTCATAAATCACTTTAACTTTTGTTTAAGCAAGATGCAGCAAAGATATAAATGTAGTTCACAGTTATGATTCTAATTAGATAGTAGGCGCAAACTGAAATATGATATTCGTACGAAAAAATTGATTTACGTCTAATTGCTGATTCGTAAATCACTTTATTAAGCGAGATGCAGTTTAAGCAAGGATATAAAGGCAGTTTGCAGTTATGAAAGAAATCAAAATGTAAACGCAAACAGAAATATGATGATCGTACGATGAAACTATTTTACGTCTAAACGTCGATTCAGAAAGTGCAAAGCTTGAAACCCGATCATATATGTGTATAAAGCAGTAAGCTTTAGAGGAGGTTTGCAGTAAAGATAATATGCTCAAAGTAAATGCAAACTAAGATTTAGAGTGGTTCGGTCAATCTTGACCTACTCCACTTTTGGCTTCCTCCACCGACGAGGTCACCGACGTCAACTAGAGGCCTTCCTTCAATAGGCGAAGGCCAACCACCCTTTTATAGTTTCACTCCTTTTGACGGGCTTAGGAGACAACCCTTATAGAATTTTCTCTTCTCTCTTTAAAGCTCAAAACTTGGAAGAAAAGAGGGAGAAGAACTTTTGGCCTTTACAACAATTTTGAGCCCTAAAAATCACATAACAAGATCAGGATTTCGGTGTATGTTCAGCGCACTTTCAGTGCTGAATGGGTGGGGTATTTATAGGCCTCAACCCAGTTTGAATTTGGAGCTCAAAACTTTCAATTCCCGGAATTCCGGGATCTGGCAGTTGCACCTCCTAACTGGAGCGGTTGCACCGCCTGGCAGAGCTCGAAGACTGAGCCTCTAGGCGGTGCCACCTCCTGTCAGGGGCAGTTGCACCTCCTGCCAGAGCTCGAAGACCGAGCTTAGGCGGTGCCACCTCCTGACTAAGGCGGTTGCACCGCTCAACCAGAGCTCGGAGACCGAGCCCAAGCGGTGCCACCTTTGTTAGGGGAGGTTGCACCGCCCAATCTCGCTCGGAGACTGAGCCCAGGCGGTGCCACCTCCTGGCTGGGGCGGTTGCACCGCCCAGTCTCGCTCGGAGACTTAGCCCAAGCGGTGCCACCTCCTAGCTTGGGCGGTTCAACCGCCTGGCAGAAATCAGGGTCCGAATGGGTTGATCCATTCGGCCCAATTTGGGTTTTTCAGGGGCCCAATTGCCCCAAGATTAAGTTAATGGGATCACCTCCCATTTCCAACTTAATCATTGTGCTAACTAAGATTTTTCCTAAGATATTTACTGCAACTTGCTCCGGTGCGTCAATCGCTTCTTCCGGCGAGCTTCCGGCGAACTTCCGTCGATCATCCGATGAACCCTCGGTGATGCTCCTGCGGACTTTCGAAAAACTCCTGGACTTATGACGATCCACTTGGCGAGTTTCGATGAGCTTCTTTGGCAAGCTCATGGACTTCTCGGATTTGTTCCCGCAGAACCTCCGACGACTGTCCGAACTTCCGTCGAACTCTCGAACTCCCAACATGATCATTGTCTTAACTCCGTCGTAACTCCTGTTACATATCTTATTTTCATCGTAGTTACTCCTGTACACTTAAAACAAAACTTCGATCGAGACAATTAATCCTAAGCAATTAACCAAGTTGTCCGGCATATCATTGGTCCCTCGACGCTTCATCTGATTCTTCGGCGCATCGTCCTCTCCTACAGCCTATTGCCCAATCGGCCAGTTGACTCCACAACTCCGATATCCTTGGCACAATACCTGCTCTTCTTGGCCCGATGCCCGAGTCCACAGCTCGAAGCCTTCTGTCAATACGTCGACCGATCCACCGGCCCGACGTCCAATCTTATGACATGTTCCTCCGGCACAACATGATTTTCCTGCTTTAATTGTCTCATCCTAATCGAAGCATCATGCGTCACTCAAAACACAGATTAAATCATAAACATATATCAAGTAGTTTAATTATCAAAATATAATATTCAACAATTTTCTCTATGAATATAGGTTGGATTTGCCGAACCATGTTAAATCTTACGTCGGCTTTCTGGTATAACTTTTGATTATTAATTTCTGATTAATTTCTCTTTTAGTTTTTTTTTTTTTTTCTCCTCTCCTTCCCTACATCGTAGCAATAGTCACAGAAACAGGAATCAAAGCAAGAGTACAAATGTTTCTGCAATCCTAATAAACTGCATTGAACCAATCAAATTACCCCCTTTATTGTAAGATGTTGACATGCAAAGTATATGATTCCCAAACTTATAGCAAACCTTGAGCAGAAAAGTTGTGCATGTATTGACAGGACTCAGGACTCCTGTACCTATCCACTTGGCCAGTTTTAAGGTAAGAAACTGGTTTCGTTCCAATTTCTGAGAACATCTTCTTCTACTGTTCCTTGTCTTAGCCTTCTCATTTTTCATCACAAGTTCATATATAACTGTGTTAGCCTGATCAATTTTGTAGCTCTTCGGAGGAGGCATGATATTTTGTTGCAGTTGTTCCTATTTTGAACTTCATATGGTTCAAAGTTACGGCCTTGGCATTCTTAGTGATGAAGGTCTTGTCAGATCCCTTACAAGAGATGGAAGACCTGAGTAATCTCTTATTTCTACATCTCACTCTGTTCCTTAATAATAACTTGCTAATCTCATACGGATCTAATTCATTGTACCACTGTTTTTGACACTGGTGTTTTTGTATCACTGGCAAGAGTGAGTGGTGGTAATGATAAGTCCATGCTCCTGTTAGTTTTCCTTGTGGCTATCAACCTCGACTTGGAAGCCATTGCATGCGTCTACAGGGTTTTGCTAAAATAGTGGGCATAAGGTATGGGGAGATCAAGCTTCCCTACAATGAACAGATGAGGTGGGTTGGGAGCATCTCCATGTTTGTGTTTGGCTTCATGTGGTTCTACTGCTCCTAGATCTGTGTTGCAGGATGCTCTGCTAGTTCTGTGTTTTTGGATATGTGCATTTGGATTGGGAGCTGACAGTCAGAAGAGTTTCTTTGGCAGCCACTTTGGTGGAGTCTCTTCCTATCAGTGATGTTGTAGATGACAACATCTCTGTTCCCTTCACAAATATGTTAACATCTTTTCTACTTTTTGGTAGTAATATCCTCACTGCTTCTGATGTGGTGATTGTGTTGAAGAGCAAATCTATTTCTGATATTTGTTGGAATATTGCTCCTTCCGTCTTCCGTCTTAAGAGGCTTGTAATATAATTTGTTGAAATAAATGTTATCTCTTGTTTGTTCGACTTCGTAATCCAACATTCGTATTGAAGTCTTGCAAGATGTGACCAACAAGATGTAATCCAACATTTGTATTGAAGTCTTATCAACATATATATATATATATATATATATATATATCATCATCATCATCATCTCATGATATCATCAAGGTGGAGTTACCGATCTAAACCTATCAACAACAACTAGAATATTTGTTTAATGATAATATATCCAATTTACTTGTCTTAGATAGAACATTTTAAATCATAATTTTTTCAACACACTAGGTTGAAGATTCGAAACCATATTTGGTTAAGATTTTTCAATGTGTCGAATAAAATTTAGCTAGTAAAACAAAATTACTAGATCAAATTTCACTCTCATCACTTATTATTTACGAAAAAATAAAAATAAAAAGGCAAGACTGCTCCATGCCTCTTTACCATAATCAATCAATCAATCTAAAACAGTACCCAACGATGCAAAAACCCAACTCCAACTCTGCCAAACCCCTGCATCTGCAGGAAGAACGTACACCTAATCAAACAAAAGCAAAAGAATAAAAGGGTAAGAAGTGAAAATAACAGAGTCACGTTTCAAGTTTCCGTAGACATCATCATCAATTAAAGGGAAGATATGAAGCAAATCAAAAGGCGTCATTAAGCTTCGTTCATATTAATAATACATTTTGAACGTCACCTTGATATATAGATTTGAATGAATTTGGAGGTCTATCTTTTTTTAATAGTATCTATCATCTTTCACTGAGACGAGGAAAGTTTGATGGAAGACATATCTAAAGGTTCTCTCTATTTAAAAGTTAGATGTGGAATTTTTTTTGAACTTTGGATGCACCTACTTGAGGACCCTTCGATTGCTCAAGTCAACGAAGGTAGGAGTAAATCATTTAATCAAATGATTTGTATCCAAACCACTATTGATTATAGTGGTAGTATACTAACTATATGGTTTTAGGAAGATTATTATTCTTTGAATTACATTTAATCGAGAGGATGAGTTCGTTATGATTTTATGCTAATGTGGCCGTCAATAGCAGCATGCCTTTATTTTGTAGTAGTTACCTAATTGTTGTTTAGGTCTTCGTCGACAACGAACACCTAATCATCATATCATCAACTCACATGACCCGAGATTTAGGATACTCGCTTCTTTCAAAATAGAAGATCGGAAACACACTACACTGATAGTGATAATTTACACCATTGCTGAGTGGGTCGGCACGACTTGGTTCGATCCCGGGTGAGCAAGATCATGCACGTCGGTACTTGGTCGGTAGGAGCCATCGTCCGATAGGATCGAACTCAAATATGGGCTTCAAGATATGAAAACTCCCCCTTGGCTAACCGCCTTCCTCCCTATTGCTTGTCCCTGCACACGAGTCAAGGTCGGGAAGGGAGCTCCCAACTTCGATCCCTCCGAAGATTTTGTTAGAACTAAGTGAAAATTGGACTAAGAATTGATCCCTATTACCGGCTTCACAATGGATTTTTATCCCTCAACCCGAGGACCAATCATACTTGTCACATTTATGATTGTCGACCCGTTGGGTGGCGGGCTTACCCTTGGAGCAGATATAGGGCGTCCTAAGTGCCATAGCATCGTACAGCGATGTCGTACCCAGTGTCGTCCCTACCTTTACGAGATGGCTCCATACTTGGTCGATGTTATCCTGATCTTTACGAAACGGCACTATACTTGGTCGGTACTATCCCAACCTTTACGGGATAATGTAGTACTCAAGCGGCACTATCTTGACTTTTGCGGGACAATGCTGCACTCGATCGGCACTATCTTGATCTTTACGGGATGGCGTTGTACTCGGTCGGTGCCGTCCCAATCTTTACGGGATGGCACTGTACTCGGTCAACGCCGTCCGACATTTACGAAATGACATTGACATAGGGGCGTGGTCTATTATGTTGACCTTGACGCTGATGTGGCTATAAACAGTGGTTGGAGGGCAGATTACCAAAATGTGCCCTATGATTCTCCCCCCCCCCCCCCTCTAGAGAGCGGCTTGTATCGGGTCACTCCCCAAGGGGCCTAGTGCATGGCGCGGTGCGATGTCATAAGCCAGGTTTGCATGTGTAATGACTAGTGGTACGATCGGTGGTTTATCGGGGATTTTTACGAGGGGAGATCGGTCGTAGATAGGGTCCGTTGGGAGAGGCTACTTATTTTTTTTTTTAAGGCAATCATAGATCTATTTTTGTGTGGTCTTTCAATTATATAAGCATTAGATTCAAATTTAATGATATACCTATCCTTTATCATATAATTGACTAATGCTTAGTAGATTATGTTTCAAACCATCTACTAATAATACATCTTTAATTAAAAGGTTTGACTTATTACCTATGGTTCCTTTGCCAATAATTTTTCCTTTGTTGTTGTCTCCGAAGGTAACGTACCATTCATCTTGGCTAATGAGCTTAGAGAAGTGTGTTGGATCTCTGGTCATGTGACTTGAACATCCATTATAATGTACCATCTTTTGCTCTTAGCTTTTGATTGTAAACATATCTATAAGAAATGAGATTTTCTTTTAGGTACCCATTTAATTTTGGGTCCCTCATTAATAGATCTACCTATTTTAACTATTATTCTTGAGTTATTTAAGGTTCCTTTAGGCACTCAAACTAATTTGTATAGACTATACTTTTTAAGAGAACATCTATAAGTATAATGTCAATATTTTCAAAAAAATTACATTTATCTATAGCTGAGACATGTAATGTAGATCCTTTAATAAAGATAGTTGGCTTTTGTTAAGTGTTACTCAAAAAGCTAATTCCTTCCTTTCTATGAATATAACCCCTATTAACAAAGATCATGTACAGAGATTTATTACCTATTTTAATTTTTTCTAATATTTTTTATAGTAAAATATTTTCTTCTTTAAGTGAATCTATCTCTTCACACTTAGTGCAGAGAGTTAATATACTACCATCATACTCATTTTTTAATTTATCAAATTCACTAACAAGATAAACATGCTCTTTTTTTAATAATTTATACTTTTTACTAACTAATTTAAAATCATCAAACAAATCATTAAAGATAATATAATTCATCATAAGATAAAGAAGATTTGTTTAAGTTACATACCTCATTGTCAAATGTCATTAATGTGTAATTTATAACTTCTTTGTTGATAGACTCCTCATTTTCAAATGCACTTGAGTCGTCCCAAGTAGCTTTAAGCGTTTTCTTTTTCTTTAGTAGTTTTTTCTTCACTTGGGAACATTTATTTTTAAAGTGCCCCTGCTTCTTACACTCCTAACAAATTATTTGGTCCTTTTTTAGTTCACTTTTATTCTTCATGTCTTGTTTTATTTTATTTTGTTCCTTTTTAAAAAAAATTTAAACTTTCTTGTGAGAAGTGCTAAGTCATCATTATCACTTTGAGTTTTCTCCCAAGTGGTATTCTTTGGTTCTAAGTATCAAGTCCTTCTTGTTCTTTGGAAGGTTATTCTCAAGTTTATCATATGTAATATCTGTCATTTCATAAGTCATCAAAGACCAAATAAGTTCTTCGAGTGAAAAATTGTTCAAGTCCTTTGCTTCTTATATTGCCGTTACTTTAGGATCCCAACTTTTTGGAAGGGATCTTAATATTTTATTGACAAGTTCAAAACTATAAAAACTTTTGCCAAGTGCTTTTATACCATTCATGACATTCGTAAAATAGGTGTACATATCCCCAATAGTCTTGGTTTTATATGAAACAACTCATAGCTATAAACCAAAATATTAATTTTTTGACTCTTTAACCCTGGTTGTGCCTTTGTGTGACTTCGAGTATGTGTCAAATCTCATGTACAGTTTCACATATAGAAACTCGATTAAATTTGTTTTAATCAAGAGCGAAAAGCAAAGTGTTCATCGCTTTAGCATTCAAAGATAAAGTCTTCTTCTCCAAATCATTCTATTCATTCATTAATTTAGAAGACTTTTCAAAACTACTTTCAATAATATTCCATAAATTGAAATATATAGAAAGCAAAAAAATACTCATTCTAATTTTCTAATATGTGTAATTCATCCCATTCAACATAGGAGGATGAGTATTAACTAAAGTTATTACTCTTGATTACTGGTGAAAGTTATTACTCTTGGGTATTAACTAAACGAGAAAAACCTTGGCTCTAATATTAATTGTTAGGACTGAAATCGGTACTAAGAGGGGGGGGGAGCGGAGGGGGGGGGGGGGGGTGAATTAGTTCTTTTTGGAAAAACTATGTCAATTCAGAAAACTTCAATAATTTGGAAAAGCTTGATTCGATAAAACCATATCGGAAATGATATCCAAGTGTGCTTGACTTAGAGTAAATGTAATAATTAGTTAAAGTAGAAAAATAATAGTAATGAGGAGGAGAAAGAAGATACACATCAAATTTATAGTGGTTTGATCGTCGTAACGGAAGATTCCTCCTCCGTTGAGGCCACTAACGTCTACTATTGGTCTTCTTTCAATTGGTGAAGACTAACTACCCTCTTACAACCCTTTTCTCCTTTTTACAGGTTTAGAAGATAACCTTTGCAATTCACTTACCCTTCCCTCAAATTGAATTCAAAACTTAGAGAAAGGGAACTTTTAAGGATTATAATAGCATTTCACACTAATTTTTATTCACTTTTCGTGCTCTTTCATGCAGGAAAGAGTGGGATATTTATAGGCCCTAAATAGTTTCAAAAATAGAGCCAAAGAGTGTCTCATCCAAGGTTTTCGGGGTACTAGCGGTACCACCACTAGTAATCCCAAACACTGAGCAGTACCACCGTCTAGTCTAGCAGTACTACCTCTTGATAAGGCTTCGGAGATTGGGCTCTAGTGGTACCATCGCTTGCTTGGGCGGTACCACCGCCTAGACTCCCTAGGAGGTCGAGCCTCAAGCGGTTCCATCATCAGCTCTGGCAATGCCATTGCCTGACATGACACTAGGTTACCGAATGGGTCATCCATCTAGCCTAATTCAACCTTGATTCGGGCTCAATTAGCTCCTAATTGAGTTAGTAGGATTTCTCCTAAAACTAACTCAAATTGAAACCCTAACTATAATAATTAAAGCTAAATAATTATAATGCAATCAATCCTAGTTATCCGGCATGTCAATTGTTCATCCGAACTCCCAATAAAACTTCCGGTACACTCCCAACGATCTTCCAGCGAGCTTTCGACAAACTCTCGATAAGCTTCCGACGCAGCGTCTGAACCTTTGGTGTATCCCTTGATTCTTCTGGTCCGATGCTCGATCTTTGACTCTAGCCCAATATTCTATTCTTCTTTAATTATTTTACCTTTTCATAATCGTAGTTAGTCCTGCATCACTTTGTTAGGATCGAGAGTACTAAGAGGGGGGGGTGAATTAGTGCAGCGGAAATCTTTCAGCGATTAAAAACGAAAGCTGCGTTCGTTTGATAAAAACTATTTTGATGCAAAAGCCGATTCTAAGAATACTTATGATTAAGTGCAGTTTACGTCTAAACACAGTTTGCGTCTAAGCGCAGTTTACACAGTTTGCATCTAAATGTAGTTTGCGTCTAAATACAGATTACGTCTAAGCACAGTTTGCGTCTAAGATCAGATTGCGTCTAAGCGCAGTGTAGTTTTCGTCTAAACGCAGTTTTACGTCTAAACACAGTTTTACGTCTAAACGTAGTTTTACGTCTAAACGCAGTTTGCGTCTAAACGTAGTTTTACGTCTAAACATAGTTTTACGTTTAAAAGTAGTTTACGTCTAAAACACAGTTTTACGTTTAAACACAGTTTGCACAGTTTACGTCTAAACGCAGTTTTAAAGGGATCTGAACTTAGAAACTTCGTTCGTAAAAGTGCAGAAGATAGTTTTGCAGAATCAAAACGTAAACGTAAATTGTAATGTATGATAACACCGATTTACGTCTGAATACAGATTCGGAAAGATCAGCACTTAGAAACTTGTTCGTAAAAGCGTAGAAGACAGTTTTGCAGAATCAAAACATAAACGTAAACTGTAATGTATGAAAACACCGATTTACGTCTGAATGCAGATTCGGAAAGATCAGCACTTAGAAACTTGTTCCTAAAGGCGCAGAGAGCAGTAGCTATGTAGGAGGTTTGCAGTAATGATAAAGTGCTCAAAATAAACGCAAACTAGAGATTTAGAGTGGTTCGGTCAGTCTTGACCTACTCCACTTTTGGCTTCCTCCACCGACGAGGTCACCGACGTCAACTAGAGGCCTTCCTTTAATAGGCGAAGGCCAACTGCCCTTTTACAGATTCACTCCTTTTGATGGGCTCAGGAGACAACCCTTACAGGACCTTTCTCTCCTTTCTTTACAACTCAAGACTTGAAGAACAGAAAGAGGAGAACTTTAGGACTTTACACAAATTTGAGCTCTTAGAATCACAGAAAAGATCAAGAATTCGGTGTAGGTCTATATCTCTTCAGTGCTGAATGGGTGGGGTATTTATAGGCCCCAACCCAATTCAAATTTGGAGCTCAAAACGATCAAATCCCGGAATTCCGGGACCAGGCGGTTGCACCTCCTGATTGGAGAGGTTGCACCGCCTGGCAGAGCTCGAAGACTGAGCCCAGGCGGTTGCACCTCTGTGTCAGGGGCGGTTGCACCACCTGAGTCTGGCTCGGAGACTGAGCCCCAAGCGGTGCCACCTCTTGACTGAGGCGGTTGCACCTCTCTACCAGAGCTCGAAGACCGAGCTCAGGCGGTGCCACCTCTCTGTCAGGGAGGTTGCACCGCCCAGTCTAGCTCGAAGACTGAGCTTAGGCGGTGCCACCTCCTGGCTGGGGCGGTTGCACCGCCCAGTCTCGCTGGGAGACTTAGCCCAGGCGGTGCCACCTCCTGGCCTAGGCGGTTGCACCTTCTGATGCAATCAGGGTCCGAATGGTTAGCTCCATTCAGCTCAATTTCAGTCTTTCAGGGGCCCAATTGCCCCAAGATTAAGCTAATGGGATCACCTCTCATTTTCCAGCTTAATCAACGTGCTAACTACGATTAGATCTAAGACAATTTCTGCAGCTTTGCTTCGGTGCGTCAATCGCTTCTTCCGGCGAGTTTCCGGCGAACTTCCGTCGATCATCCGATGAACCCTCGGTGATGCTCCTGCGGACTTCTGGCAAACTCCTGGACTTTGCGACGATCCACTTGGCGAGTTCCGACGAGCTTCGCTTGGCAAGCTTCTGGACTTCTCGGATCTGTTCTCGCAGAACCTCCGACGACCGTCCGAACTTCCGTCGAACTCTCGAACTCCCAACGTGATCATGAACTTGACTCCGGCGTAACTCCTGCTGCTTGTCTAACTTTTATCGTAGTTAATCCTGCACACTTATCTCAACACATAGATTAGACAACAAATGACAATTGACTTAATCATCAAAATCCGAGATTCAACAATCTCCCCCTTTTTGATGATGATGACAATCAATTGATAATGGAGTTATCCTTAACTCCCCCTGTCTATATGCCATAGTTGAGACAAGTCAATCTTGAATTCAAGACCTAAGAATTCAAGTGACGTATTGATAAGTTAGATCAGTTAAACTTATCAATACTCTCATCATGATACTCATCATGATGTATCTCTTCAAAGATGATGTCATGGCTTGACATACATCGTCAAGTTTGTATGATTGTATTTGTAACTATTCATCATGTAGTTTGAACATTATCATATAAAGCTGTGAAGCACTATTACATGATGCACACATTTGAAATATTCTAGTAAGTTTTGCATTTTCTTCACATGATAAGATATCAACTCAGGGCATAATGCAAACTTTAGCACATGTTCATATATCTCTTGGTGATGCAAGGATGGCATAATCATAGCAGTGTTTATAGCATCACTCATAGTATTTCTAATCATGGCAGTGTTTATCAATTCATATATCTCCCCCTTTGTCATCAACAAAAAGCATAGTAATTATGATTCCAGGAAAATAATAATAGCAAGCTTATAGAGGAATTTTACATAGATTGCTTTAAATACATCTTCCCCTTTTTGTTATAATCCATTGTCTACGTAAAGATTTTGCAGGATGGAATACATACACATGAATCACTTCATCAAATCTATTTCAGAAACTTATTTTTCATGAAAGTGTATGAGAAAATCTGTTTTATAGCATTCGAATAAATTCGGATAAGATTTTATTGCAGATTTTCACATATAATCATAGAAACATGACAATCAAGTGATTTGATCATTCAATATAGTCCGAAAAATAATTTTAACAAATTTATCTATTCAGACACATCAACATTCCTAATTCTCTTCGAATGAAATCAAATTATTCTTCACTTAGAGGTTTTGTAAAAATGTTAGCTAGTTGATGTTTAGTATCAATGAACTCTATAGTTACGTCATGATTAGTGACATGATCTCGTATAAAGTGATGTCTAATATCAATATGTGTTGTTCTTGAGTGTTGTATAGGATTCTTAGTTAAGCATATTGCACTCGTGTTATCACATTTAATGGGAATATCTTTAAGATTAACTTTGTAATCTTCTAAAGTGTTTTTCATCCATACAACTTGTGCACAGCATGCACTTGCTGCAATATATTCAGCTTCGGTTGTTGATAGAGCAACCGAGCTTTGTTTCTTAGATGACCAGGAAACAAGGGCATGTCCTAAAAATTGACATGATCCTGATGTGCTTTTTCTATCTAGTCTACAGCTAGCGAAGTCCACATCAGCATAAGCTGTTAACTCAAAATTTTCTGATTTTGGGTACCATAATCCTAGATTTGTGGTTCCATTAAGATATCTAAGTATTCTTTTAACTGCTTTGAGATGAGATATCTTAGGGTTTGATTGAAATCTAGCACAAAGTCCTACACTGAACATGATGTCTGGTCTGGTGGCAGTGAGGTAAAGTAAACTTCCTATCATACCCCTATAAGTTTTTTGATCAAAGCTTTCTCCACTTTCATCAATTTCTAACTTAGTGGAGGTGCTCATAGGAGTGTTACTAGCCTTTGAGTTGTTCATATTAAACCTTTTTAATAAATTCATGGCATATTTAGTTTGACAAATAAAGATGCCATTGCTTAGTTGTTTAATTTGTAAACCTAAGAAGAATGTTAATTCTCCCATTAAGCTCATTTCGAATTCAAGACTCATAGTTTTAGCAAAAGATTCACAAAGAGATTCATTTGTAGAGCCAAAGATAATATCATCAACATAAATCTGAACAATGAGAAAATTATTTTCAAAATTCTAGATAAACAATGTAGTATCAACCTTGCCTTTTGTAAAGTTATTTTTGATAATAAAAGAACTAAGTCTCTCATACCAAGCCCTTGGGGCTTATTTTAAACCATAGAGAGCTTTAGTTAATCTAAACACATGATTAGGGAGGCTATTATTTTCAAATCCAGGAGGTTGTTCAACATAAACTTCTTCGGAAATAAAGCCATTTAGAAAAGCGCTTTTAACATCCATTTGAAATAACTTAAAATTATTACTACTAGCGTAGGCAAGGAGCATCCTTATGGCTTCCAATCGAGCCACAGGTGCGAAGGTTTCTTCGTAATCGATACCTTCTTCTTGGTTGAAACCTTTGGCCACTAATCTAGCCTTGTTTCTAACCACGATACCATTTTCATCTTGCTTGTTTCTGAAAACCCATTTAGTACCAATAACTAAATGGTAATTTGGCCTAGGAATAAGCTTCCACACCTCATTTCTCTCAAATTGATTCAATTCATCTTGTATTGCGATAATCCATGAATCATCTTTCATGGCTTCGTCAACGCATTTGGGTTCAATTTGGGAGAGAAAGGCGGCGTTTGCACAAAAAGTTTTAAGAGAAGATCGTGTTTGAACCCCCTTTGATGTGTCTCCTAAGATTAGCTCATTGGGATGAGCATCTACATACTTCCAATCCTTGGGTAAGGATATTTCGGGAGTGGATGCATCCAAGTTGCTAGTTGGAGAAGGGGTTTCATTTAAATTCAAGGAATCAAAATTAACATCTTCGTCAAGATCATTTTTCGTGATTTCCGAAATCTCATTGAAAACAACATGAATGGATTCTTCGATAATTAAAGTTCTTTTATTGAAGATACGAAAGGCTTTAGAAACAGTAGAATAACCAAGAAAGATTCCTTCATCGGATTTAGCATCAAATTTTCCTAAGTTGTCCTTTTCATTTAAGATAAAACACTTACACCCAAAGACTTTAAAATATGAAACATTGGGTTTTTTATTATTCCATAACTCATAGGGAGTTTTGGTTAGTAGAGGTCTTACTAGAACTCTATTCAAAATGTAGCATGCAGTATTTACGGCTTCGGCCCAAAAATATTTGGGTAGATTGTGTTCATTCAACATGGTTCTTGCCATTTCTTGTAAATTTCGATTTTTTCTTTCTACAACTCCATTTTGTTGAGGATTTCTAGGAGTAGAGAAATTATGGTTGTATCCATTGAGTTCACAAAATTCCTGGAAATCATGGTTTTGAAATTCACTACCATGATCACTTCTAATTGATGAAATCATAGACCCTTTCTCATTCTGAACAAGTTTGCAAAACTTGGTAAAAGATCTAAGGCACTCACTTTTCTGTTTTAAGAAGTAAGTCCATGTGTATCTGCTATAGTCATCCACGATGACGAAGGCGTATTTGCTACCTCCTAGGCTTGATGTGGAGATTGGTCCGAACAAGTCCATATGGATCAATTGTAAGGGCCTAGAGGTGCTTATTTGATTTTTAGATTTGAAGCTACTCTTAATTTGTTTACCTAATTGGCAAGCATCACATACATTATCTTTGATGAACTTGATACGAAGAATTCCTCTTACAAGTTCTTTGGATGATATTTGAGTGATTAGTTTTATGCTAGCATGACCTAATCTTCTATGTCATATCCAAGCATCCTCATTCAAAGCAGAAAAACACATTTTATTACACAAATCATTGATGTCAATAGTGTATACGTTATTTTGTTTCAGTGCAATCATAGATATATTTTTGTGTGGTTTTTCAATGATGCTTGTCAATAGTGTATACGTTATTTTGTTTCAATGCAATCATAGATATATTTTTGTGTGGTTTTTCAATGATGCAAGCATTAGATTCAAATCTTATAATATATCCTTTATCACATAATTGACTAATGCTCAAGAGGTTATGTTTTAAACCATCAACTAGCAAAACATCTTCAATAGAGAAGTTGGATTTGTTACCTATGGTTCCTTTGCCAATGATTTTACCCTTGTTGTTGTCTCCGAAGGTGACATATCCTTCGTCTATGCTAGTGAGCTTAGAGAATTGAGATGGATCTCCGGTCATATGCCGAGCATCCACTATCAAGGTACCATCTCTTGCTCCTAGCTTGCGAAGGTTTAGTTTTCTATAAGAAAGGATGATGTTTAGGTACACATTTGCTTTTGGGTGCCTCATAAATAGATCTACATTTCTTATCATGTTGCATAGAATTTGTCATGGTTCCTTTAGGAACCCAAATCAATTTGTTTGGACTTATTTTCTTGAATGGACAACAATGTGTCTTGTGTCCAAATTTACAACAGAAGTTACATTTGTCTTGATGTCGAATATGTAAGATGGAGCCTTTTATGAAGGTGGTTGGATTTTGGTGAGGACTTCTCACGAATCCAATTCCACTTCTTTTGGGAACGTGACCCTTGTTTGTAAGGATCATGTTCAATGACTTGCTACCAACCTCGAATTTCTTCAAGGTGTCCTTAAGTAGCAAGTTTTCTTTTTGGAGAGTTTCTAGATCATGGCATTTTATGCATGGGCTTAAACTATCATGATGTTCGTCATTTAACTTATCGAAATTACAAATAAGATTATCATGCTCCTTTTTTAGCAATTTGTATTTACTACTGATAGTCTTACACTCATCAAACAATTCATGGAAAGCATTTAATAATTCATCGAATGATAAATCTGTATCTATTGAATTTGTTACCTCATCTTCGATGGCCATTAAGGCGTAATGAGAAACTTGCTAGGTATTGGACTCCTCTTCTTCGGATGCGCTCGAGTCATCCCATGTTGCTTGAAGCGCCTTCTTCTTTGATGTTCTCCTTTTGACTTGGGGACAATCACTCTTGTAGTGTCCCGGCTTTTTGCATTCACAGCAGATTACTTGGTCCTTCTTAGGTTCAAGTTTATTTTTTGCATCATTCTTAAACTTGTTTCTTTTAAAGAACTTTTTAAACTTTCTTGTTAGAAGTGCCAAGTCATCATCATAGTCCTCATCACTTGAGTTTTCTCTCAAGTGGCATTCAGAAGTTTTGAGTGTCATATCCTTCCTGTTCTTTGGAATGATGTCTTCTTGCTCTTCATGAGCTTTACAAGTCATTTCGTAGGTCATTAATGACCCGATTAGTTCTTCAAGAGGAAAATTTCGCAGATCTTTTGCCTCTTGAATAGCAGTGACTTTAGGATCCCAACTCTTAGGAAGGGATCTTAGTATCTTATTAACAAGCTCAAAATCAGAAAAGCTCTTTCCGAGTCCTTTTAGACCGTTGACAACATCCGTGAAACGGGTAAACATGTCGCCAATGGTTTCACTCGGTTTCATCCGGAAAAGTTTGAAAGAATGTAACAGCAAATTGATTTTTGACTCTTTTACTCTACTTGTGCCTTCATGGGTCACTTCGAGTGTGTGCTAAATATCAAATGTAGTTTCACAAGTTGAAACACAATTAAACTCGTTTTTATCAAGTGCACAAAATAAGGCATTCATAGCCTTTGCATTAAGAGCGAAAGCCTTCTTCTCCAAATCATTCCAATCGATCATTAGAAGAGAAGACTTCGAAAATCCGTTTTCAACAAGATTCCACAGTTCAAAATCCATAGAAATAAGAAAGATCCTCATTCGGGTCTTCCAGTAGGTGTAGTCTATCCCACTGAACATGGGTGGACGCGTAATAGAATGCCCCTCTTGGTTTCCGGCGTATGCCATTTCTCTTGGGTTTTAATCCGTTAGAGAGTTAACCTTGCTCTGATACCAATTGTTAGGATCGAGAGCATTAAGAGGGGGGGTGTGAATTAGTGCAGTTGAAATCTTTCAGCGATTAAAAACGAAAGCTGCGTTCGTTTGATAAAAACTATTTTGATGCAAAAGCCGATTCTAAGAATACTTATGATTAAGTGCAGTTTACGTCTAAACACAGTTTGCGTCTAAGCGCAGTTTACACAGTTTGCGTCTAAATGTAGTTTGCGTCTAAATGCAGATTGCGTCTAAGCGCAGTTTGCATCTAAGCACAGTTTGCGTCTAAGATCATATTGCGTCTAAGCGCAGTGCAGTTTGCGTCTAAACGTAGTTTTACGTCTAAACATAGTTTTACGTCTAAACGTAGTTTTACGTCTAAACGCAGTTTGCGTCTAAACATAGTTTTACGTCTAAACGTAGTTTTACGTTTAAAAGTAGTTTACGTCTAAAACATAGTTTTACGTCTAAACACAGTTTGCACAGTTTACGTCTAAACATAGTTTTAAAGGGATCTGAACTTAGAAACTTCGTTCGTAAAAGTGCAGAAGACAGTTTTGCAGAATCAAAACGTAAACGTAAATTGTAATGTATGAAAACACCGATTTACGTCTGAATGTAGATTCGGAAAGATCAGCACTTAGAAACTTGTTCCTAAAGGCGTAGAGAGCAGTAGCTATGTAGGAGGTTTGCAGTAATGATAAAGTGCTCAAAATAAACGCAAACCAGAGATTTAGAGTGGTTCGGTCAGTCTTGACCTACTCCACTTTTGGCTTCCTCCACCGACGAGGTCACCGACGTCAACTAGAGGCCTTCCTTCAATAGGCGAAGGCCAACTGCCCTTTTACAGATTCACTCCTTTTGATGGGCTCAAGAGACAACCCTTACAGGACCTTTCTCTCCTCTCTTTACAACTCGAGACTTGAAGAACAGAAAGAGGAGAACTTTAGGACTTTACACAAATTTGAGCTCTTAGAATCACAGAAAAGGTCAAGAATTCGGTGTAGGTCTATATCTCTTCAGTGCTGAATGGGTGGGGTATTTATAGGCCCCAACCCAATTCAAATTTGGAGCTCAAAACGATCAAATCCCGGAATTCCGGGACCAGGCGGTTGCACCTCCTGACTGGAGAGGTTGCACCGCCTGGCAGAGCTCGAAGACTGAGCCCAGGCGGTTGCACCTCTGTGTCAGGGGCGGTTGCACCACCTGAGTCTGGCTCGGAGACTGAGCCCCAAGCGGTGCCACCTCTTGACTGAGGCGGTTGCACCTCTCTACCAGAGCTCGAAGACTGAGCTCAAGCGGTGCCACCTCTCTGTCAGGGAGGTTGCACCGCCCAGTCTAGCTCGAAGACTGAGCTTAGGCGGTGCCACCTCCTGGCTGGGGCGGTTGCACCGCCCAGTCTCGCTGGGAGACTTAGCCCAAGCGGTGCCACCTCCTGGCCTAGGCGGTTGCACCTTCTGATGCAATCAGGGTCCGAATGGTTAGCTCCATTCAGCTCAATTTCAGTCTTTCAGGGGCCCAATTGCCCCAAGATTAAGCTAATGGGATCACCTCCCATTTTCCAGCTTAATCAACGTGCTAACTACGATTAGATCTAAGACAATTTCTGCAGCTTTGCTTCGGTGCGTCAATCGCTTCTTCCGGCGAGTTTCCGTCGATCATCCGATGAACCCTCGGTGATGCTCCTGCGGACTTCCGGCAAACTCCTGGACTTTGCGACGATCCACTTGGCGAGTTCCGACGAGCTTCGCTTGGCAAGCTTTTGGACTTCTCGGATCTGTTCTCGTAGAACCTCCGACGACCGTCCGAACTTCCGTCGAACTCTCGAACTCCCAACGTGATCATGAACTTGACTCCGGCGTAACTCCTGCTGCTTGTCTAACTTTTATCGTAGTTAATCCTGCACACTTATCTCAACACATAGATTAGACAACAAATGACAATTGACTTCATCATCAAAATCCGAGATTCAACACACTTTTCTCAATATATGGATTAAATTATTAATTAATTAATTAATTTTATCATCAAAATTGGATATTCAATAAAAGTTTGTTAAATCTCCCTCCTTCTCCATATGAAATTATCAATGCATATCCTCCGAGCATCGATCTATTTGTTGAAGTTAGGGTCAATGGGTATATAGAGCCCATAGATCGGGCCTCAAACTTAGACACTATTAACTAAGGATAATAAGGCTTGTTGAACTCAATGATAAGAGATCACAACACTCCATCTATTAGATGCTCAATTGGTTGTTGGCATTCATGTGCGACATGTCATGATTGTTCAAGGGATCTCAACTGAGTGTTAGTAGGGTTGTTGATTACTATAGGGCATGGGCTATTGTCAATTTGGCTAGTTGAGGGAGGAGAGAGATGATAAAATACATCATTCCAATGCATTTGAATTTATTTAAGTGGGGCTTAGGAAGACCTCCATGGGGCCCATGTGAGTATGGTCCTCAACTAATTGAGAGAAACTAAGGTTATTGAATAATCGTTAGTATTACATTGGGATCTGTATTAAGGTGAAAGTGTCTATAACTAGAAACATCGATTGTTGTTTATTATGAGTGAAGATACTATGGGTCACGAGCAGTGTACCCTAGTTCAATCACTTATTAACTAGTCGATTACATGACATTCTTATGACATGGGCCCTCTTTTTAGCACTAAAATTATATGATAGATGTTGGTAATGTTTAGATTAACCTAACTCAATTTGAGTCTATGTATACAATAAGAGAGTCTCAAAAGCCTAATTAGATGCCATCTTGGATAAAGACCAAGGTCCGATGTGATTCCTCTAATGCTCTAATTAGTTTCAAAATGGAATGTTGGATTTTCAAGTAAATAATAATTGACCTTTATAACTATGGTGTGATGATTATGGATTTAACCATAGGAATATTCTATTATATAGATTAAATATTTTTTTGATATATTTTTAAAAATCGATGTTCATGTGGTTTAATTATTGAGTAGACTCGTATCGAGCCATGATTGGTGTGGTTATCTGAGCAAGAAATTGATTCGGAGCTAATCTAATTCTTATTTATGAGTCGACCTCGAGATAAACTTTGAAATTCATATGAATCATGCAAAACAACTATGTTCGGATATGAACCCATTTTAGGTATGTTAGGTATTTTTTCATATGAACCCATTTTATGATAGATATTTGGGGCAGTTATGTTCGGATATTGCGCAATTCATGCAATTATATGAGGGTATGGATTTCGATCATAACCGTTGTTATCTTGAACCCAGATTACATTGCTTTCTAACACATGTCGATGATAAGATGGCCAACCAGCTTCTCCCGCAAGGTCTTGGGCAGTCGTACGTAACTAGATGGGATAAAATAATATTAATACATCTATAATAAATATTATGGAAACTATAAATATATCTCAATTCTTATTAATTTAAATTTTGCAGACCTTCGAAACTAGAAGGGATAAAATATATGTAAGGGATCTCAATGCTTGTTTTGGTACATGTAAGGGCGAGTAAGTTATTTCAAATTTTCTCTTGTAGTCACTGTTTCAAGAAAAAATTAATTAATTACAATATTTGAATGTGTTCTTGACGAACACGTCGTATAAAGAACTTTCCTCACATATGCAATCTAACTTCCAAAATGGTCGAGTCGAATCTAAATTTACATTAGTTATTTGTCTCCATTCCTATATTATTTGTTTGAAATGTCACAATTACATTAGACCATTCAATATTTGAATGGTCTCGTCCAATGGATTAAGGATGGATTAATGTGTGGAAAGGTAAGTTCATACATAACCAAAAATAAATAAAAAATCTTAAGTATATTTATGTTTTATTTTTTTCTTTATTATCTTATCCGGAAAGACTCCAATGCAACTACCAAATATGTCACAAGATAGACTAGAAATGACAACATTGAATTCCCATCTAAAAATCAGGTAAGATTACAATGGGGTTGTACTCGATAAAATTCTTCTTACTTAAATCAATAATTAAATTTGGATGATTTGATTTCACATTGAATCTAAAGTGAGTCTAGACATGTAGTATGATAGATAATCATAAGAATGAGGAGAATTTTCAGGTAAAACATGAGGTATTTAGATTTTGATTAAAAAAATAATAAAATAAATAAAAAGTTAAAAGATGAAGTAGAGAAAGAAAGCCCATAATCATTGTCTTAAAAAAAATCATATCCCTACATGTAGGACGGACCAAGATTGGGTTCTATCCCAAGATTTAACTTGTATTATCCCCTAGAGCATAATTGTGAAGTGATTTGGCTAGCTTTTTATATCAAAACAAATAGCAATACTGTTTTCTAAATTAGATTTATTAAGGGGTTTAGACTCTATTTATAGAGCCTACAAATGCCTCAAAAATTATCATATAAATGTATTTATTTAAAGGACATGTCCTTTCATATATAATCATCAAAAAATAATTTTAAAAAATTTTAAATTTTAATAAATTTAATCTAACAATCATCCACAAAACTTAAAACTTTTAAGATTAAAATTAAAATAATTAATAAACAAAAATAAAAAAGTGGTTGCTCAACGCTTAACTTTCATATATAAAGTTTGAACTTCACTTAAGTAAATAGCTTTCATATAAACGAAAGGATGTGGACTAGGTCTTGAACTATATATTTTTTTATCCAAATTTTTACTATTACACACACAATACATATAATTTACCACAAGGTTGCATGTTAATAAATGTGCATGAATCTTATTTTTTCATCTGAGCTTTTAGGAATTGCTCAATTCCTTATGATTGTATATAGATATCCTCGTACAAAAGTGTGCCCCTATTAAGGGATATGTATAGAGTCACATCTTACATAATATACAATTTCAAATCTATTTAAGGGTTAAAACTCTTTTTTTACCGACACATCTTAGCGATAAGCATTCACTATAGGGATAGAGGTTGGGGTTAAACTCCACTCATGCACTATTGTATTGTTTATTCTTTATTTTTTAATATGCTCTTTTGATTAATCAATCAACTTACTATTAACATATTAAATCTTTTTTAAACAATTTCTTTTATAGAGGTTGAGTTCTTATCGTTCGATGATCCGCTAATGTATCCCCCCTCGATGATATAGGATAACAGACCTTTTATATTTATATCTTTATTAATGCTATCATGATGAATTATGTAGTCTTTTTTTTTTTTTAATGTTTGGCGTCCATAGCAAGAATAAACTTATAATCATAAATCATATATTTAATTAATTGACAAATGTGTCCAAAATGTAAATAATAAGTATGCCAAGATACATGTAAACAAATTCATATATATACAAATAAGATAATTAAGGCCCCTATATTTTTAATAAAATTTAACATGAAAGAATTAATAATTTACTCATAATATTGAATATATAACTTAATCATTTGTATTTTTATAAATATTATAAAAAAATATTAAATAAGTTATATATTATCATTAACAAGAATTGAAATCCTAAAATTTTGAAAAATTAACATCTTAATCTTCATGTTTCGTAGCCCCATATTATTTCAAGAACATTTAGCATCTAACATTTTGCGTGTATAATTTTTCTTTTCATATGTGAATAATATTTCCATTCTTTTACATTTACATAAATAGAATATATCACACAGTATATCATAAAATCTCCCACATTTCAAGAAAAGCATATGCCAAGCTTTTGGATTTAGGTCCATACAAAACAATAGTTATTTATGATGAGTAAAAGTGAATATGATGTATATGGATAAGCTTAGAAATACCTCAAAAGTCAGTCATACTGAAAAGTGATACTGGAAAGGCAAAATTGTCCTAAGAGACATGTCCTTTCATATGTAATCATCAAAATAATAATAATTTTAAAAATTAAATTATAAGAATTAAATCTAATAGGAAGCTCCCATAAGAATCACAAAAATAGATTTGAAGCGACAACCCAAGTCATACCATCGTGACTGTGCTTTAAATTGTATGTCTAGTGTCGAGTCATTAATGTGGAATTCCTCTATCGATTTAAATATCCTCACTTAATGCAATGCCAAAATGTCAAACAATGCATCGTTGATATGCCATAATGGGCGGCTAGGTGTCAACTCTCCACACGAGCATCAATGATATTTTTCTTAATATTTAATAATTATCTTCATTCATATCGATTAGAAATTAAGCTCCATAATTAAAATTATACTTGAGTTAAATTCAAAATTAATAATTCTTATAATCATCTGACCCAACAGTAGGCATATGCTTTATAAAACTCAATTGTTATGGTGTCATGATAAATTTGATTTGCATGTAATCTTCACAAAAAAAATAATAATAATAAAATAAATCAACTTTAAACTTATCGTTTTGAGTGTTTGACAAGAATATGATTTGATAAAGTCAGAAAGTTTTAAGATTTTTCAATTGGAATTTTTTGAAATTAATACATAAAATACTGTAAATTAATACATAAAACATATTTTTTGGATAAAAATTAATACATAAAATACTGTAAATAGTTTACAGGAAACATGTTTTGGATTGGGCTGAAAAAATACATGACAGCTTTGGGGAGATGTTTTTGAAAATTTTGAAATAAGAGGTGACTGTTTAGGAATTATATAAAAAAGATATCATTCGAAAAATATCTTAAAATAGTATATTTTTCCTAGCAATCGCCCTATATACATCTCATAATTATTATTTACTTCCTAATTTTTGTTATATCCTAATATTAGACGCATCTCGTCAATTATTATTTATTTTATAGTGTTTTAAAAATACTGTATAGTGTTTTATTTTAAAACAGTGTGACATCAATATTTGGTTCAAAAACATTATATAGTGTTTTAAAAATACTATATAGTGTTTAAAATAAAATACCATGTTATAACACTATATAGTGTTTTTAAACTAACCTTACAATATTTTTTGATTAAAAACCATCGTCATGATTTTGTCACCACCCTCAGTGTCGGTAATGAAAAATCTATCCTCGGATAGAGCCGAGTCAGTCACACTGATGGAAGTTGCCCCCTCGGAGGCGAACCCAACGTGCGATGTGGTTCTATGTCCAATGGTAGTCCTTCAGTTCAGACTTAGTGGTGTTAGCCTCCAACTTGAAGATTCTTTGGGAGGTCTATCACGTTTTGGTCTAGTTCAAGCTGGTGCCTGCTCAACCAAGTGATTGACCTTATGTATCATGTCACATATTTTGCAAAAGCACAAACACACTAGAGGCGAGACTTTGCTTTCCCCTCTATCCTTTTTTCGTGGAGGCTTTCAATTTTTGGAAGTTCTCACCTGCACAAATAACATCGAATTCTTGGTGCTTTCTTATGATCTTTTTCGGGGAATGCATAAGGACACACATCCCGACCCTCTTGTTTGCGTGCAATAGTTTATGTTTCAAGGAGTCAACCTATTTCCTCTCCACCTGGTTGTCGGTGCTCCAACCTCTTGCAAGGGTTGGAAGAAGAGGTATTATTTTGTTTCTTTAAAGAGCGATTGGTTCATCCATAAATTTTTCAATGCTACCCTGAGGTTGCATAAGTCAAAAAAAGAATAGTTTTACCAACTATCTCTAGCCTTGCTTGAGTCCACCAACTATTCTTCAGATGAGCGAGCAGTGGCTCTTTGTTACAGGATTGAGCCCGGTTCCACGGGCAAAGTTATTAGAGTTTTGCTTACTGCATGTTATTTGAGTTGTCTAACTTTTTGTTTTTACAGTAGACATAGACCTTCAAGGAGACATTTTAGTCATCGCCTTGTCATTAGGGAGGGTGCATGAAGCAGGTAATTTCTCAAGGCGAGGCGTCAAAGGCTCAACATGAAGAAGAGGTCGATAAGGAACATTGTTGACCAGCTAGCAAGGGGAGGGGGTCCTCCGGTCCTTACACTAGGTAGAAACATCCACCCCTACCCCTCCAAACCCCCTAGAGGCAAAAGGAGCACGGCGATATGTGGGATCCTCTCAATGATTTGACTCCTTGTTTTGGCGGTTAGTGATGGGAAATCTTGGGGGGCGACATCAGATGCGCAACGGAAGAACAAGAAAATAAAATCGCTTATTCCCAAAGAGATGTTCGTCGTCGTGCGAAGATTGGTGCGCAAAATCCGTGAAACTTAAAACTATGTATATAGTAGATTGTGTTACCTAGGGAGATCGTATATCCCTGTTTCCTTGTAGATCTTTAGGAGAGGGTGAAGGAGGTCAAGCGTCCTCCTCTCTAGCAGTGATCCACACAGCAGGGCTGCGACGACGCTCCTCAAATCTCCAGGCCTGCTCTGAGGTGGAGAGGGAGAAGAGAATAGGAGAGACAAGCAAAGGCTCTAGCATATGAGGCTCTGAATCCCTCCTATTTATAGAGGTCCCCTATCAAACCCTAATAGGTCCTCCCCTAGTGGGTATTGGATCTACATCCAATAAGACAAGGGCTCTGTCGGATATCTCATATCCGAACCTCTACTCATCGTAATGCCTATCATATGTGTGTGACCCTCTAGGCCCAATATCGAGATGGCCGTGAGTCATACCTTTCATAACTCCTTCTAACTCAGTGAATTATTATCTCTGTAATAATTTACTTGACTCATCGACTACGGACGTACTAGGCCACTACGCCGTAGTCCCCAGACGATACAGGGAAATCCAATCCATTGGACCTGTCTTTCCTCAGTTATCGTATACCTATAGTCCCTTATCCATCTAATATCCTAGAGACCGTATATTGAGCATGGTGTTGTCAGACCCATACGATTTCTACTCGAGTCTCGCTCTAATCGGATTCTCCCGGAGAAAGCTTTCTCTCTCAACCTGAATGACCCTAGCCAAGGATTTGTCTGAGCAAGAACACATGGGATATTCCTCTCATGACGCCGAGAGTGGATGATCCTCTATCGACACTCAATAGCTCTCGTAAGGTCGACTACCACTCCCAATGACTAGCTGTACTAGATTTGGGACAACCAAACCTATAAGTCTGGTATCAAAGAGTAGAGCACTCATACAGGACATCCTTGGTGTCTCAAGTCTAAGGACCAGATACACAACTAGGACTATGGAATCGTTGTCTTACAATAAGGCATCATCAACCATACAGCATTCCATAAGCGGATCAATCAATGAACTCATTCTCCAATGAGCACCTGTACTGTATTCCTAGTGTCCCTACACGAGCAGCTATGAGACCAGGTGCATCCATCATATGGATGGGTATACAGCACACCAGTCTATCCTGTTATTACGATGTCCCTCTCGAGTAACCTATGACCGGGATTATTTAGGATCTATGTTTAAAGGTGAATCGATCTCATTATCGTGATCTCATCACGATCCGATTCTCATTACATAAATCCAAGGACATCACAATATATATATATGCATATATGCAATAGTTATAAAGTGATATATGCCAAAATATAATAAGCAAAAAGATTTTGTATCAAGTCACATGTGTCATCACTCACGTGATTGGCTAGCTAGGCACCTATGACTAGCAATCTCCCACTTGACCTAAAGTCAATCACCTATGTGTCCGATCCCCATTAGACCCTTGTGACGCTCAAAGACAATCTGAGACAATGGCTTTATCAGTGGATCTGCAATGTTATCTTCGAATGAAACTCTTTCCACCGCTACATCTCCTCGGGTTACGATCTCTCTGATAAGTTGGAACCTCCTCAGAACACTTCTGATGAGACCCGGGTTTCCTTATTTGAGTAATCGCCCCATTGTTATCGCAATATAAGGAGATCGGCTCCTCGCTACCCGACACGACTACCAAATCTATGATAAACTTCTTCACCCAAACTCCCTCCTTTGTTGCATCTGATGCAGCAATGTACTCCACCTCTGTGGTCGAGTCAGCAGTGGTATCTTGTTTGGAACTCTTCCAGCACACTGCTCCTCCATTCAAGGTGTAAACATACCTTGAATTCGACTTGCTATCATCGACATCAGACTAAAAACTTGAGTCTGTGTAGCCTTCAACCTTAAGGCTATTACCTCCATATACTAGTAAAAGATCCTTAGTCCTTCTCAAGTACTTAAGGATACACTTTACTGCTTTCCAGTGCTCCAAGCCTAGATTCGCCTGATACCTGCTCGTGACACTCAGAGTATGCGCTATATCAGGCCTAGTACATAGCATGACATACATGATAGACCCTATTGCTGAGGCATAAGGTATCATATCCATGTTTGCCCTTTCTTTTGGAGTCATTGGGGACATACTCGTAGAAAGCAATATCCCATGTCTCATCGGTATGAGACATCTCTTGGAATTTTCCATGCCAAACCTTTTGACAATGGTTTCTATGTACCTGGACTGGGACAAGCCAAACATCCTCTTGGATCTATCTCTATAGATTCTAATCCCAAGGTATAGGATGCTTCCCCCAAGTCCTTCATGGAGAAGTGTCTAGATAACCAAGCCTTTATTGTGGATAGCATTCCTACGTCATTCCCAATGATCAGGATATCCATATATAACACCAAAACGGTGATAGCGCTCCCACTTACCTTCTTGTACACACAAGGCTCATCTTTGTTCTTAACGAAGTCATAAGATCTGATTTTCTCATCAAATCTTATATTCTAACTTCGGGAAGCTTGCTTTAGTCCATAAATGGATCTAAGTAACCTACACACCTTATCTGGGCAGTTTTTGGACATGAATCCCTCAGGTTGTATCATATACACCTCCTCCTTGAGGTTCCCATTGAGGAATGCGGTTTTCACATCCATCTGCCAGATCTCATAATCATAGTGTGCTGCAATAGCCAATAGAATTCTGATGGAATTTAGCATTGCTACGGGTGAGAAGGTTTCGTCGTAGTCAACACTTTGCCTTTAACGATACCCCTTAGCCACTAGCCTTGCTTTATAGGTCTCTACCTTTCCATCTACTCCGATCTTTTTCTTAAAGATCCACTTACAACCGATGGGTACAATACCTTCGGGCGTATCAACTAGGTTTCAAACCTTGTTGGAGTACATAGAATCCACCTTAGAATTCATGGCTTCTTGCCACTTCCCAGAGTCTATACTCATAATAACCTCCTCGTAGGTCTAAGGATTAATATCCTCAACATCCTCTCCTCTTATATGTCCCACATATCTCTCAGGAGGATGAGATACTCTATCAAACCTGTGTAAGGTTGAAACTTGAGTATTAGGTACCTGAACAGACTCGGGCTGTAGAGTGGTGCTTGAGTTTGGTTCTCCAACCTCGCTCAACTCTATCATTCTCCCACTATCTCCGCCAAGAATATGTTCCTTCTCAAGGAACACTGCTCTCTTAGCTATAAAGATCTTTTGGTCCTCGAGATGATAGAAATAATACCCACAAGTTTCCTTGGGGTATCCCACAAATTTGCATTGCTCTATTCTTGATTCTAACTTATCGGGGTTGTGTCTTTTAACGTGGGCATGGCAGCCCCAAATCTTAAGAACCTTAAGATCAAGCTTCTTCCCTTTCCATATCTCATATGGTGTAGACACTACCGACTTAGTTGGAACTCTGTTCAGAAGGTAAGCTACGGTTTCTAGGGCATATCCCCAGAATGAGATTGGTAGGTCAGCGAAACTCATCATGGATCGTACCATATCTAATAGCGTACGATTTCTCCTTTCAGAGACACCATTGAGCTGAGGTGTATAAGGAGGTGTCCATTGGGATAATATCCCATGATCCTTGAGGAACTGAGTAAACTCTGTACTTAAGTACTCACATCCTCGATCTGATCGAAGAGTTTTGATACTCTTTCTAGTCTGGTTCTCCACCTCATTCTTATACTCTCTGAATTTCTTAAAGGCCTCGGACTTGTACTTCATTAAGTACACATATCCATACCTTAAGAAATCATCAGTAAAGGTAATGAAGTAGGAGTAACCACCAATGGCATGAGTTGACATGGGTCCACATACATCACTATGTATGAGTTCCAATAGCTCCGTGGCTCTCTCTCCAATTCTACTAAATGGAGAATTAGTCTGTTTTCCACGAAGGCAAGGCTTACAAATTACATATGACACATAGTCGAATGGATCTAAATATCCATCATTTAGCAACTTTTGAATCCTTCTTTCATGGATGTGACCTACCCTACAATGCCAGAGATATGCACTGTTCATCTCATCTCGTTTCCTTTTGGACACATTTACATTCATGATATGTGAAGTAGTATCTAGCATAAACAAACATTTATGCAATATCCCTCTCGCCAATCTCCCCTCGGCTTTGCTAGAATTTACAATAAATTGTAGATGTGATAAACAATACTGGTATCCAATACCAATGCACTATCACAAAAATCTAACAATTGGAGATTGATCATGAATGTACCTAAAGCTTCTCCAAGCTTCTATTTCGCCCTTTCTGTAAGGTACTCTTTGCAGTTCCTCTTCCAGTGCCCATCTTTATCACAGTGGAATCTAATTGTCTCACGTTTACCGACTTAATATTATCGAGAGAGATGTTTTTATGATTTGGTCTCATAATATGACATGTCACACATATACATATTTAATATATATCTACATCGCATGTAAATATATATACATATCTAGTACGTGTATAAGCAATCACACCAGATGATCATGGACCACAACCTAATGTGATTAGGCCCGAGCCAGTAGGCCTAATCACTCACATCAAGATCTATGTGTGCAACGATGCATCTCCATGCCCTGTGATCGTCCATCTCGTCCTCATCGGTTCCGTCGACATCTGGATGCATCTTCATGCATCGCGATCGTCCGTCTAGTGGGTCCCGCTATCGCATCCACACTCCCACTGCGCCTCCTCGTGTGATTACAACTTAATCATAGACGCACAGGCCCGACAATAAACGAGAAATATAATGGAGGCTCGCAGACCTCAATAATAATAATTACAAGTACACACATCACACGGTCCATGATCATCCGTCCACACATCATACATCACATGTATAAATAATCATCATCATATAGATCTATTAGATAATGATAAAAAATAATAATCAACTAAACTTTTTAATTAATTAGTATTTTATGAAATCAGAGACATATAGGGAATTTTTAAATTCATAGGGATATTTTTATAATTTGGACAAAAGATAAAAACTAGAATTTCTCAAATTTCGAGGGGCAAAACTATCTTTTGTCCAGAAAACCCTAATGCTCTACTCCCGTTTGCTGCTGCCGCCGCCGCCACCCTACTGGCGGCGGCCTGTGCGGTGGGGCTGGGGCGCCGCCCCCATAGGTGGGCGCCACCGTGGGTTAGCGCTGCCCCTGTGAGCACTATGCCCGCGAGTGTAGTGCCCCGCCGGGCGGCCACCCCTGCGGGGGGGTTTGCCCGCAGGAGCAGCGGTCGCAAGCGCCATTGCCCTGTGGCGCCTCAGCCCACGGGGGCTGTGGTCGCAGGCGTCGCCCTTGCGCGCGGGCATAGTGCCCGCACGCAGGTGGCCGCCTTGCCCATAGCCCTGCTTGCCAGCGCCGTGCGGCAACGACCGCGGGTGGGGCACTCGAGGGCTGCCAGCCCCACCGGCTGCAAGCCTGCTGCAAGCAGGCCGCCGGCCGACTGCTACAGATGCAGCCCCTGTGCTGCCTGCCTACGGTTGTGCTGCATGCACGCAAATCAAGGGAAGAAATAGTTGCTGCCCTTTCTCGCTTTTGCGTCAACGATTTTGACGTCAAAAGTTTTTTCTAAACACAATACACGTAGTTTAAAACCAATCATTCGCACGAATAACCTGGCTTTGATACCACTGTTGGGAACTCTTGGGGGCCGACATCAAATGCGCAGTGGAAGAACAAGAAAACAAAATCCCTGATTCCCAAAGAGATGTTCGTCGTCGTGCGAAGATTGGTGTGCAAAATCTATGAAACTTAAAACTGCGTATAGAGTATATTGTGTTACTTAGGGAGATCGTATATCCCTATTTCCTTGCAGATCCTTAGGAGAGGGTGGAGGAGGTCAAGCGTCCTCCTCTCTAGCGGTGATCCACACAACAGGGCTGTGATGACGCTCCTAAAAACTCTAGGCCTGCTCTAAGGTGGAGAGGGAGAAGAGAATAGGAGAGGCAAGCAAAGGCTCTAGCCTATGAGGCTCTGAATCCCTCCTATTTATAGAGGTCCCCTATCAAACCCTAATGGGTCCTCCCCTAGTGGGTATTAGATCTGCATCCAATAAGACAAGGGCTCCATCGGATATCTCATATCCGAACCTCTACTCATCGCAATGCCTACCATATGTGTGTGACCCTCTAGGCCCAATATCGAGCTGGCCGTGAGTCATACCTGTTAGAACTCCTTCTAGCTCAGTGAATTATTATCTCTGTAATAATTCACTTGACCCATCGACTACGGACGTACTAGGCCACTACGCCGTAGTCCCCAGACGATATAGGGGAATCCAATCCATTGGACCTGTCTATCCTCAGTTACCGTGTACCTATAGTCCCTCATGTTAGGATCGAGAGCACTAAGAGGGGGGGGGTGAATTAGTGCAGCGGAAATCTTACAGCGATTAAAAAACCAAAAGCTGCGTTCGTTCAAAAAGTATTATGATGCAAAAGCAAATTCTCAGTTTGTATCTAAGTGCAGTTTGCGTCTAAGCGCAGATTGCGTCTAAGCGCAGTTTTGCGTCTAAACTCAGATTTACGTCTAAACGCAGTTTTACGTCTAAACGCAGATTTACGTCTAAACGCAGATTTACGTCTAAACGCAGATTTACGTCTAAACTCAGATTTACGTCTAAACTCAGATTTACGTCTAAACGCAGTTTTACGTCTAAACGCAGATTTACGTCTAAACGCAGTTTTACGTCTAGACGCAGATTTACGTCTAAACTTTGAAACTTGTTTGTATATTCGCAGAAAGCAATATGCAGTTGAAATCAAGACGTAAACGTAAACTGAGATATGATGATTGTGCGAGGAAAGCCGATTTACGTCTGAATGCAGTTTTACGTCTAAATGTTGAAACTCGTTCGTAAAATTGTAGAGGACAGTTTGCAGTTATCAATAGGATCAAAATGTAAGGGTAAACTGCAAAGAAGCTCGTTCGTAAAAGCACGGAAGACAGTTCTGCAGAATCAAACGTAAACGTAAACTGTAATGTATGAAAATACAAATTTACGTCTGAATGCAGATTCGGAAGAACAGCACTTAGAACTTGTTCGTGAAAGCGCAGAGAGCAGTAGTAATGAAGGAGGTTTGCAGTAATGATAAAGTGCTCGAGAATAAACGCAAACCAGAGATTTAGAGTGGTTCGGTCAGCCTTGACCTACTCCACTTTTGGCTTCCTCCACCGACGAGGTTGCCGACGTCAACTAGGTGCCTTCCTTCAATGGGCGAAGGCTAACTGCCCTTTTACAGTTTCTCTCCTTTTGACAGGCTCAGGAGACAACCTTTACAGACCTTTCTCTCCTCACTTTACAACTGAAAACTTGAAGAACAGAAGGAGGAAACTTAAAGGCTTATCAACACTTTTGAGCTCTTAGAATCACAGAAAAGATCAAGATTTCGGTGTAGGTCTGTATCTTTTCAGTGCTGAATGGGTGGGGTATTTATAGGCCCCAACCCAGTTCAAAATTCGAGCTCAAAACGATCAAATCGATCAAATCCCAGAATTCTGGGATCAGGCGGTTGCACCTCTTGACTGGAGAGGTGGCACCGCCTGGCAGAGCTCGAAGACTGAGCTCAGGCGATTGCTCCTCTCTGCCAGAGCTCGAAGACTGAGCTCGATGGTTGCATCACCTGGCAGAGCTCGAAGACTGAGCTTGGTGGTTGCACCACCTGGCAGAGCTCGAAGTCTGAGCTCGGTGGTTGCATCACCTGGCAGAGCTCGAAACTGAGCTCAGGCTGATGCACCTCTCTGCCAGAGCTTGAAGACTGAGCTCGGTGGTTGCATCACCTGCCAGAGCTCGAGACTGAGCTCAGGCTGATGCACCTCTCTGCCAGAGCTCGAAGACTGAGCTCGGTGGTTGCATCGCTTGGCAGAGCTCGAAACTTGAGCTCTGGCGGTGCTACCTCTTGACAGAGGAGGTTGCACCGCTTGGCTGGGGCGGTTGCACCTCCCAGCCTCGCAGCCCTGGCGGTTGCACCTCCTGGCTGGGGCGGTTGCACCTCCCAACCTCTCAGCCCAGGCGGTTGCACCTCCTGGCTGGGGCGGTTGCACCTCCTGGTGCAATCAGGGTCCGAATGGTTCGCTCCATTCGGCCCAATTTGAATCTTTTCAGGGGCCCAATTGCCCCAAGATTAAGCTAATGGGATCACCTCCCATTTTCATGCTTAATCATCATGCTAACTACGATTAACTCTAAGACAACTTCTGCAGCTTTGCTCCGATGCGTCAATCGCTTCTTCCAGCGAGTTTCCGGCCAACTTCCGTCGATCATCCGATAAACCCTCGGTGATCCTTCTGCGGACATCCGGCATACTCCTGGACTTTGCGACGATCCACTTGGCGAGTTCCGACGAGCTTCGCTTGGCAAGCTTCTGGACTTCTCGGATCTGTTCTCGCTGAACCTCCGACGACCGTCCGAACTTCCGTCGAACTCTCGAACTCCCAACGTGATCATGATCTTGACTCCGGCGCAACACCTGCTGCTTGTCTTACTCTCATCGTAGTTAATCCTGCACACTTATCTCAACACATAGATTAGATAACAAATGACAATTGACTTCATCATCAAAATCCGAGATTCAACAATCTCCCCCTTTTTTATGATGACAATCAATTGATAAAGGAGTTGTCTTTAACTCCCCCTATCTAAATGCCATAGTTGAGATAAGTCAACCTTGAATTCAAGACCTAAGAATTCAAGTGACGTATTGATAAGTTAGATCAGTTAAACTTATCAATGCTCTCATCATGATACCCATCATGATGTATCTCTTCAAGAATGATGTCAAGGCATGACATACATCATCAGGTTTGTATGATAGTGTTTGTAACTATTCATCATGTAATAATATAAAGCTACGAAGGACTTTTTACATGATGCACACATTTGAGATTTTCTAGCAAGTTTGCATTTTCTTCACAATATATTAAATCAAGATATGATGCAAACTATAGCACATGTTCACATATCTCTTGGTGATGCAAGGATGGCATAACATTGTTTATAGCATCACTCAAGTATTTGCAACTATGACATAGACATGATTATGGCAGTTCAGTTAAGACATAGTGTTTATCAATTCATATGTTTCTCCCCCTTTGTCATCAACAAAAAGCATGATAGCATTATCAAGTATATAGAGGAAGTCATGACACATATATCTCTTTATTGTTTGTTGCTTGACGGAGGAAAGTCATTTTTCAAAGAGTTTTCATAAGAGTGTACAGGAACATCCCATACAAACTGAGAAATGAACTTCTTACATGCATTTGGTTAAAAATATTTGTCACATAATTTGCAACATGTTATTTGATCAAGCGTTGTCAAGGCATGTAATAGTAATAACATCCGAAAAATAATTTTAACTAGTTTAAGTACTCGGACACATCAACATTCCTAATTCTCTTCTTATGTAATCAAATTGTTCTTCACATAGGGGTTTTGTGAAGATATCAGCCAGTTGATGTTTGGTATCAATAAACTTTATGGTTACATCATGATTAGAGACATGATCTCGTATATAAAGTGATGTCTAATATCAATGTGTTTGATTCTTGAGTGTTAAGCTTTTGATGTAGTAACACAATTATTTCAAGTGCAGCATTCTATCATATTGCATAGCAAGATTTTTTATTTTAGCAAGTGTAGCATTGCATCACATGGTAAGATATCAGCTCGTACAATGCAAATTTTTTGTTTGATATCTTGATACATGGCATGATAGCAATCATATCAGTAATAGCAACCATATCAATGTCATACTGCTGACTTATCAACTTACATTGGTATGTTGCTCCATATTTTTCAAGGCATAGGCTTTTAAACCTTTTTAGTTTTAGTGCAAAAACCGAGATAAACAACAAGAGATGTTTGCAAATATGCTTACGCAAACAAAGATAACCATATCAGGGTAACATATGTACAGCATATCAGGTAACCATAAAGACAAAGTCCTTCATGAATAACATAAGGAGTTTACAACATGTCATATCAAAAACAGCAGACGTTCATACAAGCTTATTCATCAGGTGGAAGATTAAAGTGCCTAAGTAAAGAGTCAAATTGTCGATGGATTTGCTGCAGCTCGGTTAGGATTTGATCTTGTCGAAGTTCAAGCCGTTCTTGTCTTTGTTCAAATCGGTCCATCCGAATCCCGATATCTTCGATGGATGATGTGTGAGTTTGCTCAACCGGATATGTTTCCTCAAAGGGACAGATCGGAGGAGATTGGGTACTCCTAAAGACTGGGGTTTCCGGCTCTGGTTCAGGTTCAGGTTCAGGCTGAGGGGGATTAGTTCTTCTAGGCATTCTAACCCAGTTACCGTTTCTATAGTGACATCTTAGTCGGTGAAGTAGATTTTTGTTTATTATGCTGAATCTATCTGCTTTCATTACTTCTTCTTCTAGTGGCATTTGAATGTCGTAAGCTTTCATTATTCTAGTAATTATTCCACCATATGGGAGCATCATATCTTTTGTAGATAATTCTAACATGTTTTGTTGGATCAGATAGCCAAGACAAATGTCACGTCCTTTCATGATTAGGTACATAATTCCTAATTCCAATTGACTCACTTCATCATGATGGTATTGTTTAGGAAGAATTATACTAGTCATGATATGATGAAGTATCTTAGTGTTAAAGGGCAATAGATGTTCACAACTTTTAGGAACAGATTCTATGTTAGGATTGGCAAGGATTGTTCCTAAGGCTTCAACGTAGGATGTTTCAATGGTTTTTTCATCCCATGATCCTTTAAAGTAAAGTCCTATGCTTTTCATGGGAATGCCTATCATATCACAAATGAATCTATCAGTGATTGAAATGTGTTGTCCTAAGAGATAGGTTAACATCCTTTCTTCATCATCTATTTGCATGTTGTTGTAAAACAATCTAACTAGTCTAGGATAAATGGGTTCGTTGATCTGCAAAATTGGAAGTAGATTTAGGTTTGCAAACCATTGGATAGTCTCTACATCTCTTAGTTCATTCAGATCTACGTATTTTCCCTTATTGATGCTTCTTAGTTCGAAGGAGAGAAATTTTTCAGCATGGTTTTTTGAATCAAAAAGAGTGAGATCAAACTCTTCTACTACTCTCCTCTTTCCCTTGTCCCTTGAGGATCTTCTAGATCCCATAACTACTGCTGTTTAGAGGGATAATGATAAGCTAAAGTAAATGAAGAACAAAACAGAATTTAAGAGTTTCTTAGAGAGTACCTTTGTGAAATCTTCAAGAGAAGGAAGGATTCTTGATGTTTTGCTCCGAAATGTGAGGTATTTAGAAGGCTTAGAGGAGTGAAATGGGAATGGAGGAGACTTGGAAGAGTAGAGGAGGAAATGGGGGTGAGTTGGGGTCGGTTTCTTAGCCGGCCCTAGTGTGGGTTTAAAAGGCAGAGCTGCTGGCGGTTGCACCTCTGGCTGGAGCGGTGCAACCTCTGGCAACCCGTGATAGCTGGAGGTGCCACCTCCAGCTGAAGAGGTGCCACCGCCTGCAGCCAGTGAGCACCTAAGATGATTTGATTAGGGAGCCTTTGCCTTGAGGAGAGTTTCAGAGCAATCAATGTTTGTTACATGATTTCGTATGAGTTTTTATTTAAGGAGGAAGCTCTTTGTATGATCAAGATAGATCTTTTAACGTGCATACGTATGTTTGTTTGGTATCCCTTTTAAGATCATGACATATTTAGTTTCTACAAGAATTAATTCGTAGATGAACGGGTTTTGAAGATCAAGGGGGTATGTGAATTTGGATATCATATGTTTCTAATAAGGTTGTATCGTATTTGTGATTTCACAACTTCCACTTGTTACTTAAGCGTTGCGAGTTCCTTTTTGATTCTTGGTTTATGACCATTGAGAGTCAAGGAGCAGAATGTTATTTCTTGCTCCGGCCTAGACTTTTAATGTTTTTATAGGAAGGGATGATCTTTAGGAACCCATTTGCTTTTGGGTGCCTCATAAATAGATCTACATTTTCTATCATGTTGCATAGAGTTTATCATGGTTCCTTTAGGAACCCAAATTAATTTGTTTGGACTTATTTTCTTGAATGGACAACAATGTGTCTTGTGTCCAGATTTGCAACAAAAGTTGCACTTGGTTTGGTGTTGAACATGTAAGATGGGGCCTTTTACAAAGGTAGTTGGATTTCGGTGAGGACTCCTCACAAATCCAATCCCACTTCTTTTGGGAGCATGACCCTTGTTTGTAAGGATCATGTTTAATGACTTGCTACCAACCTCGAATTTCTTCAAGGTGTCCTTGAGTAGCAGGTTTTCTTTTTGCATGGTTTCTAGATCATGACATTTGATACATGAATTTAAACTATCATGATGTTCGACTTTTAACTTATCAAACTCACAAGTAAGACTATCATGCATCTTTTTCAGCAATTTATATTTTCTACTTATACTCTTGCATTCGTCAAATAAGTCATTGAAGGCATTTAATAATTCATTGAAAGATAAATCAGCATCTAATAAATCCGTTACCTCTTCTCCGATGGCCATTAAGGCGTAGTGAGCAACTTGCTCGGTGTTGGACTCCTCTTCCTCAGATGCGCTCGAATCATCCCATGTTGCTTGGAGCGCCTTCTTCTTTGTTGTTCTTTTCTTGACTTGGGGACAATCACTCTTGTAGTGTCCCGGCTTTTTACATTCGTAGCAGATCACTTGGTCCTTCTTGGGTTCAAGTTTATTTTTCACATCGTTTTTAAACTTGTTTCTTTTGAAGAATTTCTTAAACTTTCTTGTCAAAAGTGCCAAGTCATCATCACAGTCCTCATCACTTGAGTTTTCTCTCAAGTGGCATTCAGAAGTTTTAAGTGCCATATCCTTCCTGTTCTTTGGAAGGATGTCTTCTTGCTCTTCATGAGCTTTGCAAGTCATTTCGTAGGTCATTAATGACCCGATTAGTTCTTCAAGAGGGAAATTTCGCAGATCTTTTGCCTCTTGAATAGCGGTGACTTTAGGATCCCAACTCTTAGGAAGGGATCTTAGTATCTTATTAACAAGTTCAAAATCCGAAAAGCTCTTTCCGAGTCCTTTTAGACCGTTGACGACATCCGTGAAACGGGTAAACATGTCACCAATGGTTTCACTCGGTTTCATTCGGAAAAGTTCAAAAGAATGCAGCAACAGATTGATTTTTGACTCTTTCACTCTACTTGTGCCCTCGTGGGTCACTTCAAGTGTGTGCCAAATATCAAAAGCAGTTTCGCAAGTTGAAACACGATTAAACTCGTTTTTATCAAGTGCGCAAAATAAGGCATTCATAGCCTTTGCATTAAGAGCGAAAGCCTTCTTCTCCAAATCGTTCCAATCGATCATTGGAAGAGAAGATTTTGAAAATCCATTTTCAACAAGGTTCCACAGTTCAAAATCCATAGAAATAAGAAAGATCCTCATTCGGGTCTTCCAGTAAGTGTAGTCCGTTCCACTGAACATGGGTGGACGTGTAATCGAATGCCCCTCTTGGTTTCCGGCGTATGCCATCTCTCTTGGGTTTTAATCCTCTAGAGAGTTAACCTTGCTCTGATACCAATTGTTAGGATCGAGAGCACTAAGAGGGGGGGGGTGAATTAGTGCAGCGGAAATCTTACAGCGATTAAAAAACCAAAAGCTGCGTTCGTTCAAAAAGTATTATGATGCAAAAGCAAATTCTCAGTTTGTATCTAAGTGCAGTTTGCGTCTAAGCGCAGATTGCGTCTAAGCGCAGTTTTGCGTCTAAACTCAGATTTACGTCTAAACGCAGTTTTACGTCTAAACGCAGATTTACGTCTAAACGCAGATTTACGTCTAAACTCAGATTTACGTCTAAACTCAGATTTACGTCTAAACGCAGTTTTACGTCTAAACGCAGATTTACGTCTAAACGCAGTTTTACGTCTAGACGCAGATTTACGTCTAAACTTTGAAACTTGTTTGTATATTCGCAGAAAGCAGTATGCAGTTGAAATCAAGACGTAAACGTAAACTGAGATATGATGATTGTGCGAGGAAAGCCGATTTACGTCTGAATGCAGTTTTACGTCTAAATGTTGAAACTCGTTCGTAAAATTGTAGAGGACAGTTTGCAGTTATCAATTAGATCAAAATGTAAGGGTAAACTGCAAAGAAGCTCATTCGTAAAAGCACGGAAGACAGTTCTGCAGAATCAAACGTAAACGTAAACTGTAATGTATGAAAATACAAATTTACGTCTGAATGCAGATTCGGAAGAACAGCACTTAGAACTTGTTCGTGAAAGCGCAGAGAGCAGTAGTAATGAAGGAGGTTTGTAGTAATGATAAAGTGCTCGAGAATAAACGCAAACCAGAGATTTAGAGTGGTTCGGTCAGCCTTGACCTACTCCACTTTTGGCTTCCTCCACCGACGAGGTTGCCGACGTCAACTAGGTGCCTTCCTTCAATGGGCGAAGGCTAACTGCCCTTTTACAGTTTCTCTCCTTTTGACAGGCTCAGGAGACAACCTTTACAGACCTTTCTCTCCTCACTTTACAACTGAAAACTTGAAGAACAGAAGGAGGAAACTTAAAGGCTTATCAACACTTTTGAGCTCTTAGAATCACAGAAAAGATCAAGATTTCGGTGTAGGTCTGTATCTTTTCAGTGCTGAATGGGTGGGGTATTTATAGGCCCCAACCCAGTTCAAAATTCGAGCTCAAAACGATCAAATCGATCAAATCCCAGAATTCTGGGATCAGGCGGTTGCACCTCTTGACTGGAGAGGTGGCACCGCCTGGCAGAGCTCGAAGACTGAGCTCAGGCGATTGCTCCTCTCTGCCAGAGCTCGAAGACTGAGCTCGATGGTTGCATCACCTGGCAGAGCTCGAAGACTGAGCTTGGTGGTTGCACCACCTGGCAGAGCTCGAAGTCTGAGCTCGGTGGTTGCATCACCTGGCAGAGCTCGAAACTGAGCTCAGGCTGATGCACCTCTCTGCCAGAGCTCGAAGACTGAGCTCGGTGGTTGCATCACCTGCCAGAGCTCGAGACTGAGCTCAGGCTGATGCACCTCTCTGCCAGAGCTCGAAGACTGAGCTCGGTGGTTGCATCGCCTGGCAGAGCTCGAAACTTGAGCTCTGGCGGTGCTACCTCTTGACAGAGGAGGTTGCACCGCTTGGCTGGGGCGGTTGCACCTCCCAGCCTCGCAGCCCTGGCGGTTGCACCTCCTGGCTGGGGCGGTTGCACCTCCCAACCTCTCAGCCCAGGCGGTTGCACCTCCTGGCTGGGGCGGTTGCACCTCCTGGTGCAATCAGGGTCCGAATGGTTCGCTCCATTCGGCCCAATTTGAATCTTTTCAGGGGCCCAATTGCCCCAAGATTAAGCTAATGGGATCACCTCCCATTTTCATGCTTAATCATCATGCTAACTACGATTAACTCTAAGACAACTTCTGCAGCTTTGCTCCGATGCGTCAATCGCTTCTTCCAGCGAGTTTCCGGCCAACTTCCGTCGATCATCCGATAAACCCTCGGTGATCCTTCTGCGGACATCCGGCATACTCCTGGACTTTGCGACGATCCACTTGGCGAGTTCCGACGAGCTTCGCTTGGCAAGCTTCTGGACTTCTCGGATCTGTTCTCGCTGAACCTCCGACGACCGTCCGAACTTCCGTCGAACTCTCGAACTCCCAACGTGATCATGATCTTGACTCCGGCGCAACACCTGCTGCTTGTCTTACTCTCATCGTAGTTAATCCTGCACACTTATCTCAACACATAGATTAGATAACAAATGACAATTGACTTCATCATCAAAATCCGAGATTCAACACCTCATCCATCTAATATCCCAGAGATCATATATCGAGCATGGTGTTGTCAGACCCATACGGTTTCTACTCGAGTCTCGCTCTAATCAGATTCTCCCGGAGAAACCTTTCTCTCTCAATCCAAATGACCTTGGCTAGGGATTTGTCTGAGCAAGAACACATGGGATATTCTCTCATGACGCCGAGAGTGGATGATCCTCTATCGACACTCAATAGCCCTCGTAAGGTCGACTACCACTCCCAATGACCAGTTGTACTAGATCTGGGATAGCCAAACCTATAAATATGGTATCAAAGAGTGGAGCACTCATATAGGACATCCTTGGTGTCTCAAGTCTAAGGACCAGATATACCACTAGGACTACGGAATCGCTGTCTGACATTAAGGCATCATCAACCATACAACATTCCGTAAGCGGATCAATCAGTGAACTCATTCTCCAATGAGCACCTGTACTGTATCCTTAGTGTCCCTATACAAGCAGCTATGAGACCAGCTGCATCCATCATATGGACGGGTATACAGCACACTAGTCTGTCCGGTTATTACGATGTCCCTCTCAAGTAACCTATGACCGGGATTATTTAGGATCTATGTTTAAATGTGAATCGATCTCATTATTGTGATCTCATCACGATCTGATTCCTATTGCATAAATCCAAGGACATCACAATATATATATGCATATATGCAATAGTTATAAAATGATATATGCCAAAATATAATAAGCAAAACGATTTTGAATCAAGTCACACGTGATTGGCTTGCTAGGCACCTATGACTAGCAGTTAGCACAGGGAGACCCACTATGAGAAGCTTTGAAAATTAGAGCTTTGGAATGAGGAACAATAGTGGTCGCAGGCAATGCCTACTCCTCAATTATCCCTCGACGACTCGGTAGCAGAGTGAACGACCACCCATGATGGTCGGTCGACCTCTATGATATTAGAGTTCTTATCAATTCGGTAGAATTTCTATCACTGTGTATCGGTGTTGGGTTGGTCTCTAGATGATAATGGGAGAGTTTATGCTCTTAACTAGCGCATGACCCACACTAATCGACCATGGGAGGTTCCAAGACAGACCACCTCTTGGAACCAATGCCTCTTGCACTTAGCCTAGCTAAGGGTCTGAGGCCTATTGAGGACCTCTTGTCAGATGGCCATAAGGATTTGGCCATGGTGAGTAGTCATATTCTTCCAGTTTAACTCCCCTTCAAAGTTTGCGCAAACTCAAGGTTGACAGTTGCAACATCAGCAGCTCATGGCCTTTATCCTCAACCAAGCTCGGGACTCGACAGTGGCGATAGGGAGCCTCCTTAAAGGGCAACGTCCCTCAAAAGGGAGTGGGATGACACAGTTGCTGCGAAGTCCTAAGCTGAGGAAGAGTCGACCTAGTTTCGGACTTGGCTCAACAAAGTCGAGCGCGAGTTCGAGGTCAAGTCTTCAGCCTCATGAGAGCCGGAGGCAGAAGCTAAAAGCGCGATGAAGGCGGAGGCGACTCAGGAGTACCATCGAGCCTTGGATGCTGAGGTGGGGGTGGAGCGACTTAAGCGGGAGAACTCAATTCTTAAAATGGAAATCAGCAACCTCTGATGCATGAACGAGCAATGATTTGGCAGCCGAGGAAGTTAGCAATTGGGATGCCAAGGTGGAGGCCCAAGGGGTGAAGAAGTACAAAGCCTTGAGAGGCTTCAAGAAGGGTCTAGCAAGGCTGAGGCATAACTCCTTAGCCTTTGGCTATGACCTTGCCATGTCTTGGGCCAAGTACGATCACCCTGACATTGAGCTCCCTGAGAATCCGATTGACAAGCACCCCACCAACGATGAGGTCATGATCAACTCAAGTGACATCGTCGACTGAAGTGAGACAACCATCTACGTGGAGAGAGACATTGCTGAGATCGACAACAAGGTCGAGGGAGGGGTACTTGCAGAGGAGGGATTGCTAGATCCTGAGGAGCCAACATCAGATGCACCCGATGCCTAAGGTCCACCCGACATACCCCCAACCACTGGCCAAAGCCCCTGTGTCGACAAACTCGAATTAGGGTTTGGTTCATCTATAAATTTCTCATACATCTTTTGGGTTTTGGTGAAGGGGAACAAGATATAAGAAATATATTTGGTACTCCTGTGAGAAAAGGGTGTTAATTCTTTAGAATTTATATAAAAGGGTTTATAAAGAAATCATGCTTCGGTTAACTCAAGGTCTTGTAGTTGATCTTACATCAATATGATTTTCTCTATAGATATAGGTAGGATTTGTCGAATCATATTAAATCTTACATTTTTGGTATAACTTTTGATTATTAATTTCTGATGAATTTCTCTTTTAGTTTTTTTTTTTTCAGAGCAACAGTACAAATGTTTCTGCAATCGTAAGAAACAGCATTGAACCAATCAAGTTACCCCCTTTATTGTAAGATGTTGTTGACATGCAAAAAGTATATGATTCCCAAACTTATAGCAAACCTTGAGCAGAAAAGTTTTGCATGTATTGACAGGACTCAGGACTCCTGTACCTGTCCACTTGGCCAGTTTTCAAGTAAGAAACTGGTTTCGTTCCAATTTCTGAGAACATTTTCTTCTACTGTTCCTTGTCTTAGCCTTCTCATTTTTCATCACAAGTTCATATATAACTGTGTTAGCCTGATCAATTTTGTAGCTCTTCAGAGGAGGCACGATATTTTGTTGCAGTTGTTCCTATTTTGAACTTCATATGGTTCAAAGTTATGGCCTTGTCATTCTTAGTGATGAAGTCCTTGTCAGATCCCTTACAAGAGATGGAAGACCTGTGTAATCTCTTGTTTCCACATCTCACTATGTTCCTTAATAATAACTTGCTAATCTCATACGGATCTAATTCACTGTACCACTGTTTTTCACACTAGTGTTTTTGTATCACTGGCAATAGTGAGTGGTGGTAATGGTAAGTCCATGCTCCTGTTAGTTTTCCTTGTGGCTATCAACCTCGAGTTGGAAGCCATTGCATGCGTCTACAGGGTTTTGCTAAAATAGTGGGTAGAAGGTATGGGGAGATCAAAGCTTCCCTACAATGAACAGATGAGGTGGGTTGGGAGCATCTCCATGTTTGTGTTTGGCTTCATGTGGTTCTACTGCTCCTAGATCTTTGTGTTGCAGGACGCTCTGCTAGTTCTGTGTTTTTGGATATGTGCATTTAGATTGGGAGCAGACAGTCAGAAGAGTTTCTTTGGCAGCCACTTTGGTGGAGTCTCTTCCTATCAGTGATGTTGTAGATGACAACATCTCTGTTCCCTTCACAAATATGTTAACATCTTTTCTACTTTTTGGTAGTAATATCCTCACTGCTTCTGATGTGGTGATTGTGTTGAAGAGCAAATCTATTTCTGATGTTTGTTAGAATATTGCTCCTCCTGTCTTCCGTTTAAGAGGCTTGTAATATAATTTGTTGAAATAAATGTTCTCTCTTGTTTGTTCGATGTCGTAGTCCAACATTTGTATTGAAGTCTTGCAAGATGTGACCAACAAGATGACTCTTATCAAGAATTCTTTATGATTTCAGATTAAATTCAGTGAAGTGACGAATACGCACGGGCTTAGCTCACTATTCATCTATTAACAGCCTCTAATAATAATAATATCATCGTCGTCGTCATCATCGTCATCACCTCATGATATCATCAAGGTAAAGAAGTTACCGATCTAAACCTATCAACAACAACTAGAATAATAATAATAATAATAATATAAATTTAAACAACTAGAATATTAGTTTAATGATAATATATCCAATTTATTTGTCTTAAATCAAACATTTTAAATCATAATTTTTTCAACACACTAGGTTGAAGATTCGAAACCATATTTGGTTAAGATTTTTCCATGTATCGAATAAAATTTAGCTAGTAAAAAAAATTACTAGATCAAATTTCACTCTCATCACTTATTATTTACGAAAAAATAAAAATAAAAAGGCAAGACTGCTCCATGCCTCTTTACCATAATCAATCAATCAATCTAAAGCAGTACCCAACGATGCAAAAACACAACTCCAACTCTGCCAACCCCATGCATCTGCAGGAAGAACGTACACCTAATCAAACAAAAGCAAAAGAATAAAAGGGTAAGAAGTGAAAATAACATAGTCACGTTTCAAGTTTCTATAGACATCATCATCATTAAAGGGAGGATATGAAGCAAATCAAAAGGCGTCATTAAGCTTCGTTCATATTAATAATACATTTTGAACGCCACCTTGATATATAGATTTGAATGAATTTGGAGGTCTATCTATTTTTTAATAGTATCTATCATCTTTCACTGAGACGAGAAAAGTTTGATGGAAGACATATCTAAAGGTTCTCTCTATTTAAAAGTTAGATGTGGAATATTTTTTTAACTTTGGATGCACCTACTTGAGGACCCGTCGATTTCTCAAGTCAACGAAGGTAGGAGTAAATCATTTAATCAAATGATTTGTATCCAAACCACTATTGATTATAGTGGTAGTATACTAACTATATGGTTTTAGGAAGATTATTATTCTTTGAATTAGATTTAATCGAGAGGATGAGTTCGTTATGATTTTATGCTAATGTGGTCGCCAATAGCAGCATACCTTTATTTTGTAGTAGTTATCTAATTGTTGTTTAGGTCTTCGTCGTCGACGATGAACATCTAATCATTATATCATCAACTCACATGATCCGAGATTTAAGATACTCGCTTCTTTCAGAATAGAAGATCGGAACCACTGACTTCACTACCCAGGAAATAGAAATGGAAAACATCATCACTAACCATTTCAATTATTTAGAGAACAACGAATCAGTGGGCAGGATTTGGTGAGTTGAGGAGGGATTCCGCACTCTCACTCACACCGGAAGAAGAGGAGTCATTTGGGCCGCTTCCGTTGGGTTTAAGTTGTCTTGGTTTTTAGCGCACGCCGTTTACGTTGGACCGGTTCGGTCTGGTCACCAACCGGTTGCCGCCTATATAATGTAACGGCGGCCAGCGTCGTGGGCTATTCCCCAATCCGTCGGTGGCGGCAGAGCGGCGATGAAGGAGATGGATGACGGCGGCGATTCCGACGCACCGGAGGAGCTTACTGCCGCCGAGGTCCAACTTTGGCAGATCCTTCCTTTCCCTTTCTCGTGGTTTACTTCCCCAATTTTCTTCGTCATCTGTCGGCTAAAACTGGTCGTTTGCTTTTCGGTTCGGGAACCCTAGGTTTCAACTAGGGTTTCAACCTAGTTATCGTACATCCGTGGGGAAATAATTATTTGTTGGATTTGCTTATAGATTTATGGTGATTTAATCGATGATATTTTCTTTCTCTTTATTTGCTTTCTGAAGTAAAATAAGATGAGATAGGTTTATGGTCATGTCGCCGACGTGATTAAGCATTGATGTTGGATGCTTCTACTAGGAGCTCAAATGCCACATTGTTTTAGGTATTTTTTGCTAAATGAGATGTTTGCTACGATTCAAAAGCCACAGCAAATGCAACATCAGATGGAAATAAATCGAAAATTTTAAGGTACAGGAGGTGCTGGATTTTAGATGCTGGGGAACCCTCATGCTGCCTTTAGTAACCCAATCCATAATCCAGACTGCACGCAAAAAGGATATGGCAATATTTATGCAAAAACACTTCTCTTGAATTAATCAGTAATATTGTTCATATAGCAGATACCCACATAGTTGAGATCAACAGCTTTCTGTTGTAATTATTGGATCAGACAGTTTATGCAAGTATTAATGTGCAAATCGAGGATTCATGTGCTACTGCACATGGGGACATGCTTCTACATGAAACTAGTTTTAATGGCACCAAGACATTCTCAGGTATGCTGATTTTGAACAGCCAGTTTCGGTGGCATCAATGCATGCTGAAGTTTGCTGGTGCAAGTTTGTGTCAGCCTATTCTGAATTCTTAGGGTCAACTTTTTGGTTGTTGCATACCTGTATGAGCATGTATCCTGCCATAGTTAAAAGAGTTATGTTGAATGTTTCTTTCATATTAGGTGTGTCTGCATTAATTTTACTGAGTGAATGTGGAATGCAATAAACAGTGCAATTGGACATGTAGCTCAATAGCTTGAGCTGGCATTAGTTTTCATGCAGCACTGCATTAAGTTTGTACGCAGGGCAAAATACTTCTTTGAGCTGTCTTGCTCTTCCGTTAAGAGTTATACATGTCCTATCTGAAGATGCATTCATTATTCTGAAAATATTGTTCTATCATCTGTTGAGTCAAATAGCTATTTTGGACTCTTAATTTCTTCTCTTAGCTTAGGTTCAATCAATCATGCTAAGAATGCATACATGACTTATAGTGAGGCAAGCGCTTAATCTTTTGGACCATTAACCTTAAATTCTATCATATGACACTTTATCTGGTTTATATTTGTTCGTATATTTATCTTACACATTGTTATAAATGGTGATATTCTGCAGGGCATTAAGCAAGATGAAGAAATTAGAAAAGTCCAGAGAGAGAATGTGATGAGGTTTTCTTTTGTTACACACAAGCAATTTTTGTTTACTTTGTTTAATTACCTTTTCGTGGGTGAAAAATGTGCATTGCATTATTTTTTTTAATGGTATTAGAAATGTGTGATATACATCCATCAGATTTTTATCATTTTCTTTCATGTTTGTAATTTTTTTCCATCTTTGTTGTTAAAAAATTTATTAGTCGCTTAGTCTTTAAAATTGCTTTAAGTTGTTGTAGATAATGGTTGTCTTATTCACTCTGCTCTACCAGCACACATCAGTTTATTACATAACTTTTTTGTTAATTTTTCGATGCTCTATATTTTCCATGTGAAGCTGAATAAATTTGCATCTCTACTGTGATACTTTAAGAGAAATTTATAATAGGCACTCAAGCCATTGCCGAGTTTTAACTAATATTTATATGCTGTTTCTTTTTTAACTAGGGTATCGTTTGTGTTTTTTATTGCCTCACCAAAGATAAATTAAAATTTTGCTTTACATTTCACATAATTTCGGAATGTATTTTTTTATTGAATATATAAGTTGTAACCAAAGCTTGCCACTATCTGAAGTACGGGAAGGATGCATGTGAAATAATTTAAAGCAAATATGTCTCAGATGTAATCTTTTTTGGAGGGGCTTTTTGATGAACATCTTATCCTCAACATGAGAGCATTCAATTCATTTCTTGGTACAAGTTTCTGTAAATTTGAATTCACAAGATAGGATGGTCCTGCATATTTGTGAAATATGTTCTGTGGCTACTTCTGTGTAGTATTGTTGTATTGTGGTTTTCAAATATGGTTTTATCAACGTGAAGACAGAATTGTCAACATGCTTGTTGCAGATTGGCTAGGTATCTTGACATTCTTATGCTACATAAAATGTTGAGGCCACTATGCCATGTCATTTACTTCAATCTTCTTGTTTTTACATGGTTTTAACTGTACATAATCTTATTTAAATATGTTGAAGACCTTCCTTTCTTTAAAATATATGAAAAATAGTGGGAACAAATGAGTGAGTGAACTTGTTTTTTGAAGGGTCGCTCATGAGAATAAAGAACGTAGGAGACAATGGGCGCAGAGAAAGACTCAACCAAAACAGAAGAAAGAAGGTGTAGAAGCTGAAGAGACTGAACAACCAGATGAGGCACCCAGTATACCAGGAATGCTTCCAAGCAACATAGTTGCTGTTCTTGCAGCCCGTGAAAAGTATGCCTTTTTGGATTGCCTCATGTATTCTCAGGATTGAATTATTTTTAGTGGATCACTGTATCTGGTCATCACCATGATTGTTCATGGTACCTGAATCCTTCTTCTGTTATATTATTGGAGTGCATCATGCACTTGTAGTAATTCGATGAGCTTGCTTATCATGAGCAAAGAAACTTTTTTTAGTGGAGAACTAAATTTCTTTCTACAGGTTAACGTTCTCATCAGACTCTGAGGAAGAAATTGTAAAGCAGAAAAACACTAAAAGAAAGAAAAAGAAGAAAGCATCGGGGTAATTGTTCCTCTTCCTATTTATATTATTTATAAAATATTCTGCTAACCAGTTGGTTTATCTTTAGGCCTGAGACAATTCTCCTGAAGGACATTCCTCCTCCCCAATGCCTGGAAAATTCCTTGGAATTTTTGAAGAGGAGAAAGATGCAGGTCCCCAGATCATCTTCCATTCTGAAGAATGCGGACCAGGCATTGCGTCTCCTTTCATCAAAAGGTAGCTTGCGGAGCCTGAGTTAGCGAATTTGACATTGTTTTAACTCGTAGTATCCAAGATATTAGCACCGGGGCACCTTACCTTAATTTGTTGGCTTACAATTTATGTATTTTGCAACCTTACTTGGAGTCTTGCAATGCAACGTGAGAACAGCATATTATTTGGAATTGTATGGAAATTTACGACACCTTAGGAGGGTGGAGGATGGTTTTTTATGTTTGTGAATTAATTAATCTGGTTATATAGTTGATCCAATTTTCTCATTTGAAGGTAAGATTTGATTCCAAAATCTTACAATAAATAATCAAGATATTTTAAATTTAAGTTACTTGACATTTTTAATTTATTTTCAAATCAATTTTGTAGATATAAAAAATATATTCGATCCTTAACACTTATAAAGTAGGTTAAATATATTATTATCAGTTTAATGTTTCGTATGTAAGAACACTTGTCGGATTGAATCAAGTTAATGTTTTAAGTTAAATATATTATTAAATTTAAGTTAAATGTTTTATTATCAGTTTAATGTTTCAACGTTAGTTATTATTCTTTTGGATATGAAATTAATGGGACGATGAACCTAACATCAAATTTAAGCTTGTCTCATATAATATTATTATTATTATAATATGCTATTATAACCTTAGTGCTTTCCGTATAAAAAAAATTGTTGAGGATGGTTTCGAATCCGACTTATTAATTTATAGATACAGAATCACATATGATTAAAAAAATTTAAATATAAATTGATAATAATATATTTATCTAACCTTATATGTCAATTCCAATTAACTAAATCGGAATGAGGTGTTGGTCTTGATGGGATATTTTATGATGATTACAGACAGCTTTATATACTAGTAGAACAAATCGGAGCTGTGAGGCATTGCAATCCGTGGAATGTCAGAGACCAAGAAGAGTGGGGAGGGAACTCGAGCTGCAACAAGCAAAGACACCGATTGTCTTACCATGTTGAGAGGAACGGAGAAGGCAAAAGTGAGAGTCGATGGTGATCAAGAAATATTCTAGAATTTTCAGGAAGCAGAGTCTTGATGAGCTCAACATCAAGTTATTCCATAACATAAAAATCTGAGAGGGCCTCTTTCACGGACAACACCGAGTACAAAAGTGGAATACAAACGTCGGCTCGCACCATCATCCTACAGGCTCATCGCCTGCCGCTCGCTATAGACCCAACTACGAGAAGGCATCCTCCCTGTCTGCCTCTGCTGCGCCCCCCTCTTCCAGATTAGTGAACTCCAGGAAGTGCGTCGGCCGGTGATCCTCATGGTAGTAGTCCCTCGCGGTTCCTAGCTTCACGCCGTATCGCATGATTACCGTATGCTTGACTCCCATGAAGTTGTAATTCCAAGGGCCATCGTCCGGGACCTGAGATGCAAACCGACAACGTAACATAATAATGTGATTTGGAGATTGGAGAGAGAGAGAGAAGATTTTATTTACCATATAGAAGCCCAGGAAGCGGTCACTCAGAAGCATCTGCACTTTCTCGTAATGCGTTGGTAGATAACCGTGGGGATTGCTCCCGGTGTCCTTGGTAACACGACCCCATTCGTAACCGGATGGGGTCAGCTTGTAGGCAGTCAACGAGCAGGATCCTGGAGTGAAGCTGCAGGTCAAAATAATGCATTTCTCGCCGTCCCACTGCTTATTGTTCTCGAGAATCCGTGCATGAGCAGTCACATCCTGCACAAAATACAAAAAACAAAGTGAAAATTGCATTTCCTCACCCAATGAATGCACGGCCAATATCACTAAAAGCAACTAAAAAATCCAACCTGTGGAGATAGCTGAGGAAGCTCGTTGGGCTGCGTATGCATCCATCCCAGTGGTTCTAGGTCGTTTAGAACGTCGTGCTCGGGTAGAGCCGACGGCAGATGCACCTGCTGGTGAGTCCCCCATTGCGGTGGCATAACTATGCAGCGGATCTCCTTCACCCGTGGGTTATCCTGGGGACTCAAACCATAAAGGTAACCAGAAATCTGAGTTCTCAAATCTGCTATGCCAATAAACTTCTTCAAGACGTTCTTAGGGATGATGTAAGTGTATCCCGTCTCCTGCTCATCACAAACCACAGCAAACAAGGAAATGTAAATAAAGATCGATTCAAGTCGTAGCTCAAGGATATTAGAAAATCGAATTAGTTAGTAGTAGTACCTTTGCGTCGTCTGAGTTCACATAGATGTGACTAACACGGAGATGAAGATTTGCAGCTGAGATAGCTCTCACGCGCCAGTCGGTCTTGGAACCGAATGCTTGCTGCTCGTATGGACTAGTTGTGGTGACTATAAGCTCATCGCCATGGACGTTCGTCGTTCTTGATGTAACCGCTGTTAATCGACTATCTTCTTTGGCCTACAACAGCCGAGAGAAAGCCATCCATTACGAACTCAAAATACGAAATAGAATTTTAAGCAAGCAAAGCACGCATGACCGAATACAAAACCTGTTTCTCGATTTCGGCCATCTGTTGTCTCTGCTGCGAGGGTGGAGCAATCTCCGCACCGAGTATTATGTCACGGATTTCAGACTGTGTTAGCGCAGATGTATTCACATTATTCTTCTTGGAGTAGTCTGAAAGATTGAGGTCTCTCAGTGCGACTTCCACCTGAATCAGATCTTTCCCTCGTTAACCCATAACATTATCTTTACATGGTAAAGGAAGGAAGGCAATAACAAAAGGCGCTATCGAATGAATAATTCATTCTAAGGAAGGTTACCTTCATCCACTCATCGTCCGTTAGAGAAGGCCAGATATGGTGAGGTTGGGTGATGACGGTCTTGTCAGGCTTCAGTAACATCTTTGCTTTCTCATTGTTCACGTGCAGCGCCCGCAGAATCAATATGAGACGGGAGAAGGCAGTGTACGATGAGATAGTCTTCAGCCAATCATCGTAGATATTAAATAGAACCATCTGAGGTTCGGTAGCCTTTAAAATCAGATCACCAAACTTTTCGATCTTCAAGCAAGCCTGGAAAGGCAACTGTAGCTCACTCCCCTTGATTACGATGTTGGGGAAATCGAGCAAATGGACCTCTAGAGGATCCAGCATTCCTTTGCGAGTGACGATGATTTGTTTTGGTTGCTCTTCCACTGGCAATGACCGCACAAGAGCAGCTACTTCTTCTGCGGTTTTCCACTTGGCCAGCTGACCCAGCCGTTTCTGCCCTGCCCACACGCTCGTATGGATGACCTGCAAGATACCAACCAACCACAAGTCTGAACCTCAACAAAATCAAACACAGCTCAAAACCAAGCTGAGCTAGGTTTTAAAGAAATCGGTAAACCTTCAGAAATAGCTGTCCTGTTCTCGGATTGAATATAAAGATGGCGCCATTTATGGGCTTAGTGGTGAGATTTCCCTCGAAAGTTCGATGTATTGTTACTCTATACACATTAGTGTCGTCGACAAACCATTTAATTTGGCTGCTGAAAATTTCTCCGTAGTTTTGTGACGAAAGATAAGGCTCGGTTGGCTCGGATGAGTACAACTGTAGACCTTTCCTTATGCGCTCCCTCAGGACATATAATGCCGGATTTGACTGCATGAAAACATGAGAGAGAGTAAGCAAAACAATTGAAGGTCGCAGGTAAAAGAAGAAGAAGAAGAAGAAGAAGAAGAAGAAGAAGAACTAATATACCTTCATAATCTTGTTCATTGCTTGAGCCAATAAAGGCTTCGACCCAGGGAACCAATTGCCGAAGGCTGAGTGAAGGTTATATGCCAAATCTAATCCGATCATGACGCCTGCAAAAACACACAAGAAAGATCATCATTTAGCAACTTCCCAAATGACCCCATAAGATACATGTGCCGAATGCGGCAATCGATACCAGTGGGTGCCGGATATATGGACATGTTGTCCGTTGTGTAATCCATGAACTTGGCCCTAGCATAACGTTCTATGTCATGGGAATCATAGTCCCCCCAACGAAGTTGCACATCGATCCAGTATTTATTGCTTGCTTTTTGATCGAAAACATCCTTTGACTCGGCAACCAGGCTTGGCTTGGACATGGGCCATCTATGTGCAGCAAAGAGAAGAATATCAGCACAGGAACTGTTCATCTTGTAACTTTTTCTTGGGTGTATAGTCTCTTTTTGCACCGTCTCAATCTCCAGTGCATCCAACTCTTGATCCAAAACTTGACAAAGGTCCATGACAACACTCTCATGAATCTTTTGCCAAAGATGAGCACGAAATATCTGGATCAAAGATATCTTCAAAGTAGGAATTTTTCCGTGCATAAGTATTCCCGTCAGATCAAGCTGCACCTGGAAGCCCACATACACGTTTGCACGATTTATGGTGGGAGACCACCACAAGGTAAACCTGCGGTTTGGAATTTGATTTAGACCCGATCGTTGCGCGTTTGTAAGTTTCTTGTACTTCATGGACTCCTCGAATCCAGATGCCTTCTCCCAGAAGAGACCCTCCCATGTCGGGAAACTGGAATGAATACATAATAATAATAGCCACGATCAGCTTGAAAGAAAAGGTGAATAACAGGACGAATAATACGATGTCAAATGAAATGAATACTTTACTAGGACGATGATGCCCCCCCTCCCCAATTTCTACTTACTATGTGCCTTTAAACAATGTATGTTCAAGAATTCCTTCGACGCCGCCCAGCGCTTGGATCACGTCGGTCCGGTAATTGTTCAAGTTCCAAAGCTTTCCATCATGCCGTTGGTGGGTCCACCAAAATGGATTCTGCTTCAAAACTTGATACTTGTTAAATTCGGTACGAACTCTCCATCCCTTGTCATACGCCAGAGTATGGCGGTCTTTCTGGAAGAGGGTGTTGATTCGAGGAATGCCCCTGTCCCAGGAATCCTACAGCACAGCGCAGCACAGCACGTCAAAACTTGAATTAGTAGTGGCAATGGCGATAGCGGCAGTCGCAGGGCAAACGGATCATCTTGGTTTGGTTGAAGAAATTTTATTTTCGATTAACGTAAGAAGAGTACACCACTGACTCACGGTGCAAAACCAAATACCTCTAGATCCTCGAGTGTCAGCCGTCTATTTTGTGACCCTGCTTCCTGTCTCTTCGATGCGTATTCAGCCCAAACACGCTGTGAATCGATAAACTCACTCTCCCAGGGCTGGAGAAATCAGAAAAAGGCCACCGTGCAAGATGAGCAAATATGAAATATATATATATATTCGAAAACCAAGATGTTTGATTAAACAAAACCTGTATGTAACGGTAAAGATTGGGAATAAGTTGATCTTCCTCATGACTCATACCACTCCTGAAATGTGTCACTCCAACATCTGTTTGCTGGCTATACCGCAGGTCACTCTGTGGGATCAATACGTGACCCATAGACAACATGCCAAGGCCTCCAATCTCCTTTGGCGTGTAAAAAATGACAGGAGGAAATCTGTTGACCAGAAGAAACGTCAGCACACACAGAGATTGTCGTCGTCGTCGTCGTCGTCGACGATACCAGCAAAGTTGGTGAATACAAAAAATAAAATGCTTTTTTTTTTTTTTACCTGCTAGGCATCTTTGAATTTAATCCGATTTTAATACGGGTCTGTATCTTGTTTTCACACTTGACCAGCAAATCCAGCAACTCCTGCGTGTGCACGGTTGCTTCTCGGAAATACGTCATAAGACCTGTCGAACAAGTAAAAACGTACATAAATTAAGCAATACAGCCTCCGTATGATATAGAAAGCTAGAGAGTCGGTTTGGGAGTACCAATAAGAGCCGTATTCCATTTGTTAACAATCTTAGTGAAAGTGGTAGATCCTGAAGACATAAGGATCTGCCGTACACGATTCTCAAACACCTTCAGTTGTTCGTCATCGACACGCAAGAAAGCCATCGCTGTTCTCTCTTTGGTTTGCTCATTTTGCAGGTTCCACACTCCATCTTTTGTGTTACCGAAAGCAGCCTCCGGAGCCATTCGTACTTTAGGCAATATCCGAACCTCAAATCCACACCTACAGTCAATCCATTACGAACAACAAACGATGATGAATAAATGTTACCGAAGCTTTGAAAACTAGGTTGCTTCTATAAGAAAAAGTTTGATCGCTAAAAGATAGTTCGGTACCCAGAATATCCGAAAAAGGAACAAGAGAAAAGTGAATAAAAGAATAAAAAGCCGTCTTACGAGGCATAATGGGTGTATAGCACTGAATATATAAGTACTCATTTAATAAGCAAAATAACACACTTCATATTTTGTTAGCACCAAAAACAAGGAAAAAACAGTACAAGTTTGTACATAGCTTATACTTACACACATGCTGATACACAGATGAGGTAGTGATAAAAACAACAACTCGAAGCAACAAAGGAACTCTTTCAGAAATTAATCGGTGGAGCTCTCTGCATGGTTGCATCAGATGTGCAAGCTAAATTTAAGGCAGCAATGATGAAGAGCTACAATTTAAGGCAGAGAGAGAGAGAGAGAGCGAGAGACTAAAAGATTCCAAGAAAATAAAGACAATTTAAGGCAGCAACGATGAAGAGCTACACACGGCATTTGACAATCAAAATATGAGGGGCATGTAATTAAACGTTTTGGGAAAGATAAATTTCAAGCATGCAAAGACATACATAATAAAATTGAAACTACAGCACAGCACTCTGATCTGAGCTGCCATAAAACATACTGAAGAGAAAAGAAATGCAGGAGGAAATAGCCTTACATGCTGAAAAGAAGATTTGGATTGTCCTTGCTATAAACAGAAACAAAGCTGTTTTCCCATTCCAATGTCGTGATACTTGGAGGTAGTCGATTCTTCATATCCCAAAACACACTTCGTCCGAGGTTCACTGTAATGTCCATCCAGGTAATAAAGTCACGAACAGATTCATGAACCAATAAAACTTCAAACACACAGCAGCAGCAGCAGCAGCAGCACCACCACCGAGAAAAGAAAGAGCAGAAACTAAAAGCTAAATAGATAGATAGGCTAAGGCGGCAAAGAGATGTACCATCATGTTTCATCAGCCTCATTCTTGCATCTCTTGGCCAACACTTGTTATTGTTATACCCAACCATATTCTCGTTGTTTGGATCGGGATGTTCGATAAGATACCGCTGAATTAGGTCACGTGCCTCTTCACGAGAGAAACGAAACAACATGTGTACTCTATCAATGTAACGGGAATACAATCGAATGGGATGCCTGGTCTCAACTCTGGTGTCTGCATAAGTAATGAATTCATTGGGCATCCGAGAAGGACCGGCAATTTCAGTGGCTCGGGTCAAACCAAGAAGCAACAGATCAAGCACAAGCCCATAATATTGCACAACAAAGGAGGCGAATTGCAGACCGGGAATGAGACCGTAGCTGTTCGTATGGCTCATATCCTTGTATGACAAAACGACATTGTTTTTACCAGTTATATACTCAGCAAGTGATGGTTCGAGAACCAAACATAAAAGCCTGCAAACGGTGAATCGGATAAGGAAATGGAAGTAGGAGTGAGTTTAATGCATAAATTTTGCAAGAAAGAGGACGACGAATGATTTACCTCTTAAGCAAGATCAAATCAATTTTCTCCAAGAGCTTCTCAAACTTTGTTTGCAACACCACCACGCACTGGCCATCACTTGCATCCCATATCGCTTGCAAGTTATTTATACCTTGACACCATTTGTACACCAGCAGAGGAGGCGGTTCGGAATCCGCAGGCTTGACCCAATTAGGGAACAGTTGTCGTCTGTCACCTTCGTACCACAAATACTGATCAAGGTACGCATCTGTGATTTTCTCGAGAGGTTCAATCTCATAAACAGGAAGCAGATGACTGTACAGATCCATAAACTCGATGCCGACCTGTGAAAGATAACGGGCGTACGTATTGGATGTTAAATTGCAAAACTCTAAGACGGGTCATGAGACATTAAAACAAACGGCTGGCGGGGGTTTGGTTTACCTCCTTGAAGACACGCTGGCTTGACAAGTGACGTTTTATCCTGGATAGAGCCTCGTGAGGGTTGTCGTATGCTTGTTCGATAAGACCCAATTCTTCCCTTTGTGATTGATTCAGTCTCACTGCCACACTGTAAGACTCCTTCAGCCTCTCTAGTGCAAGCACAAGAAGTTTGGTGTCATGTTTGTACCACAGTGGTGGAAACGGTATAGGAGAAAACTTCCTTGATTCCAGCCAATGGGCTGTCGTGGTGTAGATGACCACAGCTTCTTCCGGGGTGATGTACGGACCATCTTTCAAGTAGTTGTGTTGCCTTTCCTGCAAATAGAAAGGAAATGTGATTTGTCGAACAGGTAAGAAAATTCTTTTGCCCCCAAAAGGGAGGGAGCCAAAACATACGACGCCAGACTAGACGTCGAACGAATATAAAGGATGCAAGAACATGAGAAAATAGACAATCGGAGTAGACAAATGTCAAAGGCCATATGATATGTATGATAGGAGAGCCCATCAGGGTGAAGTCAAAGACTGAAAGCAAACTGAAATTGATTTTTACCTTCTCGGCCTTTAAAATTAAACGAGTTAATCTTCCTAGATTTTTTCGACAAACGGTCTTATCCACAGTTGCACCCCTTCTGATACGTTCCCGATTGTAGTGAGCGACATTCGTCCACCAGTCCGCCTTGGATTTTACGTAGCGGAGTATCGTATTCTCAATCGGCACTGCAAGTGCCGGGACCTGAAAGAAACAAACCAGCATATGACTCAGCCCACGGGAAGAAGAAGCGAACGAGAATCCACGAGATCATACATAAGCTCTCCTCTCCTCTCCTCTCCTCTCCTCTCCTCTCCTCTCCACATTAGATTAGATTAGCTTACCTTCCATGGTATGTTGGCTTTCCAACAGCGCCACGCTTCACTAAGATGTTGCAAGATAGTCCTCGCCTTGTTCTGCCTAATACCCTCTGCAGAGCACAGAGCGACGAGTTACTAGTATTTTTTTATTCGATACAAAGTGGTTGACCAAATCGCACTTATCTTAGAAATTAAAAACATCATTCGTGTGTGGTCTTACCAGGCATCGCATCAAGAATATCATGCATCACAGCAGCCCGGAGCTCCAAATCAAAGTGGCTTTCGACACGTTGCTTCGTAACGTTCTTGGCAACTCCTTTAGAATGACGACCCTGGAACTGACGTGCGAGTAAATTGGCCAACCATCTTTCTAGCAGCGGCACAATCCCACGAAGGAAGAACAACCACACCCTCCACGTGGGTGCCCAAAACCCACAGCCAGGTCCCTTCCCAACAGGACCAGTATTGAAACGATAGTAAATCAAATGCTTCAAATCTTTACACATTCTAATCTGCCGCATGAGACGGCACTTGTAACGATACATACCGGTCAACTGGCCGACATGAGAGAAAATATAGTGCAGGCCATCAGCTAATTGAAAAGCGTCGACGTTTCCCAGGCGGAATTGGACGTTGGCATCGACGACAAGCTTCGTCAGACGGAGTATCTCCCGACACAGATGAAAGGCATTGCCGAACCGCGACTTCTTTCGCTCCTTTGTGGTAAGTGTTTTCACAGGCTTTAAATTGAAATTATAGTCAAGGTGAAGATAATTAAGACTTTTCCGATGAATCAACAGATTCAGCATATTGTAACCTTGCTGACAGACTTGCAGCCCGGCCTCCACCCAGTCTAGTTGTGTCGTTTGGAAGAATTTAGTTGCCTGAAGTGACCGGAATAAGTGTTTCTTCTTGTGCGCCTTGGGAGGTCGATGATGCAACTCGTTCAAAACAAAACATTTCAACAACTTCTGATAACTGACACGAACTTTAACCGGGTAGGAGGGAGGACTGCAAATAATAGCACAAGAGTTAAGAAAAGCAAGGAACTAATTCAATTCTAACGAAAACAAGATGGTGATAAATAAATACACAGCAGATTCAGCAATACATACCAATGCTCCTTGTACCATTCCGACACAAGAGCTATATCTTCAGCTCGTCTTGTTCGACCAGATCTCATATTAAATGGGTGTGGCGCAAATAGCAATGAGATACCGGCTGCTGTTGTGTCGGTATATATTGGAGTCTCGTGCAGGAGAGGTTCGACTCCTTGGGGAAGGAAAAAATCTTCCTCATCATTCTCGTGTTGAACTTTTTTCCAAGAGATGGGATTTATTAAAGGATCGAAGTAAAACACAGGCAAATCAGGATCCTCGGCTTTTATGTACATTATCATGGGGCCGTGATACGGGCTGAGCTTAACTTTCCTTGGCCTGTTGTTGTACAGATGAGGGAATGCTATCCTATACTCGGTTCTTAGTGGCTGACGAATTATAAGCTTATTGATATCGTTAAATTCATTCCAATCTTCGTCTCCCTTCTCCGTATCACGATACAATGGCTCAAACTTGGGACCTCCTGCAATTATCCCAAAAAAAGTATTCGTAAGGAAAAAGAAGGGTGAACAGATCACAACATTAGCACACATCTGTAAAGTGAAATATATATATATATATATATATATATACACACACACACATGCAGATCACAACGAATAAAATATTCAAATCTAAAAATACGTAATATGATTATTCACTAACAAATTGTGAAGAAGAACAACACAGTGAGATAGATAGATGTATACCAGGTATGCACATGTTTAACGCTTTGGCAGTGAAGAACGACTCCATATCGAACAAGTAAAAGTAATTGCGGTCGATCAGATCAGAGAGTAGCTGCCCAGCAAGCCGATGAAGATTTGCCATTATGGGAAGCGAAAGATGCCACCTTCTGTAACTAGGACCATTTATAAGCTTCGTTTTCACTAGAGGTTTATGATCATAGAACCACGAGTACACAGCAGCATCTTCTTCGTCGTCCAATTCTATCTGAATAGCCTCCAGGGGTTCCACATCTAACAAATTGTCAGCGTAGTCTAACGGAGGCTCCTCATCATCGAAAGGTGGGAAACGCATTCTTTTAAAGTGTCTTCGGTCTCTTTTCTCCCTTCGCATCATGATCCACATCGTACCCCACTGCCAAAACACAAACCAGCGACAATAAAAATAAGATTCCTACTATCAAGGATTTTATATATATATATATATATATATATATATATATATATATATATATATATATATATATATTGTCAATTCAGATTAAAAAAAACATGATGTGTACTAGGAGGACATGTATATTGCTCTTCGACCTGGAAGCCGTCATGAAGAAGTATATTTTGATGATCAAACAAGACACACACACCTGCGCCAGGTATATAGGTTCAGCCACCCATGGGATCTCATTCACGAACGTGATTGCACCAGTTGTATGATACAGGACTTTCACATTGCGAACCTAAATCGAAAAAAGAAAGAAATTTTTTATTTTGTTAGAAGATTTAAGTAGTAATTCCAAAAATTCTCGAAACCTGACCTGAGGAGACATTGCTGATGAGAGGCAAACAAGAAAAAAAAAAAAAAAGGGGTACCTGCTCCCACGGCATAGGCATATTCTCGAGAAGCTTGTAAACTGCATGAGGAACGAACTTCAAAGCTCCTAGGTATACGCGTTTATCATACCGATGTTTCTTCGACGACATATCTCCATGATCTCTGTCCAAGAAAGGAAAGCAAACAATATCGATTAACTTGAAACTAGGATCGCCATGTCTGTTTATCACAAATGACGCAAATATCAACCATAAACTAGTTGTACTCAAGTTCCCAATATAACAGCACAATCATCCATTCATCCACCTCACAACTACGCCAGCAATAAAATGAAATCATTCATACTGCCAAAAAACAAACCTTCAAATGCAAAATAGTGTGTGTCATTCAATATTTTCATCATACAAAGGGGAAAAGACATCCGAAACACATCTTCTTCTAACAATTCATAGGTTGAAATATATGTCTTCCATCAATATCTACGCTTCGATCCCCACTGGGTTAGAAAGACTTTTTAGGTCCAAAGTATCAAATTAAATTCAAACCCTGGCACAAACTAACCCGACAAACCTTTGGTGCAACTAACAATCTCAAGTATATAACCTTAACAGATACATCATAATACATTCTTTTTTAAGCACAATTCAAAATAATAATAATAATAAAGGAAAATAATATTTTATAGTCGGTCAATAAACATAATGAACTCCCACAAAACTTCTGAAACGATTGCTGATAGCACTTCACCGCTTGAGAATAGTAGAATCAACATATGAAAGACCGACCATGGGGCTAAAAGTGATTTTAGTTTCTGTAAACCTAAAAACCAATTTTAAGCGTTGTTCATCACACTCTCGCACTAAAACCGACATCTTCCTAGTGGAATCGGAATCAGAGAGAGAACCACAAAAGAGCCCGAGAAAAGGGAGAGCACCTGATTATCTTTCTGACGTGCTCCGGTGGCATATCCTCCTTCTGTGTCTCGACGAACCCAAACTTCCTCTTCTCCCCATATCGCTTGGCGTTGAGCTGGTGCCACTTCCTCGCCTTCTCCACCAGCTGCGCCTCCATCTCCCCTGGCGAGGGCGGTATGCTGTTAGGCGGCTGCACCGCTGGCGGGGGAGGGGCCATCCGAGGCCCCGGCATCATTCCTGGTGGCGCCATCGGAGACGACGACGACGGCGCGCCGCCGTTCCACATCTTGATCTTTACCCTACGCAAAAATCGGGAGCCAAGGGGAAGAGACCGCGACTTCCTCCTTTGTCTGGGGTTTCGGACTGGAGGAGGGAGAGAGCTCTTTCTAAACGAGGAAGGCGAATGGGACGGAAGCGCGCGGGCGTGTATGCGGGAACGAGGGGATTATTTATAGATCGAGCGGGTCCAGTCGGTCGCGGACGCGAGGAGTCTGCTTTCAGAGTCGTGTTCCGCCATCAGCTTTGTCCGTTTATCATGTTCCAAACGCGAATCTTGGCGGGAGTTTTAATCAGATCATCACGGGTGACGGCGGCTAAAAATCATTTTTTTTCGTGGAAAAATGTAAAAATTTGCAATTTATATATATATATATATATATATATATATGGAATAGAGATAGGCCTATTGACTATCTAACACTGAGATTGGGGATTGTTCAATAAGATAAATCTAATATTGAGATAATTATCTATAGGCGAATGGAAAAATTATCTTTTTTTTTTTTTTGCATATTTCACGGATGGTACCTCTTTTTTCAAAATTTTCAAACAGTCACCAATAATTTTCATGTTCCAAAAATATTGGTTGGTTTTTAATCAAAAAATATTTTAAGGTTAGTTTAAAAACACTATATAGTGTTATAACATGGTATTTTATTTTAAACACTATATAGTGTTTTTAAAACACTATATAATGTTTTTGAACCAAATATTGATGTCACACTGTTTTAAAATAAAACACTATACAGTATTTTTAAAACACTATAAAATAAATAATAATTGACGAGATGCGTCTTATATTAGGATATAACAAAAATTAGGAAGTAAATAATAATTATGAGATGTATATAGGGCGATTGCTAGGAAAAATATACTATTTTAAGATATTTTTCGAATGATATCTTTTTTATATAATTCCTAAACAGTCACCTCTTATTTCAAAATTTTCAAAAACATCTCCCCAAAGTTGTCATGTATTTTTTCAGCCCAATCCAAAACATGTTTCCTGTAAACTATTTACAGTATTTTATGTATTAATTTTTATCCAAAAAATATGTTTTATGTATTAATTTACAGTATTTTATGTATTAATTTCAAAAAATTCCAATTGAAAAATCTTAAAACTTTCTGACTTTATCAAATCATATTCTTGTCAAACACTCAAACGATAAGTTTAAAGTTGATTTATTTTATTATTATTATTTTTTTTTGTGAAGATTACATGCAAATCAAATTTATCATGACACCATAACAATTGAGTTTTATAAAGCATATGCCTACTGTTGGGTCAGATGATTATAAGAATTATTAATTTTGAATTTAACTCAAGTATAATTTTAATTATGGAGCTTAATTTCTAATCGATATGAATGAAGATAATTATTAAATATTAAGAAAAATATCATTGATGCTCGTGTGGAGAGTTGACACCTAGCCGCCCATTATGGCATATCAACGATGCATTGTTTGACATTTTGGCATTGCATTAAGTGAGGATATTTAAATCGATAGAGGAATTCCACATTAATGACTCGACACTAGACATACAATTTAAAGCACAGTCACGATGGTATGACTTGGGTTGTCGCTTCAAATCTATTTTTGTGATTCTTATGGGAGCTTCCTATTAGATTTAATTCTTATAATTTAATTTTTAAAATTATTATTATTTTGATGATTACATATGAAAGGACATGTCTCTTAGGACAATTTTGCCTTTCCAGTATCACTTTTCAGTATGACTGACTTTTGAGGTATTTCTAAGCTTATCCATATACATCATATTCACTTTTACTCATCATAAATAACTATTGTTTTGTATGGACCTAAATCCAAAAGCTTGGCATATGCTTTTCTTGAAATGTGGGAGATTTTATGATATACTGTGTGATATATTCTATTTATGTAAATGTAAAAGAATGGAAATATTATTCACATATGAAAAGAAAAATTATACACGCAAAATGTTAGATGCTAAATGTTCTTGAAATAATATGGGGCTACGAAACATGAAGATTAAGATGTTAATTTTTCAAAATTTTAGGATTTCAATTCTTGTTAATGATAATATATAACTTATTTAATATTTTTTTATAATATTTATAAAAATACAAATGATTAAGTTATATATTCAATATTATGAGTAAATTATTAATTCTTTCATGTTAAATTTTATTAAAAATATAGGGGCCTTAATTATCTTATTTGTATATATATGAATTTGTTTACATGTATCTTGGCATACTTATTATTTACATTTTGGACACATTTGTCAATTAATTAAATATATGATTTATGATTATAAGTTTATTCTTGCTATGGACGCCAAACATTAAAAAAAAAAAAGACTACATAATTCATCATGATAGCATTAATAAAGATATAAATATAAAAGGTCTGTTATCCTATATCATCGAGGGGGGATACATTAGCGGATCATCGAACGATAAGAACTCAACCTCTATAAAAGAAATTGTTTAAAAAAGATTTAATATGTTAATAGTAAGTTGATTGATTAATCAAAAGAGCATATTAAAAAATAAAGAATAAACAATACATTAGTGCATGAGTGGAGTTTAACCCCAACCTCTATCCCTATAGTGAATGCTTATTGCTAAGATGTGTCGGTAAAAAAAGAGTTTTAACCCTTAAATAGACTTGAAATTGTATATTATGCAAGATGTGACTCTATACATATCCCTTAATAGGGGTACACTTTTGTACGAGGATATCTATATACAATCATAAGGAATTGAGCAATTCCTAAAAGCTCACATGAAAAAATAAGATTCATGCACATTTATTAACATGCAACCTTGTGGTAAATTATATGTATTGTGTGTGTAATAGTAAAACTTTGGATAAAAAAATATATAGTTCAAGACCTAGTCCACATCCTTTCGTTTATATGAAAGCTATTTACTTAAGTGAAGTTCAAACTTTATATATGAAAGTTAAGCGTTGAGCAACCACTTTGTTATTTTTGTTTATTAATTATTTTAATTTTAATCTTAAAAGTTTTAAGTTTTGTGGATGATTGTTAGATTAAATTTATTAAAATTTAAAAATTTTTAAAATTATTTTTTGATGATTATATATGAAAGGACATGTCCTTTAAATAAATGCATTTATATGATAATTTTTGAGGCATTTGTAGGCTCTATAAATAGAGTCTAAACCCCTTAATAAATCTAATTTAGAGAACAGTATTGCTATTTGTTTTGGTATAAAAAGCTAGTCAAATCACTTCACAATTATGCTCTAGGGGATAATACAAGTTGAATCTTGGGATAGAACCCAATCTTGATCCGTTCTACATGTAGGGATATGATTTTTTTTAAGACAATGTTTACGGGCTTTCTTTCTATACTTCATATTTTAACTTTTTATTTATTTTATTTATTTTATTATTTTATTATTTTTTTAATCAAAATCTAAATACCTCATGTTTTACCTGAAAATTCTCCTCATTCTTATGATTATCTATCATACTACATGTCTAGACTCACTTTAGATTCAATGTGAAATCAAATCATCCAAATGTAAGATCAACTATAAGACCTTGAGTTATCCGAAGCATGATTTCTTTATAAACCCTTTCATATAAATTCTGAAGAATTAACACTCTTTTCTCACATTCTCTAGAAACCTTAGAGAGTACTCACTCTAGACACCTCAGAAGAGAAACCAAGGAGTACCAAATGTATTTCTTATATCTTGTTCTCCTTCACCAAAACCCAAAGATGCATGAGATATTTATAGATGAACCAAACCCTAATTCGATTTCGTCGACGACAACAGGGGCTTTGGCCAGTGGTTGGGGGTATGTCGAGTGGACCCTGGGCATCGAGTGCATATGACGTTGGTGTTGAATCTCGGATTTTGATGATGAAGTCAATTGTCATTTGTTGTCTAATCTATGTGTTGAGATAAGTGTGCAGGATTAACTACGATGAAAGTTAGACAAGCAGCAGGAGTTGCGCCGGAGTCAAGATCATGATCACGTTGGGAGTTCGAGAGTTCGACGGAAGTTCGGACGGTCGTCGGAGGTTCTGTGAGAACAGATCTGAGAAGTCCAGAAGCTTGCCAAGCGAAGCTCGTCGGAACTCGCCAAGTGGATCGTCGCAAAGTCCAGGAGTTTGCCGGAAGTCCGCAGAAGAATCACCGAGGGTTCATCGGATGATCGACGGAAGTTCGCCGGAAACTCGCCGGAAGAAGCGATTGACGCATCGGAGCAAAGCTGCAGAAATTGTCTTAGATTTAATCGTAGTTAGCACGTTGATTAAGTTGGAAAATGGGAGGTGATCCCATTAGCTTAATTTGGGGCAATTGGGCCCATGAAAAGATTGAAATTGGGCCGAATGGAGCTAACCTTTCGGACCCTGATTGCACCAGGAGGTGCAACCGCCTAGGCCAGGAGGTGGCACCGCCTGGGCTAAGTCTCCCAGCGAGACTGGGCGGTGCAACCGCCCCAGCCAGGAGGTGCAACCGCCTGAGCTCAATCTTCGAGCTAGACTGGGCGGTGCAACCACCCTGACAGAGAGGTGGCACCGCCTGAGCTCGGTCTTCGAGCTCTGGCAGAGAGGTGCAACCGCCTCAGTCAAGAGGTGGCATCGCTTGGGGCTCAGTCTCCGAGCCAGACTCAGGCGGTGCAACCGCCCCTGACAGAGAGGTGCAACCGCCTGGGCTCAGTCTTCGAGCTCTGCCAGGCGGTGCAACCGCTCCAGTCAGGAGGTGCAATCGCCTGATTCCGGAATTTCGGGATTTGATCGTTTTGAGCTCCAAATTTGAACTAGGTTGGGGCCTATAAATACCCCACCCATTCAGCACAGAAATAACACAGACCAACACCGAAATCTTGATTCTTTCTGTGATTCTAAGAGCTCAAAATTGTTGTAAAGCCTTTAAGTCTCCTCCTTCTGTTCTTTAAGCTTCTGAATTGTAAAAGAGATGAGAGAAAGGTTCTGTAAGGGTTGTCTCCTGAGCCCATCAAAAGGAGTGAAATTGTAAAAGGGCAGTTGGCCTTCGCCCATTGAAGGAAGGCAGCTAGTTGACGTCGGTGACCTCGTCGGAGGAGGAAGCCAAAAGTGGAGTAGGTCAAGACTGACCGAACCACTCTAAATCTCTGGTTTGCTTTTATTTCGAGTACCTTATCATTACTGCAAACCTCCTACATAACTACTGCTCTCTGCGCCTTTACGAACAAGTTCTAAGTGCTGATCTTTTCGAATCTGCATTCAGACGTAAATCTGTGTTTTTCGTACGATCAGCTTACGTTTGTGTTTTGATTCTGCAAAACTATCTTCTGCGCTTTTTATGAACCAGCTTCTAAGTTTAGATCTCTTTGAAACTGTTTTAGACGCAAACTACGTTTAGATGTAAAACTGCGTTTAGACGCAAACTGCGTTTAGACGTAAAACTGCGTTTAAACGTAAACTGCGCAAACTGTGTTTAAACATAAAACTGTGTTTTAGACGTAAACTTCTTTTAAATGTAAAACTACGTTTAGACGTAAAACTGCGTTTAGACGCAAACTGCGTTTAGACGTAAAACTGCGTTTAGACGCAAACTGCGTTTAGACGTAAAACTGCGTTTAGACGTAAACTGAGTTTAGATGCAAAACTGTGTTTAGACGCAAACTACGCAAACTGTGTTTGGACATAAAACTGTGTTTTAGACGTAAACTACTTTTAGACGCAAACTGCGTTTAGACGTAAAACTGCGTTTAGATGTAAACTAAGTTTAGACGCAAAACTACGTTTAGACGTAAAACTGTGTTTAGACGCAAAACTGCGTTTAGACGCAAACTGTATTTAGACGCAAACTCAGTTTAGACGTAAACTGTGCTTAGACGTAAACTGCGCTTAATCTTAAGTAATCTTAGAATCGGCTTTTACATCGAAATCGTTTTTATCGGACAAACGCAGCTTTCGTTTTTAAATCGCTGAAAGATTTCCGCTGCACTAATTCACCCCCCCCCCCTCTTAGTGCTCTTGATCCTAACAATTGATATCAGAGCAAGGTTAACTCTCTAACGGATTAAAACCCAAGAGAGATGGCATACGTCGGAAACCAAGAGGGGCATTCTATTACACGTCCACCCATGTTCAGTGGGACGGACTACACCTACTAGAAGACCCGAATGAGGATCTTTCTTATTTCTATGGATTTTGAACTATGGAACCTTGTTGAAAACGGATTTTCAAAGTCTTCTCTTCCAATGATCGATTGGAATGAATTAGAAAAGAAGGCTTTCGCTCTTAATGCAAAGGCTATGAATGCCTTATTTTGCGCACTTGATAAAAACGAGTTTAACCGTGTTTCAACTTGTGAAACTGCATTTGATATTTGGCACACACACGAAGTGACCCATGAAGGCACAAGTAGAGTAAAAGAGTCAAAAATCAATTTGCTGTTACATTCTTTCGAACTTTTCCGGATGAAACCAAGTGAAACCATTGGCGACATGTTTACCCGTTTCACTGATGTCGTCAACGGTCTAAAAGGACTTGGAAAGAGCTTTTCTGATTTTGAGCTTGTTAATAAGATACTAAGATCCCTTCCTAAGAGTTGGGATCCTAAAGTCACTGCTATTCAAGAGGCAAAAGATCTGCGCAACTTCCCTCTTGAAGAACTAATCGGGTTATTAATGACCTACGAAATGACTTGTAAAGCTCATGAAGAGCAAGAAGACATCCTTCCAAAGAACAAGAAGGATATGGCACTCAAAACTTCTGAATGCCACTTGAGAGAAAACTCAAGTGATGAGGACTGTGATGATGACTTGGCACTTTTAACAAGAAAGTTTAAAAAGTTCTTTAAAAGAAACAAGTTTAAGAATGATGCGAAAAATAAACTTGAACCCAAGAAGGACCAAGTGATCTGCTATGAATGCAAAAAGCAGGGACACTACAAGAGTGATTGTCCCCAAGTCAAAAGAAGAACATCAAAGAAGAAGGCGCTTCAAGCAACATGGGACGACTCGAGCGCGTCCGAAGAAGAGGAGACTAACACCGAGCAAGTTGCTCATTACACCCTAATGGCCATCGAAGACGAGGTAACAAATTCATTAGATGCAGATTTATCATTCGATGAATTATTAAATGCTTTCCATGAATTGTTTGATGAGTGTAAGACTATTAGTGGTAAATACAAATTGCTAAAAAAGGAGTATGATAGTCTTATTTACAAGTTTGATAAGTTAAATGCTGAACATAGTGATAGTTTAAACCCATGCATAAAATGCCAGGATCTAAAAATTTTTCAAAAAGAAAACTTGCTACTTAAGGACACCTTGAAGAAATTCGAGGTTGGTAGCAAGTCATTAAACATGATCCTTACAAACAAGGGTCATGTTCCCAAAAGAAGTGGGATTGGATTTGTGAGGAGTTCTCACCAAAATCCAACTACCTTTGTAAAAGGCCCCATCTTACATGTTAGACATCAAAGCAAATGCAATTTTTGTTGCAAGTTTGGACACAGGACGCATTATTGTCCATTCAGGAAAATTAGTCCAAACAAATTGATTTGGGTTCCTAAAGGAACCATGACAAATTCTATGCAACATGATAGAAAATGTAGATCTATTTGTGAGGAACCCAAAAGCAAATGGGTACCTAAACATCATCCTTTCTTGTAGAAAACTAAACCATCGCAAGCTAGGAGCAAGAGATGGTACCTTGATAGTGGATGCTCAAGGCATATGACCGGAGATCCATCCCAATTCTCTAAGCTCACTAGCATAGACGAAGGATATGTCACCTTCGGAGACAACAACAAGGGTAAAATCATTGGCAAAGGAACCATAGGTAATAAATCCAACTTCTCTATTGAAGTTGATTTGCTAGTTGATGGTCTAAAACATAACCTCTTGAGCATTAGTCAATTGTGTGATAAAGGATATATTATCAGATTTGAATCTAATGCTTGCATCATTGAAAAACCACACAAAAACATATCTATGATTGCATTAAAACAAAATAACGTATACACTATTGACATCAATGATTTATGTAATGAAATATGTTTTTCTGCTTTAAATGAGAATGCTTGGATATGGCACAGAAGATTAGGTCATGCTAGCATGAAGCTAATCACTCAAATATCATCCAAAGAACTTGTAAGAGGAATTCCTCATATCAAGTTCATCAAAGATAATGTATGTGATGCTTGCCAATTAGGTAAACAAATTAAGAGTAGCTTCAAATCTAAAAATCAAATAAGCACCTCTAGGCCCTTACAATTGATCCATATGGACTTGTTCGGACCCATCTCCACATCAAGCCTAGGAGGTAGCAAATACGCTTTCGTCATCGTGGATGACTATAGCAGATACACATGGACTTACTTCTTAAAACAGAAAAGTGAATGCCTTAGATCTTTTACCAAGTTTTGCAAACTCGTTCAGAATGAGAAAGGTTCTATGATTTCGTCAATTAGAAGTGATCATGGTGGTGAATTTCAAAACCATGATTTCCAGGAATTTTGTGAACTCAATGGATACAACCATAATTTCTCTACTCCTAGAAACCCTCAACAAAATGGAGTTGTAGAAAGAAAAAATCGAAATTTACAAGAAATGGCAAGAACCATGTTGAATGAACACAACCTACCCAAATATTTTTGGGCCGAAGCCGTAAATACTGCATGCTACATTTTAAATAGAGTTCTAGTGAGACCTCTACTAACCAAAACTCCCTATGAGTTATGGAACAATAAAAAACCCAACGTTTCATATTTTAAAGTCTTTGGGTGTAAGTGTTTTATCTTAAATGAAAAAGACAACTTAGGAAAATTTGATGCTAAATCCGATGAAGGAATCTTTCTTGGTTATTCTACAGTTTCTAAAGCCTTTCGTATCTTCAATAAAAGAACTCTAATTATTGAAGAATCCATTCATGTTGTTTTCAATGAGATTTTCGAAATCACGAAAAATGATCTTGATGAAGATGTTAATTTTGATTCCTTGAATTTAAATGAAACCCCTTCTCCAACTAACAACCTGGATGCATCCACTTCCGAAATATCCTTACCCAAGGATTGGAAGTATGTAGATGCTCACCCTAAGGAGCTAATCCTAGGAGACACGTCAAAGGGGGTTCAAACACGATCTTCTCTTAAAACCTTTTGTGCGAATGCCGCCTTTCTCTCCCAAATTGAACCCAAATGCATTGATGAAGCCATGAAAGATGATTCATGGATTATCGCAATGCAAGATGAATTAAATCAATTTGAGAGAAATGAAGTGTCGAAGCTTGTTCCTAGGCCAAATGACCATTTAGTTATTGGTACTAAATGGGTCTTCAGAAACAAGCAAAATGAAAATGGTATCATGGTTAGAAATAAGGCTAGATTAGTGGCCAAAGGTTTCAACCAAGAAGAAGGTATCGATTACGAAGAAACCTTCGTTCCTGTGGCTCGATTGGAAGCCATAAGGATGCTCCTTGCCTACGCTAGCAGTAATAATTTTAAGTTGTTTCAAATGGATGTTAAAAGTGCTTTTCTAAATGGCTTTATCTCCGAAGAAGTTTATGTTGAACAACCTCCTGGTTTTGAAAATGATAGCCTCCCTAATCATGTGTTTAGATTAACTAAAGCTCTCTATGGTTTAAAACAAGCCCCAAGGGCTTGGTATGAGAGACTTAGTTCTTTTCTTATCGAAAATAACTTCACAAAAGGTAAAGTTGATACTACATTATTTATCAAGAATTTTGAAAATAATTTTCTCATTGTTCAGATTTATGTTGATGATATTATCTTTGGCTCTACAAATGAATCTCTCTGTGAATCTTTTGCTAGAACCATGAGTCTTGAATTCGAAATGAGCTTAATGGGAGAATTAACATTCTTCTTAGGTTTACAAATTAAACAATTAAGCAACGACATCTTTATTAGTCAAACAAAATATGCTATGAATTTATTAAAAAAGTTTAATATGAACAACTCAAAGGCTATTAACACCCCTATGAGCACCTCTACTAAGTTAGAAATTGATGAAAGTGGAGAAAGCTTTAATCAAAAGACTTATAGGGGTATGATAGGAAGTTTACTTTACCTCACTGCCACCAGACCAGACATCATGTTCAATGTAGGACTTTGTGCTAGATTTCAATCAAACCCTAAGATATCTCATCTCAAAGCAGTCAAAAGAATACTTATATATCTTAATGGAACCACAAATATAGGATTATGGTACCCAAAATCAGAAAATTTTGAGCTAACAGCTTATGCTGATGCGGACTTCGCTGGTTGTAGACTAGATAGAAAAAGCACATCAGGATCATGTCAATTTTTAGGACATGCCCTTGTATCCTGGTCATCTAAGAAACAAAGCTCGGTTGCTCTATCAACAACCGAAGCTGAATATATTGCAGCAAGTGCATGCTGTGCACAAGTTGTATGGATGAAAAACACTTTAGAAGATTACAAAGTTAATCTTAAAGATATTCCTATTAAATGTGATAACACGAGTGCAATATGCTTAACTAAAAATCCTATACAACACTCAAGAACAAAACATATTGATATTAGACATCACTTTATACGAGATCATGTCACTAATCATAACGTAACCATAGAGTTCATTGATACCAAACATCAACTGGCTGACATTTTTACAAAACCTCTAAGTGAAGAACAATTTGATTTCATTAAAAGAGAATTAGGAATGTTGATATGTCCGAATAGATGAATTTGTTAAAATTATTTTTTGGACTATATTGAATGATCAGATCACTTGATTGCCATGTTTATATGTGAAAATCTGTAACAAAATCTTGTCCAAATGCATCTTATTTGTTCGAATGCTATAAAACAGATTTATTCGTACACTTTCATAAGTTTCTGAAATAAATCTGATAAAGTGATTCCTGTGCATGTATTTCATCCTGTAATATCTTTGCGGGTAAAATGGATTATAACAAAAAGGGGAAAAAGTTTTCAAAGCAATCTATGTAAAATTCCTCTATAAGCTTGCTAATATTGTTTTCCTGGTATCACAATTACCATACTTTTTGTTGATGACAAAGAGGGAGAAACATATGAATTGATAAACACTGCCATGATTAAAAATACTATGAGTGATGCTATAAACACTGCTATGATTATGCCATCCTTGCATCACCAAGAGATATATGAACATATGCTAAAGTTGATATCTTATCATGTGAAGAAAATGCAAAACTTGCTAGAATATTTCAAATGTGTGCATCATGTAATAGTGCTTCACAGCTTTATATGATAATGTTCAAATTACATGATGAATAGTTACAAACACAATCATACAAACTTGATGATGTATGTCAAGCCTTGACATCATTCTTGAAGAGAAACATCATGATGGGTATCATGATGGGAGTATTGATAAGTTTAACTGATCTAACTTATCAATACGTCACTTGAATTCTTAGGTCGTGAATTCAAGGTTGACTTATCTCAACTATGGCATATAGACAGGGGGAGTTAAGGATAACTCCATTATCAATTGATTGTCATCATAAAAAAGGGGGAGATTGTTGAATCTCGGATTTTGATGATGAAGTCAATTGTCATTTGTTGTCTAATCTATGTGTTGAGATAAGTGTGCAGGATTAACTACGATGAAAGTTAGACAAGCAGCAGGAGTTGCGCCGGAGTCAAGATCATGATCACGTTGGGAGTTCGAGAGTTCGACGGAAGTTCGGACGGTCGTCGGAGGTTCTGCAAGAATAGATCCGAGAAGTCCAGAAGCTTGCCAAGCGAAGCTCGTCGGAACTCGCCAAGTGGATCGTCGCAAAGTCCAAGAGTTTGCCGGAAGTCCGCAGAAGAATCACCGAGGGTTCATCGGATGATCGACGGAAGTTCGCCGGAAACTCGCCGGAAGAAGCGATTGACGCATCGGAGCAAAGCTGCAGAAATTGTCTTAGATTTAATCGTAGTTAGTATGTTGATTAAGTTGGAAAATGGGAGGTGATCCCATTAGCTTAATCTTGGGGCAATTGGGCCCCTGAAAAGATTGAAATTGGGCCGAATGGAGCTAACCATTCGGACCCTGATTGCACCAGGAGGTGCAACCGCCTAGGCCAGAAGGTGGCACCGCCTGGGCTAAGTCTCCCAACAAGACTGGGCAGTGCAACCGCCCCAGCCAGGAGGTGCAACCGCCTGAGCTCAGTCTTCGAACTAGACTGGGCGGTGCAACCTCCCTGACAGAGAGGTGGCACCGCCTGAGCTCGGTGTTCGAGCTCTGGCAGAGAGGTGCAACCGCCTTAGTCAAGAGGTGGCACCGCCTGGGGCTCAGTCTCCGAGCCAGACTCAGGCGGTGCAACCGCCCCTGACAGAGAGGTGCAACCGCCTGGGCTTAGTCTTCGAGCTCTGCCAGGCGATGCAACCGCTCCAGTCAGGAGGTGCAACCGCCTGATCCCGGAATTCCGGGATTTGATCGTTTTAAGCTCCAAATTTGAACTGGGTTGGGGCCTATAAATACCCCACCCATTCAGCACAGAAATAACACAGACCTACACCAAAATCTTGATTCTTTCTGTGATTCTAAGAGCTCAAAATTGTTGTAAAGCCTTTAAGTCTCCTCCTTCTGTTCTTTAAGCTTCTGAATTGTAAAAGAGAGGAGAGAAAGGTTCTGTAAGGGTTGTCTCCTGAGCCCATCAAAAGGAGTGAAATTGTAAAAGGGCAGTTGGCCTTCGCCCATTGAAGGAAGGCAGCTAGTTGACGTCGGTGACCTCGTCGGAGGAGGAAGCCAAAAGTGGAGTAGGTCAAGACTGACCGAACCACTCTAAATCTCTGGTTTGCTTTTATTTCGAGTACCTTATCATTACTGCAAACCTCCTACATAACTACTGCTCTCTGTGCCTTTACGAACAAGTTCTAAGTGCTGATCTTTTCGAATATGCATTCAGACGTAAATATGTGTTTTTCGTACGATCAGCTTACGTTTGTGTTTTGATTCTGCAAAACTGTCTTCTGCGCTTTTTATGAACCAGCTTCTAAGTTTAGATCTCTTTGAAACTGTTTTAGACGCAAACTACGTTTAGACGTAAAACTGCGTTTAGACGCAAACTACGTTTAGACGTAAAACTATGTTTAAACGGAAACTGCACAAACTGTGTTTAAACATAAAACTGTGTTTTAGACGTAAACTTCTTTTAAACGTAAAACTACGTTTAGACGTAAAACTGCGTTTAGACGCAAACTGCGTTTAGACGTAAAACTGCGTTTAGACGTAAAACTGCGTTTAGACGTAAACTGAGTGTTGACGCAAAACTGTGTTTAGACGCAAACTGCGCAAACTGTGTTTGGACATAAAATTGTGTTTTAGACGTAAACTACTTTTAGACGCAAACTGCGTTTAGACGTAAAACTGCGTTTAGACGTAAATTGAGTTTAGACGCAAAACTGCGTTTAGACGTAAAACTGTGTTTAGACGCAAAACTGCGTTTAGACACAAACTGTATTTAGACGCAAACTCAGTTTAGACGTAAACTGTGCTTAGACGTAAACTGCGCTTAATCTTAAGTAATCTTAGAATCGGCTTTTACATCGAAATCGTTTTTATCGGACAAACACAGCTTTCGTTTTTAAATCGCTGAAAGATTTCCGCTGCACTAATTCACCCCCCCCTCTTAGTGCTCTTGATCCTAACAGTTGGCTCCTCGAGATCTAGCAATCCCTCCTCAGCAAGCACCCCTCCTGCGACCTTGTTGTCGATCTCAGCAATGTCTCCCTCCACATAGATGGTTGTCTCACTTCAGTCGATGATGTCACTTGAGCTGATCATGACCTCGTCGTTGGTGGGGCGCTTGTCAATCGGATTCTCAGGGAGCTCATTGTCAGGGTGATCGTACTTGGCCCGAGACATGGCAAGGTCATAGCCAAAGGCTAAGGAGTTATGCCTCAGCCTTGCTAGACCCTTCTTGAAGTCTCTCAAGGCTTTGTACTTCTTCACCCCTTGGGCTTCCACCTTGGCCTCCCAATTGCTAACTTCCTTGGCTACCAAATCATTGCTCGTTCATGCACCAGACATTGCTGATTTCTATTTTAAGGATTGAGTTCTCCCGCTTAAGTTGCTCCACCCCCACCTCAGCATCCAAGGCTCGATGGTACTCTCGAGTCGCCTCTGCCTTCATCACCCTTTTAGCTTCTGCCTCCGGCTCTCGTGAGGCTGAAGACTTGACCTCGAACTCACGCTCGACTTTGCTGAGCCAAGTCCAAAACTAGGTCGACTCTTCCTCAGCTTGGGACTTCACAACAACTATGTCATCCCACTCCCTTTTGAGGGACGTTGCCCTTTAAGGAGGCTCCCTATCACCACTGTCGAGTCTCGAGCTTGGTTGAGGATAAAGGTCATGAGTTGCTAATGCTGCAACTGTCAACCTTGAGTTTGCGCAAACTTTGAAGGGGAGTTAAACAGGAAGAATATGACTACTCACCATGGCCAAATCCTTATGGCCATCAGACAAGAGGTCCTCAATAGGCCTCAGATACATACCCTTAGCCAGGCTAAGTGCAAGAGGCATTGGTTCCAAGAGGTGGTTTGTCTTGGAACCTCCCATGGTCGATTAGTGTGGGTCATGCACTAGTTAAGAGCACAAACTCTCCCATTATCATCTAGAGACCAACCCATCACTGATACACAGTGATAGAAATTCTATTGAATTGACAAGTACTCTAGTATCATAGAGGTCGACCGGCCATCATGGGTGGTTCGTTCACTCCTCTACTGAGTCGCCGAGGGATAATTGAGGAGTAGGCAAAATTTGTGATTGAGTATATGATTGTGAACTACACAACTAAAATTTAAATCATGAAAATAGCTTCTCTATTTATGGGTACGAATTTGTATATCAATTTAATAACATATTAATTTTTAATTTTTATTCTTATTTTGTTTTTCTTATTGCCATGGTATCGTTGACCGAAGAGTTAACATGGTGTAGTTCAATCTTGAAGATGCGGATCTGTCCTGGGGTTCCTGTCAGGGCGGATGAGACGGCTCGAGCGAGTAGTTAAGATGACAAATGGACTCTCGAGGCATTGTTGGCTTAAGGCGATTGACTCGTGGTCATCTCAAGGTGTGATTTGTCTCTTGAGGGAAGTTCGGGATCATCTCGAGAGGCATCTTGGCCTTGTCTGGAAGTGCTCAGCATCGCTTCGAGGTGCTCCTTCGACACGCTTATGCCCTGCACAAGTAGTTGGTGTCGGGGAATGTCTTAATCCAACTCCTTTGACACTCAAGTCAGTAGAGTAGGTGGAGGGGATTTAGTAGAGCTGAGATTGCCTACCCCCATTTGATCTAGAGGCTTAGGTCTTATACCTGACCAGTCGGTGGCGTGAAGCCAACGATGGGTTAGGGCATATCTTACCCTACAAGGGGATCATTGATGGTGGTAACTGACAAGCATGTCCTCTAAAGGACGACGTAAAGGTAGGGTGTTTGTGATGATATGCTTTGTCATGGCTTTTGGCATGTTTGAGATAGGTAGGAGATGGCCCCTTGCGTTGTTTATCTGGAAGGTAGGGTTGGGGAAATTGCATCATGTCATCTAGCTTCAATACGTGCATGCAGGCCTTTCCTTAACTGCGGTTGAGGTGGCTTCTTTAGTTCAGGTGATAGGGTGAGTTGGCAACGCTGTTATTTTCCTTATCATTTGTCCCCTCTACAAGACGTGCTTCGAGGCCTGAGTAAGGGTTTCAAGGCACATCATTTGGATTCATGGCTTTGCTTCATTTGGGTGTGCCGAGTTAAGGGTGCTGCTATGTAGCAGCTTCACGCTTCTCATGATGGTTTTTCATGAGCGTTGGTATCGAGTTTATCCATCATAGCAGGTTTTTGTCGTAACAAGTATAAAGCTCGTCTTGGTGGATCTTGCTTCGACTACCACAGGGGTCCGTCATGGCAGATTTGTTTTGATTGTCGTAGTGAGAGTAGGGGTCCGTCGTGGTGAATCTTGCCTTGACCACCATAATAAGAGTAGGGGTCCACTGTCACGGATCTTGCCTCGACCTTTATAGCGGGAGTAGGAGTCCATCATGACGGATTTTGCCTCGATCGTCATAGTTGGAGTAGGGGTCTGCCATGACGGATTTTGTGTCGACCATCATAGTGGTAGTAGGGGTCTATCATAGCAGGAGTAGGGGTCTACCGTTGGGGATTTGATTTAGTAGGTCCTTTCTTTTTTCTTTGTTGTTTCTTCGGTCTCTCCCTTTTGCTTCGGGAGTTTATTTCCTTTCCAATTTTTGACCTCCCCCTTTCATTTTGGGAGGTCTTTTTCTCCATTTTTTTTTACCTCCCCCTTCCACTCCAAGAGGTTGTGTTAGAGCTAGCCCTAGGAAATTTACCACAAGATAATTTTGGCAACACAACAAAGATAATAAAGCTAAAAGATAAAAGCGACAAGAACACCAGATTTACGTGGTTTGGTCAATTGACTTTGACCTACATCTACGGACGAAAGAGGAGCAAATTACTACTATAAAAGAGACTATTACAAATGCCTTAGGAAGATGTTCCTAGGCCATAAAACACCCGAAAATACTAAACAAGAAAAAACCCAAAGTATAAGCCCAAACTATTTAACTAAGTGTGGACTTAAACCCAAAGCAAACACTTAGGTTTTTCTTGTGGTGCCACTTGTGGTGCATCTGACTTCAAAGCTCAGACCCTTATTTATAGTTCCAATACGAGACAACAAGTCTGATTTTCCCGATATGGGACTATGGGACTTGCCAAACTAACAAATCTCCACCTTGGCATGTCCCAACAAAACTTGCTCCACCTTCTTCATAAAAGCCCCAATGGGCAATCACCAACAATGAACACCAACCAAGTCCAAGCACTACTTGAACTTGTAAATTGGAAGAGGCTTCGTAAGCATATCAGCTGAATCGTCCTTCGTATGAATTTTCTGAACAAGGACCTTTCTCTCATCAATGATATCCCATTTGCATCCAAAAATTTTCTTATCCAAAGGAAGCTTTACAAGATCCCAAGTTCTATTCCGATGGAGAGATTCAATTTCTTCATTCATCATAATCAACCACTTAGCGGAATTATCATAAGAAACTGCATCTGAGTAGGAAGTAAACTCACCAACTTCACTTGTTTCTTCTGCAACAGACAAAGCATATGCAACCAAATTTGCATATCTTTGTGGTGGTCGAATATTTCTCCGTGGTCTATCCTTGGCTATGGAATATTGCTCTTCCTCTAGATCATCTTCGTTAGTAGACTCGAGACTATCTACTGGCATTCTTTGAGAAGAAGAGTTAGACCGAAATGAATCAGACCTACCAATCTCAAGCTCTACCTGCTTCTGTGCACTATCATTTGTACAATTAGTAGATTCCTCTTTAGAAGATAACATAGATAATTCATCAAAAGTAACATCTCTACTGATTACAAATTTTGGGGATTTGGGATCAGGACACCATAATCTGTATCCTTTCACCCTAGAAGCATACCCAAGGAAAATATATTTTTTAGCTCGAGGCTCTAATTTTCCTTCATTTATATGCATGTATGCTGGACACCTAAAAATTTTTAAATCAGAGTAATCAGCTGGAGTACCTGACCAAACTTCCTTCGGAGTTTTAAAGTTAAGTACTACAGAAGGAACGCGGTTGACAATGTAACAGGCCATATTAATCGCCTCTGCCCAAAAGTCCTTTGTCAACCCTGCATTTGAGATTATACACCTTGCTCTCTCCAAGAGTGCTCTGTTCATATGTTCGGCCACACCATTTTGTTGAGGCGTCATCCTAACAGTGCGATGCCGAACGATTCCTTCATTTTTGCAAAATTCATTAAAGTCACCTTCACAAAATTCCATGCCATTATCTGTTCGAAGCCGCTTAATCTGTTTACCTGTTTGTTTCTCAATCAAAGCCTTCCATTGTTTAAAGGTTAGAAAAACATCATTTTTATGCTTCAGAAAATAAACCCAAACTTTTCTAGAATAATCGTCAATGAAAGTCAACATATACCTGACACCACCCTTAGACTGAACATGAGCTGAACCTCAAAGGTCTGAATGAATATAGTTAAGAGTACCTTTTATTTTGTGAACTGCCGGAGAATTGAAGCTGACTCTTTTCTACTTTCCAAAAATGCAGTGTTCATAAAAAACTAGTGGCCCAGTACTCTGTCCACGAAGTAGACCCTTTTTGCTCAATATGTTCAAACCTTTTTCGCTCATATGACCCAAACGCATATGCCATAATTTGGTGATGTCAGAATCAGACAATGATGATGACGAGACTACAACCGAGCCTGTGACAGTAGTTCCCTGCATAATATATAAGCTACCGGACCTACAATCTTTCATAACAACAAGAGCACTTATAGAAACTTTCGTAACTCCACCTTTAATTGTGTATTTACACCTAAGGGCATCTAGGGTGCCTAAAGAGATGAGATTCTTTTTTAAATCAGGAACATGTTTAACATTAATGAGCGTCCTTACAATATCATCATGTATTTTAATTTGGATTGTGCCTCTACCAACAACATCACATGCAGTATTATTGCCCATCAAAACAATTCCACCATTACAAGATTCATAAGTGGAAAACAAATCCCTATTGGGACACATGTGATAAGAACAACCTGAATCTAAAATCCATTCATTTTTAGACATCATCCTGTCATTAGTAGCAAAGAAAATATTTTCAACATTCTCATCAGATGCTACACTAGCTTCAGCGGACTCAGTAGTTTTCTCAACAAGTTTTCCCTTTTGCTTTAATTTATTTTTTAATTTAAAACAATCAGTCTTAATGTGTCCCATTTTATGACAATATCTGCATTCCAAATTTCTATGTCTGGATTTAGATATACTATTGTCAAATTCTCTTTTATCCATTCTCCCCCTAACAACCAGACCTTCAGCCTGATTCCCTCTACTTTCCCCAGTGATATTCCTGTCTATCTATTCTTTAGATTTTAGTGCAGATTTAATTTCTTGATACGAAATAGTTTCTTTTCCATAAATCAAAGTATTACGGAAATGCTTAAAAGATTGGGGAAGAGAACACAAGAGTAATAGGGTCTTATCCTCATCATCAATTTTTGCATCTATATTTTCCAAATCCATAATCAAAGAATCAAATTTATCAAGATGCGAGAGTATAGATGTACCTTCAATCATCTGAAACATATACAGACTCTGCTTCAAGTAGAGACGATTCTCCACTATCCTCTTCATGTACAAGGCTTTAAGCTTGTCCCACATGCTCTTAGCCGTAGTCTCCGTAGCTACCTCCCGTAAAACCTCGTCGGAGAGATTTAGAATGATGCTTGATCGGGCCTTCTTATCCATACCCGTAAGCTCTTCTTTTGACATATCATCTGGAATGCTCTCGACTCCCTATAGTACCAAATCAACTCCGTCTTGAACTAGAATGGCCTCCATCTTGAGTTGCCACATGCCGAAGTTGACATTTCTATCGAATTTCTCGACAACAATCTTTGTTATTGTCATCGTTGCCAAAAGATCCCAAAACCAGTCTCTGATACCAGTTTGTTAGAGCTAGCCTCAAGATATTTACCAAAGGGTAATTTTGGCAACACAACAAAGACAATACAGCTAAAAGATAAAAGTGATAAGAACACCAGATTTACGTAGTTCGGTCAATTGACTTTGACCTACATCCACTGACGAAAGAGGAGCAAATCACTACTATAAAAGAGACTATTACAAATGCTTTAGGAAGATGTTCCTAGGCCATAAAACACCCGAAAATACTAAACAAGAAAAAACCCAAAGTATAAGCCCAAACTATTTAACTAAGTGTGGACTTAAACCCAAAGCAAACACTTAGGTTTTTCTTGTGGTGCCACTTGTGGTGCATCTGACTTCAAAGCTCAGACCCTTATTTATAGTTCCAGTACGAGACAACAAGTTTGATTTTCCCGATGTGGGACTATGAGACTTGCCAAACTAATAGGTTGCTTTTATCACTGCCTCCCCATCTACTTCAGGAGAGAGTGCTAGTTTGGGGCTCCACTAGAGCGAGCTTTGGCTCGACCGTTGTAGTGGGAGTACAAATCCCACTATAGTGGGTCTTGGCTCGACCGTCACAACGGGAGTATTAATCCACCATGGTGGCTTCCACCGTAACGGGTTTGGCTCGACTGTCGTAGCAGGAGTATTGATTTATCGTGGCTACTTCTGCTATAGCGGGTCTTGGCTCAACCATCATAGCGGGAGTATTGATTCGTAACGACGACTTCCATCATAACGGGACAAAGCTCGACCGTCGTAATGGGAGTATTGATCTATCATGGCAGTTTCTGCCATAACGGGAGTATTGATTCGCCATGACGGGTCTTGGCTCGACCGTCGTAACATGAGTATTGCTCCGTTGTAGCAGCTTCTGTCATAGTGAGTCTTGACTCAACCATCGTAACAGGAGTATTGATCCATCATTGTGCTAGTCATAGGTGTCTTGTAAGTCAATCATGTGAGTGATGACACGTGTGAGACGATACGTACTTTGTTTACTTATTATTATTTATTGATATTTTTCTTACTTTATGTTGTCTAATGTATATATTGTGATGTCAATTAATCTGTGCAATTGGAATCAGATCGTGATGAGATCACAATAATGAGATCGATTCATCTTTAAACACAAACCATAAATAATCCCGATCGTAGGTTACTCGAGAGGGATATCGAGATAACCGAACAAATTAAAATGCTATATACCCATCTATATGATGGAGGTGATTGGTCTCATAGCTACTCGTGTGGGGACACTAGAGATATAGTGCATGTGCTCATTGGAGAATAAGTTCACCGATTGATCCACTCACAGAATGCTGGATGGTTGATGATACATCATTGTCAGATAATGATTCCGTCATCCCAATTGTGTATCTGGTTCTTAGATTTGAGATACTAAAGATGTCCTATATGAGTACTCCACTCTTTGATACCAAACTTATAGGTCAAGGAGTTTTAAATCTAGCACAATCGATCATCGAGAATGACAACTAATTTTACGAGGGTAATTGAGTGTTGATAGAGGATCATCCACTCTCGGTGTTATGAGAGGAATATCATATGTGTTCTTGCTCAAGTAAATCCTCGGTCAGAATTATTTGGATTGAGATAGTAGAGGAAATAAACTTTGCTACACACATAAGATAAAAACAATAGAAAGAGAAAAAAAAAGAAAGATAAATTTATGGTGGATACACTTTGATATTAATTCTATTGAGATGAATTTCATTAAAATTATATCAGGCATGATTTAATTTATCTTTCATTTCTATCAATTTAATTAATGTATACAATGATAGATATTGATTTTGATATTCTTAACTAATTTGAATTATGTTAGTGAAAGAAATAAATGAAGAAAAAATGGTGATGTTCGAAAAAAAAAAAGGGAAGAATAAGAATTGTATGCTTATATTGAGGATATAATATAAGTATCTAATGACTAAGTCTAATTTGTTTATAAAAGAACTAATGCATATAATTTACATGATTTAAAGTCATTTTATTATCCATAAATTATAAAAAATATATGTTATTAATTTTAGACATATGATTTAAAAAATTATTTATTATATTATAGAGATTTATTAATTTATATTATCTGAATTTATATGAAAATATCTATTCAATATTATTTTTGAAAGCATTAAAAATGCATGATTACTATTTGGAAGGATATATGATACCATCATATTTAAAATGACATGCAAAAAGATTTACTTACTTAAACTCTTAATTTGTAAAAGTTGTGTTACTTTGGATGACACTATTGTTGTTCAGTGAGTATGATTATTATATATTAAAATATAATTTAAAAAGACTAATTTCTTTTGGGTCCTGACACCTATATCATGACAATTAAAATGGTTTTGAGCTTATCATTGGGATATAATATTATTCGTAGTCATCAATGCTACTATAACTTCTATTGTAATGTCTATATCTTAGTTACACTTATACTTGTGAGCTATTAACTATATTTATGTTTATTTATAAATAATTTTACTGAGTCATGATTTGAAATGCATATGAATTTTAAGCATTGTAAATTGTATAAATATGAAGAAAATATTTGATATGCATGCATATTTGAAAAACATATATTTAATCAAATCTCGGGACAAATAATATTTATACAATGAGTACGTGCATGCATTACTTCAAGAGGATGGAGATTGGGCTTCTAACCACGTGCTTCCTCGACACCCACCTCAGTTGCCCACTGACTCTGCCCGATCGACCTCCGCTTCTCCTGAAGCTGATGCTGAAGCTTTTCTTCTGGTTCACCTTCTTGAACGACAGCGTGGTTGGCGTAACGCTCGCCGACACCCCCTTCGGCATGTCGACCTTCACCGCGTAAATCGACGTCGGCTTCCCCACATTGGTCACCGTCCGTGTGTAGCTGACCGACTTCGAACTGTTCGCCCGCAGCTTGACCGATATGGAAGGGTAGTTCAGCTCTCCTTGGGAGATGCTCTTAAGAGACGAGCAGCGCACGGGTTTGCGAGTTAGGGCGCTAACAGCTGAGTCATTGTAGCGGAGGCCACAAAGATACGGAACGTAGTCTTCCTGTGTGAGGTCGTAGACGAGACCTGGATCGATGGCCTGCCGTGGATTCACGTGACCCGCGCCTACGGCGAAGAGGTCGGCCGGGTGGTGCAGCTCGTCGAGGATCGGCCCGCCTGTGTTGTCCGTCACGTACGCTGTCGTCATGATCGCCGATTTGATCGCGGCCGGCGACCAGCCGGGGTGCGCTTTCTTGATCAGAGCTGCGATGCCGGAGAGATGCGGGCAGGACATGGAGGTGCCGGAGATCAAGGCGAAGGCCTGGGAGTTCCACCCGGCGAGGATGTTGACGCCTGGGCCGATGATGTCCGGCTTCAGGATCCCCGGCGTGATTTGGCTGGGCCCGCGGGAGGAGAACGAGGCCACATCCGGCGAGTGGGGCCTGTGCATGACGGTGCCGTGGTAGATGATGTTCGCGATCGGGGTAGAAGTGGAGTTGATGTAGGCCTGGATCTCGAGTCCGTAAGCGTATGGAACCAGGGATGTCGGGAGCACATGGTCGTCGGCTATGATCGTGTACCCGTCTACCGGATAGTTCATGACGATCATCCCGGCACCGCCGGCTTTCTTGACGACTTCACTCATTTGCACACTGTCAATGACGCCAAGCTGGCACAACACTAACTTTCCGCGGACGTCCACACCATCTAAGGTGCCATTGATGCACATGTAGGCGCCATCTTTAGCCGTGACGAAGCCGGGGTAAACGAGAGGTAGCATTTTGGGGTTGAAGGAACGCGGCCGGTGCAGTGATTCCCCATAGAGCTTTCGTCCGTTGCCAAGCTTCACGGAGGCCAAGAAGAGGCGGTCTGTGGTGCTCGCTCCCACTGAAGTACCCACGGCGCATCGTTATTCACGGAGCCAGGATCAGGCCCCTCGTTGCCGGCTGAGCAGCTGATGAAGACACCTTTGCCGATAGCGTTGAAGGTACCCTGCGCGATCGGGTCCGAGTGGAAGGGAATTGGGTCGGCGCTGATCGAGAAGGAGAGCACGTCGACCCCATCGTCCACCGCGGCGTCCATGGCGGCCAACATGTCGTGACCCATGCATGCGATTTCGTCGCACACCTTGTAGGCAGCGATGTGAGCACGGGGAGCCATCCCGGCAGCGACTCCCGGGGCGAACCCGTTGACGTTGGCACGCTTCACGAACGCCCCGGCGGCGGTGCTCGACGTGTGCGTGCCGTGACCTTCTTCGTCGACGGGCGTGCCAGTCGACCGACGGTCGAGTCCGTCGTGATTGATGAAGGACCTTGCACCGATGAGCTTGTTGTTGCAAGCCGACGCCTTCAAGTCGCAGCGCCCCTTCCACTTGGCCGGCGGCGGCGGCATGCCGTGGTCGTCGTAGGAAGGATGGCCGGGGGTGACGCCGGTGTCGAGGAGGCCGATGATGATTCCTTCGCCCATGTTGCTCTCGTTCCACACGCCCAGCCTCAGTCCCAGGAACTCGGGTGTGTGTGTTGTCTTAAGGCGGTAAACACGGCTGGGGTAGGCGTGCAGAAACCAGTCCATCGTCGACATGGCCTCCACCTCCCTCGGGGTGAGCCGCGCAGCGAAGCCCGTCATGACGTTGCGGTAGGAGTAGATAAGGCGCGAGCGCGGGTCACCTTCTTCAGACTCCAGTCCTAATGGTGTAGCTGCACTCTCCAAGAGAGAGGAGTACCAATCGCTCCATTGGTCTGCGACATCGAAGTCCATCTTCTCGGGGCCCTTGATGTGAACAATGTAAGCCTTCGGCTCCTCAGAGCCGTCGACATGCAAGCCGGAGCGGAGGAAGGAAGCACAGAGGTAGAGGACGAGGGAGAGGGCATGTTTGCTGAGAGACATTGCAGGGATGAGAAGATGCATCACAAAGCAGTGGAGGATGGATATTTAAGAGTGCGGCAGAATACTCGATTTAGTGACGAGTAGCTGTTTGCCAAACCGCCGGAAACTTGATTAGGAAATGGATCTTCTATATCAGGAAAATATTTGTTTGCGCTGAACCAGAATCTAACATCTGCGCGGACTGTTTGTGTTGGATTTTTTTATCTGTGCTGAACCAGAATTAGATTTGTGACATGGAAATTTTTCTATGGACATATAATGAATTTTGTTTTTAGAAATACCATAATAAGTGGATAGGTTCCATTAAATCTTTCCTGTAAATGCCTTTTTTGTAGTCATCACTTTTTTTTTATTCTACTATTGAATCCATTGATTACTATTTTTCTCAATAACAGCATATTTTAGTCAGAATTTGCAAAACATAAATCAATGTTTGCATCCGCCATCAAATCCTGTTCAGGTAATACAAAAATTTGTGAGCTATATTTGTTGGGAAAAATCTATTAAAGCGGAATAATTTTTTTTCTCTCTTTGTGTATCAAAATAGATTCCTCATCTCAAAATACTAACTTGACGCGGAAAACGTAGTAAACCTCAAACTTCCACTATCACCGATAATGATAATAAGTTTACAATAAATCTTTTTTAAAATAACAAGAGGATTATTATAATATCAAGACCACATATCTTGGCTCAAGAATAGTATATCATCATCAAATGAATGGATCTCATAAAAAAAAAAAATTCTAGGTCTCATAAAATGAGTATCATAGGAAAGTACCTTAGAGAGGGTAAATTATGGATTAGCATCATTAGGATTATAGAGCTTACTGCAGGGATTTTTCACATATAATTTGGGTCAAAATTGATAAAGTTTAACCCCTTGATCGTCAAGCAAAAAACTCAAAATTTTATTTTTTTCTCTCCCCATGCGTCACCACCACTCACGGCAAGCCGTCACGTCTCCTCTTTTTTTCATTTCTTTTTTTTAATTATTGATAAATTAGATTTGGGCTTACAACCCAAATCATTAGTCTAAGCCTACGTATCGGCGGACCAATAATTCTGCCCCTCTAAGTCGGTGGGCTATACTAAGGCCGCTCTTCGCCTACATGCTTCAAGCTTCTCCTTAGGCAAAGACTTTGTCAACATATCTGATTCATTCTCATTAGTATGTACATTTTCCAACTGTAATTCTTTTATCTCAAGCACATCACGAATCCAGTTATATCTCACATCAATATGCTTAGATCTAGAATGGTATGTTGAATTCTTGGAGAGGTGAATGACGCTCGGACTGTCAAAGTAAACAGTATATCCTTCTTGTTTCAAGCCCAATTCTTATAGAAACTTTTTCATCCACAAAGTTTTCTTACAAACTTCAGTAATTACTATATATTCTGCTTTTGTGGTTGAGAAAGCAATATAATTCTGTAACTTAGATTACCAAGAGACTGCTCCTCCTACAAATATCATCAAGAATCTCGAAGTAGACTTCCTGAAATCAGTATCACCTGTCATTTCTGCATCTGTGTATCCTTCTAGGTTTATCACTGCCAAAACATAAACACAATCTAGAAGTACCTCTTAAATATCTTAATATCCATTTCATTGTTGCCCAATGTTCCTTTCTAAGGGTCGATCAGCGAAAGACGTTTCGAGGGGGCAGAATACAACATGAAGCAGTGAAGAGCCAGCAATAACAAGTGTCAGGAAGCAGGGGAAGAAGAGGAATAATAAGAATCGATTGAATGCTCAAACGATGAAGCCTCATTTTCATAGCAACCAGCTTGTTTGCGAGACTTTGAAATAGGCTTATGTGCTCAACAATATTACCACCATCTTTATACTTCAAATTTACAAGTCTTATGAATAGAGAAATTCTATTTTCCATTATCTTTTTCGCAAAGAGATTTTCTAATCTTTGCCAAACAACATCAGCTCTGATTTCATCAGAAATATGCTCATGCAAATTTATGTCCATCCATATTCTAATATAAGCAATAGCTTTTCTATATTGAACCTCTCATTCCTCATCGTCCATAGTAAAAGGTTTATCTTTAACCTCGATAGGCTTATACAAATCTTTATAATAAAACAAATCTTCCATCATATGCCTCTAAGTTGAATAATTTGATTAATTTGATGAGTTCAATTTAATCATATTATCTGACTCTTCCATTTCAATCATATAAGAAAAAACTAGCACTAAACAACCTGTTGCTCTGATACCACTTGTTAGGAAAAACCTGTTAAAGCAGAATAATTCTTTTCCCTCTTTGTGTATCAAAATTGATTCCTCATCAAAATACCAACTTGATATCAAAAGCACATATAAACTAGAACAACATAAATAATAGAACAATGAATCAATTACAAAGTGAGACCAAATTCTTAATATGAAAAACCCAATGTGAGAAAAACTACGAGACCATAGTCCACCTCAAACTTCCACTATCACCAATAATGATAATAGGTTTATAATAAGTTTTTCTAAAATAACAAGAAGATCATCATAACATCAAGATCACATATCTTGGCTCAAGAATAGTATATCATCATCGCATAAATGGATCTCATCAAAAGGAAAATTCTAAGTCTCACAAAATAGGTATAGTAGAAAAGTACCTCAAAAAGAGTAGTAAACTATATATTAGCAATATTAAGATTATAAAGCTTGCTGCAAGGATTCTCTATGTTCGTTTTTTTTCCTCTCTCCACTTTCTCTCTGTTCTTTTCGAACTCACAATCTTTTTTTTTTCCACATCAGAACTCAAAAGCTATCTGTTCTTTTCCACATCAGAACTCAAAATCTTTTTTTTTTCTCTCTCCTCTTTGTTCTTTTCTCTCCCTGTGTACTGCCACCACTTCTGCACGCTCTCTCGTTCGCTGCCCTTGTGTCTCCTCTTATTTCTTTTTTATTTTTTTAGTTATTGATAAATCAGATTATGGGCTAGAGCCAACAATATTTATGTTTCTTAGTTAGCACATATATAATATATTGTCTTGACATAAATGTGGTACGACGTTATAAAAGGATTGTTTTTAAATCTTAAAACAAAACATATTTCGTATATTGGTCTAATTAGTATTTAATTTTATGTGAAATGACATTAGTGATTGAGTATATGATTGTGAACTACATGACTAAAATTTAAATCGTGAAAATAACTTCTCTATTTATGGGGGTACCGTATATCAATTTAATAACATATTACTTTTTAATTTTTATTCTTATTTTATTTTTCTTATTGCCATGGTATCGTTGATCGAAGAGTTAACATGGCCTGGTTCAATATTGAAGACACAGATCTGTCCTAAGGTCCTTGCCAGGGCGGATGAGATAGCTCGAGTGAGTAGTTAAGGCGACAAATGGATTCCAGTAGAGTAGACGGAGGGGATTTAGTAGAGTTGAGATTGCCTACCCCCATTTGATCTAGAGGCTTGGGTCTTATACCTGAGCAGTCGGTGGCATGAAGCTAGCGATGGGTTAGGGCACATCTTACCCTGCAAGGGGTGTTAGGATCGAGAGCACTAAGAGGGGGGGGGGGGTGAATTAGTGCAGCGGAAAACTTTCTGCGATTAAAATCGAAAGCTGCGTTCAAACGATAAAAACAACTTCTGTATGAAAGTTGATACTAAGCAAGGTTAAAGTCAAACTATGCAGGCAGTTTGCAGTTATGATGAAAACCAGAATATCGACGCAAACTGAAATTCGACGTTCGTACGAAGAAACTGATTTACGTCTAAATGCTGATTCATAAATCACTTGATTAGATAAGACGCAGTTTAAGCAGGAGTATAAAGGCAGTGTGCAGTTATGGTAAAGCTCAAAACGTAAACGAAATCTGCAATATGATGATCATACGAAAAAGCAGATTTACGTCTAAACGCAGATTTACGTCTAAACGCATATTTACGTCTGAATCTTGAAATTCGTTCGTAAAATCGCAGAGGGCAGTAAGTTATTGAGAAGTTTGTAGTGAAGGTAAAATGCTCAAAGGAAATGCAAACCGAGATTTAGAGTGGTTCGGTCAATCTTGACCTACTCCACTTTTGGCTTCCTCCACCGACGAGGTCACCGACGTCAACTAGAGGCCTTCCTTCAATAGGCGAAGGCCAACCACCCTCTTACAGATTCACTCCTTTTGACGGGCTTAGGAGACAACCCTTACAGAAGTTTTCTCTCCTCTCTTTACAACTCAAACTTTGAAGAACAGAAAGAGGAGAACTAGCAGTTTTGAGCTCTAAGAACCACAGAAAGACATCAAGATTTCGAGTGTATGTTCTGTGCTTTTAGTGCTGAATGGGTGGGGTATTTATAAGCCCCAACCCAGTTCAAATTTGGAGCTCAAATCTGTCAATTCCCGGAATTCCGGGATCAGGTGGTTGCACCTCCTAACTGGGGCGGTTGCACCGCTTGGCAGAGCTCGAAGACTGAGCCTCTGGGCGGTGCCACCTCTGTCAGGGGTGGTTGCACCTCTCTGCCAGAGCTCGAAGACCGAGCTCACGTGGTTGCACCGCCTGACTAGGGAGGTTGCACCGCCTGGCAGAGCTCGAAACTTGAGCTCTAGCGGTGCTACCTCTTGACAGAAGAGGTTGCACCGCCCAGTCTTGCTCGGAGACTGAGCCCGGGGCAGTGCCACCTCTTGGCTGGGGCAGTTGCACTGCCCAGTCTCGCTGGGAGACATAGCTTGGGCGGTGCTACCTCCTGGCTTGGGCGGTTGCACCTCCCACAGCAATCAGGGTCCGAATGGGTTAATCCATTCGGCCCAATTTGATTCTTTTAGGGGCCCAATTGCCCCAAGATTAAGCTAATGGGATCACCTCCCATTTCTAACTTAATCAATGTGCTAACTACGATTATTTCCTAAGACATATTCTGCAGCTTACTCCGGTGCGTCAATCACTTCTTACGGCGAGTTTCCGGCGAACTTCCGTTGATCATCCGACGAACCCTCGGTGATCCTCCTACGGACTTCCGGCAAACTCCTGGACTTGCGACGATCCACTTGGCAAGTTCCGACGAGCTCCTTTGGCAAGCTTCTGGACTTCTCGGATTTGTTCCCGCAGAACCTCCGACGACTGTCCGAACTTCCGTCGAGCTCTCGAACTCCCAACGTGATCATTATCGTGACTCCGGCGCAACTCCTGCTACATGTCTTACTTTCATCGTAGTTAATCCTGCACATGTAAACAAAACTTCGATCGAGACAATTAATCCTAAGCGATTAACCAAGTTGTCCGGCATGTCATTGGTCCCTCGACGCTTCGTCCGATTCTTCGGCGCATCGTCCTTTCCTGCGGCCTATTGCCCAATCGGCCAGTTGGCTCCGCAACTCCGATATCCTTGGCACAATACCCGCTCTTCTTGGCCCGATGCTCGAGTCCACGACCCGAAGCCTTCTGTCGATACGTCGACCGATCCACCGGCTCGACGTCCAATCTTCTGACAAGTTCCTCCGGCATAACATGATTTTCCTGCTTTAATTGTCTCATCATGATCAAGGCATCCTGCGTCACTCAAAACGCAGATTAAATCATAAACATATATCAAGTAGTTTCATCATCAAAATACAAGATTCAACAATCTCCCCCTTTTTTATGATGACAACCACTTGATGACAGAGTTAAACTTAACTCTCGGAGTTTAAACAAACTCCCCCTATCAATATGCCATATTGATAAAACCTTGAATTCGAACTGAATTTAAGTCATTGCAATATTCATCATGAATACTTGCAACACGTCATGATGAACTTATGCATAAACTTATGCATAACATCATACTTCTCCCCCTTTGTCATCAACAAAAAGGAGAAGTACCACAATCAAGTGTTTGTGATATAAGTTTAACTCATTGCATGAAAAACATAATATCTATTGTTATCATCATGCAAGTTTGCTATCATCAATTGGTAAGATATCAACATGTAAAATTACGATTCAAGTTCTTGATATCTTAACATGATATGACATTCATAGCACCTATTCATATGAATGCTGCTTTTGATATCTCATCATAATATGACATTCATAACATCTATTCATATTCTTTAAATATGGCACTCATAGTATCAATTATATATTTCTCCCCCTTTGTCATCAACAACAAGGAGAACGATATAAGCAAATTTTAAATATAAGTGTGATGCCATAAGTTGGTTCATGTCATTTTCCAACAGTGAGTGATAGGATACCAATTATGCAAACATCTCGAGGAAAACATGACATGGAGATAGCTTTTATTGCTTCTTCCTTTTTATTTGTTATCTTTTTACATGAAGGAGGAAAGCCATATGTGAAGTTCAAATCGATAAGATATTAAAGCACACTTTATTTTTGCAAGGATTAAGATATGTAAGTGAGTCAAATCCTTGTATGTAAAAATATATTTCTTTTATAAGAGGGAATCATCAAATATGTTTCTCGAAAAATATTTTTCACATGATAAGTGCATTTGCTAGATGATTCCTTATGTCAAAAATCAATGATGTGAATTAAACTTGATATGACATATGCTTGTTAAGTTCGGAAGAGGATAATGTATCAAGAAAATCCAATTGTTAGGATCAAGAAAATCCGAAAATAAAATTTGACACTTTCATACATTTGGACAGGGTTTTACTAGAGATATTCAATTACAATCATGAAGGTAAAACATGCTTATTATCATGGAAATTTTTGTATTCAAGCACATAATTTCCAACATGTAATCATGGCAAGTAATTGTGCAAAATCGTTATGGCAATCAAGTGATTTGATCATTCAATCAAAAAAGTCAGAAAAATAATTTTAACTCGTTTAATCATTCGGACATATTTTTGCCATAGTTTTTGAAATATAATCATGAAAATAAGGCATGCTCATCATCATGGTAGTATGACAGTAAGTTTACCATATACAAGCTAGCAAAAAATTTCTACATTTTAAGGCCCGCAAGCTAGCAATTTTGAGATGTTCAAGAAAGCAACTCTTGCTTCTTGAAATATAAGTTTTGCTAGATGTGCAAGTTAACTTTTTTGCTTCTTGAGATAGGCAAGATAGCATTCCTTGGTGATGTTCAATATAGCTAAGTTTTACACCATGCAAGCTAGTGAATTTTATAACATTTTCGAACATGCATAATCACCAAAGCATCATAAATTTTAATGATGTGCAAAATTACAAATTTTGCATGTTTGCATTTGTGTGTCTTGAGATTTGCAAGATAGCACTTCTTGGTGATGTTCAAGATAGCAATTTCTTCTCTTTTGAGAAGTGCAATTTTTGCTTTCTTCTTGAATTGTGTAAGCTAGCTATCTCCCCTTTTGTCATTGTCAAAAAGAAGGGAAAAACCCTTTACATCAATTTTTAAATCATGACAAAGGTTAGTATCAATCTCATTTGTGCATCATTATATTTTTAAATTAAAACATGCACATTTTCAAAACATATAAACTCATTATTATATGCATGATTCCAACTCATCATTCATATTATTTCAATCATTGTTTCACTCATCACTATAGCTTATCATGCATAATATGTAAAACCATCTAACATGATATAAACATTTATTTATTTAATTTTTTAAGCATTATGATACATCATACAAAAGCATATGCATCATTCCAAATCATAAATATTTCAAATCATCATGGTATTAATTTGTCACATTGCATCCTACCATGCATGATCGAAGCTTCTCATTTGCATACATAAATTCATGAATATCTCATGCATTCATATCATCACTTGAGGAATATTGAAAAAGAAATAATTGGGTGATGAGATAAATATTTCATGAATACAAAGAATTGCATAAAAATCATATCATGAATACAAGGAATACAAGTCACAATCATTCAAGAGAAAAATCAAGATCATGATTTTGATAAAACTCATTTCAAATTTAAATCATCAAAATCAGTTTTATGGCTCACAAAATTTATAACATAAATAGATTCATGATTTCATTGATAATATATTTTCCCCCTTTTTAAGTGTTTCATTTTAAGTGATCGATTTCATGTTAGCATGCCTTTTCATTTATGAAAACATGCATCAATTTTTTTTTAAAGCCACTGTTATTATCATGAAAATCGATAATCCATAAATATCAAGAATCATCATAATTTCAAAAATATATACTCATTAATCATAACTTCAAATTAAACATGGTTTCATATACTCAAAATCGAGAAATAACAATGGAAATCAACATGATACACATTATTACTTCTCAACCACATATAGCATGATTTCATAAGGTATTTTTAATCAAAATCATTTTATTTATTATAAACATGCAATTTTCATGATTATTTTCAAAATTACTAGAATGATAAGCATGATTCCTAATTGTTTGTATTTTCATTATAAAATTATTAAACATGCAATTTTCAAGAAAATTAAATAAAAAAGAAAAATACTTTATGAAAAGCATCATGTAATTTCAAAGTAAATTAATGGCATTTTGATTACCTCAGCGTCGAAAGGCGTAAAGGCGTAGTTTGCCACCTCGCCTTTGTTGATTTTCTCCTCGTCTTCGGAGGAGCTCGATTCATCCCAATTTTTGTTCTTCTTCTTGCGTTCAAAGCAAGTAGTTCCGTTCTTTTTACTTTTTAATTTTTGTTTCATTTGTAGTTTAAGTTCACCATCACTTGAGCTTATGCTCGAGTGGTCTTCAAATGTTCTATGTCCCAAATCCTTCCTATTCTTTGGAAGGTGGTTCTCAAGTTCTTCACGTGCATTGCATGTCATTTCATATGTGATCAATGAACCAATTAGTTCTTCAAGTGAAAAAACATTTAAATCTTTTGTTTCTTGTAAAGCCGTTACTTTTGAATCCCACTTCTTAGAAAGAGAACGCAAAATCTTGTTCACAAGTTCAGAATTCGAAAAACATTTGCCAAGAGCTCTTAAACCATTGACGACATCCGTAAAACGGGTGTACATGTCACCAATGGTTTCGCTTGGATTCATTTGAAAAAACTCGAAATCATGTAGTAAAATATTAACTTTCGAGTCTTTGACTCTACTAGTTCCCTCGTGCATGATTTCAAGAGTGTGCCAAATATCGAAAGTCGTTTCACACAAAGAAACCCGATTGAACTCATTTTTGTCCAAAGCGCAAAATAAGGCATTCATAGCCTTTGCGTTTAAAGAAAAATGCTTATTCTCTAAATCCGACCATTCGTTCATCGGTTTAGAGTGAAGATGAAAACCGTTTTCAACGATATTCCATAAATCCAAATTCATAGAAATCAAGAAAACTCTCATTCGAGTTTTCCAATAAGTGTAGTCAAATCCATTAAACAACGGTGGACGAAAAATCGAAAAGCCCTCTTGAAAGCCATGAAGAGCCATTTCTCTCGGGTGTAAATCCGAAATGAGAAAAACCAGGCTCTGATACCAATTGTTAGGATCGAGAGCACTAAGAGGGGGGGTGAATTAGTGCAGCGGAAAACTTTCTGCGATTAAAATCGAAAGCTGCATTCGAACGATAAAAACAACTTCTGTATGAAAGTTGATACTAAGCAAGGTTAAAGTCAAACTATGCAGGCAGTTTGCAGCTATGATGAAAACCAGAATATCGACGCAAACTGAAATCCGACGTTTGTACGAAGAAACTGATTTACGTCTAAATGCTGATTCGTAAATCACTTGATTAGATAAGACGTAGTTTAAGCAGGAGTATAAAGGCAATGTGCAGTTATGGTAAAGCTTAAAACGTAAACGAAATCTGCAATATGATGATCATACGAAAAAGCAGATTTACGTCTAAACGCAGATTTACGTCTAAACGCAGATTTATGTCTGAACCTTAAAATTCGTTCGTAAAATCGCAGAGGGCAACAAGTTATTGAGAAGTTTGTAGTGAAGGTAAAATGCTCAAAGGAAATGCAAACCGAGATTTAGAGTGGTTCGGTCAATCTTGACCTACTCCACTTTTGGCTTCCTCCACCGACGAGGTCACCGACGTCAACTAGAGGCCTTCCTTCAATAGGCGAAGGCCAACCACCCTCTTACATATTCACTCCTTTTGACGGGCTTAGGAGACAACCCTTACAGAAGTTTTCTCTCCTCTCTTTACAACTCAAACTTTGAAGAACAGAAAGAGGAGAACTAGCAGTTTTGAGCTCTAAGAACCACAGAAAGACAGCAAGATTTCGAGTGTATGTTCTGTGCTTTAAGTGCTGAATGGGTGGGGTATTTATAGGCCCCAACCCAGTTCAAATTTGGAGCTCAAATCTGTCAATTCTCGGAATTCCGGGATCAGGTGGTTGCACCTCCTGACTGGGGCGGTTGCATCGCCTGGCAGAGCTCGAAGACTGAGCCTCTGGGCGGTGCCACCTCTGTCAGGGGTGGTTGCACCTCTCTGCCAGAGCTCGAAGACCGAGCTCAGGTGGTTGCACCGCCTGACTGGGGAGGTTGCACCGCTTGGCAGAGCTCGAAACTTGAGCTCTGGCGGTGCTACCTCTTGACAGAAGAGGTTGCACCGCCCAGTCTCGCTCGGAGACTGAGCCCGGGGCAGTGCCACCTCTTGGCTGGGGCGGTTGCACCGCCCAGTCTTGCTGGGAGACATAGCCTGAGCGGTGCTACCTCCTGGCTTCGGCGGTTGCACCTCCCACAGCAATCAGGGTCCGAATGGGTTAATCCATTCGGCCCAATTTGATTCTTTCAAGGGCCCAATTGCCCCAAGATTAAGCTAATGAGATCACCTCCCATTTCTAACTTAATTAATGTGCTAACTATGATTATTTCCTAAGACATATTCTGCAGCTTGCTCCGGTGCGTCAATCACTTCTTCTGGCGAGTTTCCGACGAACTTCCGTTGATCATCCGACGAACCCTCGGTGATCCTCCTGCGGACTTCCGGCAAACTCCTGGACTTGCGACGATCCACTTGGCAAGTTCCAACGAGCTCCTTTGGCAAGCTTCTGGACTTCTCGGATTTGTTCCCGCGGAACCTCCGACGATTGTCCAAACTTCCGTCGAGCTCTCGAACTCCCAACGTGATCATTATCAAGACTCCGGTGCAACTCCTGCTGCATGTCTTACTTTCAACGTAGTTAATCCTGCACATGTAAACAAAACTTCGATCGAGACAATTAATCCTAAGCGATTAACCAAGTTGTCCGGCATGTCATTGGTCCCTCGACGCTTCGTCCGATTCTTCGGCGCATCGTCCTTTCCTGCGGCCTATTGCCCAATCGGCCAGTTGGCTCCGCAACTCCGATATCCTTGGCACAATACCCGCTCTTCTTGGCCCGATGCCCAAGTCCACGACCCGAAGCCTTCTGTTGATACGTCGACCGATCCACCGGCCCGACGTCCAATCTTCTGACATGTTCCTCCGGCACAACTTGATTTTCCTGCTTTAATTGTCTCATTCTGATCAAGGCATCCTGCGTCACTCAAAACGCAGATTAAATCATAAACATATATCAAGTAGTTTCATCATCAAAATACGAGATTCAATAAGGGGATCATCGATGGTGGTAACTGATGAGCGTGTCCTCTGAAGGATGACATCAAGGTAGGGTGCTTGTGATGATATGCTTTGTCATGGCTTTTGGGCTGTTTGAGATAGGTAGGATATGGCCCCTTGCATTGTTCATCTAGAAGGTAGGGTTGGGGAAATTGCGTCATGTTGTCTAGCTTCAATGCGTGCATACAGGCCTTCCCTTAGCTGTGGTTGAGGTGGCTTATGTAGTTCAGGTGATGGGGTGAGTTGGCAACGCTGTTATTTTCCTTATCATTCGTCCCCTCTAGAAGACGTGCTTTGAGGCCTGAGTAATGGTTTCAAGGCACATCGTTTGGATTCATGGCTTTGCTTTGTTTGGGTGTACCGAGTTACGGGTGCTGCTATATAGCAGCTTCACGTTTCTCGTGATGGTTTTTCATGGGCGTTGGTATCGAGTTTATCCGTCGTAGCAGGATTTTACCGTAATGAGTATAAAGCCCGTCTTGGTGGATCTTGCCTCGACTACCACAGGGGTCCGTCGTGGTAGATTTGCTTTGATCGTCATAGTGAGAGTAGGGATCCGTCGTGGTGAATCTTGCCTTTGTTAGGATCGAGAGCACTAAGAGGGGGGGGGGTGAATTAGTGCAGCGGAAATCTTATAATAATTTAAAAACCAAAAGCTGCGTTCGTTCAAAAACTATTATGATGCAAAAGCAAATTCTCAGTTTGTATCTAAGTGCAGTTTGCGTCTAAGCGCAGATTGCGTCTAAGCGTAGTTTTGCGTCTAAGCGCAGTTTTGCGTCTAAACTCAGATTTACGTCTAAATGCAGATTTACGTCTAAATGCAGATTTACGTCTAAACGCAGATTTACGTCTAAACGCAGTTTTACGTCTAAACGCAATTTTACGTCTAAACGCAGTTTTACGTCTAAACGCAGTTTTACGTCTAAACGCAGATTTACGTCTAAACGTAGTTTTACGTCTAAACGCAGTTTTACGTCTAAACGCAGATTTTCGTCTAAACACAGTTTTACGTCTAGACGCAGATTTACGTCTAAACTTTGAAACTCGTTTGTATACTCGCAGAAGGCAGTATGCAGTTGAAATCAAGACGTAAACGTGAACTGAAATATGATGATTGAGCGAGGAAAGCCGATTTACGTCTGAATGTTGAAACTCGTTCGTAAAATCGTAGAGGACAGATTGCAGTTATTAATAGGATTAAAATGTAAGCGTAAACTGCAAAGAAGCTCGTTCGTAAAAGCACGGAAAACAGTTCTGCAGAATCAAATGAAAACGTAAACTGTAATGTATGAAAATACGAGTTTACGTCTGAATGCAGATTTGGAAGAACAGCACTTGAAACTTGTTCGTGAAAGCGCAGAGAGCAGTAGTGATGAGGGAGGTTTGCAGTAATGATAAAGTGCTCGAAAATAAACGCAAACCAGAGATTTAGAGTGGTTCGGTCAGCCTTGACCTACTCCACTTTTGGCTTCCTCCACCGATGAGGTTGCCGACGTCAACTAGGTGCCTTCCTTCAATGGGCGAAGGCCAAACTTCCCTCTTACAATTTCTCTCCTTTTGACAGGCTTAGGAGACAACCTTTACAGATGTTTTCTCTCCTCTCTTTTCAACTCAAACTTGAAGAACAGAAGGAGGAGGAAAACTAGCAGTTTTGAGCTCTAAGAACCACTGAAAAGATCAAGATTTCGGGTCAGTTCTTGCTCTGTTCAGTGCTGAATGGGTGGGGTATTTATAGGCCCCAACCCAATTCAAAATTCGAGCTCAAAACGATCAAATCGATCAAATCCCAGAATTCTGGGATCAGGCGGTTGCACCTCTCGACTGGAGAGGTGGCACCGCCTGGCAGAGCTCGAAGACTGAGCTCTGCCGATTGCTTCTCTCTGCCAGAGCTCGAAGACTGAGCTCGATGGTTGCATCACCTGGCAGAGCTCGAAGACTGAGCTTGGTGATTGCATCACCTGGCAGAGCTCGAAACTGAGCTCGGTGGTTGCATCACCTGGCAGAGCTCCAAGCTGAGCTCAGGCTGATCCACCTCTCTGCCAGAGCTCGAAGACTGAGCTTGGTGAATGCATCACCTGGCAGAGCTCGAGACTGAGCTCAGGCTGATGCACCTCTCTGCCAGAGCTCGAAGACTGAGCTCGGTGGTTGCATCGCCTGGCAGAGCTCGGAACTTGAGCTCTGGCGGTGCAACCTCTTGGCTGGGGCGGTTGCACCTCCCAACCCCACAGCCCAGGCGGTTGCACCTCCTGGCTGGGGCGGTTGCACCTCCCAACCTCGCAGCCCTGGCGGTGGCACCTCCAGGCTGGAGAGGTGGCACCTCTTCACTATTCCAGCTCACTTGGTTTGGCTCCAAACTTGGTCCAAACCAGTCCGAACTTGGGCCTAATTGGCCCCTACTTGGGTTATAGGATTAACACCTAATCCTAACCCTAATTAACGTGCTAACTATGAATTTAAAGACATTTTCTAAGCTATTACAAAGTCCGCAAGTCAAGACTTCTTCTAGCGAGCTTCCGGCAAACTTCCGGCGGTCTTCCGATGAACTCTCGGAAACCATTCTGCGGACTCCCGGCAAGCTCCTAGACTTCACGATTTGTTCTTAGCGAGTTCCAACGAGCTTCTTCGGCAAGCTCCGATCTTTCTCGGCGAGCTCCGCGAACTCCCAACGAATCTTCGGACTTCCGTCGAACTCTCGAACTCGCAACAAATCCTTCGCGCTTGACTCCGACACTTTGTTTCGCTTTATGTCTTCATCGTTATCATAGTTAATCCTGCACAACAAAACAAAACTTCAATCGAGACAATTAATCCTAAGCAATTAACCAAGTTGTCCGACATGTCATTGGTCCCTCGACGCTTCGTCCGATTCTTCGGCGCATCGTCCTCTCGTGCAGCCTATTGCCCAATCGGCCAGTTGACTCCGCAACTCCGATATCCTTGGCACAATACCCGCTCTTCTTGGCCCGATGCCCGAGTCCACGGCCCGAAGCCTTCTGTCGATACGCCGACCGATCCACCGGCCCGACGTCCAATCTTCTGACATGTTCCTTCGGCACAACATGATTATCCTGCTTTAATTGTCTCATCCTGATCGAAGCATCCTGCGTCACTCAAAACGCAGATTAAATCATAAACATATATCAAGTAGTTTCATCATCAAAATACGAGATTCAACAATCTCCCCCTTTTTGATGATGACAACCACTTGATGACGGAGTTAAACTTAACTCCCGGAGTTTAAACAAACTCCCCCTATCAATATGCCATATTGATAGAACCTTGAATTCAAACTGAATTCAAGTCATTGCAATATTCATCATGAATACTTGCAACACGTCAACATGAACTTATGCATAAACTTATGCATCACATGTCATGTCATCAACATACTTCTCCCCCTTTGTCATCAACAAAAAGGAGAAGTACTACAATCAAGTGTGTGTGATATTGGTTCAACTCATTGCATGAAGAACATAGTATCAAGTTTTATCATCATGTAATCTTGGAGCTAGAAGATTTAGCAAGTGTTACATCATGCTTAGAATATTCATGCTATGCAAGTTTTATAACATATAAGATAGCACTTTTGGTAATGTTCAAGATAGCAAGTTCTATATCATGCAAGCTAGCAAACTAGAGATGTTCAAGAAAGCAACTCTTGCTTCTTGAAAATTTTGCTCACTTTGCTAGATGCGCAAGTTAGCATTTTTGCCTCTTGAGATAGGCAAGATAGCACATTTGCTTCTTTTGAGATAGCAACTTTTTGCTTCTCTTTAGACCAACAAGCTAGCAATTTTTACGATATACAAGTTTCACAATATATAAGCTAGCAAAAATTTCGAAAGCAAATGCAAGATAAATTTCTTGTGTAAGCTCATGATTATTGCTTCCTATTGTAATGTGCAAGTTGCAAGTCTTGCTTCTTGAGATATTCAAGATGGTGATGTTTAAGAAGACAACTTTTGCTTCTTGAAATAAGCAAGTTAGCAAACAAGTTTTTGCATCTTCTTGACTTGTGCAAACTAGCTATCTCCCCCTTTGTCATTGTCAACAAGGGAAAAACCCTTTACATCAATTTCTAAATCATGACAAAGGTAAGTAATCATTCTTATTTGTGCATCATTACATTTCAAAAATTTATGCATGATACTGAAAAATCAATCTTCATCATGAGCATTTCAAACATGATATTCAAGCATTCATGATATATCATATTGGCAGCATGATCATAGATATTCAAACGATGGTATCTAGAATTCATTACATCCTATTATGCATGATCATTAACTCCTCATTTGTATTTCATGTATTATTTCATTTCATCTCATAAGGAATATCAAGAAGAGTTATTGGATGATGAGATAAATATTTTATGAATACACAGAATATCATAAGTGTTTCATGTATCCATATTATCACATGAAGCATATTATCATTTTTAAGATTCATAACATGAATAACGTTATTACTATTTCATCAAAATCAGTTTCGAGATTCACATAATATCATGAAATCATTAATCTCGATAAAATGGGAAAAACATTTTCTTTTTAAGTGATTCTTTTAACACATCATAAAAAAGAAAAACTCATTCATAATTCAAGTGATTTACAAGATATCATAAATGAATTTATCACTTGTATTTCACCAAAATCGAGAACTCTAGAGTTAGAAAAATGATTGAAGCATTTAATCTGATTGAAGAATGATTCATATTTAAAGTGTAGCATTTGTCAAATCTGAAATCATCAAGTATAACTTTAATATTTTCATTGCAACATTAAGCAAGGTTTCATTGAAGATAATTTTGAATGATTCTTATAAGTGCCTAAAACTTCTTTAATTTTAATTTATGATTGACTTTATAATAGCATGCTCAAATCTTTATTCTTATGTCAAAACCATACATTATATAAACAAAGACAATGAAAAATATCAAGCCTTCCAGACAAAAGCCATGTATCGTCATTGAAAAGCAATATGAAAATGATCAAAATATATATTCTTGCTTCTCAAGCACATAAGATTAATCTCACTAGGTGTAAAATCATTAGATTTCTATCTTGCATTAACATGAGACATGCAATTTTCATTATCATTTTCGAGATTACAAGCATGATCATATTTTTGCATTTTCATTGTTAAATTATTAAAAATATAATTTTCAACAAAATTTAAAAAAAAAGAAAAGTGCATCATCAAAAGTATCATGTAATTTCGAAGTAAATTAGGGGGATTTCGATTACCTCATCATTGTAGGCTGTTAAGGCGTAGTTTGCCGCCTTGCTTTTGTTGACTTTCTCTTCTTCGGAGGAGCTCGATTCATCCCAATTTTTGTTCTTCTTCTTGCGTTTAAAGCAAGTAGTTCCATTCTTTTTGCTTTTTAATTTTCGTTTCATTTTAAGTTCACCATCACTTGAGCTTATGCTCGAGTGGTCTTCAAATGTTCTATGTCCCAAATCCTTCCTGTTCTTTGGAAGGTTGGTTTGTTCATCATTGTCCTCATCACTTGAGTCATCGCTCAAGTGGCATTCATTTGTCCAGAGTTCCAAATCCTTCCTGTTCTTTGGAAGGTGGTTCTCAAGTTCTTCACGTGCATTGCACGTCATTTCATATGTGATCAATGAACCAATTAGTTCTTCAAGTGGAAAATGGTTCAAGTTTTTTGATTCTTGAATAGCAATTACTTTTGAATCCCAAGTTTTAGAAAGTGAGCGCAAAACTTTGTTAACGAGTTCAAAATCCGAAAAGCTTTTACCAAGTGATTTTAAACCATTGACGACATCCGTAAAACGGGTGTACATGTCAACAACGGTTTCGCTTGGTTTCATATGAAAAAGCTCGAAATCAAGCAGTAGAATATTAACTTTCGAGTCTTTGACTCTACTAGTTCCCTCGTGCGTGATTTCAAGAGTGCGCCAAATATCGAAAGCCGTTTCACACGTAGAAATCCGATTGAACTCATTTTTGTCCAATGCGCAAAATAAGGCATTCATAGCCTTTGCGTTTAAAGAAAAATTCTTCTTCTCCAAAACCGACCATTCGTTCATCGGTTTGGAGGGAAGTTGAAAACCGTTTTCAATGATATTCCATAAATCCAGATTTAGAGAAATTAAGAAAACTCTCATTCGAGTTTTCCAATAAGTGTAGTCCAATCCGTTAAAGAACGGTGGACGAAAGACCGAACAGCCCTCTTGAAAAGTCATTTCTCTCGGGTGTAAATCCGAAATGAGAAAAACCCCGCTCTGATACCAATTGTTAGGATCGAGAGCACTAAGAGGGGGGGGGGGTGAATTAGTGCAGCGGAAATCTTATAATAATTTAAAAACCAAAAGCTGCGTTCGTTCAAAAACTATTATGATGCAAAAGCAAATTCTCAGTTTGTATCTAAGTGCAGTTTGCGTCTAAGCGCAGATTGCGTCTAAGCGTAGTTTTGCGTCTAAGCGCAGTTTTGCGTCTAAGCGCAGTTTTGCGTCTAAACTCAGATTTACGTCTAAATGCAGATTTACGTCTAAATGCAGATTTACGTCTAAACGCAGATTTACGTCTAAACGCAGTTTTACGTCTAAACGCAATTTTACGTCTAAACGCAGTTTTACGTCTAAACGCAGTTTTACGTCTAAACGCAGATTTACGTCTAAACGTAGTTTTACGTCTAAACGCAGTTTTACGTCTAAACGCAGATTTTCGTCTAAACGCAGTTTTACGTCTAGACGCAGATTTACGTCTAAACTTTGAAACTCGTTTGTATACTCGCAGAAGGCAGTATGCAGTTGAAATCAAGACGTAAACGTGAACTGAAATCTGATGATTGAGCGAGGAAAGCCGATTTACGTCTGAATGTTGAAACTCGTTCGTAAAATCGTAGAGGACAGATTGCAGTTATTAATAGGATTAAAATGTAAGCGTAAACTGCAAAGAAGCTCGTTCGTAAAAGCACGGAAAACAGTTCTGCAGAATCAAATGAAAACGTAAACTGTAATGTATGAAAATACGAGTTTACGTCTGAATGCAGATTTGGAAGAACAGCACTTGAAACTTGTTCGTGAAAGCGCAGAGAGCAGTAGTGATGAGGGAGGTTTGCAGTAATGATAAAGTGCTCGAAAATAAACGCAAACCAGAGATTTAGAGTGGTTCGGTCAGCCTTGACCTACTCCACTTTTGGCTTCCTCCACCGATGAGGTTGCCGACGTCAACTAGGTGCCTTCCTTCAATGGGCGAAGGCCAAACTTCCCTCTTACAATTTCTCTCCTTTTGACAGGCTTAGGAGACAACCTTTACAGATGTTTTCTCTCCTCTCTTTTCAACTCAAACTTGAAGAACAGAAGGAGGAGGAAAACTAGCAGTTTTGAGCTCTAAGAACCACTGAAAAGATCAAGATTTCGGGTCAGTTCTTGCTCTGTTCAGTGCTGAATGGGTGGGGTATTTATAGGCCCCAACCCAATTCAAAATTCGAGCTCAAAACGATCAAATCGATCAAATCCCAGAATTCTGGGATCAGGCGGTTGCACCTCTCGACTGGAGAGGTGGCACCGCCTGGCAGAGCTCGAAGACTGAGCTCTGCCGATTGCTTCTCTCTGCCAGAGCTCGAAGACTGAGCTCGATGGTTGCATCACCTGGCAGAGCTCGAAGACTGAGCTTGGTGATTGCATCACCTGGCAAAGCTCGAAACTGAGCTCGGTGGTTGCATCACCTGGCAGAGCTCCAAGCTGAGCTCAGGCTGATCCACCTCTCTGCCAGAGCTCGAAGACTGAGCTTGGTGAATGCATCACCTGGCAGAGCTCGAGACTGAGCTCAGGCTGATGCACCTCTCTGCCAGAGCTCGAAGACTGAGCTCGGTGGTTGCATCGCCTGGCAGAGCTCGGAACTTGAGCTCTGGCGGTGCAACCTCTTGGCTGGGGCGGTTGCACCTCCCAACCCCACAGCCCAGGCGGTTGCACCTCCTGGCTGGGGCGGTTGCACCTCCCAACCTCGCAGCCCTGGCGGTGGCACCTCCAGGCTGGAGAGGTGGCACCTCTTCACTATTCCAGCTCACTTGGTTTGGCTCCAAACTTGGTCCAAACCAGTCCGAACTTGGGCCTAATTGGCCCCTACTTGGGTTATAGGATTAACACCTAATCCTAACCCTAATTAACGTGCTAACTATGAATTTAAAGACATTTTCTAAGCTATTACAAAGTCCGCAAGTCAAGACTTCTTCTAGCGAGCTTCCGGCAAACTTCCGGCGGTCTTCTGATGAACTCTCGGAAACCATTCTGCGGACTCCCGGCAAGCTCCTAGACTTCACGATTTGTTCTTAGCGAGTTCCAACGAGCTTCTTCGGCAAGCTCCGATCTTTCTCGGCGAGCTCCGCGAACTCCCAACGAATCTTCGGACTTCCGTCGAACTCTCGAACTCGCAACAAATCCTTCGCGCTTGACTCCGACACTTTGTTTCGCTTTATGTCTTCATCGTTATCATAGTTAATCCTGCACAACAAAACAAAACTTCAATCGAGACAATTAATCCTAAGCAATTAACCAAGTTGTCCGACATGTCATTGGTCCCTCGACGCTTCGTCCGATTCTTCGGCGCATCGTCCTCTCGTGCAGCCTATTGCCCAATCGGCCAGTTGACTCCGCAACTCCGATATCCTTGGCACAATACCCGCTCTTCTTGGCCCGATGCCCGAGTCCACGGCCCGAAGCCTTCTGTCGATACGCCGACCGATCCACCGGCCCGACGTCCAATCTTCTGACATGTTCCTTCGGCACAACATGATTATCCTGCTTTAATTGTCTCATCCTGATCGAAGCATCCTGCGTCACTCAAAACGCAGATTAAATCATAAACATATATCAAGTAGTTTCATCATCAAAATACGAGATTCAACAGCCTTAACCACCATAATGGGAGTAGGGGTCCATTGTCGCGGATCTTGCCTTGACCTTTGTAGCGGGAGTAGGAGTCCATCATGACGGATTTTGCCTCGACCGTCGTAGCTGGAGTAGGGGCCTGCCATGGTGGATTTTGTGTTGACCATCATAGTGATAGTAGGGGTCTGCCATAGCAGGAGTAGGGGTCTACCATTGGGGATTTGATTTAGTAGGTCCTTTCTTTTTCCTTTGTTTTTTATTCGGTCTCTCCCTTCTACGCTTCGGGAGTTCATTTCATTTCTAATTTTTGACCTCCCCTTTTCACTTCGGGGGGTCTTCATCTCTGTTTCTTTTTACCTCGCCCTTCCACTCCAGGAGGTTGCTTTTATCACTGCCTCCCCATCTACTTCAGGAGGCAGGGGTAGGGTCTCCTTCTGCTACTCCCAAGAGAGGACGCTAGTTTGGGGCTCCACTAATGCCTATTGTATATATTGTGATATCTGTGGATCTGTGAAATGAGAATCAGATCATAATGAGATCACGATAACGAGATCGATTCATCTTTAAACATAAACCATAAATAATCCTGGTCGTAGGTTACTCAAGAGGGATATCGAGATAACCGGACAAACTAGTGTGTTGAATACCCGTCCATATCACGGAGGCGATCGGTATTATAGCTACTTGTATAGGGATACTAAGGATATAGTGTAGGTGCTCATTGGAGAAGAGGTTCACCGATTGATCCACTCACGGAATGCTGGATGGTTGATAATACCTCATTATTAGATAATGATTCAGTCATCCCAATTGTGTATCTGGTTCTTAGACTTGAGACACCAAAGATGTCTTATATGAGTACTCCACTCTTTGATAGCAGACTTATAAGTCAGAGAGTTTCAAATCTAGCACAATCGATCATCGAGAATGACAACCGATCTTACGAGGACAATTGAGTGTTGATAGAGGATCATCCACTCTCGGTGTCATGAGAGGAATATCATTTATGTTCTTGCTCAAGTAAATCCCTGACCAGAATCATTTGGATTGAGATAGTAGAGGAGGAAATGAACTTTGCTACACACATAAGATAAAAACAATAGAAAGAGAAAAAAAAAGAAGATAAATTTATGGTGGATCCAATTTGATATTAATCCTATTGAGATGAATTTCATGAAAATTATATTAGGCATGATTTAATTTATCTTTTGTTTCTATTGATTTAATTAATGTATACAATGATAGATATTGATTTTGATATTCTTAACTAATTTGATATTATGTTAGTGAAAGAAATAAATGAAGAAAAAATGGTGATGTTGGAAAAATAAAAAAAATAAAAGGAAGAATAAGAATTGTATGCTTATATTGAGGATATAATATAAGTATCTAATGACTAAGTCTAATTTGTTTATAAAAGAACTAATGCATTAGTTTAAAATTTATAAATACATATAATTTATATGATTTAAAAGTCATTTTATTATCCAAAAATTATAAAAAATATGTTATTAATTTGAAACATATGATTTAAATAATTATTTATTATATTATAGAGATTTATTAATTTATATTATCTGAATTTATATGAAAATATCTATTCAATATTATTTTTGAAAAGCGTTAAAAATGCATGATTACTATTTGGAAGGATATATGATACCATCGTATTTAAAATGACATGCAAAAAGATTTACTTAAACTCTTAATTTGTAAAAGTTATGTGTTACGTTGGATGACACTATTGTTGTTCAGTGAGTATGATTATTATATATTAAAATATATTTTAAAAAGACTAATTTCTTTTGGGTCCTGACACCTATATAATGACATGACAGTTAAAATGGTTTTGAGCTTATCATTGGGATATAATGTCTATATCTTAGTTGCACTTGTACTTGTGAGCTCTTAACTATATTTGTGTTTATTTATAAATAATTTTACTGAGTCATGATTTGAAATGCATATGAATTTTAAGCATTGTAAATTGTATAAATATGAAGAAAATATTTGATATGCATGCATATTTGAAAAACATATATTTAATCAAATCTCGGGACAAATAATATTTATACAATGAGTACGTGCATGCATTACTTCAAGAGGATGGAGATCGGGCTTCTAACCACGTGCTTCCTCAACACCCACCTCAGTTGCCCACTGACTCTGCCCAAATAGCATCGAATTCTTGGTGTGTCTATGCTTATGCAAAATATGTGACACGACACATAAGGTAAATCACTTGGTTGAGCAGGCACCAGCTTGAACTAGACCAAAATGTGATAGGCCTCTCGAAGAATCTTCAAGTTGGAGCCTGACACCACTAAGTCCGAACTGAAGGAACCCATTGGACACAGAGCCACATCCCACGTTGGGTTCGCCTCTGAGGGGGCAACTTCCATCAGCGTGACTGACTCGGCTCTATTTGAGGATAGATTTTTCATTGCTGAAGGGTGGTGACAAAATCAATGACCTATCTAAGTCAAGGCACTAAAAGAGGAGGAGAAAGATGAAATCTTTGGACCTTAAGTTTGCCCGAAGAGGAAGTTGGAGTTGATTGTCTGAGAATGTCGAAGATATAAGAAGAAGTGAAGAGCAATAAATGACTAAGGGCAACTTATTTATAGGTTCCAAGGATGATGGGTTCCACTGTCCGTCTACCTACTTGCTCTCAAAAGCTAGCATATGGTGTCATTAAGAATACTTTAGTAGGCACACAACACACAATAAATGCACTATGTTGACTTTTTAGTAGGCGGGTATGACAAGTACTTAGTTGTTAAATCAAGTTGGAACCACTCGAATTCTCTTGTCCAATAAGGGAAAAGATATGCACAGCACGTGCTCACGCCCGGCCGTGTCAACCTGATGCGTTCTCAGCCATTCTTTGTCGATCTCTACCACACACGATCATGTCGGCCTGATGCGTTCTCCACTGTTCTTCGTCGGTCTCTACCACGTCGAGCCATGTTGGCTACTCCTGATGCATTAGGGTCACATGGCTGACCGAATAACAACCCCTTGTCATCAGAACCTAAAACGATCAATCGATTAATGGGGCCAGTTGGCTACTCCTGATGAGTGCCACATGGAGAAAATTATCCAATCTCGAGTTCGACGCTAGATGGCATTAGTTTTGGCTACTCCTGATGAGTGCCACATGGTCACCTTTCAATTTGACTTGATCAACTAGCTTACTGACTTAAGTTTCAGAGGGGAATTTGCCCTAGATGCAATCTTGTAGGATTCGACTTCTCTCATCCAATGAGGCAAGGTTTCAACTCAAGATTGGCTCGAAGAAAACTCAAGTTGGATCCAACTCAACTTATAAGTCAGACAACTCAAAATCTGCCCTAACAAACTCAACCCATAGAACAACAAAATCTAAGGTGGGAAGAATAACTATTGTCTTTTGGAAAGGGCTAGTTTGATAGGCACCTTCTCCCTATAACCTTTTTTTTTTTTTCTGAGATCTTTAATGAAAATGTGAATTTTCTGTTGAATAAAAAAAACACAACTCTAAAATGTGTGCCTAAGGTATTCTTATTCTATTCTTTATGGTGCACTTATAAAACTTGGTTAGAAGGGTTGCAGCCACTTTCTGAGATGATTAATTTTAGATATGCAGATTAACACTTGGTCTGAATGTTATATCCAAGTAATGTGGTAGACCTTATGAAACACAAAAAAGAAAAAAAATAGTCTTATTATTAAGCCCACATATTAATAGTCAAAAAAATAGTCCAACAATCACTCACCACTACTAAGACTACTCACCATTTTAGATATCCCCCTTTAATTCTTAAGCAATAACCTTTCCATTTTTACTTTCTGTTTTAATATGTACATAGAATATCATAAACTTTTATTTTCTAAATTTCTTAACTAACTACATAATCAAACTTCTGTATATTTTTTTGTTTGTCTATAATCATACTGAATCTCACACCCTTCCCAAATTTCTATGATAAAATATTTTAAAACTTAATTTTGATCTATTTTCACAAGTCAAGGCAATTTTGAAAGCAAATAGTGATAGTAGAAGCATCATTATGAGTGTCGGCTCCTGGCCTATTCGCTACCTTGGCTGCTTTGTCTCACACAAGGAGCTTTCACCCTCCCCACAGTAATCCCTTCTGAGCAAAGCTCTCGTTAGAATCCAAAGTTGGCAAGAAAACCTTCTTTCTCAAGCTGGGAAGCTTGTCGTAATCAATTCGATCATCAATTCCATACCTTTATACTACCTTATGAATATAAGATTCTCATATCACATTCTTATATCAAAGTGGCCAACCTTTATAAATGCAGGCTTTATAAATGATCACAGCAAAGTGTATGATTTTATCAACAACTTTGCATGGATACTTCACGATTTCAGCCTTTGTTTCCATACGTCGCTGGTTAAGAGAATTATTAGTATTCATATCTAAAATTCCCCCATTGATGATTCTTGGATTTGGTCCTTTACTCCAAGTGACAAAGCCTCTTATTGAGAGAGAGGAATTAGTTGAATGACCAACAGTGGCCTATCTAGACGATGATGTTGCATCTCAAAGTTCAACCTAAAACCAAAGTTCCTATGGAAAGTCCTTAAGAACAGACTCCCTACCACTAATTATATGTCCAAGATTCTGCATTCTCAACCTAATCCATGCCCTCATTGTTTGCTGTACTCTTGATTGTAGCTACCATCTCTTCTTTGAATGTAAACTAACTAGAGAGCTTTGGGATCTGGTCTAACTACTACCCCATTTACTATTTTGAAAATTGGAACCTAGGCTCTTAGCTAAATGAAGGGAACACCTTAGACAAAAATTGGGATCAACAACATATGTTGATAGTAGCTGGTTACACAAAAACACTTGCTTCATCTCTGATACCATCCCCGATACAAGCTGAAAGCAGGGTTCTTTTTGAAGCTTTCTTGTATGTCAAAAGGCCAACATTCACAATATCCGGATCAGAACAGATTCGCTAAACTACATTCATTTTGTAAATGGAACGAAGGACATCCCATGGAACGAGTTCCCTTTTTTCTGACATTTTGTGATTGGCCGCTGAGGTCAATGTTATACTGTTGTGGCTTTTCTCAAGGAAAGGAAAGCTAATTGTGTCACGACCCGAGTTCAATGAACTAACTGGCCAATAACTTCATTTTGGTCCTTCAACCACGGACCAAAATGTTTAAGTAGGAGTTAACGTAGTACACTCATCAGGCACATTACCCACTTCCGATGTGGGACTAATGGGATGTTACAAATTGTACTAATTTTTAGGCTAATCATGATCGATGCAGTGCAAACGGCTTCACTTGCAATGTTGATTCTGGGTATCTAATTCCCCTTAGATTTGTCATGCTCAATCACTCTAAAGTTTCTTTTTTTCACAAAAAAAAAAAAAATTAGATACCATCCCCAAAACTCTATAATGGAACCTACTTATCAGTAAATACACATATTTAAACACATCAATCTATCAATTGAAAATAAATTCTTGTTGAAAATTAGATGAGATTTGGTTATGATCTTCAATTGTCATAGTCTACTTTCACAGCATGCGTGCGTGTGTGCCTGGGTGCGTGTGTGTGCGTGTGTGTGCGCGTGCGTGCATGTGTGTGCACGCCCGCACCCGCGAGCATATGCGAATGCGTGCACGTGTATGTATACATACATACATATATATATTTGTACGTATGTATATAGACATACATATATATATACAAATATAAATATAAATATAAATATAATATATATACATATAAATATATATATATATACACATATACACATATATGTATGTGTGCGCGCATGCGCGTGTGTGAATTTAATTGATTGACCCGGTCACAGTAAATAAATTAGTTCATGGCCTCCAGGGAAATCACCTCTTATTATTCTTAAATTAGATATTAAAAAACTTATAATTCATTATTGTGAGAGGTTGTCTCCGTCAAAAAAAGATTTTCTAATTTGTATATTAAATGGATTAAGACTTCTATTTTTTTTCCCCTCCTACTCATGTCTTATTAATGGTTATTTATCTTTGTGGTCACCGAGTACGAGAGGGATTTGCTAAGGAGATCCTATCTCTCATATTTTTATCTTAGATCAATAATTTTTTTTCGGATTAATCTCTCAATTTGTTGAACATAAAAAAAATTACTCTTTCACTATTAAGGGTACTAAGGTCTCTTTCATTTGATGTTTGTCAATAACTTCCTCATGGCATTTCAGGAAAACAACAAATCCTATTCCAATAAGGATGTTGTACTTCAAATTTATGAGGAGCTCATTAATCTTAAAATTAATTTGGCCAAATCTAATATTTACTTTCCTAGGCATTTCCAACCTGCTATTAAGCACTCAATTTGTAACACCTCTTATCTAACATTTGATAGACTCTAAGAACAATATGAAAACATCTTTATTGAGAAAGCTTATAAAACACTTCAAGGATGGTGAAAGTGCTAGCTCACTTAGATAGTAAAAACCTTGACGGTTTATTGCAAGTTTTTGGGTTCGTAACTCGCCTTCATCACATACCCTTTACCAAAAAAAGAGGAATTCTATTCCCAAATCGGTAAATTTATTCTCATTAACATTATTATTAACTCTATTCCCACATATTTAATTCTAAATTGTTGGATTTCTAACAAGATTCTTCGAAGATTCTGAGAATTATTTTGGAACATTGATCCCCATAAGAGAAAAATAAAGCTTATCAGTTGGGACTACATCACCAAGTCTAAGAATAAAAGGGTTTTAGGTGTTAGAGATATCTTAACTCTAAAAAATTCTATTTGTACTAAAATAATTATTTTCCTTTTAAACAAGGATGCTGTATTGTGGGTCAAGATTCTTATTGCTAAATGCGAACCTCATCAACTTTAGGATGATACTACTAGAAGAAATGATTCTTGGTCTATGAGAAATTTTCAAAAAATGGCTTATAACATTAAGGATGGTTTTAGAAAACTTATTGATAGTGCTAGTCTTATGGATGATTTTTGGCTTGCCAATCTTCCTTTTAAGTAAATGGCCTACTTTCTTTAATATGAGTGACATGAGGAATTTTTCCAAAGTATTTGATCTTTTGATTGAGAATTAGTGAAATATTGACATGATAAAAAGGTTTTTCATCCTTTCACGTTGGAAAATATCCTCTCTGTTCATATTTCTAACAACCCTTTGAGGATAAATGGATATAGACTTGTAATCCATTAGGAAAAATCTCACCATGGGGAGCATATAAATATATCTAAAAAACAAGCCCCTTTCAGAGGAAGAAGATTGGACTGGATAGAAGAAGTTAATATGGCATCTTAACATTTCTCCTAAGGTAAAAATTTTCTTATGGATATTGTGTTGGAATAGACTGCCAACTTCAGCTTTCTTTGCTTATGTTTTATGGGGACAAAACTAATCCTTGTCCGGTTTGTGGTATCGGTACTGATTCTGCAAAACATTTTTCATTTGAATGTTCTTCTGCACTATCTCTTTGGTAATTGTTTCAAACTAAACTTCAAATTTCATTCAGATTTTTCAAATTTTGGTCACTGGGTGCTTGGACTGAGGAATGTACTAATTTGAGTAAACTTAAGGGCAATTGGATTCTTTGTTTAATTTCCAATGCCTTATTGATTTTGTGGCTTAATAGGAATGATGCTAAATTTTACAACTACTAGTCTAATCAATCTTCCTTAGTTTGTAAGGTTTTGACTCACATTTGGGAGACTAGCACATCTGATAAAAAGTTTGAGTGGAAGCCTAATTTGGTCTAGAAAATCGAAACAGAGAGTACTTCTAACTGTAACATAATTCTTGATACTGATGGCTTATTTTGTAATTTAAATTTTTTTAGCAGGAATCGGCTTTGTCTTCAAGGACAATAATGAGAGCATATTAGCTAAGGCTTTGTCAACCTAATAATGCATCCAATCCGATGATAGCTAAGGCTCTTGCTTTGCTGGAAGAGATTGAAGAGAGTAAGACAAGAGAGATATAACAATATCCTAGTCAATACCAATGCCCTGAACATTATCAAATTTGTCGAATGACCAATGGAGGTTCCTTAGTTTTTTAAGTTTATTATATTAGACATCAGGGAGCTTATTCTACTTCTCCCGGTTATCAAGATATCTTTCATTTCTAGAGATCTTTATACAAGGGCTCACAAGATATTATATTTGTAATACCTCTAATTTTGCTTTAATGATATCTTTTCTTTCTAAACTTTCTCTTCGGCACCATGGAGCATTAAAACTTTTTATTTGGTATGAGAAGGATACGTTCATAGAAGGCTGAAGTGTGCAGCGAGATCAGCGTATTGGTAGGCCTTGAGGGGTGCAGCGGGGGCTGCATTGATATGGAGTCGCAATCTAACAAGTGTGTTTGCGGGGGCAGAACAATGCACAGTTTGTTTACCAAGGCGAAGTAGTCCAAGGGGATGATGGTCTCTAAAACTTCCGGAGGGAAGAATGTGAAGAGAAAAAGTTGCTCCAACAAGATAGATACCTTGAAGGCGTAAGTCCCGGTTCTCCAAAGGGAAAATCATGTGCAACGGGCCGCACATGTTGAGGAGTACCTCAAGACAACAACCCCACAAAGCTCAACGGATCGAGCGAGTGACGAGTGGTTATTGTATGATCTTGCATAAGGTAATATATTGATGGATGTATTACGAGATTTGTTAGGATCGGAGCGGCACTAAGAGGGGGGGTGAATTAGTGCAGTGGATTAAAACTCGTAAGTTTGAAAATGATTTCGTAAATGCGTAGAGATTTCGATTCGATAATGAATGACTTGGTGAAAGTAGCTCGAGTAAAGTGTGAATATAAAAATCGAAAGCTTACTGCTATGTAAATAATGGTTTAAGAAAGGTAAACACTCACACATTCAAGGAACACACCAATTTAAAGTGGTTCGGTTAAAATGACCTACATCTACTTGCGAAGCCTTCTTCGATGAGGCTCCCAACATCCACTAGCAAATCACTTTGAAGGGTAAGGACAAATACCCCTCTTACAACCTTTTACAAGTGGTTCACACTCTTACAGATTTTCAAAGAGAAAGAGGGAGGTGAACACTCAAGCAATTGAAAACAAGACTTGCTAAAGACTTTGCTAAGGCTTTATCTCAATCTCTAACTTCTCAAAGGTTGTATTCTTTGCTGAGAATTGAGGGGTATTTATAGGCCCCAAGAGGATTCAAATTTGGGCTCCAAATTTTGAATTCTCTTGGGTTCCCGATGCTGGCGGTGCCACCGCCAGACCTCTCGGGTACTAGGTGATGCCACTGCCCAGTCTGGCAGTACCATCGCCCGATCCTTCAGGTTCTGGGCGATGCCACCGCCCAGTCCTATGGGTCACTAGATGGGCTTCAAATCTGGCCCAAACTAGGTAATATCGGACCTAGTTGGCCCCTAACTAGGATATAGGATTATCCCTTAATCCTAACCCTAATTACATGCAAACTATGCAACAGAAAATATAGTCCTAAGCAAGTTTTCAACCGGCAAACGTCGAGTCTCCTTCCGGCGAGCTTTCCGGCGATCTTCCGGTGGACTTTCGATACACCCTTGGATTTCTTCTTGCGGACTCCCAGCAGGCTCCCGATCTTGTGGCGAGTTCAGTGAGTAGCCGAGCCTTCTCAGTGATCTCCGCGAACCTCCGACGGTCTCTTCGGCGGACTTCCGAAAACTCCGACAAGTCCCCGATTTCTTCTTGGTTAGTTCCGGCAACATCTCCGATGAATTTTCGGACTCTCGAACACCTATCGAACTTGACTCCGGTATACTTGCTTTATGTCTTCAAGCTATCATAGTTAATCTTACACATGTAAAACAAAAGTTCGATCTAGACAATTACTCCTAAGTAATTAATCAAGTTGTCCAACATGTCATTGGTTCCTCGACGCTTCGTCCGATTCTTCGGCGCATCGTCCTCTCTTGCGGCCTATTGCCCAATTGGCCAGTTGACTCCGCAACTCCGATATCCTTGGCGCAATACCTGCTCTTCTTGGCTCGATGCCCGAATCCACGGCTCGAAGCCTTCTGTCGATATGTCGACCGATCCACCGGCCCGACGCCCAATCTTCTAACATGTTCCTCCGGCACAACATAATTTTCCTGCTTTAATTGTCTCATCCTGAACGAAGCATCCAGCGTCACTCAAAACGCAGATTAAATCATAAACACATATCAAGTGGTTTCATCATCAAAATACGAGATTCAACAATCTACCCATTTTTGATGATGACAACTACTTGATGATGGAGTTAACCTTAACTCCCGGAGTTTAAACAAACTCCCCCTATCAATATGCCATATTGATAGAACCTTAAATTCAAGCCAAATTCAAGTCATTACAAATATTCATCATGAATATTTGCAATACGTCATCATGCATAACATGATTATACTTCTCCCTCTTTGTCATCAACAAAAAGGAGAAGTGTCACTTTCTATGTGTTTGAGAGATGAATTCAACTTATTGCATGAAAAACATAATATCAAGTTTTATCATCATGCAATTTGTAAGCTTAAAAATTTAGCAAATGCTACATCATGCAGGCTAGCAAAAATTTAGCAAGTGCTATATCACATTTGAATATGCAAGCTATCAAGTTTTAGATATGCAAGATAGTAAAATAGTATATCCTACTTTCCAACATTTTACAACATTTTAGAACATGCAAGCTTGCAGTTTTGAGATGTTCAAGAAAGCATCCCTTGCTTTTTGAAATAGTCAAGTTTGCTAGATGTGCAAGTTAGCATGTTTTGCTTCTTGAGATAGGCAAGATTGCACATTTGGTATGCAAATTTATAATATGCAAGCTATCAACTTTTATACAAAAAGTTAACAAAAAGATGTGCAAGATGGACTATTTTGCCTCTTTTCAAAATATGTAACTTGGCACATATTGCTTCTTTGAGATTTGCAAGATAGCATTTTTGTTTGAGATTACAAGATAGCATTTCTTACTTTTGAGTTGAGCAAACTAATAAGGTTTACCCCTTTTTACGATATATACATTTGTAATTTTTTGCTTCCCTTGTCTTGTGCAAGAAAGCTATCTCCCCCTTTGTCATTGTCAAAAAGAAGGGAAGACCCTTTATATCAAATTCTAAATCATGACAAAGGTAAATAGCATAGATGAAAATTCAAGTCATGAATATCAAAACAATTATTTTATCATGAATATTTCATCTTTGCATGTATTATTATCATAAGTTAAAGTATTGCATGCATAATTCTAAATCATCATGTATATAAAATGTAAAATCATCATTACATACATAATTCCAAATTATCATTTTTTTCACATCATGATGGTACCAATTTTGTCAAATTACATCCTACGATGCATGATCAAAATTTCTTATTTGTATACACCAAAACAAATTAATGAATATTTCATGTATTCATATCATCACATGAGGAATATCAAGAAGAGTTATTGGGTGATGAGATAAATATTTCATAAATATATGGAATTACATAAAAATCATATCATGAAAAAATAATACCAAACGACATGTTTTCTTTTGAAAAAATATCCTCTTAAATAATCAAAGGAAAATCTTAGGAGATCATGATATAAATAAAATTTATTCAATTTTGTAGGAGAACAAGATATTAATTCAAGCATATCAAATATTCAATCATCAAAATCATGATTCATCTAAAAAATTCTCCTCTTTAAATATTCAAAAAGAGATCTTAGGAGATCAAATAATAAGAGATTTTCAAATAAAATTTTAAGTCAAGAATTTTCAAAAAAAAGATATTCTCTTTAGTAAATCACAAAAGGAAACATAGGAGAAAAATATTTCAATTCATGCATAAGAACCCTTATGATTCATATTGAAAATTTTCTCAAAATGTAAGAGAATAAAGAAATCTTGATTCATAAAGGATTTCATGTTATAAATTTCAAGAGATCAAGTTCGTAATTTTGATAAAACCCATTAGATTCAAACCATCAAAATCAATTTCAAGGTTCACAAAATTCATAAATAGATTCATGAATTTAAACCCAATAATATATTTTTCTTTTTATGTGATACTTTTTAAGTGTTTGATTTCGTATGAGCATGCCTTTTTCATTTATGTCAAATAAAAACATGTATCAATGTTTAGGATCAAAAAATAAATTTCTTTATAAAAACCATCAAGATCAATAAACCATAAATATCATCATGTACAACTTTAAAATCTCATGCAGAAAATCATCAAATCATGGTATCAAAATTTTAATATTTTCATTATAATTTTATGCATCATTAAGTATACAATCGTCAAGCATAACACTATTTCATTTATGTGTAATAGCTACTCTTATTATCGTGAATCATGAATCGTCAATCGTCATTTTTAAAGTATACAATCATCAATCATCAAGCATGCGTATTTCATTTATATCAAATCAAAACATGCATTATTTTTAAAGCCACTTTTATCACGGTATAAATCGATAATCCATAAATCGTAAAAGATGAAATCATCAAAATCAATAAACTATAAATTACCCAAAACTCAACATCATCATGCATAGTTTAAAAAAAAAAAAAATTATTAGGCATGATATCATATTTCATAAGGCATTTTTAATAAAAATTATATTGTTTATCATAAACATACAATTTTCATGATTATTTTCAAAAATATTAGAATGATAAGCATGATTTTATTTATTTTCAAAATATTCATCATGATAGGACATACAAGGCAAAGAAATCATTAAACATAAAGGATATTCATCAATCATGGTTTCATTGAGCATAAGGTATTTTCAACCAAAATCATTTTGTTATTTGTTGTAGTCATGCATTTTTCTTTTTAGGTGAATCTATCTTTTCATGCTTAGTTTTCCATACAAAAGCCATGCATTATCATTAAGCATGATATTAAACTTCTTAATATTTTCATTAAGACATCAAGCATGATTTCAATCAAAATCGGAAATCATTAAGATACACATTTTTCTTCTTAAGAAAAACATACATATGATCATTAGATTTAAATCTAACATTTTATTCCATTAACATAAAACATACAATTTTCAAGAAAAACAATTATTCAAAAAAAAAAAAAAAAAAATAAAATGCATCATGGAAAACATCAAGTAATTTCAAAATAAATTAAGGGGGTTTCGATTACCTCATCATTGAATGCCGTTGAAGCGTAGTTTGCCACCTCGCCTTTCTTGATTTTCTCCTCGTCTTCGAAGGAGCTCAATTCATCCCAATTTTTATTCTTCTTACGTTCAAAGCAAGTAGTTCTGTTCTTTTTGCTTTTTAATTTTTATTTCATTTATAGTTGAAGTTCACCATCACTTGAGCTTATGCTCAAGTGGTCTTTATATGTTCTATGTCCCAAATCCTTCCTGTCCTTTGGAAGGTTATTCTTGAGTTCCCTTTTTGTCACATATTCATTTCATAGGTCATTAAAGACCCAATTAGTTCTTCGAGAGGAAATATCTTAAAGTCCTTGGCCTCTTGAATGGTCGTAACTTTTGGATCCCAACTTTTTGGAAGAGATCTTAAGATTTTAGTTACTAGTTCAAATTTAGAAAAATCTTTACCAAAAACTTTGAGTCCATTGATGACATCCATGAAACGGGTGTATATGTCTCCGATGGACTCACTTAGTTTCATCTAGAAAAGTTTGTAAGAATGCACAATAATGTTGATTTTGGACTCTCTCACTTGGCTAGTGCCTTCATGAGTGACCTCAAGAGTTCTCCAAATATCAAAAGCCGAATCACAATTCGAAACGCGATTAAATTTATTTTTGTTAAGTGTAAAATATAAGGCATTCATAGCCTTTGCATTTAGAGAAAACATCTTCTTCTCTAAATCATTCTAATGGTTCATTGGAAGAGAAGACATTTAAAATCCATTTTCGACTATGTGCCATAAATTCAAATCCAAAGAAAGTAAGAAAACTTTTATTTGAGTTTTCCAATAAGTATAATCCGTCCCATTGAAAAAGGGAGGACGAATGAGAGAGCAACCCTCTTGAAGGCCGAAAAGAGCCATTTCTATTTGGGTGTTAAACCAAAGTAGAAAACTATGGCTCTGATACCAATTGTTAGGATCAGAGCGGCACTAAGAGGGGGGATAAATTAGTGCAGCAGATTAAAACTCGTAAGTTTGAAAACGATTTCGTAAATGTATAGAGATTTCGATTCGACAATGAATGACTTGGTGAAAGTAGCTCGAGTAAAGTGAGAAGATAAAAACCGAAAGCTTGCTGCTATGTAAATAATGGTTTAAGAAAGGTAAACACTCACACATTCAAGGAACACACCAATTTAAAGTAGTTCGGTCAAAATGACCTACATCCACTTAAAAGCCTTCTTCGATGAGGCTCTCAACTGTTGGGAAGAAACCTGTTAATGCAGAATAATTCTTTTCCCTCTTTGTGTATCAAAATAGGTTCCTCATCAAAATACCAACTTGATATCAAAATGCTAATATCAATCAGCACAACATAAATAATAGAGCAATAAATCAATCACACAGTGATACCAAATCTTTTTAACGTGAAAAATCCAATGTGGGAAAAACCACGGGACCGTAGTCTACCTCAAACTTCCACTATCAATAATAATGATAATAGGTTTACAGTAGGTCTTCTCTAGAATAACTAGAGGATCAGAATAACATCAAGATCATAGATCTTGGCTCAAGAATAGCATATCTATATCTTCATCACGTAGGATGGATCTCCTCAAAAGAGAATTCTGGGTCTCACAGAGTAGATATCACAGGAGAGTACCTTAGAGAGGGTAAACTGTAGATCAACACCGTTAGGATTGTAGAGTTTGCTGCAAGGATTCTCCACATAAAATTTAGGCCGAAACTGACAACGTTTGGCCACCGATCGTCAAGCAGAAAACTCAGAAACCTAATCTTTCTCTCTCTATTTCTCTCTCTTTTTTCTCTGCACGCCGCACGCTGCACGCTGCAGACTGCACGCTGCACGCTCACTGTGCACGCTGCACGCTCACTGTGCACACTGCCCTCTCACTCAATTTTGCCCTTTCTCTCTTGATTTCTTTGATTTGGGCTGATGGCCCAAATTTGTCTAAGCCCACATATGGGCTGGACCCAACAATTCTCCCCCTCCAGCTCATATGGTGGGCTGTACCAAGCCAGCTCTTCGTCTACATGCTTCAAGCTTCTCCTTAGGCAAAGACTTTGTCAACATATCTGAACCATTCTCATTGGTATGCACCTTTTCCAACTGTAATTCTTTCATCTCAAGCACATCACGAATCCAATGATATCTCACATCAATATGCTTGGATCTAGAATGATATGTTGAATTCTTGGAGAGGTGAATGGCGCTCTGACTGTCACAGTAAACAGTATATACTTCCTGTTTCAAGCCCAATTCCTGTAGAAACTTTTTCATCCATAAAATTTCCTTACAGGCTTCAGTAACTGCTATGTATTCTGCTTCTGTGGTTGATAGAGCAACACACTTCTGTAACTTAAACTGCCAAGAGACTGCTCCTCCTGCAAATGTCATGAAGAATCCTGAAGTGGACTTCCTGGAATCAGTATCACCTGCCATGTCTGCATCTGTGTAGCATTCTAACACAGGTTCATCATGTTGGGAAATCATGGGGGGCGACATCATATGCACAGAGGAAGAACAAGAAAATAAAAATCCCCGATTCCCAAAAGGATGTTCGTCGTCGTGCGAAGATTGGTGCGCAAAAATCCACAAAACATAAAACTGCGTATAGAGATTGTGTTACCTAGGGAGATCGTATATCCCTGTTTCCTTGCAGATCCTTAGGAGAGGGTGAAGGAGGTCAAGCATCCTCCTCTCTAGCGGTGATCCACACAGCAGGGTTGCGACGACGCTCCTCAAAACTCCAGGCCTACTCTGAGGTGGAGAGGGAGAGGAGAATAGGAAAGGCAAGAAAAGACTCTAGCCTATGAGGCTGTGAATCCCTCCTATTTATAGAGATCCCGTGTCAAACCCTAATGGGTCCTTCCCTAGTGGGTATTGGATCTGCATCCAATAAGACAAGGGCTCCGTCGGATATCTCATATCCGAACCTCTACTCATCGCAATGCCTACCATATGTGTGTGACCCTCTAGGCCTAATATCGAGCTGGCCGTGAGTCATACCTGTCAAAACTCCTTCTAACTCAGTGAATTATTATCTCTGTAATAATTCACTCGACTCATCGACTACGGACGTACTAGGCCACTACGCCGTAGTCCCCAGACGATACAGGGGAATCCAATCCATTGGACCTGTCTGTCCTTAGTTACCATGTACCTATAGTCCCTCATCCATCTAATATCCCAGAGACCGTATATCGAGCATGGTGTTGTCAAACCCATACGGTTTCTACTTGAGTCTCGCTCTAATCGGATTCTCCCGGAGAACTCTTTCTCTCTCAACCCGAATGACCCTGGCCAGGGATTTGTCTGAGCAAGAACACATGGGATATTCCTCTCATGACGCCGAGAGTGGATGATCCTCTGTCGATACTCAATAGCCCTCGTAAGGTCGACTACCACTCCCAATGACCTGCTGTACTAGATCTGGGACAGCCAAACCTATAAGTCTGGTATCAAAGAGTGGAGCACTCATACAGGACATCCTTGGTATCTCATGTCTAAGGACCAGATACACCACTAGGACTACGGAATCACTGTCTGACAATAAGGCATCATCAACCATCCAGCATTCCGTAAGCGGATCAATCAGTGAACTCATTCTCCAATGAGCACCTGTACTGTATCCCTAGTGTCCCTACACGAGCAGCTATGAGACCAACTGCATCCATCATATGGACGGGTATACAGCACACCAATCTGTCCGGTTATGACGATGTCCATATCGAGTAAGCTATGACCGGGATTATTTAGGATATGTGTTTAAAGGTGAATCGATCTCATTATCGTGATCTCATCACGATCCGATTCCCATTGCACAAATCCAATGATATCACAATATATATATGCATTTATGCAATAGTTATAAAGTGATATACGCCAAAATATAATAAGCAAAAAGATTCTGTATCAAGTCACACGTGCCATCACTCACGTGATTGGCTTGTTGGGCACCTATGACTAGCAATCTCCCACTTGACCTAAAGCCAATCACCTATGTGTTTGATCCCCATCAGACTCCTGTGACGCTCAAAGACAATCTGAGACAATGGCTTTGTCAATGGATCTGCAATGTTATCTTCGGATGGAACTCTTTCTACTGCTACATCTCCTCGGGTTACGATCTCTCTAATAAGCTGGAACCTCCTCAGAACACTTCTGATGTGACCCGGGTTCCCTTATTTGAGTAATCGCCTCATAGTTGTCGCAATATAAGGAAGTCGACTTCTCGCTATTCGGAACGACTCCCAAATCTGTGATGAACATCTTCACCCAGACTCCCTCCTTTGCTGCATCTGATGCAGCAATGTACTCCGCCTCTATGGTCGAGTCAGCAGTGGTATCTTGCTTGGAACTCTTCCAGCACACTGCTCCTCCATTCAAGGTGTACACATACCCTGAATTCGACTTGCTATCATCGACATCAGACTGAAAACTTTAGTCAGTGTAGACTTCAACCTTAAGGTTATTACCTCCATATACTAGTAAAAGATCCTTAGTCCTTCTCAAGTACTTAAGGATACACTTTACTGCTTTCCAGTGCTCCAAGCCTGGATCCGCCTGATACCTACTCGTGACACTCAGAGCATGCGCTATATCAGGCCTAGTACATAGCATGGCATACATGATAGACCCTATTGCTGAGGCATAAGGTATCATGTTCGTCGTTTCTTGAAATTTTCCATGCCAAACCTTTTGACAATGGTTTCTATATACCTTGACTGGGACAAGCCAAGCATCCTCTTGGATCTATCTCTATAGATTCTAATCCCCAAAATATAGGATGCTTCCCCTAAGTCCTTCATGGAGAAGTGTCTAGATAACCAAGCCTTTACTGTGGATAGCATTCCTACATCATTCCCAATGATGAGGATGTCATCCACGTATAACACCAAAAAGGTGATAGCGCTCCCACTTACCTTTCTGTTTACATAAGGCTCATCTTCGTTCTTAACGAAGTCATAAGATCTTATTGCCTCATCAAATCTTATGTTCCAACTTCGGGAAGCTTGCTTTAGTCCATAAATTGATCTAAGCAACCTACACACCTTATCTGGGCAGTTCTTGGACACGAATCCCTCAGGTTGCATCATATACACCTCCTCCTCGAGGTTCTCGTTGAGGAATGCGGTTTTCACATCCATCTGCCAGATCTCATAATCATAGTGTGCTGCAATAGCCAATAGAATTCTAATGGATTTTAGCATTGCTACGGGTGAGAAAGTTTCGTCGTAGTCAACACCTTGCCTTTGACGATACCCCTTAGCCACTAGCCTTGCTTTATAGGTCTCTACCTTTCCATCTACTCCGATCTTTTTCTTAAAGATCCACTTGCAACCGATGGGTACAATACCTTCGGGCACATCAACTAGGTTCCAAACCTTATTGGAGTACATAGAATCCATCTCAGAATTCATGGCTTCTTTCCACTTCCCGGAGTCTATACTTATAATAGCCTCCTCGTAGGTCTGTGGATCAATATCCTCTACATCCTCTGCTCTAATATGTCCCACATATCTCTCAGGAGGATGGGATACTCTATCAGACCTGCGCAAAGTTGGTACTTGTGTATTAGGTACTTGAACAGACTCGGGCTGTAGAGTGGTGCTTGAGCTTGGTTCTCCAACCTCGCTCAATTCTATCATTCTCCCACTGTCTCCGTCAAGAATGTGTTCCTTCTCAAGGAACACTGCTCTCTTAGCTACAAAGACCTTTTGGTCCTCGAGATGATAGAAATAATACCCACAAGTTTCCTTGGGGTATCCCACAAATTTGCATCGCTCTGTCCTTGATTCTAACTTATCGGGGTTGTGTCTTCTAACATGGGTAGGGTAGCCCCAAATCTTAACAACCTTAAGATCAAGCTTCTTCCCTTTCTATATCTTATATGGTGTAGACACTACTGACTTAGTTGGAACTCTGTTCAGAAGGTAAGTTGCGGTTTCTACGGCATATCCCCAGAATGAGATGGGTAGGTCAGCGAAACTCATCATGGACTGTACCATATCTAATAATGTACGATTTCTCCTTTCAGAGACACCATTGAGCTGAGGTGTATAAGGAGGTGTCCATTGGGATAATATCCCATGGTCCTTGAGGAACTGAGTAAACTCTGTACTTAAGTATTCACCTCCTCGATCTGATCAAAGAGTTTTGATACTCTTTCCAGTCTGGTTCTACACCTCATTCTTATACTCTCTGAATTTTCTCAAAGGCCTCGGACTTGTACTTCATTAAGTGCACATATCCATACCTTAAGAAATCATCAGTAAAGGTAATGAAGTAGGAGTAACCACCAATGGCATGAGTTGACATGGGTCCACATACATCACTATGTATGAGTTCCAATAGCTCCGTGGCTCTCTCTCCAATTCCACTAAATGGAGAATTGGTCAGTTTTGCACGAAGGCAAGGCTCACAAATTACATATGACACATAGTCGAATGGATCTAAATATCCATCATTTAGCAACTTTTGATTCCTTCTTTCATGGATGTGACCTAGCCAACAATACCACAGGTATGCACTGTTCATCTTGTTGGGTAATCATGGGGGGCGACATCATATGCGCAGCGGAAGAACAAGAAAACAAAAATCCCCGATTCCCAAAAAGATGTTCGTCGTCATGCAAAGATTGGTGCGCAAAAATCCGCAAAATACAAAATTGCGTATAGAGATTGTGTTACCTAGGGAGATCGTATATCCCTGTTTCCTTGCAGATCCTTAGGAGAGGGTGAAGGAGGTCAAGCATCCTCCTCTCTAGCGGTGATCCACACAGCAGGGTTGCGACGACGCTCCTCAAAACTCGAGGCCTACTCTGAGGTGGAGAGGGAGAGGAGAATAGGAAAGGCAAGAAAAGACTCTAGCCTATGAGGCTGTGAATCCCTCCTATTTATAGAGATCCCGTGTCAAACCCTAATGGGTCCTTCCCTAGTGGGTATTGGATCTGCATCCAATAAGACAAGGGCTCCGTCGGATATCTCATATCCGAACCTCTACTCATCGCAATGCCTACCATATGTGTGTGACCCTCTAGGCCTAATATCGAGCTGGCCGTGAGTCATACCTGTCAAAACTCCTTCTAACTCAGTGAATTATTATCTCTGTAATAATTCACTCGACTCATCGACTACGGACGTACTAGGCCACTACGCCGTAGTCCCCAGACGATACAGGGGAATCCAATCCATTGGACCTGTCTGTCCTTAGTTACCATGTACCTATAGTCCCTCATCCATCTAATATCCCAGAGACCGTATATCGAGCATGGTGTTGTCAAACCCATACGGTTTCTACTTGAGTCTCGCTCTAATCGGATTCTCCCGGAGAACTCTTTCTCTCTCAACCCGAATGACCTTGGCCAGGGATTTGTCTGAGCAAGAACACATGGGATATTCCTCTCATGACGCCGAGAGTGGATGATCCTCTGTCGATACTCAATAGCCCTCGTAAGGTCGACTACCACTCCCAATGACCTGCTGTACTAGATCTGGGACAGCCAAACCTATAAGTCTGGTATCAAAGAGTGGAGCACTCATACAGGACATCCTTGGTATCTCATGTCTAAGGACCAGATACACCACTAGGACTACGGAATCACTGTCTGACAATAAGGCATCATCAACCATCCAGCATTCCGTAAGCGGATCAATCAGTGAACTCATTCTCCAATGAGCACCTGTACTGTATCCCTAGTGTCCCTACACGAGCAGCTATGAGACCAACTGCATCCATCATATGGACGGGTATACAGCACACCAGTCTGTCCGGTTATGACGATGTCCATATCGAGTAAGCTATGACCGGGATTATTTAGGATATGTGTTTAAAGGTGAATCGATCTCATTATCGTGATCTCATCACGATCCGATTCCCATTGCACAAATCCAATGATATCACAATATATATATGCATTTATGCAATAGTTATAAAGTGATATACGCCAAAATATAATAAGCAAAAAGATTCTGTATCAAGTCACACGTGCCATCACTCACGTGATTGGCTTGTTGGGCACCTATGACTAGCAATCTCCCACTTGACCTAAAGCCAATCACCTATGTGTTTGATCCCCATCAGACTCCTGTGACGCTCAAAGACAATCTGAGACAATGGCTTTGTCAATGGATCTGCAATGTTATCTTCGGATGGAACTCTTTCTACTGCTACATCTCCTCGGGTTACGATCTCTCTAATAAGCTGGAACCTCCTCAGAACACTTCTGATGTGACCCGGGTTCCCTTATTTGAGTAATCGCCTCATAGTTGTCGCAATATAAGGAAGTCGACTTCTCGCTATTCGGAACGACTCCCAAATCTGTGATGAACATCTTCACCCAGACTCCCTCCTTTGCTGCATCTGATGCAGCAATGTACTCCGCCTCTATGGTCGAGTCAGCAGTGGTATCTTGCTTGGAACTCTTCCAGCACACTGCTCCTCCATTCAAGGTGTACACATACCCTGAATTCGACTTGCTATCATCGACATCAGACTGAAAACTTTAGTCAGTGTAGACTTCAACCTTAAGGTTATTACCTCCATATACTAGTAAAAGATCCTTAGTCCTTCTCAAGTACTTAAGGATACACTTTACTGCTTTCCAGTGCTCCAAGCCTGGATCCGCCTGATACCTACTCGTGACACTCAGAGCATGCGCTATATCAGGCCTAGTACATAGCATGGCATACATGATAGACCCTATTGCTGAGGCATAAGGTATCATGTTCGTCGTTTCTTGGAATTTTCCATGCCAAACCTTTTGACAATGGTTTCTATATACCTTGACTGGGACAAGCCAAGCATCCTCTTGGATCTATCTCTATAGATTCTAATCCCCAAAATATAGGATGCTTCCCCTAAGTCCTTCATGGAGAAGTGTCTAGATAACCAAGCCTTTACTGTGGATAGCATTCCTACATCATTCCCAATGATGAGGATGTCATCCACGTATAACACCAAAAAGGTGATAGCGCTCCCACTTACCTTTCTGTATACATAAGGCTCATCTTCGTTCTTAACAAAGTCATAAGATCTTATTGCCTCATCAAATCTTATGTTCCAACTTCGGGAAGCGTGCTTTAGTCCATAAATGGATCTAAGCAACCTACACACCTTATCTGGGCAGTTCTTGGACACGAATCCCTCAGGTTGCATCATATACACCTCCTCCTCGAGGTTCCCGTTGAGGAATGCGGTTTTCACATCCATCTGCCAGATCTCATAATCATAGTGTGCTGCAATAGCCAATAGAATTCTGATGGATTTTAGCATTGCTACGGGTGTGAAAGTTTCGTCGTAGTCAACACCTTGCCTTTGACGATACCCCTTAGCCACTAGCCTTGCTTTATAGGTCTCTACCTTTCCATCTACTCCGATCTTTTTCTTAAAGATCCACTTGCAACCGATGGGTACAATACCTTCGGGCGCATCAACTAGGTTCCAAACCTTATTGGAGTACATAGAATCCATCTCAGAATTCATGGCTTCTTTCCACTTCCCGGAGTCTATACTCATAATAGCCTCCTCGTAGGTCTGAGGATCAATATCCTCTACATCCTCTACTCTAATATGTCCCACATATCTCTCAAGAGGATGGGATACTCTATCAGACCTGCGTAAAATTGATACTTGTGTATTAGGTACCTGAACAGACTCGGGCTGTAGAGTGGTGCTTGAGCTTGGTTCTCCAACCTCGCTCAATTCTATCATTCTCCCACTGTCTTCGTCAAGAATGTGTTCCTTCTCAAGGAACACTGCTCTCTTAGCTACAAAGACCTTTTGGTCCTCGAGATGATAGAAATAATACCCACAAGTTTCCTTGGGGTATCCCATAAATTTGCATCGCTCAGTCCTTGTTTCTAACTTATCGGGGTTGTGTCTTCTAACATGGGCAGGGCAGCCCCAAATCTTAACAACCTTAAGATCAAGCTTCTTCCCTTTCCATATCTCATATGGTGTAGACACTACTGACTTAGTTGGAACTCTATTCAGAAGGTAAGCTGCGGTTTCTAGGGCATATCCCTAGAATGAGATGGGTTGGTCAGCGAAACTCATCATGGACCGTACCATATCTAATAATGTACGATTTCTCCTTTTAGAGACACCATTGAGCTGAGGTGTATAAGGAGGTGTCCATTGGGATAATATCCCATGGTCCTTGAGGAACTGAGTAAACTCTATACTTAAGTATTCACCTCCTCGATCTGATCGAAGAGTTTTGATACTCTTTCCAGTCTGGTTCTCCATCTCATTCTTATACTCTCTGAATTTCTCAAAGGCCTCGGACTTGTACTTCATTAAGTACACAAATCCATACCTTGAGAAATCATCAGTAAATGTAATGAAGTAGGAGTAACCTCCAATGGCATGAGTTGACATGGGTCTACATACATCACTATGTATGAGTTCCAACAACTCATTGGCTCTCTCTCCTGTTCTACTAAATGGAGATTTGGTCAGTTTTCCACGAATGCAAGGCTCACAAGTTGCATATGACACATAGTCGAATGGATCTAGATATCCATCATTTAGCAACTTTTGAATCCTTCTTTTATGGATGTGACCTAGCCTACAATGCCACAGGTATGCATTGTTCAACTCATCTCGTTTCCTTTTGGACGCATTTACATTCATGATATGTGGAGTGGTGTCTAACATAAATAAACCATTATGTAATGTTCCTTTCGTGATGATCTTATCATCTAATAATATCGAACAACCATTGTTCTCAAAAATAAATTTATATCCACTAACTGTTAAACTTGAAATGGAGATAATGATTTTGATAATAGAAGGAACAAAATAGCATGCATCTAATGCAATAAAAGCTCCACTAGGCAGATGTAGGGCGACCTCGCCAACAGCTAATACAGCAACTTTTGCTCCATTACCCATCTTGAGGTCCATCTCGCCTCTCTCTAGTCTCCTAGGCCTTGCTAGAACCTGCAACGAATTGCATATATGATAAGCACTATCGGTATCCAATACCCATGTGTTATCATAAGAGTCTGACAAATGGAGACTGATCATGAATGTACCTGAAGCTTCATCAAGCTTTTGTTTCACCCTTTCTGCAAGGTACTCTTTGCAGTTTCTCTTCCAATGCCCATCTTTACCACAGTGGAAGCACTGGCCTTTGTCCTTTGCTGGGTCTTTCTTAGCAACCTTTGCTTTACCTTGTTTGCCCTTGCCCTTTCCCTTCTTAAGGGACCTTTCTGTTTTCCTTTTCTTTCTGGTCTCACCAGTGTAGAGAACTGGCTTCTCTTTCTTAATAGTACTCTCTGCCTCCCTCAACATATTGAGGAGCTCTGGGAGAGTCACCTCAAGCTTGTTCATATTAAAATTCATTATGAACTGTGAAAAGGAATCTGGTAGGGATTGAAGCACAATGTCCACACACAAGTTATCCTCTAGGACCATTCTTAGACCTATGAGTTTCTCTATCCACTCAATCATCTTTAGGACATGGTTCTGAACCGATGTCCCCTCAGTCATCCTAGCGCGGAAAAGGCTCTTGGATATCTTATATCGTTGAGTCCTTCCCTATTCCTCAAACAATTTGTGGACATGTAGGAGAATGGGTCTGGCATCCATCTTTTCATGTTGTCTATGTAACTCTGGAGTCATAGAGCCCAACATATAGCACTAAGCAAGAGTGGAGTCATCAATGTGCTTCACGTAGTGAGCGATCTCATCCTCGCTTGCCCCTTCTTCGGGCGTAGGCATCACTGTATCAAGGACGTACATGATTTTCTCTGCTGTGAGAACAATTCTCAAGTTACGGAGCCAATCTGTATAATTTGGACCAGTGAGGCGGTTGACATCAAGTATGCCACGTAAGGGATTTGAAAGTGACATTTTCTGAAAATAAAGATGTAGCAAAAATGAATAACATGCAGATTTTGCAAGAAATAAACTATCAAGATATGGACTTCTATCTTAATATGCTCCCACTATTTTACTAACGAGTCACGTGACACCCTCAGCACGTGAAACGAAAGTCTCCGGCAGACTTCTAGTGGGGATCAGGATCCAATCAGCGTCTTAGTGTAACCTCGAGGGACTCGACAAATCACACTAAGCCTAAAAGGTAGGCAACTCTTGCCGATCACAACTCCTTATGATTCTCGTCCTGTTCGGCCTCCGAATCACCATGGCCTCGAGGGACTCGACCAACCATGATGCTCGGTTAAGTCAACACCTTCGTTACAAGATGAGTCTGATTTGATGATATACCCTCGAGGGACTCGACCAAGCATACCATGCCCTCAGGTCACCGGTGACATCTCTATGTCGTAAGCAAGATAGCGAATCGCGATATAGGTGAGTCTCGAGGGACTCGACCAACTCAACCTACACCGGGAATCGGTTCCTACTCATAACGATGGAAGGCCATGTGGGTCAATCTAATTGCCTCACGTTTACCGACTTAATATTATCGAGAGATGTTTCTATAATTTGGTCTCCTAATATGACATGTCACACATATACATATTTAATATATATCTACATCGCATGCAAATATATATATATACATATCTAGTATGTGTATAAGCAATCACATCAGATGATCATGGACCACAACCTAATATGATTAGGCCCGAGCCAGTAGGCCTAATCACTCACATCAAGATCTATGTGTGCAACGGTGCATCTCCATGCCCTGTGATCGTCCATCTCGTCCTTGTCGGTTCCGTCGACATCTTGATGCATCTCCATGCATCACGATCGTCCGTCTCGTGGGTCCCGCTATCGCATCCATGCTCCCGCTGCGCCTCCTCATGTGATTACAACTTAATCATAGGCACGCAGGCCCGACAATAAATGAGAAATATAATGAAGGTTCGCAGACCTCAATAATAATAATCACAAGTACACACATCACACGGTCCATGATCATCCGTCCACACATCATACATCACATGTATAAATAATCATCATCATGTAGGACTACTAGATAATAATAAAAATAAAAATCAACTAAACCTTTTAATTAATTAATATTTTTCTGAAATCAGGGACATGTAGGGAATTTCTCAATTCCTAAGGGTATTTTCGTAATTTGGACAAAAGATAGAAAATGAAATTTCTCAAATTCCGAGGGGCAAAACTGTCTTTTGCCCAAAAAACCCTAATACCCTTTCCCCTTTTCGCTGCTGCCGCCACCTTGCCGGCGGCGGCCTGTGCGGCGGGGCGAGGGCACTGCCCTCGCCTGCAGGCGGTACGCCCACTGGCGGCGATGCCGCTGCGGGTGGGTGCCCCCTTCGGGCGCCGCTACCTCCGCAGACGGTGCTGTACCGCCGAGCGGCCGCCCCTGTGGGGGGGTTTCGCCCGCGGGAGTAGCGGCGGCAGGCGGCGCTGCCCTGCGGCGCCTCTGCCCGTGGGCTGCCAGCCCCGCCAGCAGCAACCCTGCTGCAAGCAGACCGTCGGCCGACTACTGCAGGCACAGCGCTTGCGCATGCGCCGGCGCTGTGCTGCTTGGCTGCGGTTGCGGCTGCCGCTGCTAGTGGCTGCAGGCATGCAGATCGAGGGCAGCAATTGTTGCTGCCCTTCCTCGCTTTTGCGTCAACGATTTTGACGTCAATATTCTTCCTAAAACCAATCATTCGCACGAACAACCTGGCTCTGATACCACTGTTGGGAAATCATGGGGGGCGACATCATATGCGCAGCGGAAGAACAAGAAAACAAAAATCCCCGATTCCCAAAAGGATGTTCGTCGTCGTGCGAAGATTGGTACGCAAAAATCCGCAAAACACAAAACTGCGTATAGAGATTGTGTTACCTAGGGAGATCGTATATCCCTGTTTCCTTGCAGATCCTTAGGAGAGGGTGAAGGAGGTCAAGCATCCTCCTCTCTAGCGGTGATCCACACAGCAGGGTTGCGACGACGCTCCTCAAAACTTTAGGCCAACTCTGAGGTGGAGAGGGAGAGGAGAATAGGAAGGGAAAGCAAAGACTCTAGCCTATGAGGCTGTGAATCCCTCCTATTTATAGAGATCCCATGTCAAACCCTAATGGGTCCTTCCCTAGTGGGTATTAGATCTGCATCCAATAAGACAAGGGCTCCGTCGGATATCTCATATCTGAACCTCTACTCATCGCAATGCCTTCCATATGTGTGTGACCCTCTAGGCCCAATATCGAGCTGGCCGTGAGTCATACCTGTCAGAACTCCTTCTAACTCAGTGAATTATTATCTCTGTAATAATTCACTCGACTCATCGACTACGGACGTACTAGGCCACTACGCCGTAGTCCCCAGACGATACAGGGGAATCCAATCCATTGGACCTGTCTGTCCTAAGTTACCATGTACTTATAGTCCCTCGTCCATCTAATATCCCAGAGACCGTATATCGAGCATGGTGCTGTCAGACCCATACGGTTTCTACTCAAGTCTCGCTCTAATCGGATTCTCCCGGAGAACTCTTTCTCTCTCAACCCGAATGACCCTGGCCAGGGATTTGTCTGAGCAAGAACACATTGGATATTCCTCTCATGACGCCGAGAGTGAATGATCCTCTTTCGACACTCAATAGCCCTCGTAAGGTCGACTACCACTCCCAATGACCAGCTGTACTAGATCTGGGACAGCCAAACCTATAAGTCTGGTATCAAAGAGTGGAGCACTCATACAGGACATCCTTGGTGTCTCAAGTCTAAGGACCAGATACACCACTAGGACTACGGAATCGCTGTCTGACAATAAGGCATCATCAACCATCCAGCATTCCGTAAGCGGATCAATCAGTGAACTCATTCTCCAATGAGCACCTGTATTATATCCCTAGTGTCCCTACACGAGCAGCTATGAGACCAGCTGCATCCAATATATGGACGGGTATACAGCACACCAGTCTATCCGGTTATCACGATGTCCCTCTCGAGTAACCTATGACCGGGATTATTTAGGATATGTGTTTAAAGGTGAATCGATCTCATTATTGTGATCTCATCACGATCCGATTCCCATTGCACAAATCCAAGGACATCACAATATATATATGCATTTATGCAATAGTTATAAAGTGATATATGCCCAAATATAATAAGCAAAAAAATATTCTGTATCAAGTCACACGTGCCATCACTCACGTGATTGGCTTGCTGGGCACCTATGACTAGCACATCACTGCCAAAACATAAACACAACTTGGAAGTACCTCTTAGATATCTTAATATCCATTTCACTGCTGCCCAATGTTCCTTTCCAGGATTTGAGAGAAATCGGCTAACAACTCCAACTGCATGAGCTATATCTGGCCTAGTACAAACCATAGCATACATCAAACTGCCTACTGCAGATGAGTAAGGCACTCTGGACATTTCTTCTTTTTCTTTCTCACTTGTAGGACATTGTTTCGAACTCAGTTTGAAATGACCTGCAAGTGGAGAACAAACTGCTTTGGCTTTACTCATATTGAATCTTTCAAGAACCTTTTCAATGTAAGTCTCCTGAGATAGCCAAATATTCATTTTCTTCCTATCACGAAGAATCTTCATGCCAAGTATTTGTTTCACCGATCCTAAGTCTTTCATGGCAAAAAACTTACTTAGCTCTCTTTTAAGCTTTCCAATTTTTCCAACATCATGGCCAACAATCAGCATATCATCAACATATAGCAGTAAAATAATAAAATCATCATCTGAAAATTTCTTCATAAACACACAATGATCAGATGTGGTTCTATCATACCCTTGGCTCATTATAAAGGAATCAAACTTCTTGTACCACTGTCTAGGTGCCTGTTTGAGTCCATATAAGCTTTTCCTAAGCTTACATACCAGATTTTCTTTTCCCTTGACTTTGAAACCTTCTGGTTGCTCCATGTAAATTTCTTCTTCTAAGTCACCATGAAGAAATGCGGTTTTTACATCAAGTTGCTCAACTTCTAAATTCAAGCGGGCAGCCAAACCAAGAACAACTCGGATAGAGGACATTTTTACAACCGGAGAAAATATTTCTTCAAAGTCAATACCTTTCTTCTGATTGAATCCTTTCACAACTAGTCGTGCCTTGTATCTTTGTTGTGAGCTATTATTTTCAGTCTTCAATTTATAAACCCACTTATTCTTGAGAGCTTTCTTCTCTTTCGGCAGCTTTACCAAGTCATAGGTGAGGTTCTCAAGCAAGGATCTCAATGTTGAATCTCGGATTTTGATGATGAAGTCAATTGTCATTTGTTATCTAATCTATGTGTTGAGATAAGTGTGCAGGATTAACTACGATGAGAGTAAGACAAGCAGCAAGTGTTGCGCCGGAGTCAAGATCATGATCACGTTGGGAGTTCGAGAGTTCGACGGAAGTTCGGACGGTCGTCGGAGGTTCAGCGAGAACAGATCCGAGAAGTCCAGAAGCTTGCCAAGCGAAGCTCGTCGGAACTCGCCAAGTGGATCGTCGCAAAGTCCAGGAGTATGCCGGATGTCCGCAAAAGGATCACCGAGGGTTTATCGGATGATCGACGGAAGTTCGCCGGAAACTCGCCGGAAGAAGCGATTGACGCATCGGAGCAAAGCTGCAGAAGTTGTCTTAGATTTAATCATAGTTAGCACGATGATTAAGCTTGAAAATGGGAGGTGATCCCATTAGCTTAATCTTGGGGCAATTGGGCCCCTGAAAAGATTCAAATTGGGCCGAATGGAGCGAACCATTCGGACCCTGATTGCACCAGGCGGTGCAACTGCCCAGGCCAGGAGGTGCAACCGCTAGGGCTGTGTCTCCCAGCTAGACTGGGTGGTGCAACCGCCCCAGCCAGGCGGTGCAACCGCCCAGAGCTCAGTCTTCGAGCTAGACTGGGCGGTGCAACCTCCTCTGTCAAGAGGTAGCACCGCCAGAGCTCAAGTTTCGAGCTCTGCTAGGCGATGCAACCACCGAGCTCAGTCTTCGAGCTCTGGCAGAGAGGTGCATCAGCCTGAGCTCAGTTTCGAGCTCTGCCAGGTAATGCAACCACCGAGCTCAGTCTTCGAGCTCTGGCAGAGAGGTGCATCAGCCTGAGCTCAGTTTCGAGCTCTGCCAGGTGATGCAACCACCGAGCTCAGACTTCGAGCTCTGCCAGGCGGTGCAACCACTGAGCTCAGTCTTCGAGCTTTGCCAGGCGGTGCAACCATCGAGCTCAGTCTTCGAGCTCTGGCAGATAGGTGCAATCGCCTGAGCTCAGTCGTCGAGCTCTGCCAGGCGGTGCCACCTCTCCAGTCAAGAGGTGCAACCGCCTGATCCCAGAATTCTGGGATTTGATCGATTTGATCGTTTTGAGCTCCAAATTTGAACTGGGTTGGGGCCTATAAATACCCCACCCATTCAGCACTGAAAGGACAACAGATCCACACCGAATTCTTGATCTTTTCAGTGATTCTAAGAGCTCAAATTTGTGTAAAGTCCTAAAGTTCTCCTCCTTCTGTTCTTCAAGTCTTGAGTTGTAAAGAGAGGAGAGAAAGGATCTATAAAGTCAATTGTCATTTGTTATCTAATCTATGTGTTGAGATAAGTGTGCAGGATTAACTACGATGAGAGTAAGACAAGCAGCAGGTGTTGCGCCGGAGTCAAGATCATGATCACGTTGGGAGTTCGAGAGTTCGACGGAAGTTCGGACGGTCGTCGGAGGTTCAGCGAGAACAGATCCGAGAAGTCCAGAAGCTTGCCAAGCGAAGCTCGTCGGAACTCGCCAAGTGGATCGTCGCAAAGTCCAGGAGTATGCCGGATGTCCGCAGAAGGATCACCGAGGGTTTATCGGATGATCGACGGAAGTTGGCCGGAAACTCGCCGGAAGAAGCGATTGACGCATCGGAGCAAAGCTGCAGAAGTTGTCTTAGAGTTAATCGTAGTTAGCATGATGATTAAGCTTGAAAATGGGAGGTGATCCCATTAGCTTAATCTTGGGGCAATTGGGCCCCTGAAAAGATTCAAATTGGGCCGAATGGAGCGAACCATTCGGACCCTGATTGCACCAGGAGGTGCAACCGCCCCAGCCAGGAGGTGCAACCGCCAGGGCTGTGAGGTTGGGAGGTGCAACCGCCCCAGCCAGGAGGTGCAACCGCCAGGGCTGTGAGGTTGGGAGGTGCAACCGCCCCAGCCAGGAGGTGCAACCGCCAGGGCTGCGAGGCTGGGAGGTGCAACCGCCCCAGCCAAGAGGTGCAACCGCCCAGAGCTCAGTCTTCGAGCTAGACTGGGCGGTGCAACCTCCTCTGTCAAGAGGTAGCACCGCCAGAGCTCAAGTTTCGAGCTCTGCCAGGCGATGCAACCACCGAGCTCAGTCTTCGAGCTCTGGCAGAGAGGTGCATCAGCCTGAGCTTAGTCTCGAGCTCTGCCAGGTGATGCAACCACCGAGCTCAGTCTTCGAGCTCTGGCAGAGAGGTGCATCAGCCTGAGCTCAGTTTCGAGCTCTGCCAGGTGATGCAACCACCGAGCTCAGACTTCAAGCTCTGCTAGGCGGTGCAACCACCAAGCTCAGTCTTCGAGCTCTGCCAGGTGATGCAACCATCGAGCTCAGTCTTCGAGCTCTGGCAGAGAGGAGCAATCGCCTGAGCTCAGTCTTCGAGCTCTGCCAGGCGGTGCCACCTCTCCAGTCAAGAGGTGCAACCGCCTGATCCTAGAATTCTGGGATTTGATCGTTTTGAGCTCCAAATTTGAACTGGGTTGGGGCCTATAAATACCCCACCCATTCAGCACTGAAAAGATACAGACCTACACCGAAATCTTGATCTTTTCTGTGATTCTAAGAGCTCAAAAGTGTTGTAAAGCCTTTAAGTCTCCTCCTTCTGTTCTTCAAGTTTTCAGTTGTAAAGTGAGGAGAGAAAGGTCTGTAAAGGTTGTCTCCTGAGCCTGTCAAAAGGAGAGAAATTGTAAAAGGGCAGTTTGGCCTTCGCCTATTGAAGGAAGGCCCCTAGTTGACGTCGGCAACCTCGTCGGTGGAGGAAGCCAAAAGTGGAGTAGGTCAAGGCTGACCGAACCACTCTAAATCTCTAGTTTGCATTTATTTTCGAGCACTTTATCATTACTGCAAACCTCCTTCATTACTACTGCTCTCTGCGCTTTCACGAACAAGTTCTAAGTGCTGTTCTTCCGAATCTGCATTCAGACGTAAATTCGTATTTTCATACATTATAGTTTACGTTTACGTTTGATTCTGCAGAACTGTCTTCCGTGCTTTTACGAACGAGCTTCTTTGCAGTTTACACTTACATTTTGATCCTATTGATAACTGCAAACTGTCCTCTACAATTTTACGAACGAGTTTCAACATTTAGACGTAAAACTGCATTCAGACGTAAATCGGCTTTCCTCGCTCAATCATCAGATCTCAGTTCACGTTTACGTCTTGATTTCAACTGCATACTGCCTTCTGCGAGTATACAAACAAGTTTCAAAGTTTAGACGTAAATCTGCGTCTAGACGTAAAACTGCGTTTAGACGTAAATCTGCGTTTAGATGTAAATCTGAGTTTAAGACGTAAATCTGAGTTTAGACGTAAATCTGCGTTTAGACGTAAAACTGCGTTTAGACGTAAATCTACGTTTAGACGTAAATCTGCGTTTAGACGTAAATCTGCGTTTAGACGTAAAACTGCGTTTAGACATAAATCTGAGTTTAGACGTAAACTGCGCTTAGACGCAAAACTGCGCTTAGACGCAATCTGCGCTTAGACGCAAACTGCACTTAGATACAAACTGAGAATTTGCTTTTGCATCATAATAGTTTTTGAACGAACGCAGCTTTTGGTTTTTAATCGCTGTAAGATTTCCGCTGCACTAATTCACCCCCCCCCTCTTAGTGCTCTCGATCCTAACAATTGGTATCAGAGCAAGGTTAACTCTCTAAAGGATTAAAACCCAAGAGAGATGGCATACGCCGGAAACCAAGAGGGGCATTCGATTACACGTCCACCCATGTTCAGTGGAACGGACTACACTTACTTGAAGACCCGAATGAGGATCTTTCTTATTTCTATGGATTTTGAACTGTGGAACCTTGTTGAAAACGGATTTTCAAAGTCTTCTCTTCCAATGATCAATTGGAATGAGTTGGAAAAGAAGGCTTTCGCTCTTAATGCAAAGGCTATGAATGCCTTATTTTGCGCACTTGATAAAAACGAGTTTAATCGTGTTTCAACTTGCGAAACTGCTTTTGATATTTGGCACACACTTGAAGTGACCCACGAGGGCACAAGTAGAGTGAAAGAGTCAAAAATCAATCTGTTGCTGCATTCTTTTGAACTTTTCCGAATGAAACCGAGTGAAACCATTGGCGACATGTTTACCCGTTTCACGGATGTCGTCAACGGTCTAAAAGGACTCGGAAAAAGTTTTTCGGATTTTGAACTCGTAAATAAAATACTAAGATCCCTTCCTAAAAGTTGGGATCCTAAAGTCACTGCCATTCAAGAGGCAAAGGATCTGCGCAACTTCCCTCTTGAAGAACTAATCGGGTCATTAATGACCTACGAAATGACTTGCAAAGCTCATGAAGAGCAAGAAGACATCCTTCCAAAGAACAAGAAGGATATGGCACTTAAAACTTCTGAATGCCACTTGAGAGAAAACTCAAGTGATGAGGACTGTGATGATGACTTGGCACTTTTGACAAGAAAGTTTAAGAAATTCTTCAAAAGAAACAAGTTTAAAAACGATGTGAAAAATAAACTTGAACCCAAGAAGGACCAAGTGATCTGCTACGAATGTAAAAAGCCGGGACACTACAAGAATGATTGTCCCCAAGTCAAAAGAAGAACATCAAAGAAGAAGGCTCTTCAAGCAACATGGGATGACGCAAGCGCATCTGAAGAAGAAGAGTCCAACACCGAGCAAGTTGCTCATTACGCCTTTATGGCCATCGAAGAGGAGGTAACGGATTTATTAGATGCTGATTTATCTTTCGATGAATTATTAAATGCCTTCCATGATTTATTTGATGAATGCAAAATTATAAATAGAAAATACAAGTTGCTAAAAAAGGTACATGATAATCTTACTTGTGAGTTTGATAAGTTAAAAGTCGAACATCATGATAGTTTAAATTCATGTATCAAATGTCATGATTTAGAAACTATACAAAAAGAAAACTTGCTACTTAAGGACACCTTGAAGAAATTCGAGGTTGGTAGCAAGTCATTAAACATGATCCTTACAAACAAGGGTCATGCTCCCAAAAGAAGTGGGATTGGATTTGTGAGGAGTCCTCACCAAAATCCAACTACCTTCATAAAAGGCTCCATCTTACATGTTCAACACCAAACCAAGTGCAACTTTTGTTGCAAGTTTGGACACAAGACACATTGTTGTCCCTTCAAGAAAATAAATCCAAACAAATTAAGTTGGGTTCCTAAAGGAACCATGATAAACTCTATGCAACATGATAGAAAATGTAGATCTATTTATGAGGCACCCAAAAGCAAATGGGTTCCTAAAGATCATCCCTTCCTATAAAAACATTAAAAGTCTAGGCCGGAGCAAGAAATAATATTCTGCTCCTTGACTCTCAATGGTCATAAACCAAGAATCAAAAAGGAACTCGCAACGCTTAAGTAACAAGTGGAAGTTGTGAAATCACAAATACGATACAACCTTATTAGAAACATATGATATCCAAATTCACATACCCCCCTGATCTTCAAAACCCGTTCATCTACGAATTAATTCTTGTAGAAACTAAATATGTCATGATCTTAAAAGGGATACCAAACAAACATACGTATGCACGTTAAAAGATCTATCTTGATCGTACAAAGAGCTTCTTCCTTAAATAAAAACTCATACGAAATCATGTAACAAACATTAATTGCTCTGAAACTCTCCTCAAGGCAAAGGCTCCCTAATCAAATCATCTTAGGTGCTCACTGGCTGCAGGCGGTGGCACCTCTCCAGCTGGCGGTGGCACCTCCAGCTATCACGGGTTGCCAGAGGTTGCACCACTCCAGCCAGAGGTGCAACCGCCAGCAGCTCTGCCCTTTAAACCCACACTAGGGCCGGCTATGGAACCGACCCCAACTCACCCCCATTTCCTCCTCTACTCTTCCAAGTCTCCTCAATTCCCATTTCACTCCTCTAAGCCTTCCAAATACCTCCCATTTCGGAGCAAAACATCAAGAATCCTTCCTTCTCTTGAAGATTTCACAAAGGTACTCTCTAAGAAGCTCTTAAATTCTGTTTTGTTCTTCATTTACTTTAGCTCATCATCATCCCTCTAAACAGCAGTAGTTATGGGATCTAGAAGATCCTCAAGGGACAAGGGAAAGAGGAGAGTAGTAGAAGAGTTTGATCTCACTCTTTTTGATTCCAAAAACCATGCTGAAAAATTTCTCTCCTTCGAACTAAGAAGCATCAATAAGGGAAAATACGTAGATATGAATGAACTAAGAGATGTAGAGACTATCCAATGGTTTGCAAACCTAAATCTACTTCCAATTTTGCAGATCAACGAACCCATTTATCCTAGACTAGTTAGATTGTTTTACAACAACATGCAAATAGATGATGAAGAAAGGATGTCAACCTATCTCTTAGGACAACACATCTCAATCACTGATAGATTCATTTGTGATATGATAGGTATTCCCATGAAAAGCATAGGACTTTACTTTAAAGGTTCATGGGATGAAAAAACCATTGAAACATCCTACGTTGAAGCCTTAGGAACAATCCTTGCCAATCCTAACATAGAATCTGTTCCTAAAAGTTGTGAACATCTATTGCCCTTTAACACTAAGATACTTCATCATATCATGACTAGTATAATTCTTCCTAAACAATACCATCATGATGAAGTGAGTCAATTGGAATTAGGAATTATGTACCTAATCATGAAAGGACGTGACATTTGTCTTGGCTATCTGATCCAACAAAACATGTTAGAATTATCTACGAAAGATATGATGCTCCCATATGGTGGAATAATTACTAGAATAATGAAAGCTTACGACATTCAAATACCACTAGAAGAAGAAGTAATGAAAGCAGATAGATTCAGCATAATAAACAAAAATCTACTTCACCGACTAAGATGTCACTATAGAAACGGTAACTGGGTTAGAATGCCTAGAAGAACTGATCCCCCTCAGCCTGAACCTGAACCTGAACCAGAGCCGGAAACCCCAGTCTTTAGGAGTACCCAATCTCCTCCGATCTGTCCCTTTGAGGAAACACATCCGGTTGAGCAAACTCACACATCATCCATCGAAGATATCGGGATTCGGATGGACCGATTTGAACAAAGACAAGAACGGCTTGAACTTCGACAAGATCAAATCCTAACCGAGCTGCAGCAAATCCATCGACAATTTGACTCTTTACTTAGGCACTTTAATCTTCCACCTCATGAATAAGCTTGTATGAACATCTGCTGTTTTTGATATGACATGTTGTAAACTCCTTATGTTATTCATGAAGGACTTTGTCTTTATGGTTACCTGATATGCTGTACATATGTTACCCTGATATGGTTATCTTTGTTTGTGTAAGCATATTTGCAAACATCTCTTGTTGTTTATCTCGGTTTTTGCACTGAAACTAAAAAGGTTTAAAGCCTATGCCTTGAAAAATATGAAGCAACATACCAATGTAGTTGATAAGTCAGCAGTATGACATTGATATGGTTGCTATTACTAATATGATTGCTATCATGCCATGTATCAAGATATCAAACAAAAATTTGCATCGTACGAGCTGATATCTTACCATGTGATGCAATGCTACACTTGCTAAAATAAAAATCTTGCTATGCAATATGATAGAATGCTGCACTTGAAATAATTGTGTTACTACATCAAAAGCTTAACACTCAAGAATCAAACACATTGATATTAGACATCACTTTATACGAGATCATGTCTCTAATCATGATGTAACCATAGAGTTTATTGATACCAAACATCAACTGGCTGATATCTTCACAAAACCCCTATGTGAAGAACAATTTGATTACATAAGAAAAGAATTAGGAATGTTGATTTGTCCAAATACTTAAACTAGTTAAAATTATTTTTCGGATGTTATTACTATTACATGCCTTGACAACGCTTGATCAAATAACATGTTGCAAATTATGTGACAAATATTTTTAACCAAATGCATGTAAGAAGTTCATTTTTCGGTTTGTATGCTAAAAATGGGATGTTCCTGTACACTCTTATGAAAACTCTTTGAAAAATGACTTTCCTCCGTCAAGCAAAAACAATAAAGAGATATATGTGTCATGACTTCCTTTATGTGCTTGATAATGCTATCATGCTTTTTGTTGATGACAAAGGGGGAGAAACATATGAATTGATAAACACTATGTCATAACTGAACTGCCATAATCATGTCTATGTCATAGTTGCAAATACTTGGGTGATGCTATAAACAATGTTATAGTTATGCCATCCTTGCATCACCAAGAGATATGTGAACATGCGCTATAGTTTGCATCATGTCTTGATTTGATATTCTATATTGTGAAGAAAATGCAAACTTGCTAGAAAATCTCAAATGTGTGCATCATGTAAAAAGTCCTTCGTAGCTTTATATGATTACATGATGAACAGTTACAAACACTATCATACAAACTTGATGATGTATGTCAAGCCTTGACATCATTCTTGAAGAGATACATCATGATGGGCATCATGATGAGAGCATTGATAAGTTTAACTGATCTAACTTATCAATACGTCACTTGAATTCTTTGGTCTTGAATTCAAGGTTGACTTATCTCAACTATGGCATATAGATAGGGGGAGTTAAGGACAACTCCTTTATCAATTGATTGTCATCATCAAAAAGGGGGAGATTGTTGAATCTCGGATTTTGATGATGAAGTCAATTGTCATTTGTTATCTAATCTATGTGTTGAGATAAGTGTGCAGGATTAACTACGATGAGAGTAAGACAAGCAGCAGGTGTTGCGCCGGAGTCAAGATCATGATCACGTTGGGAGTTCGAGAGTTCGACGGAAGTTCGGACGGTCGTCGGAGGTTCAGCGAGAACAGATCCGAGAAGTCCAGAAGCTTGCCAAGCGAAGCTCGTCGGAACTCGCCAAGTGGATCGTCGCAAAGTCCAGGAGTATGCCGGATGTCCGCAGAAGGATCACCGAGGGTTTATCGGATGATCGACGGAAGTTGGCCGGAAACTCGCCGGAAGAAGCGATTGACGCATCGGAGCAAAGCTGCAGAAGTTGTCTTAGAGTTAATCGTAGTTAGCATGATGATTAAGCTTGAAAATGGGAGGTGATCCCATTAGCTTAATCTTGGGGCAATTGGGCCCCTGAAAAGATTCAAATTGGGCCGAATGGAGCGAACCATTCGGACCCTGATTGCACCAGGAGGTGCAACCGCCCCAGCCAGGAGGTGCAACCGCCAGGGCTGTGAGGTTGGGAGGTGCAACCGCCCCAGCCAGGAGGTGCAACCGCCAGGGCTGTGAGGTTGGGAGGTGCAACCGCCCCAGCCAGGAGGTGCAACCGCCAGGGCTGCGAGGCTGGGAGGTGCAACCGCCCAGAGCTCAGTCTTCGAGCTAGACTGGGTGGTGCAACCTCCTCTGTCAAGAGGTAGCACCGCCAGAGCTCAAGTTTCGAGCTCTGCCAGGCGATGCAACCACCGAGCTCAGTCTTCGAGCTCTGGCAGAGAGGTGCATTAGCCTGAGCTCAGTCTCGAGCTCTGCCAGGTGATGCAACCACCGAGCTCAGTCTTCGAGCTCTGGCAGAGAGGTGCATCAGCCTGAGCTTAGTTTCGAGCTCTGCCAGGTGATGCAACCACCGAGCTCAGACTTCGAGCTCTGCCAGGCGGTGCAACCACCGAGCTCAGTCTTCGAGCTCTGCCAGGTGATGCAACCATCGAGCTCAGTCTTCGAGCTCTGGCAGAGAGGAGCAATCGCCTGAGCTCAGTCTTCGAGCTCTGCCAGGCGGTGCCACCTCTCCAGTCAAGAGGTGCAACCGCCTGATCCCAGAATTCTGGGATTTGATCGATTTGATCGTTTTGAGCTCCAAATTTGAACTGGGTTGGGGCCTATAAATACCCCACCCATTCAGCACTGAAAAGATACAGACCTACACCGAAATCTTGATCTTTTCTGTGATTCTAAGAGCTCAAAAGTGTTGTAAAGCCTTTAAGTCTCCTCCTTCTGTTCTTCAAGTTTTCAGTTGTAAAGTGAGGAGAGAAAGGTCTGTAAAGGTTGTCTCCTGAGCCTGTCAAAAGGAGAGAAATTGTAAAAGGGCAGTTTGGCATTCGCCTATTGAAGGAAGGCCCCTAGTTGACGTCGGCAACCTCGTCGGTGGAGGAAGCCAAAAGTGGAGTAGGTCAAGGCTGACCGAACCACTCTAAATCTCTGGTTTGCGTTTATTTTCGAGCACTTTATCATTACTGCAAACCTCCTTCATTACTACTGCTCTCTACGCTTTCACGAACAAGTTCTAAGTGCTGTTCTTCCGAATCTGCATTCAGACGTAAATTCGTATTTTCATACAGTATAGTTTACGTTTACGTTTGATTCTGCAGAACTGTCTTCCGTGCTTTTACGAACGAGCTTCTTTGCAGTTTACACTTACATTTTGATCCTATTGATAACTGCAAACTGTCCTCTACAATTTTACGAATGAGTTTCAACATTTAGACGTAAAACTGCATTCAGGCGTAAATCGGCTTTCCTCGCTCAATCATCCGATCTCAGTTCACGTTTACGTCTTGATTTCAACTGCATACTGCCTTCTGCGAGTATACAAACAAGTTTCAAAGTTTAGACGTAAATCTGCGTCTAGACGTAAAACTGCGTTTAGACGTAAATCTGCGTTTAGACGTAAATCTGAGTTTAAGACGTAAATCTGAGTTTAGACGTAAATCTGCGTTTAGACGTAAAACTGTGCTTAGACGTAAATCTGCGTTTAGACGTAAATCTGCGTTTAGACGTAAATCTGCGTTTAGACGTAAAACTGCGTTTAGACGTAAAACTGCGTTTAGACGTAAATCTGAGTTTAGACGTAAACTGCGCTTAGACGCAAAACTGCGCTTAGACGCAATCTGCGCTTAGACGCAAACTGCACTTAAATACAAACTGAGAATTTGCTTTTGCATCATAATAGTTTTTGAACGAACGCAGCTTTTGGTTTTTAATCGCTGTAAGATTTCCGCTTCACTAATTCACCCCCCCCTCTTAGTGCTCTCGATCCTAACACAATCTAGGATTATGGTACCCAAAATCAGAAAATTTTGAATTAACAGCTTATGCTGATGCGGACTTCGCTGGCTGTAGACTAGACAGAAAAAGCACATCAGGATCATGTCAATTTTTAGGACATGCCCTTGTATCCTGGTCATCTAAGAAACAAAACTCGGTTGCTCTATCAACAACCGAAGCTGAATACATTGCAGCAAGTGCATGCTGTGCACAAGTTGTATGGATGAAAAACACTTTAGAAGATTACAAAGTGAATCTTAAAGATATTCCCATTAAATGTGATAACACGAGTGCAATATGCTTAACTAAAAATCCTATACAACACTCAAGAACAAAACACATTGATATTAGACATCACTTTATACGAGATCATGTCACTAATCATGATGTAACCATAGAGTTTATTGATACCAAACATCAACTAGCTGATATCTTTACAAAACCCCTATGTGAAGAACAATTTGATTACATAAGAAGAGAATTAGGAATGTTGATGTGTCCGAATACTTAAACTAGTTAAAACTATTTTTCGGATGTTATTACATGCCTTGATATCGCTTGATCAAATATGAAGCAAATTATGTGACAAATATTTTTAGCCAAATGCATGTAAAAAGTTCATTTTTCGGTTTGAATGCTAAAAATGGGATTTTCCTGTACACTCTTATGAAAACTTTTTGAAAAATGACTTTCCTCCTTCAAGCAACAAACAATAAAAAGATATTCAAAGTATTATATGACTTCTTTTATGTGCTTGATAATGCTATCATGCTTTTTGTTGATGACAAAGGGGGAGAAACATATGAATTGATAAACACTATGTCATAGCTGAACTGCCATAATCATGTCTATGTCATAGTTGCAAATACTTGAGTGATGCTATAAACAATGTCATAGTTATGTCATACTTGCATCACCAAGAGATATGTGAACATGTGCTATAGATTGCATCATGTCTTGATTTGATATTCTATCTTGTGAAGTAAATGCAAACTTGCAAATGTGTGCATCATGTAATAATCCTTCGCAGCGTTATATGATTACATGATGAATAGTTACAAACACTATCATACAAACTTGATGATGTATGTCATGCCTTGACATCATTCTTGAAGAGATACATCATGATGGGTATCATGATGGGAGCATTGATAAGTTTAACTGATCTAACATATCAATACAACACTTGAATTCTTAGGTCTTGAATTCAAGGTTGACTTATCTCAACTATGGCATATAGATAGGGGGAGTTAAGGATAACTCCATTATCAATTGATTGTCATCATAAAAAAGGGGGAGATTGTTGAATCTCGGATTTTGATGATGAAGTCAATTGTCATTTGTTATATAATCTATGTGTTGAGATAAGTGTGCAGGATTAACTACGATGAGAGTAAGACAAGCAGCAGGTGTTGCGCCGGAGTCAAGATCATGATCACGTTGGGAGTTCGAGAGTTCGACGGAAGTTCGGACGGTCGTCGGAGGTTCAGCGAGAACAGATCCGAGAAGTCCAGAAGCTTGCCAAGCGAAGCTCGTCGGAACTCGCCAAGTGGATCGTCGCAAAGTCCAGGAGTATGCCGGATGTCCGCAGAAGGATCACCGAGAGTTTATCGGATGATCGACGGAAGTTCACCGGAAACTTGCCGGAAGAAGCGATTGACGCATCGGAGCAAAGCTGCAGAAGTTGTCTTAGAGTTAATCATAGTTAGCACGATGATTAAGCTTGAAAATGGGAGGTGATCCCATTAGCTTAATCTTGGGGCAATTGGGCCCCTGAAAAGATTCAAATTGGGCCGAATGGAGCGAACCATTCGGACCCTGATTGCACCAGGCGGTGCAACCGCCCAGGCCAGGAGGTGCAACCGCCAGGGCTGCGTCTCCCAGCTAGACTGGGCGGTGCAACCGCCCAGAGCTCAGTCTTCGAGCTAGACTTGGCGGTGCAACCTCCTCTGTCAAGAGGTAGCACCGCCAGAGCTCAAGTTTCGAGCTCTGCCAGGCGATGCAACCACCGAGCTCAGTCTTCGAGCTCTGGCAGAGAGGTGCATCAGCCTGAGCTCAGTTTCGAGCTCTGCCAGGTAATGCAACCACCGAGCTCAGTCTTCGAGCTCTGGCAGAGAGGTGCATCAGCCTGAGCTCAGTTTCGAGCTCTGCCAGGTGATGCAACCACCGAGCTCAGACTTCGAGCTCTGCCAGGCGGTGCAACCACTGAGCTCAGTCTTCGAGCTCTGCCAGGCGGTGCAACCATCGAGCTCAGTCTTCGAGCTCTGGCAGAGAGGTGCAATCGCCTGAGCTCAGTCGTCGAGCTCTGCCAGGCGGTGCCACCTCTCCAGTCAAGAGGTGCAACCGCCTGATCCCAGAATTCTGGGATTTGATCGATTTGATCGTTTTGAGCTCCAAATTTGAACTGGGTTGGGGCCTATAAATACCCCACCCATTCAGCACTGAAAGGACAACAGATCCACACCGAATTCTTAATCTTTTCAGTGATTCTAAGAGCTCAAATTTGTGTAAAGTCCTAAAGTTCTCCTCCTTCTGTTCTTCAAGTCTTGAGTTGTAAAGAGAGGAGAGAAAGGATCTGTAAAGGTTGTCTCCTGAGCCTTTCAAAAGGAGAGAAACTGTAAAAGGGCAGTTAGCCTTCGCCCATTGAAGGAAGGCAGCTAGTTGACGTCGGTGACCTCGTCGGAGGAGGAAGCCAAAAGTGGAGTAGGTCAAGACTGACCGAACCACTCTAAATCTCTGGTTTGCTTTTACTTTGAGCACTTTATCATTACTGCAAACCTCCTACATTGCTACTGCCCTCTGCGCTTTTACGAACAAGTTTCTAAGCTCTGATCTTTCAGAATCTGCATTCAAACGTAAATCGTGTTTTCGTACGATCTTCACACTGCAGTTTACGCTTACATTCGGATTCCATTTATAACTGCAAATTGCCTTCTACAAAAAATGCTTTTCAAGGTTCAAAACTGCTTTTAGACGCAAAACTACATTTATACGTAAAATTATGTTTAGACGTAAAACTGCGTTTAGACGCAAAACTGCGTTTAGACGTAAAACTACGTTTAGACGTAAAACTGCGTTTAGACGTAAAACTGCGTTTAGACGCAAAACTACGTTTAGACGTAAAACTGTGTTTAGACGTAAAACTGCGTTTAGACGCAAAATTGCGTTTAGACGTAAAACTACGTTTAGACGCAAACTGCGCTTAGACGCAAACTGCGCTTAGACGCAAACTGCACTGTGATTCTGCTTTTATATCGAAATCGTTTTTTATCGGATGAACGCAGCTTTCGTTTTTAAATTATTGTAAGATTTCCGCTGCACTAATTCACCCCCCCCCTCTTAGTGCTCTCGATCCTAACACTCATCTCTTCTTGCATGGCTTTAACCCACTCACTCTTATTCTCATGTAGAATAGCTTCTTGGTAAGTTTCTGGCTCTCCCCCGTCAGTAAGCATAACATACTCATGTGGAGGATATCTGGTAGAGGGTTGTCGCTCTCTAGTGGATCTTCTCTATGGAATCTCAACTGGTGGTGGAGGTGCCTGTTCAGTTGGTTCAGCATCATCAACTGTAGGTGTATCATCATTAGTATTCTCACCACAATCTTCTTGTTCATCTCCCCCATGATCATCATGAACTACAGGTGAAGGAATTGGACCCAAACTCCAAGGAATATAAACAGAGGTTTTTGGCTTCTCAACATTATCACCATCATCAAACAATTGGTCTTCAAGAAACACAACATCTCTGCTTCTAATAATCTTCTTGTTCACTGGATCCCATAATCTGTACCCAAACTCTTCATGACCATATCCCAAGAAGATACATGCTTTTGCCTTATTATCAAGCTTGGACCTCTCATCTTTGGGAATATGAACAAATGCTTTACACCCAAAGACTCTCAAATGATTATAAGATATATCTTTTCCTCTCCATACTCTCTCTAGAACATCACCTTGCAGAGGAACTGATGGAGAAAGATTTATCAGGTCAACTGTAGTTCTCATAGCCTTCCCCCAAAATGACTTTGGTAACTTGGCGTGGGAAAGCATACACCTAATCCTTTCTTCAATGGTTCTATTCATCCTTTCTGCCACACCGTTCTGCTGAGGAGTTTTAGGAACTGTTTTCTCAAGCCTGATACCATGGAACATGCAATAATTCTCAAAAGGACCCCTGTACTCGCCACCACTATCTAATCAAACACACTTTAGTTTTCTACCAGTTTCTCTTTCAACATTGACATGAAACTCCTTGAAAGCATCGAGTACCTGGTCTTTAGATTTCAAAGCAAAAGCCCACACTTTTCTAGAATGGTCATCAATAAAAGTAACAAAATAAAGAGCACCTCCAAGAGTTCTAGTTTGCATAGTACAAACATCAGTATGAACTAAATCAATAACATCAGATCTTCTAGATGATGGATATGTCTGAAATGCAACTCTATGTGTTTTTCTAGCTAAGCAATGATCACAAGATTTAAGAGATGTACCTTGTAACTCTGGTAAGAACTGCTTTCTAGCAAGAGTTTGAAGTCCCTTCTCGCTGATATGTCCAAGCCTCTTATGCCAAAGATCTATACTTTCACCTTTTCGAATTGCATTAATCTCTCCTTTGTATAGCTTAGCTTCCATGACATAAAAAGAGTTAATCTTCTTTCCTTTTACCATAATTAGAGAACCTTTAGTGAGTTTCCATTTACTATCACAAAAATAATGTGCAAAGCCCTCATCATCAAGTCTACCTGTAGATATCAAGTTAAGACGAATATCTGGAACATGCCTTACATCTTTGAGTATCAATTTGCTCCCAATACTGGTCTCCAAGCAAATATCTCCAATACCCACAATCTTAGATGTACCACTGTTTCCCATTCTAACATTACCAAAATCACCAGCAGTGTAAGATCTAAAGAAATCACTATGAGAAGTGACATGAAATGAAGCACCAGAGTCAATTACCCAATTACTGTCCTGAGCTACAAGGCTAACACAACCTTCATCACAGACAATAGTGATATTACCTTCAACAGCAATTGTATTGGTCTCTTTTTCATTTTTCTTCATTTCATTCTGTTCTCGCTTCCAAAACCTACACTCTTTCTTCATGTGACCTGGCCTATTACAGTGAAAACATTTGATATCTCTTCTAGACTTGGATCTTCCTCTATAACCATATGGATTTCTGCTATGACTTCTTCCACGTCTTTCTTGTTTTTCAGTAACAAATGCACCAGAAGAAGATTCACCATGTTCTTTCTTTCTTGCATCTTCATTTAGCAAACTGTCTTTAACTATATCTATGGTTAGAGTCCCCTCTGGCGTGGAGTTACAAATAGTCACCACATACGTTTCCCAACTTTCTGGTAAAGAGCTGAGAAGTAATAATCCTTGCATCTCATCATCTATATTCATTTTCATAGCAACCAACTTGTTTGCAAGACTCTGAAATAGGCTTATGTGCTCAACAATGTTGCCACCATCTTTATATTTCAAATTTACAAGCATTCTGAAGAGAGAAATTCTATTTCCCACTGTCTTTTTCGCAAAGAGATTTTCTAACCTTTGCCAAACAACATCAGCTCTGATTTCATCTGAAATATGCTCATGCAAGTTTATATCCACCCATCTTCTAATATAGGCAATAGCTTTTCTATGTTGAACTTCTCATTCTTTATCGTCCATAGTAGAAGGTTTATCTTTAACCTTGATAGGCTTATATAAATCTTTACAATAGAGCAAATCTTCCATCAGACGCCTCCAAGTGGAATAATTTGATGAGTTCAATTTAATCATACCATCTGACTCAATTTCAATCACACAAGAAAACTAGCACCAAACAACCTGTCTCTGATACCACTTGTTGGGAAGAAACCTGTTAATGCGGAATAATTCTTTTCCCTCTTTGTGTATCAAAATAGGTTCCTCATTACAATACCAACTTGATATCAAAATGCTAATATCAATCAGCACAACATAAACAATAGAGCAATAAATCAATCACACAGTGAGACCAAATCTTTTTAACGTGGAAAACCTAATGTGGGAAAAACCACGGGACCATAGTCCACCTCAAACTTCCACTATCAATAATAATGATAACAGGTTTACAGTAGGTCTTCTCTAGAATAACTAGAGGATCAGAATAACATCAAGATCATAGATCTTGGCTCAAGGATAGCATATCTATATCTTCATCACCTAGGATAGATCTCCTCAAAAAAGAATTCTAGGTCTCACAGAGTATATATCGCAGGAAAGTACCTTAGAGAGGGTAAAATGTAGATCAACACCGTTAGGATTGTAGAGTTTGCTGCAAGGATTCTCCACATAAAATTTGGGCCGAAACTGACAACGTTTGGCCACCGATCGTCAAGCAGAAAACTCAGAAACCTAATCTTTCTCTCTCTATTTCTCTCTCCTTTTTTCTCTGCACGCCACACGCTGCACGCTACAGACTGCACGCTGCACGCTCACTGTGCACGCTGCCCTCTCACTCAATTTTGCCCTTTCTCTCTTGATTTCTTTGATTTGGGTTGATGGCCCAAATTTGTCCAAGCCCACATATGGGCTGGACCCAACATCAACTTCCACTAGCAAATCACTTTGAAGGGGAAGGACAAATACCTCTCTTACAACCTTTTACAAGTGGTTCACACTCTTACAGATTTTTAAAGAGAAAGAGGGAGGTGAACACTCGAGCAATTGAAAATAAGACTTGCTAAAGACTTTGCTAAGGCTTTATCTCAATTCTAACTTCTCAAAGGTTGTATTCTCTACTGAGAATTGAGGGGTATTTATAGGCCCCGAGAGAATTCAAATTTGGGCTCCAAATTTTGAATTCTCTAGGGTTTCCGATGCTGGTGGTGCCATCGCTTGTCAGTGGCGGTGCCACCGCTTGTCGGTGTCTAACACTGATAATGTACTAGCGGTGCCACCACCGAACCTCTCGGGTGTTGGGCGGTGCCATCGTCCAGTCTGATGGTACCACCGCTTGATCCTTCGGGTTCTGGGTGGTGCCACCGCCCATTCCGACGGTTCCACCGCCCGGTCCTACGGGTCAGTAGATGGGCTTTAAATCTGGCCCAAACTAGGTAATATCGGGCCCAGTTGGCCCCTAACCAGGATATAGGATTATCCCTTAATCCTAACCCTAATTACATGCAAACTATGCAACCGAAAACATAGTCCTAAGCAAGTTTTCAACCGGTAAACGTCGAGTCTCCTTCCGGTGAGCTTTCCAGCGATCTTCCGGTGGACTTCCGATACACCCTTGGATTTCTTCCGGCGGACTCCCAGTAGGCTCCCGATCTTGTGGCGAGTTCAGCGAGTAGCCGAGCCTTCTCGGTGATCTTCGCGAACCTCCGACGATCTCTTCGGCGGACTTCCAAAAACTCCAACAAGTCCCTGATTTCTTCTCGGTTGGTTCTGACAGTATCTCCGACGAATCTTCAGACTCTCGAATACCCATCGAACTTGACTCCGGTAGACTTGCTTTATGTCTTTAAGCTATCGTAGTTAATCCTGCACATGTAAAACAAAAGTTCGATCTAGACAATTACTCCTAAGCAATTAATCAAGTTGTCCGGCATGCCATTGGTCCCTCGACGCTTCATCCGATTCTTCGGCGCATCATCCTCTCTTGCAGCCTATTGCCCAATCGGCTAGTTGACTCCGCAACTCCGATATCCTTGGTGCAATACCTGCTCTTCTTGGCTCGATGCTTGAATCCACGGCTCGAAGCCTTCTATCGATACGTCGACCGATCCACCAGCCCGACGTCCAATCTTCTGACATGTTCATCCAGCAGAACATGATTTTCCTGCTTTAATTATCTCATCCTGAATGAAGCATCCTGCGTCACTCAAAATACAGATTAAATCATAAACACATATCAAGTGGTTTCATAATCAAAATACGAGATTCAACAAGATCAAGTGGGGAAAAGACCCAAGGTAACACAAAATGAAGGCACACTTAGAGCGAGATCAGACTCAGTGGATGGCTGACCCATGGAATGGTGATCACGAGGGCCACCATTAACTCAATGCAAATTAAGGAGCAGAGCAACTTGAGTGTAACGTGGTGAAGGACCCAAAGTGCATGAAGAGAGTTGTCATAGAAGATGGAACATGTAGCGGAGGCACGAAGCTTTCCTTGGACAAAGGTCAAGGACATGAACTCTTGTTGAGGTAAGAGTGGGATCATGTTGTTCCATGGGTCCCACATTATGATGGAGCGGACTCATCTTGCATGGTGCCAAAGATAAAGGGAGCTTCTAGGCACATGCACCTTATCTTGGAGAAGCATTTGACGGAGGAACCAAGGTAACTCAACTTGCGGAGGTGAAGTTGGGTTTACAAGGCCTTGGCACAGGGCAAGAGGATGCGGAGGTGGGTGCTCTTGAAGAATACGTCATAGTGCTGTCATTCAAGTTGCCATGAAAGAAGCGATGCGCAGCAGAGATTGTGCTGGTGGGGGCAGAGGCCTAGGATCCAGATAATGGTGCACCATTTTCAGTGAAGTCGGTGGACTTCGGGAGCTACTAGGTGACAGACTATCTTAGAGCGGTGCTTCATCTGGGTGTGACCTGAGAGCGGGTAGATGAAGGTCGATTACTAAAGGAGCAAACACAATCGAAGGTGAAAGAAGCCCTGTGATATATTGGCAGAGGCCACACATGGAGGGATCGCAATCCGAGTTCATCATACAATGATCAGAATGCAATGGAGATGTCACAAGGAGGTGACATGGTGTAGTGAATTATGGTGGAATAGTTCATGGTAATGCGATACACACAAAACAAGTCCCACGAGGGATTATGAAGGTATGATTGGGAGCTCCACTTTGGTGACCAACATGATGACAAGAAAGGCTATAGATTCAATAAGTGAATGCCATGGTATCGCAGAGGCGAGTCTTCCGTTTGTGTATTATATTTTGCATCGGATAAAAGCCTTGGTCATCAGCATATGGGGGGTTATGTACCACCGAGGGAGTATACCGAATGCAAGTACCAGTGAGTCCCATGGGAGAGACTTAATCATGCAGAGGTATGATCAGAGCGGCTGGAGAGTTGGACTGCTCTAGAGCTCATATTCGCTTAAGAGAGCCTGGTAAGTCAGAGGACAAGTTTGAGTAAGCGAACATTGCTACCAAGGAAGTTAAAGAGAACAGAATCGGTACAAACCCAACAACATGATGGTGGAGGCCATGCAAGGGAGTTATAGTCTATCTTTCATCAACTAAGGGGAACTGCTTGGAGAACACAGAGGTGTTAGAGTAGGGGGTCGAAAGGGGCGAGGAAGCGACGACGAGTCTAGAGGGACTTAGCTACCTAAAAACCAATGAGTCCCATGGAGGGGAATCATTGGAGCAGAGGTATGATTGGAGCGGCAAGAGAGTTAGACTACTCTAGAGCTCATATTTGCTTAAGGGAGCCCAGTAAGTCAAAGGACAAAACTGAGTAAGTGAATGTTGCTATCAAGGAAGCTAAGAAGAATAGAATCAGTGCAAACCCTATAACATAATGGCGGAGGCCATGCATGGGAGTTGCAGTCTATCTTTCCATCGACCAAGGGGAACTGCTTGGAGAACATAGAGGTATTGAAGCAGGTGGGTCAAAAGAGGCGAGAAAGCGACAACGAGTCCAGAGGGACTTAGCTACCCAAAAATCAAGCATCGGTTAGAATAGACTCGGATGAGCGCCATAGTGCCATAGAGGTAGATCCACCGATCGTGAAGAAAGGGATGCAGTTGCGAGATGACGGATAATAGGGCCATGGGGATGGCAACGCTATGGTACCACAAAGGTGGGACTTCCATGAAGTTATCGATCCCTTGCTCTCATTAAGGGAGAGCGCTTGGTCGTGAAAGGGGCTGATGAGGTGGAGAATACAGAGGCAAACTCCAAGTATGGAGATAAGGTTAAATGGCAAAGGCCAAGAAACTTCATAAGACCGGTGTCAACGAGCTTCTCATCAAGATAGCCAAAAGTGGAGGACTTCGGGTTGATGTAAGAGTGCTTGACCAAGAAATGAAGTAGGCAATACGCGATGCTGTACCTTTGCTACTCAGAGGAGTAGGTGAAAAAAATGATGGACAAGATGGTATAATTCTAAAGGCGACCAAATATACTAGAGACTTGCTCCTATTGAATCTCAGATTTTGATGATGAAACTAATTGATAATGTTATAATCTAATCTGCGTTTTGAGTGATGTGGGACTAGCTTTGATCAGGAGAGGCAAATTGATTGAAGCAAGAGGAATCGAATATTAGGTCGGAGAGGAACATGTCAGAAGATTGGACGTCAAGTCGGAGGATCGGTCGACGTGTTGGCCGAAGGCTTCATGTCAAGAGTTTAGGCATCGGGCCTAGAAGAGCGGACATTATACAAAAAAGATTGGGGTTGTGGAGGTCAACATGCCGATTGGGCAAAATGCCACAAAAGAGGACGATGCGCCGAAGGAGTGGACAAAGCACCGATGAACCAATGATATGTCGGATAACATAGGATTTGCTTGTAATCAATTATATTTAGATCGAGTTAGTTTAGAGTCTAATTGAGTCAGTTTAGAATGTAATTAGACTAACTCAATTAGGGGGCCAATTGGGTCTGAATCAGAGTTGAATTGGGGTTGTTGTTTGGCCCATTCAATGTACTGTAGCAGGGTCAGGCAGTGGTACCACATAGACTTGGTAGTGGTACCGCCTAGATACAATTTTCAAGACTGTGTCAAGCGGTGGTACTGTTAGACTAGGCGGTGGTACCACCTAGACAGTCTCCCAAATCATGTCAAGTGGTAGTACCGCCAATCTAGGAGGTTGTACCACTCAGTGTCAGTGCTGCAAGAGGTAGTACCGCCCAGCACAAGCGGTGGCACTGCTAGGACCCGGGAAACCCAGGATGAGACCTTTTTTTGTTCCAATTTTGAAGTCATTTAGAGTCTATAAATACCCTAGCTATTCTTGTATAATACTTGAGAAAAAATTGGGAAACTCTCTTAGGATTTAGGATCACTTCTTCCTAGTATTTAGAAGTTTGTCTAAAGGGAGAAGTTAGGTCTAAGAAAGAGAGGCTTGTAAGGGCTGTCTCCTAAACCCGTAAAAATGAGAAAGAGTGTAAAATGGTAGTTGATCTTCGCCCATTGAAGGAAGATCGTTAGTGGATGCCGATGGCCTCGATGGAAGAGGAATCAGCGGAGTGGATGTAGGTCATGATGATCAAACCACTATAAAAATCTGGTTTATATTTATTTCTTGCTATTTACCTTTATTGCTAATGGAATTCTTACTTTCACTATGCTTCTGCATGCTTTCAAGCTAAGCATTTCCGTTATCGGTTTTCATCGAATGAAAAGATTTTCAAAATCGATGTTTTTATCCGCTGCACTAATTCATCCCCCTCTTAGTGCTGACTCGATCCTAATAATTAGTATCAGAATCACGTTTTTTTATCGTTTGGTTTAACAACCAAGAGAAATGACTCTTTTTGACTTTCAACAGGGTTACTCTATCATTCGTCCTCCTATATTCAATGGGACGGATTACACTTATTGGAAAACTCGTATGAGAGTTTTCTTGCTTTCGTCGAATCTTGATTTATAGAATATTATCGAAAACGAATTTCAAAAGTTTTCTCTTTCAATAAACGATTGGAAGATTTAGAGAAGAAGACTTTCTCTTTAAATACTTTGTTTTGTGTCTTAGATAAAAATAAATTTAATCATGTTTCTATTTGCGAAACTGCGCATGATATTTGGCATACACTTGAAATTATACACAAGGGCACTAGTAGAGTTAAAAACTCTAAAATTAATCTTTTGATGCATAATTTCAAATTATTTCATATGAAACCAAGCGAAACTATTGTTGACATGTACACCCGTTTTACAGATGTCGTTAATAGTTTAAAAGCATTTAGTAAAAGTTTTTATAACCTTGAACTTATTAACAAAATACTAAGATCCCTTCCTAAAAATTGGGATCATAAAATAATGACTATTCAAGAATCGAATAACTTAAACCATTTTCTGATTGAAGAATTTATTGGGTCTTTAATAACCTATGAAATAACTTGTATGACACAAAATGAACATTAGAACTACCTTCCAAAGAACAGGAAGGATTTGACACTTAGAACAAAAAAAGACCATTTGAGAGAAAACTCAAGTGATGGTGATAATGATAATCATGATGATATTGAACTCTTAACAATAAAATTTAAAAAGTTCATAAAACAAGAATCAAAAAATAAAAATAAACTTAAAAAGAAGAAGCTATCAAAGAATAAGAAAGTATTTAAGGTGGCTTGGGATGAAACGAGTGTATCCGAAGACGAGAAGTAAACCAATGAAGACGAAGTGGTAAACTTCATTTTGATGACTCTCAACAATGAGGTAAACAACTCACACGAATCTCCTTTACCTTATTTTGAAATTACTTGATGTTTTTTATAAGTTATTTTTAAAATTAGTTAGTATAAAAAATTTAAAAATTAAAAAATTATCATGCTTCTCTTTCTAGTGATTTTGAAATAATAATAATTAAAAATTTGAGTATGACAATTGCATGTTAACTCCTAGCACTAAGCATGAAAAATTAGATTCACTTAAAAAGAAAAATACATTACTATAACAAACAAAATAATTTTGATTAAAAATGTTTCATGTTTAATAAAATCATGCTTGATGATTTAATGATGCATAATGATGTAATGTTATAATGAAAATGTTAAAAAGTTTTGGTATTGATTTTATAATTATGTATGATGATTTGAAGTAATAATGATTTTTGGGTAATTATGGTTTATTGAGCTTGATGATTTCTATGATTTTCATATTACTTTTCGATTATAAATAATGATGCATGGCCTTTGTATGAAATATTTGAATATAAAATCAATCACAAAATTTGGAACTAAAAGAACTTGAGCTATCTTTAATCTTATAGGAATCTATCTACACTACTTTCATTGAATTTTCCAAAAGATGATTTTGATGATGATTTTGGATTCCTTTTCATATGATTCATTTTAATAATGAGATGATATATCCAATCAAATCGTTTATTGTGACTTGAGATATATTTTATATGAAATATTTTTCTTGATTCACGTATGATTTACTTGTCTAAGAGAAGATTTATCCAAACAAATCTTGATTCTTGACATTAATAATTTAAGACTTATTTGAATCAAGATATCTTATTTAATCTCCTATGATTATATTCGTTATTTACTAAAAAGGAGATTTGTCAAGATGAATCATTCACGAATTGATCTTTCATATTAATATCTTTCATGTCATTATTTTTATATGACTCCATTGTAATTATGATTTGTATATCTCATGATATAATTGAATCATTGATGAAAAAAAAAAGGAGAGATTAATGAATTTATCTGTCTTTTTTTATGAATCTCTTAAAAATGATTTTGATTTGATGATTTGAATTTGAATGAGCTTTATTTTGATTTTTTGAGATTTATAACTTGAGATTTCTTATACATGAATCAAGATATTGTTGGGAAATCATGGGGGCGACATCACATGTGCAGCGAAAAAACAAGACAAACAAAATCCTCAATTCCCAAAGAGATGTTCGTCGTTGTGCAAAGATTGGTGCACAAAATCAGCGGAACTTAAAACTGCGTATAGAGTAGATTGTGTTACCAAGGGAGATCGTATATCCCAATTTCCTTACAGATCTTTAGGAGAGGGTGAAGGAGGTCAAGCGTCCTCCTCTCTAGCGGTGATTCACACAGTAGAGCTACGACGATGCTCCTCAAAACTCCAGGCCTGCTCCAAGGTGGAGAGGGGGAGGAGAATAGGAGAGGCAAGCAAAGGCTCTAGCCTATGAAGCTTTGAATTCCTCCTATTTATAGAGGCCCTATGTTAAAACATAATGGATCCTCCCCTAGTGGGTATTGGATCTGTATCCAATTACTAAAGTCTTTTAAATTAGTGGATCTCTATCCAATAATCTCTTATAGGCCCTTATTAAATCTCATCCATGGGATCCAATAATTCAGGGGCTTATTGGATATCCAATAAGATAAGGGCTCTGGCGGATATCTCATATCCGAACCTCTACTCATCGTAATGCCTACCATATGTGTGTGACCTTCTAGGCCCAATATCGAGTTGGCCGTGATTCATACCTGTCAAAACTCCTTCTAACTTAGTGAATTATTATCTCTATAATAATTCACTCGACTTATCGACTACGGATGTACTAGGCCACTACGCCGTAGTCCCCAGACAATATAGGAGAATCCAATCTATTGGACATGTCTGTCCTCAGTTATCGTGTACCTATAGTCCCTCATCTACCTAATATCCCAGAGACCGTATATTGAGTATGGTGTTGTCAGACCCATACGGTTTTGTTAGAACCCTTGCAGATTCTAAACTTGGGGTTGATCTCTTTAGGGGATTGGCCTCCTTGGAACTCTATTGGGGTTCCTCCCTCCAAGTTGCTGCTCAAAGGCTGCAGAAAAGATTCATCTATTGCTTATGAAAAGAGGTGGAATATATGACTATTTATAGGGCTTCTAAACCCTAACTCCTAATAGGACTCTTACTTAAGACTCCTACTTCTAACCAACTCCGAATAGGACTCCTACTCAAGACTCCTACTTATAACCAACTCCTAATAGGACTCCTACTCAAGACTCCTATTCCTTTACAACTCCTTATTCTTCTCTAAGAAATAACCTCCTAACCCTAGCCGACCACTTCACCTCTTTTACATGAATGTCTCTCTCAATTAGGACTCTCTTAGCTAGAGTCCTAACAAACCCGCCCCTCTTCAAATCAGCCTTATCCTCGAGGTTGACGATTCATGAATTTTGGGAATTTGATCTTCAAGTCATCATAGTTCTCCCAAGTGGCATCTTTTGTTAGTAGGTTTGTCCACTGTATTAGTAATTCAGTAGTGGATTGTCGTCGTCGAGTCAAGATCCGTCGATCAATAATGGCACTTGGCTGAGTCTGAAGTTCTCCTTGGGTAGTCATATTTGGTGGGTGACTTTGGGCTATCACGAAGCACCTATTTACAACTTTCGTTTGGCCGTCGGTTTGTAGGTGATATGCCATACTCCTTTTCAGTTTAGTACCCTGCATATGGAATAACTTTGTCCAAAATCTGCTCGTGAAGATGCAAGTAGAATTTATCATAAGCACAATGCATCTCTTATAGTGTAATTCTTTTGAGTCCCAATTGTAATGAGCCATGAGGCTTGGTGCTTCCTCCAATTTTTTTATAATCTTACTAGTCTCTGAATCTTCCTGTCATTCCATCTTAATATCCTTAAGAAAGTCGCTGGTCGGAAGTGAAACGACCGAAACTTCAACTTGCTCGGGTAGTTGCGAAAGCGCATATGCAAGAACATTCTCTTTCCCCTTTTTGTAAGTTATTTCATAATCAAATCCAAGAAGTTTTATTACCATTTTTTGCTGCTCAGGGGATGATATTTTTCGCTCCAAAATGTACTTGAGGCTTTTATGGTCGGTTTTAATTTGAAATTGTCGGCCAATCAAGTAGGGTCTCCACCTCGTTACTGCGCGCACAATGGCGAGCAGCTCCTTATTATATGTTGACTTATTTTGATGGGAGGGAGATAATGCCTTACTAGTGTATGCGAGTGGTCGACCATCTTGCATGAGAATGACTCCAATTCCAACTCCAAATGCTTCGGCCTCAATAATGAAGGGTCGGTTGAAATCTGGTAGTGTTAGCACCGGTGTAGTCGTCATAGTTGCCTTAAGTTTGTCGAAGGCAGCGGAGGCTCTGTCCGACCATTGGAAGACATGTTTTTTCAGTAAGGAAGTAAGTGGTGCATTGATTTCTCCATAGTTTTTCACGAACTTGCAATAGTAACCTGTTAAACCCAGAAAGCCATGTAGCAATTTTATGTTCCTCGAGGTAGGCCAGTTTTGCATTGCTTCAATTTTGAAGGGGTCCACTATCACACCTTCCTCTGATATGATATGCCCAAGATATTCCACCTTCTATTGAAGAAAGCAAATATTCGTAGTGGTTGTTGTGTGTTCAAAAGGTGGTTTTCGGTATGTCTTCTTCGCACACTCATATTTGATGATACCCGGATCAAAGGTCCATCTTTGTAAAGATTTATGCTACCTTTCATCTAGGAATTCATCTGCTATTGGAATAAGGTTTTTGTCCTTGATGGTTATGCCATTGAGAGCTCGGTAATCAACGCATATTCGCCATGTTTCGTCCTTCTTGCGTACAAGTAGCATCGGTGAAGAATAGAGGTTGCAACTTGGCCGAATAACTCCTGTTTCGAGCATCTCTTTTACAATCCTTTCTATTTCATCCTTTTGGAGATGTAGATATTGATATGGCTGACTATTTACTGGAGGTTTGCCTGAAAGAATCGTTATATAATGATCATGTCGACGGGTAAGAGGTAGGTTGTACGGTTCGTCAAATATATCTGAAAATTCAGCAAGCAAAGGAAGTAGGTTTGGATCTTCAAATTCTATTGGCTCAATCATAAGAAGTCTCCTTTATTACAGCGATGCTCACGGCTCTACGGCTCGTCACAATGCCAACATAACCCCTTCGCATATCGCTCCCGAAGCTCTTCTCTTGTTGACCTCTTTGGTGTAGGGACTCGGTCGATAGTAGGGGGGGCTGAGGGATTCAATATCACTGGTTGAGGAGCGACCTTAGTCCTTTGAGCTTCATGGTTCAATTGCTCCTCTTGATGTCGTGCGAAAGAGATGGCTGCCATAAGCGTATACAGTTGTCGCGCTTTAACTTCTCCTCGGATCTCCGGCTTCAATCCCTCAATGAAGGTCCTCAATAGCTATTTTTGAGACCAATCATGATTTTGATTAGATAATCTTTCAAACCTAGTTTGGTACTCTTGAATGGTGGAGGTTTGTCGGATCTTTGCTAGTTGTCCGTCAATATTCTCGTAATCGGTTGGTCTGAAGCGGATCAACAGTCCTTCTTTGAATAGTCGCCATGAAAGGACTCCATAAGTATGTTCAAACCAGTCAAACCACTGTATAGCATCCCCTTCAAGATGTATAGCTGCAATTTTCACCATAGATGCATCTGCGGTTTTATGGTATCGAAAATATCACTCCGTGCGCGAGATCCAACCAATTGGGTCTCCTTCTTCCCATCTAGGGAAGTTCACTCTCATGCATGGATAGTTGGGGTTGGTCATAGAGCTTCCCCTCTCTTGGAAGTCATATCTTCGGGCTTGGTGTGATTGGGCCAAGCTCTCTTCTTGATGTGATTTCTTCGGGCTTAGTGGTCGGCCCAATCTGAATTCGGTAAAGAGCATCCGAATCTTATCCTCCATTCGCACCTCAATGGCTTTAAATTTAGCATTAATTACCTCCTCAGATGTCATAGTATATGCCGCCAAATCTGTGATGTTAAGATCTCTCTTTTGTTGTCGGGTTAAAAGCATGTATTGGTTGAGAGAGGTGATGGTCAAAAGGGTTGGTGGATTAGTGGATGTAGGCTACGGTTTAGGATTGTTTTGTAGCTATTTTGGGTACAGTTTGAGGGTGTGGTTTGGTGGAGTTTTAGGGTTGTGGATGAATGTTTTGGTTCTGTGATAGATGGTAGCAAAGGTTTGATAGAAATCAATGGAAGTTGCAACAAGTATGTGCTGTCTTGTAAGAGTAGAATTGTCGTCGAAGAAACAACGGTTTCTTGACATAATTTCCACCAAAAACTTGAGAGAATTGAGGAGGAAATTGATAGAAAAATCACAGTTTATATGACAGCAAGGATATCTAATTTAATCAAGAAAATTTCAGCAGTATAACAGCAAGGAAATTGGTGCAAGTTACGATTGCAGAATTCTTGTCGAAAAATTTTAGCGGGTTACGATGAAAATTTACAGCAACATAAAATCGTTTTTAGAGATGAATTTCTTAATAGATCAATCTTAAATGGAAGCCAAGATGATCTATGAAGTGTATAAGAAATTTCATTCAAAAAAGATTGAAATAGTTGGGTTAAGGCAATAATATGCGGCTGAAATTTTCTGCAGCACAGATTTTTAGGTATAGCAGATTGGACGTAAAAGATCAGTAGTTTATTTTGAGAATTTTTTGATGAAACCAAAGGGAAATCCACTGTTAGGAAGTGTCAAAGCTATCATAAAAATTTTGTAAAGATTTGGATAGAAACAACGTAGTATCAAGATAAAAAAATAGTGCTATGCGACGGAAATTTTACAGTGCAGATTTTCAAGTATAGTAGATTAGATGTAAAATATCAATGGTTTATATTGAGAATTTTTTGACAAAACCAAAGGAAAATCTGCTGCTAGGAAGTGTCAAAGATGTCATAAAAATTTCATAGAGATTTGGATAGAAAAAATACAGTAGCAAGATCAAACAGACGGTGCTATACGGTTGGAATTCTGCAATATATCTTTCGTCGTAGAGATGAAAACTTTATGATGAAAAGTTTATGCAGAAATATAGGAATAGTTTTTTGGGGATTTTCAAATAAGGATAACTAAATTGCAGCAACAGTCAGGTAGAAAACCAGAACCTGTTGCAATTCACGGGGAGATCAAAGGATGATCCATGGTGGTGGAGATGACGACAGAATTTGGTGATGATCTTTTAAGCAATTGTGGGAATTGCTTTGAGTGGTTGTGGAGGGTTGAGGGATGGCTGTGGAAGGGCAGCGAGACACCAAGAACGGTGCTCTGATACCAGGTGTTAGAACCCTTGCAGATTCTAAACTTGGGGTTGATCTCTTTAGGGGATCGGCTTCCTTGGAACTCTATAGGGGTTCCTCCCTCCAAGTTGTTGCTCAAAGGCTGCAGAAAAGATTCATCTATTGCTTATGAAAAGAGGTGGAATACATGAGTATTTATAGGGCTTCTAAACCCTAACTCCTAATAGGACTCTTACTTAAGACTCTTACTTCTAACCAACTCCTAATAGGACTCATACTCAAGACTCCTACTTATAACCAACTCCTAATAGGACTCCTACTCAAGACTCCTATTCCTTTACAACTCCTTATTCTTCTCTAAGAAATAACCTCCTAACCCTAGCCGACCACTTCACCTCTTTAATAGGGGTCGGCTTATGTAGGTTTTACATGAATGTCCCTCTCAATTAGGACTCTCCTAGCTAAAGTCCTAACAAGTTTTTACTCAAGTCTCGCTTTAATCGGATTCACCCGGAGAACTATTTCTCTCTTAACCCAAATGACTCTGGCTAGTGATTTGTTTGAGGAAGAACACATGTGATATTCCTCTCATGATGCCGAGAGTAGATGATCCTCTATCGACACTCAATAGCCCTCGTAAGGTCGGCTGCCACTCCCAATGACTAGTTATACTAGATCTGGGACATCCAACCCTATAAGTCTGGTATTAAAGAGTGGAGCACTCATATAGGACATCCTTGGTGTCTCAAATCTAAGGACCAAATACACCACTAGGACTATGGAATCGCTGCCTGACAATAAGACATCATCAACCATCCAACATTCAAAAAGCGGATCAATCAGTGAACTCATTCTTCAATGAGCACTTGTACTGTATCCCTAGTGTCCCCATACGAGCATCTATGAAACCAGCTGCATCCATCATATGGATGTGTATACAGCACACTAGTCTGTCTGGTTATCACGATGTCCCTCTCGAGTAACCTAGGACTAGGATTATTTAGGATATGTGTTGAAAGGTGAATCGGTCTCATTATTATGATCTCATCATGATCCGATTCCCATTGCACGGATCCAAGGACATTACAATATATAAATGCATATATATGCAATAATCGGTATAAAGTGATAAATGCTAAAATATAATAAGAGAAAATATTCAGTGTCAAGTCACATGTGCCATCACTCACGTGATTGGTTTGCTGGGCACCTATAACTAGCAATCTCCCACTTGACCTAAAGCCAATCACGTATGTGTCTGATCCCAATCAGACCCCTATGACACTCAAAGACAATATGAGACAATGACTTTGTCAGTGGATCTGCACTGTTATCTTCGGATGGAACTCTTTCCACTACTACATCTCCTCGGGTTACGATCTCTTTGATATGGTGGAACTGCCTTAGAACATGCTTAGATTTCTGATGAGACCTAGGTTCCTTGACTTGAGTAATCGCCCCGTTGTTGTCGCAACATAAGGAAATTGACTCCTCTCTATCCGGCAGACTCCCTCCTTTGTTGCATCTGATACAGTAATGTACTCCGCCTCTATGGTCGAGTCAGCAGTAATATCTTACTTGGAACTCTTCCAGCACACTGCTCCTCCATTCAAGATGTACACATACTCCGAATTTGATTTGCTATCATCGACATCAGACTGAAAACTCGAGTCTATGTAGCCTTCAACCTTAAGGCTACTACCTCCATATACTAGTAAAAGATCCTTAGTCCTTCTCAAGTACTTAAGGATATACTTTATTACTTTCCAGTGCTCCAAGCCTGGATCCGCTTGATACCTGCTCATGACACTCAGAGCATGTGCTATATCAGGCCTAGTACATAACATGTCATACATGATAGACCCTATCGCTGAGGCATAAGGTATCATATCCATGTTTGCCCTTTCTTCTGGAGTCTTTCGGGACATACTCCTAGAAAGCAATATCCCATGTCCCATCGGTATGAGACCTCTCTTGGAATTTTTCATGCCAAATCTTTTGACAATGATTTATATGTACTTAGATTGGGACAAGTCAAGCATCCTCTTGGATCTATCTCTATAGATTTGAATCCCCAAGATATAGGATGCTTCCCCTAAGTCCTTCATGGAGAAGTGTCTAGATAACCAAGCATTTACTTTGGATATCATTCCTATGTTATTCCCAATGATCAGGATGTCATCCACATATAACACCAAAAAGGTGATAGCACTCCCACTTACCTTCCTGTACACACTAGGCTCACCTTCGTTCTTAACAAAGTCATAAGATCTGATTGTCTTATCAAATCTTATGTTCCAACTTTGGGAAGCTTTGCTTTAGTCCATAAATGGATCTAAGCAACCTGCACACCTTATCTGGGAAGTTCTTAGACATGAATCCCTCAGGTTGTATTATATACAACTCCTCCTCGAGGTCCCCATTGAGGAATGCAGTTTTCACATCCATCTGCCAGATCTCATAATCATAGTGTGCTGCAATAACCAATAGAATTCGAATGGATTTTAGCATTGCTACGGGTGAGAAGGTTTCATCATAGTCAACACCTTGCCTTTGACGATACCCCTTAGCCACTAGAATTGCTTTATAGGTCTCTACCTTTCCATCTACTCCGATCTTTTTTTTAAAGATCCACTTGCAACCGATGGGTACAATACCTTCGGGCGCATCAATTAGGTTCTAAACCTTGTTGGAGTTCATAGAATCTATCTCAGAATTCATGGCTTCTTGCCACTTCCTGGAGTCTATACTCATAATAGCCTCCTCGTAGGTCTGAGGATCAATATTCAAAACATATTCTCCTCTAATATGTCCCACATATCTCTCAAAAGGATGGGATATTCTGTCAGACCTACGTAAAGTTAAAACTTGTGTGTTAGGTACCTGAACAGACTTAGGTTGTAGAGTGGTGCTTAAGCTAGGTTCTCCAACCTCGCTCAACTCTATCATGCTCCCACTATCTCCGCCAAGAATGTGTTCCTTCTCAAGGAACATTGCTCTCTTAGCTACAAAGACCTTTTGGTCCTTGAGATGATAGAAATAATACCCACAAGTTTCCTTGGGGTATCCCACGAACTTGCATTGCTTTGTCCTCGATTCCAACTTATCGGGGTTGTGTCTTTTAACGTAGGTAGGACAGCCCCAAATCTTAACAACCTTAAGATTGGGCTTCTTTCTTTTCCATATCTTATATGGTGTAGACACTACCGACTTAGTTGGAACTCTGTTCAGAAGGTAAGCTACGGTCTCTAGGGCATATCCCCAAAATGAGATGGGTAGGTCAACGAAACTCATCATGGACCATACAATGTCTAATAGCATACGATTTCTCCTTTCAGACATACCATTGAGCTGAGGTGTATAAGGAGGTGTCCATTAGGATAATATCCCATGGTCTTTGAGGAACTAGGTAGACTCTGTACTCAAGTACTCATCTCCTTGACCTAATCGAAGAGTCTTGATACTCTTTCCAGTTTGGTTCTTTACTTCATTCTTATACTCTCTAAATTTCTCAAAGGCCTCGAACTTGTACTTTATTAAGTACACATATCCATACATTGAGAAATCATCAGTAAAGGTAATGAAGTAGGAGTAACCATAAATGGCATGAGTTGACATGGTTCCACATACATCACTATGTATGAGTTCCAGTAGTTTAGTAGCTCTCTCTCTAGTTTCACTAAATGGAGAGTTGGTCAGTTTTCCACGAAGGCAAGGCTCGCAAGTTACATATGACTCATAGTCGAATAGATCTAGATATCCATCATTTTGTAGCTTTTGAATCCTTCCCTCATGGATGTGACCTAGCCTACAATACCACAGGTATGCACCACCTCATCTCGTTTCCTCTTAGACACATTTACATTCATGATATGTGGAGTAGTGTCTAGCATAAACAAACCATTATGCAATGTTCCTTTCGTAATGATCTCATCATCTAATAATATCGAACAACCATTGTTCTCAAAAACTAATTTATATCCACTGACTATCAAACATGAAATAGAGATAATATTTTTGATAATAGAAGGAACAAAATGACATGCATCTAATTCAATAAAAGCTCCACCAGGCAGATGTAGGGCGACCTCGCCAATAGTTACTATAGCAACTTTTGCTCCATTGCCCATCTTGAGGTCTATCTTGCCTCTCTATAGTCTCCTAGGCATTGCCAGAACCTGCAATGAATTGCATATATGATAAGCACTTCCGGTATCCAATACCCATGTGTTATCATAAGAGTCTGACAAATAGAGACTGATCATAAATATACCTGAAGCTTCTCCAAGCTTCTGTTTCGCCCTCTCTGTAAGGTACTCTTTGCAGTTCCTCTTCTAGTGCTCATCTTTGCCATAGTGGAAGCACTGGCCTTTGTCCTTTGCTGGGTCTTTCTTAGTAACTTTTGCTTTACCTGGTCTACCCTTGCCCTTTCCCTTCTTAAGGGACTTTTCTGCTTTCCTTTTCTTTATGGTCTCACCAGTGTAGAGAACTGACTTCTCTTTCTTAATAGTACTCTCTACCTCCCTCAATATATTGAGAAGCTCTGGGAGAGTTACCTCAAGCTTATTCATATTAAAATTCATTATGAACTGTGAAAAGGAATCTGAAGGGATTGAAGCACAATGTCCACACATAAGTTATCCTCTAGGACCATTCCTAGACCCGTCAGTTTCTCCATCCACTCAATCATCTTCAGGACATGGTTCTGAACCGATGTCCCCTCAGTCATCCTAGCACGGAAGAGGCTCTTGGATATCTCATATTGCTGAGTCCTTCCCTGTTCCTCAAAAAATTTACGGACATGTAGGAGAATAGATCTGGCATCCATCTTTTCATGTTGTCTCTGTAACTCAGGAGGCATAGAGCCCAACATATAACACTGAGCAAGAGTGGAGTCATCAATGTACTTCACGTAGCGAGCGATCTTATCCTCGCTTGCCCCTTCCTCGGGCGTAGGCATCATTGTATCAAGGACATACGCGATTTTCTCCACCGTGAGAACAATTCTCAAGTTGCGGAGCCAATCCGTATAATTTAGACTAGTGAGGCGGTTGACATCAAGTATGCCACGTAAGGGATTTAAAAGCGACATTTTTTGAAAATAAAGATGTAGCAGAAATGAATAACATGCAAATTTTGCAAGAAATAAACTATCAAGATATGGACTTCTATCTTAATATGCTCCTATTATTTTACTAGCGAGTCACGCGACACCCTTAGCACGTGAAATAGAAATCTCTAGCAGACTTCTAGTGGGGATCAGGATCCAATCAGCATCTTAGTGTAACCTTGAGGGACTCGACCAATCACACTAAGTCCAAAAGGTAGGCAACTCTTGCCGATCACAACTCCTTGTGATTCCCGTCCTGTTCGGCCTCCGAATCACCATGGTCTCGAGGGACTTGACAAACCATAATGTTCGGTTAAGTCAACACCTTCGTTACAAGATGAGTCTGATTTGATGATATACCCTTGAGGGACTCGACCAAGCATACCATGCCCTCAGGTCACCAGTGACATCTCTATGTCGTAAGCAAGATATCGAGTCACGATATAGGTGAGCCTCGAGGGACTCGACCAACTCAACCTACACCGGGAATCGGTTCCTACCTATAATGATGGAAGGCCATTGGGTCAATCTAATTGCCTCACGTTTACCGACTTAATATTACAAAGAGAGAGGTTTGTATGATTTGGTCTCCTAATATGACATGTCATACATATACATATTTAATATATATCTACATCTCATGTAGATATATATACATATCTAGTATATGTATAAGCAATCACACTAGATGATCATGGACCACAACCTTATGTGATCAGACCCGAGCCATTAGGCCTGATCACTCATATGAAGATCTATGTGCGCAAAGATGTATCTGCATGCCCTATGATCGTCCATCTCATCCTCGTCGATTCTGTCGACATCTCGATGCATCTCCATGCATCGCAATCTTCCATCTCGTGGGTCCCGCTATCGCATCTACACTCCCGCTAGCGCCTTCTTATATGATTACAACTTAATCATAGGCACACAGGCCCGACAATAAATGAGAAATATAATGGAGACTCGTAGACCCTAATAATAATAATCACAAGTACACACATCACACGGTCCATGATCGTCCGTCCACACATCATACATCACATGTATAAATAATCATCATCATGTAGGACTGCTAGATAATGATAAAAATAATAATCAACTAAACTTTTTAATTAATTAATATTTTTTGAAATCAAGGACATATAGGAAATTTACGAATTTCTAGAGGTATTTTTATAATTTGGGCAAAAGACAGAAACTGAAATTTCTCAAATTCACAAGGGCAAAATTATCTTTTTGCCCAAAACCCTAAGCCCCTCTTCCTCTCCCCTACTGCCACCACCGCCGCCACCTTGCCGGCGGTGGGGGGCGGGGCGTTGCCCTCGCTTGCGGGTGGCACACCCACTAGCGGCGCTGCCCTTGCAGGTGGGCGCCCTGACGGGCGGTTCGGCCTATGGGGCAGCACCTGCAGGCGGTGCTACCTCGCCGGGCGGCCATCCCTGCAGGGGGTTCCGCTCGTGGGAGCAGCGGCGGTAGGCGCCACTGCCCTGTGGCGCCTCACCCCGTTGGAGAAGCGATTGTAGGCACCTATGCCCATGGGTTCAACACACTCAGGCGCTCCTTTGTGTGCGGCTGCACGCGACCTGCCTTGCGGCTCCACTGCAAGCGGCCTGCTTGCACGTAGATGGCAGTGGTGCCATATGCGACGGCAATAAGGGCAGCAATAGTTACTGTCCTTTCTCACTTTTGCGTCAATGATTTTGACGTCAAAAGCTTCTCCAAAACACAACACATGTAGTTCAAAACCAATCTACATCCAATTACCCAAGCCTGTGTTACCTAGAGAGATCGTATATCCCTGTTTCCATGCAGATCTTTAGGAGATACTGAAGGAGGTCAAGTGTCCTTCTCTCTAACGGTGATCCACATAGTTGGGCTACGACGATGCTCCTCAAAACTCGAGGCCTGCTTTAAGGTGGAGAGGGGGAGGAGAATAGGAGAGGCAAGCAAAGGCTCTAGCCTATGCGGCTCTGAATCCCTCCTATTTATAGAGGCCCCCTGTTAAAACCTAATGGATCCTCCCCTAGTAGGTATTGGATCTACATCCAATTACCCAAGCCTTTTAGATTAGTGGATCTCTATCCAATAATCTCTCATGGGCTCTTATTGGATCTCGTCCATGAGATCCAATAATTCATGGGCTTATTGGATATTAAATAAGACAGGGGCTCCGACGGATATCTCATATCCGAACCTCTACTCATCGTAATGCCTACCATATGTGTGCGACCCTCTAGGCACAATATCGAGCTGGCCATGATTCATACCTATCAGAACTCCTTCTAACTTAATGAATTATTATCTCTATAATAATTCACTCGACTCATCGACTACGGACGTACTAGGCCACTACACCGTAGTCCCCAAACGATACAGGGAATCCAATCCATTGGACCTGTCTATCCTCTGTTACCGTGTACCTATAGTCCCTCATCCATCTAATATCCTAGTGATCATATATCCAGCATAGTGCTGTCAGACCCATACATTTTCTACTCGAGTCTCGCTCTAATCGGATTCACTTGGAGAACTCTTTCTCTCTCAACCCGAATGACCTTGGTCAGGGATTTGTCTGAGCAAGAACACATGGGATATTCCTCTCATGATGCTGAGAGTGGATAATTCTCTATCGACACTCAATAGCCCTCGTAAGGTCGATTGCCACTCCTAATGACCAGTTGTACTAGATCTGGGATATCCAAACCTATAAGTCTGGTATCAAAGAGTGGTACACTCATACTAGACATCCTTGGTGTCTCAAGTCTAAGGACCAAATACACCACTAGGACTATAGAATCGCTGTCTGATAATAAGGCATCATCAACTATCCAGCATTCTAAAAGCGGATAAATCAGTAAACTCATTCTCCAATGAACACCTGTACTGTGTCCCTAGTATCCCACACGAGCAGCTATGAGACCAACTACATCCATCATATGGATGGGTATATAGCACACTAGTTTGTTCGATTATCACGATGTCTCTCTCGAGTAACCTATGACCAGGATTATTTAGGATCTATGTTTAAAAGTGAATCGGTCTCATTATTGTGATCTCATCACGATCCGGTTCCCATTGCACGGATCCAAGGATATCACAATATATAAATGCATATATGTAATAATCAATATAAAGTAATAAATGCCAAAATATAATAAGTAAAAAGATTTCGTGTTAAGTCACACATGTCATCACTCACGTGATTGGTTTGCTAGGCACCTATGACTAGAATATATTATATCATTTGATCTCCTATGTTTCTTTTTGCTATTTATAAAAAAAGAGATTTGTTGAAATAAATTATGTCTTGTGGCATTAATATTAATATCTTTCATGTCATGATTTATTATTGATATTCTTTTGCATTCATAAATTGTATATCTCATCACCAAATTAATTTTTGTGATGACCATGACAAAGGAAGAGATAAAATTTGTTAGCTTGCATGATGATATATGTAAGAAGCTAAAACTTGTTAGCTTGTACATCATAAAAAGAGCCAAACTTGCTAGCTTGCTCATCTCAAAGGAGAAGCAAGAAGTGCTATCTTACAAATCTCAAGAGAAACAATGTTTGCTAAGCTATATATTTCAAGAAGATGCAAAAACATACTATCTTGTACATTTCAAAAATTGCTAGCTCAAGTTTCAAAATTTGGAAACTTGCCCATTGCAAAAGGAAGAGAAACTCACTAGCTTGAATGTTCTAAAATAATGAAAAATTTACTAAATAGCTAAGCTAAGCCTTCATGTCTCTAAAACTTGATAGTTGCACTTCTTCTTTTTGTTGATGACAAAGGGAGAGAAGTTATGATAATGATAATGTATGGAATGATGTATTAAAAATTTGATTATGCATGATTTTATGATGACATGTTGCTTGGATTAATGATGAAATATTGCTTTGACTTGAATTTAATTTGAATTCAAGGTTCTCTTAATATGACATATTGATAGGGGGAGTTAAGGTTAACTCTATCATCAATTAGTTATCATCATAAAAAAGGAAGAGATTATTAAATCTTAAATTTTGATGATGAAACTAATTGATAATGTTATAATCTAATCTGCATTTTGAGTGATGTAGGACTAGCTTTGATCAAGAGAGGCAAATTAATTGAAGCTGGAGCAATCGAATGTTGGGCCAGAGTGGAACATGTCAAAAGATTGGACATCGAGCCGAAGGACTGGTCGATGTGTCGGTAGAAGGCTTCGTGCCATGAGTTCGAGCATCGAGCCTAGAAGAGCGAACATTGCGCCAAGAAGATCATAGTTGCAAAGGTTAACATACCGATTAGGCAAAAGACCGCAAAAGAGGATAATGTGCCGATAAACCAATGACATGTCGGACAACATAAGATTTGCTTGTAATCGATTATGTATAGATCGAGTTAGTTTAGAGTCTAATTGAGTCAGTTTAGAATGTAATTAGGCCAACTCAATTAGGGGGGCAATTGGGCCTAAATCAAGGTAGAATTAGGCTTGTTGTTTGGTCCATTCAGTAAACTGTAGTAGGGTCTGGTGGTAGTACCATATTGCTAATAGTGGAAATCAGCAAGATCCATCGATAATAATGCTCATTCAGCTATTCAAGCAAAACAATAAATGAAATGTGCACACTAATAATTTTTACCATATTGCTGATGACTCAATAGGCATAGGTGCAGAAATTGAATCAGAGACAAACGCAGCATCGACATTTAGTCATGAGAAGAACTCGATGAATCTGAAGGAGGTACATCAGACACCAACACGAAACATGCACTAAAATTAAGAAAATTCTTCATCAAAGCAGTAAGTACTAATACCTAAAAAGATCCTGTCTAGAAAATTTTCAAATATGAAGCATTATTATCAGCAACTTACAACTCTTGTAGAAGATGAGGAATTAACAAGTTAAAAGGTTCCTTATAGTATAAGCTTGACCAGAAATGCATGCCCAATCTTTGAAGGACTTGTGTGTGGAATTTATATGTATAACTCAAAAGGAGCTTTCGAGATATGACTTTCAGATAAATTAGTCAAACCAGGAAACAAAATATAACCAGAAATGCCGAATTTCAAAATGGCATGCCAGTGCTTGTATAGTCAAACCATTTCTTTTGACGTAAACAAGTATAAGATGATACTCCTATTAAACAAAATAACCAACAGGTATCATTGAGATCATATGATTAGTATTGCACAAGTACGAGATACATGAAAGCATAATTCATAATATCAATTGATCATGAAACAGTAAGTCGTATTTCTGTTGGTATCCACTCGGGACAGCAGATTTTTTGGCTTTATCGGTAGCAGCAATTAATCGGAGTTGGCTGGAATGAATCAAGCTTACCAATTTTTATTCACTTTGGCCAAAAATGGCAAATTAGTCGGCCTAAAAGTGAAAAAGGAAAACAAAGTAGTAAAAGTGAAATGAAGCCAATGACTACAATAAGTGGCAACCATAGAACAAGGATAAGGAGGAGGAAGGAAAGAGATGCGACGCATACAGAGAAAAAAAAAAAAAAAAGGCCATGACTATAATTGCGAAACATAAGAGATGCTATTACTGTTACATTAGGCTCTGCTCATGCAAGATCAGCTAGGCTATGACAGAATTGTCCAAAGGTGATGCAGTATTCATGGTAAACTTCTGCAATCATTGAAGCTTAGGTAGAACCAATCATCTAAGTCCAAATTCATGAAAGTTAACAGATGTAGTGCAAATTATTGATATGTCGGTATATATTGTGAATCAAACCTAACTAAACATTGTTCCCTTTGCCCTGTTCAACTATATCCAAGCACTATCATCGTGTAGTTATCCTGAAGAAACTATTATTTCAAGGTGCAGTTTCATCTAACCCCAACACAAATAAGCCTTTACGGATCAACATGTATCGGCCAACATCTTGCTTTAGTTAATAATGTTTCTTCTTGGGTTCTCTTCATTGTTATCTAGGGAATTAGTATGTATTTTTGAAATCTAAAATGTGACTTCTAGAATACCTAAATAGTAAATGAGTGCATTTAATTCAAAAACAATTCTTAGAATTAAATGTATTTAATTCAACACAATTCTTAGAATTTGTAGGCTAACTAATTAATGACTTTTCATTGATTTCTTTACCTAGAATAAACTTTTCTAAAATCCTTTCCGGTGTTAGACAACTGTGATGAATCTCGGATTTTGATGATGAAGACAATTGTCATTTGTTGTCTAATGTATGTGTTGAGATAAGTGTGCAGGATTAACTACGATGAAAGTAAGACATGCAGCAGGAGTTGCGCCGGAGTCATGACAATGATCACGTTGGGAGTTCGAGAGCTCGACGGAAGTTCGGACAATCGTCGGAGGTTCTGCGGGAACAAATCCGAGAAGTCTAGAAGCTTGCCAAAGGAGCTCGTCGGAACTTGCCGAGTGGATCGTCGCAGTCCAGGAGTTTGCCGGAAGTCCGTAGGAGCATCACCGAGGGTTCATCAGATGATCGACGGAAGTTCACCGGAAACTCGTCGGAAGAAGCGAGTGATGCACCGAAGCAAGCTGCAGAATATGTCTTAGGAAATAATCGTAGTTAGCACTTTGATTAAGTTAGAAATGGGAGGTGATCCCATTAGCTTAATCCTGGGGCAATTGGGCCCCTGAAGAACTCAAATTAGGTCGAATAGTTCAACCCATTCGGACCCAGGTTGCTGTGGGAGGTGCAATCGCCCAGGCAGGGAGGTAGCACCGCCCAGGCTATGTTTCCCAACGAGACTGGGCGGTGCAACCGCCCCAGCCAAGAGGTGCAACCGCCCAGGGCTCAGTCTCCGAGCGAGACTGGGCGGTGTAACCTCCTCTGTCAGGAGGTAGCACCGCTAGAGCTCAAGTTTCGAGCTCTGCCAGGCGGTGCAACCTCTCCAGTCAGGCGGTGCAACTGCCTGAGCTCGGTCTTCGAGCTCTAGCAGAGAGGTGCAACCGCCCCTGACAGAGGTGGCACCGCCCAGAGGCTCAGTCTTCGGGCTCTGCCAGGCGGTGCAACCGCCCCAGTCAGGAGGTGCAACCGCCTAATCCCGGAATTCTGGGATTTGATCATTTTGAGCTCCAAATTTGAACTAGGTTGGGGCCTATAAATACCCCACCCATTCAGCACAGAAAGGAAAAGAGACCTACACCGAAATCTTGATCTTCTCTATGATTCTTGAGCTCAAAATTGTTGAAAAGCCTTTAAGTTCTCCTCCTTCTGTTCTTCAAAGTCTTGAGTTGTCAAGAGAGGAGAGAAAGGTTCTGTAAGGGTTGTCTCCTGATCCCGTCAAAAGGAGTGAAACTGTAAAAGGGCAGTTGGCCTTCGCCTATTGAAGGAAGGCCTCTAGTTGACGTCGGTGACCTCGTCGATGGAGGAAGCCAAAAGTGGAGTAGGTCAAGATTGACCGAACCACTCTAAATCTCTGGTTTGCTTTTACTTTGAGCACTTTATCATTACTGCAAACCTCCTACATAGCTACTGCCCTCTGCGCTTTTACGAACAAGTCTCTAAGTTCTGATCTTTCCGAATCTGTATTTAGACGTAAATCGGTGTTTTCGTACAAACTTTACATTGTAGTTTACGTTTACGTTCTGATTCCATTTATAATTGCAAACTGTCTTCTGCGCTTTTATGAACAAGTCTCTAAGTTCTGATCTTTCCGAATATGCATTCAGACGTAAATCGGTGTTTTCGTACAAACTTTACATTGCAGTTTACATTTACGTTCTGATTCCATTTATAACTGCAAACTGTCTTCTGTGCTTTTACGAATGAGTTTCTAAGTTCAGATCCTTCTAAAACTACGCAAATTACGTTTAGACGTAAAACTACGTTTAGACGTAAAACTGCGTTTAGACGTAAACTGCGCAAACTGTGTTTAGACGCAAACTACGTTTAGACGTAAACTGAGTTTAGACGCAAACTGCGTTTAGGCGCAAACTGTGTTTAGACGCAAACTGCGTTTAGATGTAAACTGAGTTTAGACGTAAAACTACGTTTAGACACAAACTGCGTTTAGACGCAAACTGCGTTTAGACGCAAACTGCGTGTAGACGCAAACTGAGTTTAGACGCAAACTGCGTTTAGACGCAAACTGCGTTTAGACGCAAACTGCGTAAACTGCGCTTAATCTTAAGATCGGCTTTTACATCAAAATCGGTTTTATTGAACAAACGCAGCTTTCGTTTTTAATCGCTGAAAGATTTCCGTTGCATTAATTCACCCCCCCCCCCTCTTAGTGCTCTCGATCCTAACATACTGGTGGTAGTACCACCCAGTAATGGTGGTGGTACCACCAGTACCCCAGAAATCCGGGATGAGATACTTTTTGGTTCCATTTTTGAAGTCATTGTGGCCTATAAATACCCCACCTTTTTATGCATGAAAGGGTACCTAAGTGTGATTATAATCTTGAATCTTTGGGGTGTAAAAGTTCTAAAGTTTTCCACCTCCCTCTCTTAGCTTTGTAACCATTTAAGAAAGGAGAAAGTGCTATAAAAGATGGTTCTCTCCTAAGGGTTATAAGGGTTCTCTCCTAAACCCGACAAAAGGAGAAAGTGCTATAAAAGATGGTTGGTCTTCGCCTGTCGAAGGAAGGCCATTAGTGGACCCTGGTGACCTCGACATAGGAGGAATCTGAAAGTGGATGTTGGTCATATTGACCGAACCACTCTAAATTCTAGTTTACTTTTCCTTTTGTGCAATTTACTTTACTGCAAACCTCCTTGAGCTTCTCCTTACACTCTTACGAAAGCTTTAAGTTCAACATCTTTTCGAAACGATTTGAATCGAAACAAACTTTACACAAAATTGAAGAATTTTTTGTTGCACCAATTCATGCCCCCCCCCCCTCTTTGTGTCGCTCTTGATCCTAACAAGGTGGTGGTGCCGCCCAGTGTCTATCAGTGTCAAACTAGCATTAGTGGCAATACCGCTAGTACCCCGAAGATCTAGGATGAGATATTTTTAGGCTCCAAGTTTGAATCAACTTGAGGCCTATAAATACCATTCTCATCCCTAGCTAAAAACATAAGTATTAAGAGTGAAAAAGAATAGAAACACTGTTGTAATCTTATGTGAACTCATCTCTTTCCTCTAAGTGTTAGAATAGTTTAAGAGAGGAGCAAGTGGGGGTATAAGGGTTATCTCCTAAACCCGATAAAAGGAGAAAGAGCTGTAAAATGTGGTTGGTCTTTTCCTATTGAAGGAAGACCGATAGTGGATGCCAGTGGCCTCGACGGAAGAGGAATCAGTGGAGTGGATGTAGGTCACGACGACCGAACCACTATAAAAATTTGGTTTGAATTTGCTTCTTGCTATTTATCTTTATTGCAAACTGTATTCCTCCTTCACTACGTTTCTGTACGATTTCAAGTTAACGTCTTTATGAAATTGATTTTATCATAAGAAAGATTTTTGAAACTGACGTGATTTTACTACTACACTAATTCACCTCTTAGTGCCGACTATTTCCTAACATTTTCAAATCATGACAAAGTTAAAGTATCAATCTTTTTTCACTATGTTTGTGCATCATAATAGTTTCAAATTAAAACATGCACAATTTTAAAACTTTACATATCATCCTTACTTTATGTATGATACTAAAAATAAATCAATCATCATATCATATATGATACTCAAGCATTCATAATACATCATTTTAGCAACAAATCATAGTATTTTAATTAATGATAGTATCTAAATGTTAAATTACATTACATCCTATCATGCATGATCATAACTTCTCATGAGTATTTCATGCATAATTTCATTTCATCACATTCATTTCATCTCATGAAGAATATCAAGAAAAAATTAGTGATGAGATATACTTCATGAATACAAGGAATTATAAAAATTATATCATGAAAGATAAGATCATGTGAATATCAAAAGACATGATTCATTTTGATAAATATTCTTTTTAGTGAATAGCAAAAAGAAACAAGGAGAAAATGATCTCAATTCATAGAAATATTTCAAGTATCAAATATCGAGAAATCAAGATTGTGATTCACATAAAAAAAAATATCATAAGTTATAATCAAGAGAAAAATCATCATTCATTTTCAAATCATTCAATTTGTTAAATCAACATTACTTGGGTATGCATGATACCAAAACATGGTTTCAAGTCTTCAACATATAACATGTATAATTTCAAACCATTACAAACCATTATCAAGGTCATAGTTTGTTTGCATAAGTCTCTAAATGGTAAGAAGAAATCATCAAAGATAGAAAATATTTTGATTCTCATAAAAGATAGCTCAAGTAGAGAAATCAAAAGAAAGTTCATGATTCGGTTGAAAATTTTTCATTCAAATTCAAATCATCAAAATCACTTTTTGAAAAATTCAATGAAGGCAATGTAAATAGATTCACACGAGAACTTGATTCATGCATAATGTCTTAATTTATCATGAATTATAAAAAAAATTAGAGTATCAAGTGAAGGAATCATGATTCGTGTGACAAAAAGATTATCAATTCGTACATTCAAACCATTATTACTTCAACTCATCACGCATAGTTTCAAAGTATAAAATCATCAAATATGATATAAACATTTATTTTCAAAATACATTCCCTTTTGGTTGTCTTAATTTAAGTGATTTGATTTCTTACTATCATACCCAAGTTTTTACGCCAAATCAAAACATGCATCATTGTTTAAAACCAAAAGACAAAGACAAGATTCATCACAAAAATCACCAAGACTTCAAATCATCATGCATAATTAAATCAATAAGCATGGTACCAAAACTTTTAACATTTTTATTACATCTTACATCATTATGCATCATTAAATTATTAAATATGATTTCATTAAACATAAAACATTTTCAATCAACATCAAAGAGCAATACGTAAATCAACATAATATACATTATTTCTTCTTAAATGCATACATAAGATTAATCTTTCTAGGTGTACAAGCATTAGATTAACATTTTGTTGTATTTTCATAAAAGATGCAATTGTCATGATCAAAATTTTAAAATAGCTAGAAAAAGAAGCATGATATAATTTTTATAATTTTCTTTTATTTTTTTATTTTTTTTACTAACTAATATAAAAATAACTCATGAAAAATCATCAAGTAATTTCAAAATAAAGTAAAGGAGTTTCGTTTGAGTTGTTTACCGTATTGTAGAGAGTCATCAAAGTGAAGTTTGTCGTTTCATCTTCATCGGTTTGCTCCTCGTCATCAGATTAGCTTGATTTATCTAGGAGTACTTCCTTCTTCTTGTGTTCATAGCAAGTATTCCCTTCCTTTTTAAGTTTATTTTTGTTCTTTAATTCTTATTTCATGAACCTTTTAAGTTTCATAGTAAGGAGTTCAAGTTTACCATCACTTGAGCTTTTGCTCGAGTGGTCTTCAATTGTTCTAAGTATCAAATCCTTCCTGTTCTTTAGAAGGTTGTTCTCATGTTTATCTTGTGTCATACAACTCATTTCATAGGTCATTAAAGACCTGAAGAGTTCTTCGAGAGGGAAAGTATTCAAATCGTTAGTCTCTTAAATGGCCATTACTTTAGGATTCCAAGTTTTAAAAAGAGATCGTAAAACTTTCTTAACAAGTTCAAGATTCGAAAAACATTTGCCAAGAGCTTTTAAGCCATTGATGACATCCGTAAAACAGGTGTACATGTCAACAATGGTTTCGCGTGGCTTCATTCGAAAAAGTTCAAAATCATATATCAAAAGATTTATCTTAGAATCTTTTACTCTACTAGTGCCTTTGTGTGTGATTTCAAGAGTGTGCCAAATATCGAAAGCTATTTCGCATATAAAAATTCGATTGAATTCATTTTTGTCTAAGGTGCAAAATAAAGCATTCATAGGTCTAGTATTTAAAGAAAAAGATTTCTTCTCCAAATCATTCCATTCATTTATTAGAGTAGAAGACTTTGAAATCTATTTTCAATGATATTCCATAAGTTTAAATCCATAGAAAGCAAGAAAACTCTCATTCGAGTTTTCCAATAAGTGTAGTCCATCTCATTGAATATAGGAGGACAAACAATTGAAAAACCTTCTTAAAATCCGAAAATAACCATTTCTCTTGGGTGTTAAACCAAATGAGAAATAACGAGGCTCTGATACCAATTGTTATGAACGAGTCAACACTAAGAGGGGGTGAATTAGTGCAGCGGTAAAATCACGTCGATTTCGAAAATCTTTTTGTTCGTTGAAAACTGATCTAAAAAATATGCTTAACTTGAAAGCATGTTCATAAATGTATTGAAAGCAGTAAGCAAGTAAAGTGGTTTGCAGTTAAAGTATATTACTCAAAAGAAATGCAAACCAGATTTTTATAGTGGTTCGATCATCGTGACCTACATCCACTCCACCGATTCCTCTTCCATCGAGGCCACTGGCATCCACTATCGGTCTTCCTTCAATAGGCAAAGACTAATTATCCTTTTACACCCCTCTTCTCCTTTTCACAGGTTTAGGAGATAACCTTTACAAGCACTCACTCCTCTCTAAATAAAATTCTAAACTTAAAGCTTGAGGAGGGGATTTCTCAAGTGATTGCAACAACGTTTTCTCACTATTAAACCCTCTATGCTTGTATATGTTAGCTAGGGATGAGAGGGGTATTTATAGGCCTCAAGTTGATTCAAACTTGAAGCCTAAAAAGGTCTCATCTTGGGTTTCTCAAGTCCTAGCGGTACCACCGCCTATGTTGGGCGGTACCACTGCTTGACACCCTGCCACTAGGCGGTACCACCACTTGACACCCTGCCACTAGGCGGTACCATCTCTTGACAACCTCGGAGACTGAGTCTAGGCGGTACCACCGCCTGACACAATCTCAGAGACTGTGCCACGATGGTACCACCTATTGGGTCATTGTTTGGGCCTTCCACTTGGCCCAACACAGCCCAAACATGAGCCCAATTGGTCCCCTAATTGAGTTGGCTTAATTATATTCTAAACTAACTCAATTAGACTCTAACCTAACTCGATCTAGACATTATCGATTATAAGTGAATCCTTATTGTCCGGCACGTCATTGGTTCATCTAGTGCTTCGTCCGATCCTTCGGCACATCTTCCTCTTTCGCGGCCTTTTGCTCGATCAGCCTGTTGATGACGCAAGTCCAATCTCCTTGGCACAATGTCTGCTCTTCTAGGCCCAATGCTCGAATTCTCAACCTGAATCCTTCTGCTAATACGTCGACCATTCCTCCAGCCCGACGTCCAATCTTCTGACATATTCCCTCCGGCCCAACATCTGATTCTTCTTTCTTTAATCAATTTACCTCTCCTTGATCGAAGTTAGTCCTACATCACTCAAAACACAGATCAAATAAATACTATCAATTGGTTTCATAATCAAAATCTGATATTCAACAGAGATCATTCAAGAGATGTGTGAGGCTTGTAAGGGTTATCGCCTGAACATGTGAAAAGGAGAAAGTGCTGTAAAGAGGTGGTTGGTTTTCGCCTATTGAAGGAAGACTATTAGTAGACACCGGTGACCTCGACGGAGGAGGAATCGGAAGTGGAGGTAGGTCACACCGACTGAACCACTATAAATTCCAGTTTTCATTTCGATTTTTGCTATTTACTTTGCAATAGCTTCACTTCCTCCTTACTTGGCTTTCACTACCCTTATGAACAAACATGCTTTTCAGTTATCTTCCAAGATCATTTTTAACGTACAAATATTTTTAAACCGACGTTTTAATCTACTGCACTAATTTCCTCCCCCCCCCCCTCTCTTAGTGCCGACTCAATCCTAATAGATCCTTTTTATGAATCCCTTCTCCTTGTTAAACTAGAAGCTTGATTCAATGAAACTCATTTATTTCATTTGACTTGATTTAAATCCTTTCATGAATTTAATTTGTAATGAATTCCTTCCTTACCCTTCTTCCTCTTATCCTTATGGCAATGGAAGAAAGAAACTTCCACATCTCAAGAATAACCAAAAAGCTTTTGTATATCTAAAGTAAAAATGTTAGCTTATTCAAGAGTAGTTATCATGCAAAGTTTTTGCTTAACTTCTTATTTTTGCTAACTTGGATAAATTGGTGTTGAACTTACTTGAATAGTTTTTTAAACACTTGCCTTGTTGAATGATTTCTTTTTTGTTGATGATAAAGGGGGAGAAATATGGTAAATTGATGATATTGTGAAAAAAAGTATCGTATCATAAATGCTTGAATATATAAATTGATGATAATGTAAAAAAAGTATCGTATCGTAAATGTTTGAATGTAAAATATTGATGAAAATGTGAAAAAAGTATCATATCACAAATACTTGAATGTATTACGAATGCTTGAAATATGATTAGTATCATCAAATACATGGCAAATACTTGAAAATTATCAAAATGTATGGATACTTGATATTGTTTATTCTTAAAATCATGTTTGATTTCATATCAAAATGATAAATATCTATCATTATGATAAGGTATCAAATTTATCATGCTTACTTTAGTATCATACCTCGGATTGATGAATTGTCATCTTTTGTAAAAAATTATTATCTTGCTAAATTTCATATTTGAAATTCGCATCATACTTGAAAATGATGATTGTCTATCATCATTCTATATTGAACTTAAAAATGGATGTCATGCCTTGACATTATTTGTTTTGTGATAAATACATTGTATCATATTTTGAGATGGTAAATCATGATTGGTATCATGATGTGCATGTCGATAAGTTTAAATGCCTATAACTTATCGGTTTGATGCTTGAATTCAAAGGTCTTGAATTCAAGAGTGTCTTTTCTCAAGTATGGCATATAGATAAGGGGAGTTAAGGTTAACTCTGTCATCAATTGATTATCATTATAAAAAGGGAAAGATTGTTGAATCTCGGATTTTATTGAGGAAATCAATTGGTAAATTATTTGATCAAATATATATGTTGAGAAAAGTGTGCAGGATTAACTACGATAGTAATCAAGGCATAAAGAAAAAAACCCAATGTTTGATGATGATCTTAATTTTGATGCTTTGAATTTAAATGAAACCCTTTCTCCATCTAGCAACTTGGATGCATCTTCTTCCGAAACATCCTTATCCAAGGAATGAAAGTATGTAGATGCTCATTCTAAGGAGCTAATCATTCGAGATACATCAAAAGGGGTTCAAACTTGTTCTTTTCTTAAGAACTTCTATGCAAACACCACTTTTCTCTCCTAAATTGAACCTAAATGCATTGACAAGGCCTTGAAAGATTATTCATAGGTCATTGTAATGCAAGAAGAGTTGAAACAATTTGAGAGAAATGAGGTATGGAAGCTTGTTCCGAGGCCAAATGACTATTTAGTTATTGGTACTAAATGGATCTTTAGAAACAAGCAAGATGAACTTGGTATCATGGTCAAAAATAAGGCTAGATTAGTGGTTAAGGGTTTCAACCAAGAAGAATGTATCAATTATAAAGAAACCTTCGCTCTTATGACACGATTAGAAGCCATAAATATGCTAGTAGTAATAATTTTAAGTTGTTTCAAATGGATGTTAAGAGTGCTTTTCTTAATGACTTTATTTCCGAAGAAGTTTATATTGAACAACCTCCCAGATTTGAGAATGATAATCTCCCTAATCATATGTTTAAATTGACTAAAGCTCTCTGTGGATTGAAACAAGCCCCAAGGTCTTGGTATAAGAGACTTAGCTCCTTTCTTATTCAAAGTAATTTCTCTAAAAGCAAGGTCGATACTACATTGTTTATTAAAAATTTTGATAATGATTTTCTCATTGTTCAAATTTATGGTGATGACATTATTTTTTGTTCTATAAATGAATCATTATGTGAATCGTTTGCCAAAAGCATGAGTCAAGAGTTTGAAATAAGTCTAATGGGTGAATAAACTTTCTTTTTAAGCTTGCAAATCAAATAACTTAATATATTTTTATTAATCAAACAAAATATGTATTAGACTTGTTAAAATGATTTAATATGGATAGTTCAAAAGCCATCAATACTCCTATAAGTACCTCCACTAAGTTAGACATTGATGAAGGTGGAGAAAGCTTTGATTAAAAAGCTTATAGGGGTATGATAGATAGTTTACTATACCTCACCGCAACTAGACCAGATATCATGTTTAATGTAGGACTTTGTGCTAGGTTTCAATCTAACCCCAAGTAATCTCATTTAAAAGCTGTTAAAAGGATTTTTAGATACCTAAAAGAAACACTTAAACTGGGATTATGGTATCCAAAATCTAAAAATTTTGAATTGCATGGTTATGCCGATGCTAATTTTGCTGGATGTAGATTAGATAGAAAAAGCACATCCAGAACATATCAATTTTTAGGACACACATTTGTCTCTTGGTCTTCCAAGAAATAAAACTCAGTTGCACTATCTATAACCGAAGCCGAATACACTACGGCTAGTGCATGTTGTGCACAAGTTGTATGGATGAAAAATACATTAGAAGATTATAAAATTTATTTTAAGAATATTCCTAGTAAGATGATAAGTGCAATATGTTTAACAAAAAATCCTATTTAACATTCTAGAACTAAACACATTGACATTAGACATCACTTTATACGAAATATTGTTAATAATTATGATGTAATCTTAGAGTTTATTGATACGAAACATCAATTGGCCTATATCTTTACAAAACCCTTCAATGAAGAACAATTTGATTTTATTAGAAGGGAGTTAGAAATAATAAATTGTCCGAATGCATGTATTTCATAAATGGGGCTCTCATGACTCTATTTTATTTTTATCTTCCTTAGTATCAAGTTTACTCCATACCCTTGCTCCATCACTTAATGGTTTTTGGCACACTTAATCACTTCATGGATTTTATTGATAAATACATCTCTCACGGATTTATCTCTTATGAATTTTTAATGAGAAATGGATTTGACTTATGAATTTCTTTTTTATATGATGCTCCTCTCCTTATTCTTCTCATGAAAGATGAATTTTATAAATTTCAATGGATATCTTGATCCTTGAAAGATACATTTTAGTACATGATAATCACTTGCAAGAATGGGAATTTGATTTTGTAAGATCCTTTTTATGAATCCCTTCTCTTTGATTAAAGCATGTTTTAATGAAAACTTATTTAATGTTTTTTACTTCACAAATTTGGTTCTTAATGGATTTCCTTCCTACTTTCCTTCTACATACAAAGTTTTGATAACAAAGGGGAGAGAAATAACTTTTGATGGAGTCTATCTTTTTAATGTTTATAAATTTTGATGTTGAGAACTTTTGAATGATACTATGCAATGATGCAATATCGATTGGATAAACTAGTGTGAAACTTGCATGAATTTTTTTACCACACTTGCATTATTGAATTATCCTCCTTTTTGTTAATGACAAAGGGGAAGAAATAATACCAAAATATGATAAATTGATGACAAAATTGGCATTGTATGTATCCTATCATAAATGCATACTTATCAAAAATACATGTATATGTTGTGAATGCTTGAAATATGATTGGTATCATCAAATACAAAGGCTTAAAACATATTGAAATGTGGCGTGATTGCTTTCGAATGTTTTTTTAATTCTTAGTATCATGCTTGATTTCGTATCAAATTGAAAAATGTCTTTCATTATGATAAGATATTATGAGCTTAACTTGTTATTTTACAAATTGATATCTTGCCATGGAATGATGAATTATTATCTTTTATCAAGAATTGTCATCTTGTTAAAATTCATATTCAAAATTCGTAAATAATGATTGATTATCATTGGACTTGAAAATGGATGTCATGCCTTGACATCATTTTCATAAATATGTAATATCGTATTTAAAATTAGTAAATCATGATAAGTATCATGATATGCATATTGATAAGTTTAAATGAACTTAACTTATCAGCTTGATACTTGAATTCAAAGGCCTTGAATTCAAGAATGTCTTTTCTCAAGTATGGCATATAGATATGGGGAGTTAAGATTAACTCCGTTATCAATTGATTGTTATCATAAAAAAGGAGGAGATTATTGAATCTCGGATTTTGATGATGAAATCAATTGGTAAATTATTTGATCAAATATATATGTTGAGAAAAGTATGCAGGATTAACTTGTTATGATCAAGAATGACACTAAGAGGGGGGGTGAATTAGTGTAGTGGAAAAATTATATCGGTTTGAAAATCTTTGTACGATAAAAATCGATTTCGACAAAAACCATTTGTTTAACTCATATAAGTTTGCAAGTGAATAGAGAAGAGGGGATTGGATAATTTGCAATGAAGTAAAGTAGAATGTAGTAAAGAGAATAAGCAGTAAGGAAAGAACACACCAGAATTTATAGTGGTTTGGTCGTAGTGACCTACATCCACTTCTGATTCCTCCTCCGTTGAGGTCACCTGCATCTACTAAAGGTCTTCCTTCAATAGGCGAAGACCAACTACCTCTTTACAGCACTTTCTCCTTTTCATGAGTTTAGGAGATAACCCTTACAAGTCACTCTTTTATAAGTATTCCCTCACACACCTCCCTTAGGATTAACTCTAAGCACTAGGAGGAGGGAACTCAAAGTTTTGGCAGATTTTACTCAATTTTTTTCTCAAGAATTCTTACTCCTTTCTTGCTACCTAAGTGGGGTATTTATAGGCCCCAAATGGTTTCAAAATTGGAGCCAAAAATTTAAATTTCTCGATCTTCTGGGTATGAGCCGTACCACCGCTTGTAGCCTGACACTAGGTAATGCCATTGCCTGAAATATTGTCACTGGGTGGTACCACAACCTAGTTTGGTGGTACCGTCGCCTGACAGCTACAAAGACCATGTTTTGGTGGTGCCACTGCTTGACCCAACTTTTGGGTCACTGAATGGGCCTCCCAATGAGCCCAAATCAATCCCAATTAAGGCTCAATTGGCTCCTAATTGAGTTAGCAAGATTACACCAAAAGCTAACTCAATTAGCCCCCTAGACTACTTTGATCTTAGACAAATGATTACAAAGCATGAATCCTTTGTCCAGCATGTCATTGGTTTATCGACACCTTATCCGATTCTTCAGCGTATCGTCCTCTCTTGTGGCCTATTGTCCAATTGGCTAGTTGACCTCCGTAACTCTGATTTCCTTGGCATAATTTCCTCTCTTCTTGGCTCGATGCTCGAACCCATAGCCCGAAGCCTTCTGTCGATACGTCGACCGATCCTCTAGCTCAATGTTTAATCTTCTAACATGTTCCACTTTGGCCCAACATAATTCTTCCTGCTTTAATCAATTTACCTCTCATTGATCGAAGCTAGTACTGTATCACTCAAAACACATATTATATCACAAACTCATCAATTGATTTTATCATCAAAATTCGAGATTAAACATAACTACGATAGCGATCAAGGCATAAAGCAAAACGAAGTACCAAAGTCAAGATCGAGATTTCGTTGGGAGTTCGAGAGTTCATCGAAAGTTCGGACATTCATTGGAAGTTGTAATGAGAAGTCTAGAAGCTTGCCAAAGAAGCTCATTAGAACTTACCAAGAAAATCATTGTGAAGTCTAGGAGCTTGCTGGGAGTTCGTTGGAACATTGTCTAGAGATCATCGGAGGTCCGCTAGAAGAAACCTAGACTTATCGGGCTTGTTTTGTTTTGTGTATGTCTTAAAATTTATAGTTAGCACATAATTATGGTTAGGTTTGGGAGGTAATCCCATTAACACTGTTAAGACCAACTAGGCTCGTAATTGGACTGGTTTTGTCACGCCCCTCAAACTATCCATGATATTAAAATTTTTAACACAAACCAATCTAGGATCCAAACACACATTTGAGGATATTGAAAAACATTCTATCAAATTCACATCTATAAAACCTGTGCATTTTATAATCATATATCACATCACTCGATAATTCACATTTATGGCAACCCAAGCCAACTTGACAAACATGAACAACATTTATAAATCCACAAGCTAAATAAATTATACAATCAGAACTCCAACTATTCACCACAAGTTCATATCATCATAAATTAGACTTAACATTCTGAAATTCCAAATAAGAGAGATCTTCTAACACTTTTACACAGTATATCCATTTCGATTCATCGATAACATTTCATTTCATACAAAATATGCTTATACAACAATAACATAATAACCAACAAGACTGGCCCATAATTCAGAATAGCTCTCCACTACCTCAGCCCAATTCAAACATCTCAAAGAGTGACAAGCTGAACTGAAAGATATATATAACAACGGAGTGAGCTAAAAATAGCTCAATAAGTAACAAAGCATATTTAGAACAAAAGGAACGGTTTCAAACAAGTAAGATATCATAATGCAAGGCAGAATACAAGAATTCTCAAGGATACCATCTCATTAGATACAAAATCATATGTGTCATGTCATTCAAAACCTATTTGGTTCATAACAGATGAAGCATAGAGTAATTGGAGCATATCAATAGCGTACGAGATGTTCCGGAGCATATCAATGGCAGATAGGACATTTCAGTACATATCAGTTCATAGTAAATGGAGCACAGAGTAATTGGAGCATATCAATAGCGTACGAGATGTTTCGGAGCATATCAATGGCAAATGGAACATTTCGAAACATATCAATGGTATGCGAAGCATTTTGATGTATATCAATGGCATAGGAAACATTTTGGAGCATATCAATAGCGTATGAAATGTTCCGGAGCATATCAATGACATATGGAACGTTTCGAAGCATAACAATAATAGATGAAACAGATAGAAGGTGAAGTGGGATTCCAAACATAATATGGTCCATCCATTTCTGAATGACAACCAAACATAATCTAGAGAATCGCAGGCTCTAAGCACATACCCTTTACCATTTCTAGCAACGGTCCAAATAATCCCACTAACACCATAGTACAAAAGGGTATTGTGAACAATAATTTGTGACAGTAGCAGATGAAGCATTTCGGAGCATATCAATGGCGTATGAAATGTTCTGGAGCATATCAATGATATGGAACATTTCGAAGCGTAACATTAATAGATGAAATATTTCATAGCATATCAATGGGGTATGAAATGTTTCGGAGCATATCAATAACAAATAAAACATTTCGGAATATATCAATGGTATGTGAAACATTTCAAAGCATATCAATGGCATATGGACCATTTCGGAGCATATCAAAGAACAAATACGAAACAGAAGCTCAAACATCGAATTTAACGTTGCATTCATATCATTCTTATTCAAAGCATGTATAGAAAAACATAACCAAAGCTCTGGATATCATATCAAACATACAGAAGGTATAGTGGGACCACAGACAGAATGTGATTCATCCATTTCTGAATGACCACCAGACAGAAGTCTCCCACGTCTAGGAGCTCCATCCACCCACGTCTAGGTGAAGTCAGAGGGGGCCGACAAAACATTGCAGGCTCTATGCATAACTCCCTTTACCATTTCTGGCAAAGGTTCACATTATCCCACAAACACTAGAGTACAAAGGGACAGTATGAACAATAAATAACACATATCGGAAGCACACGCGGAACAACAAAACGTACATGTGCCTTTACGAGTCAATACGAAGTAAGCAATAATCTTTCACAATTGCATTCAGATTTGAAAGGAAATGAAAGCAAGAGCATTCAAGGATTCCAAGCAATCACATATAACTCAATTTCCAAAGGAATGAAACCAGAATATGAGAAATCGACCAAAGCTCGATTTCTAGCAGAATTCAAGAGGCACATTGAATAAATGATTCAAACTATCAATCGTGCTCCAATTTTTCTCAAAAAATATATCATTGGAAAGATATTTCAATCTAGTTTCTAATGAAACAAGCTTCATACGAATCAAGGTTTCCAACAAGGAGTTACAATAGTTTTGGTAACCCAAGATCAAAGAACAAATCTTAATTTCACATAATTCACAAGGTCGGTTTCAACAGAAAACTGGGCAGGCATTTGGACTCTAAATCTTTCAATCCAAGTATCAAAAAAAGATCTACAAGTCTAGATTCCAATGTAATAAGATTTGAATAAATCAAAGTTTTCAACAGGACTTATAGGCAGTTCAGTATCAAAAGGTCAGATTCTCAGACTTTACACAGATTCGAATCGTTACATCTAAACAAGAGATATATCAAATGCAAGGCTAGAACAATTCAAAGTTCCTCATATTCAAAGCAAATGTAGAGATAAAATTACTGTAAGGAAAGATCAGGACACTTGTAATAGGAAAGAATTGAAAGCTTGCAATGGGAAGGATTCGGAACACTTGCAATAGGATCAGAACACTTGCAATAGAAAAGATTAGAAAGCTTGCAATAGAAAGGATCAGAACACTTACAATAGAAAGGATCGAAACATTTGTAATAGAAAGGATCGAAACATTTGCAATAGAAAGGATCAAAACACTTGCAATAGAAAGGATCGAAACACTTGCAATAAGAAAAATTAGAACAATTTCAAGAGAAACGATCGGGAAACTTGCCTTTCAAAGATTTCGATCTGAAGATCCATAGAAGGTGTTAGCCCAAATCCTTCTACTTTTCCTCCGTGTCCTCTCTCTGTTCCGTGTTCTACATATGTCTTCTCTTTTTCCTCCACAACTGTAGCTCATGCAGAACATAGAGGCATAGTCACCTGCTCTCTCTTACTCTCATTCCTTCGTTTTCATTTTCAAACACAGCTATCGCAGCTATCGCCGCTGCCACTACCACAGTCGTAGCTACGATCGCAGCTACTGTCACAACCACAGCCCCTTCCACTGCACTACTTCCTTCCTCCCTTCTCTCGTTCCTACTTTTTCTTTCCCAAACACAACTACCGCTGACGCAGTTGCCACCACCGCAGCACAATCACGGCCACAGCCCCTTTTTTTTTCCTTTTCTTTCTTTCTCTTTCCCAAAAGCAGCTGCTGCAGCCACCACCACTTTCGCAGCTACTGCAGCCAATGTAGCAGCCGTAGCTGCGGTCGCTGCCACGGCCGCAGCCACCACAGCCGCAGCCTCTTCTTCCTCCCCTGCTCTGTTTCCTCTCCTTCTCTTCCAGCTGCAGTTGCCACTACCGCAGCTGCCTCCCCTTCTCCTCTTCCTCTCTTCTTCCCTTTTCCTTTCTCTTCTTCTTCCTTTCCTTCTCTTCTTTCCCAGCTGCACTCTGCTATCACAGCCTCAGCCATAGCCGCAGCCTCTTCTTCCTCCCCTGCTCATCTTCCTCTCCTTCTTCTCTTCCAGCTGTAGCTGCCATCGCCGCAGTCGTAGCCCCTTCTTCCCCTTCTCTTCTTCCTCTCCTCTTCTTCTTCCCTCCTCCTCCCCGGCGTCGCACACACCCTCTCCTCTGTTTCCTCTGCAGGAAACAGAGGTATCATAACCTCTTCTCCTGCTTCCTCTTCTTCTTCTCTTCCTCTTCTTCTTCTTCTCCTATTCGAACGCCCCACACCTCTCCTCTGTTTCCACCTGCAGGAAACAGAGGCGCCGCCACTCCACCCGCTTCTACTTCTTCTCTTCCTCTTCTTCTTCTTCTTCTCCTTCTTCTTCTCCTCTTCTTCCCTTCTCCTACCCGACACCCCACACCTTTTCAATGCAGCCCATGCCGCAGCTATCCTTCTTTTCTTTTTCTCTTCTTCTTTTTCCTCTTCTCCTTCTTCTCCTCCCCAACGCCCCAACGCACCTCTTCTTCTTCTCCTCTATTTCCGCCTGCAGGAAACAGAGGTGCTGTAGCCCTAGCTGCTGCCACCTCTCGCTCCTCTCCCACTTCCCTCTCTTTTTCTTCTTCTTCTATTCTTCTCTTCTCCCTCTTCTTCCTTCTCTCTTCTTTTCCCTCTTCTTCTTCTTTTCTTCTTCTCCTCTTCTTCCTTTCTCCTCCCCAATGCCCCACAGCTCCTCGCTGCAGCCCTTGCCGCAGCCACCTCCTCGTTTCTTCTTCTTCTTCTTCTGCTTCTCTTCTTCTCCTCTTCCCTTTTCATCCCCAACGCCACACACCTCCTCGCTGCAGCCTTGCCGCAACTATCCTCCTCTCTTCTTCTTCTTCTTCTTCTTCTCTTCTCCCTCTTCTTCCTCTCTTCTTCTCCCCACGCCCCACCGCTCCTCTCTTTGTTCGAAACAGAGAGCGTGGGAGGCGATGGGATAAAACCGAAATTTTTGGTTTTCTTTATTTTTTTCTTTTTGCAACTTAACAGTTTAGTCCTTGAAATTTTTATATTTACATATAGGTCCTCCAATTTACATATAAATTCTTATTAATAAATTTTTAAAAGTGAGGGATATTACACTCTCCCCCCCTTAAAAGAAAATTTAGTCCTCTAAATTGGTAATAGCTCAATCGATGAAAAGATGAGGATTATGATTTCTTTATTTCCTCCTCCTGCTCTCAAATAGTTTCATCAATACAATACAATTACACAATTATCCAAGAGTGACCGAAATATTCTCCTCTTTGATCCTCAATAGATGGTAACCCGACCTTCAATGAATCTTTGAAAATACTTGTGCATCCTGCAGTTAATCAAACAAGTCGTCACTTTAGAGAATACTCATTTTTTATGGTCACCTGATTCAATTGTCTATAATAAATACAAAGTCTCAATGTTTCATCCATCTTTTTAACTAACGAGCACCCAATGATAAAATATTAAGCCAAATAAAATCTTTATTTAATAGTCCTTATAGTTGCTTTTCTAATTCCACTTACTCAAATGATATCATTCTGTAGAAAGGCTTAGATATTGGGATTGTCCCAAGGACCAAATCAAAAGCAAAATCACGTTTGGAGGTAATCAAAGCAAGTCATCCTGGGATACATTAGGCAAGGAGATAAATAATGTCCAATACTCCCAAAATAAAAGATCGGCTGATCAAATATGCAAAAAGTGATCATTTGTTATATACCAATTCATACTGGTATGATAGGAAGATAGCCAATTCATACCAAGTATAATATCAAAACTCCAAATCTCTAGGAGAACTAAATCAGCAAAAGTTCAAGTTCTCCAATAAAAATCAGACAAGAGGACCAGATTCAAGTTCGTTATCAAAGAATCTCCAATGATCGTATTTACAAATAGCACATAATACAACGGTCTAGGTTGAATACCCAAGTGATAGGCAATATGTTACGAATCAAATCGTAGATAGGACCCATGGTCAAACAAATATTTGCATTGTTTCATAAACATGCATAATACCTTCGATCACTAATTCAGAAGTTTTAGAATCATATTCAGTGATAGCATACACTCTGACATGGGCTGATGATTTATGAGGCAGTGACTCTTTTTGTTAGGATCGAGAGCACTAAGAGGGGGGGGGTGAATTAGTGCAGCGGAAATCTTACAATGATTAAAAACCAAAAGCTGCGTTCGTTCAAAAACTGTTATGATGCAAAAGCAAATTCTCAGTTTGTATCTAAGTGCAGTTTGCGTCTAAGCGCAGATTGCGTCTAAGCGTAGTTTTGTGTCTAAGCGCAGTTTACGTCCAAACTCAGATTTACGTCTAAACGCAGATTTACGTCTAAACTCAGATTTACGTCTAAACGTTGTTTTACGTCTAAACGCAGATTTACGTCTAAACGCAGATTTACGTCTAAACGCAGATTTACGTCTAAACGCAGTTTTACGTCTAAACGCAGATTTACGTCTAAACTCAAAAACTTGTTTGTATACTTGCAGAAGGCAGTATGCAGTTGGAATCAAGATGTAAATGTGAACTGAGATCTGATGATTGAGCGAGGAAAGCCGATTTACGTCTGAATGCAGTTTTACGTCTAAATGCTGAAAATCGTTCGTAAAATCGTAGAGGACAGATTGCAGTTATCAATAGGATTAAAGTGTAAGTGTAAACTGCAAAGAAGCTCGTTCGTAAAAGCACGAAAAACAGTTCTGCAGAATCAAACATAAACGTAAACTGTAATGTATGAAAATACGAATTTACGTCTGAATGCAGATTCGGAAGAACAACACTTGGAACTTGTTCGTGAAAGCGCAGAGAGCAGTAGTAATGAGGGAGGTTTGCAGTAATGATAAAGTGCTCGAAAATAAACGCAAACCAGAGATTTAGAGTGGTTCGGTCAGCCTTGACCTACTCCACTTTTGGCTTCCTCCACCGATGAGGTTGCCGGCGTCAACTAGGTGCCTTCCTTCAATGGGCGAAGGCCAAACTTCCCTTTTACAATTTCTCTCCTTTTGGCAGGCTCAGGAGACAACCTTTACAGACCTTTCTCTCCTCACTTTACAACTGAAAACTTGAAGAACAGAAGGAGGAGACTTAAAGGCTTTACAACACTTTTGAGCTTCTTAGAATCACAGAAAAGATCAAGATTTCGATGTAGGTCTGTATCTTTTCAGTGCTGAATGGGTGGGGTATTTATAGGCCCCAACCCAATTCAAAATTCGAGCTCAAAACGATCAAATCGATCAAATCCCAGAATTCTGGGATCAGGCGGTTGCACCTCTTGACTGGAGAGGTGGCACCGCCTGGCAGAGCTCGAAGACTGAGCTCAGGCGATTGCTTCTCTCTGCCAGAGCTCGAAGACTGAGCTCGATGGTTGCATCACCTGGCAGAGCTCGAAGACTGAGCTTTGTGATTGCATCACCTGGCAGAGCTCGAAACTAAGCTCGGTGGTTGCATCACCTGGCAGAGCTCCAAGCTGAGCTCAGGCTGATGCACCTCTCTGCCAGAGCTCGAAGACTGAGCTCGGTGAATGCATCACCTGACAGAGCTCGAGACTGAGCTCAGGCTGATGCACCTCTCTGCCAGAGCTCGAAGACTGAGCTCGGTGGTTGCATCACCTGGCAGAGCTCGAAACTTGAGCTCTGGCGGTGCTACCTCTTGGCAGAGGAGGTTGCACCGCCCAGTCTAGCTCGAAGACTGAGCTCTGGGCGGTTGCACCTCTCGACTGGGGCGGTTGCACCTCCCAGCCTTGCAGCCCAGGCGGTTGCACCTCCTGGCTGGGGCGGTTGCACCTCCCAACCCCACAGCCCAGGCGGTTGCACCTCCTGGCTGGGGCGGTTGCACCTCCTGGTGCAATCAGGGTCCGAATGGTTCACTCCATTCGGCCCACTTTGAATCTTTTCAGGGGCCCAATTGCCCCAAGATTAAGCTAATGGGATCACCTCCCATTTTCATGCTTAATCATCATGCTAACTACGATTAACTCTAAGACAACTTCTGCAGCTTTGCTCCGATGCGTCAATCGCTTCTTCCGGCGAGTTTCCGGCCAACTTCCGTCGATCAACCGATAACCCTCGGTGATCCTTCTGCGGACATCCGGCATACTCCTGGACTTGCGACGATCCACTTGGCGAGTTCCGACGAGCTTCGCTTGGCAAGCTTCTGGACTTCTCGGATCTGTTCACGCTGAACCTCCGACGACCGTCCGAACTTCCGTCGAACTCTCGAACTCCCAACGTGATCCTGATCTTGACTCCGGCGCAACACCTGCTGCTTGTCTTACTCTTATCGTAGTTAATCCTGCACACTTATCTCAACACATAGATTAGATAACAAATGACAATTGACTTCATCATCAAAACCCGAGATTCAACAATCTCCCCCTTTTTGATGATGACAATCAATTGATAAAGGAGTTGTCCTTAACTCCCCCTATCTAAATGCCATAGTTGAGATAAGTCAACCTTGAATTCAAGACCGAAGAATTCAAGTGACGTATTGATAAGTTAGATCAGTTAAACTTATCAATGCTTCCATCATGATGCCCATCATGATGTATCTCTTCAAAAATCATGTCAAGGCATGACATACATCATTAAGTTTGTATGATAGTGTTTGTAACTGTTCATCATGTAAACATATAAAGCTACGAAGGACTTTTTACATGATGCACACATTTGAGATTTTCTAGCAAGTTTGCATTTTCTTCACAATATCAAATCAAGATATGATGCAAACTATAGCACATGTTCACATATCTCTTGGTGATGCAAGGATGGCATAACATTGTTTATAGCATCACTCAAGTATTTGCAACTATGACATAGACATGATTATGGCAGTTCAGCTATGACATAGTGTTTATCAATTCATATGTTTCTCCCCCTTTGTCATCAACAAAAAGCATGATAGCATTATCAAGTATATAAAGGAAGTCATGACACATATATCTCTTTATTGTGTTTGCTTGACGAAGGAAAGTCATTTTTCGAAGAGTTTTCATAAGAGTGTACAGGAACATACATACAAATCGAAAAATGAACTTCTTACATGCATTTGGTTAAAAATATTTGTCACATAATTTGCAACATGTTATTTGATCAAGCGTTGTCAAGGCATGTAATAGTAATAACATCCGAAAGATAATTTTAACTAGTTTAAGTATTCGGACACATCAACATTCCTAATTCTCTTCTTATGTAATCAAATTTGTTCTTCACATAGGGGTTTTGTGAAGACATCAGCCAGTTGATGTTTGGTATCAATAAACTCTATGGTTACATCATGATTAGTGACATGATCTAGTATAGAGTGAGGTCTAATATCAATGTGTTTGATTTTTGAGTGTTAAGCTTTTGATATAGTAACACAATCATTTCAAGTGCAGTATTCTACCATATTGCATAACAAGATTTTTATTTCAGCAAGTGTAGCATTGTATCATATTGCATAGCAAGATTTTTTGTAGCATTGCATCACATGGTGAGATATCAGCTCGTACGATGCAAATTTTCGTTTGATATCTTGATACATAGTAATCATATTAGCAACCATATCAATGTCATACTGCTGACTTAACAACTTACATTGGTATGTTGCTTCATATTTTTCAAGGCATAGGCTTTTTAAACCTTTTTAGTTTCAGTGCAAAAACCGAGATAAACAACAAGAGATGTTTGCAAATATGCTTACACAAACAAGGATAACCATATCAGGGTAACATATGTACAGCATATCAAGTAACCATAAAGACAAAGTCTTTCATGAATAACATAAGGAGTTTACAACATGTCATATCAAAAACATCATATGTTCATACAAGCTTATTCATGAGGTGGAAGATTAAAGTGCCTAAGTAAAGAGTCAAATTGTCGATGGATTTGCTGCAGCTCGGTTAGGATTTGATCTTGTCGAAGTTCAAGCCGTTCTTGTCTTTGTTCAAATCGGTCCATCCGAATCCCGATATCTTCGATGGATGATGTGTGAGTTTGCTCAACCAGATGTGTTTCCTCAAAGGGACAGATCGGAGGAGAGTGGGTACTCCTAAAGAGTGGGGTTTCCGGCTCTGGTTCAGGTTCAGGTTGAGGGGGATCAGTTCTTCTAGGCATTCTAACCCAGTTACCGTTTCTATAGTGACATCTTAGTCGGTGAAGTAGATTTTTGTTTATTATGCTGAATCTATCTGATTTCATTACTTCTTCTTCTAGTGGTATTTGAATGTCGTAAGCTTTCATTATTCTAGTAATTATTCCACCATATGGGAGCATCATATCTTTTGTAGATAATTCCAACATGTTTTGTTGGATCAGATAGCCAAGACAAATGTCACGTTCTTTCATGATTAGGTACATAATTCCTAATTCCAATTGACTTACTTCATCATGATGGTATTGCTTAGGAAGAATTATACTAGTCATGATATGATGAAGTATCTTAGTGTTAAAGGGCATTAGATGTTCACAACTTTTAGGAATAGATTCTATGTTAGGATTGGCAAGGATTGTTCCTAAGGCTTCAACGTAGGATGTTTCAATAGTTTTTTCATCCCATGATCCTTTAAAGTAAAGTCCTATGCTTTTCATGGGAATACCTATCATATCACAAATGAATCTATCAGTGATTGAGATGTGTTGTCCTAAGAGATAGGTTGATATCCTTTCTTCATCATCTATTTGCATGTTGTTGTAAAACAATCTAACTAGTCTAGGATAAATGGGTTCGTTGATCTGCAAAATGGGAAGTAGATTTAGGTTTGCAAACCAATGGATAGTCTCTACATCTCTTAGTTCATTCAGATCTACATATTTTCCCTTATTGATGCTTCTTAGTTCGAAGGAGAGAAATTTTTCAGCATGGTTTTTGGAATCAAAAAGAGTGAGATCAAACTCTTCTACAACTCTCCTCTTTCCCTTGTCCCTTGAGGATCTTCTAGATCCCATTACTACTGCTGTTTTAGAGGGATGAAGATGAGCTAGAGTAAATGAAGAACAAAACAGAATTTAGGAGCTTCTTAGAGAGTACCTTTGTGAAATCTTCAAGAGAAGGAAGGATTCTTGATGTTTTGCTCCGAAATGAGAGGTATTTGGAAGGCTTAGAGGAGTGAAATGGGAATGGAGGAGACTTGGAAGAGTAGAGGAGGAAATGGGGGTGAGTTGTGGTCGGTTCCTTAGCCGGCCCTAACGTGATTTTAAAGGGCAGAGCTTGCTGGCGGTTGCACCTCTGGCTGGAGCGGTGCAACCTCTGGCAACCCGTGATGGCTGGAGGTGCCACCGCCAGCTGGAGAGGTGCCACCGCCTGCAGCAGGTGAGCACCTAAGATGATTTGATTAGGGAGTCTTTGCCTTGAGGAGAGTTTCAGAGCAATTAATGATTTCGTATGAGTTTTTTTTTTTTTTTTTTTTAGGCTCTTTGTACGATCAAGATAGATCTTTTAACGTGCATACGTATGTTTGTTTGGTATCCCTTTTAAGATCATGACATATTTAGTTTCTACAAGAATTAATTCGTAGAAGAATGGGTTTTGAAGATCAAGGGGGGTATGTGAATTTGGATATCATATGTTTCTAATAAGGTTGTATCGTTTTTGTGATTTCACAACTTCCACTGGTTACTTAAGCGTTACGAGTTCCTTTTTGATTCTTGGTTTATGACCATTGAGAGTCAAGGAGCAGAAAATTATTTCTTGCTCCGGCCTAGACTTTTAATGTTTTTATAGGAAGGGATGATCTTTAGGAACCCATTTGCTTTTGGGTGCCTCATAAATAGATCTACATTTTTTATCATGTTGCATAGAGTTTATCATGGTTCCTTTAGGAACCCAAATTAATTTGTTTGGACTTATTTTCTTGAATGGACAACAATGTGTCTTGTGTCCAGATTTGCAACAAAAGTTGCACTTGGTTTGGTGTTGAACATGTAAGATGGGGCTTTTTACAAAGGTAGTTGGATTTCGGTGAGGACTCCTCACAAATCCAATCCCACTTCTTTTGGGAGCATGACCCTTGTTTGTAAGGATCATGTTTAATGACTTGCTACCAACCTCGAATTTCTTCAAGGTGTCCTTAAGTAGCAAGTTTTCTTTTTGTATAGTTTCCAAATCATGACATTTGATACATGAATTTAAACTATCATGATGTTCGACTTTTAACTTATCAAACTCACAAGTAAGATTATCATGTACCTTTTTTAGCAACTTGTATTTTCTATTTATAACTTTGCATTCATCAAATAAATCATGGAAGGCATTTAATAATTCATCGAAAGATAAATCAGCATCTAATAAATCTGTTACCTCCTCTTCGATGGCCATGAAGGCGTAATGAGCAACTTGCTCGGTGATGGATTCCTCTTCCTCAGATGCGCTTGAATCATCCCATGTTGCTTGGAGCGCCTTCTTCTTTGTTGTTCTTTTCTTGACTTGGGGACAATCACTTTTGTAGTGTCCCGGCTTTTTACATTCGTAGCAGATTACTTGGTCCTTCTTAGGTTCAAGTTTATTTTTCACATCGTTTTTAAACTTGTTTCTTTTGAAGAACTTCTTAAACTTTCTTGTCAAAAATGCTAAGTCATCATCACAGTCCTCATCACTTGAGTTTTCTCTCAAGTGGCATTCAGAAGTTTTAAGTGCCATATCCTTCCTGTTCTTTGGAAGGATGTCTTCTTGCTCTTCATGAGCTTTGCAGGTCATTTCGTAGGTCATTAATGACCCGATTAGTTCTTCAAGAGGGAAATTTCGCAGATCTTTTGCCTCTTGAATGGCGGTGACTTTAGGATCCCAACTCTTAGGAAGGGATCTTAGTATCTTATTAACAAGCTCAAAATCCGAAAAGCTCTTTCCGAGTCCTTTTAGACCGTTGACGACATCCGTGAAACGGGTAAACATGTCGCCAATGGTTTCACTCGGTTTCATTCGGAAAAGTTCAAAAGTATGCAGCAACAGATTGATTTTTGACTCTTTCACTCTACTTGTGCCCTCGTGGGTCACTTCAAGTGTGTGCCAAATATCAAAAGCAGTTTCGCAAGTTGAAACACGATTAAACTCGTTTTTATCAAGTGCGCAAAATAAGGCATTCATAGCCTTTGCATTAAGAGCGAAAGCCTTCTTCTCCAAATCGTTCCAATCGATCATTGGAAGAGAAGATTTTGAAAATCCATTTTCAACAAGGTTCCATAGTTCAAAATCCATAGAAATAAGAAAGATCCTCATTCGGGTCTTCCAGTAAGTGTAGTCCGTTCCACTGAACATGGGTGGACGTGTAATCGAATGCCCCTCTTGGTTTCCGGCGTATGCCATCTCTCTTGGGTTTTAATCCTTTAGAGAGTTAACCTTGCTCTGATACCAATTGTTAGGATCGAGAGCACTAAGAGGGGGGGGGGTGAATTAGTGCAGCGGAAATCTTACAATGATTAAAAACCAAAAGCTGCGTTCGTTCAAAAACTGTTATGATGCAAAAGCAAATTCTCAGTTTGTATCTAAGTGCAGTTTGCGTCTAAGCGCAGATTGCGTCTAAGCGTAGTTTTGCGTCTAAGCGCAGTTTACGTCCAAACTCAGATTTACGTCTAAACGCAGATTTACGTCTAAACTCAGATTTACGTCTAAACGCTGTTTTACGTCTAAATGCAGATTTACGTCTAAACGCAGATTTACGTCTAAACGCAGATTTACGTCTAAACGCAGATTTACGTCTAAACGCAGTTTTACGTCTAAACGCAGATTTACGTCTAAACTCAAAAACTTGTTTGTATACTTGCAGAAGGCAGTATGCAGTTGGAATCAAGATGTAAATGTGAACTGAGATCTGATGATTGAGCGAGGAAAGCCGATTTACGTCTGAATGCAGTTTTACGTCTAAATGCTGAAAATCGTTCGTAAAATCGTAGAGGACAGATTGCAGTTATCAATAGGATTAAAGTGTAAGTGTAAACTGCAAAGAAGCTCGTTCGTAAAAGCACGAAAAACAGTTCTGCAGAATCAAACGTAAACGTAAACTGTAATGTATGAAAATACGAATTTACGTCTGAATGCAGATTCGGAAGAACAACACTTGGAACTTGTTCGTGAAAGCGCAGAGAGCAGTAGTAATGAGGGAGGTTTGCAGTAATGATAAAGTGCTCGAAAATAAACGCAAACCAGAGATTTAGAGTGGTTCGGTCAGCCTTGACCTACTCCACTTTTGGCTTCCTCCACCGATGAGGTTGCCGACGTCAACTAGGTGCCTTCCTTCAATGGGCGAAGGCCAAACTTCCCTTTTACACTTTTTTCTTGTTCAAGGGGCAGTCTTTTATTTTATGATCCAACTTTCCACAAGCAAAATAGACTCTAGTCACCCGAAAACACAAACTTGTTTCATAATTTAACTTGCAATTCACACGTGATTGAGTCTTTTGTGGTGACTTCCCATTTCAAATCCAAATGTCTTGACCCTCTTGTTATTACTTTCTGATTAATTTCTAATCATATTTTTATTGGTAAACTTGTCCTTATCATTCTTGCCACTGATCTTCAAAAATTCTTTTCATTGTTCCTATTAATGATCAGCCTCTACTTCCAATATAAGGTGGCAAAAAAAATCTTTTGATCATCAGAACAATTTTGTACACCAAATATCTTCTCTATTTCAATCATCCATTTTTCTACCACCAATGAAATTAGGTTCATCATGCTTCTGCTGCGCCACTCTGATTCAATATCCCCGATCAATCCTTTCATTCCCCTTAATTAAACAGAAACAAATGAAATAGGAAGACCAAAAGTCCTCGTCATCCCAGATTCCTAAAATGCATCAAAGAAATTTTCATCAATCACTATAGTTCATTAGACCTCAATATATTTTGCACGTCAACATATCAAATATTTCGGTGATCCTCAAACCATGCTCTGATACCACCTCTGTCACGCCCCTCAAAATATCCATGATATTAAAATTTTCAACACAAACCAATCCAGGATCCATACACACATTTGAGGACATTGGACAACATTTTATCAAATTCACATCTATAAAACCTATGTATTTTATAATCATATATCACATCACTCGATAATTCACATTTATGGCAACCCAAGCCAACTTGACAAACATGAACAACATTTATAAATCCACAAGCTAAATAAATTATACAATCAGAACTCCAACTATTCACCACAAGTTCATATCATCATAAATTAGACTTAACATTATGAAATTCCAAATAAGAGAGATCTTCTAACAATTTTACACAGTATATCCATTTTGATTCATCGACAACATTTCATTTCATACAAAATATGCTTATACAACAATAACATAATAACCAACAAGACTAGCCCATAATTCAGAATAGCTCTCCACTACCTCAACCCAATTCAAACAACTCAAAGAGTGACAAGCTGACCTGAAAGATATATATAACAACGGAGTGAGCTAAAAACAGCTCAGCAAGTAACAAAGCATATTCAGAACAAATGGAACGGTTTCAAACAAGTAAGATATCATAATGCAAGGCAGAATACAAGAATTCTCAAGGATACCATCTCATTAGATACAAAATCATATGTGTCATATCATTCAAAAACTATTTGGTTCATAACAGATGGAGCATAGAGTAATTGGAGCATATCAATAGCGTACGAGATGTTCCGGAGCATATCAATGGCAGATAGGACATTTCAGAACATATCAGTTCATAGCAAATGGAGCACAGAGTACTTGGAGCATATCAATAGCGTACGAGATGTTCCGGAGCATATCAATGGCAAATGGAATATTTCGGAACATATCAATGGTATGCGAAGCATTTTGATGTATATCAATGGCATAGGAAACATTTTGGAGCATATCAATAGCGTATGAAATGTTCCGGAGCATATCAATGATATATGGAATGTTTCGAAGCGTAACAATAACAGATGAAACAGATAGAAGGTGAAGTGGGATTCCAAACATAATATGGTCCATCCATTTCTGAATGACCACCAAACATAATCTAGAGCATCGTAGGCTCTAAGCACGCATCCTTTATCATTTCTGACAAAGGTTCAAATAATCCCACTAACACTAGAGTACAAAAGGGTATTGTGAACAATAATTTGAGACAGTAGCAGATGAAGCATTTCGGAGCATATCAATGGCGTATGAAATGTTCCGGAGCATATCAATGACATGGAGCATTTCTAAGCGTAACAATAATAGATGAAACATTTCGGAGCATATCAATGGGGTATGAAATGTTTCGGAGCATATTAATAACAGATAAAACATTTCGGAACATATCAATGGTATGTGAAATATTTCAAAGTATATCAATGGCATATGGACCATTTCGGAGCATATCAAAGAACAAATATGAAACAGAAGCTCAAACATCGAATTTAACGTTGTATTCATATCATTCTTATCCAAAGCATGTATAGAAAAATATAACCAAAGCTCTGAATATCATATCAAACATACAGAATGTGTATTGGGACCATAGACAGAATGTGATTCATCCATTTTAGAATGACCACCGGACAGAAGTCTCCCACGTTTGGGAGCTCCTTCCACCCATGTCTAGGTGAAGTCAGAGGGGGCCGGCAGAGCATCGCAGGCTCTATACATAACTCCCTTTACCATTTCTGGCAAAGGTTCACATTATCCCATAAACACCAGAGTACAAAGGGACAATATGAACAATAAATAGCACATATCGGAAGCACACGCAGAACAACAAAACGTACCTATGCCTTTACGAGTCAATACGAAGTAAGAAATAATCTTTCACAATTACATTCAGATTTGAAAGGAAATGAAAGCAAGAGCATTCAAGGATTCCAAGCAATCACATATAACTCAATTTCCAAAGGAATGAAACCAGAATATGTGAAATCGACCAAAGCTCGATTTTTGGCAGAATTCAAGAGGCACATTGAATAAATGATTCAAACTATCAATCGTGCTCCAATTTTACTTAGAAAATATATCATTGGAAAGATATTTCAATCTAGTTTCTGATGAAATAAGTTTCGTACGAATCAAGGTTTCCAACAAGGAGTTACAATAGATTTGGTAACCCAAGATCAAAGAACAAATCTTAATTTTACATAATTCACAGGGTCGGTTTCAACAGAAAACTGGGCAGGCATTTGGACTCTAAATCTTTCAATCCAAGTATCAAAGAAAGATCTACGAGTCTAGTTTCCAATGTAATAAGATTTGAATAAATCAAAGTTTTCAACAGGACTTATAGGCAGTTCAGTATCAAAAGGTCAGGTGGTGAGTTTTGTTGAATCTCGTATTTTGATGATGAAACTACTTGATATATGTTTATGATTTAATCTTCGTTTTGGAGTGACGCAGGATGCTTCGATCAGGATGAGACAATTAAAGCAGGAAAATCATGTTGTGACGAAGGAACATGTCAGAAGATTGGACGTCGGGCCGGTGGATCGGTCGACGTATCGACAGAAGGCTTCGGGCCGTGAACTCGGGCATCAGGCCAAGAAGAGCGAGTATTGTGCCAAGGATATCGGAGTTGCGGAGTCAACTGGCCGATTGGGCAATAGGCTGCAGGAGAGGACGATGCGCCGAAGAATCGGACGAAGCGTCGAGGGACCAATGACATGTCGGACAACTTGGTTAATTGCTTAGGATTAATTGTCTCGATCGAAGTTTTGTTTTGGTGTGCAGGATTAACTACGATGAGAGTAAGACAAGTAGCAGGTGTTGCGCCGGAGTCAAGATCATGATCACGTTGGGAGTTCGAGAGTTCGACGGAAGTTCGGACGGTCGTCGGAGGTTCAGCGAGAACAGATCCGAGAAGTCCAGAAGCTTGCCAAGCGAAGCTCGTCGGAACTCGCCAAGTGGATCGTCGCAAAGTCCAGGAGTATGCCGGATGTCCGCAGAAGGATCACCGAGGGTTTATCGGATGATCGACGGAAGTTCGCCGGAAACTCGCTGGAAGAAGCGATTAACGCATCGGAGCAAAGCTGCAGAAGTTGTCTTAGAGTTAATCGTAGATAGCACGATGATTAAGCTTGAAAATGGGAGGTGATCCCATTAGCTTAATCTTGGGGCAATTGGGCCCCTGAAAAGATTCAAATTGGGCCGAATGGAGCGAACCATTCGGACCCTGATTGCACCAGGCGGTGCAACCGCCCAGGCCAGGAGGTGCAACCGCCAGGGCTGCGTCTCCCAGCTAGACTGGGCGGTGCAACCGCCCCAGCCAGGCGGTGCAACCGCCTAGAGCTCAGTCTTCGAGCTAGACTGGGTGGTGCAACCTCCTCTGTCAAGAGGTAGCACCGCCAAAGCTCAAGTTTCGAGCTCTGCCAGGCGATGCAACCACCGAGCTCAGTCTTCGAGCTCTGGCAGAGAGGTGCATCAGCCTGAGCTCAGTTTCGAGCTCTGCCAGGTGATGCAACCACTGAGCTCAATCTTCGAGCTCTGGCAGAGAGGTGCATCAGCCTGAGCTCAGTTTCGAGCTCTGCCAGGTGATGCAACCACCGAGCTCAGACTTCGAGCTCTGCCAGGCGGTGCAACCACTGAGCTCAGTCTTCGAGCTCTGCCAGGCAGTGCAACCATCGAGCTCAGTCTTCGAGCTCTGGCAGAGAGGTGCAATCGCCTGAGCTCAGTCGTCGAGCTCTGCCAGGCGGTGCCACCTCTCCAGTCAAGAGGTGCAACCGCCTGATCCCAGAATTCTGGGATTTGATCGATTTGATCGTTTTGAGCTCCAAATTTGAACTGGGTTGGGGCCTATAAATACCCCACCCATTCAGCACTAAAAGGACAACAGATCCACATCGAATTCTTGATCTTTTCAGTGATTCTAAGAGCTCAAATTTGTGTAAAGTCCTAAAGTTCTCCTCCTTCTGTTCTTCAAGTCTTGAGTTGTAAAGAGAGGAGAGAAAGGATCTGTAAAGGTTGTCTCCTGAGCCTGTCAAAAGGAGAGAAACTGTAAAAGGGCAGTTAGCCTTCGCCCATTGAAGGAAGGCAGCTAGTTGACGTCGGTGACCTCGTCGGAGGAGGAAGCCAAAAGTGGAGTAGGTCAAGACTGACCGAACCACTCTAAATCTCTGGTTTGCTTTTACTTTGAGCACTTTATCATTACTGCAAACCTCCTACATTGCTACTGCCCTCTGCGCCTTTACGAACAAGTTTCTAAGCTCTGATCTTTCAGAATCTGTATTCAAATGTAAATCGTGTTTTCGTACGATCTTCACACTGCAGCTTACGCTTACATTCGGATTCCATTTATAACTGCAAATTACTTTCTACGTAAAACGCTTTTCAAGGTTCAAAACTGCTTTTAGACGCAAAACTACATTTAGACGTAAAATTACGATTAGACGTAAAACTGCGTTTAGACGCAAAACTGCGTTTAGACGTAAAACTACGTTTAGACGTAAAACTGCGTTTAGACGTAAAACTGCGTTTAGATGCAAAACTGCGTTTAGACGCAAAACTACGTTTAGACGCAAAACTGCGTTTAGACGCAAAACTGCGTTTAGACGCAAAACTGCGTTTAGACGTAAAACTGCGTTTAGACGTAAAACTGTGTTTGGACGTAAAACTGCGCTTAGACGCAAACTGCGCTTAGACGCAAACTGCGCCTAGACGCAAACTGTGTTTAGACGCAAACTGCGCTTAGACTCAAACTGCGCTTAGACGTAAACTGCACTGTGATTCTGCTTTTATATCGAAATCATTTTTTATCGGATGAACGCAGCTTTCGTTTTTAAATTGCTGTAAGATTTCCGCTGCACTAATTCACCCCCCCCCCCCCCTCTTAGTGCTCTCGATCCTAACAATTGGTATCAGAGCGGGGTATTTCTCATTTCGGATTTACACCCGAGAGAAATGACTCTTCAAGAGGGCTTTTCGGTCTTTCGTCCGCCGTTCTTTAACGGATTGGACTACACTTATTGGAAAACTCGAATGAGAGTTTTCTTGATTTCTCTAAATCTGGATTTATGGAGTATCATTGAAAATGGTTTTCAACTTCCCTCCAAACCGATGAACGAATGGTCGGATTTGGAGAAAAAGTATTTTTCTTTAAACGCAAAGGCTATGAATGCCTTATTTTGCGCTTTGGACAAAAATGAGTTCAATCGGGTTTCTTTGTGCGAAACGGCTTTCGACATTTGGCGCACTCTTGAAATCACGCACGAGGGAACTAGTAGAGTCAAAGACTCGAAAGTTAATATTTTACTGCTTGATTTCGAGCTTTTTCATATGAAACCAAGCGAAACCGTTGTTGACATGTACACCCGTTTTACGGATGTCGTCAATGGTTTAAAATCACTTGGTAAAAGCTTTTCGGATTTTCAACTCGTAAACAAGATTTTGCGTTCTCTTTCTAAAAAGTGGGATTCAAAAGTAACTGCAATACAAGAAGCTAAAAATCTAAACAACTTACCACTTGAAGAACTAATTGGTTCATTGATGACATATGAAATGGTGCACAATGCACATGATGAACATGTTGAACACAATCACCTTCCAAAGAACAGGAAGGATTTGGAACTCTGGACAAATGAATGCCACTTGAGCGATGACTCAAGTGATGAGGACAATGATGAACAAACCAACCTTCCAAAGAACAGGAAGGATTTGGGACATAGAACATTTGAAGACCACTCGAGCGTAAGCTCAAGTGATGGTGAACTTAAACTACAAATGAAACGAAAATTAAAAAGCAAAAAGAATGAAAATACTTGCTTTAAACGCAAGAAGAAGAGCAAAAATTGGGATGAATCGAGCTCCTCTGAAGACGAGAAAGTCAACAAAAGCGAGGCGGCAAACTACGCCTTACCAACCTACGACATTGAGGTAATTAAAATGCCTTTGGTTTATTTTAAAATTACTTGATGCTTTCATGATATATTTTCTTTTTTAGTTTAGAATTAATTTTCTTGAAAATTACATGTTTAAAAATAAAAATACAAAAATTATGATCATGCTGATAATTTCAAAAATGATAATATTGCATGATAAACAAATAAAATGATTTTGATCATGGTTAAGAAGTAATAATGTGTATCATGTTTGATTAACATTGTTGAATGAAATCACGTTTGATTTAAAGTAATGCATAAAGATGTAATATTAAATGGTTATTAACAATTTTATGCATGAGATTTTAAGTTATCCATGATCATGAGCTTGTTTGATCTTCTTGATTTAATTTCAAGATCTATAGCAAAAATCATGTCTGAATATATGAAAATATTAATTTCATTTTCGGATTCACTTAACAATTGATATCCTAACAATCAGATTTTCTCATACACTTATAAAAAATATTTTTCTAAAATAGATTTGATGAAATGATTCCTGCTTATAAATTCCATCTTGAAATATGAATGATAGTGTTTTTGCTTGCAAAGATTTGTTTCACATTCATATCTCCTATGATTCATGTGCAGAAAAAGAATTTATAAATCATAATACAATGAGATTTCTTTTGCAAAAATAAAGTGCTTTTGTGATTCTTTGCTAAAGAGAATAATCATAATCATGATCTTGATAATTATAACATGAAGCTCTTTATAAATCAAGATCGTTCATTATGCTCCCTACATTTATCAAAAAGGGTTTCTTCAAATGAAATGCAATTCAATGAAGTGTCATATTGATATCTTGAAACTTGGAATATTTTAAAATGTGATCTTTGATAAGAATGTTTCAAGTTGCTCTTTGTACTATATCTTTTCAAATGAATCATGAGCCTTGATATCATATATCTCATAATACAAGATTTCTTTGCCTTATGCTTATCTTAATTTGGCATATAAAGACTAAGGCATGCTTAGATGAAAAAGAATCTCTTAAAAAAATGCTTTTCCCATTTGATCGAGATTAATGATTTCATGATATTTTATGAATCTCGAAATTAATTTTAATGACTTGACTATGAACTTCAAGTTAATGATTTAATTTGAATAAGTTTTATCTAAATCATAATCTTGATCTTGCAAAATTGAAGTCACAAATAATATCTTGTGGTAGTCATGAATTGATACTCACAATATGAAAACTTTGATATTCATGACTTAAATTGGATTGAAACATTGTATGCTTAAATTAATCATTCTCCTATGTTTCAAAAATTCCTTAAATGCCTTGAAATGATTGAAATATTTAACACTTTTATGCTCTTCCCCCTACTTTCTTCTTGTTTTCAATGATAAAATGGGGAGAAGTTTTGATCATGCATGGTAGGATATAATTTGACAAAATTGATACCATCATGATATGAAACATTAATGTAATTATGAATGGTGATATGATATCATGCATGTAATACTTCAACTTATGATAATGATGCATGCAATGATAAAATATTCATGATGAAAAATTGTCTTGACATTCATAACTTGATTATTCATCATTTGTCATGATTTTGAAATCGTTCTAAAAGGAAAAGAGAACTACAAAACTGTATTCTCTCTTTCTTTTTTATAATGACAAAGGGGGAGATAGCTAGCTTGTACAAGTCAAGAAGATGCAAAAACTTGATTGCTAGCTTACCTATCTTAAGTAGCAAAGACTGCTAACTTGCTTATTTCAAGAAGAAAAACTGTCTTCTTGAACATCACTATCTTGAATATCTCAAGAAGCAAAACTTGCAATTTGCACATTGCAATAGGAAGCAAGAATCATGAGCTTACACAAGAAAGCTATCTTGCATTTGCTTTCGAAATTTTTGCTAGCTTATATATTGTGAAACTTGTATATCGTAAAAATTGCTAGCTTGTTGGTCTAAAGAGAAGCAAAAAGTTGCTATCTCAAAAGAAGCAAATGTGCTATCTTGCCTATCTCAAGAGGCAAAAATGCTAACTTGCGCATCTAGCAAAGTGAGCAAAATTTTCAAGAAGCAAGAGTTGCCTTCTTGAACATCTCTAAATTGCTAGCTTGCATGATGTAGAACTTGCTATCTTGAACATTACCAAAAGTGCTATCTTATATGCTATAAAACTTGCATATCTAAAACTTGATAGCATGAATGTTCTAAGCATGATGTAACACTTGCTAAATCTTCTAGCTACAAGATTGCATGATGATAAAACTTGATATCATGATTTTCATGCAATAAGTTGAACCAATATCACACACACTTGATTGTGGTACTTCTCCTTTTTGTTGATGACAAAGGGGGAGAAGTATGTTGATGACATGACATGTGATGCATAAGTTTATGCATATGTTCATGTTGACGTGTTGCAAGTATTCATGATGAATATTGCAATGACTTGAATTCAGTTTGAATTCAAGGTTCTATCAATATGGCATATTGATAGGGGGAGTTTATTTAAACTCCGGGAGTTAAGTTTAACTCCGTCATCAAGTAGTTGTCATCATCAAAAAGGGGGAGATTGTTGAATCTCGTATTTTGATGATGAAACTACTTGATATATGTTTATGATTTAATCTTCATTTTGGAGTGACGCTGGATGCTTCGATTAGGATGAGACAATTAAAGCAGGAAAATCATGTTGTACCGAAGGAACATGTCAGAAGATTGGACGTCGGGCCGGTGGATCGGTCGACGTATCGACAGAAGGCTTCGGGCCGTGAACTCGGGCATCGGGCCAAGAAGAGCGGGTATTGTGCCAAGGATATCGGAGTTGCGGAGTCAACTGGCCGATTGGGCAATAGGTTGCAGGAGAGGACGATGCGCCGAAGAATCGGACGAAGCGTCGAGGGACCAATGACATGTCGGACAACTTGGTTAATTGCTTAGGATTAATTGTCTCGATCGAAGTTTTGTTTTGGTGTGCAGGATTAACTACGATGAGAGTAAGACAAGCAGCAGGTGTTGCGCCGGAGTCAAGATCATGATCACGTTGGGAGTTCGAGAGTTCGACGGAAGTTCGGACGGTCGTCGGAGGTTCAGCGAGAACAGATCCAAGAAGTCCAGAAGCTTGCAAAGCGAAGCTCGTCGGAACTTGCCAAGTGGATCGTCGCAAAGTCCAGGAGTATGCCGGATGTCCGCAGAAGGATCACCGAGGGTTTATCGGATGATCGACGGAAGTTCGCCGGAAACTCGCCGGAAGAAGCGATTAACGCATCGGAGCAAAGCTGCAGAAGTTGTCTTAGAGTTAATCGTAGTTAGCACGATGATTAAGCTTGAAAATGGGAGGTGATCCCATTAGCTTAATCTTGGGGCAATTGGGCCCCGGAAAAGATTCAAATTGGGCCGAATGGAGCGAACCATTCGGACCCTGATTGCACCAGGCGGAGCAACCGCCCAGAGCTCAGTCTTCGAGCTAGACTGGGCGGTGCAACCTCCTCTGTCAAGAGGTAGCACCGCCATAGCTCAAGTTTCGAGCTCTGCCAGGCGATGCAACCACCGAGCTCAGTCTTCGAGCTCTGGCAGAGAGGTGCATCAGCCTGAGCTCAGTTTCGAGCTCTGCCAGGTGATGCAACCACTGAGCTTAGTCTTCGAGCTCTGGCAGAGAGGTGCATCAGCCTGAGCTCAGTTTCGAGCTCTGCCAGGTGATGCAACCACCGAGCTCAGACTTCGAGCTCTGCCAGGCGGTGCAACCACTGAGCTCAGTCTTCGAGCTCTGCCAGGCGGTGCAACCATCGAGCTCAGTCTTCGAGCTCTGGCAGAGAGGTGCAATCGCCTGAGCTCAGTCGTCGAGCTCTGCCAGGCGGTGCCACCTCTCCAGTCAAGAGGTGCAACCGCCTGATCCCAGAATTCTGGGATTTGATCGATTTGATCGTTTTGAGCTCCAAATTTGAACTGGGTTGGGGCCTATAAATACCCCACCCATTCAGCACTGAAAGGACAACAGATCCACACCGAATTCTTGATCTTTTCAGTGATTCTAAGAGCTCAAATTTGTGTAAAGTCCTAAAGTTCTCCTCCTTCTGTTCTTCAAGTCTTGAGTTGTAAAGAGAGGAGAGAAAGGATCTGTAAAGGTTGTCTCCTGAGCCTATCAAAAGGAGAGAAACTGTAAAAGGGCAGTTAGCCTTCGCCCATTGAAGGAAGGCAGCTAGTTGACGTCGGTGACCTCGTCGGAGGAGGAAGCCAAAAGTGGAGTAGGTCAAGACTGACCGAACCACTCTAAATCTCTGGTTTGCTTTTACTTTGAGCACTTTATCATTACTGCAAACCTCCTACATTGCTACTGCCCTCTGCGCCTTTACAAACAAGTTTCTAAGCTCTGATCTTTCAGAATCTGTATTCAAACGTAAATCGTGTTTTCGTACGATCTTCACACTGCAGCTTACGCTTACATTCGGATTCCATTTATAACTGCAAATTGCTTTCTACGTAAAACGCTTTTCAAGGTTCAAAACTGCTTTTAGACGCAAAACTACATTTAGACGTAAAATTACGTTTAGACGTAAAACTGCGTTTAGACGTAAAACTACGTTTAGACGTAAAACTGCGTTTAGACGTAAAACTGCGTTTAGACGCAAAACTGCGTTTAGACGTAAAACTGCGTTTATACGCAAAACTGCGTTTAGACGTAAAACTGCGTTTAGACGCAAAACTGCGTTTAGACGTAAAACTGCGTTTGGACGTAAAACTACGCTTAGACGCAAACTGCGCTTAGACGCAAACTGTGCTTAGACGCAAACTACGCCTAGACGCAAACTGTGTTTAGACGCAAACTGCGCTTAGACGCAAACTGCACTGTGATTCTGCTTTTATATCGAAATTGTTTTTTATCGGATGAACGCAGCTTTCGTTTTTAAATTGCTGTAAGATTTCCGCTGCACTAATTCACCCCCCCCCCCTCTTAGTGCTCTCGATACTAACAAGTTTTTATACCTACACACATACACACACAAGGGTCAATCGAACCTAGTTCATTAATGACCTTCGACCCCTTAAGTAGCCAGTCCATATCTTCCATGCAGACACTGGTCAACTTGCATGGATCGACACCGTCCTGAGCTTTCTAAGGCAACTTCGTACCCAATGGCATCGTCCCGAACTTTCCGAGAGCAAGTTCGTATCGTGCAGCATACCTTGCATGGCCTTGAACAGCATGGGAGGATGGCTTGTTAATGACCACCAACCCCTTAAGCGGTCGGCTCATATCTTCCGTGCAGACGCTAGTCGACCTACATGGATCGGCGCCGTCTCAAGCTTTTCGAGGTGGCTTCGTTCCTGATGGCATTGTCTCGAACTTTCTAGGAGCAACTCTATACTGGGCGGCATACCTTGCACGGCCTTGTACAACACGGGAGAATGGTCATGTCGTTTGAGTCCGAGGCGTCGCGTCGAAGTGATCCACCACATCGGCTTTGAAACTCCACATTAGTGCTGTCATGACTATGAACTGCTACCAAAGAGCGTGGTATCAAAATATGCCCTATCAATATGTATATATATACATAAATACATATATATATGTATAAATAAATAAATAAATATATATATATATATATATATATATATATATACATATATATATATAGATATGTATATATGTATATATGTATATATACATAAATATACATATAGTATGTATATATACATACTATATGTATATTTATGTATATATACATATGTATATATTCATATAATATATATACTATATGTATATATATATGTATAAATACATATGTATATTTATAAATATATATATATATATATATGTATATATATGTATATATGTATATATATATGTATATGTATATATATATGTATATGTATATATGTATATATATACATATATACATATATATGTATATATATGTATATATATATTTATATATATATATATATATACATATATATATATCTATATATACATATACATATCTATATATACATATACATATCTATATATACATATACATATACATATCTATATATACATATACATATATATATATATATATATATATATATATATACATATATACATATACATATAAATATATATATATATATATATATATTTACATATGTATATATATATATACATATATATAACCGCATAATTCTAAAAATAACTGTGTTTTTCCCAAATAACACTCCCATTTTGGTTTTTCACAAATAGTGTTGCTAATTAAAAAATATTTAAATCATGCTTCAAAAACGTTTTTCAACCATTAGTGTGTTTTGGTCTTTAACAATGTTTTTGGCATTTTATAATATTTTGGTCTCACAATAACAATACTATTAAGTCTATTTGAAAAATTATAAATAAGTCAAATGAAATTAAAATATACTAAAGTTCAAATATGTATTTATAATAGTTTAATAATGACATCATCATAATACATTTTTAAATTTTGACTTTTTATTGTATTTTGGTCACTACAATTAAAACACTTTTATAATCTATTTGAAAATATTGTAAATGACCCAAATGGACTCCTAACCTCAACCAAATCAACTACAAACCTAAAAATATGATATCGTAATAATTTATGAGCAATGACAACTATAGAAACATAATATGATATCATTTACAATTTTTTCTGTACCTCGATAAAAATATTATAAACACTATTAAAAAATATTATAATAGTCAGAATTGGTGAAAAATGTGCAAAAAAATTAATCGAATGAGTTGGTGTGGGGTATTTTGTGCATTTTTTTTAAATTAGGGGTATTGTTTGAAAAAAAATTATTTGAAAGTTTGGTATAGTGTTTTGACTATCACAACAAAAACACTATAAACTTACTTATAAACTTTATAAATGATCTAAATGTACTTTTAACCTCAACCAAATCAATTGCAATCATAAAAATATGATATTGTAACTGTCTACGTGTAATGACAATAAAAAAATTAATATTTCTATTATAGTATTTTTCAATAGCTTTACAATATATTTAATACCTCAATAAAAATATTACAAATGCTATTAAAAGTATTGTAAATGAGCGAAATGAAAACATTATAACAGTTCGAAACTAGTGAAAAAACTAACAGAAAATTTTGGCCAAAGAATTGGTAAGAGGTATTTTAGATAATTCTTTTGAACTAGGAACACTGTTTGAGAAAATCCAAAATGATGAATATATATATATATATATATATATAATTGCTAAAAATTATATTTTTTGTATTTATCTCCTATAAATTTAAGTTTAACATATAAATAATATTAAATCTAATGAGCTTTGTTATAGAAGCATCCGTTGATCACCCTAAGATGATTACCGCATGACTATTGAGAACAAATTAAATCACATGATCCTATTTCAGATTGAAAAAGTCAATCATTCACCATCCGTGATGAAAATTCTGAAAAGTTAAAAAAGTACTGATGATTCTTTTTTAGTATCGTAATTGATCCTCACATAAATAAATAGAGGGAATTAAGTTTAGTTTGCCAACCAATGGTAAAGAAGGGCTCCAATGTAAATTTGAGAATAACAAATAGTAAGCACTTATAATGATTTTCTTTAAATTAATAAAATTTGTATTTATCCATCTAAATTTAAATGTAGAAAAATAAAAATTGAAACAATCGCTGAATTTAAAAAGAAGGCAAATATTTTTTTCAAACTCACTGAGGCATAGTCATTAGTAGTTGATCTGAATTTATTGGATGAGTATTAACATAAGCAATCTCTTGAATCCATTCCACATCAGTTTGCCCCTTTGTAACATAAAATTCTCGCACATCACAAGCACTGACCCTTCCCCTCTTCTCATCTTCCATTTCTCAACTCTTTAACATTTACAGCAAAACTTTGCTACAGAGAAACAAGAGACAGCACATGAATCAAGAAGTATGAAGTTCTTCTGAAAAGAAAGAGTGAGTGTCTTCAATTGCCTCCGCCCCTCTATGCTCTATCTACAAAGGATTTTTGTGGAGTTGGAAGTTGCTGGCACAATTGCTACTGAAAACAAAACAAGACAAAGTCAAAAGTGGTCCTTTTGGCAGCAGGGCCCTTATGGTGTGTTGGGGGGGGGATTGGAAGCCATTCTTCTTCTGTTGCTGCTGCTGCTACTTATGGTGGGAATCCTGATGATGCTGCACAAACATTCTTCTTCGATAAGGATTTCTTCCTGCTTGTTCACCAACCCAAATGCCTCCATTGTTGCTTGCCATGAAGTTATAGTAGAGAGATCCTCCTCCTGGCCTTGAGCCATTGCTGCTGCTTGGATACTGTATCAACAAGCCAATGAGCACTTTGAGCAGCAAACAACATTATAGTTCTAATACAGGAAGCTTACTTGACTACAATTAGATGAATTGGATTGCCCTGGAATGATCTGTGACAGTGTGGATGGTTGTGGCAGGACCTTGGGCTGGGACTGGGTATAGCCATTGCTACATGGAAAGCTAATTGTAGAATCTGTTCCTTTAGGCAGCTCGAGCTTGTCCTCAAACTAGCATGAACAGAGTTCCAGAATTACTCACTGCCAAGCAAGCAGCATGATCATGTGGGTTGAGAGTGATACCTTGGATCTGGCATCATGATTCCACTCCGATACGAAGGCCATTGGAGCCCGACAATTCGTTCCGGTTGGTTCAAGACTAAGGTCAAGATTGTGTTCATGCTGGCCGGCTGACAGAATGGTGTTGTTCATAAAATTAGAGCTGCAGTGACTCTGCAAGAAGATGATCGATGCAAACAAGCAAATTGAACTCACTGGATGTGCCGAGCTCCTCCTTGTATATGCTGGGATCGAAGTTTGTCACTGCGTCCTTTCCATTGCATTTGATCGAAGCCTTGTCATAAGCTCTGAAAGCTCAAAGAAGCATCTTAGAACGCTCCATGCTCTACTCAACAGGCAGAGAATGAGATGCTGAGGGTTTCGGCATACCTAGCAGCTTCGACTTCCGTATCGAAGAGACCCAAATAAACGTATCTGTGAGGACAGGCAGGGAAGAAATTATCTTTCAGAGTAAGAAGAGCAGCAGAATGAGGAGGGAGAGCAGAAGCATTACTTTTTACCCAGAAACTGGCCCATTCTGGCCTCCCACTTTCCACACTTGTGCAAGGTCACTCCCCTGTATTTGGAGCTTCCTCTGGGATAGCTGGTGCTCTCACGTCGGAGCACATGAACGAACTCCTCCTTGGTAAGGTTGCTCATCTGCCACCAACAAGAGATTTGCTTCTGCTAAGGAGAGAGAGAAGGAGAAGACAGCACAATGGCATGATTGTCCATCTTGACGTCCATCTCTTACCTGCTCTAGATCATCCTTGTAGTCATCCAGATCGAAATTAATATCTGCGTCTAGTCCACGAAACTTGATCGCAGCTCGGTCGTACGCCCTGCATCAACATCTCTCAATCTGAGATGAAGAATCGAGCAAGAAGACCATACGAAGGGAGTGGAATTGTGTGGATCAAACCTTGCTGCTGCATGCGCAGTGTCGAATCCACCTGCAGGCACCAAAAACAAACAGCAAATCAGTCAACACCTTCCCAATCCGCAATCATGAAACAAAACGACGTCTTTCAAGCACTTCATATCTACCCAGATAAACTTGTTTCCCGCAGTCCCTGCACAGAGAAACCAAATTGAGTCACATTGTTGTGAATCCAGTGCCAAAGTTGGGATCTTTTCTAAGCTTGCGAGGTAGGGAAGAAGAGGAAGGAGCTAACCATATGTGGGATTCCCACCGCCCGGTCCTCCGGTAGAAAGTGACGCCTCGGAATTGGGAGCTCCTCGACCTCGGTCCCCTCCGGCTCTTCTTCGCGGCCTGCGACTCCTCCGTCGCCCTCTCAGTCACCACCAGCTCCGGCGCCATCCCGTCCACGTCACCCTCGGGAAAGAATTGGTGCGTCACGACGTCCGTCTCGCGCTCGGCCGAAGGAATCTCGTCGCGGCTGCCGGAGATGGAGAATCCAAAGATCTTCGTGGCGCCGGGAACCGGCTGCCCCTCGTCGGAGACCTCGATGACGACGTCAGAGGAAACAAAGTGATCGTTCTCGGTCTCCGCGGAGCCGGTCCTCGCAACGCCCCACTTCTTCTCCTCCTGCTCATCCTCCTCAGTGGCTGCCTCGTTGAGATTCCACTTCCCTCCCATCGAAAGCCCGGACCTTTAGCGATTTACGACGACAAAAACCGCACCTTTATCTTCTTCCCGCTATCAAAATCCAATCTTTATCGCCTTTCTCTCTACCTCTACCAATCTCCTAACTTAAACTTCCTTCTTCCAAATTGAAACATAGGACAGGGGAAAAGGCAGCAGGAAGGGAGGTTCGATGCTCCAAGGCAATAGCTTTACCTAACCCTACTGCCAGATAGAGATTGGCACCAGCTAAGAAGAATCTAAAGAGGAGCATTCACTAGTATATTTGGGGTTCGAAAGGGAACCGAAAGGAAACTGGTCTCAGGGAGGCAACCTTAGCAAGTGATCTTATTTAGGTGTCTACCCGTTGGTATGCTCTCTGCAGTCCCATCCTCTGCTCTCCATCTTCATATGTTTCAACCCCACCCTCCCTCCATGATTCCTGTTGGTAGCTGCTGTTACACAACAGCTCCAACATACTTTATTCTGTGATGGTGGAAAAATGGGAAAAAGGGAGGGTGGGAATTGTCACTGCATTGCTTTTGCCATCCCACATTAACCAAATCGAAAAGCATGCCACATGTGTCTCACCCGGGAAAGACCTTATACACTTTGCATGATGGTGACTGCTTACCTTCCTCCTGTCTATCAACCCTGTGTTACCATAACAATGTCAGTAGATGTTCCTGTCACATTTGAATTGATGGTAAGTTGATTTGAGTTGGATTTCCCTAATCCATCATCTCAGGTGTACTGCATTTAACAAGGTTTAGAATGCATCTGTAATCTAAAGCTTCTCAAGAGTAACAGGGAGGATTTACTTGGGCCATGATGACTAAAAATCATCATATGAAAATTAGTTTATTCGGATGTTTAATGCAATCAACTGAAAAGAAAAGGCTTACATGTGAAACAGAAATCCATTTGCTTCAGATTACAAGTCTAATCTAAAGCTTCTCAAGAGTGCCAACTCCGAAGACAGAATTGTGAAGATTGACTTGGCAGTGATGCTTAATCCATGCTTCATTAATTATGTACATGAATCGAAATTAATCGATAACAAAATGTGAGAAAAACATCTGAAAATTAGTTATAATCAGACACCTCAAATTAGCAAAGTAATCATTTTACAGGCTTCTTTTGTTAGATATCTCATTAGTGGTATGATGCACAATTAGACATGTTAATCGATTGGTACTCTCCACTACCCAAGTCCTGTTGATGAGCTCCACACTCGCATTGTTCTAACCCCCGGTATGGTATCGGCCAGTAGAAGGGATATTGAAGTTTTTGGAGGAGGACATGTTCTGGGATCTCTTTTGTTAGTTTGTTGATCTCCACCACCGAACATGTATCAGAAAATGGACAGGGGAATAAGGGGGAGAAAGAAGAAGGTGTTTCCAGGAAAGTCCAATACAAGAGTACCAGCAGTGGGTCAAGCTTCCTTTTTGGGACAAGGTGAAGATGGGGAGTCGCCATTAGATGCTGCACCGAGAAGGAAAGGGAGAGACGGCAAAAGAAAACGCTGAAAGGAGAAAGATGGATGAGCAGCATCACGTCACCATTGTGTTGTGCACTGCTTAAACTTGTCCACTAATGGAAGTGGGACGAGGGTGACATTTCTCTTACAATGACAACATCAATTCTCCACTCCCTGATTAAGGCAATGGAATGATGTTTTAAAGAACTATAGAACAACAGCTAGCCTGTAATTGATGCAAAGAAAAGAATAAAAGGTGTTTACAGGTTATGGTGTGTACGTCCAAATCCATCATCTAAACTTCTTTGAACAGTCTTAACCTGAGCTTGGAGGAAAAACTCAAGATTTTCTTGTACAAATCACTTTACTTCAATAGCAAATGCTCACTTCATCATCTACATTCGAAGCAGTGCTTAAGAATAAAAGAACTCTGTTCAATTTAGCTAAATACTGGTGATGTTGGTGATTCCCACGTTAAGTGGGGTTACTGTATTTCTGAAAATTGTAACTCTTAAATGTTTACTAAGTCTAATAGGAGAATGCAATTTAACTCCTACAAAATAATTTAGTTTGATGTGTGAAGTTTTTCCATTCATGTATTCACAACCTACGAAAAGACCAAAGTATGCAGAGATAAGGCTATATTATATATATATATATTGTCCCTCTCCGGACTTCAAAGAGGTAAAAGGGATTTTTGTATTTTTAGTGATTTCCACCTAATTTCAAGTGTTTAAGGCCACATTAAATGGGGTACTATGGTTCTGCATTTTAATTTTTAAATGTTTATTAATGCAAAGAGCAGAATGCAATTAAGCTCTTGCAAAATATATTTATTTTTTAATATGCCTATTTACCTTACGCCAAAATTAAAGAATATAAAAATCACACTATATACACTGATCCTCCCTATATAACCCATATAAAGTGTCTAACTCCCTATACACTATATACATTGGATATTTTCTTTTTTTTTATATGATAGTGATACTGCCTGATCTCAAGTATTTAAGACACATTAAATGGTGTCATTATAGTTGTGAAAATAAAGATCAAGAGGATAATACAATTTAGATCCCACAAAATAATTTATTTTTTATGTGATTTTTCTGAGACTCATTCCCTGCATCAAACCAAAGTAGTTCAGCAGCACAGCATTTTTTTTTTTTTTAACTTTGTAAACTATCATTATCATTTTAAACACTTTTAGTTTATATATGTGTTAAAAATTAAATAGCATCTGAAGCTAAATTTGAACTCTTCCTTTTTGTGGATGCTGAAAAATCAGCCACTCAAAGGATTAAGACTGAAAATCCTCTTAAAAGAAAAGTTCTATCCTTGTTGTGTTTGTCATTTTCAAGATCTAAGTTAAGAGAAATGAAATTTACATCAACAAACTCCTTTTTGGGGCGACGAATCTACATTCAATAAAAAGGTTGCTGGAAAGTCTTCAAAAAAAATGCCACACATACGAAAGCTAAAATCAGAGAACAATCTAATTGAATACATCTAACTTGTAATAGGTGAACAACCCCAACAAATTCTCTCTGAGATATCAAATCTAAGAAATAGTATGAGGAGAAGAAAGTTACACTTGATCCTTCCAACACTAATTATGATTCCAGGTTTAAAAGTGAAGAAAATGGTAAACATTATCTCAAGAATCTCTTGTAATCTAACATAAGCTCTACTTAAAATTTGAAAGCCAAGAATTCTATATCGTTTAGATATTCTCATCGTTGTCAATATTCTTACACAAAACCCCATTTGATGTTTAACATAACATTACCACTCAACTCATACAAAAGTCAAGCAGTGAGATCCATCTCATTTATGAGCGAGGGGAATTGTCGAAGCTTCAATGGTCTCTCATGTATCTGTTCTTCGAAGAAATGAGCATTTGGAAAACAGAGGAATATGTGCAGATTTTTTTTTTTTCAGATTTAGTGGATATAAATGCCTAGTAATATATTCTGTCGTAGGAGCCAATTAAATAAAATTAGATATCCGATGTATGCATATAAACATATTTTTGATACATTAGGTCTGAATGTTCTGTATTCCGTAGTCTTCTAAAACTAGACGGATATGTGCCAAAAGAAAACATTGATTAATTTTTGTTTGGTCCCTATAAATATGTGATCAAAATTAATTAATACTTTAACAACTATTTGAGAATCAACAACCTCACTATCAAATATTATCTTTCCTAATCATATATAACTTCATTGAATAACGTACTTTTATGAGGTGATAATCTTATTCTACCTTATTCTATCTAATAATTCACTATCAAATTTGTGAGGTGATTAGCCTACTTCATTAATTCACCTACTTTTGTGAGGTGATAATGTTATTCTATCTAATCATATAATAATTAATGCATGAGGGACAAAAACCTAGATCTAAATATAAACGAATTCATGAATGACATATCTAGGGTGCACAGACGGAATAATTGGATTGCAAAAGAGAGTTTATTATATAAGAACTTCATGCTTAATCTTACTGGATAGAATATCCGCAAGGAAGTCATGGTAAATATAGAGTACGATAAGTGTAAGCATCATAGATCTTTATGAGATCATCAAGATATTATACGAGGTATCCCAACAATATTTTTTTTTTTGGCCTTTACGGTTGAAAAATTGAAGAGAAAAGAACGGCTGCTTTGGAGAACATAATCCTCTGCTTAACTTCTTTATGAGCACAAGGGAGATGGATGCTAGAGACAATGTCAACAAGTGCCATTCTTTAGCCTCCATCTTTTTATCCACCTCAATATGCCATCTTTCACATGAAAGCTGCAAGCCAAAGCTACACTTCACCAACAGAAATGGAGAAGAGAAGAAAGTAGTAGCATCCCACAGTGAGCTCATCAGTTGCCCCATCCAGAAGAGGTTTAATCAAATTGGGGCAGATGATTAATGAAACATGATATGTAGCTGCTCAATGTCTGTTCAAAATATGCTCTTCCAAGTTACATATAGATATATGTATACATACACAAACAACAACCGAAGAAGATGGTTACCAGTTCTCTTAAATTTGGTGGGTGGTGTTAGTTGTAAGTTGCATAAAGACTCTCTCTGGAGAAGTCACTATAAATCCATCCATAGCTTGTCTTTGAAAGGAATGACGTATTCCCTAGATAGATCTTCTTTGGTTCTTTATCATGCCATATTAAGATTTATAAATAGGGGGACTGTAGCTATATATATATATATATATATATATATATATATATATATATATACATGTGCATCAATTCTTGCTAAGTCTAAAAATAGAATAATTGCCGTCGTAAATTTTGTACAACATATATTTCCCTTCATATATTTTTTGACATTTCAACAATCATCACCTTATTCTTATGAGACACTTTCAGCAATATGATTTCTGCTATTAATTGTAACCACAAGATTTCATTGTTTCTGGAAGAAATAAAAGTTTTGCATATAAAAAGTTTAAGAAGATTCAAGAAATGCTTGTACCCTTCTTTAATGAAACAAGCATCTTCTCCATATGTGACTACCAAACTTATTATAATAAACAAAAAATGTTCCAGAATTAAACAGAATCAGAAAGACAAAGCAATACAAGCTTTTCCTCGAGGAATAGATAACACCAAGCCTTAACTAGTCAAACTGGTAGCACAAACCTTGATCAGCTGCTTTTGACTTAAAATGGATTTTGTGTTTGGGAGACTGCAGCATATGGATGGATGCCCAAAGAAGGTATTCAATTTAATGTTCACTAGTTCAATCTTTCAAGCATATCACTGCTATTTGGGGGAGCCATTGGAAGAAGACTCGCTCATTCAATCCTTGCAATCGCTATATCTACCTTTTCTGATTGTGAAAATATGAAAATATGAGAGAGTAACAGTTGATGAAGATACACATTTTTCCTTGGGATGTAAATATTTGAGCTATTCCAAGTCACATCTAACTGCTGATTTAGTAGTTAATTACATGAGGCTATTTACTAATTAGCATAAGGAACAAATAGCCCCTGAACTGAACTTAACAGACAATCTTACGCCAACCAAATTTTTTTCACAGGCCGGCCACCGTGCAATTTGCTTAAAGAAAAGAGGGTTTTGGTGAAAGCAACAACAACCATCTATTGATAATAAAAGAATGATGCACTATTTAGACCTGGACAGTCAACTACAGTGAGTAGGAGATTAGCAAAGCAATAAGCAGTTTGACAAACAAGTGACCAGAAAAGTGCAACATCGATGCAGATCCTGACAATTGTACATACCCAGAGTAGGTGCCTCCACTATTCGTGGAAGTTCGATTTGGCGATCCTGTGTTCTTGCAAACTCCCATTGGTGCCCCAGCCTGTAGAAACCCAATATAACATAAAAGGTCAAAACAATCTATAAGCTCTGTGACTACGCTCTATGTGAAATAATCAACAAAAACTAAAATCAAGCAGAAAGATGGCAAAAGAACAGAAACATCATTGAGCTACAAGATGGATCTGGAAATTGAAATAGACAGACCTGGCAGGCAGTGATAGTACCACACCCACATAGTGCAAGTCCATTTATTCTATCTTGAATATCAAAAACACCTCCTCCGTTGCTTCTCTGCAAATATATTCTCCCGTTAGGAACACTTCCTATGAGCTTTCTTTTGGAAGTTCAATTTGGTACTACCATGTAAAAATTTACTGCAAGAAAGTTGGGCATTATATTTCCTGCTGCTCTATAACAAGCATCAACCATTTCAGCAAATCCAACTGAATGCTCCTTGCAAGCTTCATTTTGAACTGGAATTGTAGGGAAGTAGTTTTGTAAAAATAAGGATGCATATCTTGAATTCAGTGGTTGTGATTCCTTCCTATTTGGGCAAGAACCTGGTACCACTCCCGGATCTCCAGCTGCCAAAACAAATGCCAAGAAACAACACTATGGGCTTAGACGAGATTGAAATCCATGTGTGTCTAGGCAATGATATTGACAGTTAGATAAACTTAAAATACCAGGAAAAAAAAAACCTTTACAAAATGAGTAGACAATATTATGCACCACAGACAAGACTATGAAGATGGAATGCATTGGTTGCCTAAATAGTTGACCAATTATTACTAACCACATGCAAGCCTCAGAGAATCCCTAAATTCATATAGACTATTATGGAATCTACTGATTCTATCTACAGACAGTATAATGCCATGTCATAAAATTCAACCATCATTTACAAAGGAAAAAAAAGCACCAAGAACTTGTTAAGCTTGTAATTCTATTAATATCGTGGCATTAATATGCTGACAAGATGCTAGCATGACACACAATATCTGTTTGAATCATATTTCTCCTTTTCTCAGGGAATAGCTCCTCATTGAGTTCTAAACCACTGATTGTTCTGAAAAATATTATTTAGTAATACCCTTGTTCTAGAAAGAAGTTAAATGCATATGGTATATCTATTATAAATATTCATGACCATCACTCCAACAACAGTACAGAATTGGCAGATAAGCTCAACATATGTAATAAATGAATGATACTGTATGATTTCTTCTCTAGCAACTAGAACAGTGCTATGGCAGACCAACTAATCCTCAAAGTTAAATTAGTCAAAGAAACATCTGCCAATGATTTGCTAATTCAAAAGAATTATCTGAACTGAATGAAGAGTTGATGACACATAATTCTGATTTTGAATCCAGGACAGGTTGAAATTGTTAGTGGAAGATAGCTGGATAATAAACTCTTACTACAGGGAAGTATACAATGATAACCAGTAGTTTTTCTCATGAAGATCGATTTAGTTCCTTTACCCCCTATTTATTGCAAAGGATGTAAGATGGTAAACAAGGTGGTAAAGTCATCACACTAATCCAAGCTCCAAAAGTTGGTGTAACAAGGAAGTATATGATTTCACTCATGTTTTCAAAGTCAACGAAAACACAGATTATGAGAATTTATATCAATAGAGAAGCGCCAAATAAAAATGTCGTTGGTGTAGTAGAGATGGTTTCTGTGCTTGACTGGCTCAAAAATGACCAATGATACATATGATGGTTGTCAGAATCATGACTAAATGTTACCAAGTTCAAGGAATCAAGAGAGTGGCTTCTGTTGATGTAAAGTTATTACTTGAGTTGCATGATTTCCTCAGCTTCACAGCATTCACTCCAATTATATCTTTTACTTAATTCTCTTTTATCCTATCTTGTCTTTGCATCCCTTCTATCCTAATAAAAGACCATTATAGATGACAATGAATTTAAGGGAATCCAGTCCTTGAGGACGTATTATCAGCTAGGTAGGTGCAATAGTAGAATGTTGGCAGCTGTTACAGAGATAACGGCAACTGAGCTTTATGAAGCATGGCTATAGGTATACTGAAAACAAGATGTTTTTTATTGTCATTGAGTTTCAATACATTTTTCCCTCTAATCATTAACTACTAAAGGTTAAGGTATCAGAACAACTGAAGTACATTGAACTTTAAGATCATGGGTATACAGAAATTAACAAACTAATGTCACTGTGAAAATACACATCGATAAGATCAACTGGAGTGCATTGCACTATAGGGACAGACATAGTCTAAACATTTCCATCATGCCTTCCTAGAGAATTTCTCTTGTTAAATCTAATAAATAGACAGTCAAAGGGTTGCTATGAAGGATCATCTAGTTTCGCCCTTAACATAAAGGTCTCAGCTTTACAATTTCTGTTATAGTTCTTAGCTCATGCTTGAATAATCAATTTATACCACTCACATGAGAGATGCAAATTTCACATCAAAGCCTTTGTAATACAAGGCAGCTTACTTATGGGTATATAGAAGTACTGTTTAATCCTTCTCATATATAATACCTTTAAAAGCAGTGCATCTTTTGTGCGGTAAGTTTACACCTTCAGTCTTATGGCACGCCACTAGTGTAACAATGAATATATTCTCCAAAATCACCGTGGAATCCTATACTCATGCGGAGAAGAGGAACATTGAGCTTACAATGCATTTCTCTAATAAATGACTTAGTCTTGATGTATATTGTGTTCCGACTCTTATCTTTCAATCAAGGTCATTCTTGGCTAGTATCACTCGATTAGTTGTCATTTTACGAAGTTACAGATCACGAAATAAGCCATTATTGTCACCAAGGCCTTCATAACCAACGAGGAGTCTGTTATAGACAAAAAAAATCAAAGTTGAGAAGACTTGCATTGTGGTGTGAAAAAGTACAAAGCACTCGCATAATTTGCATAATAATTGTATATCAAGAGAAATAGCAGCCTACAGAACAAAAACATCATGGAGCTGATTGTAGAGTGGATTGCAGTTAAGGAGCTTTTTCCTATCCATGGATCAGGTCCCATACACAGCATCATACAAAATATAATAGATTTGACAGAATTATATGACAGGCTATATATCCTTGAAGATCCTCAAAAGCTAGAATTTAGTTCTTAATCAAAAAAATGTAAGCAAAAAAGAAACTTCCCAAGAGCTTAGAAGATTATAATACTGAAGCAGGGAGGATATAACGAATAATATAAATAAGTTGCTTGCTATTGTTCTGAGATTCTACTTTGTTATTTGAGGAACCAATCAAATCATGGTAGAAACCTATAGGAACATTAAATATTAACTATCTGATTTCAGCTAGCAAATTCTTTATGAACTTACGTTCATTCTCCACCATGTACCGCCATTGATACGCAATACCCTCATTGGCTTCCTTTGAAGCATCAGAGGTAAAGACAAGAAGCCTATGGTTCTTTGCCACCATATCTGTCACACTCGGCCAATCCATCCCATTCATGGGCATCTCTGAGACTGGATACCAGAATTTGACCAAGCCCGCATCTGTGAACAGTTTAGTCAACCCTTTGGGAGCACGCACATAATCCTCGATGATAATTGTTACAATCTCTAATGGATTCTCAGTCAAGAACTCCTCGACCTCCTTCAGAGTGTTAATTGCTGGTTCCTACAAGCGTGAATTGAATAACTCAAACAATGACATTACCACAGAAATTTATGATATCCATAGGAACGGCTGCAGAAATCAACTGACGAATGCCGTGAAGTTGTAGCACTGCCCCTGAAACGAGTGGCAGAGCCAGATATCGTTCTCAAAGTCATACATGTCCAGCATCAATCCCCTCACACCATTCTACAAGCGAACATCCAATATTGCAAGAACAGAAACAACAAGAAAGATCAAATATTGGACAAGGAAACAAAATGTCCACCAAACCACAGAGAAATCATGGCATGCTTACTCTCAATTGATTCGTGACGGTATCTTCCTGGTTGTAAAAGGTAACTCTTTGGACGCCGGTGTAGGATGGCTCGTCAACGATGGAGAAGGAATTGTGGGTCACCAGCCATGTGTACCTGTTGAAAGGCAGTCCCTTCACCTGAAACCAATTCAATCATTCAGACACCTCAACGCTTGAAGCAAAGATAAAGAAGAAGGAGAAGAGTACAAGACGTCAGAAGCAATGGAAGGAAAAGAGAGAGAAGGATGAGTACGAAGGCAGTGGGCTGGTAGGCCAGGGCCCGAACGCAGGCGGGCTGCACGTTGCCGGATGCGGGGCAGCTGCCGCAGTAGAGCCCCGCAGCGCAGTCATCAGCGGTAGAACAAGAATCAAGAAGCTACACCAGATCACAACCAAGCAATCCAGCTCAAAAACAAAGAAAACGAACTACACCACAGATCAGATAGGGAGAGAGAAGGAAAGAGGACGGATACCTGACAAGAGCGGGGCGGACAGGACGCGGCAGCGGCAGAAGAGAGGAGCAGCAGGTGGAGGAGAGGGATTGAAACAAGAAAAGGCAGAGCGGTAGACTCCATCACTCTGCTCCTCCTCACCGCTGCTGCTGCTGCTGCTTGAAACAGTAGTGGAGATTGGAACGGGAGAGGAAAGTGAGGAGAAGGACTACTTTGGTGGGAGATGAATGGAATTACCGGAGTGCCCTTCAGCCGGAGGGCACTCTGCTTTTGAGCTAATAGTTAATGGCAGTACAAGACAAGGAGTTGGTGACTGTAAAGACGTGAGACAGAGGCCGGGAAACGTGGTAAGCGTCTCTGTCCTTTCCCCTTGCGCTTCTGCATGGCTACCATGAAAGTGGAAGAATGATGGAGACTAATGTGTTGCCATCAACAACGGGTTGCAAGATATGAAGATTTTGATGAAAGACAGAAGATATAAGATATATTTTCCATTGTTATGTTGTCCCTATTTATATATGTTAGAAGGAAGGATTTTTCTCAACAGAGCAACGAGATTTTCTCGTACAGTTAGAAAAATCTTATATGCTATCATGCCCCTACAAGATGGTAATCCTATCAAGGATACCGATCTTAGATCGATGCAATACAAATAGTTTACGAACAAGAGACTTCGTGAGTGAGTCTGCTAATTGATCAGCCATATATACATTAGAAACATATAGTTGACGTCGGACAACTTAATCTCGCATGAAGTGGAAGTCGATAGCAATATGTTTCTGTTGAATCTCGGATTTTGATGATAAAATCAATTAATGAGTTTGTGATCTAATTTATGTTTTGAGTGACGCGGGACTAGCTTCGATCAAAGAGAAGTAAATTGATTAAAGCAGGAAGAATCATATTGGGCCGGAGTGAACATGTCAGAAGATTGGACGTCGGGCCGAAGGATCGGTCAACGTGTCGGTAGAAGGCTCGTGCCGTGAATTTGGGCATCGGGCCGAAAGATCGAACATTGCACTAAGGAGATCAGAAGTTACGGAAGTCAACATGCCGATTAGGCAATACGCTGAAGGAGAGGACGATACGCTAAAGGATCGGATAAGTACCGGATGAACCAATGACATACCGGACAAAGGATTCATGCTTTGGAATCATTTGTCTAAGATTGAAGTAGTTTAGGGGGCTAATTGAGTTAGCTTTTGGTATAATCATGCTAACTCAATTAGGGGCTAATTGGGCCTTAATTAGGATTGATTTGGGCTCATTGGGAGGCTCATTCAGTGATCCAAAAGTTAGGTTAAGTGGTGGAACCGCTTGTGAGTTGAAAACTCGAAAAACCCGATCTTCGAGGCTGTTAGGCGGTGGTACCGCCCAGTGACTTTGCTTCAAGCGATGATACCACCAGACTAGGTGGTGGTACTACCCAGTGTTAGGCTGTAAGTGGTGGTACCGCTCAGTGCAGGCGATGGTACTGCCCGTACCTCGAAATCTCAGGGATTTAAATTTTGGGCTCCAAATTTAAATCCATTTGGGGCCTATAAATACCCAAGCTATTCCTATATAGAATAGCAAGAATTGGGTAGTAAGGGGAAAAGAATCATTGCCGAAAAAGAGTTGAAAAAGCTTGAAAGTGTTGAGTGTTCCCCTCCATCTCTTAGAGTTTAGAGTTCATTCTAAGAGAGGTGTGAAACTTATAAAGGTTCTCTCCCGAGCTTGTCAAAAGGATAATAGAGTTGTAAGAAGGTGATTGGTCTTTACTTATTGAAAAAAGATCGTTAGTAGATGTCGGTGGTGTTGAATCTCAGACTTTGATGATGAAATCAATTGATAAATTATTTGACCTAATCTATGTGTTGAGATAAGTGTGTAGGATTAACTACGATAGTGATAAGGCGTAAAGCAGATGATGGGCCGGAGTCGAAGATTCGGATGATATACCGGGAGCTCGCCGAGAGCTCATCTAAAGATCACCGAGAGTTCGTTGCTGAAAGCTCGTTGGGACATCGCCGAAAGTTCGTCGGAAGATCGCCGAAAGTTCGTCGGGAGTTCGTCGGAAGCGCGCTAGAAGACTCGCCGAGAAGTTCGCCGAGGGAAAGATCGACATACCGGACTAATTGCTTGTCTTAATCATAGTTAGAACTATAAATTTAGTTAAGATTGGGAGGTGATCCCACTAACTAAATTAGGGGCCAACTAGGCCCTTCACAAGGCTGAATTAGGTCGGATTGGATAGCCAATTCAGCATCTGAATTCATGGCCGGCGGTGGCATCACCTGGTGACCTAGTCTCCCAGGTGGTCTGGGTGGTGGTACCGCCCAGACTAGGCAGTGGTACCACCCAGACTGGGTGGTGGTATCACCAATAGTTAATACTACCAGCGGTGGTACCACCCCTATCAAGCGATAGTACCGCCAGAGCTCGGTCTCCGAGCTCTATTAGGTGATCGTACCACCCAGACTGGGTGGTGGTACCGCCTAGTCTCAGGTGTCAAGTAGTGGTACCGTTAGTACCCCGAAAATCTTGGATGAGACACTTTTTGACTCCATTTTTGAAACCATTGGGGCCTATAAATACCTCATCCTTTTCTGCATGAAAGGGTAACTAAGTGCTATTATATGTGTGAAAAACTCTAAGTGTTTGGAGTACGAAAAGTGTTGTAAAAATGAGAAGAGCTCTCCTCCTCCCTCTCTTAGCCTTGTAACCATCCAAGAAAGAGGAGTACGACTTGTAAAGGTTGTCTCCTAAACCCGATAAAAGGAGAAAGAGCTGTAAAAGATGGTTGGTCTTTGTCTATTGAAGAAAGGCCTTTAGTGGACGCCGGTGACCTCGACGGAGGAGGAATCCGAAGTGGATATAGGCCTCATTCACCGAACCACTCTAAATTCTGGTTTGCTTTTCCTTTTGTGCAATTTACTTTACTATAAACCTCCTCTCTTAGTGCTACTCTTGATCCTAACAATTGGTATCAGAGTAAGGTTCACTCTCATTTGGTTTAAAATCCAAGAGAGATGGCATTTGCCGATAACCAAGAGGGTTATTCAATTGCACGTTCGCCCATGTTCAATGGGACGGATTACACATATTGGAAGACTAGAATGAGGATCTTATTAATTTCAATAGATTTTGAATTATAAAAAATTATAGAAAATAGGTTTCAAAAGTCTTCTCTTCCAATGAATGATTGGAATGAGTTAGAGAAGAAGACTTTCACTTTAAACGCCAAGGCTATGAATGTCTTGTTTTGTACCTTAGATAAAAACAGGTTCAATCATGTGTCCATTTGTGAAATGACTTTTGATATTTATCACACACTCAAAGTGACTCATGAAGGCACTAGTAGAGTGAATGAGTCAAAAATTAATCTTTTAGTGCATACTTATGAGTTGTTTCGGATGAAACCGAGTGAGACTATTGGAGACATATACACCCGATTTACGGATGTCGTCAATGGTCTAAAAGGACTAGGTAAAGGTTTATCGGATTTTGAACTTGTTAATAAAATTTTAAGATCCCTTCCAAAGAGTTGGGACCCTAAAGTCACGGTCATTCAAGAGGCCAAAGACCTAAATAACTTTCCTCTTGAAGAACTAATTTGGTCACTAATGACCTATGAGATGACTTATAATGCTCATGAAGAGCTTGAGAACAACATTCCAAAGAACAGGAAGGATATGACACTAAAAACTCAAAAAGACCACTTGAAAGAAAATTCAAGTGATGAGGACCTTGATGATGACTTTGCTCTCTTAACAAGAAAGTTTAAAAAATTTATAAAAAGGAATAAATTTAAATATGATACAAAAAATAAATTTAAACTTAAAAAAGAACAAGTAATATGTTACGAATGCAAGAAGCCGGGACATTACAAGAGCGAATGTCCCCTAGCCAAGAAGAAGCAACCAAAGAAGAAGAAGGCTCTTAAAGCAACATGGGATGACTCAAGTTCATCCGAAGAAGAGGAGCTAACCAACACCGAGCAAGTTGTTCACTATGCGCTAATGGCTATTGGAGATGAGGTGAGTCATTCATTTGATGCAAATTTATCCTTTGATGAACTATTAAATGCTTTTCATGATTTATTTGATAAATATAAATTAATTAGTAAAAATATAAATTATTGAAAAAAAAGCATGCTTCTCTTGTTAGTGATTTCGATAGATTAAAAGTTGAGCACAATGATAGTTTAGCTCCATGCACGAAATGTGATGAACTAGAAATACTTCAAAAAGAAAACTTGCTACTCAAAGAAACCTTAGAAAAATTTGAGGTTGGTAATGTTGAATCTCGGATTTTGATGATATAATCAATTGGTGGGTGAATTGATCTAATCCATATTATTGAGTTAAGTGTGCAGGATTAACTACGATAACCAGAAAACATAAAGCAAGGATACCGGAGTCGAGCTCGATGGACGTTTAAGAGACCGAAGAATCATCGGAGATGCTGCCGGAACCATCCGAGAAGAAATCGGGAACGTGTCGGAAGTTCGCCGAAGGAATCGTCGGAGGCTCGCGGAGATCACCGAGAAGGCTCGGCTACTCGTTAAAGTCATCACAAAGATTGGGAGCTTGCAGGGAGTCCGTCGGAAGAAGTTCGTCGGAAAGCTCGCCGGAACAAGACTCGACGTTCGCGGTTGAAAATTTGCTTAGGATGTGTTTTGGTTATGTAGTCCACTTGTAATTAGGATTAGGATTAAGAGATAATCCTATATCCTGGTTAGGGGCCAACTGGGCCCAAAGTCAGAGTTGGTTTAGGCTAAAAATTAAGCTAAACCAGCGAACTAGAGAGCCAAGATTGAAGCCCAACTAGTGGCTGAAAACACTGTAGTTGGGCTGAAATCACTGTAGGCGGTGGCACCGCCTAGTTGGGCGGTGGAACCGCCCAGCACCCGAGTGCTGGGCGGTGACACCTCCTTGGCTGGGCGGTTGCACCGTCCAGTACCCGAGTGCTGGGCGGTGGCACCGCCTGGCTGGGCGGTGGAACCGCCAGCACCGGGAACCCTAAAAGAAGTCAAATTTTGAAACCCAAAATTTGAATCCTCTTGAGGCCTATAAATACCCCTCAAATCTCAGCTGAGGTTACAACTTTTGAGAAGCATTTTGATTGAGAGAAAAGTCTTAGAAAGTCTTAGCAAGTCTTGTTTTCAATTTGCTAGAGAGTTCTCCTCCTTCTTTCTTATTGAAAATTTGTAAGAGGTTGAGCTGCTTGTAAAAGGTTGTAAGAGGGGTGTTTACCCTTCCATTTCAAGAGACTTGCTAGTGGAAGGTGGGAGCCTCATCGAAGAGGGGCCTCGCAAGTGGAGTAGGTCATTTGACCGAACCACTCTAAAAATCGGCGTAATCTCTGGTTTGCTCTTTATTATTGTCATTTACATTACTGCAAATCTTCTTACTGCTTTAGTTCCTTATTACTCTTATTGCGCAACTTCAAGAATACGCCTTCAAGTTAAATTTCTCAAGTTTCGTTCTTAACGTACGAAAGATTTTGATTAAAATCGAAGTTTTTATCCGCTGCACTAATTCACCCCCCCCCCTCTTAGTGCCGCTCCGATCCTAACAAGTGGTATCAGAGCGAGGTTATCTCTTATATTTGGTTTAATACCCAAGAGAGATGGCTTACTCCGGCATGCAAGAGGGCCATTCTATTGCACGACCACCTTTGTTTAATGGGTCGGATTACACATATTGGAAGACTCGCATGAGAATCTTCCTCATTTCTATGGACTTTGAGCTTTGGTCTATTGTCGAGAATGGATTTCAAAAATCTTCTCTTCCGATGAGCGAATGGAATGAATCGGAGAAGAAGGTTTTTGCTTTAAATGCAAAGGCTATGAATGCCTTGTTTTGTGCACTAGACAAAAACGAATTTAATCGTGTTTCAATGTGTGATTCGGCTTTTGATATTTGGAGAACTCTTGAGGTCACTCATGAAGGCACTAGCCGAGTGAAAGAGTCCAAAATCAACATCCTTGTGCACTCTTACGAACTTTTCCGAATGAAACCAAGTGAGTCCATCGGAGACATGTACACCCGGTTTACGGATGTCATCAATGGACTCAAAGCTCTTGGTAAAGATTTTACTAACTTTGAACTAGTAACTAAAATCTTAAGATCCCTCCCTAAAAGTTGGGATCCAAAAGTTACGGCCATTCAAGAGGCCAAAGACCTTAAAGCATTCCCTCTTGAAGAACTTATTGGGTCTCTAATGACCTACGAAATGACATGTCAAGCTCATGACGAGCTCGAGAACCCCCTTCCAAAGAACAGGAAGGATATGGCACTCAAATCACAAGAAGACCACTTGAAAGGAACATCAAGTGATGAGGACAGTGACAATGACATTGCACTTTTGACTCAAAAGTTTAAAAAATATTTAAGAAAGAACAGATTTAAAAATAATACAAAAAATAAATTTGAACAAAAGAAAGACCAAGTGATTTGCTATGAATGCAAAAAACCGGGACACTACAAGAACGATTGTCCTCAAGCCAAAAAGAGGACATCAAAGAAGAAGGCGTTCAAGGCAACGTGGGATGATTCAAGTGCATCCGAAGAAGAGGAGTCCAACACCGAGCAAGTTGCTCATTATGCGCTAATGGCGTTAGGAGAAGAGGTATGTGATTTATTTAATGAAGATTTATCTTTTGAAGAACTGTCTATCGCTTTTCATGAATTATTTGATGAATGTAGAACTGTTAGCAAGAAGTTAAGTATCTTAAAGAAAGAGCATGCTTTGCTACAAGATAAGTTTGATAGTCTTCAAACTCCTCCATGCTCTAAGTGTGAGCACTTAGAAGCAATAAAAAATGAAAATATGCTTCTTAAGGAAACCTTAAACAAGTTTAAGGTTGGTAGCAAAGGATTAGATATGATCCTTGCAAACAAGGGTCACATCGCAAATAGAAATGGAATTGGATTTGTAAAAGGATTACATCAAAATCCCACCACTTTCGTAAAAGGACCTACATTACATGTTTCCTCTTATGTGAAATGCAACTTTTGTTGCAAATCCGGACATATTGCCTACAAATGCCCATTTAGGAAAATTAGTTCACAAAAATTAATATGGGTTCCTAAAGGAACTATAAAGAATTCAATCATAAATAACAAAGTTAGTGGGTCAATTTTTGAGGCACCCAAAATCAAATGGGTACCTAAAAATCATCCTCTTTTGTAGACAAACCCACAAGCTAGGAGCAAGAGATGGTATCTCGATAGTGGATGCTCAAGACATATGACTGGAGATCCATCTCATTTCTCTATGCTCACTAGCAAAGAAGAAGGGTACGTTACCTTCGGAGACAACAACAAGGGCAAAATCATTGGCAAGGGAACTATTGGTAACAAATTTAATTTTTCCATTGATGATGTCTTACTAGTTGATGGATTGAAACATAATCTCTTGAGTATTAGTCAACTATGCGATAAAGGTTACATCGTTAGATTTGAATCAAATATGTGCATTATTGAAAAACCAAATCATAACATGACTATGATTGCTTTAAAACAAAATAATGTCTATACCATCAATCTTGATGAACTAAGTAATGAAATGTGCTTCTCCGCCGTAAATGATGATGCTTGGCTTTGGCATAGGAGATTAGGCCATGCAAGCATGAAAACAATATCTAAGATCTCATCTCAAGAATTAGTACGAGGAATTCCAAATATAAAGTTTATTAAGGACAAAGTATGCGATGCATGTCAACTAGGCAAACAAATAAAAACAAGCTTCAAACCAAAAAATCAAATTAGCACTACTAGACCATTACAATTGATCCATTTGGACTTATTTGGACCAATTGATACAACAAGTCTAGGTGGAAGCAAATATGCCTTTGTGATTGTGGATGACTACTCTAGATACACTTGGACCTATTTCTTAGCTCACAAAAGTGATTGCTTCAAGTGTTTCTCTAAATTTTGTAAACTCACTCAAAACGAAAAAGGCTTCATGATTTCATCAATTCGGAGTGATCACGGTGGTGAATTCCAAAACCGTGACTTTCAAAAATTTTGCGAAAGTAATGGGTACAATCACAACTTCTCAACTCCAAGAAATCCTCAACAAAATGGAGTAGTTGAAAGGAAAAATAGAAACCTACAAGAAATGGCAAGAACTATGTTGAATGAACATAGTTTACCTAAGTACTTTTGGGCCGAAGCCGTAAATACGGCTTGCTACATCATGAATAGAGTCCTAATAAGACCATCCTTATCCAAAACTCCCTATGAATTATGGAATAACAAAAAACCAAACATCTCCTATTTTAAAGTTTTTGGTTGTAAATGCTTTATTTTAAATGAAAAGGATGCTTTAGGAAAATTTGATGCTAAATCCGATGAAGGCATCTTTCTTGGTTACTCTTCCGTTTCTAAAGCTTTTCGGGTTTTTAATAAAAGAACTTTAGTAATTGAAGAGTCTATTCATGTAGTTTTTAATGAAATTTCCGATTTAAAGAAAAATGATTTTGATGATGATCTTGGTTTTGATAATTTGAATTTAAATGAACCCTCTCCTCAAAATAGCCATTTGAATGCATCTTCTTCCGAAATTTCTTTACCAAAAGAATGGAAGTATGTAGATGCTCATCCAAAAGAGCAAATTATAGGAGATACATCAAAAGGGGTTCAAACTCGTTCTTCTTTCAAAAATTTCTGTGCTAACGCCGCTTTCCTTTCTCAAATTGAACCTAAATGCATTGATGAAGCCTTAAAAGATGATTTTTGGATCATTGCAATGCAAGAAGAATTGAACCAATTTGAGAGGAATGAGGTATGGAAGCTTGTTCCTAGACCAAGTGACCACTTAGTCATAGGTACTAAGTGGGTCTTTAGAAACAAGCAAGACGAAAATGGTATCGTGGTTAGAAACAAGGCTAGATTAGTGGCCAAAGGTTTCAACCAAGAAGAAGGTATCGATTACGATGAAACCTTCGCTCCCGTGGCTCGATTAGAAGCCATAAGGATGCTCCTTGCCTATGCTAGTAGTAATAATTTTAAACTATTTCAAATGGATGTTAAAAGTGCTTTCTTGAATGGTTTTATTTCCGAAGAAGTATTTGTCGAACAACCTCCCGGATTTGAAAATTCTCTTCTTCCTAATCATGTATTCAAATTGACTAAAGCTCTCTATGGCTTAAAACAAGCTCCTAGAGCTTGGTATGAAAGGCTTAGTTCCTTTCTTATTTTAAATAATTTTACCAAAGGCAAGGTTGATACTACATTGTTTATTAAACATTTTGAAAATAATTTTCTTATTGTGCAAATTTATGTTGACGATATTGTGTTTGGCTCTTCGGATGAATCCCTATGTGAATCATTTGCCAAATGTATGAGTCTTGAATTTGAAATGAGTTTAATGGGTGAATTAACTTTCTTTTTGGGATTACAAATCAAACAACTTAGTGATGGTATATTTCTTAACCAATCCAAATATACATTAGAATTGTTAAAACGATTTAACATGGATAATTCAAAAGCAATAAACACCCCTATGAGTACTACGACTAAGTTAGATATGGATGAAAATGGTGAAAGTTTCGATCAAAAAACATATAGGGGAATGATAGGTAGTCTACTCTACCTCACTGCGACTAGACCAGATATTATGTTTAGTGTAGGACTTTGCGCTAGGTTTCAATCTAATCCTAAATTATCTCATCTTAAGAGTGTTAAAAGAATATTTAGATATCTCAAAGGAACTCCAAATTTAGGATTGTGGTATCCAAAATCTGAAAAATTCGATCTAATAGCTTATGCAGATGCCGATTTTGGCGGATACAGGATAGATAGAAAAAGTACATCCGGAACATGCCAATTTTTAGGACATGCACTTGTTTCTTGGACTTCTAAGAAACAAAATTCAGTCGCACTATCTACGGCGGAAGCCGAATACATTGCTGCAAGTGCATGTTGTGCACAAGTAATTTGGATGAAAAATACATTAGAAGACTATGGAATTCACTTTAAAAATATTCCCATAAAATGTGATAATACTAGTGCCATATGCCTTACTAAAAATCCAATTCAGCACTCTAGAACTAAGCACATCGACGTTAGGCATCATTTCATACGCAATCATGTTTTTAACAATGATGTTATTCTAGAATTCATTGACACAAAGCATCAATTAGCAGATATATTTACAAAAGCTTTGAATGAAGACCAATTTGAATTCATTAGAAGGGAATTAGGTATGTTAAATTGTCCCTAAACAATAAACTTGTTTGATTGGATTTTCCGTAAAGTTTTTTATCTTCTTTCCATCTCTCATTCTCCTTCAAATTCCATATGACATGTTGTGAAATCTCGAAATCGACTTTGATGACTTGATTATGAATTTCAAGTTAGCGATTTGATTTAAATAAGTTTTATCTAAATCATAATCTTGATCTTGCAAAATTGGAATCACAAATAATATCTCTTGGCATTCATGAGTTGATACTTACAAATATGAAAGTATTGGCATTCATGACTTGAATTTGATTGAAACATTGTATGCTTAAATTCATCATTCTCCTATGTTTCAAAAATTCTTTAAATGCCTTATGTGATGATTAAAAAGTAATGTTGAGATTTTCATGAATTTGACGATTTGAATGAGTTTGTATTCGAATTATGATCTTGACTTCGTGAAATTACTACTTGAATTTTTTATCCCAATCTCTCTCTTATACATCTACAATTTCTATTATTCATAGAAAGAAGAGATTAGATAATATGAATGCATGCTGAATTTTCCTCTAAAATGAACTCTGCGTAAATATTTTTGCATACTTAATTTTCAATGATAAAATCGTTGTATGACAAAATATGTGCTTCAAGTCTCATTTTCCTTTTTGTTGATGACAAAGGGGGAGAAGTGATGACTTATATGACATGACTAATATGAATTACAAAAACTTGTGTGATATGAATGTCTTATATGACTTGCAAATCCTTGAAAATATCACAAGATTGATATCATGAAATTTATATTGAAAATCTTTATCTTCTGTGTGATATGAATGTCTTATATGACTTGCAAATCCTTGAAAATATCACAAGATTGATAACATGAAATTTATATTGAAAATCTTTATCTTCTATCGTAGCAAAATTCGTCCCGTATCATTTAACTTATGATTTTCATCGAAGTTTCGTACTTACTATTGTTTAATGAGGATAACGATAAAGTTCTACGATTAGAACTTATCGGGTTATGCTTGAATCCAATGGGATGGAATTCAAGTGTTTTTTTTTTTTTTTTATCTTCTCATAATATGGCATATAGATAGGGGGAGTTATGTTTAACTCCGTCATCAATTGATTGTCATCATCAAAAAGGGGGAGATTGTTGAATCTCGGATTTTGATGATATAATCAATTGGTGGGTGAATTGATCTAATCCATATTATTGAGTTAAGTGTGCAGGATTAACTACGATAACCAGAAAACATAAAGCAAGGATACCGGAGTCGAGCTCGATGGACGTTTAAGAGACCGAAGAATCATCGGAGATGCTGCCGGAACCATCCGAGAAGAAATCGGGAACGTGTCGGAAGTTCGCCGAAGGAATCGTCGGAGGCTCGCGGAGATCACCGAGAAGGCTCGGCTACTCGTTAAAGTCATCACAAAGATTGGGAGCTTGCAGGGAGTCCGTCGGAAGAAGTTCGTCGGAAAGCTCGCCGGAACAAGACTCGACGTTCGCGGTTGAAAATTTGCTTAGGATGTGTTTTGGTTATGTAGTCCACTTGTAATTAGGATTAGGATTAAGAGATAATCCTATATCCTGGTTAGGGGCCAACTGGGCCCAAAGTCAGAGTTGGTTTAGGCTAAAAATTAAGCTAAACCAGCGAACTAGAGAGCCAAGATTGAAGCCCAACTAGTGGCTGAAAACACTGTAGTTGGGCTGAAATCACTGTAGGCGGTGGCACCGCCTAGTTGGGCGGTGGAACCGCCCAGCACCCGAGTGCTGGGCGGTGACACCTCCTTGGCTGGGCGGTTGCACCGTCCAGTACCCGAGTGCTGGGCGGTGGCACCGCCTGGCTGGGCGGTGGAACCGCCAGCACCGGGAACCCTAAAAGAAGTCAAATTTTGAAACCCAAAATTTGAATCCTCTTGAGGCCTATAAATACCCCTCAAATCTCAGCTGAGGTTACAACTTTTGAGAAGCATTTTGATTGAGAGAAAAGTCTTAGAAAGTCTTAGCAAGTCTTGTTTTCAATTTGCTAGAGAGTTCTCCTCCTTCTTTCTTATTGAAAATTTGTAAGAGGTTGAGCTGCTTGTAAAAGGTTGTAAGAGGGGTGTTTACCCTTCCATTTCAAGAGACTTGCTAGTGGAAGGTGGGAGCCTCATCGAAGAGGGGCCTCGCAAGTGGAGTAGGTCATTTGACCGAACCACTCTAAAAATCGGCGTAATCTCTGGTTTGCTCTTTATTATTGTCATTTACATTACTGCAAATCTTCTTACTGCTTTAGTTCCTTATTACTCTTATTGCGCAACTTCAAGAATACGCCTTCAAGTTAAATTTCTCAAGTTTCGTTCTTAACGTACGAAAGATTTTGATTAAAATCGAAGTTTTTATCCGCTGCACTAATTCACCCCCCCCCCTCTTAGTGCCGCTCCGATCCTAACAGGTAACAAGTCCTTGAACATGATTTTTGCCAATAAGAGTCACACTCATAGAAAAGACGGAATCGGATTTGTGAGTAGCTCTCACCAAAATCCAACCACCTTTATTAAAGGCCCTACTTTGCATGTTTCACCTCGAAACAAATATAACTTTTGTTACAAATTTGAGCATGTAGCTTATCATTGTCCATTTAAGAAATGTAGTCCACACAAATTCATTTGGGTTCCTAAAAGAACCATAAATAACTTGATACAAAATGATAAGTTAAGCCGATCGATTTTGAGGCACCCAAGGTCAAATGGGTATTAGGAACGAGTTGGCACTAAGAGGGGGAGAATTAGTGCAGCGGATAAAAGTTTTGATTTTGAAAAACTCTAAAAAACTTCATACGATAAAAAATCGTATCGTAAATATACTTGACTTGAAAGCCTATGGAAGCGTAATGAATAAGTAAAGCAGTTTACAATATGTAAATGACAATAATAGAAATACAAACCATAGAAAAACACGTCAATTTTATAGTGGTTCAGTCATCCGACCTACATCCACTCCCGATACCTCCTCCAATGAGGTCACCGATTTCCACTATTGATCTTTCTTGAAGGGCAAAGATCAATCATCCCTTTACATAACTTTCATAAGTGGCTCACTCTCCTTTTACAAACTTTCACACTTAGAAATGATAGAGGTGAACTCTCAACTTTTACAAGCTATTTCATTATAGTTTCAGATCAGTTCTTATCACTTCTCTTGCTATACTAGCTGAGAAGTAAGGGGTATTTATAGCTCTCAATTGGCTTCAAAATTACAGCAAAAAAAAGTCTCAACCCGGGTTTTCCGGGTCCTGGCGGTACCACCGCCTACAGTACTAACACTGGGCGGTACCACCGCTCAGTCTGGCGATACTACTGCCTAATATAGTCTGGGAGACTATGTCTGGGCAATACCACTGCTTGACATAGTCTTGAAGACTATGTCTAGGCGGTACCACGGCTTAGTCTAGTGGTGCCACCACTTGACACAATCTTGAAGATTGTGTCTAAGCGGTGCCACCACCAAGTCTGGGCAGTGCCATTGCTAGACCCTACTACAGGACTCTGAATGAGCCAAATAATAAGCCTAATTTAGCCCTGATTTAGGCCCAATTGACCCCTAATTGAGTTAGCATTATTTTCACCCAAATACTGACTCAATTAGACCTAAACTAACTCGATCTAGACAAATTATTACAAGCATGAATCCTATATTATTCGGCATGTCATTGGTTCATTCGGTGCTTTGTCCAATTATTCGACGCTTCATATGATCTTTTGGCGCATCGTCCACTCTTGCGGTCTATTGCCCAATCAGCATGTTGACCTCTGCAACTCCGATCTTCTTAGCGTAATGTCCACTCTTCTTGGCTCAATACCCTAACTCATGGCACGAAGCCTTCTACTGATACGTCAACCGATTCTTTGGTTCGACATCCAATCTTCTAACATGTTTATTCTGGCCCAACATCTGATTTCTCCTACTTTAATCAATTTACCTCTCATTAATCGAAGCTAGTCCTATATTACTTAAACATACAGATCAAATCATAAACACTTATCAATTGGTTTCATCATCAAAATATGAGATTTAATAATGGGTACCTAAAAATCATCCTTTTTTGTAGAAACATATATCATCACAAGCTAGAAGCAAGAGATGGTACCTTGATAGTGGATGCTCAAGGTATAAGATCGGAGATCCATCTCAATTCTCTAAGCTCACTAGCTTAGACGAAGAATATGTCACATTCGGAGACAACAACAAGGGTAAAATCATTGGCAAAGGAACCATAGGTAACAAATCCAACCTTTTTATTGAAGATGTGTTATTGGTTGATGGCTTAAAGCATAACCTTTTGAGCATTAGTCAATTGTGTGATAAAGGATATATTGTTAGATTTGAATCTAATGCTTGTATTATAGAAAAACCACACAAAAACACATCTATGATTACCTTAAAATAAAATAATGTATACACTATCAACATTGATGATCTTTGTAATGAAATATGTTTTTCAGTTTTAAATGACGATGCTTGGCTTTGGCATAGGAGATTAGGACATGCTAGCATGAAACTAATCTCTCAAATCTCATCTAAAGAACTTGTGAGAGGAATTCCTCATATTAAGTTCATTAAAGACAATGTGTGTGATGCATGTCAACTAGGAAAACAAATAAAAGGTAGTTTCAAACCAAAGAACCAAATAAGCACCTCTAGACCATTGCAATTGATCCATATGGACTTGTTCGGACCAATTTCTACATCAAGCCTAGGAGGTAGCAAATACGCCTTTGTTATTGTGGATGATTATAGTAGATACATATGGACTTACTTTTTAGCACACAAAAGTGATTGCTTTAGGTATTTCTCTAAGTTAATGATTTCGTCAATTCGAAGTGATCACGGTGGTAAATTTCAAAATCATGATTTCCAAGACTTTTGTGAATCTAATGGATATAACCATAATTTCTCTACTCCGAGAAATCCTTAACAAAATGGAGTAGTAGAAAGGAAAAATAAAAACTTACAAGAAATGACAAGAATCATGTTAAACGAACATAACCTACCCAAATATTTTTGGGCCGAAGCCATAAATATGACATGCTATGTTATGAATAGGGTTCTAGTAAGACCACTACTTTCCAAAACTCTTTATGAGTTGTGGAACAATAAAAAATCCAATGTTTCATACTTTAAAGTTTTCGGGTGTAAATGTTTTATTTTGAATGAAAAAGATACCTTAGGAAAATTTGATGTAAAGTCCGATGAAAAGATTTTTCTTGGTTATTCTTCTATCTCTAAGGCCTTTCGTATTTTTAATAAAAAAACTTTAATTATAGAAGAGTCTATTCATGTTATTTTTAATGAAGTTTCCGAAGTCAAGAAAAAAAGTTTGATGATGATCTTAATTTTGATGCTTTGAATTTAAATAAAATCCTTTCTCCATCTAGCAACTTGGATGCATCTTCTTCCGAAACATCCTTACCTAAGGAATGTAAGTATGTAGATGCTCATCCTAAGGAGCTAATTATTGGAGATACATCAAAAGGTGTTCAAACTCATTCTTATCTTAAGAATTTCTCTACAAATGCTGCTTTTCTCTCCCAAATTGAACCTAAATGCATTAACGAGGCCTTGAAAGATGATTCATAGGTCAATGCAATACAAGAAGAGTTAAATTAATTTGAGAGAAATGAGGTATGGAAGGTTGTTCCGAGGCCAAATGACCATTTAGTTATTAGTACTAAATGGGTCTTTAGAAATAAGCAAGATGAACTTGGTATCATGGTTAGAAAGAATACTAGATTAGTGGCCAAGGGTTTCAACTAAGAAGAATGTATCGATTATGAAGAAACCTTCACTCCTATGGCACGATTAGAAGCCATAAGGATGCTCCTTGCCTATGCTAGTAGTAATAATTTTAAGTTGTTTCAAATGGATGTTAAGATTGCTTTTCTTAATGGCTTTATTTCTGAAGAAGTTTATGTTGAACAACCTCCTGGATTTAAGAATGATAATCTCCATAATCTTGTGTTTAAATTAACTAAAGCTTTCTATGGATTGAAACAAGCCCCAAGGGCTTGGTATGAGAGACTTAGCTCCTTTCTTATTCAAAGTAATTTCTCTAAAGGTAAGGTTGATACTACATTGTTTATTAAAAATTTTAAAAATGATTTTCTTATTATTCAAATTTATGTCGATGACATTATTTTTTGTTCTACAAATGAATCTCTATGTGAATCATTTGCTAAAAGTATGAGCCTAGAATTTGAAATGAGCCTAATGGGGAAACTAACCTTCTTTTTAGGCTTACAAATCAAACAACTTAATGATGGTATTTTTATTATTCAAACAAAATATGTATTAAACTTGCTAAAATGATTTAATATGGATAGTTCAAAAGCTATCAATACTCCTATGAGTACCTCCACTAAGTTAAACATTGACAAAAGTGGAGAAAGATTTAATAAAAAAGCTTATAGGGGTATGATAGGTAGTTTATTATACCTCCCCGCAACTAGACCGGACATCATGTTTAGCATAGGACTTTGTGCTAGATTTCAATCTAATCCTAAACTATCTCATCTTAAAGCAGTCAAAAGAATACTTAGATATCTTAAAGGAACCACAAATCTAGGATTATGGTATCCAAAATCTGAGAACTTTGAACTAATTGCTTATGCTGATGCGGATTTTGCTAAATGTAGAATAGATAGAAAAAGCATATCTAGAACGTGTTAATTTTTAGGACACAAGTCTCTTGGTCCTCCAAGAAACAAAACTCGGTTGCACTATCTACAACCGAAGCCGAATACATTGCGACTAGTGCTTGTTGTGCACAAGTTGTATGGATGAGAAATATATTAGAAGATTATAAAATTTATCTTAAGAATATTCCTATAAAATGTGACAATACAAGTATAATATGTTTAACAAAAAAATCCTATTCAATACTCTAGAACTAAACACATTGATATTAGGCATCACTTTATACGAGATCTTATTAATAATCATGATGTAATCTTAGAGTTTATTGATACGAAACATCAATTGGTCGATATCTTTACAAAACCCTTAAATGAAGAACAATTTGATTTTATTAGAAGGGAATTATGAATGTTAAATTGTCCGAATGCATGAATTTGTTAAATTTTATTTTTGGACCTTCTTGATTTTCTATTTTACAAGATCATTCACTTGAATCATGAACTTGTGCTATGCATTTTTTTTTTTTCATATGAGTTTTATATGATGTTTGACTATGAATCTTCTCCTCTTATGATGCGAATTTTATATGATGATGTGTATGTAAATGAGTATGTGTACTTCACAATGATAAAAAATCTTGCACACTGCGAGATTGAAATCACCCAATGTCAGCACCACATCACATCACAATGCGATCAGTGCTCACTGCCTATAGGAGGTGGCAACGCCCAGCTGGCAGTAGCACCGCCAATTGTCACGAGTGGTAGGTGGTTGCACCGCCTAGCTGGCGGTGGCACCGCCCACAACCTGCCCTTTATAAACAACAAGTTAGAGCCGGTGGTAGAACTTACCCGAACCCATTCTGCCCTTCTCCAAACAGCACCAAACTTCTTGAATCTCTTGCTCTTCCTCTAGCAACTCAAAAATCCCCACTGCCTCCTAAAACAAGGATCAATCTCTGACATCCTTTTGGAGATCACTAGAAAGAAAAACTACTAAGGTAAATCTCTAAACCAAATTGATTCCCCTTTGTATTACTTATTTCTGCTCCTTATTTATGTTCATAATTGTAGTCTCCATGAGTTCTAGAAGATCCTCTAGGGATAAAGGGAAGAGAAGATTAGATGAAAATTATGACTCTTTAACTTTCGATTCTAATCAACATACCCTTAAATTTTCATCCATAGAGTCTAGGAATGTTCATAAGGGTAAATATGTTGATTTAGAGGAATTAAGTGATTTAGAACCTATTCAATGGTTTGCTAATTTAGATATTCTTCTAATCCTTCAAATAAGTGAACCCATTTGCCTTAGGCTTGTGTTAGGACTCTAGCTAGGAGAGTCCTAATTGAGAGGGACATTCATGTAGGAGGTTTTTTCTTAGAGAACAATTAGGAGTTGTAAGGGAATAGGAGTCTTGAGTAGGAGTCCTATTAGGAGTTGGTTAGAAGTAAGAGTCTTAAGTAGGAGTCCTATTAGGAGTTAGGGTTTAGAAGCCCTATAAATAGCCATGTATTCCTCCTCTTTTCTCAAGCAATAGATGAATCTTTTCTGCAGCCTTTGAGCAGCAACTTGGAGGGACGAACCCCTATAGAGTTCCAAGGAGGCCGATCCCCTAAAGAGATCAACCCCAAGTTTAGAATCTGCAAGGGTTCTAACACCTGGTATCAGAGCAGCGTTCTTGGCGTCTCACTGCCCTTCCACAGCCATCCATCAACCCTCTACAACCATCCAAAGCAATTCCTACAATTGCTTAAAAGATCGTCACCGAATTCCATCATCATCTCCACCACCACGGATCATCCTTTGATCTCCCCGTGAATTGCAACAGGTTCTGGTTTCCTACCTTACTGCTGCTGCAATTTAGTTATTCTTATTCGAAAATCCAAAAAAAAAAAAAATCGTTCCTATATTGCTGCATAAACTTTTCGTCACAAAGTTTTCATCTCTACGACGAAAGATACATTGCAGAATTCCAGCCGCATAGCACTATCTGTTTAATCTTGCTACTGTGCTTTTTCTATCCAAATTTCTACGAAACTTTTATGACATCTTTGACACTTCTTAACAGTGGATTTCCCTTTGGTTTCATAAAAAAATTCTAAATATAAACTACTGATCTTTTATGTCCAATCTGCTGCACTTGAATTGCAGAATTCAAGCCGCATAGCACCATCTGTTTGATCTTGCTACTGTGCTTTTTCTATCCAAATTTCTACGAAATTTTCATGACATATTTGACACTTCCTAACAGTAGATTTCTCTTTGGTTTCATCGAAAAATTCTCAATATAAACTACTGATCTTTTTTGTCCATTCTGCTACACTTGAAAATCTATGCTGCAGAAAATTTCAGCTGCATATCGTTGCCTTAACCCATCTATTTGCAATATTTTTTGAATGAAATTTCTTATACACTTCATAGATCATCTTGGCTTCCATCTAAGATTGATCTATTAAGAAATTCATCTCTAAAAATGATTTTATGTTGCTGCAAATTTTCATCGTAACCCGCTGAAATTTTTCGACGATAATTCTGCAATTGCAACTTGCACCAATTTCCTTGCTGTTATACTGCCGAAATTTTCTTGATTAAATTAGATATCCTTGCTGTCATATAAATTGTGATTTTGCTATCAATTCCCTCCTCAATTCTCTCAAGTTTTTGGTGGAAATTACGTCGAGAAACCGTTGTTTCTTCGACGACAATTCTACTCTTATAAGACAGCACATACTTGCTGCAACTTCCACGGATTTCTGTCAAACCTTTGCTACCATCTACCACAGATCCAAAACTTTTATCCACAGCCCTAAAACTCTACTAAACCACACCCTCAAACTGCACCCAAAACAGCCACAAAACAAGCCTAAACCGCAGCCTACATCCACCAATCCACCAACCCGTTCGACCATCACTTCTCTCAACCTATACATGCCTTTAACCTGACAACAAAAGAGAGATCTTAACATCATAGATTTGGAGGCATATACTATGGCATCTAAGGAGGCAATCGATGCTAAATTCGAAGCCTTGGAGGCGCGAATGGAGGATAAGATTCGGACGCTCTTTACCGAACTCAGATTGGGCCGACTACTAAGCCCGAAGAAATCACATCAAGGAGAGAGCTTTGCCCAATCACACCAAGCCCGAAGATATGACTTCCAAGAGAGGGGAAGCTCTATGACCAACCCCAACTATCCATGCATGAGAGTGGACTTCCCTAGATGGGAAGAAGGAGACCCGATTGGTTGGATCTCGCGCGCGGAGCGATATTTTCGGTACCACAAAACCGCGGATGTATCTATGGTGAAAATTGCAGCTATACATCTTGAAGGGGATGCTATACAGTGGTTTGACTGGTTTAAATATACTTATGGAGTCCTTTCATGGCGACAATTCAAAGAAGGACTGCTGATTCGCTTCAGACCAACCTATTACGAGAATATTGACGAACAACTAGCAAAGATCCAACAAACCTCCACCATTCAGGAGTACCAAACCAGGTTTGAAAGGTTATCTAATCAAACTCATGATTGGTCTCAAAAACAGCTATTGTGGACCTTCATTGAGGGCTTGAAGCCAGAGATCCGAGGAGAAGTTAAAGCGCGACAACCGTATACGCTTATGGCAGCCATCTCTTTCGCACGACATCAAGAGGAGCAATTGAACCATGAAGCGTGGAGGACTAGGGTCTCTCCTCAACCAGTAATATTGAAGCCCTTAGCCCCCCCTACTGTCAACCAAGTCCCTACACTAAAGAGGTTAACAAGAGAAGAGCTTCGGGAGCGATATGCGAAGGGGTTATGTTGGCATTGTGACGAGCCGTGGAGCCGTGAGCATCGCTGTAGTAAAGGGGGACTTCTTATGATTGAACCGATAGAAGGAGAGGTCATTGAACATCCAAAAGAGAGCCTTGAACATGAAGAAGAAGATGCAGAAGAAGAGCCACAACCGACCGAAGTTACGGTACATACACTAGCTAGCTACTCAAACCCGCAAACGATGAAAATTGGAGGCCTTCTCAAACAACAACCAATCACTGTTCTCATCGACACGGGCAGTACTACTAACTTCCTAAATATTAAGCTTGCTGTTCGGATATCATTACCTATCGAGAATCGCTGCAGGTTTGATGTTAAGGTCACCGACGGACGGATTTTGAATTGTGATCATAGGCGCTTGCAGGAGAAACTATTGCTGCAGGACCAAGAGATAATTGCAGATTTCTTCCTTCTCCCTCTTAACAATCATGAGGCCATGCTCAGAATTAAATGGTTGACAATATTAGGTGATATTTCTTGGAATTTTATGAAACTAATTATGAAATTTTACAATAAGGAGAAACAGGTGACATTGCACGGGAAACGTGGGGGCGACATAACAACGATTTGCACACAACAAATGGAGAATGTTTTGCATAAAGCATGCAGCGGCTTTTTGGTACAACTTGAGCAGCAAACTAAGGGAGAGCCAACAGAATTTGAAGATCCAAATCTACTTCCTTTGCTTACTGAATTTTCAAATATATTTGACAAACCGCGCAACCTACCTCTTACCTATCGGCATGATCATTGTATAATGATTCTTCCAGGAAAATCTTCAGCAAATGCTCAGCCATATCAGTATCCACATCTCCAGAAGGATGAAATAGAAAGGATTATAAAAGAGATGCTCGAAACAGGAGTTATTCGGCCAAGTTGCAACCTCTACTCTTCGCCGGTGCTACTTGTACGCAAGAAGGACGGAACAAGGCGAATATGTGTTGATTACCAAGCTCTCAATGGCATAATCATCAAGGACAAATACTTTATTCTAATAGTAGATGAATTGCTAGATGAAAGGGAGCACAAATCTTTACAAAGCTGGACCTTTGATCCGGGTATCATCAAATACGAGCATGCGAAGAAGACATACGGAAAACCACCTTTTGAACACACAATAACCATGAATTTTTGCTTTCTTCAACAAAAGGTGGAATATCTTGGGCATATCATATCAGAGGAAGGTGTGGCAGTAGACCCCTTTAAAATTGGAGCAATGCAAAATTGGCTGACCCCGAGGAACATAAAATTGCTACATGGCTTTCTGGGTTTAACAGGCTACTACTGCAAGTTCGTGAAAAACTATGGAGAGATCAGTGCACCACTTACTTCCTTTCTGAAAAAAGATGTCTTCCAATGGTCGGACAGAGCCTCTGTTGCCTTCGACAAACTTAAGGCAGCCATGACGATGACGCCGGTGCTAACACTACCAGATTTCAACCGACCCTTCATTATTGAGGCCGACGCATCTGGAGTCGGAATTGGAGCAATTCTCATTCAAGATGGTCGACCACTCGCATACACTAGCAAGGCATTATCTCCCTCCCATCAAAATAAGTCAACATATGATAAGGAGATGCTCGCCATTGTGCGCGCAGCAACGAGGTGGAGACCCTACTTGATTGGTCAACGATTTCAAATTAAAACCGACCATAAAAGCCTCAAGTACTTTTTGGAGTGAAAGATATCATCCCCTGAGCAGCAAAACTGGGTAACAAAACTTCTTCGATTTGATTATGAAATAACTTACAAAAAGGGGAAAGAGAATCTTCTTGCAGATGCGCTTTCGCAGCTACCCAAGCAAGCTGAAGTTTTGGCCATTTCACTTCCGACCAGCGACTTCTTTGAGGATATTAAGATGGACTGGCAGGAAGATTCAGAGACTAGTAAGATTATAAAAAAAATTGGAGGAAGCACCAAGCTCCGTAGCTCATTACAATTGGGACTCAATGTTGAATCTCGTATTTTGATGATGAAACTACTTGATATATGTTTATGATTTAATCTGCGTTTTGAGTGACGCAGGATGCTTCGATCAGGATGAGACAATTAAAGCAGGAAAATCATATTGTGCCGAAGGAACATGTCAGAAGATTGGACGTCGGGCCGGTGGATCGGTCGACGTATCGACAGAAGGCTTCGGGCCGTGGACTCGGGCATCGGGCCAAGAAGAGCGGGTATTGTGCCAAGGATATCGGAGTTGCGGAGTCAACTGGCCGATTGGGCAATAGGCTGCACGAGAGGACGATGCGCCGAAGAATCGGACGAAGCGTCGAGGGACCAATGACATGTCGGACAACTTGGTTAATTGCTTAGGATTAATTGTCTCGATTGAAGTTTTGTTTTGTTGTGCAGGATTAACTATGATAACGATGAAGACATAAAGCGAAACAAAGTGTCGGAGTCAAGCGCGAAGGATTTGTTGCGAGTTTGAGAGTTCGACGGAAGTCCGAAGGTTCGTCGGGAATGCTACCGGAACTAGCCGAGAATGAGTTGGGAGCTTGCCGAAGGGTTTTTCGGAAGCTTGCCGGAAGGTTCGTTGGAAGTTCACGGAGCTCGCCGAGAAAGATCGGAGCTTGCCGACGAAGCTCGTTGGAACTCGCTATGATCAAATCGTGAAGTCTAGGAGCTTGCCGGGAGTCCGCAGAATGGTTTCCGAGAGTTTATCGGAAGATCGCCGGAAGTTTGCCGGAAGCTCGCCAGAAGAAGTCTTGACTTGCGGACTTTGTAATAGCTTAGAAAATGTCTTTAAATTCATAGTTAGCACGTTAATTAGGGTTAGGATTAGGTGTTAATCCTATAACCCAAGTAGGGGCCAATTAGGCCCAAGTTCGGACTGGTTTGGACCAAGTTTGGAGCCAAACCAAGTGAGCTGGAATAGTGAAAGAGGTGCCACCACCAGGGTTGGAGGTAGCACCGCCCAGGAAGACTCCTGCGAGGTTAGGAGGTGCAACCGCCCCAGCCAGGAGGTGCAACCGCCAGGGCTGCGAGGCTGGGAGGTGCAACCGCCCCAGCCAAGAGGTGCAACCGCCCAGAGCTCAGTCTTCGAGCTAGACTGGGCGGTGCAACCTCCTCTGTCAAGAGGTAGCACCGCCAGAGCTCAAGTTTCGAGCTCTGCCAGGCGATGCAACCACCGAGCTCAGTCTTCGAGCTCTAGCAGAGAAGGTGCATCAGCCTGAGCTCAGTCTCGAGCTCTGCCAGGTGATGCAACCACCGAGCTCAGTCTTCGAGCTCTGGCAGAGAGGTGCATCAGCCTGAGCTCAGTTTCGAGCTCTGCCAGGTGATGCAACCACCGAGCTCAGACTTTGAGCTCTGCCAGGCGGTGCAACCACCAAGCTCAGTCTTCGAGCTCTGCCAGGTGATGCAACCATCGAGCTCAGTCTTCGAGCTCTGGCAGAGAGGAGCAATCGCCTGAGCTCAGTCTTCGAGCTCTGCCAGGCGGTGCCACCTCTCCAGTCAAGAGGTGCAACCGCCTGATCCCAGAATTCTGGGATTTGATCGATTTGATCGTTTTGAGCTCCAAATTTGAACTGGGTTGGGGCCTATAAATACCCCACCCATTCAGCACTGAAAAGATACAGACCTACACCGAAATCTTGATCTTTTCTGTGATTCTAAGAGCTCAAAAGTGTTGTAAAGCCTTTAAGTCTCCTCCTTCTGTTCTTCAAGTTTTCAGTTGTAAAGTGAGGAGAGAAAGGTCTGTAAAGGTTGTCTCCTGAGCCTGTCAAAAGGAGAGAAATTGTAAAAGGGCAGTTTGGCCTTTGCCTATTGAAGGAAGGCCCATAGTTGACGTCGGCAACCTCGTCGGTGGAGGAAGCCAAAAGTGGAGTAGGTCAAGGCTGACCGAACCACTCTAAATCTCTGGTTTGCGTTTATTTTCGAGCACTTTATCATTACTGCAAACCTCCTTCATTACTACTGCTCTCTGCGCTTTCACGAACAAGTTCTAAGTGCTGTTCTTCCGAATCTGCATTCAGACGTAAATTCGTATTTTCATACATTACAGTTTACGTTTACGTTTGATTATGCAGAACTGTCTTCCGTGCTTTTACGAACGAGCTTCTTTGCAGTTTACACTTACATTTTGATCCTATTGATAACTGCAAACTGTCCTCTACAATTTTACGAACGAGTTTCAACATTTAGACGTAAAACTGCATTCAGACGTAAATCGGCTTTCCTCGCTCAATCATCAGGTCTCAGTTCACGTTTAAGTCTTGATTTCAACTGCATACTGCCTTCTGCGAGTATACAAACGAGTTTCAAAGTTTAGACGTAAATCTGCGTCTAGACGTAAAACTGCGTTTAGACGTAAATCTGCGTTTAGACGTAAATCTGAGTTTAGACGTAAATCTGCGTTTAGACGTAAAACTGCGTTTAGACGTAAATCTGCGTTTAGACGTAAAACTGCGTTTAGACGTAAATCTGAGTTTAGACGTAAACTGCGCTTAGACGCAAAACTGCGCTTAGACGCAATCTGCGCTTAGACGCAAACTGCACTTAGATACAAACTGAGAATTTGCTTTTGCATCATAATAGTTTTTGAACGAACGCAGCTTTTGGTTTTTAATCGCTGTAAGATTTCCGCTGCACTAATTCACCCCCCCCCCCTCTTAGTGCTCTCGATCCTAACAATTGGTATCAGAGCGGGGTATTTCTCATTTCGGATTTACACCCGAGAGAAATGGCTCTTCAAGAGGGCTTTTCGGTCTTTCGTCCACCGTTGTTTAACGGATTGGACTACACTTATTGGAAAACTCGAATGAGAGTTTTCTTGATTTCTACGAATTTAGACTTATGGAGTATCATTGAAAACGGTTTTCAACTTCCCTCCAAACCGATGAACGAATGGTCGGATTTGGAAAAGAAGAATTTTTCTTTAAACGCAAAGGCTATGAATGCCTTATTTTGCGCATTGGACAAAAATGAGTTTAATCGGATTTCTACGTGTGAAACGGCTTTTGACATTTGGCGAATTCTTGAAATCACGCACGAGGGAACTAGTAGAGTCAAACACTCGAAAGTTAACTTTTTATTGCATGATTTTGAGTTTTTTCAAATGCAACCAAGCGAGACTATAGGCGACATGTACACCCGTTTCACGGATGTCGTCAATAGTTTAAGAGCTCTTGGAAAATGTTTTTCGGATTTTGAACTCGTAAACAAGATTTTGCGTTCTCTTTCTAAAAAGTGGGATTCAAAAGTAACTGCAATACAAGAAGCTAAAAATCTAAACAACTTACCACTTGAAGAACTAATTGGTTCATTGATGACATATGAAATGGTGCACAATGCACATGATGAACATGTTGAACACAATCACCTTCCAAAGAACAGGAAGGATTTGGAACTCTGTACAAATGAATGCCACTTGAGCGATGACTCAAGTGATGAGGACAATGATGAACAAACCAACCTTCCAAAGAACAGGAAGGATTTGGGACATAGAACATTTGAAGACCACTCGAGCGTAAGCTCAAGTGATGGTGAACTGAAACTACAAATGAAACGAAAATTAAAAAGCAAAAAGAATGGAACTACTTGCTTTAAACGCAAGAAGAAGAACAAAAATTGGGATGAATCGAGCTCATCTGAAGACGAGAAAGTCAACGAAAGCGAGGCGGCAAACTACGCCTTACTAGCCTACGACATTGAGGTAATTAAAATGCCTTTGGTTTATTTTAAAATTACTTGATGCTTTCATGATATATTTTCTTTTTTAGTTTAGAATTAATTTTCTTGAAAATTGCATGTTTAAAAAATAAAAATACAAAAATTATGATCATGCTGATAATTTCGAAAATGATAATATTGCATGATAAACAAACAAAATGATTTTGATCATGGTTAAGAAGTAATAATGTGTATCATGTTTGATTAACATTGTTGAATGAAATCACGTTTGATTTAAAGTAATGCATAAAGATGTAATATCAAATGATTATTAACAATTTTATGCATAAGATTTGAAGTTATCCATGATCATGAGCTCGTTTGATCTTCTTGATTTAATTTCAAGATCTATAGCAAAAATCATGTCTGAATATATGAAAGTGTTAATTTCATTTTTGGATTCACTTAACAATTGGTATCATAACAATCAGATTTTCTCATACACTTGTAAAAAATATTTTTCTAAAATAGATTTGATGAAATGATTCCTGCTTATAAATTCCATCTTGAAATATGAATGATAGTGTTTTTGCTTGCAAAGATTTGTTCCACATTCATATCTCCTATGATTCATGTGCAGAAAAAGAATTTATAAATCATAATACAATGAGATTTCTTATGCAAAAATAAAGTGCTTTTGTGATTCTTTGCTGAAGAGAATAATCATAATCATGATCTTGATAATTATAACATGAAGCTCTTTATAAATCAAGATCGTTCATTATGCTCCCTACATTTATCAAAAAGGAGTTCTTCAAATGAAATGCAATTCAATGAAGTGTCATATTGATATCTTGAAACTTGGAATATTTTAAAATGTGATCTTGATAAGAATGTTTCAAGTTGCTCTTTGTACTATATCTTTTCGAATGAATCATGAGCCTTGATATCATATATTTCATAATACAAGATTTATTTGCCTTATGTCTTGAACTTTCATTCTTATCTTAATTTGGCATATAAAGACTAAGGCATGCTTAGATGAAAAAGAATCTCTTAAAAAAAAAAAAAAATTGCTTTTCCCATTTGATCGAGATTAATGATTTCATGATATTTTATGAATCTCGAAATTAATTTTAATGACTTGATTATGAACTTCAAGTTAATGATTTAATTTGAATAAGTTTTATCTAAATCATAATCTTGATCTTGCAAAATTGAAGTCACAAATAATATCTTGTGGTAGTCATGAATTGATACTCACAATATGAAAACTTTGATATTCATGACTTAAATTGGATTGAAACATTGTATGCTTAAATTAATCATTCTCCTATGTTTCAAAAATTCCTTGAATGCCTTATGTGATGATTGAAAACTAACTTGCTTTATGATGAATCACGAATCTTGACTTGATCTATGATGTAAATGCCTTGAAATGATTGAAATATTTAACACTTTTATGCTCTTCCCCCTACTTTCTTCTTGTTTTCAATGATAAAATGGGGAGAAGTTTTGATCATGCATGGTAGGATATAATTTGACAAAATTGATACCATCATGATATGAAACATTAATGTAATTATGAATGGTGATATGATATCATGCATGTAATACTTCAACTTATGATAATGATGCATGCAATGATAAAATATTCATGATGAAAAATTGTCTTGACATTCATAACTTGATTATCCATCATTTGTCATGATTTTGAAATCGTTCTAAAAGGAAAAGAGAACTACAAAACTGTATTCTCTCTTTCATTTTTACAATGACAAAGGGGGAGATAGCTAGCTTGTACAAGTCAAGAAGATGCAAAAACTTGATTGCGAGCTTGCCTATTTTAAGAAGCAAAGATTGCTAACTTGCTTATTTCAAGAAGAAAAATTGTCTTCTTGAACATCACTATCTTGAATATCTCAAGAAGCAAAACTTGCAATTTGCACATTGCAATAGGAAGCAAGAATCATGAGCTTACACAAGAAATTTATCTTGCATTTGCTTTCGAAATTTTTGCTAGCTTATATATTGTGAAACTTGTATATCATAAAAATTGCTAGCTTGTTGGTCTAAAGAGAAGCAAAAAGTTGCTATCTCAAAAGAAGAAAATGTGCTATCTTGCCTATCTCAAGAGGCAAAAATGCTAACTTGCGCATCTAGCAAAATGAGCAAAATTTTCAAGAAGCAAGAGTTGCCTTCTTGAACATCTCTAATTTGCTAGCTTGCATAATATAGAACTTGCTATCTTGAACATTACCAAAAGTGCTATCTTATATGCTATAAAACTTGCATATCTAAAACTTGATAGCATGAATGTTCTAAGCATGATGTAACACTTGCTAAATCTTCTAGCTCCAAGATTGCATGATGATAAAACTTGATATTATGATTTTCATGCAAAGAGTTGAACCAATATCACACACAAACACTTGATTGTGATACTTCTCCTTTTTGTTGATGACAAAGGGGGAGAAGTATGTTGATGAAAGTATGTTGATGACATGACATGTGATGCATAAGTTTATGCATATGTTCCTGTTGATGTATTGCAAGTATTCATGATGAATATTGCAATGACTTGAATTCAGTTTGAATTCAAGGTTCTATCAATATGGCATATTGATAGGGGGAGTTTGTTTAAACTCCGGGAGTTAAGTTTAACTCCGTCATCAAGTGGTTGTCATCATCAAAAAGGGGGAGATTGTTGAATCTCGTATTTTGATGATGAAACTACTTGATATATGTTTATGATTTAATCTGCGTTTTGAGTGACGCAGGATGCTTCGATCAGGATGAGACAATTAAAGTAGGAAAATCATATTGTGCCGAAGGAACATGTCAGAAGATTGGACGTCGGGCCGGTGGATCGGTCGACGTATCGACAGAAGGCTTCGGGCCGTGGACTCGGGCATCGGGCCAAGAAGAGCGGGTATTGTGCCAAGGATATCGGAGTTGCGGAGTCAACTGGCCGATTGGGCAATAGGCTGCACGAGAGGACGATGCGCCGAAGAATCGGACGAAGCGTCGAGGGACCAATGACATGTCGGACAACTTGGTTAATTGCTTAGGATTAATTGTCTCGATTGAAGTTTTGTTTTGTTGTGCAGGATTAACTATGATAACGATGAAGACATAAAGCGAAACAAAGTGTCGGAGTCAAGCGCGAAGGATTTGTTGCGAGTTCGAGAGTTCGACGGAAGTCCGAAGGTTCGTCGGGAATGCTACCGGAACTAGTCGAGAATGAGTTGGGAGCTTGCCGAAGGGTTTTTCGGAAGCTCGCCGGAAGGTTCGTTGGAAGTTCACGGAGCTCGCCGAGAAAGATCGGAGCTTGCCGACGAAGCTCGTTGGAACTCGCTATGATCAAATCGTGAAGTCTAGGAACTTGCCGGGAGTCCGCAGAATGGTTTCCGAGAGTTTATCGGAAGACCGCCGGAAGTTTGCCGGAAGCTCGCCAGAAGAAGTCTTGACTTGCGGACTTTGTAATAGCTTTGAAAATGTCTTTAAATTCATAGTTAGCACGTTAATTAGGGTTAGGATTAGGTGTTAATCCTATAACCCAAGTAGGGGCCAATTAGGCCCAAGTTCGGACTGGTTTGGACCAAGTTTGGAGCCAAACCAAGTGAGCTGGAATAGTGAAAGAGGTGCCACCGCCAGGGTTGGAGGTAGCACCGCCCAGGAAGACTCCTGCGAGGTTGGGAGGTGCAACCGCCCCAGCCAGGAGGTGCAACCGCCAGGGCTGCGAGGCTGGGAGGTGCAACCGCCCCAGCCAAGAGGTGCAACCGCCCAGAGCTCAGTCTTCGAACTAGACTGGGCGGTGCAACCTCCTCTGTCAAGAGGTAGCACCGCCAGAGCTCAAGTTTCGAGCTCTGCCAGGCGATGCAACCACCGAGCTCAGTCTTCGAGCTTTGGCAGAGAAGGTGCATCAGCCTGAGCTCAGTCTCGAGCTCTGCCAGGTGATGCAACCACCGAGCTCAGTCTTCGAGCTCTGGCAGAGAGGTGCATCAGCCTGAGCTCAGTTTCGAGCTCTGCCAGGTGATGCAACCACCGAGCTCAGACTTCGAGCTCTGCCAGGCGGTGCAACCACCAAGCTCAGTCTTCGAGCTCTGCCAGGTGATGCAACCATCGAGCTCAGTCTTCGAGCTCTAGCAGAGAGGAGCAATCGCCTGAGCTCAGTCTTCGAGCTCTGCCAGGCGGTGCCACCTCTCCAGTCAAGAGGTGCAACCGCCTGATCCCAGAATTCTGGGATTTGATCGATTTGATCGTTTTGAGCTCCAAATTTGAACTGGGTTGGGGCCTATAAATACCCCACCCATTCAGCACTGAAAAGATACAGACCTACACCGAAATCTTGATCTTTTCTGTGATTCTAAGAGCTCAAAAGTGTTGTAAAGCCTTTAAGTCTCCTCCTTCTGTTCTTCAAGTTTTCAGTTGTAAAGTGAGGAGAGAAAGGTCTGTAAAGGTTGTCTCCTGAGCCTGTCAAAAGGAGAGAAATTGTAAAAGGGCAGTTTGGCCTTCGCCTATTGAAGGAAGGCCCATAGTTGACGTCGGCAACCTCGTCGGTGGAGGAAGCCAAAAGTGGAGTAGGTCAAGGCTGACCGAACCACTCTAAATCTCTGGTTTGCGTTTATTTTCGAGCACTTTATCATTACTGCAAACCTCCTTCATTACTACTGCTCTCTGCGCTTTCACGAACAAGTTCTAAGTGCTGTTCTTCCGAATCTGCATTCAGACGTAAATTCGTATTTTCATACATTACAGTTTACGTTTACGTTTGATTCTGCAGAACTGTCTTCCGTGCTTTTACGAATGAGCTTCTTTGCAGTTTACACTTACATTTTGATCCTATTGATAACTGCAAACTGTCCTCTACAATTTTACGAACGAGTTTCAACATTTAGACGTAAAACTGCATTCAGACGTAAATCGGCTTTCCTCGCTCAATCATCAGATCTCAGTTCACGTTTACGTCTTGATTTCAACTGCATACTACCTTCTGCGAGTATACAAACGAGTTTCAAAGTTTAGACGTAAATCTGCGTCTAGTCGTAAAACTACGTTTAGACGTAAATCTGCGTTTAGACGTAAATCTGAGTTTAGACGTAAATATGCGTTTAGACGTAAAACTGCGTTTAGACGTAAATCTGCGTTTAGACGTAAATCTGCGTTTAGACGTAAAACTACGTTTAGACGTAAATCTGAGTTTAGACGTAAACTGCGCTTAGACGCAAAACTGCGCTTAGACGCAATCTGCGCTTAGACGCAAACTGCACTTAGATACAAACTGAGAATTTGCTTTTGCATCATAATATTTTTTGAACGAACGCAGCTTTTGGTTTTTAATTGCTGTAAGATTTCCGCTGCACTAATTCACCCCCCCCCCCCTCTTAGTGCTCTCGATCCTAACACTCAAAAGAATTACACTATAAGAGTACTAAATGGAAAAGGAGTATGGCATATCACTCACAAACCGACGGCCAGACAGAAGTTGTAAATAGGTACTTGGAGATAGCCCAAAGCCACCCACCAAATATGACTACCCAAGGAGGACTTCAGATTTAGCCAAGTGCAATTATTGATCGACGGATTATGACTCGACGACGACGATCCACTACTGAATTGCTAATACAGTGGGCAAACCTAATAATAGAAGATGCCACTTTGGAGAACTATGATGACTTAAAGATCAAATTCCCAAAATTCATGAATCGTCAGCCTCGAGGACAAGGCTGATTTGAAGAGGGCCGGTTTGTTAGGACTCTAGCTAGGAGAGTCCTAATTGAGAGGGACATTCATGTAAAACTGTTAGGACTTTAGCTAGGAGAGTCCTAATTGAGAGGGACATTCTGTTAGGACTCTAGCTAGGAGAGTCCTAATTGAGAGGGACATTCATGTAGGAGGTTTTTTCTTAGAGAACAATTAGGAGTTGTAAGGGAATAGGAGTCTTGAGTAGGAGTCATATTAGGAGTTGGTTAGAAGTAAGAGTCTTAAGTAGGAGTCCTATTAGGAGTTAGGGTTTAGAAGCCCTATAAATAGCCATGTATTCCTCCTCTTTTCTCAAGCAATAGATGAATCTTTTCTGCAGCCTTTGAGCAGCAACTTGGAGGGAGGAACCCCTATAGAGTTCCAAGGAGGCCGATCCCCTAAAGAGATCAACCCCAAGTTTAGAATCTGCAAGGGTTCTAACAGCTTGTTAGGCTATTTTACAATAATTTATATGTAGATAAAAACGAAAGGGTATCCACCTATCTCTTAGGTCATTATATACCTATTACAGATAGCCTAATTTGCAACATCATAGGAATTGCGTAAAAAGAAAGAGGTTGTTAATTTAGAGGACAATGGGATGAAGAATTAGTTGGGACTGCTTATACTGATGCCTTAGGAATAATTTTTGGTAATCCTAATTTAACTATTCTTCCAAAAAGCTATAAACATTTACTAATTTTAAATACCAAAATACTTCATCACATCCTAATAAGTATTATTCTCCCAAAATAATATCATCACAATGAAGTAAGCCAAATAGAATTAGGTACCATATATTAGATTCTGAAGGGACATAACAATTGTTTTGGTTACCTAATCCAACAAAATATGATTGAAATATCAAAAAAGGATATGATGCTTACATACGATGGCTTGATCACAAGACTAATCCACGCTTATGACATAGCTATCCCACCTGACGAAGAAGTTATGAAACTAGATAGATTTAATGTCATAAATAAAAACCTACTTCGACCGTTGAGGTGTACTTTCCAAAATGGAATATGGACTAGATTGCCTAGAAGGACTGATCCCCTCCCACCTGAACAAGAATCCGAAACACTAATTTTTAGGGGTAATCAATCTCCTCCAAGTGGTCCCTTTAAGGCAACACCTCCAGCAGAGCAAGCACCTCTCTCATCTATCGATGAAATAGAGACTTGAATGGATCGATTTGAACAACGTCAAGATCGACTTGAACAACGCTAAGATCAAATTTTAACTGAGTTTCAACAGATTCATCGACAACTCAATACCTTGTTTAGACATTTTGACTTGCCACCACCTGAATTGTTGTGTATGTCTTTTTGCTAATGACAAAGGGGGAGAAGTGGATGAAATCTCTCTCCGTTATTCTGCTTACTTTGATGTTGTAATCTTACGTTGTTTACCTTGATATTGTAAACTTAACATGCTGCTTACTTTGATGTTGAAATTATGTACTTTGATGATGCTGCTTACTTTGATGTTGAAATTCTGTGCTTTGATGCTGAAAATTTCTATGATGTTGTGATCTCTTTAAATGAAGAGTAAGTTTAGAATTTTGTAAGAGAGGAGTGAGTGCTTATAAGAGTTGTCTCCTAAACCAGTAAAAGGAGAAGAGGGGTGTAAGAAGGAGGTTGATCTTCGCCTATTAAAGGAAGATCGATAGTGGATGCCAGTGGTCTCAACGGAAGAGGAATTGGCCGAGTGGATGTAGGTCATGATGACCAAACCACTATAAAATTGGCGTGTTCTCTGGTTTGCATTTACTTCATGCAATTTACATTAACTGCAAACTGCCTTCAATACCCTCTTACTTCACTTTCAAAGTTAAGCATTTCCGAGTTCAGTTTTATTGTACGAAAGGATTTTCTGAAACCGTTGTTTTTATCCACTGCACTAATTCACCCCCCCTTTTAGTGCCGACCCCTTTCCTGATAATTGGTATCAGAGCCTTGTTTTCTCATTTGGTTTAACGCCCAATGAGAAATGACTCTTTTTGGCTTTCAAGAGGGTCACTCCCTCATTCGTCCTCCCTTTTTCAATGGGATGGACTAACTTATTGGAAAACTCGAATGAGAGTTTTATTACTTTCATTGAATCTTGATTTATGGCACATAGTTGAATTTGGTTTTCAAATGTCTTCTTTTCTAATGAACCATTAGAATAATTTGGAGAAAAAGACTTTTTCTCTAAATGCAAAGGCTATAAATACCTTATTTTGCGCCTTAGACAAAAACGAGTTTAATCTAATTTCTATATGCGAAACAACTTTTGAAATTTGGCATACTCTCGAAATCACACATGAAGGCACTAGCAAAGTTAAAGATTCAAAAATCAACTTTTTGATGCATGATTTTGAACTATTTCAAATGAAACCAAGTGAGACAATTAGAGATATGTATACTCGTTTTACAAATATCATCAATAGTTTAAAAGCTCTTGGTAAAACTTTTTCAAATTTTGAACTTGTTAATAAAGTTTTATGATCACTTTCTAAAAATTGGAATTTGAAAGTAATGGCTATACAAGAATCAAAAAATTTGAATACTTTTTTAATCGAAGAACTCATCGGGTCTTTAATGACCTACGAAATGACCTATGTGGCACAAAACGAACTTGAGAACAACCTTCAAAGAACAGGAAGGATTTTAGACTTAGAACACATGAAGATCACTCGAGCATAAGCTCAAGTGATGGTGAACTTGAACTCCTCATGAAATTTAAAAAGTTCATGAAATAATAATAATAAAAAAACTTAAAAAGAGCGGAACTACTTGCTATGAACACAAGATGAGGGAAGCACTTTGGGATGAAACAAGTGCATCCGAAGACGAGGAGCAAACCGATGAAGACGAAGTGGCGAACCTTGCCTTTGTTGAATCTCGGATTTTGATGATAAAATCAATTGATGGGTTATTTGATCTAATCCATATTATTGAGTTAAGTATGCAGGATTAACTACGATAACCAGAAAACACAAAGCAAGAATACCGGAGTCAAGTTCGATGAACGTTTAAGAGTCCGAAGAATCATCGGAGATGATGATGGAACCAACCGAGAAGAAATCGGGAACCTGTTGGAAGTTCACCGAAGAGATCGTCGGAGGTTCGCAGAGATCACCGAGAAGTCTCGGCTACTCATTAAAGTCATCACAAGTTCGGGAGTGTGCTTGGACCCTGTCGGAAGAAGTTCGTCGGAAAGCTCGCCGGAACAAGACTTGACGCTCGCGGTTGATAAATTGCTTAGGATGTGTTTTGTTATGTAGTTCACTTATAATTAGGATTAGGATTAAGAAGATAATCCTATATCCTGGTTAGGGGCCAACTAGGGCCAAAGTCAGATTTGGTTTGGGCTAAAAGTAAGCCAAACCAAGTGAACCGGAGAGCCAGGCGGTGGCACCGCCTGGCTGGGCGGTGACACCTCCTTGGCTGGGCGGTTGCACCGTCCAGCACCCGAGCGCTGGGCGGTGGCACCGCCTGGCTGGGCGGTGGCACCTCCAGCACCGGGAACCCTAAGAGAATTCAAATTTTGGAGCCCAAAATTTGAATCCTCTTGAGGCCTATAAATACCCCTCAAATCTCAGCTGAGATTACAACTTTTGAGAAGCTTTTTGATTAAGAGAAAAGTCTTAGAAAGTCTTAGCAAGTCTTGTTTACAATTTGCTAGAGAGTTCTCCTCCTTCTTTCTTATTGAAAATTTGTAAGAGGTTGAATTGCTTGTAAAAGGTTGTAAGAGAGGTGTTTACCCTTCCATTTCAAGAGATTTGCTAGTGGAAGGTGGGAGCCTCATCGAAGAGGGGCATCGCAAGTGGAGTAGGTCATTTGACCGAACCACTCTAAAAATTGGCGTAATCTCTGGTTTGCATTTTATTATTGTCATTTACATTACTGCAAATCTTCTTACTGCTTTAGTTCCTTATTACCCTTGCTGCGCAACTTTAAGAATACGCTTTCAAGTTAAACTTTTCAAGTTCCGTTCTTATCGTACGAAAGATTTTGTTAAAATCAAAGTTTTAATCCGCTGCACTAATTCACCCCCCCCTCTTAGTGCCGCTCCGATCCTAACAAGTGGTATCAGAGCAAGGTTATCTCTCATATTTGGTTTAACACCCAAGAGAGATGGCTTACTCCGGCATGCAAGAGGGCCACTCTATTGCACGACCACCTTTGTTTAATGGGTCGGATTACACATATTGGAAGACTCGCATGAGGATCTTCCTCATTTCTATGGACTTTGAGCTTTGGTCTATTGTTGAGAATGGATTTCAAAAATCTTCTCTTCCGATGAGCGAATGGAATGAATCGGAGAAGAAGGTTTTTGCTTTAAATGCAAAGGCTATGAATGCCTTGTTTTGTGCATTAGACAAAAACGAATTTAATCGTGTTTCAATGTGTGATTCGGTTTTTGATATTTGGAGAACTCTTGAGGTCACTCATGAAGGCACTAGCCAAGTGAAAGAGTCCAAAATCAACATCCTTGTGCACTCTTATGAACTTTTCCGAATGAAACCAAGTGAGTCCATCGGAGACATGTACACCCGGTTTACGGATGTCATCAATGGACTCAAAACTCTTGGTAAAGATTTTACTAACTTTGAACTAGTAACTAAAATCTTAAGACCTCTCCCTAAAAGTTGGGATCCAAAAGTTACGGCCATTCAAGAGGCCAAAGACCTTAAAGCATTCCCTCTTGAAGAACTCATTGGGTCTCTAATGACCTACGAAATGACATTTCAAGCTCATGACGAGCTCGAGAACCCCCTTCCAAAGAACAGGAAGGATATGACACTCAAATCACAAGAAGACCACTTGAAAGGAACATCAAGTGATGAGGACAGTGACAATGACATTGCACTTTTGACTCAAAAATTTAAAAAATATTTAAGAAAGAACAAATTTAAAAATAATACAAAAAATAAATTTGAACAAAAGAAGGACCAAGTGATTTGCTATGAATGCAAAAAACCGGGACACTATAAAAACGATTGTCCTCAAGCCAGAAAGAGAACATCAAAGAAGAAGGCGTTCAAGGCAACGTGGGATGAGTCAAGCGCATCCGAAGAAGAGGAGTCCAACACCGAGCAAGTTGCTCATTACGCGCTAATGGCGTTAGGAGAAGAGGTATGTGATTTATTTAATGAAGATTTATCTTTTGAAGAACTATCTATCGCTTTTCATGAATTATTTGATGAATGTAGAACTGCTAGCAAGAAGTTAAGTATCTTAAAGAAAGAGCATGCTTTGCTACAAGATAAGTTTGATAGTCTTCAAACTCCTCCATGCTCTAAGTGTGAGCACTTAGAAGCATTAAAAAATGAAAATTTGCTTCTTAAGGAAACCTTAAATAAGTTTAAGGTTGGTAGCAAAGGATTAGATATGATTCTTGCACACAAGGGTCACATCGCAAATAGAAATGGAATTGAATTTGTAAAACGATTACATCAAAATCCTACCACTTTAATAAAAGGACCTACATTACATGTTTCCTCTTATATGAAATGCAACTTTTGTTGCAAATCTGGACATATTGCCTACAAATGCCCATTTAGAAAAATTAGTTCACAAAAATTAATATGGGTTCCTAAAGGAACTATAAAGAATTCAATAATAAATAACAAAGTTAGTGGGTCAATTTTTTAGGCACTCAAAATCAAATGGGTACCTAAAAATCATCCTCTTTTGTAGACAAACTCACAAGCTAGGAGCAAGAGATGGTATCTCGATAGTGGATGCTCAAGACATATGACTGGAGATCCATCTCATTTCTCTACAGTCACTAGCAAAGAAGAAGGGTACGTTACCTTCGGAGACAACAACAAGGGCAAAATCATTGGCAAGGGAACTATTGGTAACAAATTTAATTTTTCCATTGATGATGTCTTACTAGTTGATGGATTGAAACATAATCTCTTGAGTATTAGTCAACTATGCGATAAAGGTTACATCGTTAGATTTAAATCAAATATGTGCATTATTGAAAAACCAAATCATAATATGACTATGATTGCTTTAAAACAAAATAATGTCTATACCATCAATCTTGATGAACTAAGTAATGAAATGTGTTTCTCCGCCGTAAATGATGATGCTTGGCTTTGGCATAGGAGATTAGGCCATGCAAGCATGAAAACAATATCTAAGATCTCATCTCAAGAATTAGTACAAGGAATTCCAAATATAAAGTTTATTAAGGACAAAGTATGTGATGCATGTCAACTAGGCAAACAAATAAAAATAAGCTTCAAACCAAAAAATCAAATTAGCACCACTAGACCATTACAATTGATCCATTTGGACTTATTTGGACAAATTGATACAACAAGTCTAGGTGGAAGCAAATATGCTTTTGTGATTGTGGATGACTACTCTAGATACACTTGGACCTATTTCTTAGCTCACAAAAGTGATTGCTTCAAGTGTTTCTCTAAATTTTGTAAACTCACTCAAAACGAAAAAGGCTTCATGATTTCATCAATTCGGAGTGATCACGGTGGTGAATTTCAAAACCATGACTTTCAAAATTTTTGCGAAGTTAATGGATACAATCACAACTTCTCAACTCCAAGAAATCATCAACAAAATGGTGTAGTTGAAAGAAAAAATAGAAACCTACAAGAAATGGCAAGAACTATGTTAAATGAACATAGTTTACCCAAATATTTTTGGGCCGAAGCCGTAAATACGGCTTGCTACATCATGAATAGGGTTCTAATAAGACCATCTCTATCAAAAACTCCCTATGAATTATGGAATAACAAAAAACCAAATATTTCTTATTTTAAAGTTTTTGGTTGTAAATGCTTTATTTTAAATAAAAAGGATGCCTTAGGTAAATTTGATGCTAAATCCGATGAAGGCATCTTTCTTGGCTACTCTTCCGTTTCTAAGGCTTTTCGGATTTTTAATAAAAGAACCTTAGTAATAGAAGAGTCTATTCATGTAGTTTTTAATGAAATTTCCGATTTAAAGAAAAATGATTTTGATGATGATCTTGGTTTTGATAATTTGAATTTAAATGAACCCTCTCCTCAAAATAGCCATTTGAATGCATCTTCTTCCGAAATTTCTTTACCAAAAGAATGGAAGTATGTAGATGCTCATCCAAAAGAGCAAATTATAGGAGATACATCAAAAGGGGTTCAAACTCGTTCTTCTTTCAAAAATTTCTGTGCTAACACCGCTTTCCTTTCTCAAATTGAACCTAAATCCATTGACGAAGCCTTAAAAGATGATTTTTGGGTCATTGCAATGCAAGAAGAATTGAACTAATTTGAGAGGAATGAGGTATGGAAGCTTGTTCCTAGACCAAGTGACCACTTAGTCATAGGTACTAAGTGGGTCTTTAGAAACAAGCAAGACGAAAATGGTACCGTGGTTAGAAACAAGGCTAGATTAGTGGCCAAAGGTTTTAACCAAGAAGAAGGTATCGATTACGAAGAAACCTTTGCTCCCACGGCTCGATTAGAAGCCATAAGGATGCTCCTTGCCTATGCTAGTAGTAATAATTTTAAACTATTTCAAATGGATGTTAAAAGTGCCTTCTTAAATGATTTTATTTCCGAAGAAGTATATGTCGAACAACCTCCCGGATTTGAAAATACTCTTTTTCCTAATCATGTATTCAAATTGACTAAGGCTCTCTATGGCTTGAAACAAGCTCCTAGAGCTTGGTATGAAAGGCTTAGTTCCTTTCTTATTTTAAATAATTTTACCAAAGGCAAGGTTGATACTACATTGTTTATTAAACATTTTGAAAATAATTTTCTTATTGTGCAAATTTATGTTGACGATATTATTTTTGGCTCTTCGGATGAATCACTATGTGAATCATTTGCCAAATCTATGAGTCATGAATTCGAAATGAGTTTAATGGGGGAATTAACTTTCTTTTTAGGATTACAAATCAAACAACTTAAGGATGATATATTTATTAACCAATCTAAATACACATTAGAATTGTTAAAACGATTTAACATGGATAATTAAAAAGCAATAAACACCCCTATGAGTACTGCGACTAAGTTAGATATGGATGAAAATAGTGAAAATTTCGATCAAAAAATATATAGCGGAATGATAGGTAGTCTACTCTACCTTACCGCGACTAGACCGGATATTATGTTTAGTGTAGGACTTTGTGCTAGGTTTCAATCAAATCTTAAATTATCTCATCTCAAAAGTGTTAAAAGAATATTTAGGTATCTTAAAGGAACTCCAAATTTAGGATTATGGTATCCAAAATCTGAAAAATTTGATTTAATAGCCTATGCGGATGCCGATTTTGGCGGATGCAGAATAGATAGAAAAAGTACATCCGGAACATGCCAATTTTTAGGACATGCACTTGTTTCTTGGACTTCCAAGAAACAAAATTCAGTTGCACTATCTACGGCAGAAGCCGAATACATAGCTGCAAGTGCATGTTGTGCACAAGTCATTTGGATGAAAAATACATTAGAAGACTATGGAATTCACTTAAAAAATATTCCCATAAAATGTGATAATACTAGTGCCATATGTCTTACTAAAAATCCAATTCAGCATTCTAGAATTAAGCACATCGACGTTAGGCATCATTTCATACGCGATCATGTCCTTAACAATAATGTTGTTCTAGAATTCATCGACACAAAGCATCAATTAGCAGATATATTCACAAAAGCCTTGAATGAAGACCAATTTGAATTCATTAGAAGGGAATTAGGTATGTTAAATTATCCCTAAACTATAAACTTGTTTGATTGGATTTTCCGTAAAGTTTTTCATCTTCTTTCCATCTCTCATTCTCCTTCAAATTCCATATGACATCTTGTGAAATCTCGAAATCGACTTTGATGACTTGATTATGAATTTCAAGTTAGCGATTTGATTTAAATAAGTTTTATCTAAATCATAATCTTGATCTTGCAAAATTGGAATCACAAATAATATCTTTTGGCATTCATGAATTGATACTTACAAATATGAAAGTATTGGCATTCATGACTTGAATTTGATTGAAACATTGTATGCTTAAATTAATCATTCTCCTATGTTTCAAAAATTCTTTAAATGCCTTATGATCATGAATTTGACGATTTGAATGAGTTTGTATTCGAATTATGATCTTGACTTCGTGAAATTACTACTTGAATTTTTTATCCCAATCTCTCTCTTATACATCTACAATTTCTGTTATTCATAGAAAGAAGAGATTAGATAATATGAATGCATGCTGAATTTTCCTCTAAAATGAACTCTGCGTAAATATTTTTGCATACTTAATTTTCAATGATAAAATCGTTGTATGACAAAATATGTGCTTCAAGTCCCATTTTCCTTTTTGTTGATGACAAAGGGGGAGAAAAGTGATGACTTATATCATTCTTAATAGCATGACAAAATATGAATTGCAAAATCCTTGAGAAAAGTGATCGATCGATGATTATCTTATATGCCTTGCAAAATCCTTGAAAATATCGTAAGATTGATTGATCATATTGAATGCATGTCTAAAATGTATAATCATGCAATTCAAGTTGAAAATTTTTATCTCTTGTCATAGTAAAATTTGTCTCTTATCTTTTGACTTGAAAAAGATTTTCATCAAAGTTTCGCATTTACATTATGCTTAATGAGAATAACGATAAGTTCTACGGTTAGAGCTTATCGGTTTATACTTGAATTCAATGATGAAATTCAAGTGTTTTATCTTCTCATAATATGGCATATAGATAGGGGGAGTTACGTTTAACTCCGTCATCAATTGATTGTCATCATCAAAAAGGGGGAGATTGTTGAATCTCGAATTTTGATGATAAAATCAATTGATGGGTTATTTGATCTAATCCATATTATTGAGTTAAGTATGCAGGATTAACTACGATAACCAGAAAACACAAAGCAAGAATACCGGAGTCAAGTTCGATGAACGTTTAAGAGTCCGAAGAATCGTCGGAGATGATGATGGAACCAATCGAGAAGAAATCGGGAACCTATTGGAAGTTCGCCGAAGAGATCGTCGGAGGTTCGCAGAGATCACTGAGAAGTCTCGGCTACTCATTATTTAGAGTGGTTCGGTCAATCTTGACCTACTCCACTTTTGGCTTCCTCCACCGACGAGGTAACCGACGTCAACTAGAGGCCTTTCTTCAATAGGCGTAGGCCAACCACCCTTTTACAGTTTCACTCCTTTTGACGGGTTTAGGAGACAACCCTTACAGAATTTTCTCTCCTCTCTTTACAACTCAGAACTTGGAAGAATAGAGGGAGAAGAACTTTTGGCCTTTACAACAATTTTGAGCTCTAAGAATCACAGAAAAGGATCAAGATTTCGGTGTTAGTTCATGCCCTTTCAGTGCTGAATGGGTGGGGTATTTATAGGCCCCAACCCAGTTCAAATTTGGAGCTCAAAACTGTCAATTCCCGGAATTTCGGGATCAGGCAGTTGCATCTCCTGACTGGAGCAGTTGCACCGCCTGGCAGAGCTCGAAGACTGAGCCTTTGAGCGGTGCTACCTCCTGTCTGTTGGGAAATCTTGGGGGCAACATCACATGCACAGCGGAAGAACAAGAAAACAAAATCCCCGATTCCCAAATAGATGTTCGTCGTCGTGCGAAGATTGGTGCGCAAAATCCGCGAAACTTAAAACTGCGTATAAAGTAGGTTTTGTTACCTAGGGAGATCGTATATCCCTGTTTCCTTGTAGATCTTTAGGAGAGGGTGAAGGAGGTCAAGTGTCCTCCTCTCTAGTGGTGATCCACACAGCAGGGTTGCGACGACGCTCCTCAAGACTCCAGGCCTGTTCTGAGGTGGAGAGGAATAGGAGAATAGGAAAGGCAAGCAAAGGCTCTAGCCTATGAGGCTCTAAATCCCTCCTATTTATAGAGGTCCTCTGTCAAACCCTAATGGGTCCTCCCCTAGTGGGTATTGGATCTACATCCAATAAGACAAGGGCTCCGTCGGATATCTCATATTTGAACCTCTACTCATCGCAATGCCTACCATATGTGTGTGACCCTCTAGGCCCAATATCGAGCTGGCCGTGAGTCATACCTGTCAGAACTCCTACGAACTCAGTGAATTATTATCTCTGTAATAATTCACTTGACTCATCGACTACGGAAGTACTAGGCCACTACGCCGTAGTCCCTAGACGATATAGGGGAATCCAATCCATTGGACCTATCTATCCTCAGTTACTGTATACCTATAATCCCTCATCCATCTAATATCCTAGAGACCGTATATCGAGCATGGTGTTGTCAGACCCATACGGTTTCTACTCGAGTCTCGCTCTAATCGGATTCTCCCGGAGAACTCTTTCTCTCTCAACCCGAATGACCCTGGTCAGGGATTTGTCTGAGCAAGAACACATGGGATATTCCTCTCATGATGCCGAGAGTGGATGATCCTCTATCGACACTCAATAGCCCTCGTAAGGTCGACTACCACTCCCAATGACCAGCTGTACTAGATCTAGGACAGCCAAACCTATAAGTCTGGTATCAAAGAGTGGAGCACTCATACAGGACATCCTTGGTGTCTCAAGTCTAAGGACCAGATACACCACTAGGACCACAGAATCTCTGTCTGACAATAAGGCATCATCAACCAGCTAGCATTCCGTAAGCGGATCAATCAGTGAACTCATTCTCCAATGAGCACCTGTACTGTATCCCTAGTGTCCCTACACGAGCAGCTATGAGACCAGCTGCATCCATCATATGGACGGGTATACAGCACACCAGTCTATCCGGTTATCACCATGTCCCTCTCGAGTAACCTATGACCGGGATTATTTGAATCGATCTTATTATCGTGATCTCATCACGATCCGATTCCCATTGCACAAATCCAAGGACATCACAATATATGTATGCATTTATGCAATAGTTATAAAGTGATATAAGCCAAAATATAATAAGCAAAAAGATTCTGTATCAAGTCACACGTGACATCACTCACGTGATTGGCTTGCTGGGCACCTATGACTAGCACTGTCAGGGGCGGTTGCACCTCCTGCCAGAGCTCGAAGACTGAGCTCAGGCGGTGCAACCTCCTGACTGAAGCAGTTGCACCGCTCAGCTAGTGCTCAGAGATTGAGCCCAGGCGGTGCCACCTCCTGTCAGGGGCGGTTGCACCGCCCAGTCTCGCTCGGAGACTGAGCCCAAGTGATGCCACCTCCTGGCTGGGGTGGTTGCACCGCCCAGTCTCACTCGGAGACTTAGCCTAGGCGGTGCTACCTCCTGGCTTGGGTGGTTGCACCTCCCGTCAGAAATCAGGGTCCGAATGGGTTGATCCATTCGGCCTAATTTGGGTTTTTCAGGGGCCCAATTGCCCCAAGATTAAGTTAATGGGATCGCCTCCCATTTCTAACTTAATCATTGTGCTAACTATGATTTTTCCTAAGACATTTACTGCAACTTGCTCCGGTGCGTCAATCGCTTCTTCTGGCGAACTTCCGGCGAACTTCCGTCGATCATCCGATGAACCCTCGATGATGCTCCTGCGGACTTCCGGCAAACTCCTGGACTTGTGACGATCCACTTGGCGAGTTCCAACGAGCTTCTTTGGCAAGCTCATGGACTTCTCGGATTTGTTCCTGCAGAACCTCTGACGACTGTCCGAACTTCCGTCGAACTCTCGAACTCCCAACGTGATCATTGTCTTGACTCCGGCGCAACTCCTGTTGCATATCTTATTTTTATCGTAGTTAATCCTGCACACTTAAAATAAAACTTCGATCGAGACAATTAATCATAAGCAATTAACCAAGTTGTCTGGCATGTCATTGGTCCCTCGACGCTTCGTCTGATTCTTCGGCGCATCATCCTCTCCTGCAGCCTATTGCCCAATCGGCCAGTTGACTCCGCAACTCCGATATCCTTGGCACAATACCTGCTCTTCTTGGCCCGATGCCCGAGTCCACGGGCCGAAGCCTTCTATCGATACGTCGACCGATCCACCGGCCCGACGTCCAATCTTCTGACATGTTCCTCTAGCACAACATGATTTTCCTGCTTTAATTGTCTTATCCTGATCGAAGCATCCTGCGTCACTCAAAACGCAGATTAAATCATAAACATATATCAAGTAGTTTCATCATCAAAATACGAGATTCAACAATCTCCCCCTTTTTTATGATGACAACCACTTGATGACGGAGTTAAACTTAACTCCCGGAGTTTAAACAAACTCCCCCTATCAATATGCCATATTGATAGAACCTTGAATTCAAACTGAATTCAAGTCATTGCAATATTCATCATGAATACTTGCAACACGTCATCATGAACTTATGCATAAACTTATGCATAACATGTCATGTCATCAACATACTTCTCCCCCTTTGTCATCAACAAAAGGAGAAGCACCACAATCAAGTGTTTGTGATATTGGTTCAACTCATTGCATGAAAAGCATAATATCAAGTTTTATCATCATGCAAGTTTGCTATAACATGTAAAATTGCGATGTAAGCTTTTGATATCATAACGCAAACATTTCAAGTGTTTATCAATTGTAGCATTTCATCACATGGTAAGATATCAACGCGTAAAATTACGATACAAGTTCTTGATATCTTAACGCATGATGCAAACATGGAATAATGCAAGTTTGGCAGTCATAGCATCAATTCATATATCTCTTGATGATGCAAGCATTGCAAATATGGCAATCATATTAATTCATATATCTCTTGATGATGCAAGCATTGCAAATATGGCAATCATATCAATTCATATATCTCTTGATGATGCAAGCATAGCATCAGTGTTCATTCATATATTTCTCCCCCTTTGTCATCAACAAAAAGCATGGTAATTGTGATATCAGGAGAACAATATAAGCAAATTTTGAGCATAAGTGTGATAGTCGTTCATGCCTTTACTAGGTTCAAGTTATTTTCCAATAGTAAGTGATAGGAAATCAATTATACAAGCATGATATGTAGATCACTTTGAATACTTCTTCCTTTGTATTTGTTATAATATTTTTGCATGAAGGAGGAAGACTATTTGTGATACCAACTATTTGTGATACATGCTATTTGTGAGTTTACTTCGAGTGAAGTTAAAATCGATGAGAGATTAAATCATGCTTCCTTTTTACAAGGATCAAGATATGTATGTGAAACAAATCCTTGCAAGTAAAAACACTTTCATCCATATTCATCAAATCCATTTCTCAAAAAAATATTTTTCACATGATAGGTGTATGAGAGATGTATTTGCTAGTTGATTACATATGTCAAAAATCAATGATATGAACTAAACTTGATATGACATATGCTTGTTAAGTTCGGAAGAGAGTAATGTATTGAGAAAATCTGATTGTTAGGATCAAGAAAATCTGAAAATGAAATTTGACTCTTTCTTGCATTCGGACAAGGTTTTGCTATAGATATTCAATTACAATCATGAAGGTAAAGCATGCTTGTTATCATGGAAGTTTTGTATTCAAGCACATAATTTCCAACATGTAAATGTGTAAAATCATTATGCCAATCAAGTGATTTGATCATTCAATCAAGAAAGTTCAAAACATAATTTTAACACGTTCAATCATTAGGACGTATTTTTGCCATAGCTTTTCAAATACAATCATGAAGATAAGGCATGCTCATCATCATGGTAGTACGATGGCAAGTTTACAATTTTAAGACATGCAAGCTAGTAATTTTGAGATGTTCAAGAAAGCAACTCTTGCTTCTTGAAATATAAGTTTTGCTACATGTGCAAGTTAACTTTTTTCTTATGCAAGATATCATTTCTTGGTGATGTTCAATCTAGCAAGTTCTACATCATGCAAGCTAGTGAATCTTATAACATTTTAAAACATGCATGATCACCAAAGCATCATAAATTTTAATGATGTGCAAAATTACAAATTTTGCTTGTTTGCATTTGTGCATCTTGAGATTTGTAAGATAGCACTTCTTGGTGATGTTCAAGATAGCAATTCCTTTTCTTTTGAGAAGTGTAATTATTTTCTTTCTCTTTTTTTTGAATTATATGAGCTAGCAAATTAGCTTTCAAGCATGTTTTGCTCCCCCTTTGTCATTGTCAAAAAAAAGGGAAGACCCTTTATGTTAATTTCTAAATTATGACAAAGGTAAATAGAATTGATGAAAATTCAAGTCTTGAATGTCAAAACAATTATTTTATCATGAATATTTCATCATTGCATGCATCATTATCATCATATATATTTTTAAAACATATAAACTCATTATTATATGATTCCAAATCATTATTCATATTATTTCAATCATTGTTTCAATCATCTTTATTACTTATCATGCACAATATGTCAAACCATCTAACATGATACAAACATTTATTTTCAAAGTATTTATCACTATTTTCATGTATGATAATAAAGTGTTCATGATACCAAATATTAAATTAATATTTTTTAAGTATTTATCACTTCATTTTGATCATGATACCAAACATTCATTTTCAATTCATTCAATTTGACAAATCATGATCATGATTTTGATAAAACTCATTAATCATAACTTCAAATTAAACATGATTTAATATACTCAAAATCGAGAAATAACAATGGACATCACCATGATACACATTATTACTTCTTAACCATGATTTCATATTTTCAATCCAAATCATTTTGTTTGTTTATCATAAAATATGCAATATTATCATTTTCGAAATTACTAGCATGATCATATATTTTTTTTTTAAACATTAATTCTAAACTAAAAAAGAAAATACATCATGAGAGCATCAAGTAATTTCAAAATAATTCCAGAGAGTTGAGTTACTTACCTTGTAGTCGAAGCCCAATTCGTCGTTTCACCTTTGGAAGTTCTTGATTCATCCTTGGTTGCCTTCCTCTTCTTTGGCCTCTTCCTTCGTTCAAGTTCATTGTCTATTTTAGATTTTTATTTAATAAACTTATTAAGATTTAGTGTTCGAAGTTCAAGTTCATCATTGTCCTCATCACTTGAGTCATCGCTCAAGTGGTATTCATTTGTCCGGAGTTCCAAATCCTTCCTATTCTTTGGAAGATTATTTTGTTCATGATGTTCATCATGTGCATTGTGCACCATTTCATATGTCATCAACGAACCAATTAGTTCTTCAGGTGGTAAGTTGTTTAGGTTTTTAGCTTCTTGTATTGCAGTTACTTTTGAATCCCACTTCTTAGAAAGAGAACGCAAAATCTTGTTTACGAGTTCAAAATCCGAAAAACATTTTCCAAGAGCTCTTAATCTATTGACGACATCCGTGAAACGGGTGTACATGTCGCCTATAGTCTCGCTTGGTTGCATTCGAAAAAGCTCAAAATCATGCAATAAAATGTTAACTTTCGAGTCTTTGACTCTACTAGTTCCCTCATGCGTGATTTCAAGTGTTCGCCAAATGTCAAAAGCCGTTTCGCACGTAAAAATCCGATTGAACTCATTTTTGTCTAAAGCGCAAAATAAGGCATTCATAGCCTTTGCGTTTAAAGAAAAATACTTCTTCTCCAAATCCGACCATTCGTTCATCCGTTTAGAGGGAAGTTGAAAACCGTTTTCAGTGATATTCCATAAATCCAAATTCATAGAAATCAAGAAAACTCTCATTCGAGTTTTCCAAAAAGTGTAGTCCAATCCGTTAAACAACGGTGGACGAAAGACCGAAAAGCCCTCTTGAAAGCCATGAAGAGTCATTTCTCTCGGGTGTAAATCCGAAATGAGAAAAACCGGGCTCTGATACCAATTGTTAGGATCAAGAGAACTAAGAGGGGGGGGGGGGGTGAATTAGTGCAGCGGAAAACTTTCTGCGATTAAAACGAAACTGCGTTCGAACGATAAAAACAATTTCTGTGTGAAAGCCGATTCTAAGATTACTTTAACTTAAGATCAAGCAAGATGATGTTAAAGTCAATCTATGAAGGCAATTTGCAGTTATGATGAAAACCAGAATATAAGCGCAAACTGAAATATGACGTTCGTACGAAGAAACTGATTTACGTCTAAATGTTGATTCGTAAATCACTTGATTAGGCGATATGCAGTTTAAGCAAGGGTATAAAGGCAGTTTGCAGTTATGGTAGAAATCAAAATGTAAACGCAATCTGAAATATAATGATCGTACGAAAAAGCAGATTTACGTCTAAACGCTGATTCGGAAAGTGCAAAGCTTGAAACCCGATCGTATATGCGCAGAAAGCAGTAAGCTTCAGAGGAGGTTTGCAGTAAATATAATATGCTCAAAGTAAATGTAAACCGAGATTTAGAGTGGTTCGGTCAATCTTGACCTACTCCACTTTTGGCTTCCTCCATCGACGAGGTCACCGACGTCAACTAGAGGCCTTCCTTCAATAGGCGAAGGCCAACCACCCTTTTACAGTTTCACTCCTTTTGACGGGTTTAGGAGACAACCCTTACAGAATTTTCTCTCCTCTCTTTACAACTCAGTGCTAGTCATAGTTATGAGTAGGAACCGATTCCCGGTGTAGGTTGAGTTGGTCGAGTCCCTCGAGACTCACCTATATCGCGATTCGCTATCTTGCTTACGACATAAAGATGTCACCGGTGACCTGAGGGCATGGTATGCTTGGTCGAGTCCCTCGAGGGTATATCATCAAATCAGACTCATCTTGTAACGAAGGTGTTGACTTAACCGAGCATCATGGTTGGTCGAGTCCCTCGAGGCCATGGTGATTCGGAGGCCGAACAGGACGGGAATCACAAGGAGTTGTGATCGGCAAGAGTTGCCTACCTTTTAGGCTTAGTGTGATTGGTCGAGTCCCTCGAGGTTACACTAAGACGCTGATTGGATCCTGATCCCCACTAGAAGTCTGCCGGAGACTTCCGTTTCACGTGCTGAGGGTGTCGCGTGACTCGTTAGTAAAATAGTGGGAGCATATTAAGATAGAAGTCCATATCTTGATAGTTTATTTCTTACAAAATCTGCATGTTATTCATTTCTGCTGCATCTTTATTTTCAGAAAATGTCGCTTTCAAATCCCTTACGTGGCATACTTGATGTCAACCGCCTCACTGGTCCAAATTATACGGATTGGCTCCGTAACTTGAGAATTGTTCTCACAGCGGAGAAAATCGTGTACGTCCTTGATACAGTGATGCCTACGCCCGAAGAAGGGGCAAGCGAGGATGAGATTGCTCGCTACGTGAAGTACATTGATGACTCCACTCTTGCTCAGTGCTATATGTTGGGCTCTATGACTCCAGAGTTACAGAGACAACATAAAAAGATGGATGCCAGATCCATTCTCTTACATGTCCGCAAATTGTTTGAGGAACAGGGAAGGACTCAACGATATGAGATATCCAAGAGTCTTTTCCGCGTTAGGATGACTAAGGGGACACCGGTTCAGAACCATGTCCTAAAGATGATTGAGTAGATAGAGAAACTCACGGGTCTAGGAATGGTCCTAGAGGATAACTTGTGTGTGGACATTGTGCTTCAGTCCCTACCAGATTCCTTTTCACAATTCATAATGAATTTTAATATGAACAAGCTTGAGGTGACTCTCCCAGAGCTCCTCAATATGTTGAGGGAGGCAGAGAGTACTATTAAGAAAGAGAAGCCAGTTCTCTACACTGGTAAGACCAGAAAGAAAAGGAAAGCAGAAAGGTCCCTTAAGAAGGGAAAGGGCAAGGGCAAACAAGGTAAAGCAAATGTTGCTAAGAAAGACCCAGCAAAGGACAAAGGCCAGTGCTTCCACTGTGGTAAAGATGGGCATTGGAAGAGAAACTGCAAAGAGTACCTTGTAGAAAGGGCGAAACAAAAGCTTGATGAAGCTTCAGGTACATTCATGATCAGTCTCCATTTGTCAGACTCTTATGATAACACATAGGTATTGGATACCGGTAGTGCTTATCTTATATGCAATTCGTTGCAGGTTCTGGCAAGGCCTAGGAGACTAGAGAGAGGCGAGATGGACCTCAAGATGGATAATGGAGCAAAAGTTGTTGTATTAGCTGTTGGCGAGGTCGCCCTACATCTACCTAGTGGAGATTTTATTGCATTAGATGCATGTTATTTTGTTCCTTCTATTATCAAAAACATTATCTCCATTTTATGTTTAACAGTTAGTGGATATAAATTTATTTTTGAGAACAATGGTTGTTCGATATTATTAGATGATAAGATCATCACGAAAGGAACATTGCATAATGGTTTATTTATGTTAGACACCACTCCACATATCATGAATGTAAATGTGTCCAAAAGGAAACGAGATGAGTTGAACAGTGCATACCTGTGGCATTGTAGGCTAGGTCACATCCATGAAAGAAGGATTCAAAAGTTGCTAAATGATGGATATCTAGATCCATTCGACTATATGTCTTATGCAACTTGTGAGCCTTGCATTCGTGGAAAATTGACCAACTCTCCATTTAGTGGAACTGGAGAGAGAGCCACTGAGTTGTTGGAACTCATACATAGTGATGTATGTGGACCCATGTCAACTCATGCCATTGGAGGTTACTCCTACTTCATTACATTTACTGATGATTTCTCAAGGTATGGATATGTGTACTTAATGAAGTATAAGTCCGAGGCTTTTGAGAAATTCAGAGAGTATAAGAATGAGGTGGAGAACTAGACTGGAAAGAGTATCAAAACTCTTCGATCAGATCGAGGAGGTGAGTACTTAAGTACAGAGTTTACTCAGTTCCTCAAGGACCATGGGATATTATCCCAATGGACACCTCCTTACACACCTCAGCTCAATGGTGTCTCTGAAAGGAGAAATCGTACTTTATTAGATATGGTAGGGTCCATGATGAGTTTCGCTGACCTACCCATCTCATTCTGGGGATATGCCTTAGAAACCTCAGCTTACCTTCTGAACAGAGTTCCAACTAAGTCGGTAGTGTCTACACCATATGAGATATGGAAAGGGAAGAAGCCTGATCTTAAGGTTGTTAAGATTTGGGGCTGCCCAGCCCACGTTAAAAGACACAACCCCGATAAGTTAGAATCAAGGACAGAGCGATGCATATTTGTGGGGTACCCCAAGGAAACTTGTGGGTATTACTTCTATCATCCCGAGGACAAAAAGGTCTTTGTAGCTAAGAGAGCAGTGTTCCTTGAGAAGGAACACATTCTTGGCGGAGACAGTGGGAGAATGATAGAGTTGAGCAAAGTTAGAGAACCAAGCTCAAGCACCACTCTACAGCCCGAGTCTGTTCAGGTACCTAATACACAAGTTTCAACTTTACGTAGGTCTGATAGAGTATCTCATCCTCCTGAGAGATATGTGGGACATATTAGAGGAGAGGATGCTGAGGATATTGATCCTCAGACCTACGAGGAGGCTATTATGAGTATAGACTCCGGGAAGTGGCAATAAGCCATGAATTCTGAGATGGATTCTATGTACTCCAATAAGGTTTGAAACCTAGTTGATGCGCTCGAAGGTATTGTACCCATCGGTTGCAAATGGATCTTTAAGAAAAAGATCGGAGTAGATGGAAAGGTAGAGACCTATAAAGCAAGGCTAGTGGCTAAAGGGTATCGTCAAAGGCAAGGTGTTGACTACGACGAAACCTTCTCACCCATAGCAATGCTAAAATCCATCAGAATTCTATTGGCTATTGCAGCACACTATGATTATGAGATCTGGCAGATGGATGTGAAAACCGCATTCCTCAATGGGAACCTCGAGGATGAGGTGTATATGATGCAACCTGAGGGATTCGTGTCTAAGAACTGCCCAGATAAGGTGTGTAGGTTGCTTAAATCCATTTATGGACTAAAGCAAGCTTCCCGAAGTTGGAACATAAGATTTGATGAGTCAATCAGATCTTATGACTTCGTTAAGAATGAAGATGAGCCTTGTGTATACAGGAAGGTAAGAGGGAGCGCTATCACCTTTTTGGTGTTATATGTGGATGACATCTTCATCATTGGGAATGACGTAGGAATGCTATCCATAGTAAAGACTTGGTTATCTAGACACTTCTCCATAAAGGACTTAAGGGAAGCATCTTATATCTTGGGGATTAGAATCTATAGAGATAGATCCAAGAGGATGCTTGGCTTGTCCCAATCCAGGTACATAGAAACCATTGTCAAAAGGTTTGGCATTGAAAATTCTAAGAAAGGGCGAACATGGATATGATACCTTATGCCTCAGCAATATGGTATATCATGTATGCCATGCTATGTACTAGGCCTGATATAGCGCATACTCTGAGTGTCACGAGCAGGTATCAAGCGGATCCAGGCTTGGAGCACTGGAAAGCAGTAAAGTGTATCCTTAAGTACTTGAGAAGGACTAAGGATCTTTTACTAGTATATGGAGGTAATAGCCTTAAGGTTGAAGGCTTCACTGACTCAAATTTTTAGTCTGATGTCGATGATAGCAAGTCGAATTCAGGGTATGTGTACACCTTGAATGAAGGAGCAGTGTGCTGGAAGAGTTCCAAGCAAGATACCACTGCTGACTCGACCACAGAGGCAGAGTACATTGCTGCATCAGATGCAGCAAAGGAGGGAGTCTGGGTGAAGAAGTTCATCACAGATTTGGGAGTCGATACAGACAGCGACAAGTTGACTTCCTTATATTGCGACAACTATGGGGTGATTACTCAAATAAGGGAACCCGGGTCTCATCAGAAGTGTTCTGAGGAGGTTCCAGCTTATAATAGAGATCGTAACCCGAGGAGATGTAGTAGTGGAAAGAGTTCCATTCGAAGATAACATTGCAGATCCACTGACAAAGTCGTTGTCTCAGATTGTCTTTGAGCGTCATAGGGGTCTGATGGGGATCAGACACATAGGTGATTGGCTTTAGGTCAAGTGAGAGATTGCTAGTCATAGGTGCCCAGCAACCCAATCACGTGAGTGATGGCACGTGTGACTTGATACAGAATCTTTTTGCTTATTATATTTTGGCGTATATCACTTTATAACTATTGCATAAATGTATATATATATATTGTGATGTCCTTGGATTTGTGCAATGGGAATCGGATCGTGATGAGATCACGATAATGAGATCGATTCACCTTCAAACACATATCCTAAATAATCCCAGTCATAGGTTACTCGAGAGGGACATCGTGATAACCGGATAGACTAGTGTGCTGTATACCCGTCCATATGATGGATGCAGCTGGTCTCATAGCTGCTCGTGTAGGGACACTAGGGATACAGTACAAGTGCTCATTGGAGAATGAGTTCACTGATTGATCCGCTTACGGAATGCTGGATGGTTGATGATGCCTTATTGTCAGACAGCGATTCCGTAGTCCTAGTGGTGTATCTGGTCCTTAGACTTGAGACACCAAGGATGTCCTGTATGAGTGCTCCACTCTTTGATACCAAACTTATAGGTTTGGCTGTCCCAGATCTAGTACAACTGGTCATTGGGAGTGGTAGTCGACCTTACGAGGGCTATTGAGTGTCGATAGAGGATGATCCAGTTTCGGCGTCATGAGAGGAATATCCCATGTGTTCTTGCTCAGACAAATCCCTAGCCAGGGTCATTCGAGTTGAGAGAGAAAGAGTTCTCCGGGAGAATCCGATTAGAGCGAGACTCGAGTAGAAACCGTATGGGTCTGACAACACCATGCTCGATATACGGTCTTTGGGATATTAGATGGATGAGGGACTATAGGTACATGGTAACTAAGGACAGACAGGTCCAATGGATTGGATTCCCCTGTATCGTTTGGGGACTACGGCGTAGTGGCCTAGTACGTCCGTAGTCGATGAGTCGAGTGAATTATTACAGACATAATAATTCACTGAGTTAGAAGGAGTTCTGACAGGTATGACTCACGGCCAGCTCGATATTGGGCCTAGAGGGTCACACACATATGGTAGGCATTGCGATGAGTAGAGGTTCGGATATGAGATATCCGACGGAGCCCTTGTCTTATTGGATGCAGATCCAATACCCACTAGGGAAGGACCCATTAGGGTTTGACACGGGATCTCTATAAATAGGAGGGATTCACAGCCTCATAGGCTAGAGTCTTTGCTTGCCTTTCCTATTCTCCTCTCCCTCTCCACCTCAGAGTAGGCCTGGAGTTTTGAGGAGGGTCGTCGCAACCCTGCTGTGTGGATCACCGCTAAAGAGGAGGACGCTTGACCTCCTTCACCCTCTCCTAAGGATCTGCAAGGAAACAGGGATATACGATCTCCCTAGGTAACACAATCTCTATACGCAGTTTTGTGTTTTGCGGATTTTTTGCGCACCAATCTTTGCACGACAACGAACATCTTTTTGGGAATCGGGGATTTTTGTTTTCTTGTTCTTCCTCTGCGCATATGATGTCGCCTCCCATGATTTCCCAACACTCAGAACTTGGAAGAACAGAGGGAGAAGAACTTTTGGCCTTTACAACAATTTTGAGCTCTAAGAATCACAAAAAAGGATCAAGATTTCGGTGTTAGTTCATGCCCTTTCAATGCTGAATGGGTGGGGTATTTATAGGCCCCAACCCAGTTCAAATTTGGAGCTTAAAACTGTCAATTCCCAGAATTCCGGGATCAGGCGATTGCACCGCTTGGCAGAGCTCGAAGACTGAGCCTCTGGGTGGTGCTACCTCCTGTTAGGGGCGGTTGCACCTCTTGCTAAAGCTCGAAGACTGAGCTCAGGCGGTGCAACCTCCTGACTGAGGCGGTTGCACCGCTCAGGCAGTGCTCGGAGACCGAGCCCAAGCGGTGCCATCTCCTGTTAGGGGCGGTTGCACCGCCCAGTCTCGCTCGGAGATTGAGCCCAGGCGGTGCCACCTCCTGGCTAGGGCAGTTGCACCGCCCAATCTCGCTCGGAGACTTAGCCGAGGCGGTGCTACCTCCTGGCTTAGGCGGTTGCACCTCCCGTCAGAAATCAGAGTCCGAATGGGTTGATCCATTCGGCCCAATTTGGGTTTTTCAAGGGCCCAATTGCCCCAATATTAAGTTAATGGGATCACCTCCCATTTCTAACTTAATCATTGTGCTAACTACGATTTTTCCTAAGACATTTACTACAACTTGCTCCGGTGCATCAATCGCTTCTTCCGGCGAGCCTCCGGCGAACTTCCGTCGATCATCCGATGAACCCTCAGTGATGCTCCTGCGGACTTCTGGCAAACTCCTGGACTTGCGACGATCCACTTAGCAAGTTCCAACGAGCTTCTTTGGCAAGCTCATGGACTTCTCGGATTTGTTCCTGCAGAACCTCCGACGACTATTCGAACATCCGTCGAACTCTCGAACTCCCAACGTGATCATTGTCTTGACTCCGGCGTAACTCCTGTTGCATATCTTATTTTCATTGTAGTTAATCTTGCACACTTAAAACAAAACTTTGATCGAGACAATTAATCCTAAGCAATTAACCAAGTTGTCCGGAATGTCATTGCTCCCTCGACGCTTCGACTGATTCTTCAACGCATCGTCCTCTCCTGCAGCCTATTGCCCAATCGGCCAGTTGACTCCGCAACTCCGATATCCTTGGAACAATACCTGCTCTTCTTGGCCCGATGCCTGAGTCCACGGCCTGAAGCTTTCTGTCGATACGTCGACCGATCCACCGGCCCGACGTCCAATCTTATGACATGTTCCTCTGGCACAACATAATTTTCCTACTTTAATTGTCTTATCCTGATCGAAGCATCCCGCATCACTCAAAACACAGATTAAATCATAAACATATATCAAGTAGTTTTATCATCAAAATACGAGATTCATCATCGGAAACCCAAGAGAATTTAAAATTTGGAGCCTAAATTTGAATCCTCTTGGGGCCTATAAATACCCCTCAATTCTCAGTTGAGATTATAACCTTTGAGAAGTTAGAGATTGAGATAAAGCCTTCGCAAAGTCTTTAGCAAGTTTTGTTTTCAATAGCTTGAGTGTTCACCTCCCTCTTTCTCTTTGAAATTTTGTAAGAGTGTGAACCACTTGTAAAAGGTTGTAAGAGGGATATTTGTCCTTCCCCTTCAAAGTGATTTGCTAGTGGAAGTTGAGAGCCTCGTTGAAGAAGGCTTCGCAAGTGGATGTAGGTCATTTTGACTGAACCACTTTAAATTGATCTGTTCCTTGAATGTGTGAGTATTTACTATTCTGAAACTGTTATTTACATTGTAGCAAGCTTTCGGTTTTCATCTACTCAAGTTACTATCGAAACGAAATCTCCTCGTATTTATAAATTCGGTTTCAAACTTACAAGTTTTAATCCACTGCACTAATTCACCCCCCCCCCCCTCTTAGTGTCGCTCCGATCCTAACAATTGGTATCAGAGCCCGGTATTTCTCATTTTGGATTTACACCCGAGAGAAATGTTTCTTCATGGCTTTTAAGAGGGCTTATCGGTTGTTCGTCCACCGTTGTTTAACGGATTGGACTACACTTATTGAAAAATTCGAATGAGAGTTTTCTTGATTTCTATAAATTTGGATTTATAGAATATTGTTGAAAATAATTTTCAACTTCCCTCTAAACCGATGAACGAATGGTCGGATTTGGAGAAGAAGTATTTTTCTTTAAATGCAAAGGCTATGAATGCCTTATTTTGTGCTTTGGACAAAAATGAGTTCAATTGGATTTCTACATGATAATGACTTTTGATATTTGGCGAACACTTGAAATCACGCATGAGGAAACTAGTAGAGTCAAAGACTCGAAAGTTAATATTTTATTGCATGATTTTGAGCTTTTTCGAATGCAACCAAGTGAGACTATAGGCGACATGTACACCCGTTTCACAGATGTCATCAATAATCTAAGTGTTCTTGGTAAATCTTTTTCGAATTTTGATCTCGTAAGCAAGATCTTAAGATCTCTTCCAAAAAGGTAGGATCCTAAAATAACCGCAATACAAGAGATAAAAAATTTAAATGATTTTCCATTAGAAGAATTAATCAGGTCGTTAATGACCTATGAAATGACACTTTTGGAACACTTTGAACCCGATGAGCACTTGAACCACCTTCCAAAGAATAGGAAGGATTTGAAACTCCGGACAAATGAATACCACTTGAGCGATGACTCAAGTGATGAGGACAATGATGAACTTGAACTTCGAACACTAAATCTTAATAAGTTTATTAAACAAAAATTTAAAATAAACAATGAACTTGAATGGAGGAAGAGGCTAAAGAAGAGGAAGGCAACCAAGGATGAATCAGGAACTTCCAAAAGTGAAACGGTGAATTGGGCTTTGACGGGCTTCGACTATAAGGTAAGTAACTCAACTCTCTTGAATTATTTTGAAATTACTTGAAGTTTTTCATGAGTGCTTAATTTAGATAGTAGGAATAGGAAATAAAAAATTATTTTTCAAAAATTATATCATGTTTTTCTTTTTAGCATCTTTGAAAAATTAAAAATTTGATCATGAAAAGTATATTGCTAAGATTTCATGCATGTTATGTTTTGAAATGTTGAATGATGTATGCAACATTATGGATGATAATTATATGATATGTGATAATGCTTAGGATTAATCCATACAAGTGTATCTTGATGATTTTATGTCATGCATGAGTTTTTGAAGTAAATGTTCATTTGAAACTCTCATTTTAGATTAACATGTTTTTGGTCTAATCGTTTTTATGACTAATTAAGATGATATTCTCATGACATATTAAGATGACATAGTGCGTATACATCTATGTATGAATTTCTTGATAGTCTTTTGATGATAGATGTGATATCATGATGTGTTTGGTCTTGACGGTTTCATGACGAAACTTATGTTTTGATTTTAAATGATGATACATGTTTTCACAAAAGACTTGAATACCCTCACATGAAATCAATTGTATGAAATGGAAATAAATTTTCTATCCTATTGAGATTAATGAATTTATTTTACCAATCTTATGAATCTCATGAAATTATACATGATGATAAGCATGTGTTATTTTCATGAGTGTATTTAAAAAAATATGGCAAAACCATGTCCGAATGCATGAAAGTGTTAAATTTCATTTTTGGATTCTCTTGATTGAAATTCATTTTTCGATCCTAAATGTTGATGCATGTTTTTATTTAACATAAATGAAAAAGCATGCTAACATGAAATCAATCACTTAAAATGAAATACTTAAAAAAAAGGGAAAAATATATTATCAATGAAATCATGAATCTACTTATGTTATGAATTTTGTGAACCATAAAAGTGATTTTGATGATTTGAATTTGAAATGAGTTTTATCAAAATCATGATATTGATTTCTTGGAATAACATGAGATTACCTTTGATGATCATTTTGATTGTTATGATTCATGAAATTTTGGATTCATGACTTGGTCTTACATTTGTTTATGAGATGGTTGAAATCTTTGTACCTTTGAATTATTCCCTTATTCTTTCAATTTTTGAATTTATGCATATTATATGTTAAACATTTAAAACCATGTTTTGGTATCATGCATATCTAAGAAATGTTGATTTGATAAATTTAATGAGTTGAAAATAAATGATGATTTTTCTCTTGAATATAACTTGTGAATCTCATGAAAATAAACATGATGAATATTTTGAAAATAAATGAGTGTATCATGCATTTGGTCTTAATGATTTCTCTTGAACATACTTTTTGAAATCATACTTGATAATGAATATCAAGATATTAAAAGGATGTTATCATGGAATCATGCTTGATGATTTGTTTTTTACCTTTCCGTCTTAAATGTTGACACTTATTTTATTAAAGGTAAAGGCATGCTTATAAGAAGCAAATCACATGAATAGAAATTTATAAAAATGAAATGCGATCCTCTATCTTATCATCTTTTCAATAAATCTATGCTTGTCATGTATGAATTTATTGAATGTTACATCTCCCTTAATTCATTTTGTTCTCCTAGATTTATTTACCAAAGAGGAGAATCTTCCGAATGAATGAAATGATACAAATGAATCACTTAACGATATATCTTTTTGAAATATTTTTTTAATGTGATGTTGATAATTTGAGATGCCTGTTGGAATTCATGACATGAGATAATTGAATCTTTGACTTACAATTTATATGGCTTGAAAATAGATGTTTAAAATCTTGCTTGATGAGTTGTTTTATAAGATTTTGCCTTTACGTCTTGAACTTTCATGCTTGTCTTGATTTGGCATATAAAGACTAAGGCATGCTTAGATGAAAAAGAATCACTTAAAAAATACCTTTCCCATCTGATCGAGATTAATGATTTCATGATATTTTGTAAATCTCGAAATTGATTTTGATGACTTGATTATGAGTTTCAAGTTAACGATTTGACTTGAATGAGTTTTATCTAAATCATAATCTTGATCTTGCAAAATTGGAATCATAAATAATATATTTTGGTATTCATGAATTGATACTTACAATATGAAAGTATTGGTATTCATAACTTGAATTTGATTGAAACATTGCCTGCTTAAATTAATCATTCTCCTATATTTCAAAAATTCTTTAAATGCCTTATGTGATAATTGAAAATTAATTTGCTTAATAATGAATCATGAATCATGACTTGATATTACTATATTTTAATCATGATCCTTGGTTGTATAATTCTTTTGCTCTATTAAAAAGATTTGTCAAATGAATCATGTCCTTCTTGAATTTTCTTGATATCATGACATGATTTTGTAATATGGCTTGTATAATGATTAAACTTTTTAGCCATTGATTTCTCTCTTGTTTCCGATAATAATAAAGGAGGAGTTAGTTTACTAGCCTGCATATTTCAAAGGAAGGAAAATTTGCTAGCTCGATCATTTCATTGAAAGAACTTGCTATCATGAACACTACCAATGAATTGCAAATCTTGCAATATATAAAGAGAAACAAAGAATTGCTATCTCGAAAGAAGCAAAAAATAAACTTGTAATATAATTGCTCTTGCCATGTATAAAAAATAGGTTGATATCCTTAAAAGCATCGCATTAAATTTTTTAGTGTATCGCAATGTATCACATGTATCCCAAATTAAAATTTTTGAGACTATTATCATATCATGTTTAACAATTGATGTCTTTCATGACATGATTTCTTTGCATTGTTGTCTTATATGTATCATGTGATGATTGAAATATTGATTAATGCAAATTCATAGTTTATGTAAAAGTCTAAATCATTGTTTCCTCTCCTTTTCGGCAATGACATAGGGGGAGAAAGATTGCTAGCTCGATGCAAATGCTGGCTAGCTTCTACTCTTCCCTTCTTTTCGACAAAAACAAAGGGGAGAAAGCTTTTGCTAGTTAGAACATGCAAAGAAAAGCAAAGTGCAATCTTGCACAAGAAGCAAGTGTTGAACTGTCATGATTGAACTTAAGAATCTTGCTATGCTTTTGTGCTTATATGTTGTGATGAAAAGCTAGCTTGTATATAGTAAAACTTGCATATCGTAAAAATTGCTAGCTTGTAGTCTAAAGAGAAGCAAACAGTTGCTATCTCAAAAAAAGCAAACATGCTAAAACTTGCACATCTTTAATTGCTAGGTTGCATGATGATAAAATTTGATACTATGTTTATTATGCAATGATTTGAACATTTTATCTCTAAACACATAAGAGCAGGAACTTCTCCATTTTGTTGATGACAAAGGGGGAGAAGTATGATGACATGACATGTTATGCATAAGTTTATGATGACATGTTGCTTGGATTCTTGAATCCAAGAGTTTCTATCAATAAGGCATATTGATAGGAGGAGTTTGGTTAAACTCCAAGGAGTTAAGGTTAACTCTATTAGTCATCAATTAGTTGTCATCATCAAAAAGGGGGAGATTGTTGAATCTCGAATTTTGATGATGAAACTAATTGATTGTGTTTAGATGTTTAACTGCATTTTGAGTGATGCAGGTCTACTCGATCAGGATTAGACTGTTGACGCAGGAGGAATTGACGTTGCACCGGAGGAGATTGCATTAAGATATTGGATGGCATAAGGGTTCGGACGTCGGGCATCGGGCCAAGGAGAGCGGAATTGCGCCAAGGATATCGGGGTTGCGGAGGCCAACCGCCGATTGGGCAACAAGCCGCAAGAGAGGATGATGCATTGAAGAATCGGACGAAGCACCAACCAATGACGTGTCGGGCAACAAAATGTCAATTCGCATTATAATAGTTGTCTAAATCGGAGTAAAGTTTTAGCTTATGTGTGCAAGATTAACTACAATAACGATGAAGACATAAAGCGAAACAAAGTATCGGAGTCAAGCGCGAAGGATTCGTTGCGAGTTTGAGAGTTCGACAGAAGTCCGAAGGTTCGTCGGGAATGCTGCCGGAACTAGCCGAGAATGAGTAGGGAGCTTACCGAATGGTTTTTCGGAAGCTCGCCGGAAGGTTCGTTTGAAGTTTGCGGAGCTCACCAAGAAAGATCGGAGCTTGCCGAAGAAGCTCATTGGAACTCGCCAAGATCAAATCATGAAGTCTAGGAGCTTGCCGGGAGTCCGCAGAATGGTTTCCGAGAGTTTATCGGAAGACCGCCGGAAGTTCGTCGGAAGCTCGCCGGAAGAAGTCTTGACTTGCGGACTTTGTAATAGCTTAGGAAATGTCTTTAAATTCATAGTTAGCATGTTAATTAGGGTTAGGATTAGGTGTTAATCCTATAACCCAAGTATGGGCCAATTGGGCCCGAGTTCGGACTGATTTGGGCCAAGTTTTGAGCTCAACTAGTGAGCTGAAATAGTGTAGGCGGTGGCACCGCCCAGAACCCGAGAATTGAGCGGTGGCACCGCTGGACTGAGTGGTGGCACTGCCAGTACACTGTCAGTGTCAAACACTGATAGGCGGTGGCACCGCCAGCCTCGAAAACCCAAGAGAATTCAAAATTTGGAGCCCAAATTTGAATCCTCTTGGGGCCTATAAATACCCCTCAATTCTTAGTTGAGATTACAACCTTTGAGAAGTTAGAGATTGAGATAAAGCCTTCGCAAAGTCTTTAGCAAGTCTTGTTTTCAATAGCTTGAGTGTTCACCTCCCTCTTTCTCTTTGAAAATTTGTAAGAGTGTGAACCACTTGTAAATGGTTGTAAGAGGGGTATTTGTCCTTTCCCTTCAAAATGATTTGCTAGTGGAAGTTGGGAGCCTCGTTGAAGAAGGCTTCGCAAGTGGATGTAGGTCATTTTGACCAAACCACTTTAAATTGATGTGTTCCTTGAATGTGTGAGTATTTACTTTTATGAAACCGTTATTTACATTGCAGCAAGCTTTCGGTTTTCATCTACTCAAGTTACTATCGAAACGAAATCTCCTCGTATTTACGAATTCGGTTTCAAACTTACAAGTTTTAATCCGCTGCAGTAATTCACCCCCCCCCTCTTAGTGCCACTCCGATCCTTACATGAGTGACGCAGAAAGTTTCAATCAGGATGAGATAATTAAAGCATGAAGAATAATGTTGGGCCGGTGAAAAACATGTCAGAAGATTGGATGTCGAGCCGAAGGATTAGTCGACGTATCGATAGAAGGCTTCAGGCCATGGATTCGGGCATCAGGCCAAGAAGAGAGGATATTGCGCTAAGGAAATCGTCGAAGAATCGGACGATGTGCTGAAGAATCGGACGAAGCGTCGATGGACCAATGATATACCAAACAACATGATTCATGCTTAGTAATAATTGTCTAGGTCGAAGTATGTTTTATGTGTGCAAGATTAACTATGATAGCAAGGCATAAAGCAAAATGAAGTCCCGAAGTCAAGAATGTGATTTCGTTGGGAGTTCGAGAGTTCGTCAGAAGTCCGATGTTCATCGAAAGTTCTATTGGAATTGATTGAGAAGTCTAGGAGCGTGCTGAAGAAACTTATCGAAACTCACCAAGAAGATCGTCGTGAAGTCCAGGAGCTTGTCGGGAGTCCGTTGGAACATTGCTGAGAGATCGTCGGAAGTTCACTGGAAGCTCGCTGGAAGAAACATAGACTTACGGACTTGTTTAGCTTATTAAATGTCTTAAATTTCATAGTTAGCACATAATTAAGATTAGAATTGGGCCAAACTAATTAGGGGATAGTTAGGCCCAAGTTTAGGCTTTGTTGGGCTAAGAGAAAGGCCTAAACAATGACCAAATAAGTGGAATCGTCGTGGCACAATCTTCAAGATTGTGTCAGTCAGTGGTACCGCTAGTCTGGGTGGTGGTACCACCCAGACACAATCTCCTAGGCAGTGGTACCATCCAGTGTCAGGCTGTAGGCGGTGGTACCGCCCAGTATAGGCGGTGGTACTACCCGTACATTGAAATTTCAGGGGTTTAAATTTTGCACTCTAAATTTGAATCCATTTGGGGCCTATAAATACCCCAGCTATTCCTGCATGGATAGGTAAGAAATATTAAGCAAAACTCTATGATTCTAAAGTTGTAAACCTTAGAAAGTTTAGTTCCCTCCTCCCAAAGCTTAGAGAGAGTTCTAAGGGAGGTGTGAGAGGGATACCTTGTAAAAGAGGGTTATAAAAGGTTGTCTCCTAAACTTGTAAAAAGGAGAAGAGGGTGTAAAGGGTAGTTGGTTTTCGCCCATTGAAAAAAGACTGATAGTGGATTCTGGTGGCCTCGACGGAAGAGGAATCGGCGGAGTAGATGTAAGTCACAACGACTAAACCACTATAAAATTTGGTTTGTATTTATTTTGAGCAAATTACTTTAACTGTAAACTGAATCTTTACTTGCCTACTGCTTTCACTTTATATATGAACGAGATTTCAAGTTATCTTCTAAGTTTGATTTTCAACGTACGAAAGATTTTTCAAATCGACATAATTTTACCGCTGCACTAATTCAACCCCCCCCCCCCCCCCCTAGTGCCGACATTTTCCTAACATATATGATACAACCCGAGGGATTCATGTCCAAGGACTATCCAGAGAAGGTGTGCAGGTTACTTCGATCCATTTATGGACCAAAGTAAACTTCTCGAAGTTGGAACATAAGATTTGATAAGGCAATTAGATTTTATGACTTCATTAAGAACAAAGATGAGCCTTGTGTGTACAGGAAGGTAAGTGGGAGTGCTATTACATTCTTGGTGTTATATGTGGATGACATCCTGATCATTGGAAATGATGTAGGAATGCTATCCATAGTAAAGATTTAGTTATCTAGACACTTCTCCATGAATGACTTAGGGGAAGCATTCTATATCTTGGGGATTCAGATCTATAGAGATAGATTCAATATGATGCTTGGCTTGTCCCAGTCCGTATATAGACATCATTATCAAAAGGTTTGGTATTGAAAATTCCAAGAGAGGTCTCACATTGATGAGACGTGGGATATCGCTT